>NW_026695302.1:0-1200000 GCF_028974205.1 Penicillium antarcticum
CGCTAGATTTGCCCTGAAAAACACCTCCTCCAACTGCCCCAGACTCATTCCGGGGTGTTTGTACGTAATAAAGCCTCTTTCCCCGATTCTCATAGATGTTGAGATGTTGAGAGCTCTCTTCACGGCTTAAAATTCTATACGAACTGAGTGTGTAGCCCGACTCCACTCAATCTCACCATGCGGCATTTTTTGTCATGACTTATCTTTGGTGAACACTGTCGTCGTGTACGCCAGCTGCATGTCTGACCGTTCCACATTTCGCGCACTCCCACTTCCGACTCTAGTGATAGCGGTTGCCAGGTGGACCCCGAGTTGCTGGGCATCCTGTAGCCGCGCCCTAATGAGTGCCAGGTGTACCCCCTGGCCGCGGTACTCGGACAATGGACAATCTAGGTAGAGGTGAGCTACTTTTCCCATGCGAGTTTCCAGAATCGCAAGAGCAGCAGTGCCAGCAACTCGATTGTTGATTTTGGCCAAATAAAGACACAGGTCCTGGGTAGCAGACGAAGGTGCGAACGGGCTGGGGTGAATCTCAGATCCAAGTCCGACCCCTGCAAACAAAGTTTTCAGCTTCTTGACATCTTCATTCAACCCTCCGTCTCATTCCCCAACACGAACGGCTCGGTTCAATTTCCCCTGGGACATCGCTAATGTCCGGATGGCAACGCCCCCGCTTGGCATGTCTTGGATAATAATGTCATCTGCGAAGAGCTGCCAACAGGTTTCGGCTTGCCGGCGGAAATGAACTGCTTCTGTCTCTTCACATTGCTCTGGAGTGGCCATGTTGAAGGTTTAGGTGTTTTCCGACCGGTCAAAAAATACTTCAAAATTGGACAGTGAAACAAGGCTTGCAGCAATGGCCATCTCATGCGTTTTGGGCCGATGTATGTCCAGCTATATCCCTAGGGAGACCTCTTGACTCACTCGATCACATGACGAGCAACTAGTCTTGCAAGTTCAAAGAAGACAAAAGTCAGAGGAATTGTAGTTCATTCTGTCTCTATGTGCGACAAAACATGGTCCCTGTCGATACATATCCTAACTTTGACGCCATGCCAATCTCTTATCGCGGACTAACACTGTTTCAAACACTCAGCTATGGACTGTCCAACATACTCCACATTATCCTCATTGAGTCCGGCAATGGAGATCCTAGAGTTGTCTGCCATATAGATATGATAGTGCTCTGTGATCCGCAGAGTGTCAGCATCTTAGCCGTGGTTTCCAGGGGGGGAACGAACCACGCAGCGTAAGGACGATACTTGGGGACAGCCCCAAGAAGCCAAACATTCCGGATTGGCGAATGAGATGCTCCCAGGACCCCGGTGTACCTGGCCATTTTAGTGTGGTTGCTTACTCCATATTCAGTAGACTTACCCGTTGAAACCAACTTGTCATACAATGCCATCCTCATTGATCGAATACGGTTACTCATGGTGATCAGATCGTCATACCAAGCCTGCCTCAGGGTAGTGCTTGATAATATGGTGCTGGCAATCTTCGCACCATAAGCCGGCGGATTTGAGACTTCGGATCGCTGAAGCATTTCGAGCATTGATTGGGTCTTGATGGCCGCTTGCTCGGTATTTGTCGCGAGTAAAAAACAACCAACTCTCTCCCCTAATTAATATAAGATATCATTCTGTACGTCCGGTGACTCGATTTTCATACCATAAAGTCCCATGTTCTTCGCAAAGGACAGACAAACTCCAGCTTCTAACCCTGTTTCCTCAATGAACAATCGAATGGCAAAAGCATCGCTATCCACATTGCCCGAGTTGAATCCGAGATAGGCAGCGTCAAAAAGAGGGAACAGCTGTCTCTCTTTGAAAAGGCGCGCAAGCTCTCGCCATTGTTCCTTGCTCGGGTCACATCCGGTCGGGTTCTGAGCGCACGCATGAATGATAACCACGGAGTTCGGTTCAGCCGACTTCAGAGTCGCATAATAGGAATCAATATCCAAGTCTCTAGTCTCGGGACTGTAGTATCTAAAGCTTTCACATTGGAATCCGAGCGATGAGAACACTTGGTGATGGTTAGACCAGGTCGGCTCAGGGATGTATATCTTTGGCAAAGGTGTCTTGCATGCTCGTAGCAATAGCCCAGCAAGATGCAGAGCTCCAGTGCCGGAGAGACTTTGGCACGTTGCGAGCTGTTCTGGATTAGCCCCTTGATTCGATACTGCAGGGTTATGCATGCCTGATTCTCTTTCCTTCTGAAAAGTGCGTCCCCCAATGCCAGTCTCGCTGCCTCTTTGCGAAACTCTGCCAGACCGACAATTGGGAGATACTCGTGGTTCAGCCCCTGTGTAGATAACAGCTGTCGACTTTTATTGACCGACGGAAGTACCCATGGACTTCCATTTTCGTCCCGGTATGTTCCTTGGCCCAAATTGACCTTGCGAGGCGACGGATCTGCCAAATACTGAGCAGTCAAAGCAAAGATCGCATCGGGCGGGATAAAGCGAGCCCGGTCGAACCAGGATTGCGAGAGGATCTCTGTTTCAGTAGCCATTTTGCATAGGTTTCTTAAAACGGGATTTTGGCCAAACAAGGACACTTAAAAAAGCCAGGATGTCGCAGTAGATCTCGGGTTGCTGGCCGAGTCGCTTTCTCGCCATTTCCCCTCATCTTTGGTCGGAAGAGTGACCGAATCAATATCAGAGGAGTGGTGATGCGATCATCGGGTCGATGGCCCGAAGGTGGACTTTGTGGTAGAGTGTGGGGGACTTCGGTATTGGCATCCGACTACTTTCCCCTCAACAGTTATAAGTAGAGAGAATGAGTCAAAGTCGATATACTCACTTCACATACTTCATCTTTCATCATGGGTTCTCACTCTACTTCCTCTCAGCCTCATGTGCCCGCTTCTGGGGTCTGGTGTCCTGCAGTCACCTTCTTCCACCACGGCACCGACTCTCTAGATCTTGAATCTCAGTCCCAGTACTTCGCCTATCTGTCCACTACCGGCTTGGCAGGTCTAGTGATTCTGGGCACCAACTCGGAGGCCTTCCTCCTTACTCGCGAAGAGCGATCGCAGTTGATTGCGACTGCCCGTGCAGCTGTGGGTCCTGATTTCCCATTGATGGCCGGAGTTGGTGCACACTCCACCAAACAAACCCTTGAATTTGCTCAGGATGCGGCCGCCGCTGGGGCCAACTATCTGTTGGTTCTCCCTCCTGCATACTTCGGCAAGGCCACAAACATGAATGTGGTCAAGCGCTTTTTTTCCGAAGTTGCCGCAAATTCGCCTCTTCCTGTGGTTGTATATAATTTCCCCGGCGTCTGCAATGGGGTTGACATAGACTCTGAGACCATTACCGCTATTGTGCAGGAGTCGGCATCGTCTCACCCAAGCGGACAGTCCAACGTGGTCGGCGTCAAGCTTACTTGTGGATCGGTCGGAAAGATTACTCGACTGGCAGCGACATTTGCGCCCGGCACCTTTGCGACCTATGGTGGGCAGTCTGACTTCTTGATTGGAGGCCTTGCCGCAGGAAGCGTGGGGTGCATCGCAGCTTTTGCCAATGTTTTCCCCAAGACAGCAGCTCGGATCTATGCATTGTACCAAAAGGGACAAGTGGACGAGGCTGTGAAGCTACAAAGAAAGGCAGCCCTCGCAGAGAGCCCTATCAAGAGCGGGATCGCATCCACTAAGCATGCGGTAGCATGCTATTCAGCCCAACTAGCAGGGATACAGGATGCAGCGGCAAACCTGGCCCCCCGACATCCTTACGAAGAGGTGGGTGAGGGGGCCAAAACGGCGATCCGAACGGTGATGGCAGAAGTCAGCGAGATTGAGAAGACTCTGTAGAGAAGAACAGACCAGACAGTATAGTATAAAAGTTAAATCTAGAAATAAGCTTAAGTTCAATAGATCTCTTCCATGTTACCCCAGCAACCACAAGTTAAGATCATTACTGTAAACTTCTAGATCAATTCTGAACATAATATAAACTTGAGCCTCCGGTTAAATTCAGATTTTGTTAGAAACAACACAACAAATGGGCTTTCTGGCCCCCCTGGGGCCGTTTGCTCCGGTTTCTACCGAGCGTCTCTCATCACAACGGCTAACAGCAACGCTAAATCATATCACACGCGTCGTGGCTTTTACCAATCCAATAATGATGGAAGTAGACAGCCAACCGTATGTGCGGAAGAAGTTTTCTTACATGTACTGTACATGTACATGGCTTGGACAAAGACGTAAATGTAAATGTCCACGAATGCACGTTCCAGACTCATAGTCAAATTTACCAAGATGCGCCTATAGGGGATCGGATAATTATGCAAGACAATTGAAAATATACTTAGCAAAATGTAGTAGAAATTAGAAATTGTACCTGTATAAAGGCAAATGGACCTCGGCTAAAACTCTTCCACCCAATTAGGCCCATCGGCGAGGCCGAGAGATTACTGATCGGGCCGAGTGAGTGGGCCGAGTGTCGGGATCTAAACTGAACAGCCAATGGTTGAGACTATTCACCTCTTTTTTTTGTTCTTTTTTGTTTTTTCTTTTTTCTTGATAGCAAAACACTACTTGATGGGTCCACTTCTTATATCTCACCACCCCTAATGCAGCAGTGTCTCCGGCCTGATACTGTAGTGGATCAAACTACGGTGTACATTATTATAAAACAAAACTAGCACTGTCTGCCGAGGTCCAGGGCTCTTCTCTTTTAAAAATACTGAATCTGCCGATCAAACTCTCTTGAGCCCCTCGATTTCACAAGCTCAAGCTATACAGCTGTCGATCATGGCCTCCGAGATGCCCTCAGCCAAGGCCCTGCAGCTGCCCACCAAGGTTCCTTTCTGGCG
This sequence comes from Penicillium antarcticum, assembly GCF_028974205.1. NCBI lineage: Eukaryota > Fungi > Ascomycota > Eurotiomycetes > Eurotiales > Aspergillaceae > Penicillium > Penicillium antarcticum. The sequence continues at coordinate 4,818 of NW_026695302.1, forward strand.
ACTCGTTACCGACCCTGGCGTGATCACCCAAGATGTGGCAGACCACCCTTACGCCGGATCAGGAACTGAAGATGATCCATATGTGGTTCAGTGGCTTCCTAACGATTTTCGAAACCCTCTCCAGCTGAAACCCGCTTTGAAATGGCTCATTACTGTCGTCGCAGCCCTCGAAACACTGGTCGTCGCTCTGGTTTCCTCGGCATACACTGGAGGTATCATTCAGATTGAAGAACAATTCGGCGCGACGACGGAGATTGCGACTTTGGGCGTATCACTCTATGTACTTGGATTCGCCCTGGGTCCCCTCCTATGGGCTCCCATGAGTGAGCTTTTCGGCCGTCAATCTGTCTTCATCACCACATACTGTGGCCTGACCATCTTTTGTGCTGCCTGCATCGGCGCGAAGAATATTGAGAGTCTGCTGATCTTCCGATTTTTGGCTGGCGCTTTCGGTTCTTCTCCTTTCACCAACTCTGGTGGTGTCATTGCCGACATGTTCATGGCCCGCCAGCGAGGCCTGGCCCTTTCGGCCTTTGCACTGGCACCCTTCCTCGGACCTGTAATTGGACCTATCGCCGGTGGTTTCCTTGGTATGGCTGCCGGATGGAAATGGGTCATGGGCCTGTTGACCATCCTCTGTGGTGTGATGTGGTTCCTGGGTGCGGCATTGAAGCCTGAGACTTATGCCCCCGTTCTCCTACGTCAGCGCGCGAAGACCCTCTCCAAGTTGACGGGCCAGGTGTACTATAGCAAACTAGACATCGATCAGGGACGTGTCACTCTCAAGGCCGCCATGAAGACTTCTCTTTCGCGGCCCTTCATCCTTCTGTTCCGTGAGCCTATTGTGCTCTTGCTCTCCATTTACCTTGCTATCATCTACGGAACCCTCTACATGCTCTTCGGTGCATTCCCAATTGTGTATGAGCTTCATCGTGGATGGAACCAGGGTGTTGCTGGTCTCGCCTTCCTTGGTGTTATGGTGGGTATGCTCTGTGCTATCGCCTATTCGATTCCCGAGAATTCACGCTATATCAAACTCCTCGACAAGAAGGGAGGTTATGCGCCTCCGGAAGCCCGTCTTCCTCCGTGTATGCTGGCCTCTCTTGCCCTTCCGATTGGACTCTTCTGGTTTGCCTGGACCAACTCCCCTGCAGTGCACTGGCTTGCGAGCATTGCTGCTGGAATTCCTTTCGGGTTCGGAATGGTCCTGGTCTTCCTCAGCGTCTTCAACTATTTGATTGATGCATACACCATCTTTGCAGCCTCTGTCTTGGCCGCCAACTCTCTTCTTCGGTCCTTGTTCGGCTTTGCCTTCCCTCTGTTCACCTCGTATATGTTCCAAAACCTTGGCATTCACTGGGCATCTTGTATTCCAGCCTTTTTGGCCCTTGCATGCGTGCCCTTCCCCTTCCTGCTTTACAAGTATGGTCTTTCCATTCGAAAGCATTGCAAATACTCTGCCGAGTCTGAGGCCTTTGTTCAGAACATTCTCGCCACCATGAAAAAGGCCTCAGAGGAAGGTTCAGAGAAGGAAGAGCCTGAGGCTAGCGAGCCAGAGGAGGACGACGTGGCTTCGCTTTCCGAGCCAAAGGAACAGACTTTCGCAGATGTCCACTCTGTTCACCGCACACTCTCGCGCGCATCCACCCACACTACACATGCAATGCATCGGGTCCCTACGTACGAGGCCAATCCTTATAACATTGACCGCGTGCACACCCGGGAGTCATTCAAATAATCCAGAGCATACATTGGGAAGAGGAGAACTGGCGTTTTGGTTGACATTCAAGCGTAATAGATGGGGGATACGACATGTTTCTTTGTTGTATTTAGGTTGCATATAGATAGCGTTGGCTAATAATTTTAATACTTTTCTTAGTTACTGTTTCAGCTAAAAATGTGCCTGCCCACCACTATAGTACTACAATTGTATCAATGCAGGGTTAGCAGGCCTTGCGGTCTATTAATAAGTCACGCAGGTTTCGCATATTTCTACAATAAGCTTTGATCAACATGTCAACGCGAGGAAGAATTGGCTGTTACATCTAGACTTGCACTAGCTAAGATGAGCACGATCATGTGGAGTATCTGCACGATGGTGGATTCCGGGGAAACCCGATCTGTTGAGCGTCTAGTAGAAAAGTGGGCTAAAACCGGGGGGGGGGGTTAAATGTTAGAGATTGTATAAGTATAAGGTTCTTGACACAGAACAACCGTTCATTCTACGGAGTACCCTGCATCACTTGTAATCCTTGTAACAGTGGTCGAAATAGATCTCACTCTTGATTTGGGAGGTCACAAATATTTGTAGACTGCAATAATCAACGTAGTCTAACATGGTTCCTTAATGCACTCCGTTCGTAACTCCGTGGGTCATTCCATTGGCAAGCCTGTTGGGCAATTTTTCGGCTATTCCGTTCGCTTTGCTATTGTTCGCGCCATTGGAGATGCCATTCTTTAAGCTATTCGAGAGACCGTTGAGCTTATGAAGAGGCACACCAGGCGGAATTCCGCAGGAGACGCTGCTCCTCTTCCGGGCTCGTTCTGGGGTAGTCCAAATAGCTCCGTCGGCGAGCAGTTGTTGGCCCAGCCCAAGAACCTTGGACGGAGCTTCGCCCAACCATTCCGACTCCAGTCGGTCAATGTTTTGTTCGATCTCCCAGGCACGGCCCCCTTCAACGAACATAGATGTACCGTTAAGTGATTTGTCGCTCAACACTCCAGTAGCCACCATCGAAACCTCGTCCGGGGTATTGGTTGGAAGGTCAGCATTTTTCCATTGCGCCTCAACCTTTTTGATGCTCTCAGTCTGGGTCATCCATGGGCATATCGTATTGATACGGAGGGAATGCTTATACGGAGAGGAAATATAGTTGCGTAGGGAGCGCATGAGTCCGGTGACACCGTGCTTAGAAGCCTGGTAGATGAACAGGGACGGGCTCTCCTTGAAACCAGAGACGCAAGAGAACAAGAGAATAGATCGATCGCAGTTCCCTCCGCGGTTGTGGCGCAAGTATACGGATGCGATGCGGGAAACGTACATGGAGCCAAGGAGGTTGACGTCCAGGACTTTGTGGGTTGGAGTCTTGAGAAAAAGCATTACTTTGGGATGCCATTGAGAAATTCAGCAACCAGGGCCGTTGCCTCACTCCACATACCTGGCGAACTTCCTCCAGCGTGAGTCCAAAGTCAAACCAGTTGCCGATTTCTACAATACCAGCCGCAGAGACGACATGGTCGATGCGTTTGTATGTCTTGAAAGCCAGGTCGAACAGCGCCAGCACCGACGGATAGTTCGTGACATCAGTAGTTTGAAAAACTGCCCGCGGGGGCATATCCTCTTCCTCTGAGCGGAACTCCTCGCAGCTTTTCTTTAGCAGACGCTCGCCCGAGATGTTATCCAAGTCACCAATGCAGACGTTGGCACCGCTTTCCAGGCATTGTTTCACCAGACAGGCACCAATTCCATTGGCACCACCTGGGCTGAGTTAGTATAATGAGACTACAGGACGGCGCTCTTGGGGTTTGGCATACCTGTAATCAGGATAACTTTGCGATAAAGAGAATCGGAAGAAATACTGGGGATGTACTGTGACATTAGGGGCAGATCAATGCGGAGACTTGACGATGAAGTGGGTCAAGAGCGAAGATCGTGGAGTCAAGTAGAGCAAGAGATATGCGAACAGGGTGGACGACGCGCGGGGGCAACAGGGTTGCTTTTATAGAGTCCAATTGGACTGGTTACTGGCCCAGGAAGATAATGAAAATGCCTCATAAATCCTGGCTCAAAGCCGGACTCAACGCAACCCAACTTCGAATCCATCACTTCGCCTTGTATTCGGACGCGGGGAACGGAAACTCAGCCGAATGTTTGGAGGTTAGGGGTGGGCAGCAAACAAGGGCCTCATCAATATCCTGGCTTGATATGTTTGATCCGGTAGGTGATGCGGACAATGCGGGGGGGGGGCGATGACGCTCAGCAGAACCGAAACGACCAGGACTTTGCGCACACACGGCACAGAATGGGTCTAAGAGCTATCAGTGTCCGGTTCCCCTGAATAGCATCGTTTGTATGGCTGCTAATCTTCTGGGCTTCCTTGGCCAGCCTCAGGGGCCTCGCGGATGCCTGTGGTCCGAAGCCTCTTGTGCTTGGCCGTGGCTCATTGCTTGTGACAGCTGCCTAAACCTGTCAGGAGAACATGCAAGATAGTCCATTCCATTCGGAAAGCCGGCTGCGACTGGGGTGCATATGCGGGGGGTGTGGCGGGGAAAACGGGAAATGGTAACGCCACAGGGATCTGACCGCGGGAATTTGTGAAATGCTTCGATCAATTAGGTCTATCGTAGATGCAACAAAACAAAAGAACACTCGCCCAAGATACAATATACATGGTACATGCATGAAGTACAGAAATGCCAATCCAGCTGCAGATGTGGGGGAATACCGGGCATGACCAAACCAAATTCTATCAAATCAAGCCCTCTACGAGAGCAACCAAAATCCCAAATCCCAAAGCCAAGACAAATGGAAATATTTACAGCCTGTTCGCAAGACCCAGAGATTTTTTTTAGCGTCGGGAAACGCAGCACAAGATACCAGACTTGCCCAAGAACCACAGAGATCCAATGAAGCGGAAAATCGACAGACCGGCGGTCGTCCACAGAATAGCAGCGAAGTATTTGGAGGTACGAACGGTAGATGTGTTCTGTGAATGTCAGTGGGGGTTAACGATCGAATGGGTAAAAGAGACATACAGTAAGACAGAGACGGGTGATGCCTTCACTGGTGATGCACAGCGCGAGAATAAGGTTACTGAAAATCCAGATCAACACCAGGTTGGTTCGGAAAGCCTTGTAACCATCGTCCATGCTCCGTTCATCTTGCTCTTCGGGCTCCACATATGGTTCCAAGGCACGTTTGACCGTCGCTTCAAACTGACTGTCAATATCGGCCTGCGGCTTATCGACTTCTTCAATGAAGTTTGACTTGGCATCGTCCTTCTTGGTCTCGGCGACTGGCAGTGAGTCACCCTTGTCGGATCCCTTGGTGCCCCAAGAAACGTCATGCCAGTTACAGAAAGCGTAAACCATTAAGATATTGATAGAGCAAGTCATACCAGCAAAGTAGGCCCATGAAGATGTGAACATGTGCCAAGGGTCCATGTACAAGAAACTGGCGATGAAGTAGATACCGTAGGTGGAAACCAAGGCGATCAGAACAATACCGGCTCCGCTGGAACTAAAGAATGATGAAAGGAATGCCCCAACACCATCGTCCAGGGAGAAGTCGAGGGTACCTCCAGTGAAGGCATTCTTGACAAGGTAGAATGACAGGACCATGATGTAGGTTTGGACGATACTGAAGTAGACGAACGAGAGCGTGTAGGCCAAACGAGAACTAAGCAAGTCAGCATGTAACCATGTGAGATGGATTGGTTCATAGACTCACCCTTTAGGTCTGTTTCCGAGCGCCAAAATGAATTGCAGCATCAGGAAGAAAACGTAACCATACTTCAAGAAGTTGTTCACAATTGGAGAGGCATCGTTACCGAAAGGCCATCCCTTATCCTTGTTGGCGGAACTAGGCGTTCCGACAAGATCCATGATGACAGTAGTGGTCAACCAGAACGAAGCTAACAATGGGTTAGTAACAATTTTACTGAAGACACGAAGCGAATGCCCATACCGAGAGAAAACCAGGTCATGACAAGACCAGCGAAGTTGTACAACATTTGGATATGCAGGAAGAACAGCCGCAAAATGTTGTGACCACTCTTATAGATACGTCCGAAATGCATCATAGCATAGAGACTAGCAGCGAATGAACCGTTCAACCATCGACGACGTTGACTGATGAATTCTGCTGCACCCTCTGGCACGTCGGTCTCACCCTTGGACGCTTTAACATAGGTCAAATGCCACTTGAACCCAGCTTTGGCGACAAGCTCGAAACACAAAATACGGTCCTCCGCAAGGAACATGTTCTTCTTGAAGATATTCATGCCCTCGATACCCTTCTTGCCTAGCTGCTTCGAGAGAGTGTGATCACCGTGGAAGTACTGCTCGAGAGGACGACCCATAATAGCGCGATAACGGTACGCAGAGAAGGCTCCCGGCAACACACTGACGTATCCGAAAGCACTTTCTAGCGGCTTGTCGAGAATGTTGGAAATTTTGTACTCGAAGTTCTGCGCCGCGACCAAAGGGTTCATCAAGTTCTTCCATCCCTTTCCTAACATGGCGTGGATCTCACCACACGATCCACCTAGGTTCTTGTCATTGTAGAAGGATTCCCACAAAGCAAGAAGCGATTTCTTTCCGGGTTTAGTTCCGGCATCAATCAGAATCACTACTTCAGGGTTTAGGATGCGACTGAAAGCATTAAAGAGCCAGCGGTGGGAATTGATCTTTTTGCTGTTCTTTTGCTTGAGACAGAAGATCATTTGGACGGGAGGAAGGTTGGTCGACTCGTTGCCCTGAGGCCGGATCAATTGCTGATTGGAGGTCACCGAAAGTTGTGTGGTGTACTCGAAAATATGGGAAACGGTTTCCCGTCCGTCGACGGAACGCTTCATGATACCATCTTGGTAGATACCGATCGTTGCCAGCATGTCAAGAGTGTTCTTGTCACATGGATCAATTCCATCGAAGACCAAGCAGCAGACAATTTTTTGCCAGGCCGGTCCACCTTTGTTCCAGAATTCGGACTTTTTCAAGTTGACGATATCTCGGATGTTTTGCATAACACCGTGCAACGTCCGAGCTGTCAGAACTTTGTCTTCGTTGTAATATGTAATTGCAATGAGAAGCTCTGTGTGTCTGTTGTACATGGCCGGTCGCAGATTGTATCCGTTCCGCAGGGTGAACTCGTCGGGATCACAAGTGGCCGCCGTATCTATATCGGGTTAGGATCAATATCGTCCAAAATCGCAGCTGGGAAACGTACAGCGCAAGTGGGTGAATTCTTCCGGGAATCCTTCCTCTGACTCCCGATATTCCTTCTGGATCGCATTCTGGATCGCACTTGGAACGGGGTAGTCCACACTCAAAACAGAGCCCTGGACCAGCTTAATCTTACGGGTGGCATAGCGCCGCAGCCCGGAACCAGGTGCCTGTCGATTTTGCCAAGCTTCTGACGGCGTCTCTGACATGGGTGATCCAACGGCGGAGCGGCGGTTCAACCCACCGGCTGACTCTTGATATGGGCCATCAGGGAAGATGGTGACACCGGGGTCATGGAGAGTGTAGCGACGAAGGGAATCGGTCGAGGCGTAAGGGTCATCGAAGGGGGCGTTAAATGGACTGGGCTGATTGCGGTAAAGCAAAGATTGCTGGCTTTCCGTGTTATCGTTCTTCTCTTCGTAGCCGTAGGCTTGCTGCTAGAAAACGAAGTGTGTTAGCTTTTCCTCCTATGGCCGATTGTTTTGTTTCAAGGGACCGTTCACTCACTTCACGGGTTCCATACAGACTGGCCTCGCTCGCCTGGGGCGAATGAGACGAGTTACCCGAGACAGGCGAATGGGGAGAGGTTCCTCGAGGTGGTAAAGACATTATGCGCAGCTCCCCAGTAGAAGCAATCCTCGTTGCGAATAGATCCAAGGACTAAGAAGTCGGTCCTAAGGAAGCCCGCGGCTCAGAACTGTCGATTCACAACACCTAACTTGGACACATTCAATGGTAATCGCAATCTGTGGTGTTAGAGACAGGCGACCTATCCAGAGATCTCCAATATAGGGCAGGCTTCCCAGGTCAAGAAGCGTAAAGAGATGTGCAGGAGAAGATGTATCGAAGATGCGCTAGACAGGAGATATTTTTGGTGCAGAATTTGATTGGAGGTGCCGATGATGGGCTGTGAAAGGGCGAGTGGGGACCCCAGCGCAGCTTACAGTATGTCGTTCGTCATCCATCCTCCCCTAGATCCACCAACGTACTCAGAGGGGGTTGGCCGTTCCCCTGCGCAGACCCGAAATGCGTGGATCTAGTAAGCCCTCCTGTGCTATTCTTTTGGTCTCCCACTTTTCCACGGTACGGGTGTAAATTCGACTCCGGGATCCGAGGCTTTGTGCGCGTAACTCGTCAAGAAGATCCAAGGCGGGTCAACAGCGCAATGCGCCTCCAATATTGGCCCATGGGACGGGCCCATCACACTCGAACATTCTGCTCATCCCTTCGATCTTTCTGAAACACGCTGGGGCGACACACCCTGTAGGGGCAACGAGGGTGCCAAGCATCCATAGTGGCGGCTGGGGGCCCCGAGGACTGCCGGACGATGACGACACGGCGAGGAAAGGATCGGCCGTGTCTCCCAGGGGCTGAATTTTGATGCTGCGACTGGTCCATTGTGGCCCACAATTGTCGCTATGATTGGGTATGCGGGAGCCTCTTGAGGAAAAGAGACGACATGCCACGACGTGGCTGTGCGTCACGTGAGGTCCGGTGTCGATGTATACGTGTCTCGTCTTATTTCTGTAGTCTCACACGCGCACGTCGCTGAAGTAAACATATAATTAGATCATTGTCTCAGTAGAAAATATATGTACACATGTACTTTGATATCAAGCTGAGTATAATTCAAGAAATTTTGAGCATACACTACAGTACATAAACCCGTATTTTCTTGCATTCCTTAGAACCTATGATATATCACAGGGTTTCATTATGAAATAGGAATTAAATAGTCTTCGCATATAACTTGAAATGGGTTGTCTCTTGCAAAAAAGCAAAGTTGTGTAAAATGTCTGCCTAGCGTACGCGGCCGGATGATACATCCACAGTTACTATGCAATACAGTTGCCAATTTTATGCAAGTGTTATTTTTAGGGTAACTTGCCCAAATGATTGGATTGTATGTACCTGTATGTGGCGGGCAACTTAAAATCAAAAACAAAAATTTAAGGGTCTAAATTTTGGCGATATATATGTTGCGAAAAATATAATAATCGCCAATTTCGTCGAATATCTTTTCGCCAGAAACAGAAAAAAACGAGCTTTGAATCTTTACCTACTGGCAAACTTCGTGCAAATGTATTGCTGGCATTTCTATAATAATATGAATATTTCGGTTCTCATCCGGGCTCAAACCCCATATCGGACTTCTTTGCGAGGGTTCCTAGGTGAATCTATACCGGCAATCTACATAACAAACCCATTATAGTAAGCCTAGTATACATTTACTTGTTATTATCTAGTATCATTTGGTTTCTCAGTCTCTGTCGACTTTCTACCTAGGTATATATGACATATCATGTATCATGTCCAATGCTAGGGCCGAGGGATACAGGATGCCGATGCACTATGCGGGGTAACGGGATATGACCATCGAAGTGACCCTGGAAGATCGCACCTTGGAAGTTCTAGGTTGAAAAAGCAAGTCGTTTTCTGCTAATCCAGTCTGTACAATGACCAGCATGTCAGCCCAAAGACCCCCATTTGATTGCTTGCCCTTGCGACAAGATGGACCGGTCGGTAACGCTTGGGGTATGTTTGGGGATCAAGATCAGTTGGGTATGCTCAACCTTCTGACCACCGAGAATACTGCTGCGGCTGCCCGTGAGATTGTCGAAGGTATGCGTGTCTCAACCGACTGGGCTCTTAATAGCATGGCTACCCCTTGCTTTGGACGATCTGCCTTTGAACACGTTATAAAGAACAAGGCTCCCCGGGCCGTCAACGATGATATACTAGTCTTTAACACGCAGAGTAGCTCTCAATGGGATGGCTTTCGACACTACGGATCGAAACAAGGAACATACTACAACGGGTGCACGCAGGATGACATCCAGAACTCGACCCGCAATGGCATTCACGGTGAGTTTAGTACAGCCGATAGCATTCCACATACTGACCCAGTTGCTAGTATGGGCTGAGAATGGGGGTATTGTTGGACGGGGTGTTCTCTTGGACTATGCCGGCTGGGCAGAAGCCAAGGGACACGACGTGAAGTGCTTTGAAACTCAGTCAATTCCAGTTTCCATCCTTCAAGAAGTGGCTGCTAGCCAGAGAACCACATTCCGACCCGGAGATATCTTGTTCATCCGCACTGGTTGGACTCGGGCGTACGAGAGGCTGTCTCATGCCGAATGTCAGAAACTGGCTGCTTATACTGCGCCTCCAGTCATTGGAGTAGAGTCATCAGAGCCTATGCTGCGCTGGCTTTGGGATCAAAGTTTCTCTGCTGTTGTGGGAGATATGCCGAGCTTTGAAGCATATCCATGCCAGAACATGGACTTCTTCCTTCACGAGTGGCTGCTGGCTGGTTGGGGTGTCCCGATCGGAGAGCTTTTTGACCTGGAGCAACTGAGCCAGGAGTGTCGCAAGAGAGATCGCTGGACGTTCTTCTTTAGTAGTGTGCCATTAAAGGTATAGTCCCATCTGCTCCATTTTAATTTCACAGCTGATCATATTCAGTTTCCTGGCGGAGTTGCTAGTCCTCCAAATGGTGTGGCCATATTCTGATTTTAGTTTCCAAGTGCAAGTGTGTATAGTTATTACACAAAACGGTTATAGCGAACGTATCGCTTTATGGATTGGTCGCTATACCTTAGACTCGCTTTCTCATGTCTTTCTTCACCTTTGTTTTGCCCATGCGCTTCGGCTTGTAATTTCCAGAGTAGACTATCCCGTCAGCCAGTAAGAGACCAGTGTTTGGCTAGAAAATGACACGGAGTGTTTTTACACACACTGTACTCCGTGTAGGAATTGTAGATGTAAACCCTGAAACCTCTCGTGTTCGGCCCGACAAAGATAAGAGTGGAGAAGCCCCTCAACTTCAACTCTCCCTTAGCATCATCAAATATGGTACTTGGCAATGCAGGCGTGTCGCGTCGGTCGGAAGACCGATCAAGGAGATCAATGGTAGCGTACGTAGCATGGACAGGGAGTCTCTGATCGTGCGCTGAGAGAGGTACAGATGTAACCGATGCCGAGGTCGGAAAACGCGCTGCGCCGGTAATCCACCACATCCCTGCGCTGCATGTGTGGAGGTGGGAAAGACATGCGTGTACTCGGAAGCAGAAAAGCGTGTCTCTATCACTGAGAGGTTTGCGAAATTCGCAAGTTGTTAATGGTGGACACTGACGATGTGCAGCTACTATCGTCAACTACAATCACAAGCCCCAGGTACGTTGTCCACCACACATGGTTCAACATCTTTTAACCTCAGTGTAGAAGGTAGCCAAACAATAATTTCTAGTGAACCATCAACATCCACTCGCTATTCCGAGAGCGAGGCGCCCCCAGAACGGGACGATTGGTGGTACAAGGGAACAGACAACTTGTTTCTTGACCGGTCTGGAGAGCATCGTACGTGTTCAACTTTATGAGAAGAATATATCATCTCACTGATATTTTTCAAGATTTCGTGGGTGCTTCATCCACAACTCATCTTGCCAAACGACTCAACCCCGGGTCCACCAATCTTGCATGGGATGTACGGCCACTCTATGATGACCCTTCATCACTAAGACGGCCAGTCGGTGGTACCCTTCCTCAGTTACCTCCTTTTGAGTTCGCCAAGCGGTTATTTTGGGTGCAGTATGCCTATATTGGCACTATCTTCTCACTCATCCACCCTGCAGAATTCGAAGAAAGACTTGACCTGGTCTACCATCAACCACTTGACCTTTCGCATCGAGAATCAAGTTTGGTATATTGTCAGACTCTACTCGTCATTGCATTTGGCTTGATGTACTCTGTAAATCAGTGGTCGGGCGATGACGGCCCTCCGGGATTCAAGTATTTTAAGCATGCGCTACGGGTTCTGCCTGATATCCACGAGGAGGGTTCAATCTTCTTTGTTGAGGTGCTATGCTATGTAGCATACTACATGCAAAATCTGAACCGACGTGATGCTGCATTTCTCTATGTACGAATATCTTCTAATTTTGTTCTGCGACATTGCTAACGATATCAGATTGGATTGGCCTTACGTATGGCCATCTCTCTAGGTCTTCACCAGGAGGTTTCAGACCCAACAATAAGTGAGGCAGATCGCAATCGTCGACGCCGGGCTTGGTGGTCTGTCTATAGCTTAGACCGGTACGTTCCACTGACCTGCCTTTTATCTGGAAATACAGCTGATATTCGTCAACAGGATACTTTCAGTCAAGTCTGGGAATCCGATCACCATACATGATGAAGACATTGGAATAACGTGGCCCGCAGTAGTGGTATGTTGTATTGGTATATCTGGGAGATGTGTTCTAATTCTCTCCAATTAGGATGGAACAACTGTGGATCCATGGCCGTCAACAGTTCTCACTCATTACACAAAGCTCTCCCGTATTTTGGGACGGATTGGAGAAGGTATGAGTACATGTGGTCTCTTATTACAGACTAAGGCTGACCAAGGGCTGTGCTAGAAATTTACCGGAAGAAGCCCGGATCAGGGTCCAATCTCATTGCTTCTGTTCAGAGTATGACGAACGATCTTTCTGGATGGCTACGCCAAGTCCCTGATCGTCTCCGTATTGATTTCTCCACACTTGACACGTATATTAATCGGGAGTCCGTATCGATCAATTTACACTTTTACTCATGTGTGAACATGACTGCACGTCCGTTGGTATTTTATGTCATTCAACGACGACTTGATGCAGAAGCCCTTGGATCCGCCACGGAAGACTGGAAGGAAGGGCTCGCCCCCAACACTGTTGCTGTCATTGATAGCTGTATTACAGCTGCACGAGCAACCACTTTGATAATGGATGCAGCCGCAAAACACAATCTCATTGGTAAGCGATGAACGGAAAGCTCCTATGCCGCACCATGTGATTATCTACTCACAATCAATCAGCTACATATGGTTACCTTGACGGCGAGTACATCTTCTCCGCTGCACTGTTGCTCGTCATGGTGAACGCTGCATTCCCGCCCAACGAAACCAGTGCACGAGCCATGGAGACCGCACTGAACCTTCTTCGGGGCATGGCTGATCGTGGAAACACCTATCTGGGCTCACGCCATTCGCTATTGCTGGAACTACGGGCTGCCATTGTAACTAGGTCTGCTGCTAATGATACCGATCGAGCAAGCTCGGCAGGCCTGAAGGCCCCATTAACGCCGACAACAGAGCACGGTACGAGTATCATGGGGGAGAAGGAAGATATAGCATCCAAGATAGGAGCTTCGCAAGTGCTTGCTCCTGAGTGGCCACATAACGACCTCACATCATTCCGGGATATCGCATTTCAATTCGACCTCAACGATGACCCGGCACTGTGGGAAGGGGCATTGGATCAGATTGATATTGATATGGATACGGACTGGATTGAGAATACATTAAAGCGGTAGTGTTATATGTATATTATAAGTTGTTCTCGATCTATACAGCGGCCTGATCCATAAGACATAGACCGAATATATTGATTTTCCGCCACAGTGCACGAATATCAATCTAATTCTACCTAGAATGATACCCCTTCTTTACCCACACTCCAGGGCCCATTTTCTATCTCTCTATATTTCCATCTCCATCTCTACTTCTACCCCGCGGCTTATCATCGGGCCGACCAACCCGATGCGCCGTCATCGGCCCGACACGTGACCGTCAGTACAACAGCAACGACGATCAATGGAGAGCGTGGGACATCGGAACGCTCTTTCTGACATAAATGAAGGGGTTCGCTTCTCTGAATCCTCATACTCCCATATTTCTGTTCTAACCCATCACAATCATGCCCGTCCCGATGTCTGACTCGGGGAAGATCACCATCGCTATTGACCGCGGTGGCACTTTCACTGATATCTGGGCTAGCATAGGGCGGCCAGATATTCAAAGTAAGTGGACGACCAGGAAGCGATATATTTTGCGAATGAAAGCTGAAAGGCAGTAGACGATTCTACAGAAGCCCCCAGTCGTCCAGACATCATCTTGAAGCTTCTTTCTGTCGACCCTTCCCACTATCAGGATGCGCCCACTGAAGGCATCCGTCAAGTTCTAGAGCTGGCCACTGGAGAATCATATCCTCGAGGCCAGCCATTAAAGCTTGACCGCATTGAGTGTCTACGAATGGGCACAACTGTTGCAACTAACGCCTTGCTCGAGCGCAAAGGCGCTCGCTCAGTGCTTTTCACAACGAAAGGTTTCCGAGATCTACTAAAGATCGGTGATCAGTCTCGACCAGCCATTTTCGATCTGTCGATGGCTCGTCCAGGTGTGCTACCAGAGGGCGTGGTCGAAGTCAACGAACGTGTACTCCCTTGCCATCCTTCCGCCCATGAAGAATGTTTCTCCGATTGTCGCGTCGTCGAGGGCATCACTGGCGAGAAGTTCCGGGTTGTGCAAGAGCTGGACCTCGTTCAAGTGAAGACAGAGCTCCAGCGATTAAAGGAGCAAGGCTACCAGTCACTTTCGGTAGCACTATTACATTCTTTCGCGTATCCCGAGCATGAACGTCAAATCGGCGAACTGGCCCAGCAGATGGGATTCTCTGTTACATTATCCTCAAAGCTTCAACCTATGATCAAAATTGTGCCTCGTGGCATGTCAGCCGCCGCTGATGCCTATCTCACTCCCGTTATCAAGACCTACATCGACTCCATCTCTGCTAGCTTTGACGGTGGCCTGGAGAGTCAGCATGACTGCCGATTCGAGTTTATGCAGTCGGACGGTGGACTGGTCGATTTCCGTAAATTCAGCGGACTGAAAGCAATTCTGTCTGGCCCTGCAGCTGGAGTTGTTGGTTTTGCAGCCACCAGCTGGGATCCTATCGAACAGACTCCCGTCATTGGCTTTGATATGGGAGGTACATCCACTGATGTATCTCGCTTTGATGGACACCTGGAGCACGTCTTCGGCTCTAAAGTTGCAGGAGTTCTGATCCAGTCCCCTCAGCTTGATATCAACACTGTCGCTGCTGGCGGTGGATCTATCCTGAATTGGCGCAACGGATTATTCTATGTCGGACCTGAATCCGCCAGTGCTCACCCTGGCCCAGCCTGCTACCGCAAAGGCGGCCCTCTGACAGTTACCGATGCCAACTTGTTTTTAGGACGCTTGCTGCCCGAGTATTTCCCACACATCTTTGGTCCTAACGAGGATCAGCCCTTGGACAGGGAGACGACCGCACAGCTTTTCAATGATTTGACGCAGAAGATCAACGTTGAGCGCCGCGAGCAGGGCCAACAAGAGTACACTCCCGAGGAAGTTGCCCTTGGCTTCCTAAAGGTCGCGGATGAGTCCATGGCTCGGCCTATCCGTAATCTTACGGAGGCGCGAGGTTTCGAGACTGCATCTCACCATCTGGCATGCTTTGGAGGTGCTGGTGGTCAACATGCATGCTCGGTGGCTGACTCGCTCGGTATTTCACGGATCATTATTCACAAATATTCCTCAGTGTTGTCGGCATACGGTCTCGCGTTAGCAGAAGTTGTCAAGGAGGCACAGGAACCGGTATCATCCACCTACTCATCCTCTCATGCCACTCTTCTTCAACGCTTTGATGAGATGGCCGCGGCGGGAACGAAAGAGATGGAAATACAAGGCTTTGCGGCCGCACAAGTGCGCCACGAGCAATATCTCAACATGCGCTACGAAGGTTCCGATACCAGTCTCATGATCCTGAAACCCCAGAATTCATCAGACTTCCTTGAAGAATTCCGTGTGCGCCACCGTCGGGAATTCAACTTCAACTCCGAGCGACCAGTTCTCGTCGATGACATTCGCGTGCGCAGTATTGCTTCGTCCAAGTTGCGATCGGAACAAAGTCCTTTGGTTCAGTTGAAGAATGCCAACATGCGAGACGTCACCACGGCTCCAGCAAATACCAGCTCAGCTTATTTCGACGGCTATTCAAGTCGCTTTAACACACCTGTATATCTTCTGGGCGAGCTAGAGAAGCATTCCCGTATTCCCGGCCCGGCAGTCATCATTGACCAGACCCAGACAATTGTTGTCGCTCCCAACGCAGTGGCAAATCTGCTCGATACCTGCATCGTTATTGATCTCAAAAATGAGCCAACTGCCTCTCCCACAGGGAACTCTCTTTCAGCAGAGATTGACCCTATCAGACTCAGTATTTTCGGTCATCGATTCATGTCTATTGCCGAGCAGATGGGTCGCACCCTGCAGAAGACTTCTGTTTCAACCAATATCAAAGAACGGTTGGACTTCTCTTGCGCTCTATTCTCGCCTGATGGAGGTCTGGTGGCCAATGCACCGCATGTTCCGGTTCATCTGGGATCGATGCAATTTGCCGTCCGATACCAGCACCAGAAGTGGCTAGGTAACCTGAAGGATGGTGATGTGCTGGTCGCCAACCACCCTAGCTGCGGCGGAACCCATCTCCCCGATATCACAGTAAGTCACTATCCGACCGTAGATACTTCAACTGGCTCTGATCATGATTTAGGTTATTACTCCTGTCTTTGATCGGCCCGGAGGCTCCGAGATTATGTTCTACGTGGCATCTCGCGGTCACCATGCTGATATTGGCGGTATCCTACCTGGCTCTATGCCCCCCAAGTCTACAGAACTTTGGCAAGAAGGTGCTGCTATCGAAGGAGATAAGATTGTTAGTGATGGCGTTCTGGACGAGGCGCGTCTGGTGGAGCTTCTGGTCACCAAGCCTTCACAATACCCTGGCTGTGCTGGAGCACGGTGCATCAGCGATAACTTGTCCGATCTCAAGGCTCAGATTGCTGCTAATACTCGCGGAATCAGCTTGATCCAGACTCTGTTCAACGAGTACGGAACTCAGACCGTACAAAAGTACATGTATGCCATTCAAGCCACGGCCGAGACTGCTGTCCGCAATCTTCTCAAGGAATTGTATCAGAAGTTTGACGGTCGGCCGTTAGAATCGGTCGACTACATGGATGATGGTACTCCTATCTGCTTGAAGATCACCATCGACGGTACTGATGGATCTGCTGTCTTCGATTTCGAAGGCACTGGCTCCGAGGTATACGGGAGCTGGAATGCGCCTATTGCTATCACTCACTCCGCTATCATCTACTGCCTACGCTGTATGATCAATGCAGATGTTCCGCTCAACCAAGGATGCCTGGCCCCAATTGACATTCGTGTTCCATCGCCGAGCATCTTGTCGCCCACCAAAACTGCTGCCGTCGTGGGCGGTAATGTTGTTACTTCGCAGCGCATCACTGACGTTGTTTTCAAGGCCTTCCAGGCATGTGCTGCCTCCCAGGGCTGTTGTAACAACCTCACTTTTGGTACCGATCCCAAGGTTGATCCATCTACTGGTGCCGTGATTACTCCAGGATTTGGATATTACGAAACAATAGCCGGTGGAAGTGGTGCAGGCCCTACCTGGAAGGGCGAGTCCGGCGTACAAGTGCATATGACCAACACACGGATTACCGATCCTGAAATCCTGGAGAAGCGTTATCCGACCATGCTCCGCCAATTCACCCTTCGCGATGGATCCGGTGGTCAAGGCAAGAACACTGGTGGTGAGGGAGTGATCCGTGAGATTGAGTTCTTGTCACCAATGAAGTGCTCCATCTTGTCAGAGCGACGCGTACATCGGCCGTACGGCTTGGCGGGTGGTCATGATGCGCAGCCAGGCTTGAACCAGTGGATCACCCGTGACGACGAAACTGGCGAAGAGCGCCGCATCAACATTGGCGGCAAAAACACCGTCTCCATGAAAACACACGACCGGATTGTCATTCAGACTGCCGGTGGTGGTGGCTGGGGTTCTCCTCAGTAAAGGCTACATGGCTGACTTGCTCAGCGGAATTGCCATTGTGTAGAAGCTATCTAGAATACATAGGTAGATGTAAATAGGTCTATAATGCCCCATGAATTATCACAATTGTTTCACAGCTTCGATCTTCCAAATGCTGGTCGCCACATCTCATTCTGCAGTCGACTGGTGTTGATCATCTCGGGCCGAAGTTGGTCGAGGGAGGAAACTCCCAACATCTTCATTGTGATTTCAACTTCCTCGGCGAGAACTGCAAAACTGTTATTGTTTGAAATAACCTTTTGGATCCAGGCATGACTTACTATCTGTGCATCGCTCTACTCCTTTAGCACCATATGCCGCAAGTGCATAATAGTATGGCCGACCTACTCCTACAGCAGTTGCTCCAAGACATAAAGCCTTCAGGACATCTGAGCCATCGCGGAGCCCACCATCAACAAACACTTGCAGCTTTTCGAATGCTTCCGGATAGTATGTTCGAATCTCCAGGAGAGTCATCAACGAGCTCGGGGCGGAATGAATTTGTCTACCGCCGTGGTTGCTCAACAAAATACCCTGCACACCATGCTCGACAGCCAGTCTGACATCTTCGACGCTCTGGATTCCCTTGAGAACCAGCGGCCCATTCCATTCCTTGGAGATCCAGTCCAAGTCCTCCCAAGTGAGGCCGGCATCCACTGAGCCGGGAACCTGTCGGCCGCCGAATGCAGGCGCGTAACTATTTTCACGGCTGACTTCTCCGGTTCCTACTTTCACAACGGTTTCTTTGGGCCCTGCTAGATTCTCTTGCGCCTGAAGGTAGCGGTCTGCCGTTCGCTTGCCCAGCGTCGAAGTGTCCACGGTGACCCAGAGGCTCTGGAACCCGGCCTTCTGGACCCTCTGGATAAGGGACTTTGCCTTTGCGCGATCAACAGGAACATATAGTTGGAATGAAAGCTTAGAAGGACTTTGGTTGTTGATTAGCCGCTGTTCGTCGATGTGTGCATCCATGATCTCTTCCAATGTCTTCGTCGAAGCAGTACTGATCATGGTGTGCAAGCCTTTGCGAGTAGCCCCCCGTACGAGCAGAGGCTCGGCACCTGGGTGAGAGCTACCAAGAGTGCCCATGGCCGAGACGAAGAAAGGGAATTGTGAAGTCGAACCCAAAATGGACTTTCTGGTGTCCATCTTGTCCACACTCCTCAAGATGCGAGGCCTGAAGTTGATCAAAGTCCAATCGTCAAGATTGGCCTTCATTGACAGCCCTGATGCTGCTGAGCTCGACGCATACACCCATGACTTCTCTGAGAGAACATCCTTGGCGACCTTCTCAAAGTCCGTCGTGGTGACACACAGTGAAGGATCGGGGAGTGTTTTGGCTGCCATTTTTTCAATTGTTTCCCAAGATAATTTCAATCAACTACAGAGAGAAAATTGAGTAAAGAAACCTCAATTGGATATAAATGGTTTTGATAACACCGGCTCCTGTACGGGGCCGACTTCGGCGCCGGCTGTCGAACTCTGTTGGTTCGGCTGTCCTAATTAGGCAAAAGCGATCGCCGAGTTACTATTCACAGCTTAGCACATCTGCCATGCATAGAAGTGAGCTTTGGTTTACTTGGAATCCGGGGGATCTGTTTACTCCGGGTTTGTCTCTCGCCCGAGTTCGGTGGATTCTTGGGCATGTATCCCGAGCTTCCGTATCGTCTGACTTGATGATCCTAGCCCTAATTTGTTTCTATCAATCACGGAATTGGGGGTCCGAACAATCAAGGTTTCAAGGTTCAATCAATAACAAACATTTCGGCCGATAGATTGACTGGTACTAACGCTTTGGCTATGATGCTGCGTCTGTGGGCACGATTTACGTACAACCGTTTCCTCTGCGGGATCCAACATTACCAAGTTTAATAGCAGTGCTATGATAGGGACCATAAATCTGTAGACAGTGCTAAGAAGTATGGGGCACTTCTCTTCGAAGACCCAACTGGTATCTCGTTCCATGTATTTTTTTCGCTCGTTTTTGACCTCTCTTTGGTCGTTTCTGGTTTGCTCATTCTCAAGCGGGTTGACCATATCAAACAAAATAAGGGTAGAGACGGGAAAGGCCTTGCATCCTCTACTCTCCTTCTACATTTAAATAAAATACTGCTTGACCATTGGACTTTTCAGGTCCAAGTGATCGTTTTGGTCGGTTCGCTTCTTATGACCACCGCAACATGTCAGTCGGACCGTATATATGGTTCACTATGATTCTGTAATTGGGGAATCCTTGCAAATCTTGGAGAAGCGAGACATCCAGCGCCTTGTCTGAGTTTGGTAGAGTCCGTCCTCCGGGCGACCTCAGTAAATGATAAATGAATGTGTCCCAATAGAGCGTCTCTGGCCTCAACTAAGAACATATCCATACCCGCGTATATCGCATAATTCATTGCATTGGAGTGACAGTGAGCAGCTCAAATAACCATCAAGCCTTCAGCTTCCCACGATATACATTCTGCCTTCAAAACCTGTTGTAAATCTATAAGCTTCTGGTCTCCTCTTACAGGAGTTCATATTCATACGGAAGCATTCGTTTCTGGGCTTCTACTGAAGCCGAAGGGGTGGCCTGAGCGGTAGATGTCGCCCTTTTCATCGGCATCAACATGGATGCGGATGTGGATGCGGATGAACTCGCGGGCTGTTGCATATCCTAAAAGGGGTCAGGCTGTATATAATTGGTATGTGATTATTGTCATATGCATACTTCTTGGTACTGCAAGAATAGAAGTCAGCAAGTCAAGCGTAAACGATCAGGGTAGATGAGACGTACTTCCTGGACACCAACATAGGGAATAGCAATGGTGACCCCTATGAAAAGGGCAATGCCCAATCCAAGACGCATGATAGATATTGGATAAGAAGTGGCTTGCTTCAAAAGTTGAAATCAGCCTAATTGGACTTGGCTTGGATAATTGATCGTTGGTGAGAGGGTTCTTGTTCAGATTGAACCATGGAGGATGATTTTATATAGGCGAGACGCGTTTTAATCAGGTCCTTTGTCGTCAGAATTTCGCAGTTCCAACGTCACAATTGGTACTTCAACAAGTTAAACAAAGAGATTATCACAAAAGTTGCCTGTCGTGGTGAAATAGTTGTCAATCTCAAACTTCTCTCGCCACCACAATCCTGAAGGGAAACTCATTTTATTGTAAAAAAAGACTCTGACAGGTGCAGTGTCAACGCCGACGTCAATGGAATGCAACATGGATTTCCTTGCCCGGTGACGCGCATCCCTTGTCCTTCGATCAACATTCCGGAGGCGCAAAGTCAGATGTTCTAGTCGCGTCGAGAAAACGATGACCCGAGAAGCACTTGAAGCTGTAACAAGATAATTTGACGCTATTACAAGCATTGTGATGAATCAGAAATGTACATTTGAATACACCACAATGAGAAGCACATAAGTATAAGGGGTGTTCCAGCCCACAAGGGCGGCCTGATTCCAGGCAAAGTTGATCAGCACGAGGCCGGAGATACCTACAGCGGCTCCGAGGAGATCAAGGCGTTGCCAGAAACGAAGATCGTCATGAAAATGTGGCCGAGGACTGTCGGGAATCGCTAGCCTCCCGATCAAGGCTAGCATGGCACACACGATTGCCATCACCCAATATGCCCAGGGCCACCAGACAAGCTGAGCAAAGATGGATGAAATGACACCTCCCACAATGAATCCCCCAGGAGCGGTAGCGCCGAACAGGCTGAAGATCATTTCCTTCCGCAAGCCCGGGGATATGTACGTCTTAGAATCGCAATAGCATTAGGAAGCAGTATGGCCGGTCCAATTCCCTAGAGAGCACGGAAGATTTGGGTTGACCAGACGCTGAAGCCAGCCAACAAGGACCACAGGCTAAACCAACAGAAGCCAAGCACGAACATGCGACGATGGCCATAAAAATCCCCCAGTCGGCCGGCCACCAAGATGAACGTACCGACGCTCAAGCTATAAGCAGCCGCAAACCAGCTCAGATTCGCGGAATTTGTGGTGCCAAAGCTATGGCTGATTATATGTACTGGAGCAATAGACATACAGAGACAGAGGCCGTCCTGGGTCATGAATTGGGCCATACACACCACAGCTACAAAACTGACCTCCCGTAGCAGCGAATCCGGTGGCGATATTCGAGATTGCGAAGTCTCAAGGCGTGTTAAAGCTTCGCCATTTCCATGTGTTGGTGACTTTTCTGGACTAATGTGGTCGACTTGGTCATGGGATGAATTAGAGCAGCTCATTTTCAAAAAGAAGACAAGATCGAGTGAGTAAAGAAGCTACAAAAACATGGCAAGAAGGTCTCTTTATCAGATCTAGAGTGGATCCCGAGCTTAACTTCCGTCGGGTCCGCATCCGACGGTTGACATTAAGCTTAATTCAGCAGTGAACTACAGAGAACTACAAAGCACTGGGCATTACTCAGGTGAGAAGCAACTGAGTGACTGGTTAGAGTCATTCACTAACATTTACAGGTGAATAAAGAAATCCAAGGCAGATTCTAAACGCGCTTCTGCAATTGCAATTGCCTCGAAGGTGGTATTGGTCAAAAAAAAAGGCCAGAATATTGAACAATAGTAGATTCAAAACAAATTAAGCTGTGCTATGGCCTCCAACTGCAACCAAATGTGAGTATCAACTGATTTCAACCTTAGAAGATTTCATACAAAGAGGTGGTTACATAAGCCAATCACATGCCCGGACATTGGCATGAATTTCTCCGTCCTTTTCTCCTTCACTTTCCAGCTTTCATTTTATGGTCGCCATGATGCCTTGGTTGGTCATGGCGCGCGTTCTCTAAATTTCATTCTCACTTCTTGTTTTCGTGGCTCGGCTTTTGCTGATAACCTAACATTCCTAGGGGAAAAAGTTGCCGCGGGTTCCAAGTCTACATCTTGACTCGATGACAAAATCACCACCAATTGTGTTCATAGCCAGGTAAGTTTTTTTCTTCCCGTGCATAAAATTTGCGCTGCTAACTGGGCTGAAGACATGGCGCCCGCCTTGATGCTGCAGACAAAGACTGGCATCTTACCTCGCCTACGCCTTACGACCCCCCTCTCTCCTACGGTGGGTGGATGCAAGCTCGCGCCCTGGGTGTACGGATCGGAAGTCTACTGAGAGCCCGGAAATTCACTGGAGAAGAGCCGAAAGACCAGCATAATCCGGCCTTAGATGATCAGGCCAGCCTAAAACCCGCCCCCGCATCGGACCTGCACGGCCGATATAACGTCATTGTCCATACCTCTCCATATCTGCGATGTCTTCAAACTGCCATTGGTGTCAGTGCGGGTATCAGCTCACATCCTGCTGAGACAAATGAGTCAAGCCCTTCGCCAGTCGCAGTCTCGTCAAACCCCGACCCGCGATGTCTGCTTCGGGTGGATGCATTCTTGGGAGAATGGCTGTCACCAGACTACTTTGACCAGATTACCCCACCTCCTAGCTCGGATAGAATGGTGGCGTCTGCCAAAGCGGAACTGCTGCGTCGTGCCGAAGTCATCCCTGTTGCAGACGGGTCGGCGAGAGCCTTGTCAGGTCATTTTCCCGGTGGCTGGGGCAGTCAATCCCATCCCAGTTCACCCACAACCGAGGAAGAGGAGGGTCTGCATTCTAAAACTACCCAACCCGGTCTGCGACAACGTGCAAGTACCTATGATACCCAGCAAAATTTGGTCCATGCCAAGAACGCAAAGAAGTCCCTGGACCGTTTGAATACGGACCTACCCCCTATTCTAGATGCGTTCTATGTACCTCCCACACCCAGTTACGCGGTCTCTTCTTCCGACCCCATCCCTGTTGGTTATGTTGCCCATGCACGGAACGCATGCACGAAAATTGATTACCAATGGGACAGCTTGCGCACACCCTACTGGGGAACTGGAGGTGAATATGGCGAAGAGTGGAGCACCATGCATGAACGTGTGCATGATGGCTTCCAGCACATGGTGAACTGGTACCGAGCGCAGGGATCATCTGACCGAAGGTCTGGGACCACCTCGAATGGCGCCAGCGCCGACCGTGATGCGCAAACGGTCCTCGTTATAATCACACATGGCGCAGACTGTAATGCATTGATCAGCGCGTTGACTGGTCACTCGGTCCTCCTCGATATCAACACGGCTTCACTCACGATGGCTGTACGACGCAACCGCATCAAGAGCCCCGCCCCGGAGGATGCGCGTAATTCTCCGCAGCGTCAGGGGAGCCAATCGGTCTCACGGGAATACTCCCTGCAGCTTGTGGCGTCCACTGATCATCTGCGGCCAGGAATCAACCCCTCACAACTCACCTCGCTGGCATCTTCCTCTGTGCCACAGCCTGTTCCATCAGCTCCGGTCTCGTCCTATCGAAATCGACTTACTTCTCGTCCATCGCTCCTACAGGGCCCATTGACAACTGAAGCACCACCGAATTCCATTACGAGCCCTCGTGGCTGGACGCTGGCCATGCGCTCGTCTACTAACCCTCGCAGTGCCTCTGGCCTCTGGGGTTCCATGTCTCCTGAAAAGACCGAAAAGACTGAAAAGTCTGAAAACACTGACAAGGTCGACAAGGTCGACGACACAGACGACGACTTTGTACCAAACTTTGGCGACCGCCCAGTTAGCCAAGATTCAGCGCCTCCTGAGAAGCCTGTGGATAGCTGGACAAAACAGTTACCGCAACGGACGCTGTCGCAACGTGGTTTATGGGGAAGCGCGCAATCGTTGGAGGATCGCGAGGGTGGATCTAAGCGACGATGGACAGTGACGGAGCAGAAGTTATGAAGTTATGTTTAAATTCTAGGATACCTCTATGCATGGTGGGCGTTTTGTTATTTTTTGTTTTTTTTTTTTTTGGGTTTCATTATAGCTCTAACATTAGTTAACATTGACACCCCAATCTTCGGGCAACAAATCCAAGGCACTCAGGCACCCAGGTACTCGGGTGGCGGTTCCCCTCATTGTGTCCCTCCTTCTCCTCTCCTCCGTATTCATTCTCCGTATCTTGCTTGACGTTTTTCTTAGACTTATTAGGTTTCACATGGCAAACCTCGACACAGACGGTCACTCCGTCACTTACTGTTCAGATCGAACTGGATCCCCGGATCTACGGCTGATCCACTACAATGATGTTTATCACGTCGAGTATGCGCCTCTCTCGCCCAGCTCGCCACACTGCCTTGAATGGACTTATACTAACATAGTACACATAGGGCTGGCTCTGCAGAGCCTATTGGCGGAATATCTCGATTTCAATCCCTCGTGAACTACTACCGATCGCATCCGCATTTCGCCGGGCATCCCGATATCCTCACCTTCTTCTCCGGCGATGCATTCAATCCGAGTATCGAGAGCACGATTACAAAAGGCAGACATATGGTGCCATTCCTCAACACAGTGGGCACCGATGTGGCGTGTGTGGGTGTGAGTATGACAACCAACAACCCGCCTGACATGTACACCGCTAATTCATCCAGAATCATGACCTTGATTTTGGAGTCGCCCAGTTTCGGCATCTTGCGAGTCAATGTCATTTCCCGTGGCTCTTGGCAAATGTCCTTGACCCGGCATTGGGAGACGATGTTCCAATCGCCGACTGTGCTAAGACCCGCATATTGACATCATCGAACGGGATCAAGGTTGGTGTGTTGGGTCTAGGAGAGAGAGAATGGTATGCATTTCAAACCATACATTCTCAGCGTATTCCGTTAACACAACTGTTAGGCTTAGCACAATTAACGCACTTCCGCCTGATTTGATTTACAAATCCGCATCTGAAACAGCTCGAATACTTGCGAAGCAACTCCGAGAGCAAGGAGCAGACCTTGTCGTCGCGGTTACTCATCAACGCGAACCAAACGATCATAAATTAGCCAACAATTTATCGCCTGATTCTGTTGATATCATCCTCGGGGGGCACGACCATTTTTATGCGCATTCCGTTATCAACGGAATCCATGTCTTGCGATCAGGGACTGATTTCAAACAATTAAGCTATATTGAGGCTTTCCGCAAACCTGGCGGAACTAGGTGGGACTTCAACATCACTCGACGAGATGTAGTTCGCTCGATTCCTGAGGACCCTGACACGGTGACATTGGTGGCCCGGCTCACATCCAGCCTCAAGGCCAAATTGGACAAGCCAATTGGATTTACTGTTAGTCCGCTCGATGGCCGTTTCTCTACTGTGCGCCAGCGTGAATCTAATTTGGGAAACTTTGTTTGTGACTTAATGCGCTTCTACTACGCCGCCGACTGTGCCATGATGGCTGGTGGCACCATTCGCGGCGATCAAATCTATCCACCCGGGATTTTGAAGCTTAAAGATCTGTTGAATTGTTTCCCTTTCGAGGATCCCGTTGTGCTGCTTCGCCTTAGTGGACAGGCATTGCTGAATGCACTTGAGAATGGAGTTAGCCAACTCCCTGCACTCGAGGGCCGGTTTTCGCAAGTGTCGAATATTAGCTATGGGTTCAAGCTCACAGCGCCTGCGGGGTCACGCATCACATTCGCGCGTGTCGGTGGTGAGCCCATTGATCTGCAGCGTGATTATGTCCTTGCGACTCGTGGATACATGGCGCGAGGCAAAGACGGATTCTCTTCATTACTCGTCCAGTCGGAAGGAGGTGAGGTCGAGGAGCTTGTTGACGAGGAAAACGGTGTTCTCATTAGCACTATTCTACGCCAATATTTCTTAAGTCTGAAGGTGCTCGGTAAGTGGAATCGTTGGAGTGCCAGTTTGCGCCGGCACTGGGGTACTGTTCATCGTAACCTGCACGGTGACGGATGGCTGAAACCGCCATCCGCCGCGACATCTCCCAAGACCGAGAAGCCCCCGGTCAAGAAACTAGGGTCACGACCTGCTCTTAAGCGGACAACCCGGGCAGCATACTATTACGGTCGATTCCCTGAAGAGCTTGGACAGGATAGCAAGGGTCTCACTGGGAATGAGACCAATGGCGATGCCATGGACTCTGATTCCGATGAGGATCCCGATATCCTGACCTCATCGCAACCATTCACGAACTACGTTACCTTGCCTGCGCAGTCCTCCGCCGACGAAGAGCACCGCTTGCAAATTGCGCGGCGAGTTGTCCGGAAGTGGATGCGGCATGCAGGACTTCAACCTACAACGTTAAATACCATGGATGGTGAAGGCGAGTTCACTCCAGCCTGGACATCAGGTATCTCTCCTCGACTGGAGGGACGAATTGTGGAGGAATAGACACGCCCTCGGCGTTCCTTTTGGAAATTTCATTTTCGGGTTTTTTTTTCTTTTCACATTTGGTATAAACTGCGTGCTTTCACTATCTTGCATCTTGCATATGCACTGGATCAGGCCTTTCGGCGTTTTTTTGCGACTAACGAGATGGGATGCATGGATACCCTGTTTTCTATATGTGCTGTTTGGCCAGGCTTTGGTTTAGTTGGCCTTCTTCTTAGGAACATCCTTGTGCAATAGATAGTCTCCTCCTCTCCAGGCTTTGTAGACGCCATACAATCCACTGAATGGCCAGACATCCCATAAAGCCCGTTTCACCATTCCTTTCCATCCACTTTCGAACTCTCCGCGATGCGCACCCGGGAGATCCGATTCGCGCACACGTACCTTATCATACAGAGTGGGAAGATGCTGTGCGTGGTACTTCTCACGCAAAGCATCGTAGTCCTTCCTGTTGTATATGTACCAGAACTCTGCCTCTGTATAGTAAGTGTGTGCATAGAGCCATTTCTTTCCCCCAAGGCTATGAACCTTGTGTTCGAGCTGCCGGTTTTGAGCCACAAATTCGGCTTGTCCCGTGGCGGTTGATGGTCCCCAGATTCCGAAGTTCATCAGAGTTTTGCTCCCTGGTTCCGAGTTATATGCTTTGCTGTCCCTCATCGTCTGTCCTTCCAATCCACCGGCGCTCCCAGGGGGTAGTGGACAGAGCCAGATAGGGTATTGCCCGAAGTTCTCTGGATGGTCCAGCCAGTCGAGGAACTCGGAGGCGGTGGACACTGGTACACCGACATCTTGAATAACATACTGGCGTGCGAGGCCACTGACATGCAAAGCGTGGTACATCACCCGGGTGTACATGAACCTATTGAGGAACCAGCGCGTAAGTGAGGTGAAAGGCACACAGAAGTAGCGGAAAGCGTAACGGGCAACCCAGAAGCCTCCCCGGTCATAGCGGAAGAGGTAGTCTGTTAGAGGAATATAGTTTACTGAATCTGGAGTGTGAGAACCAGCATGATTGGTGAGAGATTTGGTCATCCTTTCGACGTGCAAATAAAACCAATTATCTTGTCGACGAGTAAACTGATGGATGATTGAATTGGGACTTTTGCTCACTTGTCGTCCAGCGCAAACAACAATCTTGTTCTTTGAGTAAACGATGCCATCGAGATATTCAGTCTCCGGATCAGCCCGAGCCTCTTCGAAGTCGCGCAATGCATCTTTCATGTTTGAACTGACGTAGTACTTCAATTCAACCAAGGGCTCCGCCTTTTTTAATCGAACCTCCAACAACGTGACCACTCCGAGAGTACCAAAGGAAGATGCAGCGCCCCAGAATAAGTCCGATCGTTTGTCCTCGACATAATCCTTCAATTCGACGCGGTCATTGTAGGCCTTGACCACCTGGCCATCAGCAAGAACCATTTCAATCCAATTGACCGTATTATCGAAGAACCCCTCCCGAAAAGAGCTGCTCTCACCCGAGGTTCCGGAGAATCCGCCTCCGACCGTGATGCCCGGAAATTCCATTACGACGAGAGGGACCAGGCCCATAGTTCGGGTGGCTTTCACAAGGGCATCCATGGGGACATTGGGCTCGACCAGTGCCGTGCAGCTGTCTGCATCGATCTGCAAGACATTGGTGAGATCTGCTGTGCTGACCGTGTTGGATGCGGAGTGATTGGAGGGCCGCGTGCTATTGGTTGCGCCATGGTAAATGCGAAAGGGCTGTTGACGGCGGTGGAATTCAGCCACCCGCGCGGATATCTGCTGTACAGCTTCAGAATGAGTCATGAGGCAATGTAAATGCAAAATGCAGATCTTGGATGTACAATGCAAGGGAGTTGGAGTTGGAGAAATCAGGCAGCTCGATTTCCCCGCGAAGTCGTTATCGATAAGAAACGTATACGGTTAGGGCTGTCCACTATGTGTAGACCATAATATGATAGAGATGGGTATATAATGAATAGAATACATAGAACAGATAAATTGGAATCGCTTGAAATAATGCTGGTATCATAAACTCATTATTGAACTCCAACTGGGCGGGCCCCTGAGAGATTGACCACCCGGCCACCTCCCCCTGCTCCAGCTCCTCCAGCTGCGCCATTTGCCCTAGGCGCGTTGAACCCTGTAGGTGGAGGCTGGACCCAGCCAGGGACGCTAGGATCTTCGCTCTCATGCGTGAATATGGTCTGCCAAACATTCGGGAAACCTGTAGGCAAGGCGCCTCGGAGTCGGGCACCCGGAATGGCGAATCGAGGGTTGCGGTGGGTGAGGTATCCGCGCATTAGACCTTGTGTCAGGAGAGATGCAAAGATTGACTCGATTTCCCGCATCAGAGGAGACGGTATATGTGAATGTTTGCTGTCTTGGGGTTCGTCGGAGTATGGATACACGTCGCAGTCGGCATAATCATCATATGGCTCGCCATCCACCAGTTGACCGGTTTCACTGAGCTGCCAGTGCCCTTCATCATTATAAAACCCCCCCCGGGGCAATGTAGTCGCCATATTCTGCGAGAATTTCGCTATCCTGGGGACCAGTAGTCTCAACACCCCCTGACAGGCCGGCGTACTCGGAATCTGTGGGTTCAAGAATGATCTGCGAACCATATCTGTCGAGAGCTGTGGCACCGGTCGAGCCACTCTCTGGGTGACCATGTTGTGATTGGAGCCATCGCGTTGCTACAATGGCCTTGTTGAGATAGAGGTACGGGGGTGGTCCGCGTTGCGCCTGCGCCTGCGGATCTCCATGGAAACCTCCGTTGATAAAAACTTTGCGCGCAAAAGAGCGCCATACCAAAATCTCGCACCGATTGCGAAGAGTGAGTAAAATTCCTTTGCGGGCAAACCATTCAGCAGTTGGTGAGCTGAGGGAGAGATGCTGTCGAAAGGCAAGGTAATCTCCTCGGGTGATCAATCGACATAGAGGTCCAAATTGTTCTGCAAGACTTTGTGCCTCCGGTCTTTGTAAAAGCGCCCGGGATGGGAAACGGCCCAGGATGATGTTGCATGGTATCAGATAAGTGAGGATGAGGTGTCGTTGGCTTGTGGCCTGGCGGTGGCATTGGTCATAGGCAGCCTGCAGGGCTGTTTGGGCGGGGAAAAAGAGATTGTTGGCAAAGAGGTAACGACCGAGGTAGTAGAGGTAGGTAACACGCTGTGAAGCAGGGAAGTAGGCCAAAGGGGGCGATTGGGCGGTGATACTCGCGAACATCTGCTCAGCATTGCGAAGCTTGCCGCACTGTTTTTCATCAATAATGAGCTTCGGTAGAAAGAGCCAAGAAGGCTGCATACCTGAAAGAGGAGTTTCAGGCACAAGTTGGCCATGAGATAAATACCGATCCGTTTTCCCTCTGGCTTGCCATGCGGGCCAGGAGTGCCAGTGCGGTCAGTGAGGCACTTTATAAAGGCTTCGCGCACGACGTTGGCGGATTTTTCCACCAAAGTAACTTTCTCGATTGTATCATCTTGGTCTGACTGTCCTTCCATTCGTAGGATATGCGCAATCAAGTCCGGTCGACGATCGAGACCCATTGCTAATTTTGCTAGGACCTTCGATAAGTATAGAACAGTAGGAAGAACAACGACCCCCATCTGGCTATCTCCAAGAGCGAGCACGCATTGGCTAAAGTTGTAAAGAATCAAGTTAGTCTTCAGTAGCATTATCGCGGGGTATGTTGCTGCGCGTGCAGTAGACTTCTATGGGGGGGAACCTACTTAAGCAATGCTTTCAACAAGTTGTATGTCTCCAGCAAGTTTTCGGTCTTGACATCACGCAAAAAGGTCAGGTAGAGCTTGAGAAAGGTCGGAAAGGCGGACCACGAGGAGCTACCCTTGGATCGCGGCACGAGACGTTCACATCGTTGGAGAAGCTCGGCATCGGATTGGGGACCTGGGGTGAAGTTGCCTCGTAGCTCCTCAATCATGCGCTCGTAAATTTCCGATAGCGGTGGCTCGATCTGAAGGAAGTCCTGCACCTTAGCACCGTCGCGATTCTGGACCAACTCCCCCAGGCTGCCGAGGAATTGGTCAAGAACAGGGGTTGGACCCATGGTGAGAGAAGGTACTGAGCGCTCAGGCTGTGTGTCGCAGCAGTCGGAAAAATTCAATAATGAAAGATCATGGCGTTTGGGAAGTTGGCAAGAAAGAGTCTAGGTGAAAGACGGGCCTAGCATTATTGCGGCAGAACGAGGCTGACCGCCTGGGGTTTGTATGTGGCCATGAGATGTTTGAAGCTGGGTTCTACGCAATTTACCAAGGCCATTGGACAATTTAGCTCCATGAATATTCTTTTTTGTCCTCTACTTTTTGTAGTGGCATGATAATACTAAGGACATCTCCTCGTATCACCTATCAATTGCGGTTTTGATATTCACGTACTATAGATCAACATATAATGTACTATATTAGACCACGAGATGTCTTAGGTTATTTCCGGGAAGACCAGCTGGTCCTCTGTTACAGTTTGAATTGAGTGTCAGTCGAGCTGACGTGTATCTTTCGAGCTAATAGCATGTGAAAGTAACACATTAGAGCTGCGTAGCTTGCCCAAGGTCCCATTTACAACCTGAAATGCCTAGTTTGTAGTCTTCTGCGAATTGACTCTTGCGACAGCATCCCGAGGGGTATATCAGTGGATTCTGGAGCCCGAAGAAGCAAATAATGGCGAATGAAGCATGTGGATAGACCAAACAGCCCTGATGATCGAAGTATGAAATTCTTGGAATCTTCCGACATGATGTCATGCCTTCACATGAAAGCCACACGTCACATAAATATTCTCTCTCCCTCCTCCATTTCTCTTCTTATTTTCAAACATGGCGGCCTCTAGCGATGAGTCGTTTATACTGGCGCTGATCCGGCATCCATTTGTGGAAACCTTCAGTTGGTTCTACATGGCTCTGCAGGCAGTTCTGGTCTATATCTTTTCCCCCGTTCCCCCACCCCCGACTTCTCAGAACGCCAACATCCCTCGGAAGAGGGTTGCAGTCATTGGTGCTGGACTTACTGGAGTGTCCTCTGCTGCCCATTGTGTGGGCCACGGCTTCGATGTGCAAATGTTTGAATCACGACCCAAGGAACAAGGACTCGGAGGCATCTGGAGTGTAAGAATCGCCCCGTTCAATGGAATGGGACTTCAACTAACAAGCTTCAGAGAGTCAACTCAACCTCTGCATTGCAAGTCCACAGTCTGATGTACCGGTTCCACCCATCTGTCCACTTTGACAGCGCATATCCTTCTCAGCAGCAGATCAAGGAACAGATTATCAAGGTCTGGGAACACTATGACTTGGAGCGGCGTACCGCCTTCAAGACCCCTGTGACCTCCGTGAAAAAGAACAAGCATGGCAAATGGATCATTAACGATGATGAGGCCCAGTATGGCGTCTTCGACGGTATCTTGGCTACAGTAGGCGTGTGTGGAGATCCCAAGATGCCTCCACTGCCCAACCAAGACAACTTCAAGGGAGAAATCTACCATTCATCAAATCTTGATGGCAAGAGTGCCAAGGGAAAGAAGGTGTTGATTGTTGGCGGTGGCGCCAGCGCCATCGAGGCACTGGAATTTGCAGTCAAGAACGGTGCCGCTGAAATCGATGTCTTGTCTCGGTCAGACAAATGGATCATCCCTCGAAACGTCCTTGTGCAATCCCTGCTTGCTTGCAACATCTTTGGCCAGGAGATTTCTCTCTCATGGATTCCCGAATGGTTGCTGCGCAAGTTCTTCTACCGGGACCTTCAAGACATTGCGCCCACTGAAAAGGGAATCTTCACGCAGACTCCCATGGCCAATTCCGAGCTATTTGACCAGATTCGAGAGGGCAAGGCGCACTGGCTGCGCGGCGATATTGTTTCAGTGGAAGAGAAGGGTGTGACTTTCAACTTCCGATCCAAGGGTGTGCCCAAGGGAGGCCCTGGCAAGGAGCGCCTGGTTGAAGGTGACATTATTGTCATGGCGACTGGTTTCAAACGACCTTCATTGAACTTCTTGCCGGAGGAGGTTTTCGAAGAACCGTACGGCCCACCCAGCTGGTATCTCCAAGTCTTCCCACCCAAATACCCGGACATCTGCGCAAACAACAGCACCTATGTTGATGCCATTGGCACAGTTGGCAACATGCATATCGGAATCTACACGCGATTCTTGCTCATGTTCCTGACTGACCCATTGACCCGTCCCACTGAGGCTTGGATGAAGACCTGGATTGATTTCACACGGTTCATGAAGCGTCTGGCACCCACGGGAGCCTTTGAGTTCTTTACCTACGCTGAACTGATTTACTGGTACCTCTTTGTTTTGGTCATCAACCCATTCCGTTGGAAGTGGGCGTTGTTTGTGTTCTTCGGAATCGGCCGTGGTTTACCATTGATGGTCGTCGAGCAGGAGAACGCCTTCCGCCGGGAGCTGAAGAAGCAACGCAAGCCAAAGAATAATAAGGCCCATTGAACTTGGGCAAGGAGACATGTGGCGAATGACATAGCAAGAATTTCTTTGAATTTATGTGGAGCAAAGGCACTGAAGCGATGGAGCCAGGTATTAGACTTTTATTTATGTTGAATGAAAAACAAACCTCAATGCATTTATAACGAGGCAAAGCAGGCCCAGTACACATACTAAGTAACAAGGAGCCATTAAAAGCAACCGTGCGATACTGTATTTGAAAGCTATACTTGATATCATTACTCTTTTATCTCCGATATTTTCTTATCCATGTTGTAAGCCAAGTTTCCCCCTCGTAAAAAGTGACCTGGGATATAACGCTTTTCTTCCAGCCACAGAATGGGCCAGAGTAACGTGACACCAAGAACACAGAACAGTGTTGCAACGAGGTGCCAGCCAAACACGAGCCAGTGTCCAATGTGTGGCATGAGGAACTTGATAAACTCTGAGGTTTGGTACAGATCTTCTTGCTTGGTGATGTAATAAAGACTGTGGTCACCATTGGTTGTGGCATCACTCTTGGGTGAATCAACAGTCAAATCCAAGACCGTGGTGAGGGTGGCTGTAGCAACATGGAAAGGAACAACCCAGATAGAGAATATTTGGGACATGTTCACATAAAGCTTCAGATGTTCCTCATCGAATGCTATACAGACGTCAGTCTTTCCTCGTCTAGCACCGTCGCATTGTGACATACCGATAGAATGGACCTCCAACTCGATTCGGGGCGACATAATCTTGTACCACTGAAATATCTTTGCAACCCACCATCGGCTCCCATGGAAGCTGGGAACTCGACAAAAGGGATGGACAAAAGATGCATTGTTGGTGAAAAACCGCTCCAGGACGGTCTCCTGTAGAGACGGCGGCGACTGCGTCAACAGACGGATGACTGTTGAAATCTCGGCAACTGTAGATAATGTTATTTCGGCCACAATAAAAAGCACACCTGTAACATACCTGGGTTCTCCATTGTGGTGTAAGGGTGTTGCAGAGTGATGAAACGAGCCGAGCAAGATATCAAAAGCTATGACATCATGTCCGCTCACATGTGAATGGGCCATCTAACCAAGTTATGAGGTTTTCTATTTTATGTAGCGCTTCTTATAGTTGAATTGTTGGCTCATTGAATCATGAGATTATAAGAAATTTCTCGTATACATTGGCCTAACTTGGCCTTTCTGTTTTTTTTTTTACGCCTCTTTTGGCCCATCGTCGAATGCTTCGGGCGAATCAATCTGATCGTATAAAGGACCCCCGGCTGTGCTATTCCTGTTTTCCTAGCTTTGGGCATATGCCTTCACATGTGTATCGGTGTTTCCCATATATCCAGAAGATAATGTGTTAACTACACCGAGGATGAATGCCATGGCCTCGGTGCCCAAAAGGTCCTCCAAGCAAAATCCTGGAGAAACTAGCTGGTCGCAAGAGTATTAAGATCAATGCGGGATAGATCACCTGAGCCGTCGTGAGTCAAGGCGTCCACAAACAAGGCATAAGCAATTGGGTTGACCAGCGTCGTCTCGTGAAGATAGAACCCCCCAGCAGGCTCTCCAGGGCACGCAAGTTGAATTTGCGCGTTTGTCACGCCCACATTTCGAGCGTCATGGAGAATCGCTGAGACATTTGGGCCATTTTCAGGCTGCACAACGTCATCAACGCCAGAATAGACACCATTTGTTGGCACATACGTGGAATCTCCATCATCGGCACGAAGAGTTTGGATAAATTTGGTTTCATATCTTTGCTGCTTGAGAGCCGGAGTGCATAATGAGCTAGGGACTATACAGGGCAATTCAGCTAGAGTCCCATGAAAATCAGCACTGATCGTCATGAAATCCTCAAGGGCTTCCCTAGTAGACGGCCAATGTTTCAGCGCTCATTGAAAATCCAATCCACCCTGGGACCAACAGATCGCGCCGATCTTGGAGTTGTTTGGAATCCCCGAGATATAATTGATTGCATAGGCGACATACTCTGCATTGGTCTGAACGTCTCCAGGAGAATTGCCTGGGATATTTACCCAAACTGGGTCTGCAAAGTCGCTTGCTGCAAGCAACTTCTCATAGCTGAAATAGTAGTAGATCCCGCTGGATCAGCAGTACCTGGAACTAAAAGTACTGGTTGTGGACCGAATTGATATCTTGGGCCGTGATACCGTGGATGATGTTGAATATGTTCGCAGGTACCAACCCTTTTGACACTATGTAAATGGCTATTTCGATAGCGTTATAGTCACTGGCGTTTGGAGTAGCAGCAAGCGACGAGAGTGCCCTGTCCAGATTCTGGACAGGATCTGTTTTGCCATCTACTACTTTCTGGAGACTCGCTTCGAGCAGCGCAAGCTCCTGGACGATGCCTTGACCAAGATATATCAAGCCTCTCGCAGTGTGGATTAAGCCACTCAAAATAGGGAAATCTCGGCGTTCAATGGAAGAGTCGGATACTGGGATCCCTAGTGCAGCTGGGATCAACGGGTGCCGCGAAAAGAAATGGAACGAATGAATGCATGGTGGTGACTCCGTCACCAATAAAAGGGCGAATGGGTCTTCAGGGACGACCACGGAAAACAGAAACGAACAGCAGGAGAGTCCTGTGAGGTGAATGGTACAAATATAGGACCTGCATGGAAAAACTAATCAGACTCTAGTTGAATGTAATTAACAGTCTCAGATTGAGGGTGACATCCCAATAAGATGGCCTCTAGAATGTGGCCATAAGTGGATGAACAGCGCTCTCAAATTGTTCTAATGTCGGAAATGAGCAGAAATGTACTTGAACTGCTATAATGAGACCTAGCAAGCAAGTTTGAAACCGCAAGTAATGTCAATGGTGAGGGTAGTTATTCTGACTTCCCTCAATAAGTCAAACGCCTATCTCCCCTCACCTACTAAGCTATCTATATTGCATGCAAGATGCGAGTGCATAGGTAGATATGGCATATGCTTCACAGGGTGTCATATAAGATGGATACAGGTATGTAGTTGGTCAAGACCGACCTTTCAACCAAAAGAAACTCCGATAATGGTCAACATCATCCACAAGAAACGCCTTTTTGAACTTGGAAATTGCTCGCCATATGAGCGACAAATTACCGCTTCCAGCTGTCGACCTTCTTTCGTCGCTTATCGAAGATCTGGCCCATGCCCACGCCATCACCCCGTTGGCCATCCTCGTTGGTCTTTCGTTTACGGCTCTTCTCCAACGCAGCACCGCTGCCTTTGGCTCTTCGAGTAAGGCGCTCAATATGATCCGCGCCTTCATTAAGACCCTTCCATTCATCACCTCCAAATGTGGTATCCTTTCCACGACCGCGTTTGGCCAAGTCCTTCTTAGTCTCCTTCGGCAGACGAACAAAGTTGGTCTCTTCGTAGGTCGTGCGTTCAGCTTCGCGCTCGCGGTCTTTCCTGGACTTGGTAGTTCGGCCACCATCGATAATTGTGCTCCCAATGCTGGGCTCAGCCATAGGCGCAGAAGACATCTCGGCGCTGACGAATTCGTCAATGACATTGGATCGAATAGGTCTGCGGTCCTGGCGTTCGCGACGTTCGGTGGTAGGCAAAGAAGTCGGCATGATCCTCGGGGGGCGGTAAATACCATCTCCAGGGCCCTCGTCGGCTGTCTTGGAGGGCTGGGCCTTCTTCTGCTCAGCGACTTGTTTGGTGAAGGCAGAAACGTTGGGACGATACGCCATTTCATCGATGTCTTCCTCCTCGCTACCACTTTCGTCATCAGAGGCTTCACTGTCCGATTTCGCGGCCTTACGGCTCTTCTTGGTGGGCTGAGCCTTCTCAGATCGTTCCGCATCCTCGGCGGCCTTAATGACCTTGTCCACCTGGTATTTCAGACGCCCCTCAAGAGGGCGAACACCACGCTCAAGAAAAACCCGAAGCTCGATCAATTTCTTCCGAATATCATCCTCGAGGGAGTCGTCTGCCGATAGAGCCTTCTCTTTCAAGGCTTGCTTCGAGGTTTGGCGCAATTGGAAAATAATCAGAAAGACAAGGTTGTGTAGGTACGAAAGCAGGATCTCGCTCTTGGTGTCGAGAAGGGAGATGCCATCCTGCGGAGGCTCAATCGTGACATCGGTAGGCGCATCTTTGTGTGGCTTAGGTAGAGAAGGGGGTGTGTTCGATAGACATGTGTTGAGTGTCTCAAGCAGTGCAGCCAGACTCAAAGGGCGCGAGGGCGCTTGAGAAGTCATGATTGCTGTGCAGATTTGAAGATGCGAAGATGCGAAGATCAATAAATTCGCGGGAAATTTTTGTCCTTATCGTTATCAGTCACGTGACAGGGCGTTGCCGGAGCTGTCCAGGTGTCAACTGTCAACTCGTTCTTCTTCCTCACTTGCTTTGGTGGATTTCCCACGGATGAGAACGTGATTCTCTCTTTTCGTGGTAGCTATAAGTGTGTGTATTTTGTCATCCATTCATCGAACCCCACTCCTATCCCCGTTTTTAAACAAACCCTCGAGGTTGACTTACAAGGCGCCCATATTCTTTAGAACGCTCACCATGCGGTTTACCGATCGGGCCTCGCTCCTCTCATCGGTTCTACTTGCAATTCCTTCATTCACATCGGCCTTTTACCTCCCCGGTGTCGCCCCAACATCCTACGATGAGGGTCAGTCAGTTCCGCTCTACGTCAACCACTTGACACCCGGTCTCTCGCGCGATGACCAGCTACATTCCGTTTTCTCCTACGATTACTACCACCCAGCGTTTCAATTTTGTCGCCCTGCAGATGGCCCCAAAGATGTAAGAGAATCATTGGGAAGCATTTTGTTTGGTGACCGGATTCGTACCTCCCCATTCGAGCTCCACATGGCAAAGAACGAGACCTGCAAATCGATTTGTGCAGAGGCCAAATTCGACGCCCGCAGCGCTAAATTTACCAATCGACGAATTTCCCAAGGCTACAAAATCAACTGGCTTGTGGATGGACTGCCGGCCGCGCAGTGGAATTACGACGGTGTTACCAAGACCAAGTTCTACAACCCTGGTTTCTCCCTTGGTGATCTCGATGACAGTGGACAAGCCCTGCTTAACAACCACTATGATATTGTAATTGATTACCACAAGGTGGGCTTCGGTGGCAAGGATAAATACCGCGTTGTTGGAGTGCTTGTCCAGCCTGAATCTCGCAAGAACTCTCGGAACTTGGATGATGGAACTGCTGAGTGCGGAACTCAGGGTGATGTTCTCACGCTGAATGAGGATGGCGAGACAACTGTTACCTGGACATACAGTGTTTACTGGAAGGAATCGCCAACTGCCTGGGCTACCCGATGGGATAAATACCTCCATGTCTATGACCCCAAGATTCACTGGTTTTCTCTCATCAACTCGGCTGTCTTTGTGGTGTTCCTTGTGGGCATGGTCAGCATGATTCTTGTCCGCGCACTTAAGAAGGACATTGCTCGCTACAACCGCCTGGATTCGTTCAACCTGGAGGATCTGGATGGTACCTCGGCTGCGATTGAGGACGGAGTCCAGGAGGATTCTGGCTGGAAATTGGTTCATGGCGATGTCTTCCGGTGCCCTAAGTCTCCGCTTCTCCTTAGTGTGATGCTGGGTAACGGTGCTCAGTTGTTTATGATGACCGGTGTCACTGTTGGTATGTATCTTGGCCCTTATTTTTTGCCCTCTTAATGCTGACTTTCTTATGTAGCATTCGCCCTCCTTGGCCTCCTTTCCCCCTCCAACCGTGGTTTCCTGGCTACTGCCATCCTCCTCATTTCCGCCCTCTTCGGTTCCATTGGCGGCTACGTATCAGCACGCGCATACAAGGCGTTTGGCGGCGAGGCATGGAGGCGCAACATAATCTTGACGCCTCTCTTTACGCCCGGAATCATCTTCGGTAGCTTCTTTATTCTCAATCTGTTCGTCTGGGCCAAGGGCTCCAGCGGTGCTGTGCCGTTTGGAACCATGCTTGCACTCGTCATGATCTGGTTTGTTATCAGTGTGCCATTGAGTGTGGCAGGTAGCTGGCTCGGATTCAAGCAATCGGTATATCTAATTCCTCTTCAATTCCATGTTCTTTGCAACTAACTTCATCTTCTACAGCCAATCGAAGGCCCTACAAAGACAAACCAGATCCCTCGTCAGGTCCCTCCAATGGCTGGCAGCCTGCGCACAATTCCGTCGATTTTGCTGACCGGAATTCTGCCCTTCGGTGCGATATTTGTCGAGCTCTACTTCATCATGACCTCCCTCTGGACCAACAAGATCTACTACATGTTTGGATTCTTGTTTCTTTGCTACGGGCTGATGATCATTACCTCCGCGGCCACAACTGTTCTGCTGGTATACTTCCTGCTGTGCGCAGAGAACTATCGGTGGCACTGGCGTGCCTTCGCGGGCGCCGGTATGACCGGAGGCTATGTCTTTGTGAATGCGCTCATCTTCTGGGCCACTCGAGTGAGCTTTGGTGGATTGACTGGGGCAGTGCTTTATGTTGGCTATTCGGCGCTGATCGCTTTCGTCGTGTTCATCTTGACTGGTAAGTCACCTTCTGTCTCCAATTGGGCTTCACTGACTTTTCAGGCTCTATCGGCTTCTTTGCCAGTTGGGCATTTATTCATCGCATCTATGGCTCGATCAAGGTGGACTAAATGTATAAGTAGAGATGTATATAAGTAATGAATAAAGTGCCAAGCCTCCCCGGATGTTCTGGACTTCTTCTCGCCACTTCGATCTGTAACTTCTTCCTCTTTGCTCTCTTTTCATCATCTACTCTTCACTCTCTCTATCTCTCTGTCTCTGTCTCTCTTGTCTCTATACTCTCGCTGATAATCGCCACTGTGCGTCTCCCCCTTACGTTGACTCCACGCCACCAAGACTCAGCCACACATCCCGTTTCTACCCCGCGTCACCATCTTCGCCGCTTTCGTTTTCGCATCGCTTTCCGAACTTGCAGCGTCTCTTTTCTTGGGCCATAATATACCGCATTTCAGTTTTGACCATGGGAAAGTCGTAAGTGCCACCTGTGTCGCCCCCTCCCGCGGCTCTGAACGGATGAGTGGAGACCGGCGCTTTTCCCCCTCGCCAGAGCAAGATCTCAGACCAAAAGGTTATACCTCTTGCGTGGGTTGTGTGTGGCCGCTGGAGAACTTGAACGCGCTGCAGCATGTAACCATGCGCTGACTCGTGCCCTGCAGTCAATCAAAGCTCTCGCCGACGCAGCTCGACGAGCTGCAAAGAGCCACACATTTCGATAAGAAGGAGCTACAGCAATGGTACAAAGGCATGCAACCACTCTGAGGCGTATTGAAGCTTGGGGAACGATCGCTGACTATGGACGCGCTATCCAGGCTTCCTCAAGGACTGCCCATCCGGCACCCTGACCAAGGAAGAGTTCCAGAAGATCTACCGACAATTCTTTCCCTTCGGCGACCCATCATCGTTCGCAAATTATGTCTTCCGCGTGTTCGACTCCGACAATAGTGGCATGATTGATTTCAAAGAGTTTATCTGCGCGCTTTCGGTGACGTCGCGGGGCAAGATGGAGGATAAGCTAGACTGGGCATTCCAGTTGTACGATATCGACGGAGACGGAAAGATCACTTACGACGAGATGCTGGCCATTGTCGAGGCGATCTATAAAATGGTATGTGCAGTGTGTATACAATCCGGAAGAATTCTTCTGACCGATTTGCAGGTGGGATCAATGGTGAAGCTCCCTGAAGATGAAGACACCCCGGAGAAGCGCGTACGGAAGATTTTCCGGATGATGGACAAGGACGAGAATGGAAGTCTTGATATTGAGGAATTCAAGGAGGGCAGCAAACGAGACGAGACCATTGTCAGTGCTCTGTCGCTTTATGATGGATTGGTTTAGATGGAAAGGCACGAATGTGCATGTTTGTGTTATTTCTTTTGGATTCCCCTATGCCTTTTGTATATTGTAGTGAAGTACATTACTCGTTAGATGGTTTGACCGAAACACTTCGACTCCGGTTTTCTCTTTGGCTGTTCGGCCTACAACTACAATTGTACTTGTCCAATTCCTAAATCAAAGCGAAGATGATATCACAAAGCGGCTCGCTTGTGCGAGTGGCAGCTGTTCTGTTGTATCTATTTGGATTTGGCCATGACCTAGTGAGAGAGTACTGTACTAGCGCGAATGGCTTGTCGTTGCTACACCATTGTTCAGTTCAATACTTTTGCGGGGTTATTATGATACGCAAATATGGTGTCTTGTTTCTCGCTACAGCTGGCTTGCACGCAGTAGGATTTCTATTGAAGATCTTGTCGACTGGGAGCAACGAAAGCCTTCCAAATGCGTAGCATGATATGCTAACCTGTTTGGGCAATTAGAAAACAAGAGGAAATCAGAAGGGAAACAGAAGGACAGGACTGAACTCGTATATAGTATGTCAAATCACATCAAATGCCCCTTCGCAGACTACCTACAAGCTCCTGTCTGCATTCTATCTGGAATTGATGTACACGGGTATCAGGAAGATCCAAGAACCTCCAGTCCTCGGCATGCAGGGCGCGATCTAATGTACTAAAACGAAAAAAAAAGAAACAAGGGGGAAGGAGTATGTCAAAATCACATCAGAACAAGAAAAAAGCTTGCCAGAAAGATCAAAAGAGGATAAGAAGAAACTCGTGAGACAGCGTTAATGGGAATCAAGTGGAATCAAGATCAGCCAAATGCTAATGACAAGAGCACGAATTGCACGACGTCCGGAGTACATGGCAGGCATCCGTCAAGTCTCAAGAGGAGCAATGCAAGAGACGAGCAGCTCTCCGAAGGTGCGATGGGATCATCGACGGTCGAAGAACCAGCTGCTGCGCTTGCCAGTCGCCTCTTGCGATTGTACACCCGCGACACTCGCGTTCGCCGGCCCGTCCGAGGTGCCACCGCCGCGTAGCGGCTTCGCGATGCGCGACCCCCCGAAACTAAAACTCGCATTGCCGTCCATACTGGGCAAGCCCCGGGTGGAGCCTTGCTTGGCTGCCTCCAGGCGCTCCTTGACGGCAGTGAGCTGAGCTTCGAATCTATGAAAGCGGTTAGCATTTAAGTGACCGAGTATCTGAGAGCTGG
This sequence comes from Penicillium antarcticum, assembly GCF_028974205.1. NCBI lineage: Eukaryota > Fungi > Ascomycota > Eurotiomycetes > Eurotiales > Aspergillaceae > Penicillium > Penicillium antarcticum. Next base: position 47,199 of record NW_026695302.1, read on the forward strand.
AGAAAATCATACCTGTGGTTGGCCTGGGTCAGTTTCTCTTGGCTCTCCTGGAGCAGGGCCTCCAAGCTGGCAATGCGCTCGTTACGTGCAATCAACTTGCGCTCAGCGATCGCCACCTCCTTCTTGAGACTACTGTTCTGCTCAACAAGCTGGCGCTGAACATGGGTTAGTTGCTCAAGGTTGCGCTCCAAGAAGGCCATCTTCTTCTGCTGAGCGCGGTTGTTGGAGGAACGAAGAACGTTGTTATACTGCTCTCGCGCATCATCCAGGGAAATCTCCAACTCGACCACTCGCTCGCAGCGGTTCTGCAAGTCACGCATGAGAGATTTCTTCATGGCATCGAACTCGGTGATTTGCTGCTGCAAAGTCTTGCTGGCAGCGCCATTGGTTGACGTGCGGGACTGGGTATCAACAAGGGATTGGCGCAACTTCGTTAACTCCTCATCCTTGCGCGAGATATCAGAGCGAAGATCCTCAGCTGCGGCAGTTTCGGCCTCCTTCTTCGTCGCGTAAACCTTCTCCAGGCGTCCACGAATCTCCTCAACGTCGCCTTCAGCAAGGTTGCGGGTCAGAAGTCCCTCGTAGTCTTGTTGAAGTTCATCCAATTTCTTCTCCAGGTCTGCGCGGCGGCTGTCCTGCAGCTCGCCAAAGTCGCTTCGATCATTCACTGTCAGCTCGGCCTGACGAATAAAGCCTTGTGCTTCAAGTAGATTCGTGCGGAGCTCGAGAATATCATCTGGGGCAATTGTTTCGCCCTCTGCGCTGATCTGGTGCAAGGAGTCAACGCGTTGGATCAGATCTTGTAGTTTGCGTTCGTTGTCGGAGAACACATCACCACCAAGGTCGAACCCAGCCATCATCTTGGCCATTTTTTCTGTTTTCTTCTTTTCCTTCTCATCAAGTGCCGCAGTGGTTTCCTTAGCTCGCATGCGAACATCCAGAAGCTGCTGCTTCACCTCATCAAGCTCGCCGGTGAGCTCAGAATTGGCCTCCCGGAGGCCATCCATGGTAATTGCCGCTTCCTTGCTCTCGTACGAGACCTTCTCGAGTTGCATGCGGAGCTCGTTCACCTCGGTTCCCAATCGCTCGTTGTCCTTGCCGGTTCGTGCACCATTCTCCTTCATGGATCTGAGCTCTTCCCGTGCCTCGCGGAGGCTGCGTTCCACATTGACAATGTGAGACTCCTTCTCCGAAATCTGGTCCTGGAACTCGTTCTCACGGCGCAAGAACTCCTCACGTTCATCCTTCTCCAGCACCAGGCTGGGAGTACTGGAACGATCCCCAACTCGGGAATCCGGACGCGGTGTTTCCGAACGAGCAGTTTCCTGAAGACGCGAAGGAGTACCAGGCCTTGGGGCACGTGCTTCGGCCTTTGCGGTACTGACAATTTCATTTCCACGCGAGGGAGTCCATTGGTCCTTGGGCACGCTATCGCCGCTACGCCACAGGCTGACTTCGCCCTCCAAAGCAGAGATGTAGCTTTCGAAATTTGTCATTTGGCTCTGCGCCTTCCGCAACAGTTGCTTCATCTCAGCTGGGCTGAGCTCTGCGTTAACCTTGGCCTTGTTCTTGATTGCCTTGGCACGTACACCAAATCGCAGGGTTGAGATCGTTTCGGCGTCGTTGTAGCTGCTGGGCGAACAGTTGATAATCAGGGTCGTCCGCGAGTTACCTCCCAAGGACTCTTGTAGAATTCGGGTAAGCTTAGAGTCACGGTAAGGAATATGTGTCGATTTGCCGTCTGTCAAAGCGTTGATGACCATTCCTAGAGCACTCAAACTCTTGTTGATCTTCTTGGCCTCCTCCAGGGTCTGGCCACTTGCGCCGGTCTTGCCGACCTTTTCACTACCAGCCAAATCGACCAAGAACAACTGGCCACTCTTGGCCGACCCGGTCTCGACATTCTTCTGAGTGACAGTGATAACGAAGATGGAGTGGGAACGAGATGATTCCTGGTTCATGTTGGTTGCAGCCACTGCTCGTGCTGTTCCTCCGCGGCGCATAACTTCATAGACCTCTTGGACGCTGGACACGTAAACCTCGAGCAATCCCTTCACATAGACTCCGCGAGACTTCTCCTCGTGGACTGGCAGGTTATCGTTCTGCGGCACCAAAAGATCGCGAATTCGCTCCATGTAAATTTCCATATAGCTGACCCGTACCGTGTACTCAATGTTGCTCGGGCTAGTCAGAATACTGGCAAAGATCTGCTCAATCATTCGAGGAATGATACCCTTGCCCTCGTCGTCATCGATGTCGGAACCCATCATAGTATACGACTTTCCGGCACCGGTCTGACCATAGGCGAAAACTGTTCCGTTATATCCATTGAGAATATCGTCCACGGTAGGTCGAATCGAGAAGTCGAAGATATCATTTTGCGCAGTGTTCATGGGGAACACACGATCGAAAGTGAATGACCCAGTCCCCTCACGAGACTGGAAGATCAGTCAGTATGGCCATGAAGGATTTCTTTCATAACAACTCACGTTGATGCTACATGACTCTTCATTCTCGAAATCAACAATCGGCTGGCCTCCGGAGGACAGTTCGACCTTGTTCTGCGGACGGAATCTGGCCACCACTATTCGTGTATAGTCAGCCTTGCGCTCCAAACGAATACTTCTGATCACTGAGCCCAGTTATGCATACCCTTGATGGTGTTTGACCCCGCAGCCCTGTCGAACTCTCAGTCAGCGTCGCCGCATGATCGAGTCGGGGGTTATACTCACGCCATGATTGTAGAGTGCGATTCAGGTATAACAGATCAAGTGAAAAAGAAGCCCCAGTAAGGGGTATGTGGGCCGCGGAACTCGTCAGAGGCGTTTGAAATAGGGCTTGGAATGTCTGTTGCGGTGTAGTGACGCGGAGGGGTTAAGGATCAGGGGGTCCACGCGCACCAGGCGTGGAGCAAAACGCTACAGACTAAGCAAGAATGAAGAAATGAAAACAGCAGCGAAGCTGCCAAAAGGAGAGTGAAGACACCGAAAGTACAGCTGGGACTTGCGGTGGAGGGGGAGGAAGATCGTGGGATTTGTTGACAGCCGCCCGTTCGGGATTTCTTGGCCGACCGCCCCGGACTCGGGATGCATAAGCTTAATCTCTATAGACATGCAACACCCTGGGAAGCGTGCATGAGCCTATTTTGTTTGGAGAGATGCAGAAAAAGCAGGCTAATGCACTAATGCAACTATGAAACTATACGCGCAACCGGCCTCAAGCCCGGGGGACTTGAACTATGAGAACATGTAGTAAAAAAGAGTAAAGCAGACCAAGCGCCAAACCCCACGCTGTGCAGATCAAACGGTCAGGCCATTGTGATATATCTCCGGATACCAACCAGCCTCATTTGGGCTCATTGAATGGGGTTTTCAATCATCCCAGCTCTTCTCAACAGTCTCCCGCACGCGCTTTGTGTATTCTTTGCGGTTGTCTTTGTACAGGTTCGAGGCCTCGACATTGGCGGGAGATGAGGTGTTGGGGTCATTCAAAAGACTGGATTCATAATTATGTTAGCACTTGCGAGCCGTTGGACCGAACGGGCAAGCTTACCTTTGGATACTAGTCAGGATGGCAGCAACGTCATAGGTTGGACTCCAGCGGTTCTGCAAAATGTCCAAACAGAGCTCACCAGTTCCATATACGTTGGGATGGAACATCTGACTGATGAATTTGACTCCAGGGGGCTTGTTGGGATACTGTTCTTCGAAGTTCATGACCAAGCGGAATGTGCCATCCTCGAAGGGAGTGTCGGCGGGGCCAATAATGACGGCATTCCTAAGAGTTTATCAGATATTAATTCCGGTGTGGAGGAAGAGGCGTGTGCATACCATGTCATCACATTATCGGCCACAGGGGATGCAGAGACGCCGGCTGGGGGATCGGTTTGCATGCGCTGTAGTCACAAAAATGTCAGAGGCGAACTATAACCTTGATGGAACGGAATGGGCATGATGCGAAGCAAGCGGATTAAGTCTTGGACATGTTGAGCAAGTCGGCTTCTTGCTGCACAGGGCCATATAATTCAAGTCAAAGCTCGAAGACAAAGTAATTGTCACGCGTACCTTGAAGTCCCGCATGAGACGGCGGCGGGCGGATGTAGACATGATTGATTGGCCGTAAGGTATGGATATGGTAGAATAATTGAAAAAGAAGCTTGACCTCTGTACACTGATACCAGTACAGACTCGGGGGGGTCGAAGACGGAGAGGAGGATGAAGGTCTGCGAGTTGATACAGCGACATGCGATGGAGGGGAAGGTCCGGAATAGATGTCCCAATGGAGAAATTATCCCCACCTGGCCTAGCTCTATGCGCAGATCACGGGACTGGCATTATGTCATACACGCTTATGTCATAATCGAAACAGCCTCGGCCCAGGCGGAGAAGCGGTTACTGGCGGTTGCGCGGCGGCATTCCGTATACTCATGTGCTTTTGGCCTTGCTTCTCTCCCCTCTTCCTCTCTTTATTTTTGTATTCTTTTCTCCCTTTTGTACAATCTTCCCCTACGCACATTTCAATATGATTTCTCCGGGCTTGTCTGCTCGTCTACCAAGGGTCTTCCCCGCATTCCGTACCCAGAGACACTTCAGCTCCGCACGTCCGACATGCAAGGAGATTCAGGATGCCTACATCCTGAGTGCATCTCGGACACCAACTGCCAAGGTGAGCTAGCTCTGGCAAGACTTCAAAAGACAACCTACTGATCTCATTGGCATAGTTCAATGGTTCATACGCTTCAGTGTCAGCACCTGAGCTCGGCGCGGTTGCCATTAAGTCCGCTCTCAGCAAATCAAAGATCCCCGTAGAGAAGATCACAGATGTTTATATGGGTAATGTTTTGCAGGGCTCCGTGGGTCAGGCTCCCGCACGTCAGGCGTCCATCTTCGCCGGTTTGCCTTCCACTGTCGAAGCTGTCACTATCAACAAAGTGTGTGCTTCTGGCCTAAAGGCGGTGGCAATTGCTGCACAGAACATTCAGCTGGGTCTGGCAGAGGCACAGGTAGCAGGCGGTATGGAGAACATGACTCGTGTCCCATATTACATGGCTCGTGCCAGTCAATTACCACCTTTCGGCGAGATCAAGCTAGAGGACGGCTTGATCAAGGACGGACTGTGGGATGTGTACAACAAGTTCCACATGGGCATCTGCGCGGAGCAGACCGCTAAGAAATATGAAATTTCCCGGGAAGACCAGGATCAATATGCCATTCAGTCTTACGAGCGAGCCCAGCAGGCATGGAAGGACAACAAATTCGCCGATGAGATTGCCGCAGTCACTGTCAAGGGTAAGAAGGGCGACACGGTCATTGAGCGTGACGAAGGATTCGAGAACTTGCGTGCCGACAAGCTGAAGACACTGAAGCCCGCTTTCCTGCGGGATGGTACCGGTACCGTGACCGCCGGTAACGCATCGACAATGAATGACGGAGCATCAGCTCTGATCCTGGGTAACAAGGAGCTTGCTCGTGCATATGGTGCTGGTGGGCGTGCTTTGGCCCGCATTGTGTCCTCGGCCGATGCCGCTATCGACCCTGTAGACTTCCCCGTTGCCCCTGCCAAGGCAGTTCCAATTGCATTGGAGCGTGCTGGTATCACCAAGGACCAGGTCGCGGTGTGGGAATTCAACGAAGCCTTTGCGGCCGTTATCAAGGCCAATGAGAAGGTAAGTACACAGCTTGTCCCATCTGACAATATGCATATCTAACTTGGATTATATAGATTCTCGGCTTGCAAAACGCCAATGTCAACATGCTTGGAGGTGCTATCTCCCTCGGCCACGCTCTCGGTAGCTCAGGCTCACGTATCCTTGTCACCTTGCTCCACCAGTTGCAACCTGGCGAGTACGGCGTGGCTGCTATCTGTAACGGAGGTGGTGCTGCAACTGCGATGGTTGTGCAGAAATTGGATCGGGTTGATTAATTTCCCCAAGGCGCTGTCATGTCTCCGACAGCCTGATGATACCCCGACGTGAAAATTCCCAAATTGAATATGGGGATGAACACAGTGTTCCTATTAAAATCAAATTAGCAACACGTAGCCACATAGTCATCTCAATCTGAAGATATTTGATGTATAACAAATCAAGAACAGCTTCAACGCTGAGGCATAGACACCTGATTTCTCAGGACGCAATACCCGCAGAATGCTGTTCGTCTAACCACAACAACTCAAGCTTCTTCAATATCTTCCACGTTACTACTTCAAAGACATGCAGATTATACAGATCCCTCAGTCTTGAAAATATGCTGGATTCCGTTGAGCTATCGGGGTTCCCCTCGTGCACTGATGCCATCTCTTGGTCCTCAGACGGCGAGCTTGCAGTTGCTGTCGGAGATTACTTTCAGATCTTGGTATCTGCCTATGTGCTCGAATCGCCTAAATTGATGACTGATAATTTTCACAGACGCCAAAATATGGCAAACCAGAGGAGCCAACACCGAATGCAACAAGGGATTGGCACAGAATCCGCGTCAAGGCCAATCTATTCACGCACTCTGAATGGCCTACTTTCCTAGCCCAAGACCGGGATGCCTTCTCAATCGCCGCAGAGCAATCAAACAGTATAGTAGTTGGACTAGCTTGGTCACCACCTGGACTAGGCAAATTCCGACGCAGTATCCTAGCAGTGTTAACCTCCAATCTGCTTCTATCCCTTTGGGAGGCTGTCGGCCCACAGAAGCAATGGACCCGAATTTCTATCGTCAACCACGCGTTACAGTCCCATTTCGAAGATTCGAAGCAATCAGAGAGTCTCGCATTTCGGAAAGGTAGCATTCGATCCTTCACTTGGTGTGAACCTCTGAAGGCTTCAACTCTCCCTGCCGGTTCTTCTTTTCTGCCCGCGTACGAAGGTCGTTGGGGAATTCCCCTATTGACAGTGGTGAATGACCTCAACGAAGTCGTTATAGTACGGCCCCGTAGATCAGAATTATCAGAGGGTTCTCTCTGCTCTCATCAATTGCATGTTCTGGCAGTTCACCCGCTCGAAAGCGAAGGAGTGAACAATCCTCACCTCTGCTCGAGTTCCCTTCTTCAAAATGCATTCAAAGAGAAAGAGCGGGCCAGCTCAGCTTCCTGTGGCCCGTGGCTGGTTTCACCACTGACGAGCCCAACAAATTCCGGCTCTGCTGTTGCTATGCTGGCTCTTGTATGCGGAACGCAGCTTCGACTTTTGAACATCCAAGTCATTGTCGGAGAATCACGCCTAAGTGATCTGGACTCATACGCCTTGCCAGTCGCATTAAAAGAGCATCACTGGGGTCTCTTAAGCGAGAAATTGGCACGTCTCAACATTACTGGTCCATTAAAATGGCTATATGATGTATGTTTAGTCTTTGCATTGTCCCTTCTTCGTACTGACATATCTACCAGCAACCGTATACCGAGCTTTCCCTCGTGGTTGGCATTATGGCAGGATTTATCACCATTTCCGTGCCCGCTAACACTTACAGTGGCCACGACGCCAATTTTGACGCCCTCGCAGTTCGTGAATGGCCGATCTACAACCCGGAAACAGAGGAAAATATGGGGTGCAATGAAAGGCACTGGGAGCCGATATCTGGTACGTTCTTTTTTTTTTCTTCTCATTAATTGGTCGGAAACTGACGTATACTAGCAATGACCACTTGTGTGGATGAAAAAAATAACATACGCAGCTTTGGCCTAGGTACTTTGGGTGGACTTGGTCTGATCACAGAACTGCGCCAACTTCGAAAGGGAAATCCCTTACAACGACCACGGTGGAAACATATCGTCGAAGACCACCAAGAGCAATTCGATCTGGATCATGATTTAGGGGGAAACTCAATATCCAGAATTTGGGGACTTTCGTCTTATCGCAATGTCACAGCGGTCCTCTTCACTAGACACCCGACAGATATGCTTGAGTACCGTGTCGCTTCTGACGACAAATCTACTATCATCTTCTCGTCAGAGTTGGAACATGACTTGGCCGCCTCTTTTTTCGTACCACGAATTTCCAACAGCCAAAGTCCGTTGCATATCCAGCGAGAATCGGCACTGAATTGCGTGTTGCCTGGTGATGGTGACCTCGAACCTGATCCGGACAGCCAGCGACTGGTTCATGTCGCCATCTGCTGCGCCATTACATGTGGTAAAACCAAGTCTCTTCTGACAAATGCTCGAAAGTCTCTCGAGCGTCTCGCGGTTGTTACAGGCGCTGATCTCAGTGACGAGATGCACAAATACAACAACGAATCAACCGAGATCGCTCCGAGGTCCGAAAATCAGCTCAATGGCCCAGGCGGTCATATTTTCGAGCGGTGCGACATTTGTGACGCTGGAATCGGTTGGCACTCACCCCAGGAGGCTAAGTGTGCAAATGGTCATCTTTTCAGTAAGCTACCTCGTGATAATGTTATTGGTGCAGGCTTCTTAACTCTTTCCATTAGCTCGATGCGGATTGTCTTTCCTTGCCATTCAAGAGCCCGGAATATCCAAATATTGCTCTCTGTGTCACACAGAATACATCGACGAAGACTCCTTGGCTCTTATGCATGGTGGCAGGCTGAGCCGAACTTTCAGCGAGCTTTTCGAGGCTTTCGACACATGCCTGTATTGCGGAGGGAAATTCCAGCCAGCTTTATAGGATTCTATGCATAATTTAGCATGATAGAAGGGCGTGGTGCTGCGCGGTAATGTCCCTCAAAACAGAAGCTCTATTTTCTTTGCATGTGCAGGTAACAATATGGTCGGATTGTATCATTGAGGCCTACGTTAAACCAAGAAGAGGAGCCGCAATGGGATCCCATTCATCGTCCCAACATCGAGAACTTTCTTTCTGTGCGCCTTGACGAAGAGTCTCCAGCCTGCTGCTGTTTCCGAACAATTCGATCAAATGCTCGGCCAACTCTTCAGAGCTACCAAAGCCAAGTCCATTGACACCCTCCGTCACCAATTCAGGCCACGCCTTGAAACGGTCCCACCCGACGACCGGAAGACCAGCGCCAAACATATCTACGACCTTCATTGGGAGATCCACTCCACTGCTGCTGGTATGTAAACTGACACCCAAAGACGCAGACGCCAGCAACTTTGCATAGTCCGGCACGCTCAGCCATGCAGTTCGAATAGTGACCTTTTGAAGTTTGCCAGATTTCTCTAATAAGGCAATTTGTTCCAAATACATATCTTTCTGTGGACCCTTGCCTGTAATAATGGCCAAGACCTCAGGGAGATGAGGTTGAGTCGTAGTGGCCAGTTCAGAGTACCTGAGAAGAGCATCTATGAGGACGGAGAAATCTTCATCCGCAGTCCAGGAAGTAGAACTGACAAGAACACGGAGAGTTCCTGCATTTAGAAAGGAGCGAACTTCCCTGGTTTCCGGTAAATTTGCAAGGAACTCGGTCCGTACACTTGAGTCAAGTATGGGACTGAAGTGGCTTGCAGGGCGGTCATGTAAAGGCAAAATGGGGTGTTGTAACTCAAATTCCTTCTTGAGGAAATACTTCATAGCATCTGTCACACATAGATGGGCCGAGGCAGATTTGCAGAAGACTTTCTCATACCAGGTCGATAGTTTCACCAATGGGTGGTTTTGGCCAAGTTTTAGAGCGAGTATGGAGTATCCGAAATTGTGCCAGTCAATGACAAGCTTTGTTTGGCGCAGGAAGCAGGTGATGGAAGCGATTGCGAGTGTAGGAATGGATGGTGGGTTCTATAGATCAGCTGATTAGTCGCCATATCACCCACGTAGTACCCGGAAAACATACCTGAACTAAAAGCCACTTAGCCGGTTTTGTAGTGTATGCAAGACATTGCCATAGACAAAACACTTGGAAAAGTACTTTCAATGGCCCGTAGATTGTGAACAGAAATTTGTTACTAGTTTGTAGCATGGCTGGGTGTGGGCGAAGTGGTACAATGGTAATATTGGGGTTGGAGGTAATATCAGGATGGGGATCAGATTCTTAAGAGTTTTGGCAGTCAGCAAGATTATCCCGAAGAGTGATATCCATTGATGTTGCAAAGCGTTGGATCCAACCTTTATATCCAATGATCACCACCTCCCCGCCGTGTTTCGCGATGCTTAATGCATGGTATTGCATACGTGGACTGCGACCGATATCCCCAAGAACGAGTATTTGAACAGTCGGTTTTGTGGTCCTATTGGCGCCTGAAGACGCTGGTTGCTGTGGTTCATATTGCGAAGGAAGTAGAAGGATCAACACCGTGAGCACGCTGGAGAGACAGAAGGCTATGCTAATTAGTGACTCGATCATGGTGATAATGACGCTTTAAGGGGATCCCTCCTGATATCAGGAGTGGCATGAGCAAAGCCAAGTGATGAATCGCGAAGGACAACACGCTCGATAAGATAAGAATCACGTGCAGCGCAGTTGGCCTTCAAGGTTCCCATTGACGACTTGTTGTCTCTTCAGTAACTTGTTTCTTAGGGCGCTTGACGCCATATTCTTATACCTGTACGCTCCTGTCCAGGCGATGCTGAGTCTGACTTGATCTGCGAGGATCCGCACTCCTCCCCGATATCTTGGCATAGTGCCCCATCTCCTATCTTGCTCCGACTTCCCATTCAGCGCGCATTGCCAACCTTCGACATGTTAACGGGGGGACCGTCCCTGGGTGTGGAGCTCACTCCGCCTGACAATGGACACAACCATGGCCATACTCATCGCGGTCACTCACGATCCAATCGCTGGGCGCAACCTCCGCCTCCCATCCCACAGTCGGTCAACAGCCTCCCCCAACCTGACGTCAATGGGGTGAATTCAAGCTATTCATACGGACATGCGCATCAATCTTCGAACAGCCATAAACGCTCGCATTCGAGCGCCCAACACGATCACCATGATCACGACCATGCAAACGACGACCATGGCCATCACCACGATCACGATCATCATGGCCATCATGGCCATCATGGTCATACCCATAGTGTATCTTCGGTTCATAATTGCGCGCTGCAAAATCCCGATTCAAAAAGCGCCCATGGATTTATGCCCGTGGATACAACTATCAAGGCAGATTCCAGCCCCGATCAAATGTACGTGAGCTGGATGTTGCTTAGAAATAATAACTGACTCTCATTATAGTCATGAGATCTTGAATGGCGCTCTTATTGTTTTGCCCTGGATTGTGCTATCTTGGTATAACAGGAAGATTGCGCAAGCACCTGGGTCGGTTCCTACAGATACCGCGAAAGCAGCAATTCCCATTGTGTCTGTGGGGCAAGTCGGACAGAAAACATGCATCTTGACTGCATTCACGCTTGTGTTGTTCGGCTGTGGTCAGCTGCTCCGAATCAACCTCCAGAAGACAGGACCATTAGGGGCATCGTCAATCAAATTCCCGGCTGTGAATGCGAAGACCGCTCAAGCTTCTCTTTCACAGATTTTCTCGGTAGCACTGCCGATATTCGCAGCGCTGAAAATCGGTGGCTTTTTGGTTGCCTTTGCGCTACTCCTTGTGAGTGCATCAGGGGTACCGACTGTCATCAATAGCAACCCCCGCGCCCAGGAACGATACAGTAAAAAGAAGATGTCCCTTGCTCTTCTTTCACTGGTTACTGTGTCAAGTTTTTTGGGGCTGAACTATCCCTGGGACTCGTCTCCTTTCTTTGGATATGTCGCTCTCTTGGCATCTATCTTCATTTTGGCTCCCCCGTTCCCTTATTTGCGTCAGGATGGCCCTATCCCTGAGCCAGGTCTCGTTGCATTGCACGGAAAAACTTCCGACATAAGCCAGTCTTCTATCGTAGTTACAACTGACGCACCATTGGCTGTCATATCCGGATTCTCTCTTGCGCTGCTCACTCTAGTTTTCACTCGAGGAATCGGCTTCGGCGTGTCAGATACGTCATATCTCCTCGTCCCTACAGGGCTGTTTGCGGTTTCTCTCATGGCGTCTCTGCCCAAAGGTCTTCGATCTTCCAACAAAACCGGGCTCGTTATCAGCACTGGAGCTGCAGCCCTTCTTTGCTCCCCTCACATGCAGGATAATTTTATTATATTATATGCTGCGCGTGGAATCTTATCCATGGCCTCGTTCTTGGCTTCCCGAATGGATGATAGTCATTTGCATTCCGATTCCCACGCACACAATCACACAAGCCACAGTCACAGTCATTCGCACGCCATCGTCGAAGCGTCGCGCGTGTCGAAGTGGCTCCTCCATAAGAGCGAGCCCTACCCTTTGCTACATAGCATTCTGAAAGAGAAGGACTCTCGTAGTATCTTCTACTTCATGTGGTGAGTCAAACCTCCGGAGTTCCAACTTCCACAATCGAAACTTTACTAACATTGTTGCAGTTTAAACTTTACTTTTATGCTCGTTCAGCTATCTTATGGTTTCCTGACTGGATCATTGGGCTTGCTTAGTGACAGTATTCACATGTTCTTCGATTGTCTCGCGCTTGTGGTTGGTTTATGCGCTGCTGTCATGAGCAAATGGCCTCCGAACGCTCGATTCCCTTACGGCTATGGGAAAGTTGACACGTTGTCTGGATTTGCCAATGGCATTTTCCTCATGTGAGTACTATTGGGTGCCATTCAAAAGTCAAATCTAACAAGTACCAGGATCATCAGCGTGGAGATCATTTACGAGGCGGTGGAACGGCTGTCATCAGGAAGTGAAATGCAACGTATCGGGGAGCTTTTGGCTGTCAGCATTGCTGGTTTAGCCGTCAATCTTGTCGGCATCTTCAGCTTTGAGCATGGTCATCATCATGGCCACGATCACGGGCATGGCCACTCTCATGGCAATGAGAACATGCACGGCATCTTCTTGCATATTCTTGCAGATACACTTGGATCGGTGGCTGTTGTGATATCGACCATTCTTGTGCACTATTCTGGCTGGTCGGGCTACGACCCTTTGGCATCTTGCTTTATTGCCATACTAATCTTCGCCTCGGCGGTTCCCCTGGTCACGAGCACCGCCAAATCCTTGCTGCTCACTCTACCAGCCGATACCGAATATAATGTTCGTGAAACCTTAGCGGGTGTCAGCACCTTGAGGGGCGTGGTCAGTTATACCGTACCCAAATTTTGGCTCGATGATACCGGGACAACGTCAGAGCACAGCCATTCACATGATCACCCCGATCATGGCGATTGCGGACATCAACACAATTATAGTCACAGCCACCATGGCCATGACCATGACCATGATCACGGCCACTCCCATACGCATAGCCATTCTCATGCTCACGATCATGATCATGATCATGACCATGACCACGAGCACGAGAAAAAGCCACAGAACATCTTCGGTGTGATTCACGTCATTGCGTCCCGGGGCGCAGATTTCGAAGATGTGCGTCAAAGGACTGTCGATTATCTCCGCGAAAGAAATATGGATATTCTGGTCCAAGTTGAGCGCGATGGAGATGCACGCTGTTGGTGTGGTGGCGGAGGCAAGGGCTTGTAACTGGTTACAGTCAATCTTGGTTCCACCAACAACCGACTCATTCGAAGGGCAGTCAAGATACGCTGCGCATTTCCGCTCTCGGTCACCAGGCCGAGGTCTATATCTCTTGTACAGACAGGATTGGATACCCCAGTTTGCCCAGTGGATTTACCATTCAGCAGCACATAGTCTTCACAGTCAATGACATCGATCTTATTACAACGCGCAAACTGGCTTTTTTACATCACATGTAGGCGTTCTTCAATCGTTCCATGGTGTCTTGTACGACCCGTTTCTCGGCTACTGGCGGTCCTGGATAGGGTCTTACGCTCCCCTGCTGGGACATATTCAGGTACAATGGTTGCAGCTTGTATCTATCTCAATCCAGATCTCCATCAAGTGCTACAGGATCCTTTGTTAAGTTGCACGACTGCACTGGACCTCGGCTGCACATGGCTCAATGCCATATCGGTTTTAATTCAACATGAAAACAGGAAATACCTCAATGGTACCAGAGATTGCTAATTTCCTGATTCAGTGCCACTGGCTACTTCTCAGCCAGCTTCACAAATAGATGCCGATATCCAAGCCCGCACGGATGCAAGAGTAACATCGACCCTACTGTGCTACCCGCATTCGACTATCAAGTCTGACTCATGTTCTAGCATCACTGATATATGCTCCGACATGGACTTCCAAGCTCATTACAATGTATCCGATCCTTTGTGTCGTGCTCCATCTTTTTTCGCAGAAACACGAGCAAGATCTTACGTGTGAAATCCCCACAGACTGTTCAATATCATCAGCTTCAATCATGAGCATAGCACACGCCGATGAAGTCGTGCGAGGGGGGTATGGAAAAATATTTGAAGACCACACGGTTTTTCTGACAGGGAGCACTGGGTGTTTAGGGGGCTGTCTCTTGTATAAGTTGGCTTTGCAACTTCCGACTCGCAAGATCTTCGTATTAGTCCGAGGAAGCTCCCAACAGGCGATTGAAAAATGGAGACAAACCATGCCTAACCATGCACAAGCTATTATAGCGACCAAAAAAGTCGAGTTTGTCATTGGGGACGTCAAGAATGTCGACTTCGGGATTCAGCCTGCCATTTTCCAGAAACTCCAAGCCCAAGTCACGCTGGTCATTCATACGGCGGCCAAAATCACACTTGAGGGACCCATTCAAGATGCACTCGAAAACAACTGTCTTCCTGCACTGGAAATGGCACGCATTGCGTCGTTGTTCCGACGATTGAAGCTTCTTGTGCAGCTCTCTACGTCATATGTCAACAGCCATCTCCCAGATGGTCCAGTTCTAGAGCGGATATACCCATTGGGAGACGGCGATCCAGAGGAAGAATTGGCATCCATGATGGCACTTGGAAAATCAGCATACGCAGCTCAGTTCTCATCCAGCTACACCTTGGCCAAGCACATGATGGAACGCCTGCTACTGAAACGCTTCCCAACTCTCCCGATACTGCTGTTACGGCCAACGATCTTTGGCCCTGCATTGAAGCATCCATACGTGTTATATGGACCAGAAGATTCTACGCCTCTTACCAAATTTGCCAGATTCTGGTACGCCGACCGCGGAGCCACCCAGATCTGGCATGCCACCGAAGGCTACAAATCCGGTGCAAACATCCTTGACGAGATACCTGTGGATCTGGTGACAAATGCCTGTCTATTACACGCAGCAGCACGTACAACAGGGATTGTCCACATCGGCTCCCAGCTCTACCATCCGGTGACCTTCGACGAGTTCTTCGACCTAGCTCAAGAAGCCAGCACGCCGCTTGTCCGACGAGAAATGCCAAAGCTGGTCTTCACGGAGGATCACAGTGCACCTCAATGCTTCCTTGCAGAGCTGGTCCAGGTTGGGACTCGCAATTGGCTGTTCGACTGTGGCCGGTCCTACTGGCTGAAGCAGGTCAGTGGACCTTTAAGTATACGGGTATGCAAACACGAGGCCGATAGTTTGAACAAGATACGGATTCTTGATGTTTCTGGACTATCGAAAGAGAAGGCTCGAATCTGAAGTACGCATGGTGTTTGAGGACTGGCTATAGTATACATGTATGAAATAGGTCAGGTTGAGTATGTTTTCAATGCATAGTGTTTGTTAAAGCTGCAAACTAACGCCTTTTTTCAGAGTATTGTACAAATTTGGCAGCGGGTGATACAAGTGAGTCCCTTTGGGATCACCGGTCAATAATCCTGAGACTCAATTGCGACCTGGAATGGCTGGTAGATGTTTCTCTCCCACTGTAGTTGTCGCCCAGGCGATCATATCCTAGTAAGAGCCTCACTGAGCCATCTGCAAGTTCTATTTCGAATTCCCGTACGCGCGTGTGGCTTGGGATCTGGCGTTGGCCAGCTTATGGCAAATTTATTTTATTGCCAGTCCCAACAATGCGGCTATAATCCGTGATCGCGGTTGAATTGGTCTCATATGATCCGGGCTATCGGAGCTTCTTCCGTTGGCTGTGATCGAAATTCTGGGAGCATTCCAGAATTCCAAGAGAAAAAGGTGGGTGTCCAGTCGATGGCTAACCTCAAAGCGCCATCTTCTTCTGGGGCCAAGCAACAGCCTCCGCCCATTGAGGGTCTGCAGGGCGCAGTGCATCCAATAGTTCGCCAACTAAAACTCGACCCGAGTCACGGGCCCACCAATGCTGACCATCAAGCTCGCCAAGTAGAACTCCCCAATGCATGAGGATCAATAGTGCCAGGGGCTGGCGGCGTCGCACATTATCCACAAACTCTTTGTCGACCATGGCCAGCCAAGCCAGAACGTTCGCCGCATCAACTGAAGTGAGTACTCTGGTAGAGAAATGCCGCAGGTAGATAATGGCGTCCTTGTTGATCTGATGCTGATCCGGATCGATGCTGGCGAGGGTTTCGTCGTTCAAAGCACCGAGTCTCTCCAGAGCAGCTTGTGTCTCACTGTCAAGCCCAATCGAGCCCGCATCCCAATAATTTCGTCGGCGAGCAAACAGCTCCAGTTTGATCCAGGACTCACCAATCCGATGAATCTTTTTCACACCTTGCAAGAGTTCAAACACCACGACGATGTTTTCGGTTATACTTGCACTCTCCCCGCGAGCAGCACTTACCCGAGGCAAGGCAATACCAATCACAGTAGTAATGATGGACTGCGCCAGCACAGCCTCGCAGTTCAGTGGCGTGATATTGTCGACTGCCGCCCGATATGGCGCAAAGGTGAGATTGTGATATTGGAGAGCGGTATCAATATACACCAAAGACGCTGGTGGTTCAAGGCTAGTGGCAATATGGAGAGCTCCTAGGGCCAACAGTCCATTCATCAAGAAATCATACTGAAGAGCCAGACGAGGGATGGCGATTTGCCACACATAATGTTCCGAATTGGACGTGCACAGGCTCTCGTAGGTTTCAGTGGAGAACTTGTGCATCAACTCCAAATCTCGTACCCCGGAAATATTCGAAGGAGTGGAGGCAGCTGGGCTTGGGATCCCCAGAGGCCGGGGACTGGAGACACTGGCCACACTAGGTACACTAGGTACACTGACCACAGCTGGGGCATGGCTTGTATGTACTTCGGTCCGAGGCGGCGCTCTCAAATATGTGCATGCTAGCTCCCTCGAGATACAATTGGAGCACGGAGGCCCTCTTTCATCACACTGCGACCGTTAGTCTCATGGAGATATACGGTGGAGCCTCCCCTAGTCACGGCTCACTCACCTTTACACGACGCCGCTTACACTGGTCACAACCCTGGCGGGACTTGGTGTGCGCTCGGCGAGGAGCCATCTCGGAACCCTCGGAGCCTATGATCCTAACCAGTCGGCTTGGAGTCAGTCGAGATGTGAAGTCAAGCGGAGACGGCACGTGACTAACTATAAAAAGACCGTTGACTTCTCTTTTCCCCTGTTGACTTGCATACTTTGCACCTTTTTCCTATCTTGGAGACTCGGAGTTCTGGAGTCTTGTCTGGGTAACTCGTGTCCGAGACAGAGCTCGTATCTTGACCTTACGTCACTCTACTATACAGTCTATACTCTATGCACAGCCGTTTAACTGCTTCCAGGCATATTTCAATGGCGACAATCTCTGATCTGAAGAATTCCTCGATATCCAGATGAGATCTCAGGAGCACTGCCTTCTAGAAACATTCTCGGGGCAAAAATTCAAAGGATCAAAGCGCTGATATTGACGGACTGGGCCGCGTGGGCCGTGTAAGCGAAGAATACGAGAACGAGAACGAACGAGAACGACAACGATGGCGAAAGGCCAATCGCATTATTTGATGCCTTCAGTTTATCCTGCTTACTCTCCACTTGAAGCCCGTTCGTTGTCTGGACGCGACCGTTCAAAAAGTTGACATGGCCCCGAAAATGGGAGTTTGTAGATTACAGAGCTTGGGGGCCTTGGACCCTTTATTTATAATCGTTTCCCACATCTCTCGATTCTCTGTTTTGTTTGTCCTTACTTCACTCTACCCTTTGAACTTCCCCTTACGCTTTGCGCCTCTCACTCGATGGCGAGTTACGCAACCTGCTCTGAAGTAGGCCCTTTGTGTCCGGTCGAAGCGACAACATACGGCTATTACCCCAACTTCGGCGGCAATGTCTTCTTCACGGTGTTCTTTGGTGTCCTCGGATTATGTCAAACCGGTCTGGGTATCTATTACCGGACATGGACATTCCTGACAGCCCTCCTCATCGGCACCTTCATGGAAATGGCAGGATACATTGGCCGAGTCCTTATGAACGACAACCCGTGGTCTGCCCCCGCCTTCAAGCTCCAAATCGTGTGTCTGGTGCTCGCGCCCACCTTTGTCGCAGCTGGAGTTTACCTCACGCTGAAGCACATCATCCTTAACCTGGGACCACAACATTCGATTCTGAAGCCGCGGCTTTTCACCTGGATCTTCATCGGTTGTGATATCGGATCTCTTATCTTGCAGGCCGCCGGAGGTGGTGTCGCTGCAGCCGCTGGCAACACTGATATGGCCATGCTGAAGGCTGGTGACGATATTATCATCGCTGGTATCGCCTTCCAGGTGGGAACAATGGTCGTGTGTGGTGTCTTTGCGCTCATCTTCTTCTGGAGAGTGTTCAAGCATGGCGATGGACTTGCAGGCGAGAAGAACTTGGACACTGGTGTTTCAGCTATTACTCCCAAGTGGATGCCATATGTTATCGGTGCCGAGGTCTTTGCCTACTTCACCGTATTGATTCGGTGTATCTACCGGTATGCGTCCAGTAGTAGGACTAGAAGATGCGCATTTGCTGACAAGAATATAGTATCCCCGAGATGGCTGGCGGCTGGGGAAACCCCCTCATGCAGAAGGAGGACGAGTTCCTTGTCCTGGATGGAATGTGAGTAACTTATGGAATGTTTGAAAGATCACCAACTGACACTCTTACAGGATGATTGCTCTCGCCTGTTTGGCCTTCACTGTCTGCCACCCCGGAGTCTTCCTCCCATCCATGCGCACCGGGTACAAGAACCGTGCCTAAACATCTCCCATTGAGTTTCATGTTGAATTAGCGTTCTTGATACCTATTAATGTCAAATACTTACTCCAGCCAAATCGAACCGTCACCAGCACCGCTATGCAGAGATTGGTTACCGCTGCTGTACGAACTAGAAAATAGACTTGTCTATAGACTGCATGCATATATTGTGAGCAAGACGTTCAAGTATATTTATACTGTAGATCAGAAATCGAGGTAAACCAATCAAGCCAACTCCAGCACCTTCATGAAACGCAAAGAAATGCACCGCAAACAAACAGATCAAGAGCATGGCCATAGATGCGATTGCAGTTAGCCCTAAAACACTGTTACCCAGTGTTCGCTCTATCATGCACAAAACCAACACCGCGATAGATCAGACAAAAGGAAAGATCCAGAGAAAACAAGCAACCCCATGTTAAATAAATCGTAAGCCACCATGTTAAATTGCCGTGAATCATTCCAACATTTACTCCTCCAAGCTGTCACGCACGCATCGACGAACGCGTTTCTTGAACTCCGCAGGGTCCTCACGCCATAGGCGGGCAGCCTCCACATTGGCGGGGCTTTCATCATTGGGACTGGACAGCATAGAAATCACAGAGAGGAGAATGGTTTCGGGGGTTTGGACTGGGGACCAGCGTTCGGCAGCCGACTCGTAACCGTACTTGTCCTCCTCAGGAGGGTGCAGGATGGAGATGCAGACTTCACCACTCTCATAAACTATACAAAAGCAGCCACATGTGAGTATATCAAGTATCAAACCGGCATATACACATCCACGTCACCGAAAGGGAGATCACATACTGTTGGGATGGAAGAGGGGCGACTCAAACTTCATCTTGGGTGGGCGGTGGGGGTATTCGGTAGGGAAGGAAAGACGAGCCCGGAAGAAACCACCTAGAGCAAGCAGAGCATGTTAGCACAGTCTGCATTTCCAAGGTCAAGTGGGTGATGCGGTTGCCAGTGTGGTTGCCGCTGAACCCATGCAAACCTCAACGCTGGACAGCTAAGCAGAGCCGTAGACGAACATACCTCCATATAACTTAACATCATCGGAAATCATGAGCATAACCTCCCACTCAAAGACATTGTTATCGACCAGACCGCAACTGATCCCGGGAATGTCCTTATCGGACTGCATCTGCTGCAGCTGGCGGCCCAGCATGCGGCCTGCAGGAGAAGTCGCCATAGTATAAGGGATGTCACGCGAAAAAGGAACAGGGAAAATGAAGCTGTTCAATCTCAAAGCCAATGACGAGGTTGGGAGAGGCGAGAGATGAGGGGGAAGCAAAAAGAAATGAAGGCGGTGAAACCGAAGCGGGGGGGGGGGGTGATAAGGGCGGTGAAAAAGACTCCGAGATACAACGACGTAACTCCAGGGATGGGTTACATATCGATTTAGGATATCCATACATAAGCAAATTATAATTCAAAAGTCATGTAAAAGTAAATTTATCCAGCAGACATGTCTCGCCTTTCCTCCATATCAGGTCGAGATTCATACATCTCATCGTATTGTATACCCCGAATCGATTTAGAATGCAGGAGAGTTATCCTTGACAGGCTTGGCAGTCTTCATCGCCCAAATGAGCTGGCCACCGAGCACAAGTGAGGCAAAGATACCAAGCGCCACCTCCATGGCAAAGGTCTTACCAACGACCTTGGCGAAGCGAACACGAGCAGCCCAGTCAAAGGTAGTCCAAGCATCCACGATACCAATCTTGCCACTGCCACCGGTGATAGCAGGGTTGACCTTACCACCAAAGGAACGATCGAAAGGCACAATAGTCTCATCTTCCTCGGGGAGCATAGAAGCAGCCACACGAACAAAGATGACACGAGCAGGGATCGAGATCAAGAATGCCAGAATAGCGGGGGCAACAAGGACGCCCATGAAACGGAACAAGGCCACCAAGGACGGCACTTCATTGTTGTTGGAAACGTCAAGCCAGCCAGCAAACTCAGCAATCGCCAGCGGGATGAAGAAAGCAGCGGCAGTGAGAATATCCTGCACAGCAGCGGCAGGTGCAATCTTAATCCAAGTCTTGTAGCTGGGAATACGCTGGTAAAAGCTCTTGGGGGAGGGCTCAGAGATGACAATGTGGACCCAAGCCATCTGCCAGGTGGCGAACAGAACGCTCAGGAAGGACTGAACAAAGAAGGAGCCAATGTAGGAAGTAACAGGGATAGGAATCAGACCAGCAATGAAGCTACGAGCAGCAGCGTAAGCCACGAACATGCCAGCACCGCGGAAGCGCGACCAGAAGCCAGCGCGGGAGCGCAAGTGTTTCACTGTAGTACGCAGCTTGCTGGTGATAGGCTTGAGGGGAGTGGCAGTGCCGATCTCGGGTTCGTCTTCATCGGTGGGTTTGATAGGGTTGGGCTCGGAAGCAATGCGAACATAGATATCGGGGTTGGTATCTTCGACGGCGGCCAGAGTCGCAATCACCATGCCGTAGGTATACTCAATCTATTGATTGTCAGTAACATTACATCCAAAAGATGGATACCAACTTACAGCCCAGAACATCAGACCAAACACCACGGCAGTGACGGCAATGACAATCATCACTCCAACCTCGGGCTCCCCAGTGTTGGGCTTATCCGCAGGCCCCCGCAAGTGAGCGGCAGCAAGGTCAGTGCCCCGGCGCATAATATGACTGCTGATGGCCGACATGTTGCAAATTAGATAAAATAATGATGAAAGGAAGTCAGACGGGGGGAACGGGCGCTTTATGAATACAAAGCAGAGCAGGCAGAGCAGGCAGCACACCACTAGCGCCGGAGCTTACGGTACTCTGACGGTACTTAGACTTTGCCGGGTTCCACATACAAAAAGAAGTATCGGGCTTGTACCCTATTGACATCACTCTGGGTAGCACTGACTCGACTTGAAAGAATACTTGACTCGAGATGTAGCACTGTAGATAATTTCTCTTCTTTCACAGCAACTCACGGCCAAATGGCAGAGAAATGAGAACTGACGAGGCTGTATAAATATAGAACCCCCTAGATCGGGCTTTAGCGGCCCCGACTGTGCCGGATTGGCCCCCAACGTTAGCGCTAAGGATCAGTTTTGGTTACTTGGGGCCAATCCTGGAACTCGCTTGTTAAGCCCAGCTTTATACGAAGGGTCCGAGTGGGAAAACCTGGTGTTGAGCCTCAATGATTCAGGCAAAGTGGAAGTGGGTATTCTCCATAGCCTATGATTTGCTGGCCCTTTGAATACACCTAGATTGCAATTTGATGTTATAGGTGACGCCCCAGTTATTGGACTCTATAGAATATGGGCGTCTAAAACATACAGATGCGAACCAATCCAGATCAAATCACCATCCGTGGATGGGACACAAAACGCTGCAAAAGACCAAAGTATCTACAAACACTATTTGACCTCTAGTCAAACAGATTTTTCATGAATTTGTGAGCCAGCTCAACACCAAGGAAGGTGGCAGCGTTGGCAGGCACCGCACGAGCCAGAGCCGGTCCGAAGCCAGGGAAGAAGGCCTTGAAACCACCACTGGCGTAGACTGACCGGATGGTACCACCGATAGTGGGCTTTCCGGGTGCGCTCTGCAGACGAGACTTGATGGTGTCGACGGGGAAGACGGGAATCCACATGGCAATACCGGCAGCACCACCAGCGCACAGAACAGCGGACAGAGACAGCTCGCCGGTAACGTTTCCATTCTCATCCTTGGGGGTCAACGAGCGCTTGATGTACTCGTAAGCGGCAAAGTACGCAGCAGAACCGGGGCCATCACGAGCCAGCGTCATGGCGCTGCCACGGAACACACTGCGGATACCACCCTCCTTGTACAGCTGGCGCACGACGTCGGTACCGCCGGAGTACTTGGGCTTTTGGCCGGGGGGAGGAGGGTTCTGGCCCTGAATCTGGAGAAGGACCTTGACACGCTCAAAGGGCGCGGTGATCAGGGTCATGGGAATGGCCGAGAAGAAACCTGCTGCGGAGATCTGTGCAATAGAGTACTGGGGAGTGTCGTGCTTGATGGGGACGACGGAGAACTTGTTCACAAGGGTCTTGCCCACATCGTAACCCTGGTGCAGTGTTAGTAGTGCTTCCGACCGGGCGATTGCGGGCTCTTCAGGGTCTAATAAAACATACCCAAAAGCTGACAGCGACTATGCGACAGGGTATATTAGCTTGAATTCAACCAATTGCATATATGAGACCAGCACACTTACACATAGGAGTGACACCGACGAGGGGCGCAGAGACACCGGCATACAGACCCTACAAAGCACTGTCAGTTAATCGCACATTCCAATCCCCTTTAATTATCGAGTTCATACCCTGGACAGACCCTCACGGGCAATTGTGCGCTTCACCACATCCATAGCACCCGAGTAGACACCCTTCTCCGCAGTCTGCAAGCGCACCTTGACCAGATCAAAGGGATGTCCGACAACCACAGCACAGAGACCACCAGCTGCACCAGCTGCAAGCGAGCGTAGCTGCGCAATGGTTTGGTTCACGGCCTTGGTCTCAGCGACCTTGACCTCATCTTTGAGCTGTTGCGGGGGAGAAGTGGAAGTCGACATTGTGTGTTCGGGGCGAAGAGAAGAAGGGTGGAAATAGAGAAGGCTCGAGTAAGAAAGGAGAAAAGAGAGAATAGGTAGAGCAGCAAATCCACCGAAGACCCAGAAATGGAAGATCCGACAGAAATGACGACCGAAGCCGAATAGCGCTTCCCCGGACAAAGTAATGTGCCTCGGCTCGGCAGCGGAGAAACCGGCTTCCCGTTGATATGCGAGTTAAAGAGTCAACTATTGGTCTTGAATTACCTGTATATGCTAGGTTATTTTGCAAGATATAAGTTAAAAGATTCTCTACTTCTGTCTGCTCTTATTACGTCGGAGACCGCCGCGTTCGGGTGAACGGGAAACACAGTTCGACTACTCCACGTTTCCCCGCGGAATAAAGGATGCCGGATGTCCGTCTTGGGAGTGGGTGTAATTCGATGTCAGGTGGACATTTAAGTATTACTTTGAAGCTATAGAAAAATGTACCAGTACATACATAGAGAAGACAAGCATATACACCGAGGTCGCGATCACATGGAAATCCACATGCTCCGACGTCATGGTCATGTGCCTAGATCTACATCTATAGCGCAGCCTTACGATGGACAGGGGTATACATGTAGAATGCCATATTCCATTCATTAATTTGGTCATTAGATTAATAGCTCCAAAGAGCAGGAGAATAAGAAACATTGTACCAATCATGACCCCGGTTCATATCCTGTACCTATACAAGCCAAACGGCGACACATGATTCATTACCCACAGATTACCAGAAAAACTCTGTTCCATGTAAATTGACATTATCAAATTGACATTGTCAATTTAGAGGGCGAGGAGAGCGACCAGACCGAGAGCGCCCATGGCACCACTGCCGACAGTGGCCATGGGGGCAGCAGCACCGGTGCTGGTGGAAGGAGCAGCAGAGCCGGAGGCAGAGTCAGACCCGCTGCTGGAGTCAGAGGAGTCAGAGCCGGAGCCGTTGGAGTCGGAGTTGGAATCGGAGCCAGAGCCAGAGCCAGTCTCGGTGGAAGAGGCACCAGTACCGGAGACAGTGCCAGTGGAAGTCATTGTGGTCATGGAGCCAGAGACAGTGCCGGTGCTAGTCATGGTGGTCAAGCCAGAGGCGCCAGAGCCGGTCATGGAGCCAGTCATAGAACCAGTCATGTCGGAACCGGTCATGGAGCCGGTGGTCATGGAGCCAGCGGCGCCAGTAGCACCGGTCATAGAGCTAGTCATGGTACCAGTCATGGAGCCAGTGGAGTCAGAGCCAGCACCGGCGCCAGAGGCAGTAGAGCTGGAGTCAGAGTCGGAGCTGGACCGAGTAGAGCTAGCATCAGAGCCAGCAACACCGCCAGGGCACTTGGCGACAGCCATGGAGAGAACCTTCTCAGCGTCATCGCTGGGGCAGGCCTGCTTGGTGCAGTCACGGATACCGAACTTGTAGTCGTCGGTCTTGCAAAGGCAGGACATGTCGTCAGCTTTGCAGCCAAGCTCAGAGGCCTTGTTGTTCATGTTGGAGACGCACATTTGCTATAAACAAAGCGATCAGCATTTCTCTCTATGGTAACCAAAAGACAGTACTCACAGCGCAATCAGAGGCAGAAGGGTCGGCGACAGCGAAGCCGGCGGCGGCCAGCAGGGCCAGGGCAAGGGGAGAGAAGGACTTCATTGTGATGTTTGGAGAGAGAAGGTCTCGATTGACTAGAGGTAGAGGATATGAAAGGTTGAGGAGTGAAGAAGAATGTGGAGGATCAGAAATGAACTGGAGTGCAAGGACATAGTGTTTTATAAATGGGACCTGTAAATTCTAGCTGAGAATCAAACTCTGCATGTAGCCGGGCCACAGCCACTTGCCCCGGACTGGAAATTGAGTGTCGGTGGTCGAAGCTCGCATTGGAGCCCAATGACTATGCAGGATCGGCCGTGTGGATTGCCTCGCAGGGCAGCAGTTGGCGCATCGCTACCGCACCAACGTGGGCAGATTGGACCGTGGCCTGATTCTTGTATCGCATGAAGTCATCGCTATCAACAAGCTGGCTCTGATCTCTCGAATTGGGATTGATCGACCTTGCACCCCATCTCCATATGTCGATCTCATTCGCTGATCCAATGGGCCAAGCCACTCAGGGGCCCATCAGGCTCAATTGGAGCCCGGGATTTGCCTTTCAAGGGTTCCCCTGGAACAAGGCGATCTGATTATCCAATTCCAAATGGTGCATGGTGCATGGTGCATGGTGCAGGCTGTGAGCTGTAGGCTGCAGGATTCACTTTGTCGCTTCAAAATCATGGCACTACCCATGACGGTCTTACTTGCAGCAATTGTGGCCACCGGCGTCACACCGAAGAAATATAGATTGCGGTAAATAAACAAACAAGGCAGAGGCCATGGGTGGCGCTGATCGACACTCAGATCCGAATCGGGGGCTCTTTGGATCTAGTCCGAATAGTCGCTGGATACGTCGAGAGTCCGATCGCACTATTGAAAGTCTCTTCGCGTCACCGCTCCCCAGCCACAAACATTCCCCCAGCCACCTTCCTCTCTCAGTACAGTCTCTGCAGTATTTGTTCGGAGGCTTGTTTCATGTAAAAGGGATATCCCTTGCATAGAACACGGGAAGTCCGGTCCTGTGGAATTGGCCGATGAGGTTGGGTTTTGAAATGCCGATCAACATCCAATTTCCTAGTTTCGATAGACTTTGCGATCAGGATCAAGGGATCGCTTGGTTCAATGGACAAAATAGTCAGTAATAATTTACAGGTCATTGATAATTTTGAACTGGTGTGATTGACTTGACAAAGAAGTTCTGGAGTCCAACAAAGATGTCCGACCTTCCTAACCTGGACGGTGTCACGTGGAATCCAAATTTCCTCCTATAAGAGCGGTATGGCTGGCAATATGTCTGTCATGAAGGTGTCTCCATCGCCTCTCTGGTATTTTCATGCATATGCCTGAAGACGTTTCAGCCGTACTGTTGCTCCAGTGATGCCCCGCTGGTCCACATCGGTGACTAGGCATTATAGATAATGTCCGTGTCCAAAGAAGCCCGCTACAAGGAGTGCAATGCTTGTGTCTAGGCTAAAGCCAAACATAGCCACAGCACACTCCGTGTGGGTATTTCCGATGTGCTCAGCGCTCTTCAGCGGAGCTTCTCTAACCAGTATTTAGCTTGGAAGCCCAAGCTTTGCCTGCCCAACACCCTATCAGCTCGCATGATACATCTGCGGTCACAATATCCAATGTTGAAATCCCGAGAGGCTGGAGCTCCCTCGGACATCACGAAACTGTACTCATTTCAGCTATTCGCGCCCTTGCCTCCAAGATCTGACCGAGACATCTGACTCTAGACCGGGCCCCAGCCTTTCTGGCACATCTACAGTTACACTAACATGGTCCTTTGGGTATTATCAGGAGCAATGATATCGCAGTATCCCACAACCCTTTCCCCCTCATGATTCACGCCTGCTGGCCCTGTCATTCTTTGACGAGCCTCATAAGAAGCGATGACAAATCATGAGTGGTGGCCCAGAGTCAGCTTAAGTGGCAACAAAACACGCATTTAAAACAACCTTCATTAACACACAGTTTCATAAGAGAACCTTACCCTTTTCAAAATAGCCGAATTTTGATTATTCACCAGTCATCTTCAAGCGGGTTCAAAGCATGTCTTCGTCATCACCTCATGACCGCATGCAGTCTTTCTATAGCTAGTGAAGGATTATACAATATGGTATTATGAATACCCGATGTTTAGCCTTTTTTTGATTCTTGCCATGCTTTCTCTCTAGTGGCTCAAAAACCGACTTGACTATAGTTTATTTGACGCCAAGGGGACCCAAATTATCAGATGCCTTTATATCTGAGCATGACTGGCTTGTCGAGTTTTATGAAATGGACAGTATTAGTGAAGACGATACGCCGATCGGTCCTTGGGGTACCTAAATCGTGCAGAATTCGCTGACGTGTCGCGCGGCTTTCGTGGTTCATGGGATCTGCTGGACCAAAGTAAGCATTTTGAAGATGAAGTCAATTTAGATCTGCTTTCTAGATCTGCCTCGATGGCATTCCAGAAACGGGAAGAGCGGATCTTCCGGATGAATCTATGGATGCTTGAGTTTGGCCAGTCAACAGCTGACAAGCCAATATGTTTATCGTCTCTGAAATGCTCCAGAGCGACGCTCCGTCTCAGGGAACCAAGCAGCAAGAAACTCTCTTAAAAAGAAGAAAGGGGAAAGAAAGAGGGGAAAAAAGAAGAAAGCAAGTGAATCTGGAAGTAATACTACACTTACCTTGGACTCCTTTGACTTACTCCCGATGGAGATTCGGGAGCAAATCGCAGTCCTCCTTCCAACTATGAAATTTGTTCGCCTTCGGTTTGTTTCTCGAGCCATGTCGGTTTTCGTTGGGAGTCAGAAATTTTGGGAATTCCAATTTTGGGTAAACGGAGAGCATGAGTGTCTTTCCTTTCTAGCAGATAGCCCTCAAAAAGGTGAAAGCAATGACAGGCGAAGCATCTACCATGATTGTGCCGAGAGTAACAACCCATTTGTAGTTGAAATTGGCCGCCGTCCACGCAGATGATGTGGGGAATGCTTCCATGATAATCATGTGGACTTGTGTCATCAACGCAAAAGCTTGTGTTGGTTTGCTTATAACTCCTAAATAGAAAGGATCTGGGACGAAGCGGCTTTCAGCAGTGAGCCGCAGACAATCTGGTAGAGCCATCACAAGCAGACTGACAATGACGTTAAGAGGAGACGATACTGCTCGCAACAGCAGAGAGCCCACGAAGCTGGATCTGAAGACTCCCATCGGCAGAGTAGTGGCAGCATAAAGGGCGTGTTAGTCCTTTCGCTGACGTGGCCTAGGTGGTGTTTAAATGGAAGACCTCCATTACGAGCGAAAGGCGAAAGTTGTGACGCATAGACAAGAATCCAATCGAAACCACTCAAAGCAGTTTCTGGGACAGAACATCCATATCCGGGGGTCGCAAAATGCCGAGATCATGCAGATAACAGTTCCCATAATTGTTGCAGCTACATAAGACACAGCCATAGACTCTGGCGTGAATTTCCTGGCATTATGCGTGGTTTCAACGATATACGCTGGTGATAGCCAAGCTGAATTTGCCCAGATTGAGGCAAATTAGGTCACAGGAAGTGCAACTCCCGGGCTCCAGTCTGAGTAGTTTTTATACTTGCCGAATATCTCAGAGCCAGATGCGAAAGGAGCGCATATAGACGTATTGGGTGACCGGGAGACCGACCATTGAGAAAATAATTTGCACGAGAGGAATAATTGCTAGAAGAAGATATTCAATTATCATCCATTGAAAATAGAAGGGAACAGAGAACGGGAACAAAGAAGAGGAAAAAAAAAGAGGTAAGGGAATCAGTCACTGCATAAAATCATTCGCCAGCCGATCTTGTCTATCCGCAATGATAGTCCGGCAAGCAATATAAAAACGATTCCCATGGCAATGACCATATTCTGGGCCTCGGTGGAGGCTCTACATGGCGAGAGGCCCTGCAGAGATTCGTTAGCGTAGAGTCTGAGGGAAGAATAGTCTTCGATGTAAGAGGACTTAGGACCTTAGTATCAATATCCAAGCAATAGCTGGATGTTATGCGTGAAATGGTAAGACGGTGGTCCGTCGGGGTTCCGCAGTAGAAGAAGTTGGGCTTATCACTTCCCCGCAACTCTCTCCCTTCACCAGCTTCAGCTTCAGCTTCAAAATGGTCATGAGAAAGGCCACTTCACCATTGACGCCAGAGCTCGATGTCTTGGTGCATCAGCAAATGGACAAATGGAAAGTCCCCGGACTGACCATGGCCATAGTTCATGGCTCCAGCACCTGGTCAAAGGTAATCAGTTACACCACCCAATTGACTTCTTCATGCTCATCTATTATCAGGCATATGGAATCGCGGAATTCCCCGATCGGAAAATGACCACTGGTACTCTGTTCTCGACATGTAGCACCACCAAAGCTTTCGCCTCTGCGGCCGTCTCTCTCGCCATCGATGATAGCAAGAACAATGAGTCTCCACTTCGCTGGGACACACCCCTTGCATCTATCATCCCGGATGACTTTGTGTTAGAGACAGACTACAGCACAAATCATACAACGATTGAAGATGCCCTCTCCCACCGGTCAGGACTATCAACTTTCGATGCCTGCCTTGTCCTGGCACATCCCGATCGACCTCTGCGTGAGGCAGTCCGGAGATTGAGACACCTTCCTATGAAATATTCACCCCGCAGCACATTTTCCTATAATAACCACATGTACATGACCGTATCGCATGCCCTGGAACAAATTGAAGGCCGACCTTTCGGCGATATCATCAAAGCACGTATCTTGGAGCCCTTGGGGATGAACGACACATACTTCTCCGTCCAAGAAGTCTCCAAAGATCCAACTCTCAGTCCTAGACTTGCAAGAGGGTACACCTGGGACGTAGATTCAAAGAAATACGTCGCAGAGCCATATATGAACGACGTAGCCGTGACAGGCGCCGGGGCAATGGTCAGCAATGTCCTCGAGTACACGAAATGGCTCCGAACAATGATCTACCAAAAAGGACCCATCTCACCAGAAGGCCATGCAGCACTCATTCAACCACGGACCATAGTAACAGACATGAGCGACCTGGTCGCACCACCAGCACCACACCAACTCTACGCGCTAGGCTGGTTCATACACAGCTACCGTGGCGAACCACTCTACTGGCACAGCGGCAGCTGGGTCGGATTCGGAATCATGGTCGGCTTCCTCCCAAACAAGAGCTGCGGCTTCGCAATGATGAGCAACACGCAGAACGGGCGACACGCAGAGGTGGAGATATTCCTACACCTCCTCGACTCGATCTCGGGTGGACCAGCGAGCAAGATTCCACGGACGATGGGACCAAGCAACGTAACAGAATCACGCATGCCCGAGACAATGAGCGAAGCAATGAAACGGCTCTATCCATGTCTGCCTGATCCGCCCATCGCCCATTCCCTGCCGTTGCACCAGTATGCGGGGCGATACGAGCATCCCGGGATTGGATATATCACCGTTGACATTGAGAGTGGGCACCTGGGTGCGAACCTGCTGGACCGTGTTACAGCAGGCATACTATCCTTTGATCATGCCAGTGGGGAGTTCTTTGTGGCATCCTTCTTCCAGCCAAAGTCTATTGGGATGTATAGTGAATACTTCAAGGCAGAATTTAGTATTGATGCTTCCGGGATTCCGAGCGCCATGGGTCTGGATCTAGAGCCGGCGTTGGGCGAGGAGAAGATCTGGTTTCGACGCAAGTGATGTGGTTTGACTCCGTTAGGCAGATACATATTTTGAAGCCACAAGATATTGGATTCGAGTGGGTCACCAATTGCCAGCGTTCCCTTTCTTATAGATCAAACTTTAAAAGCCTTACACAGTAGTCTCTGTCTAGTTTGTGTTAATTAAAGCTTATATTACAACCCACTGAGACATGCAATTTAAAAGAATAAAGATGCCTAGTCCAATGTAACCAACTACGCCCTACGGAGTGTTCGGGACCCAGCTCAACCCCGACCCGCTCGGCTCGGTGGAGCCAAAAAAAATCTTTGCCATCCACACACAGTGGAAATGCAAAAAGTGATTGACCGACGCAGGGGTCGAACCTGCAATCTCTTGATTCGTAGTCAAGCGCCTTGCCATTGGGCCAGCCGGCCTACTTGTTGGAGTAACAGCAGAAAATGCACGTGATACTTGAGAGACTGATATTGGGTATACCGTTCCACGTGATACTCATCAGGTAGAGGATAATAGATACAGATACAGAGACAGAGGTAGAACAGGCATGACAAGGGGAAAGGAAATGGCATGGTGATGCTAGGTATTTGATGCAAAAGAACGCTGAAAAACAATATCAAAACTGGTAGGTCATACATCTGACTCGGGGACGGTCAGATGGATCCGAGGGACCATGGGCGACTTTTCAGAAGGACTACCCTCTTCAAGAGAGATATCCTGCGAGTAACGAGGAGAGGTCCTCCACCCGACACGAGCAGAGAAAGACATGAGAAGCGATCCGACGAAGAAGCCGAACAGGCAAGCCGCGAGACCGGCGACTGCCCCCAGAACAGCAGGCCAGATAATTGGACGGACAATGCGCATGAAAGCATTCTTTGGACGGTGATGGTGGCCCGGACGACGGTGACCAGAGCGATGAGGGGAAGTAGGCGCAGCCCAGAAAGAAGAAATAGAGAAAGGCGAGTTGGACTCCTTGGAGTTGACGCTGGAGTGGGAGTCGGAGTCGACAGAGACATCCTTGATCTCACTGTGATCCTCCGATTCAGTCGAGTGCGCATCATTCGCATTCTCACTAATGGCAACAGAAGTCTTCGCCTCAAAGAAGGACCCGACATGCGTCTTCCAGTACTTGACAACCCACGGCCGACTCTTCTGCGCAAAGTGATCGGCCTGGAAACCGCCGCGCGCAGGCTTTACACGGATGCGCGTAATGTGGTGAGAACCATCTTGGTAATTGACAAGATCGACGACGGCAGCGTCGGGGGAGACAAGGTTGCCATGTAGATCGAGGAGTTCCACGCGAACACGAACAATGCCCGCTACCGAGCCGACTTTATTTGCGGCGAGGGGACGACTGTCGATTGTGTAGGATAATTCCACGGACTTTTCACTCTGGGTTGGGTGGGATGCTTTGTAGAGCGGTGCGGTGAGTTGCATTGTTATTGATGGGGGGTAGACTTGGTCGTTGTTGGCATAAAGGCTGCCATCTTTGATGGTCCAGTCGAGGGACTGTGATTGTTAGAATGTATGGTTTTTTTTTTGTTGAATACTGTTGCAGGTACATACCAGAAGTGATTTGACGCCGGTTTCGAGGTCGTCGGGTGAAGGAACGAAAGGAAGGCGGAGTTGGTGAGACTTGATTGGGGTCGCGGTGGCGACAGCCAGGCACAAAGCCAACCATGGGAGACGCATGATGAAGACTTTATGTGAAGAGAGTGAGGGAGAGTAGAAAAAGGACAAGAAGGAAATAGGATAGAGGGAGAAGAAGGCCGAGCAATAAATAACCAAGCCGAATCGAGAGGGGAAGCTAAGACTTTTAGACCCCACGGCTTCGGGGTCTTACGTTGGAAGGGCTGCCTGTCCGAGAAGTATGGAACAAGTGGAAGTGGAAGTGGAAATGGAAGTGGAACATTGGAGCCTAAATATCAAGTTGGATTCCGTGATAACCGTGAGAAATAACCTCAAGCAACTTCAGGGTCGAAAGCTTAGCGTCGAGGGTTAGCGGGTCATGCTCCAGTCAGCCGCTTTGATTGGGCCTGACAGATCTATTCTTACCGGTCTGGTTTCGACTCTAGTTTTGTTAGTCTGAATTGCTTTCACAAGGCTTGACTTGCTTCATCCCCACTGTCTTTGATTGTCGATCGCCCTAGAGCCTCACCTCGGTTGTACAGTTTGGATTTGGCCCCCAATCGAATGCGCCTACCGTATTTTCGTACTGACATGCACTGCCCGGAAAGGGGTAACATGATGGGCCAGCTACAGTACTGCAGCACAGTAATGTGCATATCGTGAAACAGGCACCGAAGTAGCAACAAAGATAGTGATACCCGTTGCCCCATTCCCCCGTTACTATAAAAAGGGCCACTATTAGTTGAAAATTTCAAAGCTCTCTCACAGCCCGTGCCTCTCGGAGAAACTAGCAGTAGCGCACTAACGAGCTCGGATATGTGAGCCTGATCTTAACGGGGGCGGCCCCCCCGAACCAACAGAGAGACAGCACTGCCCCCATACGGTTAAGTGTGACCAACCAAGAGAAAAAAAAAAAAAAAAAAAAAAGAAGAAGGAAAATCGCTAGCTTTTCATTAGTCCACCTAAATGGTAGCTGCATTGGACCCTGAATGTAGAGTGTTTAGGACGTCAATGGGAGAGAACTAGCGATAGGAGCAGCCAAGTACTTGGCACAGTGATACAGGTCGAATCTTACATCTAAGTTCGCGTTGTCCTGCCAATAAAGCGAATATCCAGGCCCCAATCCGCCCGGTGAAATATATCACATCCAGATCTGAAAACAGCCATCAAAGGTGATCGGCGCTGGCTAAAGTCCGGCCCCGGGGCTAAACTTGCAAGGCTTTGCCACCCAATCTCGGCCCGGGACAGGTTTGTTGTCTTTGGAGTCAAGCTCAGACGAACAGTTCATTGTTACATTTGGTTCCTGCTGACTCGGCCAAATCCGATCACGTGCGTTGCTTGATACAGGGTAGTACTGGGCATTTGGGCCCCAATTAGCACTGATGGCCCCAACATCGTCCGCGATAGGGTCCAGCGTACTGTATATAGACATGGGAGGCTCAATGGTCATTATCACGTCAATGAAATGTACAATTGTTGATTGAACCAGGCACTCTGAAACCTCTTTATCTAGATCCCCCGGCCCCAACATGTACAAGAACCCCGAAATCATCACATCATGGTTCATGGATTAGGTACGGATCGCTAAATAGATCTCATGGATAATTTTCTTGATATCGCCTTATGCGACATAATAAGGAGCAGTCTGCCAGAACTTGCAGCGCGGGTTACTGGTAGGATCCCGCATCGGCTGAATAGTATGGTTACCAAGAACCATAAGAGTGGCACGCTCACCATGGCGCCGGAAAGGCGGAGCCAAATGCGACTTGGGCACACCATGCTGCGCAAAGCTAGTGAAAAAGTCCTGCATAGCCAGCGCGACAGTCACATTCGCGATCGCGCCGAGGGCACCAAGGGCACCATTCGCGTTAGAGTTATTGTTGTAAAAGGTGTATCCGACATCTTGACCGTGAACCCCGGGCGGAATGGCGAATTCATAGGCGTAGGTCTGCTTGTCGTATGCGCGGTTGAAGTAGTCGGTGTTACACTGGAAGATCAGATCGGAGATGACGAGCGCTGTGCGCCCCACCGAGTCCGTGTATCCGTAGGAGCCGTTGTAGACGGCGGGATAGAGGTCTTCGGTGATGGACTGGGTCACGTTTGCGGGAATGCTTGTGGACAGTTGCTTGAGCTGTTCTGCTAGACCAGAGCTGTTGACGCTTGCCGGCGAGGTGAACAGAAGTCCCTCGTCTGCGTTGTGTCCGACCATAATGTTGAGGTTGTGGTCGAAATCGCCGCTGAGCAGCAGTTGTCCAGGGAGGGCGGGGACAAAGGTTCCGTCGACGGTAGGTCCGTAGGTGAACTGACCCCATTGGGACTGAGTAGCGACCTGGTAGGCATTGGCCGCAATCAACTTGTCAGATGGCAGCTTGCGGGCTTCTTCAATCGTGCTGACGTTCAGATAGCCCAGGAACTGCTGCAGGGTACCCTCCTGCTGTTCCTCACTGATAGTCGGGACCCAGCCAGGGCTCTGCAGGATAGCTTGCTGGAAGGGAACAGGTCCACGGCTTCCTCCGTAGGCGGTAATCTGGTGCATGATCGAACCACCGCCGGCTGACTCGCCCATGACCGTGACTCGGGTTGCGTCACCACCGAACAAGTGGATGTTCTTGTATACCCAATCCAGACCGAAGCGTTGGTCATGGAGGGCTGCATTGGCAGTGCCATTGGTAGTGATGCTGTCACCGCCAGAGAAGCCAAATGCACCCAGCTAGACAAGGTTAGTCATTGTAGTACCTCGAGTTGGCTTGATTATACTTACTCGATAGTTCAAGGAAACGAAGACAAGGCCTTGCTCTCCACCAGCCATACTGCGCTGAACCAACCCAGTTGCATCGGAGCTACTCTTTTCTCCAGCAACGTACCCACCACCGTAGATCCACACCAGCACAGGTGCGAGGTTCTTCCGAGAGGTTTTGTTCTGTCCGCGATCAAAGATTTTCTTCGGAACAACCACATCGAGGAATAAGCAATCCTCAGTGGTACGGGGATCCTGTTTAGTGGGCTTGTATTGATAGGCTGAGACGTTGGAGGGCACTGAGATTGTCTGGTTGTACAAATAACCCAAGAGAAATGCCGGCGCGCCTTGTGTGTTCCAGACCGGAGCTGCCTGAGGGCACACACGGCCTACCGAGCCATTCTGAACATGTTCTCTGTTTTCGGTTGGGAGTACAGGAG
Source organism: Penicillium antarcticum (assembly GCF_028974205.1). Lineage (NCBI taxonomy): Eukaryota > Fungi > Ascomycota > Eurotiomycetes > Eurotiales > Aspergillaceae > Penicillium > Penicillium antarcticum. The sequence continues at coordinate 82,732 of NW_026695302.1, forward strand.
CACGGAAGCGCAGGTCGCCGACTGGGGGGCGGCATAGCGGACATTGCTGAAGTTGTACAGGCCATGCGAGCTCTGCAAGGGATCAGTACTAGCAAAAACAGATAGGAAGGATATATCCATACATTAAATGAGATAGCCTGGTGTCGCTCATATCCAAGATCAACAATGGGCAGCTTCGCAGCCAGAGCTGCTGTAGCAAGCGTCAGCAGCGACAACACAGCAACCATGATGAAGAGCGTAGAGGAATGAAGAGATCAATGTACCTCAGCTCGGGTCATTTTCTTATAGCATAGCCGGGGAATCCGAGTCAGGCACTAATGCACTAAGTTCACTGTTCGCTTATGAAAAACAAACAGGCGCATGTCATCTTAAGTGGAGCGCCGGCGGAGGGCGGAAACAATCTCCCAATTGCCTCGCAAGCTCATGTGGAGACTCTGGAGACGGGCCAGCTAGATCGATGCAAGAGGCCAATAGTTGCCTGCAGATTTAAACGCGGTCAGCAGTGATATCAACGGAGAGCTGGAGCAGAACCTTGCCGATTCGCCGATCTAGTAAAAATCAGCTTCCAAAGTCGTTCTAAAAGTCGGTAAACAATGTCATATCACATAGCTCATGCGCACTACACTGAATGGGGAGTTGACTCCGGTGGCTGAACGGAGGAAAAGGCACAGACTGCGGGGTACATTCTACTACTGCAACATGACGGAAGGGCCAAATCCTGGAAGTATAGCCAGCTGCCTGAAGCGGGTCATCTGGGCGTTCTGGGCACCTGGGCAATCGTGACTTTCTTAACTCCGTCTGACTGTTCATGTTGCTTGGATAACTTCATTGATCCTTGACTTCGCGGATCGTATACTCGAACATCTGGTTCGAGGACACTTCATGCTCATTCTCGAGTTTCTGCGCAGACTCGACACCGGCTGCTGGGACGCGATACTCGAAGCGATTTCCTGGGGCCGGAACAGATCCATCTGGCAGGGCATACGGGAATGGCAGATACTCCGGCAACAGACCAAGCTGAACTAGCACGGTCGCTTGGTCCCATGCGATATGTTCATGGAACAAGCGATCGCCGCGGATGTTGACGACTGACGTGAAGGGAATCCGCAGGTGCTTGCCGGTAGAGGGGATACCAGGAATCCTAGAGGACCGTGTCAGCAACCTCGTTTTGAATTTGATGTGGAAGCTCACATCCAGTCCATCTGCTTCACATGAGTGAAGCAAAAGATAAACTCGTCGACGATCCGATCTGTACCGACCGTCCGGCTGATGAGTTCAAGGGCCGTGTCATCGGGATTATTGAAGATGAAGTGGTTGAGATAGAAGTGACTCAGACGAGCTCGTCCAATGCCACCAGTCAACTTTGCTAATCAGTACACTGACGCACCGGGTCTGCTCGGGATTGACATACTGTAGGGACATGGTTGACATAAGGCTCCTGAACCATTGTTGCCATCGTCTTCTCAACAGAGCGATCCCCAAACTCATAGTAAGTATGCTCATCCCAGATCTTCTCGAGGTCAAAGTACGGGCCGCCCAAGTGCTTCTTGATGAATGCAGCACTGCGAGTATGGGCCACTCCTGCTGTTGACATTTTGAAGTCGGGATGCCCTGGGATCACAAAGTTGGCAGATGAAACATCTGGGTATATATGCGTGATATGGTGTCCATCGCTCTCCTTGTCCTTGGGGAGATGGAAGAGAGTCGACTGGAAGGAGATGTCCCAAGAGTCGAATAAGATTGCAGTGGCTAGTTTGGTGTCTCCAGCTAGCAGATCCTCTAGAGACTGCTCGAATTGAGGGTCATAGTCTCCCTTTGATCCATTTACTAGCATGAGTCAGTGTATGTTCTTGTAGAATGGTTTGCATCTTACCTATCAACCCAATCTTCTCGCCGTCACATTCTGGGCGTTGTAGCAAAGCATGCTCGGCGTCCCTGATAAGCTCAAGTAGAGATTTCTCGTTGTTTGACTTGTCCAAAGCAATCTGAGCCACTATAAAGCTCTCCTCGGCCCATTTCTTCAAGGGTTCTGGGTCGAGCGTCTTGTTGTCCTCTTGGCATTTGGCGTGAGAAAGCGGCCGAATGAGAATCAATCCTGGTCCTTTTCCACGGCGAGAGAGAGGAGGCTGCAGAGTCATACATTGACTCAATTGCACTTGGGATGACAAGCTTGTAGTACTCATCGTGAATGTTCAAATGGTTGAAAGAGGAACAAAGTCGGGGGTTCAGATAAGCGATGCTATACCCCCGCTCCAACCAGAGCAAAGATGAAACAAAGCAAACAAATGCAGTGAAGTTCCAATAGCTTCATTGCAACGCCTCAATGTAGTTTCTTCTTTTCCACCTATACTTGCACGTGACCTGTCATTAAAGCTTCCCGCAAGCTCATCTTCTCTTCAATGATTGCACTCCACCACATCCACAATGAATGCGCTCGTCCAGTCTTCCTTGACAGACGTCGAATCAAAACTCAATGCTCTCTTGACAAGCCTTACAACCTCTCCTACCGCCGCGGGAGCCCCCGTGGCGGCCATCGCCCTCCTCGAAGCAGACGACGCGTTGGCCTCCGCCATTAAAACCCTTCGCCAGCACCAAATAAACCATGCCAAGATCCTGCAACTACGGGCTGAAGCACAGCAACTAGAAAATCAAGTGAAGGGAATCGTGAGCGACATTGAAGGCTTCGACAAAGCCATTCGCACAGCTTGTGCCGACAATGGTGACAGCGATAGTGATTTTGACTCCGACTCCGACGACGAGCTTAGAGGCAATCAAGCAGTTCTACGAGGAATCAAAGAGATTGACTACAAGCTCATTCTCGACTTCGCGCGCCGGATCAGCAAATACAACCACGAAGCAGCAGCCGATGTTGCAACGGGCGCATCCGGGAAACGACAGGAATCAGGGCCTCAGACTAGCGACAAGGATGTGAATATGTCAGGGACTAACGGGGAACAGTCGGCAGAGGATGGCGCAGAGCCAGTGGCATCAGTCACCAAAAACGCGACGCAGTGGCTGGACGAGTCAGCGAACGTCACACGCGAGGTTTACATGCTGCCATACCCGATGGAGGAACGGATACGGATGGGACTGATGGCGCAAATTCAACTTGCCCCTGGTGGTGATCCTGAAAAGGAGATGGAAAGATTGCTCGCCGAAGCGGACGGTCGGGGTGCCGCAGAACCACCAGCAGTGGTGGAACCTGCGGAAAGCACAAAGCAGGCAGGCGAGGCCGCAAAGGCTGCAGCTCACGCTGGCTCATCCGCTGGAGTGCCGCGGGCGCCTGCACCTTCTGCTCCAGCGCCAGCGCCCAAACCCAAGGCGACCCTGGACCTCGATCTCTATGACCCCGACGATGACGATGATTGAACATTTGACAGCGGCGTTGCATTTTATGTCTTTATGATACCAGCTATGACAGCACGAAAATTCATTCAACCTCTTGGCAACGATCAAGATATGCATTTTATACTATGTGCCGAATTGACCACGATTCTTTACATCTTGTGCACCGAAGACTTGGCAGTCCACCCCCTGAATTTCTTTCCATAGAAGTAGAAGGGGATGGCGCAGAGACACCACAGGGTTGCCAGTGTCATGTTCAACATAATAGGCTTGACAAACCCGCTCTCTTCCACCCAGGGGGTGATGAATTTACTGAAGCCGTAGCCCCAGAGATTCTTGTTAACAGTGATAGACACGAAGATCGAGCCTGCCACAGGCTTATAGCTGTCAACTGCGTATGTGCTAGTGATGGCTGGCAAGGCTGCGACTTGAATTCCAGCTGCAGTATATCCGATGATCACAATCACCTATTGAGGTTAGTTGAGAGCCTCCCCAGAAGAGTTAACACTTACCTTCCAGTCCCATTTATATTCATATCCGAATGCAACAATGAAGTTGCCAATGATCGAGATAATTACATACGGAATCATCGCCGGCAGACGCATCTCTGGTTCTCGAATACCTCTGTTCTTTCGAGTGGCCTTCATGGAAACCCAATCCGACAAAAGACCATTGGTTGCCAATCCAATGAAGGCCCCGATCAAGATCGCGAAATTGAAGAACCCAATTGTCTGACTGTTGAAGTTATATGGCGGCTCTGCGAATGCTTGACTCTGGGTAAGATTCAGCGTAAGGAAACAACTAGCTGACCACGATACGACGAAAGCAGCTAACTCCACAATGGGAAAGGTCAGAAGTTTCCATGGAATATAGAAAGCAATCAGCACGGTCTTGATGTTGTTCCCATCCAGTTGCCAGAGCTTGAACTGCTTCTTCGACGGTGTACCCTTGTGCAGATACGGATCACGGTCGCCCGATTCTGCGTTCACATTCTCATGCTGTGTTACTTCTACCGGCTTCTCTGTCTCGGACTCTTTCTTTGCAAGAACAGAGGGCTGTTGCCCTTGAGCTCCCTCGTCTGGATGGGCGCGATGCCACTTCGTCTCAGGGAAGAGGAAAATTTGAAGAAGGAGCGTGAGACCCAAGAGGCCGACATTCAGCCAGAAGAAACTGCGCCAGCCACTATGTTCAGCCATGGGGCCAGCGATGATGGGACCGACCTGCGGATTTTAGCGACAGTCAACACCTTTCGCTGGGGGCATCTTACCATGAGAGATCCGAAATAGGCCGTGAAGTACATTGTGTTATAAGCGCCACGCTCATGAAGGAACATGATGTCGGTGATGATCTCAGGCTGCGACGTCTAGCGAAAAGTTAGTATTGTTCATCAGAATCGAAGGATCAATACCATACCTCAGCAGGACCAGCACCAAACCCATTGAGAACACAAGCGCCCATATAGCTTCCATAGCTAGTGGCCGTCGCTCGCCAGATATTGCTGATCAGACAAATCAATGTCGAGAAGATCAAAACCGGTCGCCGTCCATACGATGTTTGAATGGGAATCCTGGACCAGTAGTGTCAGCGACCGTTATCAGAGGCGATGCATATGACCCTCACCAGAAGAAGTTACTGAAGCCCAAAACCAGAATACAAACTCCAGTGAATTGTACCACGGAAGCCAAGTCGGATTCGAACGCTTCCATCAACTGTGGAAACATAGGAGCCAGCGCCAACGGACCGAAGCCTTGACTAAACGATGTCAAGGTTGATACCGCCATGGCGCTCATCTTCCAGAATCGGTTCCAGTTCTAAATCATTGTCCACGGTTATTCATCGCACCAATCAGGGTGCTAAGAGAATCACCTACCAAAGGATCATGAGGATCTTGCGAAGGCTGAGGCACCAAGACCCGGTCGGAAGTGGATGATGATTTCACAAAGTGATGAGTGCCAACATCTGCCATGATCTCGGTACCAGGGTATATCACCGTCCCCAGCTCCTCCTCGAGCCTGGTTGTGGTTAGCAGGCGCGACCATAAGGGGCATGTGGACATACTGATGAAGGGCCTGGAAGGAGAATTGTTAGCCCACGAAACAACATCAACCACTGTCATTCCCAGGAAAGTCTTACCCGTTCATCGTAATTCATCTCCATGTTGAATCAATTCAATCGTAGTTGGTTTCTGGAGTTCTGGGTAATAGAGGACAGCCCAAACGGCTTTGTGTTTTAGCGAGCACATATCGCCTAATCCTAGTCGGGGCCCTGGCAGCTTTATGGCAAACAAATGAAGCTTAGATACAGTCCTGCCAGCGCGGAATTGGGCCGGGAAAGTCAACTTCATAATTACCGAGAGCCAATGGAACACTCAGGGAAGTATAAGGAGAGGCGATATCCCCGCACAGTTAGCGTGGCGCATCATTGACTTTGACCAAATCAATCAAAGCAGCCACTAGCAGAGAGCTAGTCAACAGATAGGGGACATATTGCTCCATGTTGAACTATACTTCGCGGAAATATACATAGTTGACCCGCCTCAACCCCGGATTCCCCCACATGCGCGGTCCATTTCCCTAGCCTCAACCTCTCAAATCTCCCGAAAAGGAATGCTAAGTCGCCTATCTTTGCCACAAGCCCCTTCTCGGCAATCCTCCATCGGTAGATTGCCGCGTTTGAGGGGTTTGAAGCTTTCCCTGCAAAGAGGCGTTTCTTGGACATGTTTAGAGTCGTGGATTGTCTTCCCCGAGTGGCTCTGACATGCCGAGTCGTCATTCATTCTGCCTGGAGGAATCCGGAATATCTTCGGGGACTTTGATACTAAGAAAAGGAGTTGACTCGGGAGTTGGGGTGGGTGACATGCCGATCGTGTGGAGAGTGATCCTCGTTACTATGGAGTTATTGCTTGATACATTGACGACGGGGTTCAACTAGCTGTCAACATCTTCTACTATAGGTGAATCTTTTTCATGTATCGGCAGACACCCACCAACTGATAGCATGTTGACTGAGAATATGCTCATATGCAATGAAATGGCATTTCCTCTTGCTATCGCCCCTTTATGAGTCTTTTCACGCAATCGTCATGATCATTGCCCCTCACTCCCCATACTCACAAGTCTGGGGACTCTATTGCGGACCAATCCCTAGATGATCAGATCTCATCTCTGTTTCTATTTGAAATCCCGTGAGATCCTGAAATTGGATTTAGGAATCTCTCTTGGCCATCGGGTTTGGTTTGCGACCTATTGTCGTCCTCCGTTCTTAGATCCCCAGAATGCGGAGGGAGAAAACATAAATAATGACGATCCGTCCATGTATGATGCCCCGGATGTCTCCTCCACACACAAAAACACGCCAAGAGAAGCTTGGTAAAGGTTGGTTGGTCTGGAGTGCAGCTTCCGGGCCAATCGGAGATGCCTACAAGCCTCGATCTATAGCAGAGGTCTCCATCTTTGGCCCTTACCGTGAGCATGTCTGGCTCGTGAACAGACGAAAAGCATTTAACTTGGTATATGCCCCCACTGTTTCTGGAATCTAGGATGGCTCTTCTTTTGGGCCTTGCTTTCGAAGATATAGCCTTCTCCCGTCAAACTGTTCACAATGGTATCCGAGGAAGAATATCCCTCCAACGCCAATGCAGATCTGGAGAAGCAAGATAGTTCCAGTTCCGGCGGCAACGTTCGCTCTCCTGGAGGAACTCCCAGACCAAGCCATGAAAAGAAAAGGCGCAGAAGTGGAGCCAATGGAAGTGGAAGCTCAAACAACATCGAGAATGGAACTGTCAACGGCCACTCCAAAACGGAATTGAAGGAGTGGGAATGTTACGACAAGCTAGGCTACAGCTTTCCCTGGTGGAAGAAATGGGCCATCATCTCGGTCATCTTCGCAGTCCAGACATCTATGAATTTCAATGCTAGCATCTATGCGAGCAGTATCACTCTTTATGCAAAGCATTTCAGCATCACAGAGCAAGCGGCTCGCGTTGGCCAAATGGGTTTCCTCGTCGCCTATGCATTTGGCTGCGAGTTCTGGGCTCCTTTTAGTGAGGAGTTTGGCCGATGGCCTATCATGCAATTGAGCTTATTCTTTGTCAACGTTTGGCAAATTCCCTGCGCGCTGGCTCCGAACTTTGGCACGATTATCGTATGTCGCATTCTCGGTGGTCTTTCATCTGCCGGTGGCTCAGTGACGCTGGGCATGGTCGCGGATATGTGGGAGCCAGAAGATCAGCAATATGCTGTCGCTTTCATTGTGCTATCATCCGTGACAGGCTCAGTCATTGCACCGGTTGTCGGTGGATTCGTGGCGACATTCTTGGACTGGAACTGGAATTTCTGGGTCCAGCTTATTCTCGGTGGCTTCGTGCAAATATTGCACTTGTTCGTTCCAGAGACAAGGTGCAGCATCCTTATCACTAGAGAGGCGAGGCACAGACGCAAGAATGGGGAAATGGTGTGGAGTGGCAACGAGCTCAAGAAGACGCGCATGTCTTTCCGCTGGGTATTCATGGTTTGGGTACGGCCCTTTATCATGTTTCTGCGAGAACCAATTGTCCTGTGTCTCTCGCTTCTTAGTGGTTTCAGTGATTCCCTGATCTTCACATTCTTGCAGTCTTATACACCGGTTTACAAGCAATGGAACTTCACTACGATTACGACCGGACTGGCTTTTCTCCCGTGAGTGAAAAAGACTCTTCAGCTATGAGCATGCTAACAGCCTATAGACTTTTGATCGGATATTTCATTGCCTATTTCTCATTCATGCCATGGATTCGTCGGCATTACAGGATCCAACAAAGAGATCCTGATGGGCTACAGCCGGAGGCTCGTCTTTACTGGTTGCTATGGAGTCAGTTTCTACCAGATAGTAGTCTACCTGCATTACTTACGTTGTCATAGTGGCGCCACTTTTATCGATTGGTCTGTTTGGATTCGCATGGACGAGTCTTGGGCCACCCCAAGTCCATTGGATTGCACCTATGATCTTTTCATCTTTGATTGCCATTGCCAATGTAAGTGAATTTCCAAACGCCTTCCTTGTGCGATCGCTTATTGACTTCTTTTCCTCTGAAGTATGCAATTTATATGGCAACAGTCGATTACATGATCGCAGCATATGGCCCATACGCCGCCTCAGCAACAGGAGGCAACGGCTTTGCACGCGACTTTCTCGCTGGTATTGCAGCCATGTATTCCTTCCCTAGTAAGTGCACAGAGAACTTCAACAGAGCACCTACTTAGAATACACAGTGTACGAGCATATGGGCACAGTTCACAAACTAGAATGGCCATCCACATTCCTAGGCTTCATGGCCATCCTCTTCACCATTCCCATCTACGTCTTCTACTGGAAAGGCCCCCGGATCCGAGAAATGTCTCATTTCGCGCAGACCTTGGCTTCGGACAGGAAAGCGGCTGGCCGCAAGGTATCATCTTGTGGTTCCGGCGATCCAGATCCTGTCGAGCGATATCTGTCATCGCGATCTGACCTGCCGGACAGATGTTCCACTGACTCTCGTCATGGGTGTTAATAGACTGCAAGGGTGGATTTAGAGTTGTGTTTAGCCATTGGCAGAGCTCATAGAATTGTTGCGTTTTGCATACAATGGGTGGTAAAGTTTTCCGCGTGAAAAGCTTTCCTTTTTTTTGGGTATTCGTCGTGTTTTCTCTTGCCTTTTGTCTTTTGGTCTTTACAGTCACTTGGAATGCTTTTTATCCAATATAAAAGACTTTATTGTCTATAAGCCAATGCATCATCTTGCGTTAAATTGAAAGTTCTGGTCTAGAGATGTGAAACATCCTTGGTTGCTTGATGCCAGTATACCGTCATCACCCACACAGCCAAGGTACACACTTCCTCGGGATTAATTTCCGATGGACCACGATAGTTCCACGAGCTTCAATATATGACGAGAGAATCGGGGCGTGTTACCAGCTACCATCCCGGTTCTCGTGATTGCCACCACTGATTTGCCGCAGCTTGTCTAGAACAGTAATAGCCTTTAAACATTATAATTTACCAAGCCAGATCATATCCATTGTCTATAAAGATGTACTCTATGATTCTCCCGATTTGATCAATTCATTGATTCCAAGAGGCCTGGAGTTTCTGAACAGCATACTCAGTAGCCCAACCCAGATCAGCCTCCACGCCTCGTAATAAATCAATTATAATCTGATGTTCTTCAGGACTTTCTAGACACTGTCCAACAGCATAGAGAAGCGGTATCATAAATATCCGCACGCAACCTTGTGGGCGGCCCAAGGCAAGACCACAAACTTCACGAGAGCGGAACTCCACTTCCTTTGTGACCTCTCTATACCCCTGCAATCGATCAAAGGCCGTAGACGGTGCACTCAATATATCAGCTGGTCGATTGAGAAGCAACGCGATCCGCCCGAAGTGATAATGCTGTATAGTGGCAGCACAAGTAGTCAAGCCATGGAAAATCTCCGGGAAAGGAAGCTGGGGCCCTTCAGGTCTTGATAGATCTTTCGGATGCTCGATTCTCACAGAGGGACGGAATGTCTCAGGGACACCATCAAACCACGTTTGGAATTCGAAAGAGAGCTTGAGCCAGGTGCTTGTGTCGGGATACGGTGATTGGCTGCCGTTCGATGTGCCTTGAGCTCCAGGTGAGGTTCCGGGTGGGGAGCCTGTCCACTGCGCGATTTGAGATTCCTTCGATTTGGCGAGGAAGTTGATTACCTTTGACACGAGCCAGATCAGGCCGTTTGCTGCCTGGTCTTCTTGTGTGAAGGAGCTTGATCCGTTCGGGATGACATTGAGTTCGTTCTTCTCATTAATTGATATACCGGCCGTGCACCAGAGGGAATGGTCCTCGGGGTTGAAGTGTGTAGGTGATCGGGTAAAGTACGAACCGAGGTAGTCCTGGCGAGCGAAGTTCCAGAATGCAGCCCGGATTCCGTGGGAGAACGAAGTAGATGTTGGTAAATGATTATCGAGAAGAGACTGGAACATAGGGCGAATTCCAAACAATTGTCTATCCCTGATGTCAGTATAAGTCAAATAGCAAGTTGCCGGGTAGACTTACTTATGCCAATCATCCCCATTCGCATCTAGAAGACGGTACATGGTCAAAATCATAGAAGTAGCCAAGAGTTCTTCTGTTTTTCGAACAAGCATCAAGTCATTTGCATCATCACTGGCTGGTTTCAAATTTTCCCGAGTCTGACGAGAGTTCAACCAACGACCAACGGTCTCGCACGGTGATTCCAAGACAGCAGAGCTAGAGACAGCAGTGTAGCCGTCCGAAGTGATATTATTCAGATCAGATGCTGCAAGATAGTAGTAATTGGCAGCTTTTAAATACCAATCAACCTGGGTGTCATTAGGATAGACTTCGGTTGTGGCAGGACTTGTATACATCCCCCCGGTGGGAGATTTGATACCCTTGACACGAGCTAGATGCTTGGCGGATAGTGCAGAAATAGCGTACTTCACGGATAGATTGTTGATGGCACGTATGGGAACATAGACTGTGAACCACTTTTGAGCATCTGTCAGGTCCAGCCTGGCTGCAATTTAGTATGCTGTGTGGAACAAGACGGAAACTTATATACTTACCAGGGACCCAACACCTCAGAATAATGACGTGTGAGGAAGGCGATCTCATGTTCAGTACCTGTCATTAGTTCGGAGAATATATCCTGAAACTCCTCTTTTTCACTCCGATGGGATGAGGGTTGAGAGGTTATCCCCCTTTGAGCATCTGGCACATCATTGGATAGTCCGAGGTAAGCCATCTCAAAAGACGATAAGCCCCTCGTGCCAGACATTGGTGAAATTGGGCTTTGGATTGTTTTTGCAGATCCAGTATTTTGGTCACCCCCAAAAATTGGGGTAGGAATAGAAACAGTGGGATTTTTTGAAACATTGATGTCTTCTTGCTGGGTGGCCCCTGGGAAAGTTTCTGATCGGCTGTTAGAGGGACCAGTCATCTCCATGTTCATGGGGCCATCGTTCGAGTCCAAGCTCGTCTCTCCCAATTGGTGATGAAGAGGAGGTCCATCATGCTCATGTGGATAGTTTGACTGGATTTGTTCATTTGTTGCTTGTGACTGATTTTGAGGCATCAAGTCCGTAGGCTCTGCGGGGGCCTGTAGCGAGAGATAAGCACTTACTTCAATGGGTAGGGGACAAGTGGCCTTTGCCTTTCACGTACCCTGTGAGAATGAGACCCAGAGCTTGGTTTGGGATGAGACTCTTGATATGGAGCATAGCGGCGCCTTACCGTTGCTCCTTGATCAATAAACTTGCGGGTTTGAATATATCCCGGGCACTCTACTCTAGCAGTTGTGCACCGCTGACAGTGGGGACGGGTCTCATCACACTGTGAATAGTTAAAGCCCATCCACAGTATAGCCAAGAAACATCCTTGGGCTGACCTTGATATGTCTTTTCTTGCAACGCTCGCAAGCCTTGTTAGAAGGTACTCCAGGCATTGTGAAGTTCCGTGATAGGATCGCGATATGAGTGCTCGAATGTTGGAATCATTGGGATGTGCCCTATGCAATAGCTCAATGATTTCATCCACCATTCACATATCCAAAGTCATGCAAGAGAAAATGACCAAGACGAGAGTTGATATTAAGTTCTCAGGGCGGTGATCTCTTGTCTCGGTAGTTTTTCGACCGAAAGTCGGGATCGTGTTCACCGCCCGGCAGAATATCATGGCCGTTTTCTGTACATCTTCATGTCGTCATTCACTTCCTTCACCTACTACTAATCATGTTACGAACGCCTCAATCTCTGAATCAAGGAGATGTGTCTTCGCCGATGCTTCGATCAATTGAAGATGAATCTCCAGCTAGCTTCCAGATAAGATGGGGCTCGATTTCTTCCACACAGCCTGTATTATCGAGGCCAGAACAAGGCCGTGTCTATCAAGAATGGATTGGTTTGTTACCATTTGACTCCGAGAAAACGCTTATCCTGCTAACTTCTTTTCAGGTGCTGGACGGCCTCATAATATAGTATGTTTCGAGTGCCGTCTTCCTGATAGTCTTATCGGATGTCAGACATGCTGCAGATCCTATCATACAGCGTGTCTTGCAGATGTTGTACGCTCTGCCAATGCATTCTACTGCCCATCTTGTCGAGAAAGAGCTTGGGATCATGCACCACCTCAGTTCCCCCTGCCGCCTTCAGCCTCAGGTAGCCCTCGTGGCACGAATCCCGGTGTTCAGTCACCGCAAAAGCAAGACTCACCATTCGGATCCACCTCAATCAGAGCTGAAGGCTCACCGGGGACCCCTAGACCTAGCTCCAGCTTTTCTAGAATGGCACCCTCCGGCTCAAACCGGATCGATGACTGTGATTCCGGTCTTGCACCGGACAAGCTGCCTCCTGTTGCAGAAATGTATCCCCAGGTTCTGGAATATCTCAACCATCCAGGGGCTCAAACAGACCAGTTTGGCCAACTGCCGCAGTTCAGGAATCAGTTGGGATTAATGATGAAAGAGATTGACTCATATCGATCGCTGCTCCAGGACCAGGCGAATCTCAAAGAGGACCATTTGAGACTACAAACTGAAAACACCAAGATCAGAGCATATCTCAATTCCAGCCTTGCACCACGAGAGCCGGCCATTGCCAGCCCTTCGGCATTCTCACACAGCAGCCCAAGGCCACCAACAGAAACGAGAGGGAAATCATGGGATAGCATTGCCCTTGACCTGATCTGAGGGCTTTTGATATGGTCGAACCTGAGGTGTCGATGATACGATGACAAGAGGACTAAAAGCAAGACTGAACCTGCGATTGATGAAAATTTGCAACTGCGCAAGCCTTACGCGGCGAGGGACTACACTCTCCTCGACCTGAGTCTTGTTTGAACGCGTTCGATTTTACAACAACACACCGAAATTCAAATATATTGACAACACGGAGCCTCCGACATTTAGCCGACACTCCGACCGGCCGATCGCAAATTGCTATTGTCAACCCCGGTATACCTCCCCACAACTAGTTTGAAAGAGTGCAGAACGGTTACATCGAATTTTAGCCAAGTCGGATCGAATCCCTTCACTGGGTCAGCCTCTTGGAAATCACGGATTCCGCCTGGACAAGGTCACGTTCCCCGCAGCTCGGGGTAATCGACTTAGCTCCGCGCCCTGGTCTCAATGATCGACAGTCGGCCAGGGACCCGACTCATTTAATACTATATTGAAAGCCTATTTAGGCATCTTGCCTGCGCATCCTGCGGTCCTTTCCGCTTCGTGGCCCCTCTCCATGTGATGGAACGCAAATAAGCGTTGCAGGGTGTATTTGCAGGGCAGTGCAGATGTGACACCACTGCTTTGGCCGCAACCGATGCTACGTGACTCGGTTCGAAGTGAAGAATTCTAATTTGGCCTACGTTGTGACTGGATGGCGCTTTCCTGGAGCCCCTCGAAGGGCAGGCTGCATGCCGACCGGGGAATGCTTCCCCCGCGACTCATTACCGATCGGTAAATAAGTAGCTTAAATTCCCAACGCGTCTTCATTCTGGATTTCGAAGCCGTTGGCAGATCAAGTCGGTGGAACGTTTGACTCTATCATGCTATCAGAACATCCCCTCTTTATGCGGGTTCTTGTTGGTTTCACAACCGCTCTCTATGCCTCCTGTGCTCTAGCCGCGACAGATAATTTTGACATACTGAAATATGTCGATCCCTTGATCGGAACTGCCAATGGAGGTTCGTTTTGTATCTAGAAAACCACTTTGTTTGGAAAATCAGTTTAACAACGTTCTTAGGCCATGTGTTTGCAGGCGCGACGTTGCCATTTGGTATGATCATCCAAAGAACATTGAATTTCCTTTCGCAATACTAACAATCTCAGGCATGGCCAAGGCCGTTGCAGACACATCGGGCGAGAACCAGGCTGGTTTCGCTTATGATACCAAGGTTGTTACCGGGTTTTCACACATGCACGACTCTGGAACTGGAGGCGTAAGTCACCTTTAGAGTGTTTCGATCCTACATTGTTTCGGCTCATTAACCTATCCTTTTAGTCTCCATCGATGGGCAATTTCCCCATTTTCCCGCAACCAAATTGTCCTGGCGACGATATCAATCAGTGCAAATGGCAACAATCAGATCGAGCGGTGGCCTGGAATAGGAGCTCTCCCGATGCTCATCCTGGCTATTTCAGTATTTCATTGGCCAACGGCGTTCACGCAGAGATGACAACAACCAATCGATCCGCTTTGTACCGGTTCAAGTTCATTAATACTTCCAGCGAGCCGCTTAGCCCGGTCATTCTCGTGGATTTGATGGATTTGCCTCAGACACGAACGAAGGGAGCTGCTCACGTCGACCGCTCAACTGGTCGGCTTTCTGGAAGTGGTTCTTTCAGCCCAAGCTTTGGAATCGGTAGCTATGACTCATATTTCTGCGTTGATTTCAAGGGAGCAGAGCTTCGCGACACAGGATCCTGGTCTAAAAATGGCGTCAACTTCAGCAGGCCGAGCCTGTCGCTTGGAGCCAGCTTGTCTTCGACGGTGTCAGCTGGCACGTTTGCCAGATTCCACAGCCCCAAGGATGACACTATCCTCGCTCGAGTGGGTGTCAGCTTCATAAGCGCCGCTCAGGCATGCTCCAACGCAGAGCGAGAGCAGCCTGACTTCGACTTTGAAGGCACCCTTACAGCGGCCGAGGCTGCTTGGCGGGAGAAGCTGGAGGTCATTTCCGTGGACGCCGAAGGAGTTTCATCCGAGCTGCAGGAAGTCTTTTGGAGCGGAGCGTATCGCACAATGATCAGCCCTCAGGACTACACCGGAGAGAACCCTCTGTGGAAGAGTGACGAGCCATACTATGACAGCTACTACTGGTAAGACAACTCAGTCTCTACCCAGATGAACAAACTGCTCACAAAACAATTGCTTAGCATTTGGGACTCGTTCCGCAGCATTCACCCACTACTGACGCTGGTCGACCCGCTGTCGCAATCTCTCATGTTGCGCAGCTTAATTGATATCTATCGACACGAGGGCTATCTGCCCGACTGCCGCATGTCACTTTGCAAGGGCAACACACAAGGTGGATCCAACGCAGATGTGCTGATGGCCGATGCGTATTTGAAAAAGGTCGAAGGCATCGATTGGGACACTGCCTACGAGGCTGTAGTCAAAGACGCGGAAGTGGAGCCTGCGAACTGGGACGTTGAAGGGCGTGGTGGTCTTCACAGTTGGAAGAATCTCGGTTACATTCCGTTCCAGGACATTGATCCTTACGGCAAGGGCACGCACACTCGCAGCGTCTCACGCACAGTGGAATATGCGTACAACGACTTTTGCATTGCTGAGATGGCCATGGGTATGGGTCACCATGCCGATTATGAGAAGTACACGATGCGAGCCGGAAACTGGGTCCACGTCTTCAAGCCCGATCAAACGTCAAGCATCAAAGGCGCCGACACAGGCTTCACCGGCTTCCTCCAGCCTCGGTATCCGAACGGGACGTGGGCTTACCAGGACCCGATCTTCTGCAGTCCGCTGCTGAACTTCACATCATGTTATCTCAATCCCGATGGCCACGAAACATACGAAGGTAGTGCGTGGATGTATACTTTCTATGCACCCCACGACATGGGCTCTCTAATCAAGACCCTGGGTGGTGCTCATTCCTTTACCTCTCGCCTGCGTTACCTTCACGACTCTGGCTTGCTCTACCTAGGTGACGAACAGGCCTTCTTGCCCGTCTACCAATACCACTATGCTGGAAGACCCGGTCTCTCTGCGAACCAGAGTCACTCCTACATTCCCTCTCAATTCAACACGACCGTCGCCGGAATTGCTGGCAACGATGATAGTGGTGCAATGGGCTCATTCGTGGTTCTGAGCATGTTGGGTTTGTGGCCAGTCGCCGGTCAGGACGTTTACCTGATCACTCCGCCGTACTTCAAGCAAGTCAGCGTTCGCAATCCTGTCACCAACAAGACTGCTACTATCCGCAGCATCAACTTTGATCCCAGTTACAAGTCCATTTACATACAGAGCGCTAAGTGGAATGACAAGCCATGGACCAAGAATTGGATCACCCATGACTTCTTTGCCGACGGCGGTGTCCTGGAGCTCGAGCTTGGGCCCAACGAGAGTGAATGGGGAACTCACATTGAAGACCTGCCCCCAAGTCTCAGTAAATACGAGTAAGATTCTCGGAGGCAGCATGCAAGCCATAGGCAGGAGACGGGAGCGTCTTGGATGCAGTTTTGACTGCACACGTCGAATGGGGATGGCATTTCGACATTATTCCTCACTAAACATAGTCTACAAAGTTTGAACGCATTCATGTTAGGCAATGCCATCAAATTTTATTCTCAATACCCTTTCTATAACCATGTTAGTTAACGTTAACGTTGAATAAGTATTTACTTACTTCACTACCGAGCTGGACACACCACCCAAAACGCGTCATTTAATTAGACGTTTCTTCTTCAACCACCCACCCTGCCACTGGTTCGTATTCAATGCCTTCGAAGTTTGATTGAACAAAAAGGCAGGGTCTTATTTTCTATCTACGCTATTCAAAAGCAAGAAATTACGCCTGCATAGCTATTCGATACCAGATAGGCCCCAACAGGTTAATAGCACTTTGATTGATTGATTGATTGCTTGACTTACGTTTGCCAATTTCTGCCTTCAAATTAAGGTATCTGTCGGGCTTCTTCGTAACTGCGCTCCCCGCACCTTGGAGAGATACTGATGCATCCACCTGATGTACAGAGTTTTGTGAGCTCTCATGTCCGCTACTGAGTCACCCACACAGAGCTCGAGGGCTGATCTAGAAAGCCGCCAGCGCCCCGTAGCAGAACAAGTATGCAAGGAATGCCGCCGGAGGAAGTCCAAGGTAAGCAGCCGAGAAGCTTCAAGCTCTCCATAGAGTCTGACCGATTTGCAGTGTGATCGAATTGTCCCAATATGTGTTCTATGTCACAAATTTGGGCGGAGGTGCATCTATGAAAGGCAGAACAAAACGCCTCTGACTCGGCGCTACCTGACCAAAGTAGAAAGCGAGCTGGCGCGAACAAAAGCATTGCTGCAACGATTTGTGTCGGATGAGCAAAACTCAGATCATCATATCTTATCAGACCCAGGAGAAACCGAAGAGCCATCGCTGCATTCTCAGAGAGACTCTGATGCACAGCATATGCAGAATGCTAGGCTAGTGTCCGGCGGTCGGACTGGGCCTGACGCCGTGACTGTGCCCAATATCATATCTCAAGACTACACTCCGCGAAGGACTCGAAATGCGCCTATCATGAATTTCACGAATTCATTGGGGCGAGCACCAAGCAGGCAGTCCTTGGGGGCCTCTGAATATCGCCCACTCGGGCCATTGGGCATATCCTTGGAATCTCCCCCATCATCCAGTAACTTTGAATGGGATGAGCGAATGGGAAAAGCTTCTGGCGATAAATTTGTAGATGGCATGGCCAGTCTTACTACTCGTTCAAATGAAGGCGGTTATTTAGGTATGGCCCAGAACGTCATCGCCTGTTCTATCTAACATTGAGATAGGTGTGGCATCTGGGGCCGCATTACTTCGAATAACAGACACACAATCGAGCAGCCAATCGAGCAGCCAATCGAGCAGCCATGAGTACAATTCAAGGCCGTCTCCTGAAGGATCAAGGCGGCAGCCTGCTAGCATACCGTTCTCACTAACATCTCTCTCTCAGCTAGAACCATTTGTGGATGCATACTTCTCATTATATCACCAATATTATCCTATAGTCCACGAGGCCACATTCCGGGCTCAATTCATGGAGGTCATTCCTCGGCCTACAGGTAATGCCTGGCAGGTCTTGTTATTTGTTTTGGCTGCAGTGGGTGTATTCACTGCTTCAACCCAACCGATTGATACAGACCTTGCTCTTTTCGAAGCCGCCAAGGCAAGGCTTTCTATCGACATGCTGGAAACAGGAAACCTTCTTCTTGTACAGGCCTTGACTCTGGCCTCAAATTATATGCAGAAGAGAAATAAGCCGAACTCTGGCTAAAACTACATGGGACTAGCACGTCGCATCGCAATGGGAATTGGATTGCATAAAGAATTCCCGACTTGGGAGACCAATCATCCGACGATTGAAATGAGGCGACGGGTATGGTATTGTCTCTATATATTTGACGTTGGTGCTATCATCACCTTCTCGCGTCCTCTTGATTTCCCCGACGATGGGATCGATGTTGAACTTCCCTTGAACATACATGACAGTGTGAGCTCACCCTCTGGATACTTTGAGGCAAACGTATCTGACACTTGTATCCAGGACATCACTTCTGGAACAAAAAAGTCACCACAATCCGCTAACGAGACCACCGTTTACACGCACCTACGGGCACAAGCAACCTTTCATATGGCCTCGAGTCAGATCTACTCTAGGATCATATCATCACCATTCCCGTCAGCAACTGAACTCATCGAGTTGGATGATCGACTGATTGGACACTGGCTTGCAAGGACTCCGAAATTCTTTCAAGAAAACGTCATCCAATCACCGAAGTCTCGACTGTGTCATTCTATTGTAAGTTGGCGATATCGGAACTTCCGCATCCTAATGTACCGCCCTTTCCTAGTAGGGCGCCTGAGGGCCCGCTCAGAACGAGGAGCATCCACTGCTCAAGAGAACGAGATTGATTTTGCAATCCAGCGCTGTTTAGATGCAGCGCGAGAGTCAGTACAGCTTATATCCTCTTTCTGGACACATGAACAGAGAAGCATGATGGCCTGCTGGTATGGACTGTATTTCTTGTTCCAGGCAGTTCTCATCCCAGTCATATGTCTTCGCAACGACCCACAATGCGCGCTTGCAACAAGCTGGCGCGACCAGATATCCCATGCGATACATGTGCTTGAATCAATGACGCAGCTAAACACGACGGCCTCTCGTTGCCCGGGTGTTATTCCCTCTCTGTGTGGATCATACTTTGATCCTTCTGTTGATAGATGGGGTCCAACAGAAGTCACCGCAAACGCAACTGGCGAATCTATACCCATTGATGTGGCCAACATTGGAAATGGCTCATTCAGACGGTATGGATTCGGTAATGTAAGTCTTCTGCTTTTCTGCGAATATGTTTCAGTCATTGCTAACAATCTGCCGGCAGGAGTCTACCATTTTGGACTTGATGAACCAACTGCCGGGCTTTGAGTAGAATTTGCAGTACGTGGTGAAGCTTCTTGCTTCCAGTCTCTATGGAGCAATGGATATAAGAAAACCTAAGAGATCTAGGACATAGAGCTAGATAATCAGGGTGTAATGTGGTATTCATTTCGGCTAAAGAACCACCTTGCGCATCAAGGCAAGGTATATCCACCATCAATGATAAGGTTGGCACCAGTCATATAACTGGACGCGTCGGAGGCGCAGAACACATAGGCCTTGAAACAGTTAGTAAATTTTGCAATGAGACGTGTAGATACTCACCCCTTTCAACTCGTAACATTCCGCCATCCTCTTAGCAGGGATCAGGCTGAACCACTTCTCCCGCCATTGCTCGGGGTGGATATCAAGAATGTCGGTAGCAATGAATCCAGGCGAGATACAATTGACTCGGCAGTAGTCAACCCATTCAACGGACAGGCATTTGGCCAGCTGCACAACACCTGCCTTTGATGCGTTATACTGCAAATAATTAGAAGAAGCTTTTTTTTAAAAAAAAGAAAAGGAACTATAAACTGGACACCTACCGCAGCCTGCCTCTGGGGCACATTAACCAAAGTCGCACTGACCGAGGCTGTGAAGATAACATTGCCATAACCCTGGGTCTTAAAAATGCGCCCAGCTGCCTGAGCAGAATAGAAAGCACCGTCCAAGTTCACCTTCATAATCTCGCTCCACTGATCGACCGTGTAGTCCTCAGCAGCAATAGACGAAACAATACCGGAGTTGACAACGATGATATCAAGTTTGCCGAAATCCTTCGTCACCTGCTGCACAGCTGCTTCAATCTCGGATTGAATACTGACATTGGCCTGATATGCCGCCGCACGTACATTGTTGGTGCTTGCAATCTCAGCTGCGATAGTGTCGGCGGTCTTGGAAGTATGATAGATCAGAGCGACCTTGATCCCCTATTAGTCCACAATTTTTTGCGAAGGGGGTAAAGGCATTTTACATTGGCTCCAGCTTCGGCCAACGCTTTCGAGACTTCTAGTCCAATTCCACGAGCTCCTCCTGCAAATTGTTAGAGACTCTCTCTCTCCGAATGATGCGTATTGTACCTGTGATCACGGCAACCTTGCCCGTGAGGTCGAATGCCTTCATAACATGCTGATTAGGGGGCTGTGAAAGAACCATTTTGGCGCGCTTCAGTCAAGTGTTTGAAATGCCAGAATATGAAGAAGCAATTCTGAACTTGAAGCTCGAACTGTTACGTTGTGCTCCCCGCATCGGGTCAACTCCGACCGGAGGCTGTTGTCCGCGCGGGGGCCGTCGTCCGACTTGCACGTTAAACACAGAAACCAGGATTTCTTGTGATTTGCCTGTTGTTATGGTCAGGTGCAGGTGGTCGAGCTGGACGGAGATTCATGTCGTTAAGCTTGACTCGAGGTGTATTTTGGAATTCCATCGCCGCCGGAGTAGAAGACCATTTTTATAGACTGAGCTAGGGTTTGTTGTGATGAAAGAGCAGAGCAAAGATGTTCTCATTACATTTTGAGACAATTTATATGTACAGGCCCTCATCATATGCCAATGAAAGAGACTTACTAGGCAGCATGCTCGATATGCTCCCGTTTTGCGCTAATGTCCCCTGCTTTGTCGAATAGCACTCCACTAGTCACAGGCGAGGGACCATCAAAGACCTCGCAAATCTCTTCAAGAGAGTACCCTTTGGTCTCCGGGAAAGCAACCCAAGTTACAACCAGCACGACAACATCAAAACAACAAAAGAAGATGTAGTAATGCCACCCAATATTATCAAGTGCGATCGGATTCACAAATGCCAACACAATGAGTGAGCTGTAGACACTTAGCAGTTCCACAGTCAAGCCCTTGCTGCGAATGGAGTAGGGGAATATCTCGGTCGGATACCCCAGGAGAAGCGGAGTATAAGCGATGTCGTAGTGGAAGTAGAAGATGAACACAAATGCAATCACCGTCGAGCCCAACGCATTGTCTTGTGTACTATCAAATACAGCAGAGCATACAGTCCAAATCACGAACGAGACGAGCATGCCTACTGCTGACCATAAGAACAATGTCCGACGACCAAGTCGATCGACAAGAAGGGCGGCACTCCCCGCTGTAATAAAGTTGAATATTTGCAATAGACCGTTGATAAGGGTCTGAGTATCTGAGTCTTTGATTCCAACTGTGTCGAGCACAAGTGTAAGATAGCATGATACAACCGCAACACCCTATGTCGGGAAAAAATTAGCCGATGACCAGACTAGTGCAACCAAAGAGACACTCACGTTCCACTGCGCAAAGGCACCCACGCAGACTGCAATAAAAGCGCGCTTTCGATTGCCTGGAGTCTTGATTAGAGTCGACCATTTTGTCTCGGCGGCCTGGCTTTCCATTTCGATAGTGCGGACGATCTCGGCCATCTCGAATTGAATCAAAGGGTGCGATATGTCTCCGGCTGTATGAAAACGAGCGAGTAATTTTTCGGCCTCTGCCCTCTTTCCATTTGCAATTAGCCAGCTATATTTTACATATCAACATACTCTTCGTAAGGCTATCTTGAAGGCAACTCACCGAGGCGACTCTGGGACCAACCACCAGAGCAAGATCTGAACAATGGGGAATCCAGCTTGAACAATGGACGGGGTCCTCCAGCTCCAGTCTGAAGAAGCCATGTGCTTCTGAGTACCGTTCGCTGTCCATGAAGCCAGGATAGCACCCAGATAATACATGGTCCAGAAAGCACTAGTATACTTACCACGATGAGTCGGGTATGCCAGCTCGGTAATAAGCATCGGAGAGGGCTGTACAACAAGCATGGAGCCAATGCCAACCAAGACACGGGAAAACACAAACATTCCATATTGTACTGATGCAGCCTGGATAATCGACGCAATGACAATGACAATGGCACCCGATAACAGAGTCAGTCTTCTTCCGATACGATCGGACAATATTCCTACCAAGGGCAACGAGATCACGCTTCCGATCGATTGGGCTGCGTTGACAACGCCGAGTGCTGAGCCCGATGGATTGCCGAAATACTCCTTCCATTCGGCAATCGATTGGAGGCCATTCATGAGGGATCCTGTTCAAGATGAGCTATCCGATACTTTGGCAAAGGAGAATCCTCAAGCTACCATCATATCCAGCCACCGCTGACGATAGCAACGGAATTATGAGAATGAGGTTGAGTTGCAAAAGATGTGGTACTCTCAACCAAGGACGATCATATTGGGGCAGGACAGAAGCAAGAGCCTCGCCAACGATATCTTGGTCTTTCATGATGATAAGGGTGCCGGGCAAAATACAACGGTTGGAATCAGAACCCGATGATCCTTTCGAGGGACGAGGACTCTCCTATATCCGGTCTGCCTCCTCGGCATACAGGGATAGAGGCCAATAGTGTATCAGCATAGACAGAACAAGCTAGCCTGGCCTAGATGGAAGGGGGTCAGGTCTGACCTGCATCGCATGTCTTCCCCGTGGGGTGATGGGCCCATTCGCTGCAACATGACGTTAAGACACTTCACTTTGTCTCTGGGCTGTGCCGCCTTTCTTTGTCCCCGCGCGGATCACCATGTCCGGTTAACTGATTGCGTCCGTTCCGGACAGGATCCGAGACGAAAGTCAGGCCACTCGTAACTTGGAATACCGAAATGGAGCTCAGTGAAAGCTTCCCTGGGGAACAGCACCAAGACCCAGGTGGGGTTGACAGACGAACGTCTCCGTATCCAGACGATAACAATGCGGCTGAATACCGGGGTCCCCTTTAGGGCATCTATATGGAGCCCAGGGGTGGGAGGACGGGGCTCTGATCAGTATATCCATTCGGCTTCTACCCTTGCATCCTCGGTTATCACGCCCAACATGATTCACAAGCAAAGAATCCGTCGCCCAGCCCCAGCGCTACTGTAAAATGGGCTGACTTGGCCCATGTCAATTGCGTGAGCCCTGACTATGTTGACACTACAATAAGCGGGGATTTTCCATTTGAAATAAAGGAAAGATGGTATAGTCTCACGCCTTTGAAGCTGGATGCAGACCTCGAGAACTGAAGGGTGTTATCTGTACATTGCAAGTGATGCTAGCATATACACAACGGGTTGTGCTATTGTGATTGATGGGAGATACACTTGTCGATAGAGTGATGGTGTTGTAGTGAAATGAAAACTGAAGCATTTTACAACAACAATACTCTACTTCTAGACGTGAAAGTCTATACCTTATTGACTTATTGCCAGCTGCTTCCACGCGCTCGAATCTCTCGGTCACTCGAGGTACTCGTATAATATGACACTGTATTCGAAATCAATACACCAGTAAATAGAACTAGTAAAGAAATCAGACAACTTTGAGGTACAAAAAAGACTGGGCATTTGGGGCGGAGTGGATCATCCGTCAGCGGAGCGGGTGCCCCGCGTGGGGAGAAGCGTCATACGGCGGGGCATACATCTGCAAAGTACAGTCAAGCAATCATGTAAAAGGCAGTCCTCCCGCGGTGCTTCTTGCAGCTCAAGAAAGTCCAAGTTTGGCTTACAGACCAAATGATGGAACAGCAAACCAACCCGTCCTTCGTCCTTCGAGCTGTCAAGGATGTTGTTTTGGAGGACCGGTCAGTTCCAACTCTGAAAGATCCGTGGGACGTGAGAGTCCAGATTGCGCAGACTGGAATCTGTGGAAGTGATGTCCACTACTGGCAGCGTGGACGAATTGGAGGTGAGTACTGCCAATGATTGACCAAAAAAAGACTGACGATATGCAGACTTCGTCCTTGAATCTCCGATTGTTCTCGGACACGAAAGCTCGGGCACAGTTGTAGAGGTTGGACCTGCAGTGAAGAAGCTCCAAGTTGGAGATCGTGTCGCGATCGAGCCAGGCGTCCCATGCCGACAGTAAGCGCCATCATGCCTCCTTTCTCATATCCCTGGACTGACGATACCCTAGTTGTGAATATTGTCGGAGTGGCTCATACAATTTGTGTCCAGACACAGTCTTTGCGGCTACTCCACCTCACGATGGAACTCTCTCCAAATACTACATCACTCAGGCTGACTTCTGCTATCCGCTGGCATCACACATGGACTTTGAAGAGGGTGCGCTGGTCGAGCCAGTCGCAGTCGCAGTGCAGATTACCAAAGTGGGCAATGTCAGACCAAATTAGACGGTCGTCGTGTTTGGATGCGGGCCCATCGGTCTGCTCTGTCAGGCAGTGAGCAAGGCATACTCGGCTCGGAAAGTGATCGGCGTGGATATCAGCCAGTCACGCGCAGAGTTTGCAAGCACATTTGGTGCTGACGATGTGTTTGTGCCACCCCCTAAGCCAGAGGGCAAGGACAACTGTGCTTGGAGCGAAGAGCTGGCACGGATCATGAAAGAGCAGTTTGATTTGGGTGAAGGCCCAGACGTAGTACTTGAAGCTACTGGAGCGGAGGCATGTATCCAGACAGGAGTGCACTTGACCAAGAAAGGAGGTACCTACGTGCAAGCTGGAATGGGGAAAGAGGTGAGTTCATGCTTGCTCTTACTTTTGTGGATGATTTCTCACTTTGCGCTTAGAATATCGTCTTCCCCATCACCACTGCCTGCATTCGTGACTTGACCATCAGAGGCTCCATCCGGTACACAGCCGGATGCTACTCAACAGCCGTTGATCTTATTTCTAGTGGCAAGATTGATGTGAAGCGACTTATCACTGATCGATACAAGTTTGAGCAGGCCGAGGAGGCCTTTGAACTCGTGCGGCAGGGAAAGGAGAGCGTTATCAAAGTCATAATTAAGGGTGTGACTGCATGAAGTCTTGCGTAGTGATAATATCATATGGGCCATAACAATGCATGAAATGGTAAATATACTTCGAGGTTTGTAGACGTAGTCTAGTTCTTCTAGCACTATGCACACGTTGATAATCCCCGTTTCACGAACCTGTTTGCAGTCTGTTTTTATTTATGTCTTACTTGCGTTCATGGGATTGGTATTGCGTTTGACAGCCCTCAGCGTCGTGAACTCCGCATATAAGATTTCAATCCCATCTTCGTCCTCGTCGCTTCTCTCTTTCCTTTTTCCCCCAACTGAACATCTTTCGAACTTCCATACCAAGAAGCTTCATCTCTTCAACCACGGTCTTCTACCCATTTCAAATATTTTCTCCAAGATTCTTTTACGCTTTTCTTCACAAACGAAAAGATGGCCAAGACTGCCACCCACAAGCAAGTCACCAAGTCCTCTTCTGCCCGAAGTACTCCCAGCAAGACCTCGAATCCCAGCAGCGGCAGCATCGACAGGGACCTCCTCTTTCTCTGGTCTTGTTGCCAAAGTGCAAGCATGCGGGTAAGTGCAAAATCTCGCCAATACATGATGAAAGATGAAGTATCTGATATTACTCAAATGTAGATTGACTTTCCTGCCGTTGCTCAAGTCCTTGGCATCAAACCCAATGCCGCTCGCATGCGCTTCGCGCGTCTGAAGACCAAGTTGGATGCCATGGAGGAGGAGCAGAAGCGCACCGTCAAGACCGAACCTGAGGACAACAACCAGCCTGAGGGCGCGAGTGCCGAGCAGGACAAGGTGAAAGAGGAGTCTGAGGACGCTGAAGTCGCTCAATTCTGAGTCTTACAGACATTAGGGCTGAATGCCCGTTTACAAGAAGGAACTGAGGTCCTGTATCATGGTGCCTGGTGGGGAACTGACACTGCTGCTTTCTTTTCTTACATTTGCTCTACACTTTATCTGCTGTACAATCCCACTATATGGTCTTCGCTGTTGGCAAAATGCTTGGCATCAGCGGGACTTCCGCTCGCGTGCAATTCACTCGCGTTCAACACAAGATAGAGGCCGTGCAGGATCATGAGGAGCAGCAGACTCCCATCCACACTGAGCACCGGTTAGATGAAGAGGTCGACGACGACGACGACGACGCCGCGGCGCTGTGAGACCAATGGAGAGTTCGAGGACAAAGTGTCCTCTGAAGTGAGTGTTCACTTACCAAGGATGGGTTGAGGGTATTCTTATGTGCAGTGAGAGTATGTTGAATCACAGTGCTGCCGTTTATATTCCTTTCCGTTACCGTAGCATATCTTTGCAGCTTAAATTTCGTATCCTGCATGCTTTCTTGTCCGAGTCAGCACCTTCGTTCTTGGTGTGGTCATCTAGTGTACTTTAATTCTGTTGCTTCCCCATCCTCAACCACCGATGGCTTGTTTCAATACAAAAAGAAATGATATTGAAGACACAGATTAGAACGGAGTTCAATTGCCGACAGAGCCGTATGGGTATATCATTGCCTGCAGCTCTTATTAGATGTTTTAATTAATAGCTGTAAGTCTCATACATCATCCTTGAAGTGATAATAGTAATAGAATTTGTACAAGAAGTGAAACCCAGAAAATCTTTGCTTTATTGGTGGTATCTCGGTGCGAGCCTTGGCCAAGGTCGCCAATGCAGGTATTTGGCGGTTCTTTGACCTGTTGTCGGTGATCTGCGGTGGCTACAGATCCCGCCCTGCGGAGATCCTGAGCTATCGACATCATGATCCGGATTCTGGTACTCTATCCCCTCGATCTGAGGCGTGACTTGTGGAGCGTTAGTTCGCGATTCTTATAAGACCCATGATTGAGTGCTTCTGCCCTCTCCCTCTTCAAGTACAGGACTTGACATTTCATTTTGGAAGCCACGTCGCGCACGATGCCTACAATGCTTGAGCTCCCGATCACCATCAGGTCTCTGGAACCAGACACGCAATTCGTGAACCCGGCAGCTACAGTCTGGCCGAATGCTTCCCATCTCACACGCAATAACGACGGTCTTCTCCCCGCAGCCTTGGAAAAAAAACAAGGCAGCAAAACGGCTGTGAATCTCCCATCAAATCCTGAATCAGAGCCATCTGTGGAACCCAACAAGCAGCGGCGCGGTTCAAAGATTCAGGTACCCCAAGACGTCACCCCAGAGAGGGCCCGGTATCTGGAACGTAATCGCGTTGCTGCAAACAGAAGCCGCCTGAAGAAGAAGCAACAGCACGAGCAAATCCAACATATTTTATGCAAAGAGACGAAAAAGCGGGAAACACTCTTAGCCGAGGTCAACAAATTAAGAGAGGAAATCTGGCGGCTTAAAAACGGAGTTTTTGCGCACGCAAGATGCGGCGATCATCAAATCAACCTGCAGCTCGCAAAAATGACGCAGAACATACTGGGGTCGAGCTTGTTGCGCCCTTCTGGTTTCGATAGGCCAGAAAAGGCGAGTTCAGACCTGCCTATCGCCTCTCCAGCCTTCTTTGTACGCGACACAGTGACTTGCGCTGAACTCTTTGACTGTCGCATTGATCTACCTGACATGTAACCTGGCTTTCGCTAGGCTAGAAGACATATCTAAGAGTATATGTTCACTCAATACATGATGCACTACAATTTGAAATTAGCCATCATAATGTTCGTGGGACTTAATTGTTTGTCGACCCTAACCGAGGCAAGCGTCCCGGCAACCTATGAACGAGACAATTGGACGAGTCTCTTTCGTTTGCGGCTGTCAAGGAGATGCATGTAGGATCTCGACTGGTTCGGAAAAACCAACCACCAATCATGTGAGGCAATTTACGCAGTGGGGCGGTTTGATACCTGAAGGTATTCCAGGCTTCCGATGTTGAATGTCTTACTGGCTATTAGACTATATTGCACTGGGTGACCAGAATGGCTGATGTCACACTTTTTTGCCACCACATGACTGCAAGGAATAATGTTGCTGAGATCTGACGGAGTTCTTTTCCGCTGTATTATTTACTTCAGTACTCAGCACTATGGCGGTAAAAGTCCTCATTTTGTTCTAAGAAGTCCTTTCCAATCACTTTTAGATATTGCAAAGGCCACTATTTTGAACATGTTTGATGTGAGTCGCTTCTCGCCCGAGGCGGGCCCGTCGCTGGCCCCGTTTACTCGTAGGAATATCATGGGCTCGGTATTTGAAACCACCAAGAGGTTGGCGCCTTTACGCGGGCAAACAGATAACTGCTAAATATGAGATAGATATGACCAGTTGGAGCCTATTGGCATGGGTATATCTGGCCTCGTCTGGTATGCTGTCAGATCCGATTACGACATATATGTTCTAATCAGCCCTCCTACTATAGCTCAGCAAGAGACCATCTCTTAAATCAAACGGTCGCGGTCAAGAAACTTTGCGATCCATTTAGGACAGCAGAAGTTGCGAAGCACATGTTCCGCGAGGTTAAATTGCTTATCGAGCTCGAACATGACAATGTTTGTCGCCCAACCTTGTGCTTGAATCATGACTTACCGAGGAAAAGATTATCAATTTGCGAGACATATTTATTTCCCCCACCGAACAGATGTATATCTCCTCTCTCTCAACTATTTTACACTGAGCACAGCTAACAACGAAAAGCTATCTCGTGACGGATCTTATGGCAACGGATCTCCACACTCTGTTAAAGACCAAGAAGGTCGACGACCAATTCACTCAGCTTTTCGTTTATCAGATCATGGCAAGTCTCCCACCTGCAACTTGATCAATCACAATGCTAAATCGAAACTAGCGCGGACTCAAATATGTACATTCAGCGGGTATCGTACACCGCGATCTTAAACCGAGCAACATCTTGATCAACGAGAACTGCGACCTTAAAATCTGCGACTTTGGCTTGGCACGTACTCAAGACTCAAGCATGACCGGCTACGTTTCTACTAGGTTTTACAGAGCTCCGGAGATCATGCTTACCTGGAAGCGCTATACCGAGAAAGTCGATATCTGGAGTGCAGGTTGCATTTTCGCTGAGATGATTATCCATCGGCCACTGTTCCCGGGAAAAGATCATATTGATCAGTACTGCGTAATCACAGAGCTACTTGGAAGCCCACCAGAAGACGTCATTGCAAACGTGAGCAGTGAAAACGTAAGTCTTTCTATCTTCATAGTATTTGCGTTAAGCTAACTGTCTTAGACCTTGAGATTTATTCACTCTTTGCCAAAGCAACCAAAAAAGCCTCTCATAAAAGTCATTCTTAGCACTAACAAGCATGGTACGTTATCATGTATTCATGAAGACTTATTCCCAATTAATGTTCATCTAGCCGTTCCTTTACTCGAGAAAATGCTTCGAATTGATTCAGAAAAGCGCTGTTCGGCAGAAGAAGCTCTCCAATCGGACTATCTTTCGCCTTACCATGATGCGGGGGACGAACCTACTGCGGTGGAGAAATGTAATTGGGATTACTGCGAAGCAGATCTCCCAACTAATGACTGGAGAACGGTCATATACTCGGAGATTCTAGCTTATCACGACAGATCAAGTGTAGAGTCGGATTCCAAGGCCATTTCTTTTGATGAAATGGAAACAAGCTGATCGTGTGGATCAGTTGGCTCACAGTAGCTAACAGTCGTGACCCAACGCCTGGCGTGAGTTATCCCAGCCTGAGAAAGACGTATCAATTGACTCGGAAATAGCGAGACGGGATGGAACACCTTTTCAGACCCAGATTTGGTCTAGTTAAGCTTAATCCTTATGGAAAAGACATACATCATAATCCCTCTCCGTCGCGTCCCTTGAACTACCACCCCATTAAGACTGTACTTCCACCAAAATCTTGCAGTGCCGATCGCGATGCTCTAACAAAGCATTGAATCCTTTTTCCACCACTTCGTCGAGGGGAACCCGTGCAGTGATCATTGCCTCGGGGTTGAGGTGGCCTAAGTTTGTGTCAGATGATCCTATAACAGTGATCAACCCCCCCCCCAAAGGGCCTGGCATTGCGCAATTTACCATCGCTGAAGGCTTGAATTGTTTCCAGGAAAGACGCCTCGTCGTACAATGCTGCACCCACATAACGGATCTCATTGTACATCAACTGATTTACGGGGAAGGATGGGCGTTTCTCCCATACGGCAATATTGACTATTGTGCCTTGGGTACGACATGCTGGAATGGCATCCAGGAGTGCCCTCTCCACACCAGCTGTATCGAAGATGATGTCTGCGCCGACTCCACCGGTTAGCTCTCGCGTCTTCTGCGCGACATTCGTTTCCCTTGGATCGATAATGTTTGTTGCGCCGTAGTATAGACAGAGATCTTTGCGACTATCCATAAGTTCTGTCACAATGATATTGCTGGCGCCTTGGAGCTTCAGGACTTGTAATACGCCAAGTCCAATCGGACCACCGCCCACAATAAGTACCGAGTCCCCAGGTTTAAACAGGGAAATTTTGACTGCGTGCCAGGCAACAGCAAGCGGCTCAATAAATGAGGCCGCTTCCAATGAGACCGTTTCCGGTATTGCGTAGAAATGGTCTGCCGGCGCCACAATCTTTTCGGACATCCCTCCACCATACCCTTGAAAATTGAACGCGTGAGCCTGGGATCAATGCATGTTTAGTAAACGATAACTTATTGCGTACCACTCAGCCCTATAAAGCCAATATTCTCGCAGCAGTGGTTATATCCCTGCTTGCAAGGGGGGCAAGTTCTATCGAAGATCGTGGGACGAACAGCAGCACGCTGACCAGCAACAACATGCGACACACCCTCGCCAACTTCTTCGATGATGCCCGCAAACTCATGTCCCATAGATACCGGGTATTTAGAGCCAGTGATCTGGTGTGGTTGCCGAGGAATCAACATCGGTCCACTGACATACTCATGCAAGTCTGTCCATTGTAAGAAGAACATTCCACAAATAACAGGCCTTTGGCTAAACTAGTAAGCTTACCAGAGCCACAGATGCCAGCATAGGTCGGCCGCATCTAGTTTCGCATTAGCCGAAGTTGTGAATGGACGGATCAAACGGACTTTGACTTGACCTTGTCCGCAACTTGGCTCTTTCACATCGTCGACACGGACATCCCCCGGTCCGTGAAAGCGGACGGACTTCATCATAGACATGTTTCCTAGGGCTAGGGAGTAATTCAAAAGACAACGTAGATGTGTTCAACAAATTTGCAAGGCCGCAGTGTATCGATCAAATTAGCCATCGTATCTTTCAATGCTAAATTAGTATTGACGCTAGTCTCGGGTTATGATGAATATTTGAACTGTTGCATGAGCTTCATGATAGGCGTAAAAGGGTTGGTAGGCAAATAGATACAAGAACAGGGTAGTTATATTGGTGAGGTCATGCCAAGGACCAAAATCAAGGTATCATCAAGCAGCTTCTATAACATGATCTAGGAGCAGGGATGTTTTGACTGCAATGTACAACCATTTATCGGATCGCGATGCCGGCGGCAGAGTTCCATGCTAGATCTGTCCACATGGAACATTCCAAAGGCCCACTGATCCAGGAAAACATTGCTTCAATTATGATAAATCGATCAAACAGTTGCGGGTAAGATCTCGTGCTAGGCCTTACTTATCGGTTGAATTTTAAAAGGCGAATAGAGCAAAGGGTATGCAATGCTACAGCGTTGAGCGGTAGAATCCATCTTTTTCTGGTCACCAGATCCATCTTACATCACATCAAAGTGAACTGGCTGGAATTCTACATATCTAAACTATGGCAGGCACTCAAAAATGCCAAGTTCGGCCAGGTTCAGCCAGGTTACGACAACTGGTGTCCGTGGCCCCCATACTGTCCAAAACGCCACTTCCAACTTTTGGATATATTCTATACGAAAATCTTGATCGCTCGTTGAATCTTGCTCTGGTTGAGTCAATATCATATCATATGATCAAGTTGTGCTCAGTGTGGATCACGAAATGGTGACGTAAGAAAGCTTGGTTACCTTTATAAAGATGAAGAGCTCCAACCTCAAGAACTTGGGAGCGTGTTCAAGTATCATACAATCAACATACGAATCATTCATCTTACTATCAATCAAGGATACGACCCGGTTGTTATTTCACGATGGACACTGTCAAGGTTAGCGAACATAACCGATACCCAAGAACCTTCTCCTGTATACTGACCAGAGGAGCATTAGGATGCTGCCAACTACGTCTCTGAGACTGTCCAGGGCAAAGGCGCCCAGACTTCTAAGGAGGCCAACAAAAACGTCGCCAAGGATTCGGATGCCAATCTGAGTACCCGTGCCAGCGCTGCGAAAGATGCAA
Organism: Penicillium antarcticum; assembly: GCF_028974205.1. Lineage (NCBI taxonomy): Eukaryota > Fungi > Ascomycota > Eurotiomycetes > Eurotiales > Aspergillaceae > Penicillium > Penicillium antarcticum. Next base: position 115,268 of record NW_026695302.1, read on the forward strand.
TTGTCGACAAGAAAGACGAGAAATCCCATGATACAAAGGCAGATGTGAACAAGGGTAAGCAAATCAGTATGGCTCGGTCACTCACCGGACACAAGACTAATCATTCATAGAATCTGCTAAGCACTAAGGCAATCATTGCGGTACTAGGACCTAAGTTCACACTACTCTATTCGTTATTACCAGGGCAGGACTTGCAGCTACAGCTCTGTTTGGAGAGGAGAGAAAAGTCAAATAATGAACCTGCAGTATCACATATACATAATTTAAGTGTTTTTCAATAGCTGAACTCTCTCTCTCTCTCTCTCACTGTGTAGAAGTGTGATGTCATGTCTATCAGCTGCATGACATCATTTGCCACAGGCACCATATGCACTTCACTTTCCAAGCCGAACTTCTTGCTTGATTTGGAGGCACTCATTAACTCGTGTTTATCCTGATGAAGGTTGCAATTCCTCGACAACGATTCGTGGCCCCACGACCCTCTGGCAACCGAGTCCCACGGGCATGTGAAGCGTGTCACCAGCGGAAAATAAAATGCACTGGCGATGTCCCGGCTTGCAGACAATGTCGAGAATTCAATATCGAATGTTTATATCCGTTGACATCGCGTGAAAAAGAAAAAAAGGTAATCTCACTACCTAACAATTGCACTGAAAATATGCATCCGTATATCCACCCTTCTCCCTTTCTTGAAGCTGAACCAAAGCCCAATGCTAGGCAAATCAAAGAGCTGTCGACCAAAGTGCGAGAATATGAGTCCATGTTGAGTGAGATCAGGGATCTTCCCGGCTCCCCTGCTAAGCGCATCAGGGATCTATTACAGAAGGTTTGGGGTCCACGCCGAAAAGGCTGCACTGGAACCAATACCTTGTCTGACTTTTTGACTAGTACGATCCAGATTCAGGTTATGCTTCCAATGCAACACCCCTTGACTTATTCCAGGACCAGGGTAAGCCCGATCGGTCCAGTTCTCCTTCCTCCATCGGATCACTAGAGGCAGTGGACCGGGTTGAAGATGACATTAACCGAACTGAAAATTCTCGTGCCACTGGATTCTTGGGTAAAAGCTCAGAAATTACATGGCTCAAGCGGCTAAAGGAAGAAGAACAGCAATCGCTAAAGTCAACACCTGACGATGATCGCCTCTCCGGTGACCGAATTCCTCCGCATACCATTAATTATCATCTCGATGACTTGAGCATCGATGTCCCGGAGGCAGTACAAATGTATTGGGTACCTCCACGAGAGGTGGCAGATCGTCTGTTTGAAACTTATCTGCTCATGGTTCACCCACAGTACCCCATCATTAACCGGACTCAGTTCTCGGTCCAGTACAGGAACTTTTTTGACAGAACCCATCTGCCAAGCGATAGGTGGATGGCAGTGCTCAACATGGTCTTTGCGATAGCCTCAAATATCTCTTGTAATACTGGTATAGCAGGGCCAGGGTCTGCCCGAGATCACCTCCTTTATATGACCCGTGCTAGAATGTTTGGCATGGGCGGCGATAACCTATTTCGACATCCGGACCTTCAACAGGTGCAAGTAGAGGGTTTGATCGCATTTCATCTGCTGTCTATAAACCAGATTAACAGGTATGACATTCTGACTCTTTCGGCGAAGCAAGTCTAAATGCAGACACAGGGCGTGGAGGATCTCAGTTCTGGCAGTCCGATCCGCAATCTCTCTCGGTATCAACCTGAAGAATGAAAGTCATTCAATTTCAGGTCACACCAAAGAGTTACATTGTCGAATTTGGTGGTGTCTGTTTACAGTCGAGCACAAGCTGGGTTTGATGACTGGCCGGAAAACAGCGATCTCGTTCAAGACATTCAGCTCTCAATTGCCACTTCCTTTGGATGAAGATCAATTGCTGGAGCCCTCAGCTATTCGGTTGCTCGAAAATCTCGAAGTGAGAGAACAACGCCTGAACAGAGCAATGACGAGCCCTTGTCTACTGCAAATGGACAGCAAGCCAACCAAGGATACACTACTAGGGCGCTCATGGCTTCGATCCCTACCTGCCGGGGCGGCGGTTTACTTTCTATACCAGTGCGATCTCACGGCCTTAACTCAAGAAATTTTGAACCGGGTTTACTCCGTCGAGTGTGCGATGCTGTCATGGGAAGAGATCAAGGGCCGTATCAACCATCTTGAGACGACCGTCGATAGTTGGTTATCAAATCTTCCGCCAGCGCTGAAATTCACTCACCTGGAAGAAGAGAACAGTGAAGCCCAACGGGCGAAAACCAGCTTGGCATTCCACTACTACAGCACACAAATCATGCTTGGTCGGCCGTGCCTTTGCCGACATACCACACAGAACAAAGAAGACGATATTCATGGCTTCACATACCGTATGAGCGTGTCGACTCTGGATTCCGCGATGCACATGCTTGATTTATTGCCAGATGAGCCAGACACAACCTACATCTATCAAACCTGTCCATGGTGGTGTATGCTTCACTACATCATGCAGACAGCGACTGTGATCATTTTGGAACTGTCATTTGGCTGCGTCCATATTCCAGAAAAGGAAAACAGTCTTATGAAGTTGGGGGGGAAGTCTGTACAATGGCTTTACGCAATGTCTGGACATAGCATTGCAGCGCATCGTGCATGGCAACTATGTGAGGGTGCACTTTCTCGGCTGGCGTTGAGGCTGGGATACTACAGTAGCAATTTACCATTTCGCCCAAACGAGCAGCAGATCAAATCAGAAGTTGACTCTGCATACTCTTCCTTGCTTGGGCAGCGTGATAAAACAGTTGAACCCGGGACATTGTCCGCCCACGATGATCAACCTCCATCACAAACCCATTCCCAGGAAGACTCTATCGCAAGCTGGGGTGGCATTAATTCAAATCTTGCAGATTTATTGGGGTCTGAACTTTCATCTGCGCCAGGTACGCATGGCGGCAGTGCAAGTGACATGCATTTCCCGTATGATCCGATCACCGGAGAGTTTTTACGTGCTTTCTTCCCCGAGTTGAAAGAAGAACAGTGGGGCTTATAGTACGTGTTGGAATTGATACTGCTACTTATTTTTTTTTTTTTTTTTTTTTTTTTTTTTTCTGATTGTCTCTAAATCCTTTTATGATACAAAAGAAAATAGCCGCGGGGTGTCAACATTTCTATACCTTGACCTACTTAGTAGCTGGATATCGTGTACGTGACTAAGGTTGTTCACCACATATACATCGCGGCTAATTCGATCCATTGTAGGCAAAAATGCTTGTTTTGTACAACCAACTGCTGGTAGATTTGGTATTGGCCGGTGAATGTGATAGATTGCCATACCGCGACTGTAGTATTTGCTCATAATCGATGTTTGATCCGGTTGTATTGAAGGTTTCTTGTCATATTAGATAGATTTCTTGATGGTACAATACTTTTCTTGAAAGAAAGAAGAAAAGGGATGTCATGACTTTGAACATCATCGAGCGTACTTCGCATCCATATCCACCAACTCCACCTCGCTGTTTGTGTCTGAGCGCGCGGCATAGTTCACCGAGTAGGTGACAGACTTGTTGATTTTGCTGTTGCCGTCGGTTTGCCTGGTATACTCCTCCGTGTTTGAAGGATATGTTCGGCCCTTGGAGCCTCCCAGAAGAGCAGGGAACCACCGACCGATGAGGGCTCTGAATGCAGGGAGACAGGCACACAGGACGGAAATCTGAGTTTCGATGACTGACCAGCGAATGAGTGGGTATAGACCAAGAGTCTGGTTAGCACCCCAGCGGTTGTTCCAGAAGACGACGACTCGAATAATAGCGATGATGGTAAGACTATATATAGTAATGGTCAGCAATGTTGCTAGAAGGTCATCCGATGAAAGGGAAGGGTTGACGCCTACACTGAACCAACGACAAACATCAGTGCCACAGTCAGCTTCTTCTTCAAGGGCAACTGCAACTTGATCACTTCATACACGGGCATGACAATCAAGATTGAGTCAAGAAAGATGTTGACCAGACAGTTGATGAGAATGGAAGTGATAAAGTCAATACACTTTCCTTGCTCCTCATTCATCCAGCCAGTCCATGTCAAATACGTAGGCAAGCAACGAAATGAATCCACACAGGCCCAAGTGATGCCGGTAGCGGCGTTGAGACCCATGAGTGCATAGGACATATAACGGAACTTGCGAGCTTGGAAAATTCGCAGCATGAACAGACAAACCGAGATCTTGGCGAGAGAGATTTGGATTTTATACATCACGGCGAGACCTTGGAAACACTGCATTGATTAGCTTGGTAATGACTCTGCAGGGGGGAGGGGGAACGAACCTTGTAGAACATGGTAATGTCGTCAAATGGGACATCCCAAATATTCCGACCGAAGCCAAATTTCACCACTGCAGTATTTGATTGGCATCTCTTGTCAAATTCATCATGAGAGTAGGCTTACTGTAAATATTCAGGACGAAAATGGCAATGCCGAGAACCTACAAGACGGTTAATATCGCACCGCAAAACATGAAGAGCGGTACGCACGAAAGAAACGATGATCGTATAATCATCCCATCCCCAGCCACCAGCTAGGCCGCTGCTCTTGGCGATCATTCGCGCCACGAAGAAAAACGTGGCGAGAACAAGAGGCACCATAGTTCCGCCCTGGACGAGCGAAGGGCCTTGGAGGGGCGTGATATCACATTTCTGTTCGTAGAGCCGTCTGGTGGCTGGGACCGTTAGAGCTAAATTATGCAATAGATGATCAAACACTGGTGAAACTCACTAAAATACTCCTTAGTCGTGCACTTGCTCTCCACACAGTTCAGCAGCGCGGTCGGACGCGTGTCACTCTCGCAAAAGCATGTCGTATTGCTGGTCAGCGAGCATCCTGAGAACAATGCTGTGTTGCACTCAAGCTAGGACAGGTCAGTGTCAGCCACAAATTTGAGTTTGTTGAAGTATACATACGGCGCAAGAAGGGAATGTGGTGGTCTCAGCCGCGTGCAGGCTCACGACCAGTAGGGTTAAAAGAGTGAAAAACAGGAGGAACTTCATAGTGAATGAAGGAAGAGGAACCTCTAAAGATTGAATTAAAAATGTCCAGAGCCGGAGCAGGGGCCGGTTCTGTTATAGTAGTTTTACTCTGATACACACCTAACCCCAATAGGAAACCACCGCAACTATGATTTAGCTCGCCGCGCCGTCGGTCTCAATCCCCTTTGTACTTTTGGAGGGACATTCAGTAGTCGATGTTCCATTTCTCCATTCCCAAAGGTAGGGTCAAGTGAAACGTGCCCTAATCTCGGTGAAAACCCTACGGAACTACATAGAATCGGGGGTACCACGCGAGATCCCCATCAAGATGATAGGCACAGATCAGTTGTCCCCGCCTCGTTCCGTGGACCCTGTCAGCCTTAACTGCTGAACAGTGTTCGCGAACACTCACAACGCTAAGCTCTTCAGGCCTAGAGCCTCATGTGTAGGTTTTTCAACCTTGGAAGTGGGATGATCCAGCGCCTCCGATCTAAAAATTAAACTTAATTGTGAAGCTAACGAAGTGATGTAGAAAGGACGAATGTTCTGCAGATTTAGTTCATTTGGCTCATGTGAGCATGTTTGGCAGGATTTACACTGGGACCATACCGGCCTCAGCTGCCGTTTGCTGCCGTTTCAACCCTTCTGCTGCCTCGAAAATGTCGGTTTTCTTAATGACATGATTACTGAGCAACGCATCTGATAAAAGCCCCGCTGAGATCGTAAAAATTGGTTTCGCCACCAAGCCGAGGCCCTTTGAAATCTGGCCATGAAAACCGACCACATACGACAATTTCGCATCTCTTAATTTAACCTAATTTGGCGGGCCTGACATCTTCGTTCTTGCCTATATGAAGATGGTTAGCTTTAAAGCGTATTTCATTCACTTGAACCATACATGGCACACAATTGTTCCACAATTGCAGCGATCTCAGAAATCTGGAGCAATTTTCGCAGCTATATGGGACCCTGATGCAGCATCGCACTACCCGCCTTCTATCACGACCATTTCGATTATTCTCAACTATCGTCCGTCTCCACTTATCCCGCTTTGCCTTTTGCTTGCAGGTTCTTGACGGGATGTAGGAAAATAGGGGGAAGACAGAGTCGACTGTTCTCTTTTTCCCACTGTCGACAGTTAGAAAAACGGGCACTGGGTCCAAGGCAGCGTACGTACCTCTTCAGCGCCATCAAAGCCCATCCAGGCTCTATACAACTTCTCTGAAAACCTCGAGTTGAACATAAAGGTCGTATTGTAAATGATGTCGTTATGCCTGTCCCAGCTCCAGATACTGTCGATCCCAGCGTTAACTTTTCCAGGCTCACCCGGATTGGCACGGTAGTTCAATTGCGGTGCGTCCCATCGGTCCTCATGGTATATCGGATGAGGGATCTGTACAGCCTTGAGACCATAATACAAAGCCCAAGAGATAGGCGACATCTCAGAAGCGAGCCCAACTCCCAGTCTCACCTTATCCTGATGCAAAACGCGAAGTAGTCGCGCAGATACACGGGACATAGCAACAACAGCGGCTCGACGAGGTGTCTCTTGCTCCTGAGGGAAATTGAAGACCCGGTCTCGGAAGGGCCAGTCTGTCCCAGTCGGATCGAAATGGGGCAGCCAAGTGATGAGTTCGGCTTCTTCACCTACGCCCCATATGCCGGACTCCTCTTCTGGGTGGGGATAAGGCGGCAAAGGAGCCTGCCCATCGATTTCGATTCCCTTGGCAGGGTGAGGGCCCCAGACACTGTCATGGCCGGGCATTTCCAGATCTATCTTTTTGTTGAAGTCTTCCCAGGTGCCGTGCACGGCTGGCATATAGAAGTAGGAGTTACGTTCCCACAGATACTTCCGAGGTTGTTTTTTGGCAAACTCGGTTGCCTGGTGCAAGAGGTCGTACATATTGCCAGTATACCGTGCATCCATTTCAAACTGCCAGATGTAATCGTACTGGGGGTGCAGCTGGGAGAAGATCTGTGTGGGCTGGAAGTACTGCAATATCGCTCTAGTAGGGAGTCAGTGGGACTAGTCTCTCTTTCTCTCTTTTCCCCAGAGAATACATACACATGGACATCAATGTCGGGATACCAGTCCTGGAGCATTTTGTCATTGAAGAAGACTGCCAAACCTCGCAGTTCTTGGGGCAAATGATTCTCTTTGAATGCGGTCCAGGCGGCATGATCGCCCTTGTTGGGTAAGTCCTTGTCTTGACAGTCTACCAGAAGAACCACCTCATACTCTCCGCCCGAGTAGAGAGACAGCTCCATGATCATCGATCGAATGTTGAACAAATCATTCTCAGTATACTGCATCCCAATCCACGAGCGCAAAATAACAGCCGTGCGAGGCTCTGGTTTCGGCTGAGCAGCTTTTCGTGATTCCTCCAAGTGCTTCAGAGATGATTCCGCAAGGGTCGTCTGCTGCATCGCCGGATCGAGAGACTTGTAAAGACCCCAAATAGTCTTGTTATTGGGCTCAGTCGTACTATACCGAAGGGCATTGCGCTGCAGACATTCTTGCTGTAATTGGGCCCAGTCGACGTGCTGCCAGTCGATCTCGGCCGCTTCGCCAGATCGAAATGATCGACTATGCCAATCGTGCGTTCGGGACGTCTTATTTCTTTCCGTATATCCATAAGGACTATATCGGGAATAGCGATCGGCGCAAAGGCTCCGATCGAGATTCCATGCCTCGTACGATCCGAAAATGGGCGTAGGGAAATCTACATTGACGATTAGTTGCCTTCTGAACAGCCTTCCTTGTATGCTGTCACACCTGATGTATTCCAGTGGTAACCACTCATCATGGTATCTTCATCTTTACGGCTGAGGAGTCGGCCGTGGGGCCCAGTGCAAGGCTGATACGCTCCTTTCGACGCAGAGATCCATTGCGGACTATCATAGTCCGGATAGGGGTCATTAATGACCCGCGATGAATTAATAGGCTGCTGGCTGGCATAATCGCTTGGAAACGGCTCAACAGGAATCTCTATAGGTCTAACAAAGTCAGAAAGCGCCGAGAAAAAGAAGAACAAGAATACGGGGTAAGCAGTTACTCAATCAATTGGGCGCGTAATGGCACGATAGCAATACCCTGCTCTCTATAGTAAGGCACAATCAAAAACACAAGCAGCAAAAGCGCAGCAGCAGCAGCAAAACGGCGCCTTGGAGAGCTGAACAGACCCCGCAGCGCCACGGGAAAGTCCATCACGGCAAAAGAGACATGAATATGCGAGATAATCGGGGAATCTGACCATTTTTCTATTTTTCTCTCCCACTTTTCGCGCGAGGCGTAGCGGCTTGGCTCGGCTTCACGCTGGAGCCTGGTTCTTCAGGGCTATTGAGCTGATCGGGCCAATCGCAGGCTGTAGATAATGCATGTTGGGTCCTGCCGAGACAAGTGGTTTCTGCGTGTGGTTCTTTGTCGATAAAAAGGGGCTTCCAATGATATAAAGAGAGACAGATCGAGTTAACATTTACTTTACTTCGTGTCCATTGACGATCGCTGTGGCGGTTCAACGTGTTCGGCGGCTTCCGAGAAGTGCCGGATCAGCAAATACGATAGCTCGGTGGTATTTTTGTCTTAAGGTGCTATTTTTCTTGCAATTAAATCTATGCATTCATCAAATAGCAAGGTATGTGCTCTCAAAAGGGGATATATCGCTATGTACTCAGATACAGAATTAACCAGCTCCTAAATTCACTCCAGCGTTCCAATATGACAACCGATTGTAATGGGTATCTGCTTGTTCCAAACAAGCATTCAATATGTTTACACGTATTTCCAACAGCTATCATTACGGGGCTTCATTGTTGGCCCGTCGGCCCCATCCACTGAAAAAGCCCCCTCCACCGGTGTTGGCAACAGGGGGTGTCATCACTTGCTTTGCTGGTTCGGTGGCCGCTTTAGAGATGCTCATTCGTGACGGTGAAAGTCCAATGAAGGACTGGCGATGCTCTAACTTCGCCGCCTGGGCTGGGGTGATCATCTTTTTTAATGACTCCAGCTTGCTCTTCACTTCTTCAAGCTCCTGCTTCGCAACTGCCTCCGCTGTCTTGGACGTGACTAACTCCATGAGCAAGGCCTCTTCGCCGGCCGGTCCGTTGTTTTCGGTTGCCAGCACCTTTTGAAGACCCAGGCTACTGGATCGTTTGCTGTAGGTTGGGCTCTTCGTGGAGTTGGTGCGGGTGAGCTTGAGCTCACGCAGGCCATTCGTCGGGGAGTGTGCCTCTCCATAGTCAGTAGGAGACGTATCTGGTGGTGTCGTGGAAGCTGCGGTGGGTGTTTTGAGGGTGCGTAGTTCCCGGTTCATGCGCTCGAGTCGCTGTCGATCGCGATAGCCATCCTGAATCCGGCCTCGGGCTTCTCGTAATTGTTCTTTCAAGGACGAGTTCTCTTTTTCGAAGTCGTCGATGCGACGGGTCAGGTCCAAGCAACGGCCGGCTTCCACCTCGTGCATTTCCTTCCATCGGGTGACATCGTCATTTAGTTGGAGCTTCGTTTGGGTGATGGAAATACGCCTTGGCACGCTAGGTTCGAAGCGTGTCTTGGCCTTGTTGATAAGTTCTGTCGGCGTTTCAGCCGGCATCTCTTGAATGAGACTCAACATTTCCTTGGCCAGGGCATGATCTTCTTCACGGTCCTCTCTCTCCTGTTGTAATTCACGTGTCAAATCGGCTTGTTGGCGTTGTAAATCGCTTAGTGCCATTAACAGGTCTTCAATCTGAGTATGAAGGTCGCGGTCCTTGTGATGTGAGGACATGTTGGATTTGACACGCGATTTGCCATCAGTGCCTGTTGTAGCAGTTGAAAGCTCAGTAGGAGCAGTACTTGCGTCAGAGGTAGTCTCGACCGAGTTAAGAGTGGAGGTGAGGCTTTGTTTAGAGGTGGAGCGACGAATGGTACTGTTAGGACGTGTCGGACTCGAGTTCGGGTTGAGTGATTTGACTGATTGGTGAGAGTTGGAAGAGCCAGCCCATAGTCGCCCAAGGAATCCAGAAGCTGTGGCCTGCATTTGGGGGAAGGAGATTCCAGTGGGGTTGCCCTGGGACTGGTTGTAACTGGCCTCAAGAGTTTGAAGGCTCTCGTTTGTCACGAGAGAAGTGAGAGAAACAAAGTCGTTGACCAAGTCATCTGCATTGAACGCGTATCTGTTTCACGAGTCAGTATAGTTCTTTGTTTGTGCGATCACAAAGACTTACGTGTCCCACAAGCTTCGAGACAATAGCAATTGCATCACATCCTCGAACTCGGTGCAAGCGAGGATTCTCTTCTCGTTACGCTGCATCAAAGAAAGCGCAACTCGCATGAGAGTCTCACAAGCACCTTCCAGGAAGATGACGTCGTAAATTCGGAGGAGCATTGGTAGTGGACATGCCACCGCGAAGAATGACAAGAACCACTGTGATACGTAGACCGGCTCAACATGCAGTGCTTCCAGGTGTTCAAAGAGACCAGGTCGATGACGCGCGAGGAGATTCTGGAATTGGTAGACATGAAGATGAAGACCAGAGAGATCGGGAAGGTAACATGTTCGGAGGTTATAGTGGTCCATGAGACTATACTCGAGTCAGTATCCCCTGGCCAATTTCCGTCGTCTTCCATCGCAAGAACTTACCGGACCAAAACACAAAAGGCCTCAGCATCTGTCATATGCATGAGCAGAGGGCCAACCACAAATCCAAGCCCTTGGCAATAACCAATCTTAGTATCATAAAGACTGAAACATCTCAATACTCGGGCAAGCATCTGCTGGCCCTCGCCATTGGGATCGCGGAACATCTCCACGTTGGGGAAGCTGCGACCAATGTCCTTGCCGATCAGCCCATCGTACGGACTACTTTCTCCTTGTAGTCGCTGGAACTCTTCCAAAAGGTTCGGGTCGCGAGCACCTGCTAGGCTCGGCCATACCACTCCTCGCAGTGGTGGGGGAACACCTCCTTGGATCTTATTCGAAGTCAAAGTCGGCAAGCGCTGAGCCGTCTGATGGTAATCAGCCACCAAAGCAGCCCAGAATTCCAACTCGGTCATCGGGGGAGGAGGCAGCTGGGAATATCGCAGCTCAGCACGCGTTGGGTCCTTGATGAGCCGCTTGATCTGGTGCAGCGACTCGGAGCGGGATTGCCGCTGATGCGTCTTGTGTGGAACATTGGTAATGCCTGATTTGGGGTTCGTTGCTAACGCGTTGTTCTCTTGTTCGAGTCGAGCGAGGAGGAGGGCGGTGGACTAGAAAGAATGTCAGTGCCCTCATTCCACCTTTCGCAACTGTCAACCCACATCGTCGGACCCTTCCCCGCGCGGTTCTTGCTCTTCAGTCTTGTCCAGATTCTCCCAATTCACGTCGTTAAATCCTTCCTCCAATTGTTTGTCTCCGTTTGCGTCAGGTGTCGGCATACTGTCCTCGGGGATGGGGGTTGTCCTTCCGTCCTGGATTTCCGGGCCAAAAGAGTCGCTCTCCTCCATGTGGCTTGCCTCCACTGGCGTGGGAGGAATGTCGAGGTTGCGCCAATCGGGTTGTGTATGTTCGGAACTGGACTGGATATCGGATAGAGAGACGGTGACCATTGAATCGTGGTTCAACGGGTGCGAACCGGGGGATACTGGCTCTTCCATAGTGGACATCGTGTAGATGGCGCGTAAGTAGGTTAGATTTGGATGCGGGACACAAGCGCAGGCATCCACTGCATAACTGGGCTTTTGACTGGAGCACAAATAGAGTCGAGGCGACAGTTCACAGTCTTAATCCACACAAGAGGCTGGAGAAAGGAAAAGGGAGTCAGGAGAGCAAATCCACTTTAGCCCCTTTAGCTTTCCCCTCCTGAAGTCTCGGCCCCGTCGATCCTCTTACACCGACTGTTTTACTAGTTTTTATATTATTGTTACTATTCTATTGACGTCTATGCTACGGACTGTTTCCTTCTACTTATTGCCCATGTATACTCCCGTTCCCTCTTCCGTTGACGTTCCATGGATCTTCACCCCACGTTAATTTGAACTACAGAGTACAGGAACAATATACAAATAGTGTAGTACTGTAGGTAGGCTAGGGGCCATTGCTCTAAGATGTGTCCTCTTTTTCGGACTATTATCACGTCTCTGCCTATGACCTGCACCCTGCACTCGAACTATTGTTTGTGTTTCCCCTGATACTACGGTATTTGAATTACACCAGGGGTTATCAATGTAATTTTGATCCAATTCCATTGGTCAGTAGTATATCTCTTGCTCATCATTGGTGGACCGCGAAGTTACTCCTGTACTGGAATTACGCGCCACCGTTTCACCTTAATTTACTGGATGTCACTGGGACAGGAGAACTAGTACTATCGAGGCTGGCCAGCGTCAGGTCTCGTCGGATTTGAGTCTGCATATAACCTGAGAGCCAAATTCCATTCACACTTCCGAGCCTTTGGTCTGTGGATCATCCTGTGGTCCCTGCGGTCCGCCTGTCAGCGCCAGGTTTTTCGAGCCCACTTAGAAACTTTGAGATTTTTCTATTGTAATTTCTATTGTAGACGAACTAGTAATGAAAAGTAATCAGTGCAAATTGTCTCTCAATTTCGAGCAATATCTTGCTTAGTTTGTTGGTATACCCATCTTTTAGCTTTCAGGGATAGGCACTGTCATATCACAAAATGTATACTTGGCTGACTCCTAATGTGTTCTCACTATGGCTTCATTACTTGACATAATAAAGGATGTCCCCTTGCTTAATTCTTATCAAACTATGTAATTAAGTCGTTTCAGTGCAAGTCACTGTAAATATCCCGGTTCGAATGAGGTTTGGAACCATGCAAGGGCTATATGTTATGCACAAAACCCCGCGGCTGGGCCTATCAATACACAGTACTTGCCCAATGGGCACAGTTTCCTTACTCTGGTCAGCTATGGAGCTTTGAGTACGAGGCAGGCGTGAAATATAAATAGAGGAAGTTGAGTGCCCTTGCACGTCCGGCCGAAAACGGCTTGATCCGCATTAAAGCTCTGGTTACTTACATCGAAAAACTTCATTGTATCGTATTTTGTGACATCAAGGGCTCTTTTATGGCGGTATTCTAATCCCACCGAGGGATCAATGGTAGTTGGGGCCCGGTTGCAAGCGTACCTCAGATGCATTGGACTTGTTTATGTAGTGACCACCAAAGTCATTTTAAACCGATCAGGCTTCAAACATCTATATAAAAGAGCTCTCTGTCTCATGACCTACCATTTTTCCTGTTAACTATCGATTCTAGCACGTTAGTGGAGTCAATTGATTCTCAGAGCGCGCGCCAAACTATATGTAGACACTGATAGCTCGATTGGCGCCGAATGCGGTCGAAAATGGGATTTGACAGATTTCGCATAGAAAGATCAGCCTTCACCTAAATGAATTGAATTTTTTAAAAAAGTATTATCTGATAGATCGTCAAGCTACAAAGTTTGACAAGGATCAGGGTGTGAGGGGAAGCAGAACTCGTGTCGTTTGTTTGGGAATTGCCTATTTGGGCCATGTTTGCAGGCGGTGAGGAAGAATGATGATCCGAGTGGTCAGAAAGTGTACACCGCTTTGATAGTCGGGGAAGTCGCGTTTCAGGCAAAAAACAACATTACGGCGCTTCCCCTCTGCATTCCTCACTTCTTCACCTGCTCTCAGAGTATGTCGGGTCTTGAATGATTCGTCATTTAAGTTTGTTTATCTGGCGTTGTCATTCGTTTCAACCGATCCCAAGCCTTTAATAGGCGCAATCCTTTTCCACTAATCTTCTTACAGCTTACCTATCCTCCCATCATGGATGACTCTCTGATGGAGGACTCGGTCTTCGAGGACGAGGGAGGTAGCTCCGACTTCGTTCCTGAGCCTGCGCCTGTAAGAACCGCATCAAATATGCTTCAGGCGCCTTCTCTCGCTGACCTTACATGTCTCAGAAACCCAAAGCGAAAGCAGCCCCCAAGAAAGCAGCTGCCGCTAAGCCCGCCGCCAAAAAGTCTACTCAGACCACACTTAAAGCTAAGCCAGCTGCCAAACCAGCTGCTGCTAAGAAGAAGGCCAAGGCTGACAGCGAGGACGAGATGTCCGACGCGCAAATGTCCGATGCCGATTCTCTACTCATGGACACTCCCCCTAAAGCCAAGAAAGCAGCCGCCCCCAAGCGAGCTGGCTCGAAGCCGCTCGCTGACGTCGAAAATGAGTCTCACGGGGGTGACGCGCCCAGCGATAGCAAGAACGGCGATGCATCAGAGAAGTACCAGAAAGTAAGCCGCGCTGCCATCGCATCAACATTATCGAGGTCGAATGCTAATACGAAATATCTTCACAGCTTACCCAGCTCGAACATATCATCAAACGTCCCGATACATATATCGGTTCGACCGAACGCACCACCCAGCAAATGTGGGTTTACAACTCCGTGACTGAGGTCATGGAAAACCGCGAAGTCTCCTTTGTCCCTGGTCTCTACAAGATCTTCGACGAAATTGTTGTCAATGCCGCCGATAACAAGCAAAACGACTCGAGCATGAGCGAAATGCGAATCACCATTGATCGCGAAGCCGGTGAGATCAGTGTGTGGAACAACGGACGTGGAATTCCCATCGAGATTCACTCCAAGGAGAAGATCTACGTCCCCGAGCTCATTTTCGGCCACTTGCTCACATCATCCAACTACGACGATAGTCAGCAGAAGGTGACTGGTGGTCGTAACGGTTTCGGTGCCAAGCTTTGTAATGTTTTCTCCACCGAGTTCTCACTAGAGACCCAAGACTCGCGCCAAAAGAAGAAGTACAAGCAGACATGGACGCAGAACATGACAAAGATGGGCAAGGCAAAGATTACCGATGCCAAAGGTGACGACTACACCAAGGTCACCTTCAAGCCCGATTTTGCGAAATTCGGCATGGAAGGCATCGACGATGACTTCGAAGCTCTTGTTAAGCGTCGAGTCTACGATTTGGCAGGTACCGCCAATGTTGCTGTCAAATTGAACGGCACACGCATCCCCATTCGCAACTTCCGCAAGTACATGGAAATGTACACTAAAGCCATTCGCAAGGAGCGCGGCGATGAGGGCGCTCCCTCAAAGGATGAGATCATTACCTGCAGCCCAGACCCTCGGTGGGAGATTGGTTTTGCTGTATCAGATGGTTCATTCCAGCAGGTTTCTTTCGTCAACTCCATTGCGACAACATCTGGTGGAACCCATGTCAATTACATCGCAGACCAAATCTGTAACCGCCTGGCTGACCAGGTGAAGAAGCGGAACAAGACAGGTGCCACTCTCAAGTCAGCACAGATTCGGAACCATATCTTCATCTTCGTGAAAGCCCTGATTGTGAATCCCGCCTTCAACTCGCAGACCAAGGAACAATTGACTACTAAGACAAGTCAATTTGGTAGCAAGTGTGTTCTCGAGGAAGACTTCTATAAAAAGGTTCTCAAGACCGAGGTCATGTCGAACATCCTGCACTTTGCAGAGCAAAAGGCCGATCAGATTTTGAAAAAGGGTGACACAGGCCGCCGCTCACGTATGAACAACCCTAAGCTGGTCGATGCCAACAAGGCCGGCACTAGGGAAGGCCACCACTGTACGCTGATCCTGACTGAGGGTGAATCTGCCAAGGGTTTGGCTATGGCAGGAAGAGCAGTCGTTGGACCTGACTTGTTCGGTGTTTTCCCCTTGCGCGGAAAGTTGCTTAACGTTCGCGATGCTTCTTTCGACCAGATTTCGAAGAACGCAGAGATTCAAAACATCAAAAACTTCATTGGTCTGCAGCACAAGAAGGAGTACACCGAAACCAAGGGTTTGCGATATGGCCATCTCATGATCATGACTGATCAGGATCACGACGGTAGTCATATCAAGGGTTTGCTCATCAACTTCCTTCAGGCGCAATTCCCCAGCTTGTTGAAGATTCCCGAATTTCTGATTGAATTCATTACACCCATTATCAAGGTTTGGAAGGGTGACCCGAAGAACCCTACCAAGCTGAAGTCCTTCTTCACAATGCCCGAATATGAAGAATGGCACGAACTTCATAAACACGAACGTGGCTGGGAACACAAGTACTACAAGGGTCTGGGAACTAGCACCACAGAGGATGCCCAGGTCTACTTCCGGGATCTCGACCGCCATCTCAAGGAGTTCCACACGATGCAAGCCGACGAGCCCGGGCTTATTGAGCTGGCATTCTCCAAGAAGAAGGCCGATGAGCGTAAAGAGTGGCTCCGTCAATACAAGCCTGGCACATACTTGGACCACTCGGTGTCGAAGATTACATACACCGACTTCATCAACAAGGAACTGATTCTTTTCAGTATGGCGGACAACATGCGTTCCATTCCATCTGTCGTTGATGGTCTGAAGCCCGGTCAGCGTAAGGTGCTTTACACCTGTTTCCGTCGCAATCTGAAGAAGGATATGAAAGTCGTTGAATTGGCAGGTCACGTCTCTGGAATGACAGCCTACCACCACGGTGATGTGTCCCTCCAGCAGACAATTGTTGGTCTTGCTCAGACTTTTGTAGGCTCCAACAACGTCAATTGTCTGGAGCCTAGTGGAAACTTTGGTAGTCGACTTCAGGGTGGTGGCGATTGTGCCAGTGCTCGTTACATCTACACTCGCTTGTCGCCATTTGCGCGAAAGATCTTCCATACCGCGGATGAGCCCTTGCTTGTGTATGGTGAGGACGATGGTAAGAAGATTGAGCCTGAAGTTTTCATGCCTGTGGTCCCGCTCATTTTGGTCAACGGTGCCGATGGTATTGGTACTGGTTGGAGTTCAACCATTCCTAACTACAACCCTGAAGACATTGTGAGCAACTTGAGGCGCCTCATGGATGGTGAGACCCCCGAGCCCATGCAGCCCTGGTTCCGTGGCTTCACAGGCGAGGTCGTGGCACTGGGTGGCGATCGCTACAAGTTCAGCGGTATCATCAGAGAATCCGGAGACAAGGAGGTTGAGATCACCGAATTGCCCATTCGAACCTGGACTCAAGATTTCAAGGACAAGCTGGAGGACATTATCAAGGCCGAAAAGGTGCCATCTTTCATCAAAGATTATAAGGACTACAACACCCACACCAAGGTTCACTTTGTGATCCAGCTTGATGAAAAGCACATGAAGCTCGCCCTTTCCGAAGGATTGGAGGAAAAGTTCAAGTTGACCAAGTCCATTGCCACCAGCAACCTTGTCGCCTTTGATCCTGAAGGTCGCATCACCAAGTACGCCTCTGTCGATGATATTCTCAAGGAATTCTTCCACATTCGCCTCAAGTACTACGAGAAGCGCAAGCAATACCAGCTGAACGATCTCCAAAGAGAACTGGAAAAGCTCAGCAACCAAGCTCGCTTCGTGCAGGAAATCATCGATGGAAAATTGGTCATTTCTAAGAAGAAGAAGCCTGTCCTGATCAGCGAGCTGAAGGAAAAGGGCTTCAAGCCAATCGCCAAGGTGGCTGAGGCCGCCAAGATGGGCGAAGATGAGCCAGTCGTTGAAGGAGATGAGGAGGAAGAGTCGGATGAAGCCGAAGTTCAGGTTCTCTCCAACTCCTTCGACTACCTTTTGGGAATGCCTATGTGGTCTTTGACCCAGGAGCGCGTGGAGAAGCTGCGCCGTCAGATTGGCGACAGGGAGACTGAAGTTGATGCCCTCATCAAGTTGTCCAAGGAGGACATCTGGAGACGTGATCTGGATGACTTCATCAACGAGTGGCGCTTCCAGCTTGAGGATGAGGACCGTCGTTCGCGCAAGATGGCTAGCTTGGGCCGTCGTGCCTCGAGCAAGCTGGCTACTGGAGGCGGCCGAGCTGCCACAGCCCGCAAGCGCAAGGCCGCCAATGGCGATGACCCCGACGATGAAGACTTTGGGGCTCCTAAGACTAAGAAGGCGGCGGCGGCTAAGAAAAAGGAGCCGCAAACCAATAGCTTGATGAATTTCCTCAACAAATCCTCATCTAAGCCAAGCGCATCCCCTGCGGTTGGTTCAGATGATGATTTCGATATCGATATGGAAGTTCTTCCCAAGAAGAGCCGTGCCGCTTCGAAGCCCAAGTCTCAGCCTAAAGAAGAGGATGATTTCATCGATATTGACGATGTTCCCCATGCTTCGAGAGCCTCGACTCAACCAGCCGATGACCCAATGGACGTTGATGACGTTGACCCTCCCAAGCCCAAACCTGCTGCCAAATCAGCAGCTAAGCCAGCCGCAAAACGAGGACCTAAGCCGAAACCTAATGTTGATGAGGACTCGGATGACGATTTCTTGGAAATTGCCAAGAGCGAGGCAACCAAGCCCGCTGCTCGTGCTCGCAAACCTGTGAAGTACTCGGCTCCCAGCGATTCTGACAGTGACAATGGTGACGATCTTCTCGGCGATGTCAGCCAGATGGTCAAGGGCATTGGTGCTGACTCTGCCGCGGATTCTCGTCAGCTCTTCTCTGAGCGGCCCCGTTCCGAAAGCAGTGCTAGTCAGAGGACCGCTGCTGCCAGAGTTTCCAAGGCCAATGATGACTTCGACCCAGATGAGACCGACTACAGCAGGCTCATTCCTCAGAACTCCCCAAGGCGCTCTATCCAGGTGAAGCCCAAGGATGTGAGGGCTGACAACTTCGACGAGGAGAATGATGATGAGGACGAGGAACCGGTCAAGCCAACTGCCAAGAGCAAGGCCGCTCCTAAAGCCAAGGCTGCTCCAAAGGCCGCGGCTGCCACAGCGGCGCCAAAGGCCCGTGGTCGTCCCAAGAAGGATGCAGCGGCAGCCCCCAAGCCTGCCCCTAAGGCCGGTCCTAAGGCTTCCGCTTTGTCACCGGCAGCCAAGGCCTATGCTTCGAAACAAGCCAAGTCGAAGAAGCTTGCAGATGACTATTCCGAGGATGATATCGATGCCATGGCGAACGATATTCTGGACTCACCGGCCGGCAAGGTCAATGTGAATGTGTCAGATGATGATGACGACGAACCCGCTCCTGCTCCTCGTCGCGGTGCTGCTGCCAGACCGTCTCGTCGTACCGCTACCACTCAGAAGAAGAGCTACGTCATCGACGATGATAGTGAGGAGGCATCGGCCGATGACTTTGAGGAGGAAGATGAGAGCGACTAAGCTTTGAATAAACCACCAACCGCAAATACCTAGTTTGGGACCTTCCATTTCTCTCCTTGTTGTGCTCTCCAATATGTTTTCTTTTATTCTTTTCGTTTTTCTGTTTTAGTTACACTGATATCTTACTTTGATATTCTATGGAGAGCCAGCTAGCGTATCAGAAATGAACATGATCTAATTTTTATTCCCCATTGCTTTGTAAACGCACTGGTAACAAGCAAACCGGTCACTTCGAGCAAGGAATTTACTGCTTTGGAGACGATAAATGGGAACTATTTCGATTGACATCCACCCTAACGCCATCCAGTCTACCGTACCCAGTCATGATTCAAACAAATAGCTCCGTCTCAGACATATTGCTTCAAACCCACACAAAAGAAGCCAAGGTCCGCCGAATTTCCAACACATACACACATGCGGAACGAGTCGATTCCAGCCGACTCGACCACACACACTTTGGACATCCAGCAAATCGTCAAGTCATAAAATTATAGAGCCAACCATCACATAGGAGCATCCAGCTCGAAGCCATTCTGAAAAGGGATCAAGACCATAGCTCGATGAATCAATAAGAGGCACGACGCCGCTTACGATCGTTCTTGGGCCCATTTTGAGTAACAAAGCTAAAAGAGGAGCTGACATCCTCTATCTCAGTATCAAGCTCGCTAGTCTCCAACTCATTCTTATGCAGATGGAGCAAAGCCTCAGCAGCCTTGACCTCATGATAGAAATGAGGCGACGAACGAGGACGCAAAGCGCGAGACTTGCGGCTTGGGTTCTTCAATTTTGAAGTGCGAGATACAGACTTTGTATTCGGAGATGCACCATCCTCCCTCTTAGCAGCTGGACCTCGGTAGTCCTCATCATCGGCATCATCCTCAGCCCACTCCTCGTCCGAGTCGGTGAGATCATCGGAGTCGCTCAGCCTGGTGTCCATGTCTGAAGGCATACCATCAACCTCACCGGGCCTTTGGATGTCCATCATCTCATCCATGGAAGGACAGTTTGGTGTGGAATACATGTTCGACGATCCTTCACTTCCCGTATCACTTTCGTCGCTAATCCCTTCAGCGACTTGATCAGGGCGCATTGTATTAGAGATCGCAGCGATGATGTTTTTAGGCTGCAAGAAAGGGATAGTATGTGAGCGGGGAGGATTGATAGGCGTGAAGCTCGACAAAGACGTCGCGCTCTTAGGTGAGTTGCAGTATGCCTCCAGAGAAGAGTCCCTCGCGCTGCTAACATTAGCAACACTGTCCGCATAATTATGACGAGGGATCTTAGGCGGTGGGAACCTCAGACTAAGAGTATCATCACCATCCGACTCAATCTTTCTGATCAATCTCTCCGGACCATGGAGGAGGTGGTGGGTCATGGAAGGAAGATGGCGGTTTGGGGGCGTGAGCGGGTGAACGATGTTGTTGCACGCCTCCAGAGAGCGGTAGTGCATCGCGGTTTCTGTGGCGCGTCGAATGACCCCTGGTGGAACGACCATGCGTCCGAAGTTCTTTCGGTCGTTGGGGTGGATGCACATGGCTGGGAAGTCGTTGCCGAACAGTGGAGTTAGGGCATAGCGGATATTCCAGCAGAAGGTTACTGCTAGGGCTTTCGCGGCCTCGAAAGGCATCCAGTAGCCTATATAACGAGGGAAAAAGTGTTGGTTGCGTATTATATTAGGGTATATCGACTGGAAGTGTGTGGGTTGTAGATCGTACCTTGAGCCGAGAGGGCACCGCCGGTGATGCTGTGGCAGATCTCGCGGAGACCTGGGTTGACGTTTAGCATCTTGGCTGGAGTAGTCTATAATCGTAAGGATCCAGAGCTAATAGTTCTGTGTGGATAGACTTGCCTTGGAGTAGCCATTGCATTTGAACAAGTGCGTGATTCGGACAATGCCGATGTTGTAGTCCCACATCACAGCCCACTCCCTTTCTTCGCTGGGCAATTTGAAGGTGTATTGAAAGACTAGACAAGTTAGCATTAGATAGCAGGAAGTATCGGTAAGTGGCAGATTGAATACCATGAAAGCTATCACGGCCAGTCTTCTCTTGGAAGGTCTTCTTGTCACTGGCATAGGGGATATGACGAGGGAACTTGGCAATAGACCCGATGGGCTTCATCTTGAACTCTTCATGGAGTCTCACTAGCTCCTCATCCCGATCCTCGTGGGGAGGATAGCGACACTCGCCCTGGATCTTACCCGGGCGAAAGATCGGGGCATCTTTAGCCATCCTCGGCCGCTTCTGTAAGGTAGAAACACGGTGAGACCGCTCAGGCTCAATCTCGTTGTTCAGAAGGGAATTGATGGGAATCATGAATGAAATGATCAAGGGCTATAGAGTGGAAAGCAAGAAAGAAGAAGAGAAAGTGGTCGGGGAAGGAAGCAGAAGTAGGGGCAGCGGAAGCAAATTAAATCCCCAGGAACAAATCGCGTTTTCCAGAAGATTCAAAGAGTCAAACTTGAACAGAGTAACAAAGTAAAGCAAGACAATCCGTCACCTTTGTTCGAAGGTTTGTTCCGCAGTGCTTGGGTGAGTACAGGTGTTTGCTGTTTTTGGCATGTATACGGCTCGAGGAGAAGGACAGCGGTGAATATCAGAGCACTCGGGAGAGTGTCTGACCCTCATGCAAGTGGCTTCACCGGTACTTTACCTCCGTGGGCCTCAAGTTGGACGAGTCCACAGGCTGTCTGTCTCTGGTTGGAGCAATGGGAGACATCCCAATGATCTTCGACTTTGGACTGACCGCAATGCAGTGTGCATCGTGTCATTCCCATTGATACTGCTGGCAGAGCAACTGAATATTTGAGACCTACGTCTCTCATCCTTCGAGGGACTGCCTGTTTCACTTGCTGCGACTACCCAAGCACAGAAATCAAAGAAGCATGGCAGTCAGCCGTTTCAGGGACCATTAGCACCATGTGGATTCCCTGGACTCTCTTTGGAGAGAGATGCATCCAGTGCATGCAAACAGCTCATTACGGCAGTCTGCACAAGAGCTACAGATAATGTATCTCATGGATCTTGCCTTGTGGCCCTAATATCCCGGGGTAAAACTCAACCGTCCTATCATGTTGTTCCTACAGAAAAGAACGAGAATCTTGTCGAAGCACCCATGTCAGATCGAACTTGGTACCAGAAGTACTGGAGCAAGGGTGCTGTAGCAACCGGAGGATTAGGATGGCGAACCAATGGCCCAATGGGAAGACCCAATGCGCTACATACCCCATGGCTCAACGGGATCAAAGAGGTCTGAGACCACACGGCAAGCTGCAGGGAATCTACTCCTTGTATAACGGGAACTCACATTGTCCGCTGGCGAGTCCTTCACCTGTAAGTGCATGTGAGGGACGCTGTGTTGCGGAGATAAACTTCTGACAGGATCAAAGACGCTGAGAAAGTTGATAGATGCTTCTATAGCTGGTTTACCCTACGCTTCTATCAAGCCTGCTTCCTAATATAGATCATTTGGTGTGCAGGAGTAAATTGGAGATAGTTTCATGGCTTGCTGTCAAGCCATCAACCCTACCCAAGAGGTTGATCTTATTCGCTCTCTTTAGAACAGTCTCCAGTTTATCGTAGATTATAGTCCTATAACCTACCATTTTTGAAGATTTAATCGGTTCCACTGTTGGAGCAAGTCTGGTACATTCGTCAGAGACATAATACTCTGGCGGTATAGGAATCAAAGAACTTTCTATGCATGCTTCTCTGCAGAAGTCCGACACGTTGGTGGCGGTTAGAGCCCACTTTTTTGTCTGTTTCTTTCCTATTCTATCATCCATCGTCAGTTTATATGATAAGGCCATACCGGCTTCGTTTTCAGTCCGTTTCGAAACCCCCTATTATACCCACTTAGCCCATGCAGTCTGTAGTAGACATTTAACAGGTACAAGGGCCTCCTCCGCCAATGGGTCCCGGGCTGAAGCAGCAGATGCAGAACACGACATAATAACGGTGCATATAGTGTCCGACAGGACGCTATGCAATTTGGCCAGAGTCTGGAAAGCTTGAGGGCTAGAGCTTCAACCAAATCCCAACCGGGCTAATTTTCGCGAATATGGCTCCATCCCATCGACGTCGGTCTGCACTGCTTCCCAACCGACGAGACCGAGAGTTCAGGAAGGAGGCCGGGTTTCCAATGTCTAAGACACACTCTTGCTGTTCTATTGAGTACCAAAGAGCGGTAAACCCGGGCATGCGTGTCCTTCATCTGCGACGCGTCTTAGATCCCGGGCTTCTGGAAAAGGGGCGAGAAGCCATGTCTCAATTGGGATGCTGCTCCTGGGTGTTTAGGCCTTTTCAGATGGTTCTTCCTCTTCATCTCTTCATCAAGTCATCTAGTGGCGACGTCTCTTTCAGGCTGTCCTTGAAATTTGCTTTCACGTTTCTATCAAAGGAAAGGATAGGGACTCATTTCCTCACTTTACGGTCACCATTGTGAGGGCATAGTCGAGATCTCGAGATAATAGGCACGACAAAGTCTGGATAACAGGCATATGAAGGAGCATCATATCGGTATAAAGGCTCCATGCTCGATACTGGACCCACGCTCTGACAGAATTCAAGGTCATCACAAAAAGGTCCAATCCTCAACCCGCCGGACCCAGACTACAATCTAGTCTCAACACATACCATCTCCTCCAAGAACCTCATCAGCCAATCGCAGATATCAGGCAACACTCGAGATATGTACCACAGGCCTCGAATCCGGGGTAGCTGGGAGTGACAGGAAAGGAAACACAGTTCCGAGCACGACTGAACAGGGCAAGTCTTCCAGTTTGGGGGTAAATACAATGGCAAGGAAACAGAACCGTCACAGGCCGGTCCCAATCGCGATGTGGCGAATAAGAAGCCAAGCGAGTGGGCCGGGATGAAACTCGACGCCTGCCACGCTCCCAATACTTACTGTTGAACGACTTCAGATGTGAACAAATGCCCAAGTGGGCTTGGATTGAGGGCCTTGCGGTCTCCGTTTCTCCCAAAGAAGAGACTGTTTCTTGAAGTCGTACACATGCATCACTAGGTAGTCAGCGAGGTCCCTGCGCGAGGCTCGACGACCGGTACACTGCAGGGTTATCTTGATCGGATCTATGGGCGTCGAAATCATGAATTTATGTGGATGTACTTTCATTAGAAACAATATGAACCCGAGAAAGAACATGGACAAGGGGTGTAGAAGAGAATAGACAGATAACAATACGTTGGAAATGGGGATGAAGAAAGAAGAAAGGGACAACAAGAGACATGGAAAGCTCATCGCTCAAGAATCCTGCATAATTTTTGGTTCGTCGACACAAGGATGTGGCGTTCTGAGCTTAGGATATATTCCAAGAACTCAAACGAAGATATTAACTCGAAACCAATCCAGCGTGCCATTCGGCATATCCAATTAGACCAGTGACGGCATAAGAATATTCACACACCAAGCATGTTTGACTGTCGCTGTTCTAACAGCCTAGCTGGCATGCGTGGTCACAGAGATGACCTGTGGTGACAGAAATGCCAATTTAAACAGCCAGGAGGGGCTCACGCTCAGTCTGCTCTGCAGCCTGCTCTGTGGGCTCAACGGACTCGACAGCCTGGGCCACGGGTGCGACCTTGGGGGCCTCGGGGAAGTCCTCTTGCTTGATCAGAGGCTCGGTAACTGGGGCAATGACGGACTCGGGAATGGGCTCCTCGGCCTTGACGGGGGTAGGGACCTTGGACATCTCAGGGGATGTGGAGCGGCGGGAGCCGATGTACTCCTGGGCCTTGGAGCTGTATTCACCAACGTACTGCTTCATCAAGCCGGTCGCCTGGGAAGTACGCTCGCCAGCCAAGTCCTTCAGCTGGTTGGTCTGGGAGTTGATAATCTCCTGGAGGTTGCTGATCTGCGCATCAATGATCTCGCGGTTACTGATGTAGACGAGAGGAGCGAAATAAGTGGTGGTGACGGCGATCACAGCGAGGCCCCAGAGGGGAACGAAGCGGATCAGCCAGTAGCCGGTGAAAGCAGCAGTGAAAGCCTATATCCATCAGTTCCAAATTTCAAGTCAGATTGGTTGCTGGTGGTTTCGAACATACCGCAACGGTGTGGAGAACATTCTCGGCGAACAGAATGCGCTGGAATTCAATCAGGAAGAAGTCCACAAGCTGCTCCAGATCCTCCAGCACAGCCTCAACGGTCTCCTTGGGAATGGTGTAGTAACGGCGAGGGCGGAATCCACTGGTGATACCCTTCTTGAGGATAATTTGGCCTGCAATCTCAACGGTGGCGGTCACTATACATCATTGTCAACGGATCATTCCACCGATTGTGGATCACGCGACCAACTCACATCCAAGCGACATGTACAAAATCTTGAAGGCCCAGCGGAGAAGAGGAAGATAACGGGCGGCAAAGATAAATCCAATCACGCTGGCGAAGGAAACGGCGGTCGCACGAGGTTGTTCCCACTGTATAGACAGGTTGGTTAGAACAGTATGGCAGTAAAGGAGCTTTCGCGACTCACGCTCAGAAGGCTGTACAGCAAGGAGTGGTAGTCTAAGGCAGAATTAGCATCTGGCTGCCCGATAGAAGCGGTCTCGTGACATACGGGTCAGCGGTTGACCATCCGCGGTGGTGGTGGAAGGGGTCACCCGCGAGTTTTTCAAGTCGCGTAGCTCACCACTGGTGCGGGATGCCTCGGACTTGAGGTTATCGACAACGGGGCCTATTGAAGAACCGGTTAGACGAATTCACTCAGGTTATCATCCTCCACACAGTTCCGGTGTCGCCAATTACCCTTGGTGACCACATTGCTGGTGCCTGAACCGCGAGGTCAAGGTCAGTCTGCGCCACGGCAACCGAGTATGTGAAAGAAAAGGAGAGCAATACTGCAATTCTCGTTAGAATGTGTGCGATTGACGTGATTTCGGATCCGGCGCTTCCAGAGTTGCGTACCTTACTGCCCGTGTTGGAGTAGTTCACATCACCAGAAGCCATGACGAATATGAGAAATACAGATAACTTCAATAAATAGACTCGTTGACGTGAAGTGGTGAAGTTGTGAGGAAAGGGGGGGGGGGGAAAGAGATAAGAGACTTGTTTTGATGCTGTCATGTGCGTTGCCAAGGCCGAGAGCAAGTCAGAGCTATGATGTCGACAACGTCTTCATGATGGCACGCCCCCTCCGCAATTGCTTCGGTCGATTTTCTTTTGTGCTCGACGCTACAAATATTCCCAACCAGTACATCGTCCACAAATTTCCTCAAATTTCCTAGATTTACGTCCTACTACTCAATACTTCTTCAACAAGGGCTAGTTGTTCATCTTTCGACCCATAACCAAGCTCGGTTTCTAATTCCTCACGCAGAACTGATTGCTGTCCATTCTGCGATTGGACACATTCTACATGCTAGCGGTAGAGCGGATGCTATTGAAAAGGTTCTTAACGAATTTGAAGATTCCAATGCACAACTTGCGAAAGATGGCAGTTCTGATCTGGCTGCCATACTTTCTATGAGCAAGCTTGCCGCGGTTACTGAATCAGAGGACGACCGTATCGTGAAATAGGCGAGTCAAACTAGGGCTGCCAGCCTCCTCTGTCCGAGTAGCATCTCTTAGCTGTGACCATTAATAATGTTAAGTTATGTATGTATGTACTATAGAATAGTCGGTGCCTTGGTGCCTTCGCTTATGTGATCCACGCCTTGCCTCTTTGGGACGTATGTTTTGATCAAGACCTCATCTCCATTCCGATACAGCGCGACCCACAACCCACCCCGTTCTCGATGGTTGTGCGCTCACAACTCACCTGCAACTTTCGACAACATTGAGAATCGACACTCCATTTTCCCCCGACACACAGCAGTACGGCGCGTTGTTTACATCATGGCCGCGGCAGGCGCGAGGGCGCAAAAGCCCGTGGGCTCGGCACCATGGATCGCCGCAGAGAAGGAGAACATGGCCGAACTCGTCGAACAAGAGATGGAAGAGGTCGAATATCCAGTCCGACATGAAATGGATTGGCTCAACGAACATATGACCGAAATCTTCTCCAAGGGCCAAGCGTGAGTCCCCACGCGCTGGTATATGTCAACTGAATGCTGATGACAGTCTAGAAACTTTGCGGATGTGTTCAAGACTCCCGGAAAAATGAGAGGCAAAACTCCTCGCACCGCACGGAAACGCGCTCCAGAAGAGTCTCGGGTGGTGAGTGACACACCTGTTGACTTGATTCCGGGTCGCCCACTAATGCAGCCCCTACAGCCTTTGAGTGAAATCTTTTCAGCTGCTCAAAAACAACTAGAGAACCAAGCAAGCCCCAGTCCCTTCATTCATCGCGTGGTATCCAAAGCCACCGCAACCACATCGACTGTGCCCCGCACCAAGGACGCGACGGAACAGGTGTCGCAACCACACTACCCTGATCTCAGCCAGAACCTTAACTCTTTCCCCAAATATAACACAGACTCTGGGTATCATGGTATGCCAGATGACGACGAAATGGTATTGCCTGACGTGCAACCAGAATCACAAACTTCTACTCAGCCCATGGAGACAGACGAGCCTATGGGCTCTGACACTCAAGAAATTGATATGTCGCTTGCTCAGCAAAATGCAGAAGACTCTTTCCACTCCGCGCAGGAGAATTTCCGCTCCAGAGCGCAGACCGTCGAGCCGCCCAACGACCCAACGCCGACCCAGAGGCGAACAACGCGCCCGGTCGAACCACATCTAAAGGAATCCAGTGTGGAAATCGCATCAACCCCGACCAAGAACACGAAACCACAGACCATATCCAAGATTGCGGACAAGCAAGAAAAACTGTCTGGAGAAAAGGGACCCGAACCAAAGCAAGTTGATGAGCCGGTCTCAAAACCATCACCTTCGCCGGAGAAGACTCCAGTGGCTGATACAATCCAACCCGAGGAATCTCAAAAACTAGATGAAACAACGGAGGATACTACAAAGGAAGACACAGTGCTTGATAACCTTGATGATATCGGCTCTCCCTCGGATGGTTCTACCCCTGAGAGGCCCCTTGTCCGAAAGAGTAGCTTGAGCTTCGCCTCGCTCCCGGCGCGAGAGCCGCTTTCAAAGTCCTTGGGAGGCTCTCGTCTTTCTCGGACAAGCCATGTGGACCCGGCAAAAATGAACACTGCCGGACGTCCCAGTTACTTTGGCCGACAGACTGGTGGTCATAGAATGACCCAGACTGCTGCGGACAACAATGCTGATTCCGCGGCTTTGGATAATGAGAACGACAAACAATTGAGTGATGGTCCCGATCCTGAACAGGCTACCAGGATGCACAGCAAAAAGTCTACTCAGACCCTACATGAAAGGATCAGCATGCTGGGCAAACTACAGCCAGCTCGGCCACGGAAATCGATTCCATCTGCTTCTGCGGCAGCCACTGGGCAAGTGCCCTATCCCGAACTTCCAGCGTCCAAGTCTGAAGCAAAGCCCGAAGCCTCTAGCCAGAAGTCTGAGGCAGCACCAGAGTCTCAGTCGAATGATGATGAGTGGATCAAGCCATTGAGCTCTCCCCAACGCCTGGAGCTTTCTAAGAGCAAGACCATGGACATCATGGAGAAGCTCTCCGAACTCGATAAAGATCGTACAGCTAACAAAAAGGAACTATCCGCCGCCGAGCCAGAAAGGCCTAAATCATCTTACTCGCTCTTCTCATCTCCACGGCCTGTTGGCCACCAGCAGAGCGCGTCTCTGTCTCATATTTCTGCAGATATGTCTACCACCCCGACTGGGTCTCCCAAACGCTTTGATGGCCCAATCAGTGCTTCGAAATTGAGACTGCAGTCGATTATGAAATCCGCCAAAGGCCTGTTTTCGAGCACTGGAAACACACCCAGGATGCAAAGCTCGTCGCCTGAGCAGCATCGTATCAAGCGAGTCGCTGAGAATGCAGATGGTAACGGCAGAACTACATCTCAGCCAACCAAGACTATCAGTCCTCCTCGTCAGGAAGGTCGCCGAACACGAAGCTCTACCGAGAAAGAAGAAAAGCGTCGACAGCATGAGCAGGAGGAACGGGAGGAGCAGCAACGGGAAGAGCAAGAGCGGGAGGAACAACAGCGGGAAGAAGCCCGTCTCGAGAAATCTCGGGAGCAAGAAAGACTCAGAGCCCTACGACTCAAGGCTGCCCAGGATAAGTCCTCAATGGAGCCAGAAGAGAAGGTGGCACCAAAGGCCTCTCAACCCCAGCGACAGCAATCTCGTGAGCCTGAATCATCTCAGGAGACCAGCTCCAGATTCGGTATCCCTCAGCCCAAACAAAACGATCGACGTCCTCTCAAGCCGACTCGTGAGGCTGTTCAGAAGCCTAAGCCGCCACAGCCCATGTCAATTCGGGTTGGCAGCACACTCTCCCGCCAGATTCCCATGGCATCTTCCAGCGTTCGGGACTCTACTGTCTCGACGGCTGCCCCGGCATCTGCCGCAAAGCCAACCCTTAAGAAGAAGGGTAGCAACAACTCACTACACACAGCTTCCTCTACGAGCAGCTTTAAGAGCACTGGTTCCAGTCAAACGCAGGCTCAGCGTAAAGCTCAACTTGCTAGTGAGCGCAGGAAGGAGCAAGAGGACCGCCGAAAGGAGGAACAACAACGCGAGATGGATCGCAAGCGAGCTCAGCAGCAGCAGGAAGAGGCTCGCCGGCAGAATATGCGCAGTCGTGCAGAAACCGAGAGAGAGCGCCGGGAACCCTCAGCCCAGGAGGATCCCGAGAAAGCTGCTCGCATGCAGGCCATTAGAAATCGCCAAATGGAAAACGCACGGAAGCATGAAAGACATGGCAGCCAGCAGATGAAAGAGGTAAGCATATTTGTTTGATAATCCATCTCTTCGGGTCGCTAATAGTCTCCAGGCTCCGATTCTCCAACATGAGAAGGCATCTTCTCAATCTTCTCAGCGCAGTGACTTGGGTGCTACTCGACCTCCCTCGCGTTTGGGATCTATGCAACCCTATAGCAGCCGTATCAACCCACCCGCTCCTAACCCTGCCAAACCACTGAAGAGAGGTATGGACGAAGAGGCCAATCATCGGCCCGCAGTCTCCAAGCCTGCCAACGTACACCCGACCGGTGAATCCAAGCGCAGGAAGACGGAGGATGAGCATAATCCTATTCAAGCCGTGCGAGCTCCCATGCCCCCCCCCGTCCGTACCTCAAGCATCAGAAAGGTAAGGCTTTGGATCCAATTTCTTTACAAACATGTCACTAATTCTTGCTTTTCAAAGCCCTCTATATTCGGACATTCACAATCATCAATGTCACACCAGTCCAGTTCTACTTTCAACAATGCTCAACCCCAGCGACCTGCACACCCCATGGGCTTGGCCAAGTACACCAGTGGGAAGATTCCATTTGCCGAACCTAATCATGCACCGCCACCTGCTCCCAAGGCCGCCCCTGGGTCTGCCCAGCGCGCACCAGCCAAGCCATCTCCCAAGTACCCCAGTGGTGAAAGTATCCACTTGCCAGAGATTGCTACCGACAGCGAGGACGAAGACGACTCCGACTCTGAAATGTTCCCTGTGCCCGATTGGGCTCAACCCAAGCATTTGGAGGGACTTCTTCGCCAGCAAGATGGCATGGAAGTCGACTCGATCTTTGGACCGATTGCACCATTCTCCATGGAGGATAACTTCAAGGGCGACAAGAAGATCAAGAAATACCGCGAGCGAACCAGCAGTGCAAACTGGTCCGGTCCCGACGGACTCACCCAGGAGGAAATCCGGAAGGATCTTGCCGAGCGACAGCGCCTGAAACTCAACGGTGGCTGGCGTTTCAACAGCAGCACCTAATGTCTGGATCGACACAACAGCCTTTTCTTTCTTGGATTGTAGATTGGCCTGTGAGATTGAACAGTGGCGGCCTTTTTTGGTTTGGGTTTTAACAGTGGACATGACTATGTCGGTGTTTTGGTGTCTTATTATCTACATGGCGTTATCTTGTACGTTGTACTTTTTAGGTCTATTACACTATGGTCTTAGACAACAGCTGCATAGGGAGCATCCATTGGTGCATGGGTTAATGAATTGTTATTTGACCAATTTTGGTTCCATGGATATTATCATTGTAGCCCGTGGTGTTGGGTATGTGCTAAGAAGATGTGACAGATGAAGTGAGGCTAGAATAGACACACAGCACATTATGAATCATATTGCACTAATGTCCAGACTAATTCATCAACTAGCATCATTGGTCTAGTGGTAGAATTCGTCGTTGCCATCGACGAGGCCCGTGTTCGATTCACGGATGATGCACATTTCTTTTTGCACTTTTTGTTTTATCTAGTTGACATACATTTTTTTGGCTTGTTTCAAGTCAACATTTCTTTGGCTTGTCTTTTTTTTGATTATATATCTTGTGGTGATTTATTCCAGCGACAACTTTCGAGGTTGTCAATGTGGTGGTGATACTGGCATGGTCTGGTGGATATATAAAACCGACCTCTATACTCCGTATGTGTTTCTGACATTCAACCATGTCAAAGTAACAAAAACCATCAAATCTAGACATTAGACCTATAAAAGAATACCATGGGGTTTATTGATCACACGGAAATAAGGAGCTGCCCATCCCTATCCGTACTAGTTCGCCTGACACCTTCATGACCCATATGAGTATACACAAGTACCGCTTGCCAGTACATTAGATGAAGTTCCGTTTTTTAGACCTTTTCTCCAATGATAAATAGAGAGATATCCCTCAATATCTCATACTTCATACTCTTCCATTACCCCATCCACCCGTGATTCCTACCACTTCCAGATACCATCCTCCACATCAGATCCAAAGCGCCAGAATGCCTGTAAGTCAAATGAAAGCCAGATGTGAGAGCAACAAGCTAAACCATACGGACTGTTTTCGTGCGTGGGCCAATACTCGACAAGTCCACTGAATCCCAGACTAATCCACATCACCATCTAGCTGATTACAATCATGATAAAGGAACTCGAGCCAGCCCTTGGCTCAGTTGGAAATACGTGAATCTCCACCTCAAAACGGCCCCAAAGACCCAATATACATACAGACCATTCACAAATCAGCAAAAAGCATCTGCATCGACGCAGTAGCAACAGCCCTAACGAACGCAGAGGAAGTCCTCACCAATACCATGCACATCACCGCCCCGAATCCCTGGCCACCGCATTTCATATCAATACTGTACGTCTCACAGATTTACTTCAAGTCCTCATTGTCGCCTTAAAATATGGCACAGTGCTGTATTGACCTTCTCACAGCGTGGTAACCACTGAGATTGCCGAAAACCTTTTCCAGCCTTGCCCGGAGAATGCCTAGGGTGAGCTTCAGGATATGCATCCTGTTGTGCAGATTCCCGAGTATTTGGTCCTTCGAGTTGAGAGTTTGAATTAGGCGTTGATTTGGTGGTTATTTGCGAGAGAGGTTGGGTTGTGCCGAAGTGACTTGGCGATCGTAACAAAGTAAACATGATTTTAGAAATGCATGGCTCCTCTATAAGTAATTGTCTATTGTGCCAGTTCTTAGCAAATCTCAATATCACCATCCTTGCTGAAGCATACACCAAGGGGGGCAACAGGCCCACCAAAACCATACACACACCAAGCAAGAAAGAACACATGCAGATGCAGAAATGTGACTTTGTACTCGGCCGCTCCATGAAGAACACGCCATGAGATAAGTATAAAAAAAGGCAAAGAAAAAAAACAAAAAAAACAAAGAAAACCCCCTATCCGAGCCGATCCCGGCAGCGCCTGCGACGTGATATAATACAAGATTCTACTGCTCTAAGCAGCAACTCCTCACACACTCACTCCATATCCGGCTCGATATCGCTGCCGCCTCCATCCATGCCTTCGTCCATGGCTTCGGGGTTCAGGTTGGCTGCGTCGGGAGCAACGCCGATTTGAGTCTCGTAGGAGACAGTGCGCCAGCCGGCTGGGACGGATGTGTCTTTGATATATTCGGACATGGGGAACTGATTTATGTTAGAAGGAGTACTTGGTTTTGTTTTTCATGCAGTTGGAGGGGGTTAGAAAGGGGAACTTACGTAGTGGTCGTTCTTCTTCATGGTGACCACCCATGGAACGTTGTCAAAGGTGACGGCGCGAATGCGGAAGTACTCGTTATCGGGGATCTTGCGCACTTCCCGCACGAAACTGTCCAGGTCTGGAGTCGAGACACTGTTAACAGCAGTGAGGAAGTTGGTAGGAGCAAGGCCGTAGTGGTAAGCGGGGGAACCGCGGCTCTAAAAGAGTGTTAGTAAATTACAGGAGAAATGGAAAAGGATTGAAATATACCCTAGCGCTCACGTAGATCTCACTGTGGACCTTGGAGATCTGCTGGCGCACAGCGTGATGCGGCTTTTGCAGGACAGCACCACAGAAGACAAGAGCACGGTCCGTCTCGATGTCCTCAGTGGGAACTGTCGGGACGCGGATGCTGACTTCCTCACCGTTACGAACAACCACTGCGTCCAGGACATCCTTCTCATACATGACATCCAGCTCAGAGACACGAGTGATGAGCTGACCGTCCAGGGTGAGGATGATATCAGCCTCCTGGAAGCTGGTGGTGGGGTCGGGGGTGACAGCAGCAGGCGGGCTGTCGACCTTGCGCACCATGAAGAGCTGGTGGCGCGAGGGGTTGGCCTCAGTGACCTTGTTAATCCAGTCCTGGGAGACACCCATGATACGAGCCTGGCTCATCTGCACGACGTAGCTTTCCATGTTCAAGATGCGCAGCTTGGGAGTCACTCCTTGCTGGATCTTCTCAGTCACGGGTAGCAGATAAGGCGTGGCAAGTCCGAGGTGGTACTCGATATCTTTGTGGGAGCTGGCAGAGCGTTCACCGAGGTAGTTCAGCCACAGGGCCTGTACCACGCCGTCTTCGCCGATCAACACACCATTTGAACATTGCGCACTGAGTCCGGTGTCCACAGTGACAGCGTCCAGGTTGATGGCGCGGTAACGAGGAGCCGCGGCGTTTGCGGGGATCGAGACAGTTGTGATATCAGTGACAGTGGTCTTTGCCACGACGATGCGGTAGTTTTGATTGAAGCCAACGAATATGGTATCTTGGCCTTGCTTGATGTAGTTAGTGCTGAGCTGGGCGCTCTTGACCGGAGCCTTGACGAGGCTTGGGTCATATTTGATGATGGTATAGTTCTGCAGTGGGTGGAGGAAGACCACCTTGGCACTGACGATGATTGAGTCGGCCACAGTAATGTTGATGTCACAAAGGTCATAGGGCACAATGGCTCGAGAAACGACTACCAAACCCTTCTCAGCGTCAATGACCAGACCAAAGCCGGTCTTCTTCGCCTGCGGGTATCCATCCAACTTTAACGGCATGATACAAGATACGCGCACGAAGCTACGCACGATTTCAGCCGCAGCGGGCTGGCTGATACCATCCAGCTGGATGAAGTTCGCCTCCATTGGCACAGGGGGTTCAGCAGGAATAGGATCGGCGATGTCGGAGAAATCCCAGATGCCGGAGTCGTCATTTCGGACGGCCAAGCGCATCTTCGGGTGCCAGTGACGGTCGACATAAATGATGCTTGTTCCCTTTGTGTGCAGGTCACGAATGTGGCGGTAAGAGATCACGACACGAGTGCGATCAGGAATGCCCTTCATGACTTGTACGAACTCGTTCAGATTACGAATTGGTCGCTTGTCGATGGAATCGATGATCCATCCAGCCACAGTGTTCTCCAGCTTAAATGAGCCTGCAGATTCACAGACATACACTCCGCGAGTGGCAATCGCATAGAGGCGAGACTGCTGGTAAGACAGATCGTGGAATGTGGCGCCGGCAACAGTCACAAATCGGTCTGGAGTGATTTCGTGGAGATCGCCCACCTGGCATTCGACTTCAACGTCCTGGCCTCCCCTCTGAACTAGCAGCTTGATGACACCACCAACGCTCGAGTCCAGGATATCGTCGAGACGGACAAACTGCGTGAGAAGCTCTCCATTGACCTTAACAAGCACATCTCCTTCGAGAAGCTTACCATCGGCAGGGCCTTCAGGCAGAATAATCTCAGCTGCAAGCATGTTTGTCTCAGCAGGTGCAGCCGCACGAACGGCAGCCTCCCACTCCGGAGTGAGACCGAGACGACGGCACTCATCGAAAGGCCGCAAAACCCATTGGGTCTGGATGGTACCACGAGTGACAGGCTTGCTTTCCTGAATACACTGCAGAGCGCGAAGCGGGCGATCCAACGGCAAGAAATAATCCGTTGCAGCTCCATCGGCTCGGCCACCGGCCTGCAAAGCGACTGCATGACCATCGATGTTGACCACTGGACTTCCGGAACTACCACCACTAGCAGCAGCAGCAGCCTGAATATAGTTCGTGTTGAAATCACAGTATCCCTCGCCATATTCGGGGGCGTTCCGGTCCAATCGACTGATTACACCGGACAGAATGCTCAGCTTTTCTCCAGCGTCGTTACCTACCACGCGGATTTCCGTGCCAACTCTTGCTCCATCAGGCTGAAGCTTGAGCTCGGTGAGAGCCATGTACCGAATCTTCGCCGGATCGAACTGCAAGATACCGAAATCATGAACGGGGTCGCGGTAAACAGGCTTGACATCGCACTATCATCAGTTTTTGTTAGCAGACGAACATACATCTCCCAGTGAAACCCATGGAAACATCGACTTACCTCTTCGTGGTTATCGAAGATACAATATCCCCAGAAAGGACCGGCACCAACCACATGACGATTGGTCAAGATGTAGCCACGCTTTGCATCCACAACAAAGCCCGTGGCTTGGCTGGACATGGAAAGCTCAGTGTCGAAAGAGCAGGTCTGACAGAAGTGAATGGAGACGGCACTCTTCACGACCTTCTCAATGGTGGCCTGCCATTCAGGTGAATCTGCCGGAGCAGGGACAACAGCCGGTGAAGGAGCTTCATCGAAGTCCTCCTCGACATTGTACACAGTTCCGTTGGCGGGCGTTGCGTCACCGGGAGTCAAGATAGCACCCTCCGGTCGAAGCTGCTTGTTGGGACGCTCGGCAGCATTGGAGGCGGTGCTGCGCTTGCGCTTTGCGCTCAAATCTCCATGAGCATCCATGGCGCAAGTAGCAGAGGTGTTGT
Source organism: Penicillium antarcticum (assembly GCF_028974205.1). Lineage (NCBI taxonomy): Eukaryota > Fungi > Ascomycota > Eurotiomycetes > Eurotiales > Aspergillaceae > Penicillium > Penicillium antarcticum. The sequence continues at coordinate 151,413 of NW_026695302.1, forward strand.
GCACACGGGGCCGGGGGTGGTTGGCAAGGGACGAAGCTGCCCGGAAGGACCTTGGGGCTAACGAAGCGGAGACCGGAATAAAAAGCGATTGGAGACTATGGGTATGCGGACGATGCGGGGATAAAAAGGAATGCGATGCAGATGACCGATCGGCGGAGATTATAGAGCTCAAAGGAGTGATCTGCTGAAGGAAACGCGATCTTGGGAAAGCGGAATTTGCAATTGACAAGCTCCTTCTGCACGCAACTAGCAGAGAACAAGACATACACCCTGAGATGAATGGAATGAAGCAAAAGAGGCTTTAGTCGTTGAGGGCGGAGAGCTAAGGAAGCACGTTGATTGGCGGGAGACGCTCACGCGATATGATCCCATGGCATCAACTTGCAGCTCCGGAGGCGTGCAGTCTCACATTCCTACGATTCCCTTTGCTTTTTTTTTTTGATCGTTGCCTAGTTTTGGATAATGTCATATTCAGTCTAATGTACAGGTCTGCCTTTTTTTGTCTTTCGTTCCTACTCGTGTCTATTTAGGTAGCTGCCCGTCGGAAACGAGAACTCCATGGTCTGTAATAATAGAGATCCAAATATGCTTGAAGATCTCCAGGCATTATGCCTGATCTCTTGCAGCAGATGTTATGCATGGTGGGAGGCCCATGCTTATGCTAGCATGCATGGTGGAGGATGTTGGGCAACGCCTTCTACACAAATGCGTGCGTTAGTGGTCCGAAACAGGAGCGGATGATTACTGATTGCCGCAGCGGACAACGCAGGAGCTCAATATAAATGTGGCGTATCTTCTCGCGAGGAAGACTGCATAATTCACAGCTTGCTCAGACAACAGACTCGCCCAGAGCGCCAGGGCTGGGCCCACCGTTACCCTGAGGGCTGAGGCGTTGTGGTGTCGAGGCTTTGCCAGATCGAGAGAAAAGCTCATTGAGCCTGGTGTACAGGTCATTTATACTCGGAAGGTTGGGAGGCGGTGTCATGATGGCTGGCGCTTGGGGCGCAACACCACCCGGTTTCTTGGCTCGATCAGCGATGGTTGCGAGATAGGCCAAGTTGGCTTGCAAGCGTCGCATGCATTCAATATATTCAGGACTTGGTTTCTGTCCGGCTTTTGATGGATCGACTGCCTGTTCTGTGGTTGGTGAATTTGGGTCTGGGTTGGAGGCAGCACCGGCCTTTCCAGCAGCTTGAAGGTTGACCACTTCCTGCAGCAGGGCGGAGTTGATATCAAGGAGAGCAGTGACGCGTGCTTTCTCACGCGCGGCAAACTGAGCTTGAGCTTGAGCTTGAGCTTGAGCTTGCGCCTGGGCCTGAGCCTGAGCCTGGGCGGGGGCCGCAGGAGAAGCACCGCTTTGAGGCGAGTTCATTTGTGAAGGTGGTTTAGGCCCGGTGCCGAGGAGATTATTCGCCGAAATCGAGGCCATGTTCTGAGAAAAAGTTTGCGCTACTTGTGACGGCATATTCTGACCGGAGGTGCCTTGAGGGGGAACGAATTGGCCCATGGTGGTGGGAACAGGAGCCTGGTTGAAGGGTGCTGAGAAGTTCTCCATAGGTGCTGCTGATAGCTTTAGGGTCAGTTAAGAAGACTTCAAGAGCAGAAGGGATCCCCAAGGATCACAGCAGGGAAAGTGACAATAAGTAAGGCTAGGCAAGGCCAAGAAACAGAGCTGCACCGGTACCAAGGAGGGGCTGGGAGGGTAACACAGGAGCTCATGAGGGGGGGGGGGGGGGGGGAAGATAGCTCAATTCTCTCTTGAGCCTCATGCAAGTGGTCCCTTTCATGGACTGGAGCAGGTGAAAGGTGACAGGAAAAGGTACTCCTGACACCAGGAAAAAAAGGGGGAAGGAGAGGAGGGGGGGGGGGGGGGGGGGGGGTCCACGAACCAGAAGATTGGGGAAAGCCTGAGGGTATCATAGCTCCAGGCTGCATGGGCATAGCAAAAGAATGTTGTGTCTTTGACTGATACGGAGCGTTAGGGTAAAAGGGCTGTTGCGGGCTCTGCGTCGGGACGGGATAGCCTGCCGGATAACCACTGGGGTCCATTGTGTGCCGGAACTAAAGGGGGTGGCACCCGTCCTGTAATATCTCGTCCCGCGATCCCTCCTGCTGTGTATGCACAGACGAAGAAGCCAAGGGTCGAGATCTAGAAAGCTCAATCTGTGGTGATTGGCTTAGACGGTGAGCCGGGATGTGCTGGGACACGATCGAGAAACAGATGGCCCGGATTCAGAGCGATCGGCTAATGGCTGCAGCGGAGACTTTGTGTGGAGACACGGGCCCCCAACTGTAGGATGGGGAAGATGATCGCAGAGGTTGACTTTGAATGTTTGAGATCGTATCTGATGATCTTGTTCAAGCAAGCACCGCCAAAGAGAAGACTTGAGGATCCCGGACACAGTCACGTGGTATCTACATGGCCTAAGGCAGGAGGGTGACTCAACATTAGCCTGAAAGTGGTGCCTGAAGCATGTGACTCTGCCCTATAGTTAATTACTTCTTCCACTTACTGACTGTAATTGTATCCTAATTCATACGCATTATGTGTTTCATACCTACTCTTTATCCTATCTCACCTTGACATATGTCTCCCAAAGTTCCTACCTTCACACAAGCAGGATTGCGATCCATGACGAGTAGACCTGGAATGTTTCAGCTCCCTCTTACCGCCATCTTGCCATCACACTGCAATTGCACGTACTTTTGACTTGCCACCTCAACATGCAAGATGAGGGACAGAGCTATGTCTCGTATAACTTCGGACTTCATACATATACCAGAACTGCTTGGCGCAGATAATGTACAGTAGAATGCTGATCGCGGCTCCACTAGAGTATCTAGACTTCCTCACTTTCGTTATAAACCACGTTCGGGAATCCAGATGCACACAATTCACACATGAGAGTGGGTGTTTTTCCGGTGATCGGCAAACATCTGCAGCAGACGTGATGTGTCAAGTGGGAGTAACCGGCGTCTTGGCTGAAAGAATGAAGCGCTGATCCTGAACTTTGTCGATCAACAGTCGGTGGCTGTGATGTACAGGAGTGTACAATATTCTGTCTGAAGGCATGTGATACCAGACATGTACAGAGTACAAGCTGCAGGGGAGCGAAATCGAACTATTGCCGGAGCCGTTTTGACGACTCGAAGGCATCGGGTCCACAGCGAATATGCAGGATGCTTAAAAGGGACTGTGGGCCTTGTTTGGGCGTCATGCGGGCGCCACAGGATCCATTGAAGCATCTCAATTCCAGGAAATGCAAGTTGGTGATCTCTGAGTAATGTAAACAAAGGTATGGGGCTGAACTTTTCTGGTATGACGGCGTTTCAGCTAGCCACAGTGGACACAATCGCCTTCACCAAGCCTAGCGTAGGGCTTGGCCTGCCTGTAGCCTTTTAAGCTGCCCGAGCCTCAATTTCTGGATAGTATCAGATTATTTGACCAAGGGGTTCTCCTGAAAATGTAGATTGAATCCACAATGTTGAGTTTTCTTATATTAATTACCGCTCGCTACCAATCGGCCACGAACACCACCTTGACACAAGTGATGTGATTCTGAAATTCAAGGGCTTGGATTTTCGCGAAAGCCCAATCACGGCTAAAAGGACGCAGAAGGATCCTAGATGTTACATGTACATCGAGTTCCTCAACTGGAAAGCTTCCTCTATGAGAAGTTGGCCCGACATTGTATACATGTCCAAACTTAATCGTGAATGTACGTCCAATGACGATAAGCTGAAGCCGTTATTGTGACTATTCAATGCCTTGTATTTGACCAAATAGATCTAACGTTTTTCACTAAAAATCGGTCATCGCGTGTGGCTTAGCTGGCCCACCTGAAATCTGTCTTGCAGAGCGGTTCATCTGGCATAACCTCGGCAAGCCCGGGATATTTTAGACGCTTGCAGTGTATCTACCGGAGAACACCCACAATTTTCCCCTGGAGAAAACTCGGTGAGAGGCTTATCGCGTTTGAATTCGGGTTGAATCGCAATAATCACGGCTCCACACGAACCTCTTCTCCGATGCTCCTCCGTACAGATTGGTTTCTCCGGATATTTGGCCGAGAATGTGCCATGGTGTTAAATGAGGCCCAGACATCTGGATCGACGCCGGCTGTAACGTTATTAGTGGAACAATACGTATAGTGCGGTGGCAAATTGAACAACCGGCAGCTCGGTGCAGACTAAGACTTCAGCTTGACCTCGGGGTTGCGTGTAAATTGCCTCTTTGGACAGTAAAAATTTCTCCCATCTCATTACATGTCTACGCTTAGGTGGAAGGTACTCTAAGCGAGGCCGAGTCCATTTACCCTCATGAAATGGAACTGTATCACTTTTGCTTTGGTCGGACTTGTATCTCCGAATCCGTACTTCCACCCAGAGCTATGCAAGTAGAACCCCATGAGCCTGACGCCCTCGGGTGCATGTCAAACTAAGAAGATCCGTGATCCAGGACTTTTGCGCAGGGATGACTTCGGATCCGGGGGCATCTATGCATGCATTCAATGTCCGGATTCCAAAGCTGCCCCCCCTTCCATAGCCACACAGCTTGCGTATTTTTTAATGGGTCTGGGTCTGCCTAAGCCCTACATGGAAGGACTCTTGGGGGTTAGTCTATGGTCAATCAGGATACATATTTGATCGGCCGGCCAATCTGAAGTTAATCTTGCACTTGACAACGTGAAACGACTGCGATAGATCACCTTGAGATACATGGAGGCGGGTGGAAGTTAGCCCGCCATGTCCATGTACTTTGGGCAGACCAACGAAACTCTCCCGTGCACATCCTCGACTCCAGGGCTTGCAAAAAGGGGGAGACAATCGCCATATTTATAGCCTAGACCGTTGAGATCGAGGAATTCCCTGCAAATCAAGGCTTGCCAATCGCGATCTCCCGAACTCATTGGAGAATTCTTCCTGATCGAATTGGGCCCGCTGATCACAACGAGGCCATGTGGACAGACCCGAACACAATCCACTCTAACTAAGTTTGACGGTCCTACCCTAGTGTCAATTGGGTTGATCTGCAAAGACGTTGCAGACCCCGAAGACCTCGGTATGGTAAACGAGACCCCGAGATCAGCTATAAAAACGACACTAGTATCGAACATCTTCTCCCCTAGAACGATATGATGCACGATCCCTCACTTGGAAAGAGCCTTGGTACCCATCTTAGATCCTTTGATAGGCCTTTCGAGCCAATGGAATCAGTCTCACTCGGCTATAAGCAAGGGGCAGGGAGAGACTGGGCGCCAAAACCATTAGGATCAGGCAACCAGTGGGCCTGTTCAAAGTTCCGTCACAGACGTTTGCCGATCTCTTATTCCAATCTGGCACTCTGCCGTCAACCTCGCGCCCCTTTTGTCCGAATATGGGGTTCCCTGTCACGAAACTCAACATTTCAGTGTCCGTTGACCGTAAGATCGGCCAACGACTATTCCCATGTTTCACTTGACCCGTAGAACCACTCATGGTCTGTAGCCGTTCAAGTGCTCGTATTGTTCTGCGGAAGAAATTGCACCAGCTAGCCCGGGACACCCCGTCCCTCCCAGGGACATGTCATAGTTAGTAAGGGGTGGTACGTGGAACGATCAGACGGGGTTTCCTTGACGTGAAGCTGCAACTAGTCCTGAGCACGTCAAGTTCTGACAGATCGTGATGCACTCGGGGGATTCCTTGTGGGCCACAGGGCCAATAACGTGGAGAGAGACGGAATTCCAAATATCCTCAACATGTACGTGCGTTCCCACAAGACCCTACTTGTACCTGTGTTTTGATACTGTAACCATGCTGAAATTTGTAGATCCGTACTTTCTGTGTCCCCACCGGCCTTTTATCGCCCCTGCCTGGAGCTGAGTCTCTCCTCCACAGTCTGGCGCTTTACTGGCTACGCCACAGCTGACAAGACTAGTGGCTGTGTATAAATCATTATCCTTATGCCCATCAACTTGGCACTTTGACTGTTGATTTAGTGAGGTTGCTTTTGGGTGGCTACTACAGCATGGTTCTCACACTTCCTCACACATATCATATGCCTGTAGGGAATCACCATCTCTACCCCACCATGCAGCCTGTCAGAAGCTGACCCTATCAGACGAATAGCCAAGCAGTCTGGAAAATCAGGGAACAGCCATTGAGTGCAAACTCTTGGGTACTACACCCCGAATCTGTGGTTCATGGTATGGAGCTGACTTGGAACAGACAGAAGCAATGTCGAGACAGCCACGGGACGAGCTGACGTACCCTCATTTCGCCTTGATCTATATTGACAGCAATGGCAATCTCGGTCAAAGATCATCCGAGTCAATCGCTGAGCGCCGCGAGAGAATCTTCACCCCCAGAGTGAGGGATGAATTCCTCAGGGCTGTGGCAAGTTCCAGAGAGTCGCAAGCAGTCCAGGGTCAATGTGAGTCTGTTTTCCCCTTAAATGAGGTTCTTGATTAACCCCCAACAGTGCCACCTGCCACACCAGCCAACCAAGCGACAGACTATAACGGCCACAGCACCCCACCACAGAGGCAAATTGCCAACCCTAAAGAAATGAATATAGATCAGAGTATGCAAAGTATGCCACAGACTGGACCCAGTCCCCACATTCAACCCGTTCAGCCCGAAACGTGGTCAACCCCCGAGTCCTGGCCTCAATGGCAAAGCTCACGGCCCAGGAAGAGAAACTTTGGAGGTCAAAACCTCAACTTGATTTCTCACCAGAAAGTCTCAATCTCTGTCAAAGATCGAGATCTCCTACGTCACTACTATGAGAAGATTTTCCAAAACCTGCAGCAAACCAACTGCCGGGTTCTTGCAAAAGCCTATGTCAAATTAGTTGAGCCACGCAAGCAGGTCAATTACCCCTATAACGGACGGAAGATCATTGCAGGGAGAACTCAGCAGCTCAGTCCAGAGGCAACAAAGCCTCCTTGGTGGCCATCTGGGGTGAGCCACCGAGAGCCAGACCATCTTCCCAAAGTTGGTATGAGAATACCCCTGCCAAAAGACCTCACCCAGGGCTAACAGTGTATAGAGCGCATTCGACTCTTAGTGCACATTCTGTGTGAACTACATGAGAGCCACGGAGTTACAACGGCTAGACTAAAAGAATGTGACCAGCCTATTCGACGTCAGATTCTTCCGGTCGATCGTCTAGAAATTCTCGATGAGGCATACCGAGTCCGTGAGGAGGAAGAAAATTTCCAGACTGGAGTGAAGGGTATGTCGGTGTATACAGCCATCGGAATTACCAAGACTCACCCTCGTTGATAGATGGAGAAGAACCTGTTTGGATCTCTCGTGCCAACCTCCCTGACACGACAGGAGACACTTCCAGCGGACAAAGCTCCCCGACCGAACCAGAATATACTCAAACAACAGCGAAATCAGAATGCAGCGATGAAGCCCTGGCCGTCGATACCTCAAAACTTCTCATCCCCTTCGATGACCCCCGATCGAACACCTCCCCATACCATACGACCCCCACCCACTATAACCCACCAATGCATATAAGCCCTCACATGCAATACATGCCCATCGAGCAGCCTACCCGCGGTTCCACATCACCACTGGAGTTAAAAAGGAAGCGGGAAGAGACTGTTGGGACAAACTTGGTCGACCGGACACGCCAAATGGGCCATACACCATACCAGTATACTGGAAACGTCAGTACCCAGGTATTTCCCATGGGTATTTACGAGGATCCTCTTGCAATGTCTGGTGTAGGTGCCTCAATCCCACCGTCGGTCCCTATATCACAGTCTGTCCCAATTACCCAGTCGGCGGCGGGACCGTCTACGGAACAGATGATGTTGTATGGTTACCCTTATTACTTTGATCAATGACGACCTGAAGATGATGAGCCGAGTATATGTAATGTCTTTTGATGATAATGAATATTTATTGGCGATTCAACGAATACCCTACCAGTCTACTACATTGTAACTCGACATGATACTGGAGCTGAGAAGAGAGACCCTCCAGAAAGAACAAGAAGAAAAGGATCAAGTCTATGATTGAGTTATTCGGCGTACAGACTTCAGCCTAAGAAAACAAAGCCAAATAGCTCCCTGCCAACCAATAGCAACAGTGATGAACCTCATCCTGTTGTCTGCGGTATTACGTGGCATTGCAGTCTTTCCCACCAGAACCAGACGCGGACGCGTTTGCCTACTGAGCTACCGAACCTGACTCCAGAAAATATGATAGTTACCTCGTATTCGTACATCAGATTAGATGAGTATCATATGATGCCTAGCGATTCGCCCTTGATCTTCTGTCGCTCGTACCGCATCCGCAACAGGTATGGAGCCTGATGCTTGCATCGATCATTATAAGAGACCTAGAACCCCACTACATTGTTTAATTTCTTTAAGATAAGTTGAGTCTATCCAAACAGTTTATGATTTCCCTTCTAAGAAGCGGCTTGGAGGTGTCAAATTGAATGATATACTGATATTTTGCTCGACTGATGTGGTTTATCTGCCTCTACAATAGTAAAGCGAGAGACAGAAGTGAATACACGGGCCTGCCTAGTGAATTCTCCCAATTTGGAAGCCCTACAGACACTGCGAGTACCAATCATTGGTGTAGGTACAAGTATACCCACTAACACAAACAGTACCGCCAGTCCATCCGGAGCCACCACACTGTCCCCAGTGAGCAACACCAGTGCTGCCACCTGAGCTAGCAGTAGTGGTAGTAGTAGCCTTAGTTGTAGTAGCAAGAGTAGTAGCAGCAGTGGTAGTCGAAGAAGCTGAACCGCCAAGAGCATTCAAGATACCAGTATAAGCAGGCTTCTTAACCAACCGATCATCCCAAGGACACGCAGCGCCCTGACCAGAGAAAGTACCAGGCACCCAAGAGTACTTGTCAGTGTAGTCCCAGATAGTAACACCAACACACTTGACATTAGCCACACAAGCAGCAACAGTGTTCTGGTAATCCGTCGATTGCTGAGCAAGCAAAGCAGAAGTCGAAGGCAGTGTCATACGAATGTCAAGCTCAGTATACGCAACCTCAACACCAAGGGCTGTGAAGGCAGCCAAGTTGGTAGTCTGCGCGCTCAGGCTGGGGGTGCTTCCAACAATGAAGTGAGCCTGCAGACCAACACCATCAATTTTGACACCGTATGACTGAATAAGCTTGACAATCCTCTGAGCGCCTGTAGACTTGGACCCGGCGGATTCGATGTTGTAGTCGTTGTAGTAGAGTTTGACGGATGGGTCGGCGGCGGCGGCAGCTGCAAAGGCGATGGGGAGGAAGGCTTCGCCAATGGTTGTGTAGAAGATACTGCTGCGGTAACTGCCGTCCTCGTTGAGAGCTGTTTGAATGTACTAGTTATAGAATGATCTGAAATAGTTCAGACTAGGCACTCACCTTCGTTGACGACATCCCACGCGTAACACTTCCCCTTGTAGTGAGTAACAACGTTGGTAATGTGATTCTTCATAGCAGCAATCAGAGTCGCATTGGTCCAAGTACCACTCGAGACTATCCTTCTGTCAGATCATATTCCAACATCACAAGTTATGTGAGGACCCAAGACTTACCCCAGCTGGGCAGCTGGCTATGCCAGACCAAGTTATGGCACCGCAGCTTCTGGCCATTGGTAGCAGCAAGATCTGCAATGACATCGCCCTGGGCGAAAGAGAATTTGTTCTGAGTCGGCTCAGTCGCATCCCACTGTCAATTGTTAGTATATGCCAGTCAAGCAAAGGAGCACTGTGCAAACCTTTTGAGAATTTCCAGGGGTAATTTGACCAAAGTCATCCGTGTTGCTTAACTGAGTCAAGTATGCGCTATCGCTCAGCTCGGGGTTGTCAGTCGCTGATCCGAAGTATAGCTGTCCTTTGGCAACGGCAGCAGTATTCAGACCAGCTGCTTGTGTTCTAACCAGTCATCGGTGTTAGTATCAAATGACGCTTCATAATTGACAATTTCCATACAGTTGAGGTAAAACACCGGCCAATGCCAGAGCAATAGCAGATAAATGAACCATAGTGACCAAAGGATCCGAAATCGTCGATATTAAGTCTGAGCCCAAGCTTCAATCTTGCACAGAGGACGAGACGCCCAAGCTCCTTATATAGTCCTAAAGAAAGCGCCATGTCAATATTCTCAGCATCTGTCCCGGCGCTAGGTTAGGCAGTTTCACATTGATCGCAACAGCCATTCGGGGCGAGAGCCCGTGGCGTAGTTGTCGCGGCCGTTCGAACTAGTCAAATTGGGTCATTTAGCTTAGTTCATGCATGGGAAATGGATAGTCTAGTATGAGCTCATGCATGGTGAAGGTAGTTAGCCTAAGATGTAGAGTAATAGTCACGGAGCGGAGCTCCACGTATGCAGAACAGCCGTCCGGAGGAGACGCCGTATTTTCTTTACGGCAAAAGGGACAATGGGGAAACCCCTGAAGAGGCATAAACAGTCGAAGTTGAAGAGGGCTAAATGCACGGCTAAATGTGTCTTCTCCACTTCAACGAACCTGTCGATCCCTTCCTGTCCAGCTTTGTCTGGGGTATTGACTTGTTTATTGCCGACATTACCAAAATATTTATTTGGGGGTAAAATAACACACTATAATACAGGCTAGACTGCGAGTTCCCTCACTTGATTGAGCCTATATTAGCGCCGGAGAGATGAGCCTGTATAGTAACTCCGGGCCTCGCGCATAATGGCTACGATCAATGCGAGCCAAAAGCTTCATGGTAGCGTGGCTTCATATGCTGGACTATGAACAGTTGGACATCCTCCCGGAGGGCGCTGCCTTTATAATTGAGCCATATCTATGTAAAGCCAAAGATGCAAATATGTACATGAATAGACATCTTGGAGGGTATCAGCTATTTTATCGTGGTCTTGCGTGAAGTAAAGGCAAGACCAAATGGTAGGTGTTGATAGGCGTCGCAGTTGAAGCGGACCAATTCGCAGTTCCAAGGCAGAAATCTTGACTTCTGCCAGAGCCGTGAAAGTGGTTTTGCGTCGGGACTTCCACTGAAAACCAGCGGCGATCAAGGGCGAGGTGACGGGAAACAGATCATCGTGTATAATGACGCAATGTCAAGTTCAGCCCGTTTTACGAGCCTTCATCTCTGCAATAAACTTGCCGGTCTTTGAGAGAGGCACAATGAAGATGCTGACAAGCTCATCCACAACCTCGACCTTGCCACCAGAGAGGATCTGAAGCAAAGGCAGCTTCTTGCCAGCCTTGATCAGACCACCAGTGACAGTCTGCATGAAGCACTCGACATTGTTGATGTTGTATTCCTTCTTCGTATCCCAAGGCAGAGGGAAAAGGTACTCCAGGTGATCGGTAATAGAGTTCATCTCAGAGAACGACTTGATAAAGTCAGACTGCGCCTCCATGGGATACAGGAAAACAGCGGGGAACTCGACAGTGCTCTCCGGTGATAGAGGGTCGGGGACGAGTCGGATCTTAGCGTCTTCCATATCCGGTGGTTGCTCAGTCTTGCGAGTTCTGATTTGGCGGGCGCGCAGGGCGGTACTAAGAACCATGTTCTGCTTGCGCAGCTTTTTCTTCCTCGGCCTTCTTCCTGGCGGCAGCATGCTCCACGTTGGCCTTGCGCTCGGCAATCTTCTGGGAGGCGGTTTTAAGAGATTTGTTTTCGGGATCGATAGCCAGACCACGGTTTGCGGCATCTTCAGCTTCGGCAATCTTGTCAAGCTTAAACAGGGCCATAGATGAACGGTAGAAGGCCTTTACGTTCCTGGGGTTGACCTTGAGGGCGGCAGCGCAGTCGAGGGTACATGCGCGGTAGTTTCCTGAAGCAATAGAATATTAGCAAAGCTCGTCAAAGTCCGACAAGTGTATATACCTAGTTCCAGATTGCAAAGAGCTCGGTTGATGTGTGACACCTCTTCCAGTTTGCGCAACAATGCCTCCTCAGCCTTGGGATCCTCGGGCTTTTCCCACTTGTTCACCTTGGCAAAGATAACAGCAATACTCTTGGTATAGAACTCCTTGGCATCGATCCATCGAAGCTCCGATACGGCCTCGTTACCCTGTTCCTTGAAGGTTTGCGCAACCTCGGCCTTGGTACCTTCGTTCTGCATAGCCTGCAGAGCGTCCAAAAGAACGTTTTCACCATCTATAGAGCCAGCTGTCAGCGTAGTCCACTGACAGTATTTGAATTCCAAGGAAACACATACTCTCGTCACCCGCATTCTCAATATCGGTCATGAACAGAGGAGTCTGATTCATCATTTTGAACAACTCCTCCTTAGAATGCGATTGAACGGCCGCAATAGCCGGTGGGAGATCAGGCGCATTAGGATCAGTCTGAAGGGCCTTCAAACCCTCCTCATTGATCGGGAAAGGAAGATCGTTGCCAGGTGCAAAGGCATCGAAGCCGGGTTGGGGAAGGCCCTGGTTAATTTCGGGAGGGACATCGTTCAGGTTGAGCGACTCATCAAAGTCATCCGGAAGCTCTTCGATTCGCGACATCGTGAAATGGTGCCACAGCAAACTGAGCTTTTGGAGATTGGAGATCTTCAAAAGCTTAGAAATGATATGATGCCCGCCGAGCAAACAGTGCAAACCGGAGGGGAGCCGTTGAGCCCTAGCCCTAACACCAGATTGAGCTCAAGCTCCATGCGACACGTGATAGAACTAACTGTTTTAGGTTGGAATAGTGCCTGAGGCCGAATTTTATACTTATGTATTGTACGGAGTATCAACATACATTTGTTACTTTCAGACTATTTTACAGCATGTTTCTTGACCTGCACCACATTGACATGGCCATGTTCAATAGAGAAATATATAAAGTGTACTACCTCGTTCCTTGCAGCATAAGAAGTATCCCAAGAAGACGATATCAGCGCTCAATGGTGATGCCACGCCAACTTTCATCCTCCTCCCCTCGATCCTATACGATCGACATCTTAGAGTGAATATAATAGACTGGAAGTACGCATCATAGATCGGATAGTTCTCCCTTCGCACTGGCATGACATCGGCAAAACCCCGACCAACCCTAACCCCGCATAAGTCGGATGAAACACCGAGCTCCGGTATAGGCTGTTCGAGGTCGGGGATATCAAAGAGGAGCTATCAGACACAACTCAGCCAAAGCATACAGCATACACCAAGAGAAAAGGAAACAAAGCCACTCAAACAATGACTCAAACCTCCAAAATCCTCATTCTCCCAGGAGACGGCATCGGCCCAGAAGTAATGAATGAAGCCATTAAAGTCCTGAAAGCCTTCGAAACACCGCAACGCAAATTCGAACTGCAACAAGAACTGATAGGAGGCTGCAGCATTGATATCCACGGCAAACCAGTAACAGACGAAGTTAAACAAGCAGCCTTAACCTCCGACGCAGTTCTATTCGCCGCAGTAGGAGGACCAAAATGGGATAACGCACGACGTGGACTAGACGGCCCTGAAGGTGGCTTACTACAGCTACGCAAGGCAATGGATATCTATGCAAACTTGCGCCCGTGCTCGTCTACATCCCCTAGTTCGTCCATTGCTAAGGAGTTTAGTCCTTTCCGGCATGATGTGATTGACGGTGTTGATTTTGTTGTTGTACGCGAGAACTGTGGTGGTGCTTATTTTGGGAGGAAGATTGAAGAGGAGAAGTATGGTGAGTTGGATGATTATCTCCTAGCATTGATACACTCTTGCTGATGGGTTGATATAGCAATGGACGAATGGGGCTACTCCGAAGCCGAGATCCAGCGTGTAACACGTCTATCAGCTGAAGTGGCACTGCGACATAATCCACCTTGGCCAGTCATCTCCCTCGACAAGGCGAATGTGCTGGCCTCTTCTCGGCTTTGGCGTCGCGTAGTGGAAAGGACGATGGTTGCCGAGTACCCGCAGGTGAAACTGGTGCACCAGCTTGCCGACTCGGCCTCATTGATCCTGGCGACGAACCCGCGGTCTCTGAATGGTGTTATTCTGGCGGATAATACCTTTGGTGATATGATCTCTGACCAAGCTGGGTCAATTGTCGGTACTCTTGGTGTATTACCGAGTGCCAGTCTAAATGGTCTTCCTGGTGATAAGATGCCGAAGACGAGACCGTATGGATTGTATGAGCCTACACATGGGTCTGCTCCGACGTAAGTGTAAACATAAATGACGACTTATAGTGTGTTTCCTAATATGTTTTAGTATCGCTGGGCAAAACATCGCCAACCCAGTTGCAATGATCCTCTGTGTTGCGCTCATGTTCCGGTACTCGCTAAGCATGGAAGCAGAGGCTCAATGCGTGGAGAATGCTGTGCGAAAGGTGTTGGACTCAGGACTGCGAACGCCTGATTTGGGTGGTAAGGCTGGGACTAAAGAAATGGGTGATGCGATTGTATCTGCACTGTAAGTATGCGTGATAACAGAAATGACTTGATGTGAGGCTTCAGCTTGAGCAGAATACGAAGGAATGTCTTTAGTAAATAGCCTCAAAGAGCTGGCATATTGGCTAGAACGCTGGAACAAAGAATGTATGTCTTAACGTGCTCGAATGTAGGTTGGAGAATTGAGATGATTGCCACATCCTACCACCCTTGGACAAACAATTATATCCGGCTTCTTTGATACAAAGAATTATGCCAAAGGCAATGTTTGCTCTCTGGGACGCGATGAAAGAACTGAGAATGTATCAAACTTCGTAATCGGTATCCCCAGACATTTGGAATTGACTTGTTCCTTCTACATCTACTGCTACTTTGCCTCTCTAGAGGTTTAAGAACCTGGCAAACCCATTCCTAAAGTCTGCGACAATACCTGAGGGACCAAGTACCAAGTGTCTCTACGTCCAAGCCAGTCAGATCCACCTTCAAACACTGTCCAAAGACTCGAAGCCCAACACTCAGAATGCCATCTGAAGAGCAAAAAACCCTTCCCCCTCCCCCCAATCCACCAAACTCAGAACCATCACCGACGCTACCGTTGACCCAGCGAGCAGCAGCAGCACCACCGCCAACTCCCCAAACACCATTCGATCAGGCCAAACTACCGGGATGCTGTGCTTTCCGTCTCGAAAACCTCGAAAATCAAACCTCCCAAACAAAGAAAGAGCTCATGAACTCAATCGCACAAGACATTTGCGCAACATTCACCTGCATAGCCAAGCACGCAGAAGCCGGAAACCTAGAAGACCAACACACAGATGTGATCGACAACGTGATCAAGATGATTCGCGGCACAGATGTGAGAACACGACACCGGCTGGAGATGCGGGAGCGGCGATTGCGGAGAGAACGCAATTGGCTACGGATGAAACATCTCAAGATGAGTCGGGACGTTAATGATCTGTCAGGGTTGTATCGGAAGAAAATGCGGGACTTCAATGCTGCGTTGCGGAAGCGGAATGGCGAGATCGAACAGTTACGGGCGGAGAGGGAGCTGTTGATGGTTAAGATACGTGAGGATAGGGATTTGTTGGTAGCGAAGATGTGTGATAAAACTGTTCTTGCTGATGATGCTGTTGGTACGGATATTGATGTTGATGGGGAGTTTGAGGTTGATACGGAGGTGTGAGTTCTCTGTTGTGTTTCGTTTGCCTGGGGTATTTGGATGATTAGTCTGGGGAATCCCCGGATTTCTGTGATATCAGTTGTATCAACAATCACATTCTGTCTGTTGTAGTAATCCAGTGAAGCCGGCTCCAATTTGTTAGCAGCATGTCTCTGATCTGTGAATTAGTCCATGTAAATGATATCACACTGTGATGTCCATCGGTATTTGACTTCCGAGGCATTCACTCGCGGCATTTGATAGGCAAACGCCTGAACCCGGAGTATGGGTTTTAAAGAGCCCGGCCCCTGTGATCTAAACCGAGCCCGAACACCGGAGCACCGTATAATATTCCGAAGCGAATCCACCCGAAATCAGTAGAAAATCGTTGATTGACTGTTGCCATCGACCGAAGGGACCTCGGTTGCTTTGAAAAGACGCAAATTGATTCGGCCCGCAGGATCCACCGTCACTCCGCGCATGTGGACGAGTTCTGGAGAAGACCCTTTTCTCTTCCATTTTCCCACACTCTAGACTCTTTTAGTATTCTCTTTCTTTGTGAATCACTTGAAACGACTTCATCCTCTCGTTGTTGCCAATCCACCTTTTCAAGCACAGATCTACCCAAGACAGGGCTCTCGGCCGAGAATGACCATCCACGACTATGAGGCAGTTCGCAAGGACATCGCCGCCCAGCTGAAGAAGCCCGATTATGACGATGGCAGTGCAGGACCCGTGTTTGTGCGGTTGGCATGGTAAGTAACCCCCAGAATTTGTCTTGCCTTCCCCGGTCGGAATCCCGGAGCAACGGCCGAGCCCACTCAGCGCAACGGTTAACCCGATCCTCAATAGGCACTCCTCCGGTACATACGATCTCGAGTCCGACACGGGCGGTTCCAACGGCGCGGGAATGCGATACGAAGCCGAAGGAGGCGATCCCTCGAACGCAGGTCTGCAACACGGACGGGCATTCCTAGAGCCGATCAAAGAGAAACACCCTTGGATCACGTACTCCGATCTGTGGACACTAGCCGGCGTAGTGGCAATCAAGGAGATGGGCGGACCCGAGATCGAATGGCACGGCGGACGGACAGACCTGGTAGACGACTCGAAGGTGCCACCACGAGGCCGGCTACCAGACGGAGCACAAGGCGCCGACCACCTGCGATTCATCTTTTACCGCATGGGCTTCAACGATCAGGAGATCGTGGCGCTAACAGGCGGCCACAACCTGGGCCGATGCCACGGCGACCGTAGCGGTTTCGAAGGACCGTGGGTGACGAACCCGACGCGATTCTCGAACTCGTTCTTCAAATTGCTGCTGCAGCTTGACTGGAAGCCTCGCAAGATGGCAACTGGTATGACGCAGTTTGTGTACGAGGATCCTGATGCCGAGGAGGACGAGGAGCCTTTGATGATGCTACCGACTGACATGGCCTTGTCGACGGATCCGTCGTTCGCTCCTTGGGTGAAGAAGTATGCCGAGGATAAGGATCTCTTCTTTGATCATTTTGCCAAAGCGTTTGCGAAGCTCGTTGAGCTTGGTATTCAGCGGGATGCCAAGGGTGTTGTTACCAATACTGACAACCGTCTTGGTGGATATGTTTCTGCTCCGAAGAAGAGCAACACTGCCACGGGCCCGCCTAGAGCGCGTCTGTAGATTCTGTGTCTGGATAATTTCCCCATTGCGTTAGATTTGGATATAGCCTGTGTAAAT
Organism: Penicillium antarcticum; assembly: GCF_028974205.1. NCBI lineage: Eukaryota > Fungi > Ascomycota > Eurotiomycetes > Eurotiales > Aspergillaceae > Penicillium > Penicillium antarcticum. The sequence continues at coordinate 168,611 of NW_026695302.1, forward strand.
AGATAATAGAAGTTTCAGGTATTTGATTCGAAGAATGAATGTGCGTCAAGTCAATGTTCCTAGATGGAACCGATGAATATAGGATGGAAGATGAAGGAGGAAGAGGAGAAGGGAAGGGAAGAGAAGAGAGAAAGGAGCCCGGGGTATTGCGGGGGAAGCACAGACAGTCAGAATTTAGGTAACATGGTAACATCGGAGTTTATACAAGTTGGCAGAGATGAGTACGGAGTATGTTTAATAAGAGGCCGCTGATTGGCAGAAACCCCTGTCGACTAGTATATCTTCCGTTATGGGTTATTTTCAACTTTTTGAGAACGGAGGAACGTGACTGTAAACATATAACGTTAACCTGAATGATATTGACAATAACACAAAGCAATACATAAACATCCCAAACACCGAGGCTGAATGCACTTATAATAATGTTAACACCGTCCCTCTTTCAGACCACCTAGTTTTTACTTCTCCGAGTAGGTTGAACCCTCTTGGGCCCTGACTCCGCTCTAGTATTCTGCTTCGTGACTTTCATCGTCGCCTTCATAGATGAATCCTTTTTAGGGGTCGCCTTCTCAGGACTCGCGGTTCGAAGTCTCTTGATAGTACAAGGTCGGCGACGTGGCGATGACTGCACCTGATAATCCTCATCCTCCGCATCTTCCTCTTCGGAGACCTCCGGCGTGACCTCAGCTTGCTTCCGGGACTGGCGACCCTTTCTTGGCCGCGGTGTCGTAGTTCCACTGCCAAATACTTCAATATCCATCATCGTAACATCATCATCTGCATCTCTCTGGACGGGTTCGTTTCCTGTCCGCGGATTCACATCTATCGTCGGAAAATCCAAAGCACCTTCCTCGGCAGGTTCACCCTGGGGCCAAAGATTCGACAAATCAGCAAACCAGTTCGGGTCCTGCTGCGTGAAATCGAGCGCGCCATGATACGAGTCGAGGCCGAGCCCGTTGTCGCTTGGGTCCACAGTTGTTGCAGGAGGAGAATTGAATCCTGCATCGGGTGCTGTGTCTCGGTATCCGAACCAGTTGAAGGCTGGATTGTTGGAAGAAGGCGGTGGGACATTAGTGGCTAATAGCTGAGGATCAAGCGTTGAGATGTCGATGACATCCGGATCAAGGAATGCTGGGTTGAGGTTCGCCCCCTTAGAGATATTGGGAGTCAAAGGCGCGCCCACAGATGGAAGAGCAGGTAGGTCGAATGGCTGATTTAACGAACTGAGCACTTGTCCCTGAGCTGGGTCAAGGTCAAAGCCAGTGAACGGAGGGAAAGCAGTGAAAGGCCGAGCAAGACCGGGCAGGACGCGATGCCAAGGATCTTTTTGGATTTGGAGAGTAGACGAAGCCCAGGGTACGTGATTCTGGAGGAGTTCTTTATCCTGTGATTTCAGGAGGGTCATGTCTTGCACGGTCTCAACAGCTGCTTTGAGGACATCCTTCGCAGGACTCATAATCCGTTCGTAGAATACTAGGGGAATAGCACCACCCTGGCACCACTCAATGGGGACTCGATTGTTTTTGTTGTAGCCTGGGATTCCCCCAACGATTAAGCCGTGATTCAACTGGCCGTCGTACATACAAATATTCCCCGTGTCGTATTCACCACGCTTCGTATCTGTCCAGTAGACACGAGCATGTCCCTGGTAAATATAGACGCCACCAAGCCAGCGATACCTCGCTTTCTGGACTCTGTCCCCATAGCCGACATACTGGAACTCAATGTCTTTGGTATGATCAAGAACCTTTGTCCTCCCATCAAAGGTCATAGTCAAGCGTAGTGGAAGCTGACCGACCTTCCTCTCGCTCCGGATATTGTTTCCACCACATGACGTGCATTTACTTTCCTTCCTTGAGTAGAAGCATCGCTCAAGCAACTTCGACACCTCAATCCCCTTCTCATCACCCTTAAGATAGGCAGGCATCACACAGGAGCCTTGGTGGGAAATGACAAATGCACTTGTACGCGTACACCTGCACGGCACGATTCGCTCAGCGTAATAGAAACGAAATTGGGAAAAGCTCTTGGTGCCTTCTGCCCAGACAACCCATGGCGGAATAGGAGCCCCCATTTTCATACTGGGATAAGTATCGCAGAACTTCTGAAAGAACATATCGCGCTGGACGCGAGAGTTATGCTCATCCAAGACATCCCAGGAGACATTGATAGTTTCAATAAAAGCCTTCTCGATATCTTTAAAACCAGCCTGTCGGTTATTACAGCGGTCGATCTTGGTGCAACCAGCATCAATCAAAATACCCACTGCAATCACCGCATCAATAGAACAGGAATTCCCGCTCCAGATGGGACCGCGGCCACGAAGGGGATAAACGAGGCCATTTGGATCCCATGAAAAAGTCACAGGATCCAACCTTACGTTGGATATATTATTGAAGGTCCCAAGCTGGGCGTTGAACAGATCGCCAATTGACCGAGCTGTCAATTGCGGAGCAGGCACTGTGCGAGTTGGGGCACTGGGATCGCGTTCCAGGTCATTGTATGCAATCTTTACCAGGGCCCGTTCAATGACCTCTGCGACATTTCTGGGATCATAGGCGAGTGAAAGGGCTGTGTCAACAAGGGTATTGATTTGCTGGTAGCCAACAGGGGCCGTTTTGAAGAGCGGACTGTGGCTAGGGTCTGCAAAGATTGGGTCATCATATTGGCGGATGGGGGCGGCATAAATAGGATCCTCACTGCCGGAACCTATAGGTTTTGGGCCTGTATAAGCAGGAGCACCGGGCGAAAGGACTCGTCGTCGCTTGTGTGAGCTTTCCGGTGCGGCTAAGTTTCCTTGATCATATTGTAACAAAGGTTCGAAGAGGGGTGAATCTGCAGGCTCTAAAAACTCTTGAAGCCTTTCGAATACCTCTTGTTCCGATACTGGTCCGTTATTCGTTATTAATCGGGGTATTGATTGAGGTGGCTCTACATAAGTGTCGGCTGAGAAGAGAAATTGCTGGAGATAAGCATCTGATGTCTCGACATGCGCATCGGAAGGACGTTGGTACTCGGGGAGGAGAGCTACGTCGATATGGGGAAGATTTCGATACCATCGACTGACAGGTGCAGGCCGTGGTTCGAGGTTGTATTTCATTAGTCGAGGCCCGCTGTCTCGGTTGAAGTTAAACAGTTCCGTCCAGCTTTTTGGACGATGCTGCTCTTGCATGTAATAGAACAATTTCCAAAGCATTTTCTTGAGATCGATGATATTTCGTCTTTTTCTGGTGTAATGAAGAGTGACGAGCTGCTTATCGTAGTGAATTCCCCAAAAGTAATGTTTCATCACTACATCGATCTGCCCGATACCAATCTCCCGGCCTTTTGACTGGCTCATCGTAGTAAGAGTTCTAGTCAGAAACTTCCAATCTTCAGGTGGATCCTCAAGCGCCATCAAGTCATATTTCTCACTAGGCTCAGGGGGATGCTCGATATCATCTGGGTGACGTGGAAAGGGTTTATCTTGAAGCTCCTCCATGATGAAATAACACGGTATAGGTGAGAAATGACGTAAAAACTGGAAAAAGAGAATAGTATCAGGATATCAAAATAACGAGCATTGATTCAAACTGTCGAAAAAAGTAATCGAAGGACATTTCAAGCGGTGCGAGCTGGGCTTTTTAATGAAGAACGAAGTTCTCGTTGTTCAAAGACCAGGGTCAGTGCCACCCAGAAGAGCAATACCTTGAACATAGTAAGCGGGAGATCAAAGAAACACTCGAGCCCGATGTCGAATCCATAGTAGTATTCAGTTAATCAAAGAACAGAGCTGAGGACAAAGGCTTCGCGCTCCAGATTCGGTGGGGCAGCAGCGGCATGATGCTGCGTGTTTCTATAATTGTCGAGGGGGAAGGTCTCGAGGCCGCCCAGGGAACATCAAAGAAGATGTCGAGTAGAAATAGATATCACTGGCCAATCTCAAATGGCGAAGTTATGCCATGTGGACAAAGGGCACCGCATATTGACGGGGAGATCAAGTTCAAGTGCCGGACAGGGAGGAGACGTCCAATTCAAGTGAAAGATGACATTGTAGCAATTTTCCTACAGTATAAGTGCCGTCAAAGGCTTAGTAGTAAAAATATTGGCTCTGAGGGGGCTCTATCATCGAATCAACAAATCACCTGAGCGTGGTCACAAGGGAGTCCCGAGTCGCAGTGCCAAAAAGTATGGCCTTGAGTGTAGATGGAAATTCGATGAAACCATCTCAAAGCAATCGAGTCAAAGAGCTTACAGCCGGTTATTTCCCGCAATTAAAGAAATCATCTTATGGCTGAAGAAGTCAGGGACCAAAGGAAGCAATGATCATTAGGAAACAACAAAGATATCAGGGCTAGGGGTAAGATACATGTAAATAACAGAAACACTTACAGTAATATAACCAAAGGCACTCTATGGTCAGCTGACTTCACCTGATCTGCGCTAACCCTTATTGGCCTAGTGGCTCACAAGCGAGCCCTCGTCCCAAAAGGGTTAGTGCGTTAATTACCCGATCCCACAAGCAAAGTCACTCAGTTGGACTTCCTCCTCTCCATCCCTCTGTCGACAACCCATCGCGATACTCGCCCATCGCCCACCATGTGTACGTGAACACCCCTCTTTTCAGTCTGAAAGCCCTCTTATGATACAACACAACGAATGCGCAAAGAAAAAGCGATGGAAAAAGACGACGGTTCTGGAAATTGAAGGCTAACGTGCACTTCGATAACAGCGCTCGTGTCCGGCGAGAAGACGAACTTCCAGTTCATCTTGCGTCTGCTCAACACCAATGTTGACGGCAAGCAGAAGATCATGTACGCCCTGACCCAGATCAAGGGTGTCGGTCGCCGCTACTCCAACCTGGTCTGCAAGAAGGCCGATGTCGACCTCACCAAGCGGTACGTTCGAAACACCTACAACCCCCAATCGATATTTGAATCATTTCCACAAGGAGGAAAAGGATAAAAGGCATTGGAAAACTGGACAATTCGAAATGGAATGGGAATTTAAGCACAATCCCACAAAGAATCACAAACTGACAAGGATCCTACCTACAGTGCTGGTGAGCTCACCACCGAAGAGCTCGAGCGTATCGTCACCATCCTCCAGACCCCGACCCAGTACAAGATTCCCTCGTGGTTCCTGAACAGACAGCGCGACATCACCGACGGCAAGGACACCCAGGTTGTTTCCAACTCCCTGGACAGCAAGATCCGTGAGGACCTCGAGCGCCTGAAGAAGATCCGCTCCCACCGTGGTCTCCGTCACTACTGGGGTCTCCGTGTCCGTGGTCAACACACCAAGACCACTGGCCGCCGCGGTCGCACCGTCGGTGTCAGCAAGAAGAAGGGCTAAACAATTCGTGTCGTTTTTTTGCCGGGGGTTCTTGGAGGGATTCCGTTATTTCCGGTGTGTTTCTATGGGCATCCGTGGGACCTTTTTCCCCGCTGGGCTGGGTATCGACCCTGGTTCAAAAAATTGAAAATGAATCATACCAATGAAATGACCCGATCTCTTCTTACAAGTAATGCACGCTTGGCTTGGGGAGGGTGATTGTCGACGACTAAACCCTGCCAGTCCTCTGCTTTGTAGAGTAGCCTTCTAGACTGTTATGTCTGTGGGGTAGCCCTCCACTGCGGGCCATACTGATGTCTCCATCGCATCGTGTTTGTGAAGTAAACCCCACCCTCCTTAGTATACACGGCCGAGACTTGAACCATGTTGGGCTGTGTTTGTCAAGAGAGGAAGATTGAAGTTCTTTGAACACGCTGGGACTCTCATCCTTTGTGAACCTCCTATCTCTTCATAGTCATGTCATCTACGACTTGACAGAGGGTTTGGAGTGACATTTCTTAGCCCTTGCTACTGATAGTTTACAGTTTCACTTATACTATGCCTTACTACTGATCTATCTTGTTCAAGTCTATCAAGATTGATTGATTTAAAGTTGCGTGGACGTATATACTAAATAGTAAGCCACCAAATCAGGAGCAACTGATAAATCGGTTCGCAGCCTTAGATTAGGTGTCAAATTGCATGCAAACAAACAATAAGATCAATAGCACTCGGTGTAACGATAAATCATTAACGCCATACAGAGCAATTAGGTATCTAGTACCACTCACCACCAATCCAGCGGTTGAAGAACTCCAGACCGGCCTCGGGCTGATCCATGGGAACCATGTGGCCAGCACCGAAGATACGGGTGAAGGTGAAGTTGCCGTGGGTCTTGATCTGGCCGATCTTCTTGCCAACGTGCTCATTCTGTACGATCTTGAGATCCTCAAGCTCTGCAGCGGCGAACTCCTTCTGACCGGGCCACTCAAGAGCCTCGGACCAGGCCTTGTTGCCGAGCCAGTTGCAGATGAAGTCAGCGTCACCGGCGTAGATCAGAACTGGGATCTGCTCAAGGATTCCAGGGACAAGGCGGTGGTAAGGCTTGAACCAATCACCGGCGAAGAGGAAGTTACGGTTGATGTCAAAGTTGCAGGAGTCATAGCCGTCAACTTCAGCACCGACAGCGTCACGGACGCTCTGCTGACTGAGGTACTCGCTGACGTAGCCCATACCCTTGTAGCAGAGGTTGCTCTCATCCTCGCACTTGCCGCGAATGTCGTAGACGTTCTGACCGGTGCGCTGGTAAGGTCCAAGCATGGCGTTGTTACAGTAGATGGAGGCAGGAACGCAAATCCAGGGGCTCTCGCTGTTGTAGCAAGACTCGATCATGCTCTGGCAGCGGCCGAGAGCGTTGTCCATGGACTGGCAGGTGCTCTCATCGAGAACAGCAGGGTAGCCACCGTCACCACAAGCCATAGGGCGGTAGTACTCGTACTGGGTCAGACCATCGGTGAGACCGTTTCCAATGAGAACAGACTTAAGGTTGATGTTACGCTTCTTGTGAGAGAGAATCTCGGAAGCCATGACGGGGATGTAGTGACCAGCGTAGGACTCGCCAGCAATGTGGAAGTCCTGCTTAGCATACTCAGGGAACTGCTTGAAGAACAGGGTCAAGAGAGCGTAAACATCCTTGCCGGCAGCAACGGTGTCGCTGACGGAGGAGCCACTGTAGGAGTAACCGACGTTGATGGGCTGGTCAAGGAAGATAACAGAGGCATTGTTGTTCCACGAGAAGTCATTGTAGATAGGCTTGATATTCTCGCCAATAGAGCTGGGTCCAAGCTCCAAGAACAGTCCGGTGAGGGACGAGCAACCGGGACCGCCGTTCAACCAGAGGACGACGGGGTCATTTGCGGGGTCGTTGCGAGACTCAAAGAACCCTATTCGGTGTTAGACAGCTGCATGCACTGATGATATATTGCAAAACTTACAGTAGAACAGGTGCTTGTCCTCCTCGTTGTCATCCAGGTAACCACTGTACTGCTTGACGCCAGGGTCAATGCCGAGAGCACTGGGGTCAACCTTCTTAACGCGGAGGTCATAGGTATCCAGTCTGCCATCAATCTCACGCTCCTTGGTGCCATCGGTACCAGAGACCCAAATGTCCTGGACTTCGGCGCCACTGACGTGGTGATCCCAGTGGGAGGCAGGACGACGGGTGTGCTTCTTAGGCAAGGACACCATGGGATTTCCCTTCAAGGACTCCGGAAAGAAGTTAGAGACATCCTCCCACATCTTACGAGCTTCGCCAGAGAGAGACTTGAACTCCTCCTGTAGGTGCTCCAGGGGCTTGGAGAAGACGTTGGCACCCTGCTGGGCAACGTTCTCCGCATACTCCTTGTGGCCTCCAAGGACCTGTTGCAGGCCAGGGGCAGCCGCCGAAGCGCCTACCACCAGGAGAGTGGTGGACAGAAGTCTCATTGCAAGCTGTGTCTATATTCACAGAAGAATGATGGTACTGCTGGGTGGGTTGATGGAAAGCGGGTACCTTGGGATCTGGGGTCAGACAGCTCTTATCAGTAACCGATCGTACGTGAAGCTCTCCAAGAGATGGCGAGAGAGAAAGAAACACCACTCACAGTAAGGTACACACTAAATGATGATAATTGAGATGAAACTTAGGGATACAAGACAGGGCCTCGTGAGGAGAAGAAGAGGCAGGGAATCCCCGATGACGCCAGGAGATAAGCAGGTCCCGGGACTGACTCAGCCAGTCACGGGGGGGGTAGCGGCTAAGCCTTTTTCGGAAAATTCTTTCGATCGTCAGCTTGTATTCCGTACATATTCCTGGAAACAGGTGTGCATAGCCTCTCTTCATAGAATAACCCTACGCGGCTACATTCCATTCGAAATGCCTATCAACCAACCCTCCAACCAGATCAAGTTCACCAACGTTTCGGTGGTGCGCCTAAAAAAGGGTAAGTTCGAGGATAACATCGCTTGATCCAGCTAACCAGTCTCCCAATATAGGCAAGAAGCGCTTCGAACTCGCCTGCTACAAGAATAAACTGCTTGAATACCGATCAGGCGCCGAAAAAGACCTCGACAATGTCCTCCAAGTCCCCACCGTCTTCCTCTCTGTCTCCAAAGCACAAACTGCCCCGTCAGCAGAACTAGCAAAATCTTTTGGAGCAGGCACACCCCGAGAGGAAATCCTCCAAGAAATTCTCCGCAAGGGTGAAGTGCAGGTCGGCGAGCGCGAACGCAAAGACATCCTCGAACGAGTAGAGAAGGAAGTCCTGGACATCGTCTCTGGTCGCCTAGTCGACCCCACCACAAAGCGCGTGTACACATCAGGCATGATTCACAAGGCGTTGGACCAGTTGAGCTCAGCCAGTGGACAACAAGGACAACAGGCCGGAGAAGCAAACGGAAACAGCGAGGAGAAGGCAGCACAGTCCAAGAAGCCCATGTGGACCGGAGTATCGTCGAACCGGTCAGCGAAGAGTCAAGCTCTAGATGCCATGAAGGCTCTTATAGCCTGGCAGCCCATTCCTGTGATGCGGGCCCGCATGCGTCTCCGTGTGACTTGCCCTGTGTCACTATTGAAGCAGTCTGTTAAGGCTGCTCCTGGGGCTGCCCCAGCCAAAGACAAGGAGGCACCCTCGGGTGGCTCTAAGAATAAGAAGGGAAACAAGGGAAAGAAGGGAAAGCGTGGTGATGACTCGGATATTGAGGGTGGGTCTGACGCCGAAGCTGCACCCAAAGCCCCCGGTACCGTCAAGGATAAGATTCTGGCCTTGATTGAGTCGATAGAATCGCAAGAAGTTATTGGTGGGGATGAATGGGAGATTGTTGGTTTCGCCGAGCCTGGTGCATTCAAGGGATTAAATGAGTTTGTGGGTAACGAGACTCGCGGAAGAGGCCGGGTTGAGGTTTTGGATATGTCGGTCACGCATGAGGATTGAGTGGCTATTGCTCTACTGGGCTGTACATGAATACCGATATGACTGATGACAAAAGTTCGAATGAATAGATTGGTGTTTGCCATGACTGCCATTACTACCTCTCATTGCCTAGTGTACTCTGTAGTGTATAGGTAGATACAGCCAAGCCCTAACTAAGAATAAGCTGAAGAAACTTCGCTGAGAAAAAGCAAACATGCATAGTCAAGCAACATGCAAAGACTATGCCTACTAGAAGAGTAGAACCATGTCAATTTGTAGATTAGGAATAGAGATAAATAAAGAAATAAGAAATCTTATATATGACCGAGACTGGACTTGAAGTATAGCAAGCCAAAAGTATGATACAGCACATGCAATCAATATAGACAAAGAACGGACCCATCGCCATGAATGAAAGATGCAGATATTCACAGAAATGACAAAAGAAATAATGATCGTGACACATAGCAGACTGGTCAACTGCGAACCACAAACTCAGACATCCAACCCGCTCATGCCGATGTTATCACATCCAGTCACCATCAAAACCACATTCTTACCCGGACCAAGTTCTCTCGCGAGGCCAATAGCCTTCGCCACCGCGTGACTCGAGTCCAGGCCAGAAAGGATACCCTCGTGGTGCTGAAGGGTTTTGAACCCGTCCAGGGCATCCGCGTCGGTAGCCGTTGAGATTTCAATCCTGCCAGAGTCCTTCCAATGAGCAACTTCAGGGCCCACAGTGGACAAATTCATGTCTGGCGAAATAGAATGCGAGTCAAGTATCTGGCCTTCATTGGTCTGCAATAAGAGCGTGCGAGCACCCTGGAGAACACCAAGTTCACCATCTGTCAGGGCAGCGGCCATGGCAGCCTCAACCCCAACCAACCTCACAGACAAATCATGAAGAAACGGTCTAAAAAGTCCAATTGCACCACTTCCACTCCCAACGGCGGTGACGAGAGCATCAGGCTTACAGCCAACCTCCTGCATCTGGGCCGCCACCTCCTCGCCTAGGAGGCCTTGAAACGTGCGAGCCAGGGTCGGCAGTGGACTGGGGCCTACGGGGCTACCCATGAGGTAGTATGCAGACTCATGGTTGCAAACCGAATAACGCAGGGCCTCAGTGATGGCAGCACGCAGGGAGCCCAAGCCAGAGGGGGCACTGGCCGTGATAATCTTAGCGCCGAGGGCCTCCATCCCTAGCACGTCCTCACGCTGAGCATTAGCGTCATCTGCACCCATGACAATCACGCAGCTTAGACCCAGCCGTGCACACATTGCAGCGGTGAAGGCGCCATGTTTAGCAGAAGCGCAATCAGTAACGACCTGCGAGCGGCCCATCCGTCTAGCTAGTAAGAGCTGACCGACGATATTGCGAGCCTTGTGGGTTCCGTATTCATTTTGATCTTCGCGCTTTAGCCAGATTGTAGCACCATCGGCCAGGCTGGTCAACTTGGTAGCCATGTGCAGTTGGGTGTGCCGGGAACCCTGGAACGTGGCATACTCGAGCCAGAAGGAAGGGTCTGAGATAGTGGCCTCGAAGAATGAGGTCAGCTCGTATAGGAAGCCCATTATAGATTCTGGAGCAAACCGGCCCCCGTAGGAGCCGTAGCCGTCGAATGAAACCTGTGGGGCCTTCAGGGTTCCATCTGCTTGCAGGATTGGAATATACGGTATGATCAAGTTGGTGGCTGTGGACTTGGCGGATGTCTTGGACAAGGAAGTATCAGAAGCAATTGAGACAGTTGTTGCTTTTGTTTCTTCATCTGATGTGTCTGACGAGTCTGTATGTGTGCTGATATTGCAGGACGGGGGCGTCGAAGCCCTAGGTTGCATAGTGGCACCTCTTTTCATAAATGGGCTTGCAATGCGTGATTGAGGCTTTTGCGATGTTTCAATCCAACAAATGACATTCTGAGTATCTGGGGAATCGGTGGGTTCGCATGGTTTAGAGGAAAAGCAAAGAAGACGGCGAAGAGATCGAAGCATGATGCCCCACGGTATAGATCGAAGCAATTTGTTCGAGGGTGTATATAGAAGGAATGGATGCTTGGGAACAATGGACAGAATGTTTGATCGGAAGTGATACCATAGAAGTCATGCATCTAGGTGCATAGAAGTTGAGGTGGAGGACAAACATGGGATGGGGATGCATTAAATAGAGCGTGAGCGCCTCTACGTCTGGGTTGTCAGGCTCTCTGGAAGCTCGGATCTGCTCCCTGCAATAGTTTAGGGGCTGTGGCTGCTCTTACCTAAATTAGGATTTCCTTGACTATTGATCTATATGGCTCCAACTTCTTCCCAGGTTTCCCATGTTTCACCTTCCACTAGTCATACTTCTCGATTATTATGATCGATCTTCTTTGTTATTATGACCAATCATCTTTATTACAATATATACCCAACGAGCACTATACTCGATACGGCTCTCATATTCCTATTTTTCGGGTTCTAGAAGCACTGATCTGTCCGATTCTGGCACTAGGGAAAAACTACATTCTACAGCTCATTATAGATCCAATTCACATCTACGTAGGTGGAAATACATCATGACAAGAGTATGGTGGAATCGGTGTGCCCTCTTGCATATAGAAGCATATTGTGTGCTTAAGTGACATGCACTATCATCGTCAGGCATGAACGCCGAGCACACCCAGGAACCGATGGACATATGCTGTGCCACTCTCCCATGAACCCAACTCTTAGTGCCCTCTCACCACCGTTACACCAGCACTTCTTTGCCTTCCTTGAAGACTGCAAGGTTATCACCTTGGAAGATACCGTCCATCCGTTTCATCATTGGGTGCTCGATTTGTCTCGGGATCCCACTCGGATCGACTTCGGCGATCCTGGTTGAAATGATACCTAGCTCAAGGTTTTTGCAAATTAGAAGATGGCGTTTTATGTTCCATCACAGACTTGTTCGCCCAGCCATTATCTTTGTTCACCATTGGTGGTTCTCTCAATTCTTAAACGTGGCTTGTCATGTGATACGATTGACTACCAAACAATGGTTTCTCTGCATTCAGTTCATGCATGTCGCATCCATAAGAAAGCGCCACACAAGACTACATGTGGTTGCTCGTATCCGGTGGGAGATACTGAGGGCTAGATCGAGGTTGGCATGGAGCTAGAAGGCGACCAGAAGGGATCTATTGACAGAGTTATCCTTTGTTAGGACTAGCTCTTTTCCTCAATCTCAGGGCTGGTCAGGGATCTTTGATTCATCCCCGAAGACGATGTGACCTATACAGTCATTCGTAATGGGTGTTCATCTCTAAACGCCACGTGAGTCAGATCAAGGACATTCGTACCTTATATGAGGTAAGATCTTCAGCTAAGGCAGACGTCGATCCACAAACTATCGCGGACCGCCGGGCCGGGTCGCGTCTTCTTCACAAAGTTGATACCTTCGATTTCAGATTTAGGGCGTATCGTGTCATGTGACCCGCAATGGTACTTATTTTCGGGCACCTCAGCTTGTGTGGAGTTTATTAGGCTGGAACTATTTAATGAGGCGAATATTTGAGGCGTAAGTCCCACATCCTCGTAAGTGATACATCGCTGAAGAAGTGTCGATGGATCGTCAGCTCCGAGCAGCTGGGACATACTCTCCACCAGCGGACAATATTCTAGAAAACACTCTATCCCAACCGGCGATTAACCCAAAATTAGTACCAAGTGACAATAGTACGCAATCCAATCCACTCATCTGTCTTGAATCCCAAGTCGGCAATAGCAGAGACACAAAGCCTCTAGCTGACTGCCAGTATCCGATATATCGATTGCCAAGAGAACATTCAAACATAAGCAGAATTCAAACCAAGATCTGTCGCAAAGCAAGCACCCACGAGTCCAGTCCGGGAATTGAAGTACAAGGCAAACAAGCCAAACCCCAGCTTCATTTCCCCCTGTCCAACTATATAAACCCAAGTCCACCCCAGACCCAACCTCCACACAAAGTGATCTAACCTCAACATGAAAGCGTCATTCCTGTGCTCAAAACTAGGAACCAGCCACTCAAAAGTCTACTAGTAAGGATAAACAAGACGATCGAGAAATTCATTACTCGGTTAGTGAATGCCCAGACTGATATGCACTTATAGTGCGGGGAGGGGAAAGCTTGGCTCAGGCGGGGTTGGAGAAGGATTATTCTCGAAGGCTGAAGATCGAGTCTAGATCTGTGGATTGGGAGATCTAGAGCGTCTAGAGCGAGTCTGATTTGACTTTAAGTTTTTATATTGGCAGGTGGCAAGCGACATAGCCGGAAGTGTATCCGAAATATAGTGCAGGTCTATTATCATTCTTTTATCTAGCGACCTTCTATTGTATAGACATTGCAGACGATGAGATCATAAAAAAGACCAGATGCTGATCAAACCAAAATCAAATAAACCTTAAAACGGGTATACGCTCATATGCAAATGCATGACAGTAATGGCAGTCGCGACCGAGTGAAACCTCGCTCTCCGCGAGGAGACAGCAGTCAGGGACAAGAGGACAAGAGACAAGCGTGCCGGTACGCAGTCTCAGTCGGATTTGCATCCGACCGTGATCCTTGGATCAAAGGTATGAAAAAGGATGGGTAAAAGGAGACATCGAGTCGGAAGAAAGGGATCAAAAGAGGACGATCTCCAGGACGGCAGAAAGTAGGGTTATACAAAAGGGATGGTGTCTATACAGTAAAGCATAGTATAGAACATCAGTCTACGCGCAGACCTGGACGGCGATCAAGGCGCGGGTGAGGTCCTCGGGAGCGAAAGGGAGTTTCTGCTTTCGGGGCGACATTATGCACGGGGAGAGAGCGGGCGAGATGGCGCGGACGAGGGGGGAAGTATAGCGGATGGATTCCTTTTGGGCTTTAAAATCCTTGAGGTCCTCGGGGATCTCGTAGATGGAGGTCTCGTTGAGGAGAGTCATCATTGAGCCGCTGTAACTTGAGGGGTTGAGGATCGTCGAAGATTGGGAGCCAGAGTCGATTGCACGGGGCGATGATTCTGGGGCATCGTAGTCAGATGCTGATCGAATGTTAGAGGGAAGTACGAGTGTGGGGATGGAATGTGAATGTGTACCTGACATATCCTCTTGGGAATCCCCATTACCCGACTCCTCGAGGAGAACATCGGGAGCAGGACAATGAGTGGCGCAGGGCGACAGGGATAAATCCTGCGAATGAGGACGGTCGGCCGTGGCGGCGTCAAAAGACCAGGCAGCTAACCGCTTTTGGTGTTCGCGATCGAAGGGCCCGCGAAACTTGGAGGGAGGACACTCGTGGCGTCGATAGTATTCCACCTTGGGTTTTCCATCGGATTTAGAGCGGAACACCCGCTTGACCTTCTCACGGAAGTTCATATCGGAATGTGAAAGTAAACGACAAAAATCAAATTTCAAATTCAGAGAGATCGAGAAATATCAATGCGGGCGATTCCTGGCTGAGTGTCTCAGGGCATACCAATCCCAGAGTGGGGACGGACGCGGGTGTGCAAGCACGATGTGGTGGAAGAGAACAGGAACTGTATGACCATGCTTTGCCTGGAACTGCAAAAGGAAAAGAAGAGCGGAGAGATAAGAGGGAGAGAGAGAGAGGAGAGGTATAAGATAGAGGGGGAAACAGGAATTATATGGGGCAGATAAGCCCGTGGCCCCCAGAACGTCTCCGGTCGACCCATATCCGGTGAAGACATTGGGGCAAATACTACTCAATACTCGGTCGTCTATTGGTTCCATTGGTCTGTGCATGTATGGTTCTACAGGACAGTAGTGGCTATCGTAGCATGGACATGGCTGTGTTTTTCTTGCGTCTCTATCGGGTGCTATGTATGTTACACCTGCTCGATCTCTCCCAACAGATGGCGAGAAATTCTCCATCGAGCCAGTCCAAGGGACCCGAGCGCGACAGGAACAAACCCGGATGTTACGGAGTAAGTATGAGTACGATTACGGTGATACACTGGGTGCCTCGCACATATTCACCCACACACACACTCCGTAATGGAGTCCCCATCTACATCATACTGGAGTCGAGTGTGTGTTGGGACATGCAATGATCATCCCAGCATAGTCAGTGGCGCACTGCAGCGAAGTCTTCCAGAAACAAAGATCAGCCACGAGCCTCAGAGTTACATCATTAAAGTCGTGTGTAATAAAATTGACACAAGGAAAGATAGCCGGTGAAATGTCGTTGGGTCGTAGGAAGAAACCGGAAACGGAGACGCATCAAGACCCAGTGGGGGGCAAAATTCGGCACGTTTGTGCCGGGAAGGGTGGGGTGGGTCTGGTCAATGTAGCATTTGCGAGCCTGGATTTTCAACATGTAGGCCGGCTGGCCCAATGGCAAGGCGCTTGACTACGAATCAAGAGATTGCAGGTTCGACCCCTGCGTCGGTCAATCTTTTTGTTTCCCCCAACGGGGGACACAGTATTGCTGGCTGTGTTTTTGCGGACAATAATGCCCTAATCCTTGATCCCATTGACCATTGACAGGCACCCTGGGCAGTGCAGGCATGGCGATCCTTTGGCCCTTGGTACTCGTTGCTCCTCTCATTTTACTGTACTATTTTTGTAGATGATTATTAATGAAGCCCACAAGTGGACAAGTGGGCATCAACACTGGCCGTTTATGATGATGTAACCGGCTGTTTATAGCCCTAGCCCGCCACAAGGAGGAATGTAGAACACAGAAAGTATACAAGAAGAGTCCGCATTGGTATAGTCTTCCCCAGATCAGCTCAAGCCCCCTGATGGCCCCTGAAGGCGTGCAGGCACAACCCTATTTACCCGATTCAGCGTTAGGGCTGGCCAATGCTCTACAGGCACACGACATACTTCCGCGCGCAGTCAAGAATGAGCATGCAAGGTACTGAATAAGACAATAGAATAGAGAAACTAGTAGACAGAAGCACTCTATAATTATCCCTCTACTGAATCCCTATTATAAGTAAACGGCGATTATTAAGACGTTCCAGAGCTAAACACAACCGCGGAACCCAACATACCGGATCGTCATCCCTTCCCTTCTCACATACTTCTAAGTTGACACCTTCCACTCCCTGCGAACTGCTTCTACAAGTTCGCTCCAATCGCACTTTTTCTTAATTCACGACAGACACTTCTACAAATCATCCATCATGGCTAAGAAAGGCGGAAAGAAGGGCAAGAAGGGCGGCAACAAGCCCGCCGCCGTCGCTGCTGCTGCCGTCGACAAGGTCACCGACACTGCAAAGAGCATCGTGTAAGTCGAGAAAAAAAATTCGGCGCATTCGTGCCACATCATCAACGTTGCTGATCGGTCGCAGCCACCCCAATGAGAATGTCGAGGACAAGGCGCACACTGAATCCCAGCCCGAAACCGCGACTGAGACTTCCGAGACTGCGACCAAGCCCACCGAGACCCTCGAGTCCAAGGCTGAGGAGACCAAGCCCGAGGAAACTCCCGCTGTGACCGAGACTCCCGCGACTGAGACTTCCGAGACTGCGACCAAGCCCACCGAGACCCTCGAGTCCAAGGCTGAGACCAAGCCCGAGGAAACTCCCGCTGTGACCGAGACTCCCGCGACTGAGGACAAGGAGACCGCGGCCTCCAAGGCCCCCGTCGCAGAAAAGGATACAGTCGACGAGGCCGTAGAGAAGGCGCAGGCCTCCAAGGCCGGTCAAGTTGGCGAATTGGACGCTGGCGACGCCGCCGGTAGTGGTACAAGACCCTGTGAATCAATGGTCAACAAAAGCAACTAACACAAAATTTGCAGCCATCATCCCCGAAAAGACCACCAAGGAGTCGGCCATCGTCCCCGAGACCCCCAAGGAGCCCGCTCCTTCCACCGCGACCGGCGCGGCCACCACACTCGCCGAGCGCCCTAAGACTTCGGAATCGACCGCTGCCGCCCCTGCTCCTGAGCCCGTTCCCACCCCCGAGGTTGTTTCTGCGACCGCAGAGGCTGAGGCCGAGACCACTCACAAGCGCCCGTATGATCAGCCCATCTTCAACAACGAGGAAAACCTCAAGCCCCACAAGATGCCCAAGACCGACGAGGAGCAGCTCGCAGCTAGCGCCGCTCAGGACAAGGAGACCATTGAGAACCTTGCCGGTGCCGGTCCTGCTTCGACTGCTGCGTTGACCACTCCTGAACCTGTGCCTGCCACTGAGGTTTCCAAGGAGGCCCCCAAAGCTGAGGAGAAGAAGGTCGAAGAGAAAAAGGTCGAGGAGAAGAAGCCCGAGGCTCCCAAGACTACCGCTTCCTCCAGCGGTGCCAAGCCATCCTCCCCCGACGCAGTCGCCGGTGCAGCTGCGGCCATGTCCGCCAGCAAGGACAAGTCCGCAGCCCCCGCAGCCAAGGAGGCCGAGCTCCAGAAGCCCGAGGCAGCCCTGAAACGCGGCGAGGAGCCCCTGCCCAAGACTGAAGCCCCCAAGGCTGAGCCCAAGTCCGAGTCCAAGCCCGAAACCAAGGCTGCTGAGCCCGCTAAGGAAGAGGCCAAGGACGAGACCAAGACATCGGAGCCATCAGAGGGCGAGAAGGAGAAGAAGAAGGAGAAGGGCGGATTCCTCTCTTGGTTGAAGCGCAAGTTCAAATAAAGTAATCGCTATGGGAAAGAGAGAAAAGAAAAGAAGAAAACGTTGGTGTACGATATGCATGTACACGCTAGTTTGGTGGGTTGCAGACAGCTGGACAGCTGAGGCTTACTTGTTTTTTTGTTGTTTTTTACTCCCTTCCGGGGCTTGATGATACACCAGTTGAAATTATATATCAGATACAGAATCATAGTGCTTAACTTATTGCTTTCTTTCCTCTTTACCGTACCATTGACTTCTGTAGCTATATGTTGGAAGGGGCCTGAGCTATACACCGCTATTCCGGTGTCAATGCGCGAGATGGAGCGACTGTCACTTCCAGTTTACTGCATATGGAGACACTATAGTCGGGTGGAGTCGATGACGAGTTCGGTGTGTTGGCCAGGGTCTCCGTGTCTCGGCTGGACAGTTCAGAGAAGAATGACGTTCAAGATGGAATTGGAGGCTGGGATTATACGGAGACAATACGCAAGATATCGCCACCACTACTGTACTGGTATTCCGATGGACCTGTACCGACCTCTTTCTGGTCAGTCTAATTGTGCTATGTGGTTGCTGATATAATTGATCAAGAGCAATATTTCAATCCCTTGAAATTCTTCTGTCCACATTCTGCTTCTGTTTATCTTGGGTATATATAACCACAAACGTAACCTGTACGGAGTACTCAAATAAACAACTGAATAAAATCAAAATGTTGAACAGAAACATAACATCTCAGCATACCAGCATATACAAATAGGAACCAAAGAACGATGTCAGTCTACCCTTTTGCTCGATCAGGTGTGCTAACAAGCCCAGTCTATACCGGTACATATAAGACTGCCGCCCCAGGCCATCAAGCGGTCTTCAATTGTGAGGTCGATGGCTTACATTGACAGGATCGATTTGGTAAAAGGAGAATCCATTGCGAGTAGTCAGTCTTATATTCTATCGTCCTTTGTAGAGTGAGGGAGACCGTATTCAAACTGCCAGCTCATTGATATACATCTGTCGTCTATCCTCCCCTTCTTCTGCCCCCTTTCATAAGACTAATTATCCTATACACATCCCCTCACTTGTTCTCAAAATGACACCGGGACAGATGAAACAGCTGTGAAGGAAATCAACACATCGGCAATTCATCACGCCTATGATAGCCTAGACATAAAGATCAGCAATCTTATTAAACCAGACCTAGCCTTATATGTGACATTGGGCCAACAGCGGAACCTGGACTACACTCTATAGACAATTCACAGACAACTCCCATGTCTCAAGTCCGAGTTGCAGTAACCCAAGCCGAGCCAGTCTGGCCTGACCCAAACGCAACGTTTGTAAAAACGTGCAAACTCACCAGCGAAGCAGCGGAGAATGGTGCGCAAATTAGACCATTCTCTAAATGTTGAGTACCAGGGTATCCAGCTGTCCTCAAACCCAACCCATTTCCAAATCCAATTCTAACATACAATGAGTTCAAGGTCCAGACCAATCGACCCAGCCCTGACAACCCGCTACATCCAAAACTCCCTCAAGCCAGACACCCCCAAATGAAAAAAGTTCCACGACAGCGCCGCCACCTGCAAAATAGTCGTCGTCCTCGGCTTCTCAGAGGATACCAATGATTCACTATATATCGCGCAGGCAATCCTCGACGCAGACAGCGGGATCCGGCCGACTACGAAGAGAACCAAAGCGAGGCATATGGAGCGGACGATCTTTGATGATTCATTCGGTGATTGTCTAGACGGTGTAGCTGATATAGCAGCCGGCCGTGTCGGTGCATTATCTTGTTGGGAACCTATCCAGCCTTTAGTATATATGCATAGCGAGAGCAAATTCATGTTGCTGCTTGGCCGCCGCTTTTTGATGATGGGGAGGGGTTGTATTCTATGTCGCGGAATGATCAGTTTCATCGGTGACTTGAGTTAAGTTGACGAGACTAACGCTGGACTATAGGCACAACTGCCATTGCGCAACCATACACCATGGAATCCTAATCATTTGTTCTGATCACGACAACCATCATCAGCTAGGCTGGTATTGGTCTGATGAAAATGCAAGGAGGCGCGATAATGAATCGACCTGGTGGTGGTGGTTCGGCTGTTTTTGGGTCAGATGGTCGGAAGTTGACAGTCGATTATTCTGAAACCGAGGAGACGATCTTGTGTGCCACGTTGGACTCGGAGGATATACTCATGTCAAAGGCATTTGTGGATGTGTGGGGACACTACTACAGCCGGCCGGATTTGTTGTGGTTGGGGACTGAGAATGAGGTTAAGATGCATGTTCGATCAAAAAACTAGTCAGTAGAGCTGGATAGATCAGCCTGGAGAAGTGGATGTGGTAGTTGGATCAATTCATCAATTCATTCAAACTAGCGTGTACATATCTTGGGCGTTCGTGTCAATGCAATTCTCATGTCCCAGGCCCGGTTTCGTGTTAAACAATTGTGACCATGCCCTAACGCCGTATCCCATAAATCATAGTGTGACATTTGTTCTCTGCAGTTCGCTATATTTCCAGGCCACGTCTACTTTGCGTGATTAATCATTTCTGCGTAAAGATCCTCTGGGATCTTCCGGACAATGAGAACCGTCAATGCAATAATCTCCTTTGCGTCGAGAGGAGGGAATGAACGGAGAATCCTGTTCGGACTGAATAAGTTAGCATATATGGACTTTAGGATGTTAATTGACTCACCTCGGGCTGTCAAAGATCATATCTCGCATCCGTATAAGCTGGGCAACTATGCACAGAATGTTCAAGTGTGGTCCATATGCAAACAAGAAATCCCACAGATGCAGGACCTCCGGTAGTGGAGGCGTACAAGCACACAAAGTCAGTACTGAAGGGAAAGCGTAGAGCTCGGCATGCATGCCCTTAGAAAAGAGATATGCCGCAAGCTTAGGCTCTACAACCTCAAGACATCGATCAACCAAGCGAAGACCCCTGTGCACGCCATCCATAGCCCCGCGAATATACCCCGGGCATTCCCGAGTAACAAAGTAATGGAACAGAGCAAAAGCTTCAACCTCACTGCGAGCCGCGTAGAGGAAAGGCGCGCATAACACGTTCATACCCTGAACGTAGATTGCCGAGTCACTTGTAGCACCACTATTGATACTCTCCAGCTCCCCGCCAAACGAACTTTCCTCTGCAATGCTAGGCGGAGTGTTTACAAGAAGCTCCATCTCACGCCGCCGGGAGGATGTCGGACGAGACCGGGGTTTCGGCTTGGAGTCGTGAAGTTTCCATGCAACAGCATTGAGCAACCGGATCAAACTTGCTTCTGTGACGCGGCGTTTGAAGAGAGGGTCTGTAGCTAAGGTACGGAACGTATCATTGCGGATTTTGGCGTAAGCGGGGGACCGGCCGCGGTGGATGAGGGCGAGGTAGTCGTCCGTTGGCATTGGCGGGACGTTCAGAAGGATCAACCAGAGGTAAATTCGGTAGGGCGACTATAACGATATATGGTCAGTATAGAAATTATAAAGCGCAAACCAAGAGCACTCACCATGCCATCTCCATCAGCGTCCACTCTGCTGGATAGCACGAGGTATTTCAGCTCTTGAAGCCCCTCATGGGGATCTCCATTTGGAGGGCCATCGCGCAGGAAATTCTCTAAGAGCGATCGCTTCAGTCCAATCCCCGAACCTGTTTTCCGGGCAGGTCGTCTGTGCGTTGCAGTGGGTGGTGCAGCTGGAGCTTCACGAGTAGCCGCGTCGCTATTCGACCGTGCTCGACGGTGTGCCCGCGCTCGTGTCGCAGCGGCGGGCAATCCAGCTGATTCATTGTCTGTAGCGTAGGATTCAGAAGCGCGCGAGGCCTGGGTTTGGGCGATGAGCGCGCTGGAGGTTGACAGTACTTGGTGAGACTGGATCTTTCGTAGTGTTCGCATAGTTCGCGGGGAGGCGGGTATCTCGGGGGCGAGACCCCAGGAGGGTTGAGGTTTAGCCATATTTTCGTGATCAGGTCTGCATTGGGATGTCACCGGACATCTTCGGGAGAAGACGAGAGGTAGAGGTTGGTGGAGTGTATCAAGTGGCTGGAGATGTTTTCTGCCGTGGAAATGCGGAACGGGTCCAGCTCCGAAGTATACAATTATAAACATGGCATTTCATTCACATCTACATCTTTATTGCTACATGCTTAAAGCTTACATATAGAGTTGATTCATTCATAGCAGAGTTTTTTTACCCTGCAACTGCTAAAATATGAAAGACGGCCCCCAACGCCAACATAATCTCATATCTTGATACAAAATTTCAGGCTTGAGCTGGATTTCCTTCAGAATTAGCATTGTTTCCATTCTCTCCGCCCATAACATTGCGGACAAAGTCATGATACTGGAAAACCTCGCCTCTTTTGCCCATGCCAGTTGACTTTGCTCCTCTGCCGAATGCTCGTCGCCCGGTGAACCCGCTAAAGACTTCATCGATTTGTCGCTCGGTCAAACGTAACTCTCCGTCCTCTGGGGCAGTGTGTAGTAGAGCATCACGCAATTCACCGACATCAATCTGTCCATTGTCATCGTCATCAAATGCAGCGAGGGCATTGAGAAGCTCTTGCGAAGGCGACATGGATGCCATTAGCCCGGATAATGTGTTCAAGAAAGTTGGAAAGTTAATTGTCTGGCCAGATCCTGGTGGGAAGAAGCGCGAAACTGTAGACGAGGACGAGTCTTGACCTGTTCAAAACATGAATTAATTACCGGTCTGAATTTGAAACGGGATCATTTCACTTACCCAAAGTTGTAAGTACATCAATCACATCATCCTTGTTAACCAGCCCATCGTTGTCCCGGTCCAAAACCTGGAAGGCTTCTCTGATTTCCCTGACCTGGTGGGCCGGCAGCTTTGCTGCTGCATCGCTAGCAAGGCCTGCATATCCAGCAGATCTGGTCCTCAGAATCGGCGACGAGGCGCCTGGTGACTGCGCTCCTTTCGTCGGGGAGGGAGGCAGCTCTCTCTTAAAGTTCGGCTGGGGAATCGGAGCTTCGCTCTTCGGCGACGCTGATTCACGGTCTGCCACTGTGTATGACTGGTTCAGCTTGCTAGGCGATACCATGGGCGTATAGCTGCGACTGGGCGAACTCCCTGGAGTCCCTGTACGACCGGCGGAGGGCGGGGAGTTTGGAGTCGACGGGCGCCGGAAGGGCGATGCCCTCGGTGACCCGAAAGACAGTGGCGATGGTTTGAAAGTGGGATTGTTGGCCTATACCATGTTAGTCTGCACCTCCTACACATTGCATGAACCTGACGTACCATGTTGAAAGTTGGTTGCTCTGCCAAACAATGACGCTCTGCTGGAGTAAACAATCGGCGGTATAGTCGGCCCGACGGCACGTGTTCACGAACTATAGGACATCACATCGGCGTTTGGAGGGAATTGGACCTGTCAATTCGGTTGTCTCCAATAATATTAAAATGCTAACATCTAGGGATAAAAGGTTCTGATCTTTCTGATCTATTTGATCTCTTGAAGACTTCTCCAGCTGTTATCAGCTATCGTCCCCGCTGTGGAGATCGTCCTTTTTCTTTACCCCTGAACCATTCACTACAGTGATTGGCACCTGGGCAGCATTGACACTCCGTGACTTGTGCTTCTCCAAGTCCCAGATCTTGGCACTCGGTATGCTCTTCGACTCTATTTTGTCCGGAGCAATCGTCTCAATCACCTCCGAAGATGGCCACAACGCTACCATATCGCCCGTCTAACGACTCCCTCTCCGCCTCGAATAACCGCCAAACGAGTGGCCTCCCTCGGTTGTCGCCCGCGCCCTCCTTTATTGGACGCTCGCCCAGCAGTTCACACGGCTCATATCGACGGACATCTACAGAAAATGCGGTGTCTAGTTATAGGCCACGCCGGTGCAAGGCACAATACCCCCTCGACTCGCCCGAGCGCCATGTGGAATACATTTTGGTAGCCTCATTTCACATTGACCGAGGCCCAATTATGGAGCACCAATATCCCGCCGCAATCAGTGGTGATGAGAGCATGCTTGCGGAGCTGATGCTGCCGGATCAGACACATGTACGGAGTCAAGATTGGACTATATTTTTCTTGCACAAGGATACAAGCGGTGACGATGAGGAGGAACCCGGGAGTGGAAAGAAGAAAAAGCGCAAGTCGAAATACCGCGGAAACGAGGAGGGTGCCGATATTCAAGATGAGAACTTTGACGAAGCCTCCGATGACCCAGATAGCAGCGACGACGAGGGTGGTGAAGGGCCACCCTTGATGTATGTGCTGAATCTGGTCAACACAAAGCAGGATAACACCGTACGACGGTATGTCTATATTCTCTTGTTCGGTGTGCACGACTAACGATAAACAGAGGCGCTGTTGTCAAGGCTATGGCAATTTGTACGCGGCATTCATTCCTTCATATCTATAAAGTAAGCCAAATGTCTCCGTTGCGCCGACAATTTTAACCGTTATAGCCTTTGCTACTTTTGGCCCTGGAGGATTACTTCAAGTCGCCATATCCCGAAACACTAGCATCTCTTTACGACGCCGTCAACAATATGGACCTGTCCCTAATGCCGAAAATGTCCCTGCTGGAGCGCAATATTCTTCAATCCAGCAACACGAAGGAAATGTTCCTGGAAAAGTTCGAGCAAATGATTCGCCAACGAGAGGAGGAGGAAAGCCAAGATGGGGAGTGTCCACCGTCGCCTAAGAAAATGAGTCGATACGCCTTACCGCGGGACACACACGAGTACGAGTCAAAGGTCGTCTACAATGACATTCCTATCCCGGTCAAAATCCCGACTGTGATCTGGCCAGAGACTGTTGGAGATTTCTCTCTCATCAAACTCATTCAGACCTTTGCCGCTCCTCATGCTACATCTCCTCAGGCTTTCCCGGCCCATCCTCATCTGACAACAAGTGGCCAATTCACACACCCCATCATTGTTCTCGTCAACGCTATTCTCACGCAGAAGCGTGTTATATTCTTGGGACACAACCGACCTTCTGGAGAAGTAGCCGAGGCAGTTTTAGCGGCGTGTGCTCTTGCATCTGGGGGTATTCTGCGTGGATTCACTCGACACGCATTCCCCTATACGGATCTGACCAAAATCGATGACCTCCTCAAAGTACCTGGTTTCATTGCAGGAGTCACAAACCCGACGTTTGCCAATCACCCCGAATGGTGGGATGTAATGTGTGATCTGCCCACCGGTCGTATGAAGATCTCGACTCACGTCGAGCCTGCACCGGTAACAGAAGGACTTCTTTTCTTCCAGCAGCAGAACTCACTTCTGCCACACCATGCATCCAACACGACGTCAGACCCTACAGGCGACACTCTATTTATGGAAGATATCCTGCGCAGTATCACCCAGCGACATGGCGAAAATGCGATCCGAGCAAAATGGCGTGCATATATCACGAAGTTCGTCCGTGTCGCCGCAGCATTCGAGGAGGCAGTTTACGGTGCATCCAACCTATATATCATCGGCCCAGGCGAAGAGCTGTCCCCAGACAGCCCAACAGGCCAGCAAACCGATGCAAACGACCCAACCTCCCTCCGAGGCCACGGCTACGTCTGGGCTGATGAGAACGCGAAACAGCGCGAGCTCTCAGCCTCGGTATCCCGAATCGAAGGCTGGCGCAATACCCGCTCTTACTACTCCTATATCCAAGACATCGCCGCAATGTACTATCCCGCGCGACCAATCCAACGACCAGACATCCACCATCACCACGACCGCCTCCGAGCCCTAAAGCTCTCTCACTCCGAAGCAGCATCCGTCTACCTAGCCCTGTCGCACTCGGTCAAAGACTACGCAGGAATCTGCCAGCTCCTCTATGTCGCTCCAGAAAACCAAGCCGGACTGTTCTACGTGAGCATGGGCCTGTTTCACCCCGACCAAGTAGTCCGCGAAGCCACAGTGGATCTTCTCGACCGAATCGCCGCTCACCCCGCGGGTCGCCATTTCTGGACTCACGTCGGCCGATTCGCCAAATTGGGGTATATCCGTGTAAAGCGGGAGCGCGACGCCGCCACACAAAGTCCCATCTCAGGCGCTGCATCGCCTACTTTGCCTCTGAGTTCGAGTTCGGGAAATAGCTTCGGCAATGAGCCGCAAAGTCTCGTTGGTGTAGCGATGGGAGATGGTATGTCTAGGAGGAGCTGATCTATGTTTGTGCCCGTGCCTATTGCTTTTTCAACATTTTTGTCAGTGAGCGTTTTCTATTTTCCTTGCCAGATATTCATTCCCATATATGCGACGACTATGAAAAGTGTCTATGCCCATCCATGATTCAGCTGCGGCTCTGTCTATATCTTCTTGTTCTATAGTGGATAAATCAGTGCTATCGGCGTTTGAGGAATACATTGTTGATCATTTTTCCTCATGGGGGGTGTTTCAGATTCCAAATGTAACAGTAAACAATAAACAACAGAAGCAACTCTTAGCCTTGAATGATACAAAGCATGATGAAACATCGACAGATGCAGTAAGTTGAAAAGACTTAACTCATATAGACATATCACTAAGAATTAAATACAATAAAGATCGGGTACTAGAAAGCAAAAACACGCTCTTGGCTATCATAACCCGTGGCTGTCCTCAAACAGACCTAAAAAAAAAAGATAGAAAGACAGAAAGGAAACGTCTATGAACAGAAAACAAATGCAAGATCAAAACATCAAAACAGATTAGTCAAGATGGCAAGCATCAATCCAACCACCGCCGTAGACCAAAGACCCGGCAGCGAAGCAGTAAAACTAGCCCCAGATATGACATTCGAACCCACAGTGACATTGGTACTAGCAAATTCAGAGCCACAATGCGAGTTGATAATCCTCGCAGAGGGAAGGTAAGTAGTATCAAGCGACTGACCATCCTTCTTCGCCCAACGAGCAAAGAGAGCCATAGTCGCCTGCAGACACTGACTACAAGTCGGTTCCGCACCAGCACTCAACGCACTCCCAATGGGCATAAAGTAAACATTATAATCATCAGGCGCGGAAGAATTCGACACAGCATCGACGAAACAGTAATCCTGTGTTGACGGGCTAGTCAAACAAGTAGCACGGTACATAGGCTCATACGCAACCAAGTCCTTATAAGTGCCCGTAACGACTGAATTGCCATTGCCGTAGTCCTCGGCGCAGTTATCGCTGCCGAGGAGATCTGCCGCGAGGGAGCTCATGATTGCGGAGCATTGGGATACATCCTGGGAGCAGGAAGCGTCGAGGACGCGGGATGTCGCGGCGGCTGAGGTTAAGGTGTGGAAGAAGGAATTGGAGTTTGTGAGGAGAAGGGAGACGGCGTGGCAGTCCGTGATTGTGGAGTTTGCGCGCCATTTCTTGTAGAAGTTTATGCAGCTGGTTGAGTTGGCGAAGTCGTAGGAGAGGGTATCGTATGGAGTTGGGAGTTCTGAGGAGGAGGATGTCGATGCTGTGAGGATTCGCCGCTGTAGGGCTTTCTCGTGTGCTAGATGTTCTTTTGATCTAAAAGATCGCTGTTGATCGGCGATCTCTCCACTCGGTTCCCAAGCCGATCGCGCAACCGCATCAGGTTGATCTGATGCCTCCACCGGTTGTGCCAATGTTGCGAATGTCGATATGCAGAGGATTATTAGGATTAAAGTGGCAAAAAGAGGTCGTGCCATTGTGAAGCCTGGTTGGCTTGGCCGGTATTGGCGAGAGGTACTTCTGAATCTCGGGAACGACAGACAGTGGCAAGGACATGGGTTATAATGAATGAGGTTTGCTTTGAGCAGGACGCGATTGGAGTTTGGTCGAACGAATGACGGTGCGCTGAGCGTAATAAAGAAAGAGGGTTAGGAGTATGCAGCCGGCTTGGACATGTCGCCGTTACAGGACTCTGAAAGAGATGTCAAGATGTTGAGGTCGAGACGAGATGGGGTCCCAGTAATATTATAAAGGTTAACGCGATTTTAGGCCATCAGTAAACTTAACAATTGAAGCAGCCAAGGCCGAGAACCTGTCCGTGCCATGCGCTAAGACCGGAACAAGGCAAGCTTTCGTCTGTTGGCCGAAACTAGACTGTTCTGTGGGACTTCGGCTCAGGGGCAACTGCATCATCCCGTTAATAGTGCTCCATAGCCAAGTATAGTTCGCGTTGTATATTGTACTATTGCACGGCATTTGCTTGGTTTGAAATGGCAACGGCTTTGATACCGACATTGGTTCCGACTTTTAATTCCGTGAACTGGCGGATTGGCGGAACATCCCTGAGCACAATCAGCCTCAAAGGATTGGCGTCTTGGGGATCATCCGGTCGAGACCAGTCGATGCGATACGCCTGAATCAGGCATCTTGTCGACCAGCCGGAATCTGTGTGACTCCATCTGAAACTGAAGGGAGAGTTTGCAGGTAAAATGAAGGCAAGGGGACTCGCACGAGTATGGTACACGTTCTGACCAAGGTTAAAGCGATGAAAAGTGATGGATCAATAATCTATCAGTATGAAGTATGAAGTATCAAGTATCAAATATCAAGGATTATATCATATCAAATTATCAAGTACAATGGGCTACTAAATGAATGCACATGTAGATGTTGTAGTTGTGATGGAGAAAGTGGGAAGAAATCGTCGACCGCCAATTAGGTAAGAGCGAATTCGGTGACTCCCCTCCCCCCACAGATATCGATATCTAGAATGTACATCATTTCCTGCATACCCTTGTATTCTCTACTTTTTTATTATGGACGATTCATTGGTACCTGAAACTCGGGTTTTGGCTGTAGCTAGCCATGTAAGTTTTTAAATTGCCTCCTTTCGGGCTCCGAACTGACTCTCTCCAGGTGGTCTATGGGTATGCAATCCCAGTCCCTGATATTGATCAATGTCACCAAAGCACTAACACCCACTAATAATCCAGCCATGTCGGAAACACAATGGCAACATTCGTCATGCAATCACTCGGCTGCGAAGTGGCCGCCTTGAACACCGTTCATTTCAGTACGTTGCAGTCCGGCCCTGCATCCGAAGCCAGACTCACCGGAAATTGCAGGCAATCATACGGGCTATCGCCAATTCAAGGGGACTCGTGCCACCGCCCAGGAAATTTCAGACCTCTATCAGGGGTTGTGTCAAAGTAACCTCACAGACTTTGATGTCATGCTATCGGGCTACGCCCCGAGTGCCGCAGCAGTCGAATCGGTAGGCACCATTGGCATTGACCTGCAGCAAAAGGCTGAAAAGAAGCCCGGCTCTTTCTTTTGGGGTGAGTGCTCCATCTGGCCTGTGCATGCCTGCACAGACGCTGATAGTGGGTACAGTGTTGGACCCGGTTATGGGCGATCAGGGAAAGTTATATGTCAACGACGATGTGGTCCCGGCATATAAGAAGATTGTTCCTTTTGCAGATTTGATCCTCCCAAATCAGTTTGAAGCCGAGTAAGTATCTAATGTACCATGACTCACAGTGTCTAATGATATAGGGTTCTCTCTGGCATCAACATTACCTCTCTTGCCACGCTGGCTGAGGCCATCACAGCCATTCATCGCATCTATTTAGTCCCTCATGTCATCATCACCTCCGTTCAGCTCTTCAAGCTCTCTCAATCTGGCTCCACTCCATCCCCCCCGGAGAACTTCTTGACAGTGATCGGCTCAACCACAAAATCAGACGGCTCCCCTCGTCTATTCCGCGTCGATGTTCCCGCTCTTGACTGCTTCTTCAGCGGAACGGGTGACATGTTCGCCGCATTGACTGTCGCCCGACTCAGCGAAGCCGTTTCCGCTGCCAGCAATAACCTCCGCGCCACCAAGTCGTGGGTATCACCAGACAGCGTTGCAGCAACTGATCTCCCATTAGCGCAAGCAACCATTAAAGTCCTCTCTAGCATGCACAGCGTGCTAGAGCAAACCATGGAATCGCGCAACGCCGAACTGGCCAAAGCAGTCCCCGCACAAAATGGCGACCTGATCGCCGAGGAGCAAGCGAAACGGGATTATCTACGCCAAACCAAAGCCGCCGAAGTCCGGCTAGTCCGGAACACGCGAGTGCTCCGTGATCCCAAAATCCAATTCAAGGTACAGGATTGGCGGAAGGAGGACCTTCCCGCACATTTGCAGTAGGGCGGTCCCTTGATCTCATGATGCATACATATTACCTGCGACATGATTGGACGATAGAACTAGACGGGAAGTTCTGGAGCATAGCAGTGGTTTCGGGTGGACTCATTCTTACCGAACCTTTCGGTCTGTACATAGATTTACTTCTTAGATCAAGCCATGAATGTTTTATCATTGTAACGTCTCACGCGCGTGTCAATCGTAACCAACCAGCCAGTCTATTTTATTATCCCATTTACCTTTTTGCAACCCAACGACATTTGATTTAAACGCCAGTACTGCCGAAACCACCGGCACCACGGACGCTCTCCTCGAGTTCCTCGACGACGGCAACCTCGGGGGTATAGATCTATACAGAAGTCAGACAAGCAAGCAGATTGTGTATAGTTAGTTAACTCACCCGCTCCAGAACCAGCTGGGCAACACGATCACCGACCTTGACTATAGACACAAGACATGTTAGCAAACATCCCACATCAGTTGAGATTAAAACTCAGAATACATACCCGGAAAATCGACATCCGAGTGGTTAAACAGAAGAACCTTGACCTCACCGCGATAATCCGCATCAATGACACCAGCACCGGTATCAATGAAGTGCTTAGCAGCAAGACCAGAGCGAGGAGCGATACGGCCATCTACCACAGCATTAGCGACCCAATCCAACAGTGATATCCCAAATCAGACCAAGATTAATGCAAATCATAGGTATAGGTGTAGCGACATACAAGTGCCCTCAGGAACAGCAATAGCAATCCCAGTATCAACAGCACCCTTCCCCTTAGCAGGAATAACAGTCTCCTTGGCGCTGTAAATATCATAACCGGCAGCAAAAGCCGAGCCGCGCGTAGGCGCCTGGGCCGAGTCGACCAGCTTCTTCACCAGCAGCGGGGGAAGAGGCTGGCTAATGGAGGTCACGGCGGGGGCAGTCATGTCTGCGGTCTCTGTCTTGGTGCGTTTTGCGAGAGGAGAGGTTGGGAGGGAGGGAGGTTGACGGGCTTTGGAGACGGATTCAGAGACTGGGGGGGTTGTCTCTTTGGTCATGGTATTATAGAGGAGGTGAGAGATCGAACCTAGAGAGCCAAAGTGGTCAGAATTGAATTGCGGTGAGTCGCGTTTCACCGCTGGGACGCGCGCCGCGGCTGTTTGTGCTGTTTGTTCTTGTCCCCGCTTCCGAGGGAATGCTGGGGCCGAGGTTCGTGCCGTCGGTTACTACATTGATTTGACTACTTGTACTTTAGTTCTGCTCTGCGTTTCTACGTCTTATTCGTTCTGTGATTTGGTCATTATGGCAGGAGCTGTGCGCCAACCTATAGATATCCCCTCCTTGGAGCGGTACATTGACCAGACTGTACCAGAGCTCAAGACTCCACTTGATGTCAAACAGGTAGGCAGCCATATTACTGTTAGCATAGCTTGACTAACTTGTTAGTTTGGCTTTGGCCAATCTAATCCTACCTACCTCCTTACCACCACCGATGGAAAGCAAGTTGTCTTGCGGAAGAAGCCTCCGGGCAAGCTGCTCTCCAAGACAGCTCATAAGGTCGAACGAGAGTACAAGATCATTCGGGCGTTAGGGGACACCGATGTCCCAGTACCCAAGGCATACTGTCTCTGTGAAGACAATGCAGTTATCGGAACGCCCTTTTATATCATGGAGTTCCTGGACGGGCGACACTTTACCGACCCGGCCATGCCTGGAGTGAGCGGAGAGGAGAGGAACGCACTGTATGTCATCAGCCATCTTGGGCAGAACTCGGGTAGATACTAACCAAAGCAGATGGAAGAATGCGGTCCAAACCCTAGCGAAATTCCACAGCGTAATTCCCAAAACCGTCGGCCTCGAGACCTTTGGCAAACCAAGCGGCTTCTTCGACCGCCAAATCGCAACCTTTACCACAATCTCCAACGCACAAGCTGCAGTCCGCGACCCCGACACCAACGAACCAGTCGGCGAACTCCCCCACTTCAAGGACATGGTAACCTTCTTCTCAAACAAGACAACCCAGCCCGCCGACCGAGGAACGCTCGTGCACGGGGACTACAAAATCGACAACATGATTTTCCATAAGACAGAACCACGGGTAATTGGAATCCTAGACTGGGAAATGGCCACAGTCGGGCACCCACTGTCAGACTTCTGCAACCTAACTAGTCCGTACATAATGGAAGGCGCCGACTCGCAGCTGGAACAATTCAAACCAGGCGTGCTGTCCGGACTGCCCTCGCGCGCGGACTGTATTCGCTGGTACGCCGAGGTATCAGGGTATGATACTCGCGGTGATATCGCGTGGGGGGATGCGTTCTTTGCGTTCCGGGGCTCCGTGATTATGCAGGGCATTGCGGCCCGGTTTGCGGGGCGACAGGCGAGTAGTGCTCGGGCAGGAGACTATGCGAAAAGAGCGAAGCCTTTTGCGTTGGGGGCTTGGGAGAGGGTGAAGCGGGTGAAGGGGGAGGGCGTTAAGGGGAAGTTGTAATCTCCCACATACCCTTATCCTCACTTCTACAGAGTCTACAGAGTCTACAGGAGTCATAGTCAATAGTAAATAGCAAACAGAGTTGAAGCCTCAGAAGTAAGCACTTAACCCCATTCGTTCATATGCAGAGGAATCACGACGTGGCAACCCTCGGGCCTTTATAGATGTCGGCCGTTATGATTGGTCAGCGGGCTGCGGCTCTACGCGTAAGTGAGGCTGAGGGGGTTGAAGAACCCACTTTACAGTACCATACCGCTATCTTTGCTCGGTGCGGCTGATAGGGGTCACCCGTAGTGGTTATGCATGTCCAGTTATAGAATAGTGTACTATGCATGGACACCTGGCTAGCTGGCGAAGTGGCTAGCTAAGTGAGGCTGGGTGAAACGTGGATCTGCCAGCGTTGAGAGGGGGTGGTAAAAGTACGTTACCTGAAACGAACGAAGCCGTCAGTAAGCCCCCTGTGGGGCCCGGTTGTTGACTCCGGAGTAGCGGTGGGACTAGCCGACAGGGGAGGATTAGGGGGAGAGCAGGGAATAATAGTGTGTGTCAGGGTAGGCTAAGGTAGGAGCGAGGGTAAGTAAGAGAGAATAAGTAAGAGAGAATAAGCAAGAGAAGAGACGAGACAAGTAAAAATAAATGTGATGATATATATTACTCTTACCATACAATACCACATGCGGCTCACTTCCCCCCCCCCCCCGAGTTTCTTTTCTTCTCTTTTTCTTTTCCCTTTTGTCTTTTTTCCTTTTCTTTTTCTTTTTCCTTTTTTTTCCAGTCTATTTTCTGCCTTTTGCATTCTCACGTGGAGCTCTGAGCCTCTGACTTAGAGACCTTAGCCTCCCTTTCTTTTTGCTTTTTGCTTTAGCTCTCTCTTCTCTCTGTCCTACATGGCGTCTTGACTTCGGATCACTTGAGCCTCACGGGACCCATTCACTACCCGCTCTCACCTTTCCGGGTAGGTTCCTCTAGCTCTACTACCTGGCTCTCCCTCTACTTTACCTCAACACATCTCATATCTCCCTTCTCTCTCTTTCTTCTCTCACTTCTATCTCCCCCTTCTCCTTTTCTCCTCGTATGCCATGCCTAGCTTGTTTTGTTTCTGCCCTCGGATCATCCTCTGTCCGTAACCCCTCATCTGCCTCAACTTAGCTCCTCCCACTGTTCTCTCCGATTTCTCCGATAGTCGGCCTTTTCTCTAGATCCTGATCCTATATCTAACTTCGATAGGCAATTCTGATGTGTCATCTCTATTCTCAATTATAAAGTGCTGATGCACTTCATTGATGACGTCCGACATGTATGACTCGGACGATGCCTACAACAGGTCGCCAGGCTTAGAGGCGACAAAGGTCAACTATGGAGACAATCCTTCACCACCGCCATTTGTTCCAACCGGCCCTAAGGATGGCGCGACGGGTTCCCGTAAGCCCGCGCCAGAGACTCAGACCTCAACCAGTGAGGGCGACCGAGTGCTGATGGGGTTTCTAGCACCGAACCACCCCGAAATTGCCATTTCTGCTAGGGAATCTCCGCTGGATTCGGATCGCAAAAGCCAAAAGCAACCAAAGGACTTTGATCCCAGGAAATTGAATCCTTTCGCAAAGTCCGAGAAAGAGGAGAAGCCGCTCCTGGCTCCCATCCCAAAAGAGGAATTGCGAGAACGCTTGCCATCCATTAGTGAACGACCTGCGGATTTTCCTTTTAGCAAAACACCGCCAGATATCAAGTCGCGACTACCATCATTACAACCAATTCAGGCGTCGCCCGCGTCTTGCGCAAACTCCCCAGAGAGCAGCCAGACTCTGCCTTCAATTCGCGAAACACTCAGCGCATTGACAAACTTTGGACCACATCCACCACACCCTCCACGCCCGTTCTCATCATGTCCAACATCAACAACATCAGGAAATGATTCTCCTTACGATCGACCATTCCCGGCCAAGTTTCCCATTCCCCCGAGCCCGTACTCTCACTACTCGCCTGTGAGCATGAAAGACTCCTCTACCAACCCTTCTCCAGCTTCACATGGGGCTTTCTGGCGCGGTCCTCAAACAGAGATTCTAACAGCTCCAACCCCGTATGAGGCATCACCAATGTCAGCCACAAGCCCTACTAGCTACCCTACACCGACTGAACAGGTCGGGACAGGGATGAGTGACCGTGTCTCACTTGCAGCCTCGACTCCACAGGCCAATGGGGGGCCGACGGGTAGTTACAAGTGCACTCATCCGGGGTGTACTGCGGCACCATTCCAAACACAATATCTCCTCAAGTAAGAGCACAAATAAATCGCCAAAACCCCTCTAACAAGTCCCAGCTCCCACGCCAATGTGCACTCCCAAGACCGACCCCATTTCTGCCCAGTAGAAGGATGTCCACGCGCCCTCGGAGGCAAAGGCTTCAAACGCAAAAATGAAATGATGCGCCACGGCCTCGTCCACAACTCCCCGGGCTACGTTTGTCCATTCTGTCCAGACCAACAACACAAATACCCCCGACCCGACAATCTTCAACGGTTTGTCCTCCGAGCCTCAATCTGACGTCAGCCGAACTAATGCCCCCAGACATGTCCGTGTACACCACGTCGATAAGAACAAAGACGATCCTATTCTGAGACAGGTTCTCGCTCAAAGGCCTATTGGCAGTGCCCGTGGCCGAAAGCGAAGGATGAATAATACCTGACATCCTTCTTTATATCCTATTATTCCCTTTTTTTTTCTTGTTCCTATTGATCTCCGGTGCACCCTTTATCTTGACCCTTCCTCGTGTACCCCGGTCCTAAGCTCAGTACGACACAGCATGCAACCCTGGCGTTTTGTTTCACCTACCATCATCACTACCATCGCTATCTACCACTTCCTACACCTCTCTATATTCTCTTTCGCTATCTTTCTCACTTCCTCTCTGTCCTCTATCAACATTATGCGTGACGACCATCCAGCTCAGCCGTGATACCTTTCTGCTGTTATCTTTTACTTTATTAGTATCCTATGTTTATTTTTGATCCTCATCCTCACCTTGATCTTACCCTCTGATTTGACCTTCTGCAATGATACCATCCGTTGTCCATTGTTAGAAATTCATGATGTTACATGGGCCATTCGTTTACCCGGAGTGTCGTGTTGTTTACTATACTATACTATCTTTGACCTCTCCTCTATTTTTACGTTCACTTCTTTATATATTTTGTCTGATCAATTGCATTGGGTTGCCTTTACATTCGCTTTCAATTGCTACTATGATTTCAGTGCTGTGTGTTTAGAGGAGAAAAGAAAAGAATGGAAGAGAGAATGAAGGGAGTGGAGGGTGTTGATCATTCCCGTAAGTTATGCGTTTCTTCATGGTTCAAGTGGGCCGCGACACGTGGAAGGGAATACGAGGGATCTACAGCAGCGGGAAATTTATCCCTGCTTCTATGCGGTCTATTGTTTTGAGGCTGTACGAGGATACGAGGATACGAGTCCACATATGTACACACCCGCTTGATACGCACTACATCACTTTATAGTTTAATTAAGCCCAGAGCGAGGAGTTTAATTATTACAGCGAGACTCTACTCCATACAATTATGACATCTAAGATGATGAGACAACACCGAGAAAAAAGACTGAATTGTATTATCAAGAGAAGGTAGAAGGAAAGGCACAGATGCCACTAAAAGGACTCTACGAAAAAAAGAACCAAATATGAACAATAAAGTGCATTTTCGGCCGGTTATAAGAACCAAAGCCAGAATCCCCCCCCATGGAGATAAGTAACTACCCAAAACCAGGTATATGGGCACGTTAAAAAGGCCAACCAAAAACCCAATACCAATACCAAACCAATACCAAGAAAAAGTTCCATAAGCGCTGGCATCATGAGAAAAGATCAAAACTAGCTAGAGAGAATCATATCGTCGCCTTAAAAGCACATTCAAGAAAAGAACAAAAACAAACATAAACAAGGCATATCAAAAGACATCGGACCGTGACGGGGAGATCATCATATCAACACGGAGAACACTCGTTTTGTACATGTCGTAGCAACGTGGGATGAACACAATGAAAGGGGAGGGGGGAAGAGGAGATTGAATCAGATCGTGAGAGTATGAGGATTAGGTAAACTCCACACCATGTGCTTGCTGCCTTTCTTGGCGGGTACGGGCTCGCTCGGCACGTCTGCGACGGCGGTTGTTCGCGTATGAACCGCTGACATCCGTGCCGGTATATGTAGGCGAGGTGATACTACCCGGGCCATAGGGCATGCTTGAAGGGGCAGGGTTGGGGATAGGAGGGGGTGGCGGCATGACGCTGACTTGCGATTGGGGTGCTGCCCATGAAGATGAGGGGGCCATGGATGCTTGGGGTGGAGCGAGGGGAGCTGCAGCTGCAGCGGCTTGTTGACGTCTTATTTCTGCGTCTTGTCGGCGTTCCATTTCTTCGACGCGGCGCCAGCGATCATCGTGGGCGTCTTCATGGCCGGATAGGGAGCCTATGCTGCTGTTGCGACGGCGGGAGTTTCGTCGTTCTCTGCGGCGGGCCTCGCGACCTGCCGCTGCTTCCTCTTCTGTCAGTCGGCGGAGGGTTACATGGCGTCCGTCGTTGTGCATCTTGACTTTGACAGATACTGGTGGTGACTCGACATGGTCGTCGCGGTGTCGACTGTTGCTTCGGCTGTGGCGAGAAGTTGCTCCAAGCGCTGCTCCAGCGGCAACAGGTGCAGCTAGCTCTGTTGCATCATGGGAAAGACGAGAGTGACGAGAAGGAGGCCGTTCAGGCCGCAAGTCACCAGAGAATGTTTGGTGAGCTGGCGGCATCGGCGGTGGCATGTCCGAGACGATGCTACTATGAACGGCGCCCGAAGCCATAGGTTCAGCCGTGAGAAGAGATTCTCCATGCGATACATGTCGAGGTGGGCGGGTCAGGTCTGTTTCAGTGAGATCACTTTCAGAGTACGAGCTGGTCCTTCTTCTTGGGTAGAAGCCTCCTTCTCCCTGAGGACGTCGCTTGCTGTTTGCTCTCTGTAAGGATTCATCGATGTCATCTTGGCGACGAATGTCCTCCAGCCGCTGTTTCTCTTCCTCGTCTTTCTTGTTGCCACGACTAAACAATCTCTTCACGGCAGCAAAAGCACCGGCACCCAAAATTGCGTCTTTGACGCCAGATGACTTTCGCTTGGGAGGCTCAGTGAAGTATGTACTGTTGTAATAAGACGAACCCGGGCTTTGTGATCTGCTCGGGAGACGGCTTGGTGGTCGGTTGAGTGGTGTTCGATGGGTTGGCTCTGGTCGGCCATCTTCCATCCTGCTAAGCGACTCGTCTGTGTAGCTATTAGTGCGCGAGTGAGGAGCCGGTCTATATCGACCGGACTCGGCATCATCTTCACGCTTCTTTCGACGATCCCACCACTTCTTGGCTAAAAGACCAGCCCCAGCTAAAGCACCAATTTCGAGAAATTTCTTACCGAAACCACCACCATGTTTGGAAGACTCATCCGAGTACTTCTCATCCGAAACTGAGGTGCGGGATTCCTCATAGACCTGACTGGCGTGGCGACTGCGAGGACGTCGTCGGAACATTGAAGCCAGACCAGCGGCCATAGCACCCCCAGCAAGTGCTTCACCCATGTGTCCACCGCCATGGTGCTCCGAGACCTCTGATGGTCCGGTGTAATGGCTGTGACCGCCACCATGCTCACTCCCCATATGATATCCTTCGGTATCATATCGATACGAGAGTATAAAGTAGGCAACCAAGTAGGCGAAGGCTGCAAGAGCGAACAAGATGAAAAGGACCTTGGGCGAGCCATAAAGTGTAAGTCCCAGTGGGATCTGAACAATTCCAAGAACAACAAGGGCACGACCCATCCACCGGTGAAACTAGGACACGTTAGATCGAGTATCACTTCATTTTCATTGATACTTACCACCAGCTTCAAGGGAACATGAACTCGTTGTCTCTTGCTCTCCACTTTATGAACAAACCAGCCCCAGAGTACTTGGAAAATAACCAAAACGTAGATTGCTAGGCCAATTCCATGGTGAGGGTTGGTCAGGCTTCTTTCTGGCCCAACTGCGAACCATCCAAGCACAAAGACGACAGTGCTCAGGAGCAAAGTCAGCACCTGACCCCAAGCATGTAATTTAAATGCCCAGTATGGATTCCATCGGGAGTAATATCGGATTATTAGGGTTGATATAGGCACGATGCCCAAGAAAACAATTGCTGCAATAACGCCGTGCGCGATGATGATAGAGTGGTAACCGGCCATATCTTTGAACCGATTGCCCATGCCTATAATAACTTAGTAACGAAACAAAAGAACAAAGGGATTGTCAATAGATAAAATTCCTACCATTGTATCGCATCGTCTCAAAGTTGACACCCATCAAATTGGGTAGCAAGAACGTATCTCGCCCTGAGTCCCAGGTGCCATCTCCAACATGTAGAGTGTTTGACGAGTATGTGCTGCTCCCCGCAGCGGCGAGGCCCGAGTCTGACATTTTGCGTCCGATTCTTCGAATACCACACGTTCTTCAATCTGGAATGTCGGAGTTACCGAAGGAGATCTGTCGAGATCCCCTGATCCGAAGAATGCACCATGCGACAGCGGGATTGGTATTGAGATTGGAATGCTGAATGACAAGAGGCCCGACGAATTGTGGACTGTCCAATCAATAGGTTCGGAATGGGGTGTTTCACAAGATCTAGGTAGGATAGTCGAGATGAACGAGAGGTGAGGATAGGGAGGTAGGAGAGAACAGGGGTGAAGAATGATAATATTGGAGATGAGGCCGTAACCAAAAACCAAAGATCTGGGAGGAATCACAACAGGAGCTGACCGATTCCCCAGTCAACTGTTTGCTATTTCGGGTTTAGCGTGACAACACATAACCCGGACAACGGCTGACTCAGCCAGCTATATGAAACTGACCGCCTTCTATTTTGGGCATATCTTATCAGCTGATCTTATCATTGCGTGCTCCACGCGCCAACTTGTTCAGACACCCTCGTCTCCCCTCGTTTCCTCTCGCCTCTTCTCTTCCTCTCCTCTTCAAGGATGAGGTCCTAGACTGATTCAACATGTCCCCTCAAATGGAGGTGTTCATTAAAGCCCTCTCCCGGTTCGTGCCATATTTACCTGCCACTTACACA
Organism: Penicillium antarcticum; assembly: GCF_028974205.1. Taxonomy (NCBI): domain Eukaryota; kingdom Fungi; phylum Ascomycota; class Eurotiomycetes; order Eurotiales; family Aspergillaceae; genus Penicillium; species Penicillium antarcticum. Next base: position 208,100 of record NW_026695302.1, read on the forward strand.
CAGCTAACCTTAATAGGCTCCTAGGGTGGTCATAGTGAGTTCCGCATCCCTCCGATTGAGTCACCAGATCACAACTAATCCCAGCACAGTATGCTATGTTGGTCAGGGTCTTTCTATCCCCAACCTCTCACCAATATCAAACGCAAGTCTACGGTCGGCTTATCGATTGACCTGTCCACAATCAATCCATTGGGTTTCGTTTGCTATGCGATATACACCGGCGCATTTTTATACTCACCAGTAATTCGTGCGCAATATGCAGCCCGACACCCCGTCGCCGAGGAGCCGACAGTCCGGTTCAACGATTTTGTATTTGCGGCCCACGCGGTGGTGCTGACCCTCATCATGTATACACAATTTTGGCCATTCATCTGGGGTCTGCATGTGTCCCGCTTTCAGAGGATTAGTTGGCTGATGGCCGGTCTCTTTTGGGGATCTGTTCTGGCTCCTGTGGTGGTTATGTGGATTGTGTTAGCGCGTAGCCCGGATGGGGGACATGATCCTTCATCCTGGGCGTGGATTGACGTGGTAAGTACAGACATGTGGAGTGGAGATATCGCACCATGATTTGGAGAGAGAGAGACCTAACCTGCAACCAGATCTATTCGTTCTCATATGTCAAACTTCTCATCACCATTGTGAAGTATATGCCGCAGGTGTGGTTGAATTACCAGCGCAAGTCGACGGTGGGCTGGAGTATTGGGACTATTTTGCTGGATTTGGCCGGTGGTGTTCTTTCGATGGTTCAACTGATACTAGATTCCAGTCTTCAAAATGATTGGAGTGGTATCACTGGTAACCCGGTCAAGCTGCTGCTCGGCAATGTTACGATCTTCTTCGACATGATCTTCGTGATCCAACACTATGTCTTGTACCGGGAGGACTCGAAAAGAACGCCTGGCCCCGGCGTGCGAACACCACTCCTCGCTCAAGACGATCCTGTGAGAGCCCAGGCATGAGAGCCCAGGCGGAGTCATACATGGGGGCCAAATCCAAGACATGGGGCAGTTCTCTATTTTTGTAGCGTTAAGACATGGGGTCGGGTTCCGATCGCCGTCTTACAGACCTTGGCGATCTAAGGCGTATAAGACTTGATAGATGTACAATGTTTGAGACAATCCAAGATGGAGCGAGTGCGAGCTCCAGCGAGAAAAGTATGACAGAATGGCCCCCAAACAGCAATGCATATGTATAAGAGGCTCGAAGTAAGACACCGCTACTCGGATTTGGGGGCCCCCAGCATCTGCCCCTCCAAAGGCGCATATAATTGGTCCAGCACAGGGATAAGCACAAAGTTCTCTTCTTCACCCAATCACTTCACGCAAAACAGCATTGCCGGGATCCGTTGACGGTTCTGACCGTCGGTGTCGGGTTTTGGGGCTCTAGGCACTGCCATAGCTGAGCCAAGATCCGCAGTCCTATCCCCTTTGGATCATTCTTCTTCCTCATTCTGTTCGCTATTTATGAGTGGCCCGCGCCGGTTACTTCTTCAGGGCATGATCGCCCGTATCTTGATAAAAATATGTGAATCATCTTGAATTCCAGCTCCCCGTGGTGCGTATTGCGTGTGAGAAACCAGAATACTACCCTTAGACGAACGTAACGTTGGATCTGACTCAACGGACTGAAAGCATTCCAGGGTCGAAAGAATAGTTGTGGACTCATAATGGAGTACAAACATGAGGTCGCCACGTTTCAGGAATAACGTGTTACACTATTCAACTACATAAGGCTGGGGCTAGGATCCCGGACAGTTGGGCGTCGCGTGGCTTCCCAGGGCCAATCAGCGACGGAAGTAGGACGGACCCTGTCCAAGATCGCAATGAAAGCCTATCCCATCAGCCCTAATGCCGTTAGTAGAGCGCACCATACTTCTACAAACGACTAGTCTATGCAAGTCCCGAGTGGATCGTCATTGCCAAGGACTATGCAACCCTGGGCTGTCTGTGATTCATTCTGATTCAAAAAGCCTCGAGTATTCAGCTGCATTATCATTATTTCCTGAGCCTGCAGATCTCAAATTCCTATGCGGAACGCCTGGATCTTAGGATTACAGCACTGCCTCGCGTCAATACAGCATAAATATAGCTGCATCTGCTAAATACGAGCCTCGTCGATCTCCGGAAGAACCTTATAACGCTTAGGGTTGTCTTCTACTTCACTTCTCACGCTTCACTATTTTTCTTCGACTTTTTTTACAATCCAATTGTATGAGAGGGCTTCCCTCCACGGTCATCTACTTCAGCCAAGGCTTGCTCTCACATATGAGTCCCAACTCTTCAACCATTGCCTTTCTATCAACATCCAACATGTACTCTCGTAATAAAAAACAAAACAGCATGTATTCCACTGTACCTGACAGATGCCGGAAATTAGAGCCATGCATGGCGGGCCTAACAGCCCACCCTGAGCTCAACCCTATGCCCTCCGGCATACAACCGCTGGACTTTATGGACACATCAGACTCACGCACGTTCCTCGCACCGGAAAACTATTCCTCAGTCAGACGAGGCTCCTGTTGTAGCGATACACTGGGCTCCCAGTACGCTTGGTCCACGGCCTCCAACGATCTACTCGCAACCTCTCCAGCCCTATCCTCGCTCGAGCCCTCTTGCTCGGGACAAACCTCGCCCTACATGCAGAGCTACTACCCACCTAGCTCTATGCAGTCCAATATAGGCACACCAAGCTACAGTCCCCAGCAAATCAACAAATGGTGCATCGAAACAAACCCAAACCCCGTCGACTTCTACCCATCCTACCCACTCAACCCAAGTCCCATGCCCTACCCACCACCAACAGAACTCCACCCAGACCCATTCGCACACAGCGACAACCAAAGTACAGCAAACGACTGGCTCTCAGTGCCATCCTTCACAGACCCAATCCCAATCCCACCCCAAGTCCCCGTTCCAGACACCTTCTTCCCAGTCTCCTTCCCTCAACACCAACCCCAACAAACCGAATCACCACCAACAACAAGAACAAGAACAAGAACAAGAACAAGAACAAGAACAACATCAAACACCTCCTCCACAGGAACACGCCCCTCTCCAGCCCGTTCCTTCTCCGACAACCCCTCACCCCCAAATAGCAATATCCCAAGCGACCTAAGCGCCTACGGAATTCCAACAACAAACGGCGCCTGGCGATGCGCACATCCAGGCTGCTCCAGCCAAGCAGTTTTCAGAAGAGGATGTGACCTTCGAAAACACTTCAACAGACATCGGAAATACCTCTTCTGTCGACATGAAGGGTGCCCGCAGGCTTCGCAAAATGGGTTTTCTAGTAAGAAGGATCGGGCACGGCACGAGGCGAAGCATAACCCGGGCATTGTTTGTGAGGCTGTTGGGTGTGGACGGGTGTTTAGTCGGGTTGACAATATGAAGGATCATGTCCGGCGAATTCATCGGAGGGGGATGGGGGATGGGAGGTGATGTGGGATGGGATTGGATGAAATTTATTTTGGGTAAGGGCACGGTTATGGTAATGGGTACGTTTATGATGGTGACGATGTTATGGGATATATGGTTTGATTCTGGATTTGTTTTCCTCTTTTACGATCTGGTTGTACTATAAGTGGGAATCGATATGGCGAATTGGTAAGGGTTGTGTCTCCTCTCGGTGAGGATTGACTTCTAGAAAAGGATAAAAACATGGAGGCATATGATAAAGGGCTAGGACTTCATTTAGAATGAGGATTAGTATCTGGTTTCTAGAATTTGATATGTGAAATGACAAAAACACCCTCTTTCGAGGTGAGAAATGCCTTAAACCTCTTGTACTGCCATATTGAAGTATATTTTGTTTGCAGCCCTGTATCCAACATGTTAGTCCACCTTTCATAGGTGAGTGAATTGTAGAATAACTCTCACACATATAGTTCAACTGGTCATTGAAAATTCATTTTCAAGGGTTAGGGCTTAGATATCTAGTATTTTTTTTTCGGAAATAGTCTCCGATCTTGACTAGTCTCACAGAACATATAACACTCTCGTACCAAACCCGAGTAGCTTCTTGACATAGCAACCACTTCCTCACACTGTATGGGGACCAGAATACTACCATTGAACTCTCTAACTAGCTTAATCCTGTGGTACCGGCATTTCTGTTGAATGTTGAATATACACAAAGAAGTGATATGCAATGTGAGATGCTTGATATCAATACAAGATTCTCGAGGAGTGCCCCAAGGTTCACATCATAATTCCTTTAAGAAACACTAAGATCGATCAAGCCCTCCAGCTCTATGGCATTCGAGCTAAGAAGTAAGTGGATATGGCCAGCAGCTCAGATCCAACCAGGCAAAATAATCCCGGAAAAAAGCTGCACTCCCATATCATTAGTGTTGTTCTGCCGATCAAGGATGGCACCCGTTATTGGGAGACTCGTGAGACAACTATTTCAGCATGTGATGGGTGATAGTTGAAAGGTAGCCACAGGGCCAGGATCGAAGTCGCTGTTAACGGGCAGCAGATAGTGATCACTCTGAAAGATCCAACTCGATCGGCAAGATAAGGAAGGATGTTGCGGCCCGGGATCATACTTGCACTGCGAGATCAGTTAGTCCCGGCTTGGTTCTTATCCCGAAGTCTTCGTACTTGATGAGTGAAATCAGATAAATGGCAAAGGTATCGGAGAAACTGGTGTTCAAGGCATTACTCGATATAAATTAGAAAGCTCCCCATATTCCCCACATAGAGAGAAACGACCCTCTAGCGAAGAGAGCAAATTGCTGCTGTTTGAACAAGCCCAGATCAATCCATAAAAGATGAAATGAAGATTGGATGCAAGTTTGGCGGCATTTGACTTCTTGTATTCGAGAACAAACCGCATGTTCTGACTTGGAATGGCAACTCGATAACGTGGAAGCTTTGAAATCCACGTCCCAAAGCAGACTAGCCAACCATGGATCCCTGGATCGGTCCGCGGGATGTCGGGACCCTAGTCTACATGGGGTTTAGTGGCGGCCGACAGCGCGGACGATAAAAGAAAAGTACTTCCCTTTGTCTGCTTTTACCTCGCACCAGAGGTAAACATGGCGGCCGATGGTGGTAAGTCGAAGGCAATTTATGCTCCACAGGTTTGCGCCATCTGCAAAGCCCGAAAGAAGAAGTGCGACAAGCTACTGCCCACTTGTGGATACTGTATCAGGCAAGCGACTGCATTGCTAATATATTGATTGTTGCTGAGAGCTGTTTCAGCAAAGGCATTACCTGTGTATACGGAAATAGCCCCTCCAGAAATGACAACCATTCGATACCGTCTGCTTTCTTCTTCGCGCAGTCAGTCCCATCTGAACCGGCTGTAGCGGAGGCCAATCTGTACCGTCAGGTCCTTCAACTCATTCATCAAACGGGGCAACTCGTAGACGACCTCAGCGCTCGATATTTTCAGGGCCTGCACCGCTATCTTCCGCTCTGCTCGCGCTCAAACTTTTACGGCAATCTCATTACGCTTGGCGCCATTCCCTCCGCCGGGTTTTCAGTTCTTTTGTTGACCATCTGTCTGACCGCATCTGCTGCTCATGTCGATCGTCAATCCCTGCGACGCACCACCAATTCCCTCGTTGCTCTCGTGCAGGAGTCTCATCCCGTTTCCATCCCCGTGATTCAATCGCGCCTCCTACTGGCCGTCTATGACTATACCCAAGGGCGGCCAGAGGACGCATTCCAGGCCATTTCGGGTTGTGCTCGCATGGCCTATGCCGCTCGCATTCATCCCCACTTTCTTCACAACCGTCAAAAGGACACTGTGAGTCCTGGTACTGATATCAAAGCATGCTCGGATCTGGATGGTCCGCAAGCAACAGAGGCGGCCAATACCTGGTGGGGGATCATTATCTGTGAACGGTAATGGCACCTCTTCACGATAACACCTCACACATTATGCTAATTTGACGCTCTGTCAGGGCCTTTTTCTGCGAAGTTGCCGTATCTGAGCAACCGCTTTTGACCACTATCCCTAACGGCGATGTCCTGCTGCCGATTGAACCTGATACCCTGCAGCCGGGCGAGTGTCTGCGTCAGGATGTTATGCTGATACATGAAGCCTCCATAGCGGTTTCCTGCATCGATTCTTTCGATGTCGGGGGCTTCGGTCGCTCTGCCCAGGCCGCTTGGCTCCTGGATCAGGTCTTCAAGGCATTGGAAATTCCAAGCCTGCACACTAGGCTTTCACAGTTCCAGGTTCTAGATAACACAATCCAGACCTTCCTCGGGACACTCATGCACCAATGCTATGCAAACGAGAAGCTGACTGACTTTTGTCAGCCGATTGCCATTACCATACGGTCAGTCGGTCCTCCAATTTAGAGGGAATTCCTTTGTTAACAAGTCTCCTAAAGAGCATTGTTCATAATGCACTGGCATATCCTCAGGCAAACATCACAAGTCTTCGACCTCGACCCGAGGTTTAGGTCGCTTGAGGACTGGCGGCAACGATCACATACGGTGCTAGACTCTGCGACCAAAATGGTCTTCGATATCGTTGAAACCCACGGAGACTCGGGCCTAGTGCCTCCCAGCTATTCATATATCATCAAATCTGCACTAGAACACATATATACCAGACCGGATTGGAAAGACGACAGCGCGTTGAGGAGTGCAGAGGACCGGCTTCGAAAATCACTACCTCATGTTAACCAATCCCTGAATGGCATGTAAATACAAATATGAGGTTCACACGATAGGCTTAGGAATAAGGAAACAAGAGATCCAATCTTCTAATTATGATGTTCAACGAATTACCAATTGCAAATTTGTGTTTCCAGAATTAGTCTTTGTCTCATTCCATTCATATAACGATAAGGTACAGTTGTCAAGACAAATGCTCCAAGGGCGCATTCCTATCTACTTAGAGAGACTTGCACGCATGGCCATTTTGGAAAAGCAGAATTGGAATTGATGCAAGGTTATATGACTACGTTTATCAATCCTTGGTTTGGATCACCTAGTATGTGCCTGTCATCACAGACAGTCGACCACCATCAGTGAGGAGAACGGAGCCATTGGAGTAGCTTCCAGCACGGCTAGTCAGATACAGAATAGCACCAGCCATCTCCTCATCGCCACCAAACCGTCTGGCGGGGATGAATCGCTGGTCCTCAAATGCCTCCTCTTCAGGCTTACGATTCCCGATGAGGGCGGAAGCCAGTTCGGAGGGATAGACTATTTGAGTATGTCAGTTTTCTGCCCACTGTAGGTGCCACATAATGACAGATTGAACTTACCTCCCGGAGCAATGGCGTTGACACGAATGCCAAATCTGGCCAATTGGGTACTGGCATGTTTGGATACCTGCATGATAGCGACCTTGCTGGTCAAATAGGGAGGTGACGATGACCAGTGTCGACTAAATGCCGAAACACTGGTCGTGAAGATGATCTGACTCTGGATCGATGGAACATGGGAGCCTTCTTTGGCCGGCTTGCCAAAGCCGCCCTTCAGGGCGTTCTGGGTACCAGCGTCGAGCAACTCTAGGAAAGCCATCATGGTAAAGAAGGCCGCGGTAACGTTTAGAGCCAGGGCGTCATTCATTTCCTCTGGAACAAAGTTGGTAAAAAGAGTCTCGCGCAGCTCGAAAATCGAAGCAGTGGGACTAAAGCGCACCGGGGGGCCGATGCTGCCCGAATTGGCGACGACGAGGTTGACATAGCCAACTTCCTCCTTGATGAGATCCACAGCGGCCTGAAGGTCAGCCTTGGATGTCACATCAGCTTGCACTGGAACTATGCTAGGATATTCCGCGGCGGTCTTTTCCAGTACGTCCATGCGGCGACCCAGAATATAGACCTTATGCGCACCATTGGTGGCAAGAGCCCTTGACATAGTGAGTCCAATACCTATTTGGTATTGAGTCAGCAAATGCTTTTGGCAACAAGAATGGTGGATTACACTGACCACTGCCTCCTCCGGTAATGACAGCCACAATGCCGTCAACCCGGAAGATCGTGCTTGAATCAACTGCAGATGCCATTTTAGCAGGCCTAATGTTGGCTTGATAGGAATGAAAATCAGAAAGATGATGAGAAAAAGAGATGGGGGACTTCTTTCGCTAAGATTTCGACTTAATATTTAGATATGTCTTACATGTCCAAGATCATTCGAACGAATTTGAGTGATCTGGGTCCACAGGTCCCATGAGCCTGATTAGCAATCAAAACCAGAATGACGAACCCTTATATGGAGTACATTATGAAAAAAAAAGGCAAAGTACTGACTCTAATGGATTAGGGCTTCCATCCCGGTCTGGTCTCGCGTGGGCCTGTCGGGATGGCGGCCGACGGGCGCCGCCACTAAGGGTCGTTAATGTCAGCAAACTTATCAGTCTCCTCCATCCTAGTGAGATCAAGGCGGCTTGATCTTGTAGGCTTGGTTGGTTTCTTAAATTAATTCATGGCTTCCAGGTTATTTCCCATGTCGTCAGTCCTCTATTGCTAGATTCTTTTGGTGCCCAAATTTGCGTTTCTCAGTATTTACATAGCGACTAGGACATTTGAATAAATTTATTTCGAGGTTTCAGGCTGGCATGACAATGTCCCATGAGTGATCGAATACCTCGGAAAAGGCCAAATCTTAAGATTAAAAGGAATCCCTAATAACCGGGGTGAATCAGGTCAAAATAAAATTCGAGCTGTCGTTCGATCCTAGGCCTAGGAAAACATTGTGGCCGGGTGGTATGACGATGCAAGGTCTAGTTTGTCGGCAAAGGGGCTCTTGGGCAAGATGCATCGGTAGAAGAAGCTACAGATGTATAGTTCGAAGTCTCAGAAAGAGCAGCCTCGCCCTTTTCCTGAGAAGTCCCAATCAAACTAGAAACCAGAGTCTGAACACGTTTATAGCCCGCGTCCCATCGACCACTAAATTTGGTCATGTTGAAATGGTTAGCATCAATTCTGCAGCCCTTGAAGTCTCTCAGAACTGCAGAGCTCTCGTCGACAATCTTTCCCACGGTTTCGTTCATTGGCTTGGTCTCGTAGAAACAAAATACCTTCAAAGAAATAGCACCTCCATGAAGCATATCCTGAAACGTATCCACGTCCCTTTGCAGGTCATTTGGTCCCGATATCATCCCCAAGTGCCCTTTCTTTGTTGTACGTATGTACTTTGCAAGTCTGAAGGTATGACGGGCTAATGATTCACCGTGGTGCGGAGTTCCCATGAAGATAATACCAAGAGCATAAGAGGAGATTTGCCAGAGGCCATCAACCCGAGTACTGAGTATAAGTGCTTTCTGGCATACAAGACCACCAAATCCATGTGCAATAAATAGGATGGGTCTCGTAGAGCAATCTTCTCTTTCGCTGACAAGTGCATACGCCAGGGCTTGGCCATGGTCAGATATTAGACTTGAGGCAGCGATTTTCCAGATTCTAGACAGATCGACATCAAATCCAAATGTCATGATGCGCGCAATCGGAAAGTCCCTGGCTAGGAGGTCTTGGGGCCAAAAAATTCCCTTTTTATGCGTCCATGTTTCCTCGCGGTTGCTGGTTAATCCATGAACAAAGACTATGCTAGTCAAAGTCAGTATTGTTTTTTTTTGGGCTTTTGGAACTCACTCTATGTTGGCATTCGATGTATCGGAGAGTATTTTCATTCCTATTGCGCCATCTGTAGAGAATCTATGTTGTGAGCTAATTTCCATATCCTGATCTTGGCAATGGCAATACTTACACAGGATCTGTCGAGCTCCTCCGCAGCCTATTCTTGATGGCCTCCATAGCCATGAAAGCACCCTTTGATCTTCTGTTTTAGATACCAAGAAAAGATAACGCGGGAAGACGAACGAGCGAGGAGACGGGTTAAGCGCCTGATGGTGTCCAGCTGAGTATATAACCTCCACAACCCTATCTGAAACTGAAACCCCGCTTCTTAAAATATAAAAGAAGAGTCTCACGTCCGGATCAGAATCTAAGCGAAGGTTACACGGGTTTCTCTTGTGGCTGCCAACCAGCAGCTCAATGGGGATGTCTCGGGCCATAATGTTGTGACATGCCTGGAAGCAGGCTAGACGACGCCAAATATGAGACCATGATTGAGATACTTAGGAAGAAACCATCGTCTCTAACATTACGAACAAAGTTTCCTAGGGCTCCAAGGACGGGGTAAATTGAATATGAATCCTGATCTTTGTGTACTTCGAGAATGGGTGCTTGGTCTAGATCAACTCGAGATATACAAGAATCAGCAAAAGAGGCAAATAGCCTACTGGGACTAAGGAACCAAGCTGGGGCGATTATTGATTTTGATGATTGATGTTACTTTCTTTTCCCACTGGCTTTCATGATACCTCAACATTTCGACAAAGAAATCAAACAATAGCGGCAGCGGCAAAGGGCTTCTCAGGAACCAAAGGGCTTCTCAGGAACACATTATGCTCTGACTCATGACTCAATGTCCAAAGACAAACATGTCTTAAAGAAAAACAAAAGCGTTACACGAATAGACGATCATTGACATGACTTAATTCATACAAACAAGTATCGGGACGACCTCAACGGATCTCTCTTGGTCTGCATATTCTTACAATATTGCAAGTTGTAGGCTCCTCGCAATTTGGCACTCAGGAGGAGTTCTTGGGCAAAAATTCCACACCAGCACGGGTAACGAGTCTCAGGCCATACTTGGAAAATGCTCGAATGATGACAGCGACGAATGTCGAAAACAGAATCTTGATAAAGTACATGATGGCAGCACCGATGCGAGTTTTTCCCAGATATTGGAGGGCATGGAAAGTGTGACCCACAGGCATGGTAATCAAGATCGCAGGAATGATAATGCAAAACTGGCAAAGGACTTCATCCATGGGCGGGTGGAAGGCAATTTGTTCAAATTTGGGCGCAAAACGAGGCATCTTTCCCTCTGATTGAGACGCTTGGGACGCGATGGCGACGACCACATATTTTAGATCCTCCCGAGGAGAGTCAGCAGGTGGTTTTCTGGGTCTGTAGATTCCAAACAAGAACGCCATAGCGCGAGGGACCTTCTTCTTGGTTTTTCCCACGCCCTTTGGCTGATTGGCGATGGGAGTACCAGCTTTATTTCTCGAATATTCGACATGTGCTGCATTTGGTAGACTTGAAGGGGATGGAGAAGGTATGCCAGCGTGATCCCGGATTTGAGATGTCTGAGCCGAGGCCTTATTCATGAGGTTATGTGACGGAGATACTCGGTGAGGGGTTGCACGTCGGATACCGTTCCACTCACTAGGTTGCTTCTGTCGAGAGGAAGCGAGGCGATCAACCGAGGACAGTGGGCGTTGTGCTGGCGAGGGCGGGATCTGAGGAATAGCAGGAGAAAAACGAACGGATCGCGGCGCCGGGATACGATTGCCAGATCTCTTGAGGGAGGTGACATTTGGGGCTGGATAGTGATTTGCTAGAGCGGCGATGGGAGGCTTGAGTGGGTTTTGCTGGTCTTTTGGAGGTGTTGAAGATTGACTTCTGCCATGTCCATGAAAGATAAAGCGTCCCTTGGGCAAGTCTGCCTCGGGCGAATCTTGAAAGCAATCGTAGTTAAATTCCTCGGTATTCGGCGGATCTCTCAGGTGCAGGTTCTTGGGGGGCTGAGGGGTGGCATGAGGCAATGCAGGTTCTTCAATGCAGTCTTTCTTGCTGTTTGATTTAAATGGCTGTGGCGGATTCGAGGTGTCACCAATGTTGTCGAGGACGTACTTGTCGGTAGCTGCATCCAGAACCAAGCGAGGAAAAGATTGCCCGGAGCGTAGGCTCAGTGAGGCCTCTTGAAGTTCTTTGAACCCGCGCTCTTTATTCAGACTAGTCTGTTTGGTCGTCATATCAGCAGGTCCATCAAGCCCGAAAGCAGTGAAGGTAGCAAAGGACGGCGAAAAGAGATTCAGAGGCGAGTCGGTAGTGACTGGGGTTCTGACAGTGGGGGGTACAAGATTAGATGCAAACAAATCTTGAGAGTCAGAGGTGACTCGAGTATCGGCAGCGGAGGTAAAGGAAGATGGAAACAGGTGGGAGTCAGTGAGTCGAGTATCCACGACTCCCAAAGGATCAGACTTGATTGACCTGGAAGAAGGCATGTTGGTACAAAAGAGGATGAAGGTGAGGGGAGAGGAAGGTGAGGGGAGAGGAAGGTGAGGGGAGAGGAAGGTGAGGAAAGAGAGAGAGAAAGAGAAGAGGGAGAAAGATGAAATCGCCGGGGTGAGAAATAGAGTTTCCCAATTGGGAAGCTGCATCTTCCTACTATGTTTGGAGCTCAATTAGGAAAAGAAGAATTGCTATAATTCTACAAGTTCAAGGGCAATAATGGTTATGTACAGCAAGTCTATTTGACGAGAGGCTGGAGGGTCTCGAGAACCTACTTCAGTTAGCATTTAGCCCGGTTCAATGTCACCACGATTCCATACCTCAAGCTCGATCTTGGCCTCAGCAATGTCCTGCTCGCTGCCGTTGCCACTAGCGGTCTTCTGGGACTCAGCAATCAGGGCGCGGATGTTCTATAGGGAAAGATTGGTCAGTTGGGATTGCGACGTCGCGAGAGGGGGACAATTTACCTCGGCGCTGAACTGGTCAAGGGGGAAGATCTCGGAGCTGTTGATGCTGAACTCGTTGTTGGGCTGCATAACGGCGAAACCACCGGCGGCTATTAAGGAACATTGCTATTAGCTAATTTGTTCTCATTCGAGGACGAGATTCACGGGTTGTCCCTGAGCGCGAGGGTCGGACGTACTGAAGAGCTGCTTGGAGGAACCGTTCTCCTCAACAATCTCGATGAGACCGGGCTTGAGCTGCTCAATGGAGGGAACGTGGTTGGAGAGGACACCCATCTCACCGGAGGCGGCGGGAATGTTGACCTGGGTACTGTGATCGCGAAGTTCAGTCAGTATGTGAGAAAAGGGCGAAGACGCCGAAGCGTGCGCAAGTCAATAACATACACGCCAGCAGACTTGTAGATGGTCTATGAAACAATCATAAAGTCAGTACTTGTGTTCGGATGAGATGATAAACGCGGTTGGTTCACGCACCTGGTGAGGCAGGGTCAGGGACAGCTTGAGGCTCTCAGCAGCATCGGCGTAGGTACGTCTGGGGACACGAGCGACGGGCATAGAGGGGCGGGCAACCCTCATGGCCGAGAGACCGGAGCGAGCGAGACGGTTGAAGCTCATTTTGCAAGGGTGGATGACGTGCAAAGGCTGGGTTATCCTTCTTGAAGTTGCAGTGCAAAGACGAAGTCGGAATGCCGGTTGTTCCCTAGCGCCGGGTCACGTGGCACGGGAATCCAACGGCCGAAGTATGGCCAAGGCTGTTTACTCTTCTTGCATACCTATTTGCAGCGAGAATTGGGTGGAAAAGATGCTATTCAATCATCTATCTATATACTCAAAGTTGGAATTTCCACCACCTGAATATTTCCAATCAATTGGCTTCTGGTGAGGGTCGTTGCTTGGAACAGGGTGGACGGAAGTTCTGGCCAGACTTGATGTAGAAATCCCAAGATCTAGTCAAGATTTCATGACTTATATGACCATCATATAATCCTCCAAGATCATGCGGAGGTTCTTGACATGGAGAAAGAGAAATATACATTTAACTCATCACGTGGTGTGTAGGTCACGTGTTATGAGTGGCAGAATGAAGTCAGTGAAGAAAAAAAAAAAGGTCAACTGCTCCAAAGACTAGCAGAAGCTAAAGAGAAAATATTAAGAGACGAATTAGTATTAAGACTAGATTAGTAGACAATAATAATCCCATAGCATATGATATCATTGCCATATCCTGCTGAAGCCATCTGTCTCTTCAGTATGTACACCGCCCGATAAGCGAGATCCCACAAACGGAACGAGCCCTAGCCGAGCCTCTTAGGCCTGACGTCCCTGTTCCCTCTCCTCACCAACCATCCCACCGTCAATCAGCGACAACATCCGTCAAGATGGCCAGTACGTTTTCCCTTCGATCATATGGCTTCTATTCGCCTGCAAGCCGCCCAGAAAAAAAAAGCGATGTCGCTGACATGATTTTCGCCCACAGAGTCCAAGAACGCGTCCCAGCACCACAACAGCCAGAAGGCTCACCGTAACGGGTAGGTCTGCCTTTCAATATTCTCGATGCCCCTCTATTGCACTTCAACGACACTCGAAATTACGGCAATTGTTGGAAACTGGTGGCGGGCGAACGATTTTATTCGGTGTGATATTCCGGGGTCACATCTTGAATATTCACTTGGACAAATTCTTCGACACGCTACCACTTATCACCTACCACTTACCACGCCATCTATACCAGAATGAATCACTAATACGTCTCTCCGAACAGTATCAAGAAGCCTAAGACCAACCGTTACCCTTCCCTCAAGGGTGTTGACCCCAAGTTCCGCCGCAACCACCGTCACGCTCTCCACGGCACCATGAAGGCCCTCGTACGTTGACCACAACCCGAACCCAACAAAAGCACGCATCTACAACAAATACTGACCCATTGAACAGAAGGAGCGCAAGGAGGGCAAGCGCGAGGTCGCATAAATGTCTAACGGAGTCTGAAAAAATGGGAATCATGAAACGCAACTCGAGCGCGCAGGAGGTCCGGTGAACATAAAGTGTGCGACGATCAAGGACGGTCCGCTGTGTCGAATAGGCCTGGTTTCTGCTTATTCCTTGCGCGATGAGTCTCGGGTTGTTTGATATCAAGAAATCAACAGGCTTAATTCGATGAGCACAGCGGTGCCATTTTCCCAAGCGGAATATCTTCTGCTATTCCTCTTTTTCCGTCCTTTCCAGTTTTTGCCTCGAGGGCTCGACTGCTGCGGCCCTCGAGCCTTAGTACTCTTCCCCCCCCCCCCCCCCCCCCACCTTTTCCTTTTTCCCATTCCCTCATCCCCTCTCCGGCATATGTGTGTACAGCTGCGTGCCTTTCTCATGCGCGATTGCTGAAGGATTTTTCTTTACGTGCCAAGAATGAATCCCAGACCCTCCTCGATTACATATCCTGTCTCGATACTTCTCGACAGAGACAGGGTTCGTGGTTAGGAGGGTTACATCTCGTAGCAGTAACAGTCGTTTTGTTTTACGTCTTGAATGAATATTTTCACTCATCTATTCAATCAATATCTATATTCGAGCATATCACATCATTTTTCGCCTCGCTCTTGCAGTATTCGATATGAATCCTACATGTCTCCAGCATCTATACCTTCCAAACGACCAAACGTCTATCAAATCCACCACTAATAACCCATTCCTCCCGAACCATCTCCCCATCTCTCGACACAGAAACAGACCCAGACCAAACAGTCCGCACCTTACAACCAGGCTCATGACCCCCCCTTAAGCGTAGCAATAACCTTGCCAGTCTTGGTCTCAATACCTCTCACAACACCATCATCCCCATTTACCCAAACCCCAGATCCATCCGGTCTCCACGCAACCTGTGGGGTCGAGTATGCGGTCTGCGAAGCGAAGGTATTCGCCTGCACGAGGATAGCGGCGTCCTCGCGATTAGCCAATGCCAGAGCATCCATAGCCTGAGAAGCCTGCGTGACCGGGTCTGCTGAAGCCGAATCATCTTCCTTGTCTGGTTTGCTCAATGATGGGAAAATCAGGCGTACAATGATAACCTTCATATGGGGTAGGGTCGACGTAGCCACTGCCACGAGACCCGGGTCGTGTGGACTGAGAGCCATATGGGCCGGCGAGAAAGCAACCCAGGCATTGGAATGGGGAGCTAGGTTCTGGGTTCCGAGGAGTTGACACTCGCGGAGAGAGGTGTGAGAGGCGGTTTGCTCGGGTGTTTCTTCCACCTGGTAGTAATGGATATAAGTTGAGTCTCTGCGCGAGACGAGGAGAAGGAGGTCGTTTGTGTCGATATGCGGTACAAATAGAAGTGATTCCGGATTCGAGGCGAGCTTGATGCGAGCGACTGGTTCGCCGATTTTTAGGGTGTGTGCGTTTGCCTCGTCTGGAATGTTGAGTTTGTATAGCAAGACTGTCTCGTCCCATCCGGCGGTGGCGATCCACCACTTAAGCGGGTCTTTCTTGTCTTCGTAGGCTACCACTTTGACGGTGTACTTCCCATGGTCCTTTCTGCTATCTAAGAGTTCGATACCATGCTGGAGAAGGATTTGACCGGACATGTTTGTCAAGAGGATGTACCGGCCTTGAAGGATCGAGACGAATGATAGAACGGGTGCACTTGATAGATCAGAGAAAGACTTGACAGCTGCATTGCTCCCTGCGGTTTCAAGTACATGCACCTGTTTGTCGGCGCCCGCAGAGATGATATAGGATTGCGCTGATGCACCCGCGCCTTCATCATCGCAAGGCTTCTGCCATTGCTCTACAGATGCAGCAAGTAGATTTGATGAAGTCGGTGTCTGGATCACAGCCGGTTTTGACGGTGCTAGATATGTCAGCGATTGAACGAGATATGACATCTAAATCCAACACGCAAAGATTTGCAAAGTGAAAAAGAACTCACCTGGTTCACTCCACAGACCAGTCCCTTGGCTATCCTCTCCATATCGTTCAAAATTGACGCTCTGATCATAAGTATGCTTCTCCTCGAGCAAGCTTTGGATTGTCCAGTTATTAGTGTCGTCACCAGAGGCCTGCCCCACGTCGGGAGCAAGACCAGCCTCGCGGATAAAAGCGTTTAATGTCTCTGTGTGGTCATTTGTGCGTAGAAAACGAGCAACTAGAGCATTTGCTAATGCATCTACCGTCACAGAGGGTGCCATACTTGCGTTCAATGCCGGGAGAGGTTGGCTGCGGTTGGGAAATGATTAGTCGTCCGTGGCGCAGGCCCTGCAACGCTACTGTATAGATCTTCGAATTATTAACAACAGCTGTCCCGTGCATTTCAATCGTTTTATTGTTGATATCGGAGGGTATTGGGAGGAGTCTTATGGGCTATCCCATAGAGCAAAGCAGAGTATGTGTTATTATGGAGTTTTATCAGACAAATTCGGTTTCCCATCCTGTTCACTAAACGCCGGATATCAAGCATGCAACGAAACCCCCCTTAACGATATGAAAATGCATAGATTCAACGTTCAAATTGCTGCATCAGCTGAACATGTCCTCGGCACGGCGTCGGCGGCCACCGCGTCCCTCCAGAGTCTCGTCGAACAGTTCCTTGCCAGCATTGTTGCTGTACTTGGAAGGGAAGAGTTCACGGGCTGACGCGCCCCTGCCTTTAATCGACATACCGCCCGATAATCCCCGGATGGCAAAACCTTGGTCTTCACCAGCTGATCCACGAATGCGAGCGCCTTCGTCCGAGCCGGGGAAGAGTTCAATGTTGCTATTGCGACGGTGTTCGGAGTTTCCGGGAATAGAAGAGGCGTCAAACGCATCTGACCGACGGTGGTGACTGGATTTGCTAGGCAGCAATTCCTTTTTTATGTAACTCGAGGTGGGCTTGTTGGGGAAAAGCTCTCGATTACCGGGCTCATTGCTATCGCTCGGGAAGAGCTCTCGGCCCTTGTTCTGACCAAGTCGCGGCGACCTCTCGCGGAATCGCCTGCTGTCATCACGGTCTTCACGGCCGGCTCGCTTTGATTCCTCCAGTGTGTCTCGACCGGGTGACGCGCTGCGATTGCGAAGGCGTCCACTTGTCCGTTCCTCGTCTGCTGGGAACAATTCCCTCTGGCCACGGCCTCTCCGTTCTCCTCGTCCTCGCTCAGTGGTACCGGAGCCTGCATTATCATCGTACATGTCGACATTGAATTGGTCGTCCTCGTCTCGGTCTCGGCGTCGTCTGTGTTCCCGGTCATCGAATCGGCGTCGCCTGTAACCATCGTCGTCGTCGCCGCGTCTCCGATCTGCGAATTCTTGTCGCAGACGTTCTCGGGGGTCATGTTCCGGGTGCATCAGGTAGAAGCGACTCTTCTCATAAGAGCGGGCTTGTTTGCGGTCGGTCTTGACGGCCGACCGGACTTGGAGGACGGAGTCGGGATGGGAGGAAAGAGGTTTCGCGGTGCGCAGGCGCAGTGCAGGCAGAGATGACGCATCTTCTTCCTCGTTGACCTGGGTAAGAGCCGCGAGAGCTTGGATGCCGGCCTCGGCGGAGGAGTAGATGAGATTGGCGGAGGTGTCGTCGATCCATTCAACGCGCACTGGCTCTTCAGTGAAGTGACTGCAGGCGAATTGTTTGATATTTTCCGTAGTCATTTCATCAACGCCGCGAACATGCACCTTCTCGTAGACCGCCTCTTCGTCGAGCGGATCGATGGTGGTTTCCACGTTGGGGGCCGGTGCCTAGAATTGGACACATATCAGTGGGCGGAACGAGCAAACAAGAGTCATATAAACACATACCATCTGAATTGGCTCGGGTTCGGGCTCGGGCTCAGGTCCCAAGTCAAGGTCCATATCGATGTCCATGTCTCCGATAGGAGCCGCGGGCCCATCGATTGACACGTTTGGAGCGGCCATGACAGATGAAATGGAGTAGAAGTCAAGTGGCTGGCGCTTTCCCAGGTTATATAGAATTGACAATCAATCGAGAGAGGTGAGCAGAGTCAGAGGTGAAAATCGAGGCGGGAGCTTGAACGTCGCGCGCCTGATAAGGATTAGCGCCGTTTTCCGGGGAACGGCAGTATAAACTTAAGGTAGCCCTGCACTTGTTGTATACTTCCTGAATTACTGACTTACTGAATTACTGTGGTACCGATATCCATCAAAATAAAGGAACATTCGTCGAGTCTCTACTGGTATATTTAGATAATTCTTGTATACTTTGGTAATATAGTACCAAAGGCAACTACCCCTTCATAGAGACAGCTGTCAATGGAAACTGAATTTGAAAGACCTATAAATAGTCCAATTGCTTCTTACTGTTATTTTTTGTAAATGAACTCTTTTGTTCCGAAGCAGTACAGAATTCAGTTCTATTCATATGTTGCGACTCATATGCACTCTCAAATACTTACAGATTCTACAATAGGACACGATAAAAGGCAATGCATTAAATCACACGTTCGCCGAGAATAATCTAGACCATAAATCATACTCGATCCTAGTTTTGAATAAGTTGTAATCAAAGATTACTGCGAGCCTCTTGAGTGGTCCTATAGCTTGCCTCTGTTCTTTGCATTCCTTCTATCTAGAAAACATGCTAACATCCTAGAGGGTCGTGGGCTTTATGGCTTATATTTTGCTAACTTATTCCTAGTAGCTTGAGCTTCTTACTTTTTCTCTTTCGCTTTAACCACCGAGGCTTTGTCAAGCTTAACTTGGCTATTGATAGTGCCACCCCTTTGGCTTTCTTGGTCATGCAGGCACATCCCCCCCCAAGTAGATCAAATGACGAAGAACGAACTAGCTCCTTTCTTGATAGCCGTTCCGGCGAATCAGTCGCCGATATGATATTATGTGGTACTCCTTTCGGCGACGGAATTACATCCGTGACATATGCAGAAGAGTGAATTTAGGCTAAACCCTCGGTCAACACTGCCTATGACCTCGGAGCGTTTAAAGGTCGGTATCTCCACCTCCACAGTTCTCCGAACTCCGGCAGCTTTGGAGCAAATTATGTTGGGCTCCGTGTTTCCCTGCAACTGATCTCCCGAAATGACGCTGCCGTGGTACTACATACGTGGTGAGGGGTACCTATCCTTCTTGAATACTTAAAGCTATTTAAATCAGGTTGGTGAACCCTCCAGCTGAAAGCTATCTCAATTGTGCCATATTCGAACAAGACCGACACAGCCCACTACTCTTCTGTTCAAAATGCTTTTATCCGAAGACGAAAAGCTCGTCTTCCGCTTTGACGATCATATCTTATGGGTTCAGCCATGGGGCGAGAATGCGTTCCGTATCCGAGCAACCAAGCAGGCGTCAATGCCCACGGAAGACTGGGCCCTCTCCTCCAAGCCCGCTAACGGGAAAACAAGTATCAAAACACCAGTCTCTGATGAAGATGCCACTATCTCGAACGGCAAGATCAAAGCAACTGTTTCCAGCCGAGGCAAGCTCACCATCTACAACTCGAGTGGTAAAAAGCTCTTGGAGGAGTATGCCCGGCACAGACAAGACCCGAAAGACCCCAAATGCAGTGCATTGACAATCGAAGCTCGCGAGCTGCGTCCAATCTTAGGCGGAGACTACCACCTCACGATGCGGTTCGAATCTCTCGATCCCAAAGAGAAGATCTTCGGTATGGGTCAATACCAACAGCCCTACTTGAACCTCAAGGGCACAGACCTCGAGCTAGCACATCGAAACTCCCAAGCCAGTGTGCCTTTTGCGGTCTCCTCCCTCGGTTATGGGCTTCTATGGAATAACCCTGGCATTGGGCGGGCGGTTCTAGGCACAAATGTCTTGGGCTTTGAAGCATACTCCACAAAGGCACTGGACTATTGGGTTGTGGCTGGCGATACACCAGCCGAGATTGAAGAGGCATATGCCAAAGTCACAGGCTATGTGCCCATGATGCCGGAATATGGCCTTGGTTTCTGGCAATGCAAGCTTCGCTATTGGAATCAAGAACAACTACTCAATATAGCGCGCGAGTACCACCGTCGCAATGTTCCTTTGGATCTGATCGTCGTTGATTTCTTCCATTGGAAGCATCAGGGCGAATGGAGCTTTGACCCGGAATTCTGGCCGGATCCTGGTAAGTGCCATCAATAGTATATTATCAAGTATCAACCCAAGCTGACTGTAGTCCAGAGGCCATGGTCAAGGAGCTGAAAGAGCTGAAGGTAGAACTAATGGTCTCCATCTGGCCAACGGTCGAGAATGCCTCAGAAAACTTCCCAGAGATGCTCGAACGCGGACTCCTAATCCGCCACGACCGGGGTATGCGCGTAGCAATGCAATGTGACGGCGACATCACACACTTCGACGCAACCAACCCAGAAGCACGAAAGTACATCTGGAGCAAAGCAAAGAAGAACTACTACGACAAGGGCATCAAAGTATTCTGGCTCGACGAAGCCGAGCCAGAATACTCAATCTACGACTTCGACATTTTCCGCTACCATGCCGGCAGCAACCTCCAAATCGGCAATACCTATCCAAAAGAGTATGCACGCGGCTTCTACGAAGGCATGCAAGCAGAAGGGCAAACCAACATCGTAAACCTACTCCGATGCGCCTGGGCCGGCAGCCAGAAATATGGAGCGCTAGTATGGAGCGGCGACATCGCATCCTCATGGGACTCATTCCGCAACCAGCTAGCAGCAGGACTAAACATGGGCCTTGCTGGCATTCCATGGTGGACAACAGACATCGGTGGATTCCACGGCGGCAACCCGGACGACCCGGAATTCCGCGAACTGTTCACCAGATGGTTCCAATGGGGCGCTTTCTGCCCCGTGATGAGACTGCACGGAGACCGGGAACCCAAGCCGGAAGGACAGCCTACGGCGAGTGGAGCGGAAAATGAAATCTGGTCGTATGGAGACGAGGTGTATGAGATTTGTAAGAGATATATTGGGATTCGGGAGCAGCTGCGGGATTATACGCGCGGGTTGATGCGCGAGGCTCATGAGAAGGGGACGCCTGTTATGCGGACTTTGTTCTATGAGTTCCCTGGTGACGAGCGTGCCTGGGAAGTTGAGACGCAATATATGTTTGGGTCTCAGTATATGGTTGTGCCGGTGTTGAAGGCTGGGCAACGTGTTATCAAGGTCTACCTTCCTGATGGGGCATCTTGGAAGGTTTGGGGTGGCAAAGATGATGCTGTGTATCAGGGTGGTCAAGATGTTGAATTTGACTGCCCGATTGAGAGTATGCCTGTCTTTTGTCGCCAGTAGATGGACTATCCAGATTGGGGCGTTGGAGCATTGAATTCACAGACGGTTTTTGGTTGCTTTATTCATCACCTCGGATTCTTCAGACTGTTGCCAGATCCTAAATGAGAATAAGCCATTGAATTCGCCGCAGCTTCCATGTAGCGTTATTGGAACAACCAAAAATTAGAGCTCTCGCTGCAATGTCAGATTATCTGTCTCACCTCGTACACTTCGTATGCAAACGCTTGATGCCTTGGGTATCCAAAAACCAAGGACCAGCACATCGGATCTGCGGTCCGCAATCCACATGCAAAGAGCAAACTCAAAGAACCAAAAAATCGAAAGTATCAAGCCCCATAAGCCCGATAACTAGGAAATCGATAACTCAGCAACCATCTGCGAAATCTTGTGCCCCTGACACGCACCATAAACACGGAACACAGGCCTCGAACGGGGAAATGGGGATCCCGCCGACGTTCCAACTCAAAAATGAGACATTCGGGAACCCCGAGTAAGCTTTCAGGAGAAAGCAGAAGCCAAAAAAAAAACACAAGGCAAGGAACAAAAGAAGCAAGGCACCATGGATCCCGATAGACCGGTACCTTTCCCGCGCTAGTCCTAAATAGACACTAGTGTCGATGGCACCGAGATTCTCCGTTAGCCAATCAGAGCCCGTATTGGCTGTACGGTGGATGTACTGGGTAATGTGTATTGGCAATAGTGTATTAGGGCTAGGAACAGCATATGGGGACAATAGTAGGGCTACACTACCACCCGCTGAGTAAACATGTCAATAGCGAAATTTACCCAGCGAATAACAGCCCGCTCACAGGACAAGTACGCGCAGGGTACGTCGATAAAGATCTCGATACCCGAGAATGAGCCAAAGTCGCTTTATAAGGCGATGTGGCTGTCGATCGCAGGAACCGGCGACTTGGAACGCAACGGGCAAGTGTCATCCACGCGGATGCCATTCCTGGAAGGTGTCTCTCGCCAGAAGCCGACAGCCCCCTGATCCTTCCCTTCCTGTCCCACGGTTATGCTACTCCACCCGCCTAGCCTTGCCAACGTCCCCTTTTTGTGGCAGTTTGACCGTTTTTTCGTATACTCCGAGCGCTGTACGCGGTAAACGAGAGTCCGTATAACGGTTCGATGACATCAGAGTTTTCTCCCGTTTGGCTCCACAATATGCCGTGTGGTGGGGGTTACAGTACAGACGGATACTAACAAAGATTCCAAATACTGGAAACGCCGCCAGCGCTTCCAGGGATAGTTATCTCAAATTGTTTAGCTTCTGATATCTGCTCTTCTGCATGGAGGGACGGTAGTACGACCTGAGTGATAGTTTCTGATCACGCTATTAGGTTTGGGTACGATCACACTGTGAAGGCAGTCTGCTCGATCTGATTCGGTGGATCCATGGCTCACCTCCCGATCAGTCGATGGTGGCTTGCCCATTCCAGGTTGGTATACGACCCTTTTTTTTCTCTACACATTGTACGGAGTGTACGGAGTACAGTGCGCTCACGCACAGGGTACCCGCGTCCATGCTCCGTACTCCGTGTGGTGGAGCTGAATGTCCCGTGTAGTGTCACAGAGTGAAATCTTTTGCTCAACAGGGGGTTCCACTGGCATGGGCCATTGAGGCGGCATGGTTGTGAGATACTACCGTGTGCCCACTATCCGCGGCAAATGTACATGTACAATGCAGGGCGGCAGGGAAAACAATGAAACGAAACGAAAGCTATGAAACAGACACGGCATATATGGAGCATCAGTACAGAAAATACGGAGTTAATCGTAACTTCTTCGTATGCTGTATATGTATGGGTCAAGATAAGCCACGTACGAAATATGCAGAAGATGTGGAAATATAACATAATACTGTATTCGTGATCGAAGAGTACGCATGTCGGTTGTTGACCAGATCCAGGGCAAATCTCCCATCTCAACGGCCCAAAAACGCCCTCGCGGAAGGCGGGAAATCGCGACCCGGACGAGGCTTGCATGCACGAACACCTCCACGATCCATGCAAATCCCCACCAGCCCCGCCGTTCATTCCGGTGACCAGTCCGGTTGATACATCGGCCGCGCTAGCCCTGACGATTGGCTAGAATCGCCCGTCTCAGCATTGTATAGCGGGAACAAGAAAGAGGGGGTGGCCAACAAACTACCACACTGGCGTCTGTCGAGAGGCAAAAGGGCACACCAAACAGGGTAAGAGAAAGAAGGAAAAGTGGGAAACGAGCCGGCGTGGCGCTGACCAGACATGATCACTGGCGGAAGAAGCAAGCGTCAACCAGAGGCCCTTCAGCCATTCGTCCACATGGTACAATGAAATGAGCAGGAGTGGAGAGAAAACGTCAATCATGGCCAAGATCGGGACAACGGAGAAGCACCGTTTGATTCCCCGGCGAACCTCTCGAATAAACTTTCGATCATTTTCCCTTGGAATATACTGTGCATATGCATTACGTCCCCCTCTTTAGTCTGGATGCATATTGTCGACCTACAGGTTAGACCTAGACCTTTTTCACATTGTACAGGCGTGGTGGGTCTGGCTTGGGCCCTGGCCTGAACTCCCTTGCGTCCGTCCTCGTGAGCACGGCGTGTCTGGTGGCGCATTCCTCAGAGAGACCCGTGCTAAGAGGCATTCTTTGTACGGAGTAAGAGATACCCTCATATCAGGGAACATGGTTTGGGCAATGTAGTACCGAGTCTAACCCGAAAGAATATAGTTTACAGGCCTTATCAAGTGGATAAAAATCAAATGATTCATTATAAACAGGGTAATATTATGTCCATTCCAAGTAGGGAATATGGAGCGCCTAGTTACATTATCTCTCCCATTCGAAACCCCAATTACAGGTAGCGGAAACCAGAGTCCAAAAGGAAAACTTGATTTTGGGGGGTCGAAACCATGATAATACACATTAAGAGTATACAAAAGGAAATCGTCACAGCTCTCATCGAAATAGACACAGGACACAGGAAAAAGCGAGCGCGAAGCTTTTGACAAATATACAAAAGAGGTATCCATCAACGGACCCGAGCGCGAAGGGGAATCACGAGTAGAGAACAAGTAGGAAAAATGTGAGAAATGAAACTCGTAACAATCATAAGGGCAGGGTTTTAGATCTGGTTTTGGTTTTAGTTGAGCAAGCTGCTGACACCCATGCGGGTATCACGAGCAGGCTCAGCTGGGGCAGACATCCAGGACTTGGAGGTGTCTGTAGGTTGATGCCAGGAGGCCAGAGTGGGCTGGTGGGCCATCCAGCGCTTTGCGGCCATATCTGAGAGCGACTCGAGAGATCGGGCAGGGTGGCTGGGCGAGTCTTCCACGATGTGCACGCTTGGGCGGCGGATTTCGTACTGCGGGCGCAAGTCGACTGGCAGAGGCAGAAGCTGAGGAGAGGGAAGCGTGCGGGGCGAAGAAGAGCAGATGGAGTTCTGATCTGAGACCATAGAAGGAGGCTCGCAAGAGGTAGCGTTGGAGACATCGGAGAACGCGGGCGAAGTCAAGGGAGTTTCGATCGGTCGGTTGATAGAAGGCAAGGTGTAGATGGGAGACAGTTGGCGGGGTGCAGAAGCCAACGACTCTCTGCGGGAGTGGGAGTATTGCTCGGAAATGGCCGACTCGATGGAGTCGGTCCACGAAGGGCGAGAAGACGAGACGGAGAAGCGCGAACGAGAAGGGCTCATCATTGAGGCGCGGGTGTAAGGAGCCTCGATACGGCCGCTACAAGTGCGGGAAGTAGTGGGGGTGGACAAGCCACGCTTCTTGCGGTTCATGCTGCCATTCCACCAGTTCTTGACTGCGTTGTCGCTGCGGTTTCCCAGGCGGCGGGCGATCTCCGCCCAGCGCTTTCCCATTTCATTGACCATGCGCTCGATCATCAACCCCTCATCGGCAGAGATAGGCTCGCGGTTAAGCGAGGGCTTCAAGTTTTGGTGGAAGCGCTCACGACATTGCTTGGGCGAGCGATAGTGCATGTGCTGCGAGATGCGAACCCAGTTGTTCGGACCTTGTTCGCGGACCAGTTGGACGAGGAGTTGATCTTCCTCGGGAACCCAAGGACCACGACGATGCGAAGGAGGCATATTGTGTATTGTGTAGACAGGGAGAGAGGTGAAGGTGAAGTCGGGTGAAGTCGAAGTGTAGTCGAAGTATAATTGAGGTGTGTGTGATGCGAAGGGGAGACGAGGTATATAAAGATGAACCAGGGGGACGGGTCAAGAAAAAGGAAGATCAACCAAGATCTCGGAGCTGACAGTTCGGAACAATACCAAATACCAAACTATTGTAATGTATAGATCGTGGGGAGTGGAAAAATGCTCCGTTGGGATCTTCAGTACGACCCGGGAATCCGGGCTGAACAGCGTTAAACCGGTAAGAGACGTGATCGACCCTGAGCCCCGTTGCTGGAATTCCAAATCATTCTTTTTTTTTTTTTTTTTTTTTTTTTTTTTTTTTGTTTTGTTTACAGTATTATCATTATTATCATGATTATTTTTATTATGATGATGATGATGATGATGATTGTTATTTACTTTTTTCTTTAATCCAGGGTGGTGTTAGAAAAATCAACTCTATCCCTTTACTGGGTATTGTAGAACTATACTGTAGAACTATAGACTCTACAGTCTATAACTTCGTTTCTCTCCACATCACATTACAGTATGTACTCGTAGCCATGTACTATGCTGCGTCCAAGCTCCCCTGAGCCAGAAAGGGGTATACCTAAAAAAGCCAGGGGCAGATCTGGCTTCCGAACTGACAAGCGACGTCCCAGGTTCCCCTCAGCCAGCCATGCACAACACTTCGCGACACGATGCCCGCCGATCGATGTCCAATCGGTCATATCCAAGCCACCATTGGCCTGATCTAGGCTCAACCTCCTTGAACCTCCTTGAAGGTGGACCCACTAGTGGGGAGTGGAGGCTTGACAAATTCTCTCGGACTGCGTCCGTGAAGATATATACACCCGTAAAATCGTCAAGTCTGTCGATTTCAATAGTATGGGGAAATCGGTGGCCCCGATGACAGGAAGCTTCGACCCCGAGCAACGCCGAAGCCACACCTCATTCCCTGACCCGACGCAGTGGGTGGGCGATTCTCTGATTTCATCTCTCATCCCTGATGCTCTCTGTGCCTTGCAGCTGCCGCCATTCACCAGGTCACATGGCCTGAACAACCGTCACGCAGCGTGATCGCTTGTGATCATGCTAAACAAGATTGGAATCAACATACGAAGTCATCATCATGGAATCTCCAGAAAATCAAAGACACCGCATGGGCCACCTGCCACCTGTCACTGACAGCCCGTGGATCACAGAGTATTATCGAAAAGTACACACACGGGCCACGATGTGACGTTTCCTTGGAGGTGCATGGGTACATCCTTCCCGGGGATCTGGTGAACCAGTTCCAACTAGATCAAAACAGGAAAGGAGGTGACAAGGAAAATACACATGTACAGGGGTAAGTGGGAATAGTCAATGGTGTACGAAGCAATCTATTTCCCGTGTGAAACTATTTTCAGCCTAAACACTGGTGTACCATGCATCAGAGATCGGGTTCGAGGGGATCGAGGTCGAGATCGACGTGTGCGAAGTTTCCAGATTACCAGGTTAGGCATGTCGCAGCTAGGATCTCCACCGGTGGAAACCGTTGAAACGCAAGCCACACCTTTTTTTGCTTTTGTAGTGTAAAGAGGGTACAGGAAGCAGACTGACATGCATGAGGGCCTCTGATTGGCTTTTTCTATTTGTCATTGCTAGCGGGACTACTGAAAGGGGTAAGGATGGGCTGGGCATCTTTCCTCTATCTTCTCACTTAATCTATTTCGAACTGGGGTGTGTATAGATGAAAAGATCACGCACTATCTATAGAGTCAGTGGGGAACCCCTTTTTGGCCCTCTTCTTTGTGGGAGAGGAGATCTTTTGAAACGAAGGATGCCAGCCATGTGGACGGCAATCCTCGTGTAGAGATCGAAATTCCATGTTTCTGGGAAAGCCGTTACTGAAAGAACCCGTGATCCTGGGATGCAACAAACATTGACTAGGGACTAGGATGTACCTGAGATTGGACCTGTCACTTGTGAATTTAGTTTATTGATTCCGTTATTGTTTTGTGTGCCAATCAGAGACACGGCAAGTATTTGAGATCAATCCTGGTCGACCTGCAGGGATCATCGCTGATCGTAGGCCGTGCACGGTTATAGATGATGAAGCAATGGCTGTTTAGAGTATCGAGCTTTCATCTAGACAATTGAACAGCTGAGGGTACTCTGTACGGGGTATACGGTATGATATTTCTATAGTTGCCCCTTTCCAGAATAGTCCCATGTGGTATATAGGATGGTCACTATTGTAGTGACTACTGTAGTAACTACGGTAACTACTATAGTTCCAATACTCTGTCCTCCGTCCAGACACCAAGCAGTACAATGATGACATGTAAACATTGAAATAGGAAAACCCAAGTGTCCCCGTAATGGGTGGGCCCCTCGGGCTTCAGATTCGGGGACCACTCCCATGGTGCCCGATCTGTGGGAAACCGTTTGGGCCTACGTTGTCCCGCTGTCACATTATTTATTATTGATTTATTTGCCCACTAGGGAGTCTCACAGTCGTATAGATCCGATCTTGTACTCTATATTATATTATATCCACAATCCTAGTCTATCATCTATTCCACTATTAATCTATCTTCCCAAGCTCTCTTCTATTCCCATGTAAGCGAAAGCGAGTCCGATGGGAGCGGGCCTTGGCCCCGCACGGGAAGAGACGAACCAGTTCGCTTGGGAGATCCCCGTTTACTGTGCACATGTGCAAGTACCTGAGTATGCAGTACTCTGTAGCGGTGGTAGTACAATCCTTTCTAGCCCTCTCTATCCGGTATAAACTCAACCGTGAAAGAGAGAAGCCCCCGGTTTGGGGAAGTAGGTCTATCTTGGGTGGGTATTGTTCTGATGTTTGATTTATCGAATCCTAGTTTCGCCTATTGTCCAAATAGGTAAACGGTAAATAGCAAAAGGAAAGAGAAAAGGTAAATCCCGGACCGTTCAACGTCACTGTAGGGGCCGTGACGAGGAGGTGGAACCTGTCGTAAATTTGTCACAGGTTTTTCTGGTGTCCACCGGACCCTCTAGACCGAACATCTCCATGGTTCAAGGCTTTTGTCGGCGTTTGTGTAGAAATGTCATTGTGTGGCTTTTGTCGGAGTTTGGGTCTGGCCCCTTTTTTGAGGCTCAGGGGGGTGAGACTGGAGACTTAGGCTCAGCTTGCAGGCTGAGGGGGGCGCGCGTAACAACGGCTCCCGATTACCTCGGGTTTTAGTCCCAAGATGGAGAGACTTGGGTTTATTTGATTTTATTTTTTTTTTTTTTTTTTTTGGATGCAATATACATGCTATTTGTGTATTCAGCTGTCTATATTCAGGGATTTTCAGCCACGTGAGGGTATATTAACTTAGAGACTTATCAGGACAATATACTCGTACTTCGCCTATATCAGCTGCATCCGGGAAAATAGATTTAACAGGGTAATATCATGTGACAAAATACCAACAAACAAACAAAAAAAAAAAAACGGGAAGGAACATAATTCGCCAAGTCAGAGTTGTGTAGTATACCATGCACATATATATCTCAACTTTAACAACGCCCAACTCCAACCACCACTCAACCATCACCCAGAAAATCCAATACTTAATCTGCGAAACCTGCAGTAGTAAACAATAAGCCCTCAAATCAACAGCCCAACAAGCCAGGACGCCAAAGACAGCGGCTAATCGACCGGTCCAACGCCATGTACAAATCCAGTGGCTGACACTCCACCCGCGCCACACCAGTCACAGCATCGTATAACCGACAAAGCAAGAAACAGGCCTGACATCCACAGTGGCCACGGAATAGGATACAGTATTGGATCTGACACCGCACATGGGGCAATGTCGTGGGGAGCTGTACATGATTCTCGTGAAAGCAGAAGTGTTGCGAAGCGAACGGGCTTACATGGCTGAGACAGATGATGATGGGGTATGCAAGGGATTCGATTTGGTCTGTTTTGTTCATAACGTTACTGTATAGTACCGGTTGGGCGATGACGTCTAGGGGAGATATACTGTATAGATGATAGAAACAGATGATACCGTACCACAGAGTAAAAACAGATCATTCCTCGGTGATACGAAGTAAATCGAAGGCGCAGTTTAAACTCGAGGATCACCGCGCTCGGACTCCAGTATGTGGATGTATGCACATCACCGTTTCCCGTCACCATCCCATCCCATCCCATCCATCACTAATGCATCCCTACAAAATATAAGAGTAAGATAATGAACCAAACCCAGGGAATCCAAGCCCCCAGAATCCTCGATCCAGAAATCAGGTCCCAAATAAAATCCCCGACACTCGTGGACCATGGCCATGTGGACGAATCTCGCCTGGAAACCTGCAGCCCAGTCCAGCCCAGTATACCGTAAACAGCAAGTAAGCAAAGTGATGAAAGACGGCAACGCACAAATCCAGGCCCCCGAGCCCCGAGCCCGAGGCAGAATGGTAGACCGCGAGGCACGGCATCGTGATAGCCATGTGACATTGCCCGTGGGACTGGACTGGGGGAGGGATATCCCCCTGCTTACCGGTACAGTTACCGTTTACCAGGCACTACAGTAGTCATCAGCTACTGTTGTTGATTTGACTACTCCACGGCAACCTACCGGTACGTGCCACGGCGTAAGGGATATGCAAGAGAACCAAAGGACGTGGGTGCGCATGCGCGTGTGCATGCGGATATCCTGGTTCTCGTTCTGGGTTTGGTTCTGGTTCTCGTTTTACTTCAGCTTCAGTAACGCGTGTCTGTCGACTGGGGTGGCGTGTTGCGTGACTGTGGCTCTGGTTTGGGCTTGGGGTTGGTTGATCGGTTGGCTGGTTGGCATGTACTGTCTCGCGTGTTCGTGTGGTAACTCTATATTGATTGATATATCAGCTGAATTATTCCAGCATCGAGAGCCGTATTCAGACTCTTGTTTTCATACATTTTCCTGAAGTGGTGTCTATAGACGACAGGTCCTTGTGCGTGCTTCTACTGTATGTTCATGTCTCGTATAGACAAGAGAGGCTCGTAAGCCAGGAGGTATAGTATCAGTTCCAGGAACCCAATACCTAAACCCCACCAAATCCCGTCCAGCAAGGCAATGTCTCGGATCGAGGGTTGAAAGCGTGACAGAGACTGCACGGCCAGTGGATTGGGTCCGAGGAAGCATGGACGGATTGGCAGGGGTTGACGATGGGGGATCGTGCATATCGGTTCGGTTCAGCTCGGCTCTGCATACAATGAATTGGTCCTGGCAGTATGTTTCGCCACCAGTATCAATACCGGCAAGAGTATCAAATGAGGTTTGTACTGGATCTCGGATAGAGTGATGTGGACACAACTTGATACATGTTCCATGTTCCACCCTGGAACGCATGGTGCAGTCGGAGATAAGGAGGTACTGTACTATAGATACGAGGCAGGGGTAGGGGTGGGAGTGGGCTTGGGCGTCGGCGTGCGCTGAGCTGTGAGATGTCATCCTGCAGTGGAGATATGAGCAGATTTAGCATGGCGACTACCGATGTGGCTGAGTATTCAATTCAGGTTCAGATTTCGGTTTTGGTTAGAGTCGACCTGTTGAAACGAGAAGGCGTGGCAGGCCGAGGATAAGCATGCACATGCGCATGAGCATAAGCATATGGCGCCAGGGGTGAAATGAAATGAGATGAGACGAGACAACATAGGGGTTGTAGGCATGCTATGCTATTCAGTATATTCAGCACAAGGCTACTCAGTAGTAAGTACCATACAAATGAATATTCCACAGTCCAATGGTAGGTAGGTAAGGAAACGAACAGCTGTGTTTATCTCAAGGACAAACTCTTTGCATAAATTCCCAATGGTATAGAATCAAATCCAAATCCAAATCCAACACCACATGTACCAGTAAATAATCCCTGAATTCATTACATAGATGACGGGACCCAAAACCCCAAACCCAAAATAGAAAGAGATAGAGAAAAGGAAGATATGACCCAGATGCAAGATCAAATGAAGTAGAAGTCAAGTAGAAGTCAAGTAGAGAAAAGAAGAATAGAAAAGAAGAAAAGCAATCGCTCAAGGGGTATAAATCGCTGTGCACATCATAACCAGATATCGCCTTCTTCGCCATTGACCCATTGTGCCCACACAGCCTCATAAGCATCTTCAAGATCACGCACCCAACGCGCCGTATCAAAGAGCTTATTCTTATACCGCTCTCGGAACAGCATCTGTCTCAACTCGGCCAGTCGCCCGCGACCCTCGCCAGTAGAAGGATAATGCAGATCCATACAAAGCCGAATAGCCTTATTCTCATAATCCTCCACAGAGCAAGCAATCAGATCATCGCGGGCATGCTGGCCAGCCTCGGATTGAGGAAGGGCGCTGCTGAGAATACTGCTCGCCATGCGCGAGCACATCTTGTACTTGTAGCGTGGGAGGGTGAGCAGCGGGGTGCCGCTCCAGAGGACGTCGGTGGCTGTAGTGTGGGCGTTGCATTCGGGGGTATCAAGAAACAGGTCTAGGATCTTCGCTCGCGCGATGTGAGTGTTCTTTGGTGCGACGTCTGTGAAGATGATTCGGGAGGCGGTTTCTTCGCCGGCCCAGGCTTTGGCAATGTCGCGGAGGTTTTGCTCGCCTAGGTCTGGGAAGCGGAGGAGCCACAGAACGGCATTAGGGATGCGCGCTAGGATGCGCAGCCATGTTCGGAACGTTGTGGGTTCAATCTGGCGGTGGTTAGTTATGGTTGGGAGATGGGTGGGTATAGCGACATACCTTGTACAGCTGATTGAAGTTACCGAGGATGATGGTATCATCGCCCAAATTAGGGAACAGTTCCTTGCGCATCTTCCACCGCCGGGCTTGCTCTTCCTCCCAGGATACATGCTTCTCGCCGGCATCTGGGGCACTCTGCCGGTGATCACAGCAAAAGAAAGTATCACGGGTGAAGACGATCTTCTCCCCATACACCCAGTCCTCGAGCTCCTCGCCATTTTCTTCTTCCAGGAGACGTTCATCAATACGCGTCGCACGGCGTCCAGGGCTTAAAGTCTCAGGTGGGATGGAAAGAGTGTCGGCAAGAATGTAATCACACCACTCAGCACCAAGGGTGCCCGCAAAGCCCATGAATGACATGTGAATGGGTGCCGGGCGCGCTGCAAAGACCTCGTTGCGAGCACCTCGAGTGTAGCCGTTCAAATTTACCAGAATGTGGACGCCATCCTCGACAATCTGTTGGACCAGTCGGTCCACCGACCACCCACTTGCATCATGGAACACAGATGATTCCTTCTCGATCTGCTGTCGATGCACTGATTTGTCACTGGGGGTGGTAGCGTAGCAGTATGACCTAACTCGAGAGGGATTGTGTAGTCCAAAGACCGACTGCATCAAATGTGCAAGAGGATGGTTGTTAAAGTCAGACGACACATATCCAACACGAAGATACGGACTCGGCGGAGAAGGTGGCGGGAAGACTGTAGGAGGAAGCCACGGAAGTCGCAGAGTCGAAGTCGAAATGCGCAGACCATTTCGCTGGGAGATCTGACGTATTTGCTTGGCCGTCAAGGGACACGTGAATGTATGGAAAGGCAAGACTGTAGGAGCACTAGGGGCAGAAAGAGCGCCGGGGAGTTGAGGCCGACGGTACTTTGAAGCAGGGTAGTCTTTACCATAGACATAACGATCCTGGTACCATTGCCAGGTAAGGGATCGAATGGCTCGCTCGATAAGTCGAACAATGCGGGATCCTTCCCATTTCTGTCCAGCCCAAGACTGGAAGAGCTTCTTCAGAGAGCTTCGTTGACTGGAGGCGAAACGGCTGGAATCCAGTGCGGGAGCCAATTGTAGGCACAACTGCTCTGCGGTAGTTGTAGTCAACAAGCCACGGCCCCAGTATTCACCTTCTTTGAGTTGCCGATCGACAATGTCGACAACCCTCTTGATCCATCCAGATCCTGTATCGGTGCTAAGAGAATCCCGAAGCATTCCCTTCTCATCGACGTGCCAACGGTCGCAAAAACCACGAGTATTGGCGACACCACCGCGACCGACCCAGTTGCAGACGGAGTTCAAGGCATTTGCGAGTCCGCAAACCGCCTCAGCAAAC
Organism: Penicillium antarcticum; assembly: GCF_028974205.1. Lineage (NCBI taxonomy): Eukaryota > Fungi > Ascomycota > Eurotiomycetes > Eurotiales > Aspergillaceae > Penicillium > Penicillium antarcticum. The sequence goes on from NW_026695302.1 coordinate 241,996, forward strand.
TCGGGATTAACCTTGACGGCGCGTTTGTAGTATGAGATGGCATCATTGACCTTGCCAGCATCCTTTACCGCATTGGCCAGGTTTGCCAAGGCAATATCGAAATTACCGTCGCACTGAACAGCCTGCTCGTACATCTTGATAGCAGCTTGGAGCTGGCCGATATCCTTGAGCAGACTTCCGAGGTTGGTGTAAAGATGGGCATGTCGTGAATCAAGATGCAAACCATAATTATAGTATGCCAGGGCCAGAGATATCCCACTACCAGGGACCACACCAGGAATCTCGGGGTGCTGGCTCTCTCCGTTCGGTCGGACCAAGCCCCTGGCTGGTGGATTGTTATGAATACCAGCCAGCAAGATACCAACATTGTTAGCGGTAGATGGACTGGGTTGGAGAGAGAGGGAGAGATAGTAGAGGGCCAAAATATCCCGCACACCAGGCGCAGACCGAGGCGCTCCTGATGAGACATTGGACATGCCATCCTGGTAGATCTTCGCCAACGAGAGAAGAGAGTTGCTGGTAGTCGAAATGGCCGCATTGCGAGCCATACCTTCGGCCACAAACTGAAGCCCAGGCGGCATGCCACCAGCTTGGAAAACAAGCTTGGCGGTTTTCAATGCTCGGTCGGGATAAAGGAGAATGCTTTCCTTGGACTCATGCTCGGTTTGAGGATATCCACTGGGGCCACCAGAGAACGCCGCAAAGATCTGCTTGATAATGCTTTGGATACCATGGCGTCTTCGACCAGCAGCGATGAGAACTGCATCTTCGAACGCAGACGCAGCACCGGCATTATCACTGAGAGCATAGAGCATGTTTCCTTTGGCGTGGATCAAAGCAAGCATTCGTCCATTATCCGAACCAGGGATTGCATATCCACTACTTGCGAAACCAATAGGCTTAGCATCTGGCGAGCCAGGTTCCAAGCCCTGGACGCGTCCCATGTCATCGTCGTATTCGAACGATGCTTTATCAAACATGCAGACATCAGACACGTTGCTCTCGGCATCACTTTCAGGCTCACTGGCGTGTTCGTCCGTCTTGAAGCAATCGCCATCCTTGGGGTGACGAAGGGAGCTCTGAACGAAGTCAATAATATTGACAGCTTCCTTGCCTCGGTGACTGCTGCACAGTAATCCGATCAAATGTTCGACGGCTTCAAAGAAGCTCGGGCGCAACTTCACAGCCCGCAACCAGTTTTGCAGGGCTTCTTCTCGTTGATCAAGTGCCAAAAGGGTTGCGGCGAGATTGGAGATCGCTTCTACGTGTCTGCCATCTGTTAATATTGATTGTCAATCAAATCGTTGATGTACTCACGTTGAGTCGCGGGCGATGATTCTAGAGTACCATCGCGTGGCTTTGTGATAGTCACCCAAGCCATATGCTAGACAGCCTCCAAGGAGCATCCCGTCGATCCACTCCCATCGGCTCTCTGCACATAAATGAGATAGCATGTCCAGGGCCGATACGGCATTGGATCCCGGGGATCCTTCGTTGAAGAGAGAGCCTGTGGCTCGAGTGAATGGAGATACACCTGTGGGACGACCAGTGTCTCGCAATCCGAGCATTTGAGTATCGGAACCTCTGTTGTGGGCGAATTGATTCAAGGATGGGCGTCGACTGTGGACACGGGGTATCGGTATTTGCTGCGCACCATGCGGTCTGGCGTTGCCCATGGCATGCAGTTTCTGTCGTTGAAGATCATATTGACTGGCAGGGTAACTATTATGACGGGTTAGATCTGGGGGAGTAGGATGAGAGAAATCGAGGCCGGGTTGGCGAGGAGGTTTAGGGTAAATGACAGGTTTCTGGAATCGGGGGTGAGAATCCGCAGTGCCGTTGGAGATGCTGTTGCGGCGGGCCTGGTGAATGTTTGCAAGGAGATCGACATAAACACCATGAGCCCAAGACAGGACCTTCTCTTTGAATTCCACATTGGCCGCTACAGCGGGCCCTGGCTGTTGGAATCTGTGAGTCGGCGGGCGATTGTTCCAGGTGATAGGATCGTTCAGAGGCTGCGGCGCTTGCGGTGGATATGCTGATACAGGTCGGTTGACACGGGCGTGGAATGGTAGTTGATCGGAGTGGCGTGGAGGGAAGTGGGTTTTCATGAGAGGGTCCTGGGGTAATCCAGGCATAGATTGACCCCATCCAAGTCCTGGATCTGCACGGCTGCCCAGGGGCACCTGGGGTTGGTTAAATACAGGCTGGTTCAGGTCATAGAAAAGCTGTCCCGTAGGGCTCAGCTGCTTTGCAAAGGGAGTCGGAGATTCGTAACGCGCATCACGGAAGGCAGCAGGACGGTATGGGATATAGACCCCATCCGGCCAGTACGGTCCATAGGGACCACTGCCCGCCGAAGCGGTTGGTCCTAGACATGACTGCAGGGTTGCCGGGAGGACTGTGGGCACGTATGCCCCGTTCTGTAGGAGTATGCGCTGATTTCCATGCAAAGGTAGACTCTGATTTAAGACCGAGTCCACCCCTGGAGGATAGTTGACCGGACGAACCCAACTAGTTCCGTTCGCATCCTGGATGACTTCGCCAGGTATCGCATTGCCGTCATTTTTGAAGACCGGTGGAAAGTTCATATTTTTGGTGGCAGATTGGTCCAGCATTGGTTGCCAAGTTTCGGGCTGCATCCCAGCCTGGGATAGAAATTGGCCCGGTTCCATCGGTGAGACCAAGATGTGCTTGGATGCTGGCTGGATGGTGGTATCGCCCGGGGTCCCATCGTACCCCGCGGCTAGAGTTCCGTTGGGAGTCTTCCGTCGCAGGGCATGTTCCCCCAGGTTTCCGGTGGAGTTGGAGCCTGAAGCATCGCGGGAATCGAGACGTTGCACCGGGTGGGGGAGCTGGAGGCGCGATCGCGAGACCGCGTTCAAGAAAGGTTTGGAGGGGTCGTTGTGAAAGGGGAGATTATCGCTTGCATCGTACATGGGCTGAGAGCCATCGTGAGTCGCAAAGTGGTGTGTGCGGTGATGCGGTTGGACCGTGGGGAAAGGCGCGACGGTTGGAATCATCTTCACGGTCTTGTGAGGGAGGGACCTCGAGGCCGAGGGCACAGCCAAAGACTTAACACGTCAAACTGGACATTTAACTATCATCCTTGAAGCGTTTCCGATGCCTCATTATGTGATGCCAGAACTGAAGTTGAGAGGCAGCTTTCACGTCATTTGATAAGGACAGGTGGGAAAGGGAAAGACGCAAGGGAGACAGAATGTCCAGCTGCCGCAGTACAAAATAGTCCAATAATCGGCGATCTTGGCGAAAATTGCACAGGGGATAATGAAGGAGGATCAAGGTGAGAGAGGTGAAGAAGAAAAGATCAAAGTTGAAGCTGAAAACGCAGTGGGTTCGGGTGGGGGGTGAGAGTCGAGGTAAATTAATAGTGCGATAGAATAGATAGAATAGTATTTTTAAACCGTGTTGAGAGCCAATATAGTATCTACCGAGTACTACCTATATAACGTACTATTCACTCTGGAACATCTAGCTACTCTCGCCATAGCCAGAGCCAGAGCCATACTGTAGCCATCACCATCACCATCACCATCACCATCACCTAACTCGACCCACACGCAACGGCCTCTCTGGCCATCCAGACGCCCTTGTGGATCATTTGGATCCATAAGGCCCCGCCGATAATCGAGTGCCCGTTCCTTTTGTCTACTTGTACAGAGTCTGTAGCTTAGTATTTGGTTATATCTTGCTTAGATTCTAACTATACAAATTACGCTTTACTTCACTGCTCTCTTTTTACTCCCTCCCTCCCTCCAACTCAAGTATATAATATAAGTAATCGCTCAATTCATCCCCCTGCTCATGCACCTCTGATCTTTTCCTAAACCGGTTGGATTCTGGGGTTAGCCAGGGAGGGCTATTTTCCCCTTTGATTCGTACAATCTGGAGACCTGGACTTTAACTATCGCAGATCCTCATATGAGAGTCCACATGTCTCTTGAATGTACGGTCGCAAGTCACCGCAAATGCCAGTCGAGATTGGCACCCTCCTTCGCATCCTTGGCCTGCACGACGTTCCTGTGGGGATGCGAGTCGGGTAGTACAAGATCAAACCAGAATAGTAAAAATCATAGCGTAGTTCTTAAGAGACATACAGTACTCGTGTATACTAGAGTCAGAACAAAGAGACACCGACACAGAGACACAGATATCCCACACGATATTCCCCGGCCCCAATTCGTCCCAGTTAGCCCAAGGCACTTGTTCCATGGCTCAATAGACTGCACCAAACAAAATGGAGAAAACACGAAAATCAAGCGATCAGCGCTCCACATGTGGATGAGCACGAACATCGTCTTATCAGGGGCTGATCCCCGGTGGAGTAGGCAAAATATATAAAATTACACGTCTCACACCGGTGAGCCACGTATGTCCAGAGTACGGTGCATGTAAAATAGGATTTGAATAAATACGACAACAGATAGCATTAAGGAGATTATTATTGGTAGGGACGTGGTCGAGGCTTTTCGTGGTTGTTTGGCTGTTTCAGATTCCAAGTTATTAGGTCAATATATATAATCACGGAGTATAATTGTACATCTACTCCGTCCCTCTACAGTACCTACAAGTACAATATTCGAGATGACTGGGATATTTCCAGTCAAACTACAGACACCTGATCAATTGATGTACACATCGGCATCTCTATATCAACCACATAAATAACTACAGATGTACTTATGCATCCCGACCAGACTTTACACTATCGAGATCCCTTACCGACCACTCCCACATACCTTCGATACTTGTTTGACCGTCTTTTGATTGTGCTTGTCACTCTATCATGGCCCAAGGCCTGCAAATAGAAACCGTTGGGTGCGGCAGTGCCGGGCGCAGCCCTGCTGATGCATATGCAGCTAATGCAGCTAAATCCATGGGTTGAGCCCAGCTCAGGCTCAGGATTACTCAGTAGACGCTGACACGATCATGTGACCCAATCACGTGAACAATCGCCAAGACATACTGACCAAGCACCCTATCTCAGCTACCGGATGCACTGACATCATGTGATTGGCTTTGGGAAATATAGGCAAGATTGTCTACTGTTGGCGAATTCAGCCGAGTCACGAAAATCGGCAAGGTAATCAATTTCAGGTAATTGATGGATCACCTACATGTACTGTAACAACAAGTGATATGCCAATTATCATCCCTGTACCCCAGGACATGTACATGTGAAAGACCGCCCGCTTCATTTGGATCTTAGTACTTAACTTCGTACATCGAGACATTGAGAGGTCATCATAATATCTAGAGGGTATCCTTACTCGTTCGTTTGTTGTATTCAGCTGCATTGGCTGTTAGTAGTGGATACTGACTAACTGTAAGCTACCTATTGCATAGAATAGAGCTTCAGAAGAAAGGCAATATGCGCTACATATTTACTTTTACCTGGCAATTTAAACATTCTAGATGTAGAACTTCTCTTCGACTAAGGCTAATTAACTGATTTCGTTTGTTTCGGATGCCCTCGCCAAAACAAAGGCCGCCCCGGTGTGGGGAGCACATGGGGGAGGCGACGAGAGAATATGGGACAAGGGACAAAATATCTCTCGGGTTACCCGAGCCTTCGTAATTTCCATTGACTTATTGAATGTGGGAGCTGATGAACCCTTCATGGACGATCAAACCCCAAGATTGGGACCCCGCGTACCCGGTCTATGCAGTATGATGTGATACTCAGCCATCTCGGTAAAAGTTCCAGCACTCAGTTTCCAGCCCCAACAGCAGGGAAATGAATCAAAAGAAGGGCGACCCGTATTTTTGACCCCATTCAACAGCTGAAAGGCATCGGCAAATCTCCCAGCCGCTACTGTGGAGATCAGTTTATGATTTCATTGTTCATGGGTTTATACCGGACCCACCGCATCTGTGGAATATCATCGAGACAAGGAGACCTCGAATATAGACTTAAGTAGAACCAAAGGACCGGACTGAAAATCATGTTGGCGAGTACAGGCCATAATGGCCACCCATACGTCTCATCTGACGGACAATTGGGGTTAAGCCTTTGTCCTTGAACGGCAACTATGCTGCTGCCGAGTGGAGGCAGCTGAGATCTGCCTGCATAACTGCGGGACTTCTCTGGAGCTGTACCGATGTAGTAGTCCATAACATCATATCTATAGCATAGAAAAGTTGCTGTGTCCACTTTTGGCGACCCGAGAGGTTCAATGATGCCGTAGGAACAACGACTGTATAAAGTTGACCAATTATCTCGCCCTGCCTTTGCGAAACATCCAAACCTTGCACCCATCGTCGCATTACGTTTTCATCCTAGCCGCCATTATGTCCAATGCAGAACAGTCTCGACAGTATATGCGTCTCTTCCAAGGCCGGGCCGCGAGGGAAATTACCTCTATAGACCCTTGAAAGACGAGGATTTGCATCCCGCAACAGTTGGCTATTTCGATGATCAAAATGACTGGATCGAAATCACCGATTTGTCCAGCCCAGAGAGATTGCAGAAGGGGGGATGGACGCCATTTGGTCGCGAACTATCATCTCTATCTCACGATGTGGCAGACTGGAAAACTAGATCCTCCTCAAGCCTATCAGAATAAAACTTCCGCAGCAAAGCGGGTGCATCTGCTGCAGCAAGCGGAGCCCCCAGTCGAGGCTTCCGGTGAAGTGAAATACAAGACAGGCTTGGAAGGGAAAGCAGCTCTCGTTTGCGACGGTTGAGTCAAGATGGAAAAATACAAGAGGGATTTCCGCGTTGGGGGGGGGGGAGGGAGGCAAGGAATGGATTCACGAGAACGCAGAGAAACTCTTCGCAAAATACAAAGATGCTGCCAAAGAGTATGGAATCTGGGCTATCCAGGCTGTCTGGATCACGGATGCCTGCGCCATCACGATGAGCAGTGGTAACAACCGCGACGTCGACGTCGCACTCGATGTGGGTGCAACTGGGTTCGGGAAGGTTGGTGGTGGAAGAGCACTTGTCGAAAAGCTCGATAGTGAAAGGTGGACGGCATACAAGTCTGAATCAGTAAGTTCACAAAGCTCTCATTTACATTGCAATGCTAATGAATTTCCACTGTATAGGACAGAAAGGGACGTGTTGTCTCCTTCAGCGGATTCAAATTCAAGCCTCACAAATTTACCAAGTTCTTCAGAAACTCAGTGAGTATTTACAATATCTACAATGCCCACAGACGAACATGTCATCTAACAGAATGTAGCCTTTCAAGGAAGTGGCCGCAGCGTCGACGGCCCTACGGCCCATCAAGCCATCCACAACGAAGAGGGAAGACTTAGAGGGGTTGAGAAAGTCAAGCGTGTCATGGCTGACGATGGGTTCTATGATATTGTAAAGACAGGCGCAGAGGAGGCAGAGGGAAAGGCAAAGGAGGAGGAGGAGGAGGAGGAGGAGAAGGAGGAGGAGGAGGAGGAGGAGGAGGAGGAGGAGGAGGAGGAGGTCCCAGAAGGAGAGGGTTTCCCCTGAAAATTCGACGAAATTAAGTGTGAGGGCATGACGGAGGAGAATATTGAGGAAGAGAGGCAGTAGAAGGAGGAACAGGTAGTGAAGATGATATGGGAGAGGCTGGAGAAGTGGGCGAAATTCTGGGATGAGACGGAGGCTATGAACGAGGAACTGCAACGAGAGTATGAGGCGGAGGCGCAGGATGGCCAGTAGCATTTGAGGGACGTCTATAGGATTCATCTGAATAAATGTAGAGACACGAACCAGGTCAGAATAACGTTATGAATGTAGTGTACCACAACGCTACACACGAGGATTCGCAAGTAAGATAGCCTTTAGGGGAGAGGTACAGCATGAAAAGATCTGCAAATTTGGATTTTCTGAACCAGGTGGTATTTCATTTATTTTCTTGAATTAAGCATCACATCCTGTCCAGGAGTCAAGATCTGTCGAGATGTCTATTGACTACGCCTACGAAAGCAAGTATCTTGCATCTTTACGAGATGTAGACCCGTATGATGGATCACTGCACCCACGGAGCGTACTCCAAGTGTACCGCGATGAGTAATGGGACCGAATTCAATCTTCCCCACTTAAAATAAGCCACATACCACGTCGTGATATGATCAAACTCCGTAGAGAGAGAACGGTAAGGGCCAGAGTGTTGTGGGGGTTTCCATCAAAGGAGACTGTCGGCGAAGCCGGGCAGCCTTCCACCATTCTCATCGCGTAGGAGCAAGCAAGAGAATCATGAAAGGAGAACGAGAAAAAGCACAGGAAGAAAGAGAAATACAACTGGAAGAACAAGCAGCGAGCTGATTCCATTTGTCCAATTGAACACTCGCGAGAGAATTAAGAAAAGGTATCAAAGTCATGACTCATGAACATTTTTGGTTTGGGTTGAGAAACCATTCGTATTCTGCAACTAGCATCTCATCATTAAGAAATGCACGCCTTAGAAATCAGATAGGTCACCTCTTTTTTTGACACTCGGGAGCGAAAGAATTTATTCCTCGGGAACTAGAAACTATTAGCATTGTCTCAAGCTGTACACGGTCGAGTCAACTCACTGTCAATCTCGCCAGCCTTGACGTCGTCGGACACATCCTTGGGGCTGCGGCCGTCGACCTGGCAGCCGACGGAGAAGGCAGTACCGAGGATCTCGAGGACGGTGCCGCGGAGTTCCTTAGCCATGGAGCGCTCGCGCATGACGCGGGCCATGTCGATGATCTCGTCGAGAGGGACGGACTTGGAGTGCTTGATGTTCTTCTCCTTCTTGCGGTCACGAGGAGGCTCCTTGAGGGCCTTGATAACCAGGGAAGAGGCGGAGGGAACAACGGAGACGGCGGCCTGACGGTTCTGGATGGTCAAGCGAACGGTGACACGGATACCCTTCCAGTCGCCAGTGTTCTTGGCGATATCTTCACCAATCTTCTTGGGAGACAGACCGAGGGGACCGATCTTGGGGGCCAGAGCGGACTGGGCACCGACCTCACCACCAGTCACACGGAGGTGACTATGGAAAAAATTGTTAGTATTTTGAACAGTGAAATTGCGAAAAGAGAATTTTTGACTTACATGATCTTCACCTCATTGGGGTCGAACTTGGGAGCTAAACCACGAGGATATGTTAGTCGCCATTATGCAGAAACCCAAGTTGATGATACTTACGCATGGCGAGTGCGAAAGGTAGTCGATCTTCCTTGGTTGTCGAAGAGGATGGTTACAGAAGAGAAGGGGGAAGAGCGCGAGAAATTGACTTGAAGGCTCGGCGTGCTAGCGGGACCCACCCGACCGACCAACTAAGCGAGTGACCCAATTGGGCAATCAGGGTATGCCCTGACCACGTGACCTACACGCAGAGCTGTTTGCCCCTTTGGGTACTCTGTATCTAGTGGAGACGCTACTACGGACCTCGGGACTCGGGAGCGACCATACAATTCTTACAAAGCTCAAGGTTGAACACAATTCCTTTGTCATGGTATCAATCCATTCAATCTACTATATTGCGTCAAAGGAATCAAATCACCGCTAAAGATACACAAGACCCGAGGGTCGACGACCGCCCTTTGCTCTCATGGCCATGTTCTCATCACACTTAGCTGGTTCCGGAAACAGCAAGCCTAGGAAATGTTAGCAGAGATCCACATAAGCTATAAAGGGGCCGCTTACTTCATCAGGTGGTCCATAAATGTCTGCAGGGACACATCGTCAGTGAAGATGGTCTGAGACGAAACACCCCCACCGTATCCACCCGTGGTGTGGGTAGTCGACGGGTTCAGCTTAGACAGCAAGAAACGGGCTTGAGAGCCACCGGCATCACACACGATGAAACGGGGCAGAGGGAATCGGTCGGCAATAAGATCCTGTAAGCCATGAGTTAGTAAAATAATACATAAGTTTCGGAGAGGCGAAACGAACCCTAGCGTCCTCCTTAGGCTGCTCAAGGAGCACCTTGAGGTTTTCGTATCCTTCCTGGTCCTGGTAACCCGCTTTCCTCCATTCGGCAATGGTCTCACCGTGGAAAATGAGGATGTGGAAGAAGGTATCGAGGAGAAGAATGTGTGCGGGCTGGATAGAAGCGGAGTCCAGAAGCACGGGTTGAGCACCCTCAACCTCCAGGGAGTATGAGTCGAGGGTAGGCTGGATCATGACAAGAGAGTCGCCAGCATCCTCGTGGTTCAGGACATGACGGTAGAAAGCTGTCTCATCAGGGGAGTTGTTGAACACCTGCAAGAACTGGCTTCGGCGAAGATGGAACATGAACTGAGGGTAGAGCGTGAAGTTCTTTTCCAATCGGAATGATGTCGGGTCATCCTTGCGGTAGTCGGCAAAGCGAGAGCAGAGTCTGATCAACATGCGGTCAACCCAGCGCAAAACATCAGGACCGTCATCAACCTCCGCCTTGAAGACTGCGATACGGGCCATGAGAACAGCAGCAGCCTCCTGGTCGAAGGACTGTGCGAGGGTTGGGTCGCCAGCAGGCCCACTCAGAGGACGGGCAGTGGTGGTCACTCGCAGGTGGTAGTGGCCAGAAGAGTGCTGGTAGTATGTCAAGAACTGCATCATACCGCGTTGAGGACCAGGCTGCACAGCAGCAGGACCGCCCTGGTTGGCAATCTCGAAGTAAACGCCATAGCTGGAAGAGGGGTCGATTCCACACATCTTCCATGCGCATGTGTTACCGATACCACATTCTGTCTCGCCAACAGAGCTGGACTTCTTGTTGAGGGAAATGGCGTGACCGATAAGACCAGTGACCTTGAGCTCCTTGGTTGTAAGAACCTCGAGAGACGCGTTGAAGCCCATCAAGAGGTTGTCGTTGGCATCCTTGTCGAACACGCGCACGAATGACTGCTTGAATTGTGAAGATGTGAAGCTGTCGGTGAGAAGCATGTGACCTCCGGTATAGTTGGAGAGGTTCTTCATTTCCAAGAGACCAACTTGATCGAGACATCCGGCAAAGATATCGACAATGTGGCCATTGTTAGCAGCTCGCTTGGCAAGCGCGTCATAGAACTATACTGAATTAGCAGGAAACCAGACAGACTGGCGCATTCGAAGCATACCTTAACAGCCTTCTTGTAGTACTTGATGTTGTCCCGGTCAATATCGTGGTGAGAGCGAATGGGCTCCTTCAGCTCAGGCGAAACAACGTGACCAGGGCCTTCAGTGGCAGCACCGCTGGTGAAAGCCATAATGCGGGCTCCGGCATTCTGGAAAGAAGTCTCAAGTAGACCAACGGCGACGCTCAGGGCAACACCAGTACAGCGCAAGGGACGCTTGTCGTTGGCCACGGGCCAGGGATCACGCTGCAATTGCTCGAGAACATTGGTGATCTGGAATTCAGCCTGCTGGACGGGCATCAGGAAGCGGGCAGCCGGGCCGAGGGGAGGACGGGCGGGTTGCTGCTGAGGAACACCAGGGCGCACGCCACCGGCCAAGCCCAGCATCTCCTGAACTTGCTTTGCAGTGTATTCCTTGCTGCCTCGGAAAACGTATGACTTGGCGCATTCAGTGTAACCGAGCTCGTGAACTTGGGCCTAGAAAAAGATCAATAAAATGCCATATTCCATGTAAAGATTGTTGTCCTACCATGGTGCCGAAAGTAATCAGACCAACCAGCGCATTGGGCGGGAGAAGAGATAAGCTCATGATGAGCGAGTCCTTCACAGCCTGCAGGCTGTCATCTTCCTGGCAGGTGTCGACGACAAAGACGAAGATCGGGGGAGCGGGGGCTGGCCGTGCCAATTGGTACTCGATAGTTGTGCTCTGCGGGTGGAGTTCGGGGGGTATCGTGTTCTCTGTGATATCCTTGTAGTGCGGGGGAAGAGGATTGCGAGAGAGACAGAAAGGACAGATCCAGATTCGCGCGCGAACATCAACAGTGCTAGCCCAAGGTCAGTTCCTATCCAATCCGGGGTAATGGCTTTCACATACGCATATGGGTTCAGCACAGCTCGGCAGGGCTGCTTGCAAGTGACGGGCTCATATTGGAGCAACGGGTTATCGGGCTTCTCCTTCAACGGTGTGTACACGGCGGCAATAGGAACGACCAGGCGGGACGCTTCCTATATCAAGTCTTAGTGGATGATGCGGTGTAGGTCAAGGGCCGATATCACGAACCATACGAGTGCTCGGGAAGGTGTTCCAGCTGAGTCTGATTCCATCGCGGTCCTCGACATCACTCCATTGATCCTTCAGCGCCTCGAAATCCATGTTGTCGGTAGATGTTCCGGATCTCGGTGTGTTGATCAAGAAGAGGGGGGCGGGTGAGAAGTCGCAAAGAAAGGGGAACTTCGGATATAAGGGTCTACTCCAAGAAAAAAAGTAAGAGCACCACCCGGAGCATAATCTACCAGAAAGAAAAGCAAGAACCCCGGAAATAGCTTGGGATTGGATTGAAGTGGAGGAGTATGTTGTGTGAAGGTACGGCAGTAAGGCCAGGTTGCAGCACAATGGGTCTCTACCGTCCACCGGAGCAAAACATTCCTTAAAAACTCGGCGGGCCGCTGATCCATTTCTCTTCTTCATTCACGCCGACCAATATATGTGCAAACGTATATACTCAACAGCCTCATCTTCTAGTGATGTTCGTTGTTCTCGTGGTGAGCGGAGATCGATAATGGCCCGTTGCTGGGCACCTGGTTTTGAAAGGTCATTCTGATCCTTTCCGATCTTCTGGGAATCAGCTGTGGTCACACTCTTAGCTCCTTAGCTACTCTAGCTATCGATAGAATTATATTTGAATTAATCAATATTCCCATATCCAATGCTCTCCTAAACGCCTATTGCCTACTGAAACATGCGAACTGCCCATAACCTCGTGAAAATTTGACATGTGAGCCTTAACTATCCTTCGGCGCCCTGGCCATCTGCTTGAGCAGGAAGCTCCGCTTGAAGTATGTGTTCGGGTGAACAATTGTATCAAGATCAGTCTGGCTCCAGGTTCCGTCCTCCTTGACCTTCTTGATCTCGTTCTTGTGCGTCGACTCGAAGACTCGGTTGCATGCAATATGGTACCGCTGCTTGCCAACATCCTCACGCACACCCCGCAGAGTCTCTTTATCATTGACGCCTGTAGCTTGGAGGAAACCAACCAGGTTATCAACGGAGAAATGACGATAGGGACAGCCGTGAGTCTGTCCAATGCCGGGGTTGGAATCGCCGAGGATCTTCTGGCACGAGTAGGGAGTATAGCCCTTTCCGCGACGGTTCACATCTCCACCAACTTCACCATAGGCGTGGCGAATGTTGTACTTGTACTGGGAGTTAAATTCATCATCCGTCTTACCCTTAAAAGACTGGCGCCAGAACAGAATACACTCCTCCAGGGATAAACCAATACCTTTTAAGAAAAGAGTATACTGGAGTCGACCAAAGTGCTTCAGGTGGTTGTTCTTCCGCAAATTCCCATGCAAGCTCTTCATGCACAGAGGGAAGTGTTGCTGCGCAAGCTGATCAATAGAGCTGGCTGTGATCGGAGCACCGTCCACATATCCTTCGCCCTCTGAGTATACTGATTCGGCACTGCCGAAGTTCTTCGAGAGGTGGTTCAAAATAGGCGTGAGACGATCATCCTCATCCAATCGGGGGAGAGCACGGCTCGTGAGCTAAATTTAATTAGCAACCATCTTTCAATCCTCTTCTAAAGACATACCTCAAGTGCACGCTCCAAGCGAGCAGTGAACTCAGCCATGATCATGCTAAGCTGTTCCCTTCCAGGAACATATGCTTTTCCTTTCTTCAAGTAAACTGATCGCTTTTCGATCAGCTCAGGCACCTTCTCCCAATCGACTTTGTACCAAGTCTCTTCATCTACTCGACGCAAGCCCGGGGTGGAACTGGCCAGGCTCTCCGCAACCTCCGTTCTCTCAAAATCACTGACTGGCTCCCAGTCTAGACTGAGACTGTCGATGAATGCACGCTTTTCCCTCGAGTCGTCATTCTGGAAACGGAATCTGAAAAGCATGGTTTCGGCGCGCGCGAATCGCCGACGGAGGTCTTCTGTAGCTGAGAAGGCCAATCGGAGGATGAAGTGGGAATAATGGTCCTTTTGGCGCTCATTTTTCAAGCGCGAATCATTGGCGCCATTGGAAGAGGATGTATTCGAGGAAAGAGGGAGGAATTTCTGCAAAAGAGGCGTGATATAAGTCGCCGTCTCCGCGGGGGATTTGTTGCGATAAGAGCATGCTTCGATCTCGGCGAGGACTGTCTGCGCGTTAGAAGGCGGAAAATATCAAGATTGACAATTTTACATACTCTTCAGTCTGTCAATGGCCCATTGCTCAAATTGTTCGAGAGTGATTTCGGCGGTAGGAGGCGTCTCATAGAAGTTCAGACGATGAGGGTATTCCTGCTGCTTGTATATTGGGACAGCGAATTGTCTTTTCTTATGATCGATCACAGCCCGCCTTTTGGGGTCGATACGATGGGCGTCTTGTCGAATCATGGTGTTGTCGATGTTGAAAAGAATCAAATCTCCGTCACTAAATTGGTCAACGCGACGCGTGCCACGCGCGAATGATCACGTGATGTAATTTACGAGCCTGCTTATATAATACAGGCTATGGCCTCCATGTGCAAAGCATGTGAATATGTGAGTGGATTTGATACAAATCAAAAAGTACTCGATCATATGCCAAAACCCGCATCGGCCTCGTGATACTGTCCGTAGTGTAATACTCGATACCTGGGGTATATTAGATCCCTTCAACACTTCCCCATTCGGATAGCCCTCGGAGCATCCCGCTCACCGACAGCCGAAAGAATCTAGCTAGTAACCCCACAGAATCATGTCCTGATGCTCTGACCATTGCTTATCTTTTGAGAGCTTTCAACTTCTTCCATAATGCCATCGCAATAGGGCTTCTTGCATACTTTCCTCATCCGTGGTTCTTGTTTCGCCATCCCAACTTTCAGACCAAATCCAGGAACGAGACCTTAACCCCGATCTCTCCGCATCAACATGTCGCCCGCGAAGCAGCTCACCAAGGCTGCCCGTATCATCCTTATTGGTGCTCCGGGTGTAGGAAAGGGCACACAGTCCGAGCGACTGCTATCTCGCTTCCCACAGCTAGCCTCGATCAGCTCGGGTGATCTGTTGCGCGAAAATGTGCGCCGACGCACACCACTTGGTAAGCAGCAGACCAATTGCGCAAGGGAAGCAGATGTCTAACATAAGCCCAGGCATCCAAGCCGAAGTCACAATGCAGTCCGGCAATCTCGTTCCAGACTCTATGATTCTGAGCTTGATCTCGGACGATATGAAAACCAAGGGCTGGCTCCTACCACAATCCGAATCCACACCATCAGCCAATTCATCCTCGCCTAAAATCGACCCCTCTGCTTCTTTCATTCTCGACGGATTTCCCCGCACAGACAGCCAAGCCACCAGCCTGGACAGCTTAGTACCCGTGAACTTCGTCGTGCACCTCAACACTCCTCCCTCGGTAATCCTCTCCCGAATCGCATCCCGTTGGGTCCACGAGCCCTCAGGCCGAGTGTACAACACAGACTTCCACCCGCCCAAGGTGCCAGGCAAGGACGACGTCACAGGCGAGACGCTGACGCAGCGACAAGACGACTCAATCGAGACGTGGCAGCAGCGGCTACGAAAGTTCGAGGAAACGAGCAAGACACTTCTGGAGCACTATGACCGTCGGGGTGTTCTCTGGAGGGTAGAGGGCAACAGCAGTGACGAGATCACTCCGCAGTTATTTGCAGAATTCGAGAAACGGTTCTGCTGACTGTGAATGATGCATGTATACTTATTCTTATATGTATTTGGACGAGACGATACACGATGAATCCCTGGAGGGGATACCCTGAGTTTAATACCCGTTAATGGGAATGTTGGAGATATCTCCAGCGCATGTATAGCTAACTCAATTGGTGTATGATAATCAATATTCAACATTCGGTTTAACCTAATCATAATCACATCGCATAAATGTACAAAAAAAAAAGAGAAAAAAATACCAAGTAGTCATACCATTCCATCAAATGCAAATGCAAATAAACTCAAATAAGAGAGAGCCGCAAGCCCAGCCATCACGACCTCTACTTCTTCTTCTCAAGCGTGGAATCGCCCATGCCCATCCGATTCTTATACTCCCTTGGACTCTCCCAATTCCCTCCAACAGCCTTATAATCCCTCCAAAGCCCCTTAGCCCTCTTCTTAGCCCACCACTCAGCCCTTCGATACTTCTTCTCCATCTTCTCCCCGCCAAACTCTGACCCAACCTTCGCCTCATATACAGTCGCCAGCCCTCTCCTCAGCATTTCATAGGAAACATCTCGCCGCCGAAAAGGCGGGAAATCAAAAGCCCGGCGCACGTATACACTCGCTACAACACGCGAGTATTGGTCTTGTCGGTGGACGAGGGCGCGCACGCGTTTGCTGGTCAGGTAATTTGTTAACCAGGTATGGGCGTCGCGCGCGAAGGGTTGTTCAGGGCGACCGAAGTGCGCTAGTTCTGGTGCATCTATGCCTGCCAGACGAATGTGGATCTGTGGTGTGGGTTGGATGTGTAAGTATGATCTGATCTGTTGGTTGTATACCTGGGTGTAGTGGTGGAGACGAACAGTATTATCTTTCAACTCTTTCTTAACTTTTGGAACCTTCTTCCAGGGCATCCAACCCCAGCCCGCAAGCCTCCCCGCCGGGCGTATGGAAAATGCGAAAGTTATCACCATCGCCGACGGAAGTAACCTGACCGAAGACGCTGCGGCGACGGAGGAACGAGGGCGAGATGCTAGGCGCATCTGGGATGCGGCGTAGGTAGGTTCGGTGGATGCGGACGGAGATTAGGATACCGCTTGTTAGGAGGATGGTTGGGACTAGGGTTCTTGGTTCGACGAAGGCTCGCCAGTCTAGGACGGAGCTTGAGTTGTTTGAGGAGCTCCAGATTGATTGTTTTTCGTCATTGGTCGACTCGGGACTCCATGGCGGCCATCTCATCACGGCCCATGCCCCTGCTTTTTTGCAGGTGTTGGAGATCGGGGGTGTGATTCAGGTGTTTGGTGGTGGGAGTGGAGGGTGTTGTTGGGGTGATCGACGCGAGAGCTAAGCCGAGGATCTTCTCCAGGGCGACAAACTACAATGCCTTTGTCACAATAATGAATGTTTTGGATTTTTTTTTTCCAGCTCATTTGACCTGTATGCAGGGATTTAGGGTTCATCTAAATTATGTAGTGGCTTACTACGACTTTGATTGCATAACAACCTTGGAAAGCTTCATGAGGTTCATATAGCTGGCTGAGACAATATGTATCGTATCGGCCTTTTTCATATATTGTACTCGGGTACCACTATCATGCTAGAGACATAGTAATACCCGAGAAAAGAAACACGGTGTTCTATCAACCAGGCCTTTACATTCAAGTGTCTAGACTGTACAGAAACAAATTGGGAAAGAAGAACCAAGCGCCGAGCATAACAAGCATAGAGACCAGAATGGAAAATAGCGACCGTTCATTCCAAAGAGAGCAATTATTTCAGGGTGGCGGGGACGCTAGTCTTAGCCTTTGATGCGGCAGTATCAACTGCCTTCTGCAGCTTCTCCTTCTTCATTCTCTGGAGGTAGGCAAACAGGACGATGAAGAGAAGCTCCATTCTATGGAAGTGTCAGCAAATAAACCTAAGTAATAGAGCTCTAGAAAAAACATACCTCTCCTTGGTCATCATGAGCAGACCCTGGACCAAAAGACCCTTCAGGATCTGGGGTCCAATTCCCTTGAAGAGGGACAGGACACCCTCATTATCGATAATGAACTTCATGACCTCACCAAAGGTCTTGAAGGGCTTGCCATTGCGCTCTGGTGGCGGGCGAGACTGCAGACCAACCTTTGCGACGATTAAAGGCTGGGTTGCGATAGTAGCCAAAGCCTTGGACATGGCACCGAGGACTTTTCTTCGTTAGCGGGCCATCTTTTCTGGGTGGGATATCACTCACGGAATGCCTCCCAGGGCTTGAGATTATTTTTCCCTGGAAAGATAACCTCCTTCAGGCGCTGGTAAGCCCCATATGTGATAGCAGGGTTGACGACCAAGATCAAGCTAGCCTTCAGACCGCGCCACAGGCCGGACCAGCCGTCCTCACTCTCGACCACCTCGCGACCAGTCTCGATCAGACCCTTCTTCTCGCCCTTGGGCTGTGTCTGCTGTCGGGTTGTGATGACAGCCACCGGGATGGTGAAGATCTGAGCGACAGCACCAGCAGCAGCACCGAGGGAAAGCTCGATCGCTGTACCGGGGGGCTTGGGGGACTTGACCGAGGCCATATAAAGTGTTCTTACAACGCTATACCAGTAAAAGTATGCGAAGTTTGTAGAGGCGACACCAAGCAGGGCTCCAGCCATACCAGAGTACAGACCACTGACACCCTCCTTCTCCACGATCTTGTTTATAGCATCGACGGTTGATTCATAGCGGTCGAGGTCGTCGCTCTTCTCGGCTCCTTCTTTTTGCTTGACCTGTACTTGAAGTTTGGTCTTCACACTAAATAAAAGGAGAATCAGCGACCTCGTCCCAACACTCTTACAACTGGCGCATGTAGTGGGCTCACAGATCAAGCGGGTAGACCATTGCGTTCGCGAGGACGGCGCCCGTCGCACCTGCAACGGCACTGCCCCATGGCGAGAGTGTTGGCTTCGATTGACCGGCCATAATATATGCGGAGGGTATGTGAAATTAAGGAAGGTCGACAAATAGAGAGGCTCAGGAGAGGGCTCGCTTGCGGAGCGGCCTGTAGTTAGGGGAAATAGTTAAGCGGGGCCGTACTCTGTACTGCGTTGCAGAGATCAAAAACGCAGAGAAGGGAGGTATAACTCAGAAAGTACAGTGCATACCGAGGACACCCGAGTATCAAAGTCAAGGAACCGAGTTCGGAATTACCTGTTACTGCACATTGCACCTCGGCGCTCACCTTAAAACTTGCCGAGGTCCACTTCGGTATCCATGCGCTGGTCACGTGATGGTATTTATCAGATCCATCGACTCGGCATAGAGATGCGTATTGCAGTTACATCACTGCGAACCATCATTGGTTGTAGATGCATATACATGTAATTGGGACCATTACCTACATAAGTTCATTTCAATATGCTCTGGGGAAATCAGATCCTAAGAAATATCTTAGATCTGCACTCTCAAAGGAGTCCACGCTAAACACTTCACTTCGGCAGCTTCACATCCCGGTGCATATATTGCCATATAACACCGCCTTCATTTAGAAAGACACTTAGGAAGTGACGAAACGTATACAATTAGGTGGAAAGAAAGATATAGGCGAGCAGAGATGCATGTTATAGAGCCTGCTGTTAGACTTGAGTCTACAATGTATTTATGATATATCGATTCCCTCTCCTATGCACTATTCACTTCCTAGTTCTCTCCACCACCTCATTCCTCTCTTCTACACAAACCACCAGTATGTCGAGGCCGCAACAACCTCATGTATCGGAAGCCTTAGTACACCATCCTCTCCAGTTTTCAAAAGGCAAAGAGGCTAACAAGTTGATAGAAGGCCGAAGATGGCATAGCAGGGGCGACTTCGCAGAAAGCGGCACTGGAAGCGGCTATCACTGCCGCGGAGCACTACATGAAAGCCCTACGTCTGGCCCCCGCCGACGAGAAGAAACAACTCGATACCAAATGCAAAGAATTGATCGTTCGAGCTGAAAAGATCAAACGCGCCACTGACTGGAATGCTGCTGCGGGGCCCCAAGTCATTCAGAGCTTGCGCCCGCCTACATCCACGCGGAAGCTCACCACTCGGGAAGAGATCATTATACTCGAGGGTGCGAAACTAAATGGGTACATCTTTCCACCCTGGAGCCGGGCACCGAATGAAGATGAATTCATCCTCAAAGATCGGCCTTTCACGTATGTTGAGAACGCCTCGGTCACCATGCACATGTTCTAATTGAATATAGGGATTCACCCGACCTGCACCTCTCCGACGTCCAGAGGGATATATTTGCAGGATGGAAACGGCCGCATGATTTACTAAGGGACCCGGCTACCCCAGGTACAACTAACCCAACTATCTCAGCTTCCGGCCAAACCGATCTGGTGCAAGATGTCTTGACTGATTGTTCAGTTGTGGCCAGCTTATGTGCCACAACGTCTCGATCAGAACGAAAGCTTGGACAGGTATGAGAACAGTCTATTCTATTATACAGACTCAAGCTAACAGGAACAGAATGCGACACCTACAATGTATCCGTGCAATGATGAAGGGAACCCTGTCTTATCGCTGTCTGGGAAGTACATATTCCGCTTATACTTCAACGGATCATTCCGCAGGGTGGTCATAGACGACAGACTGCCTTCCTCCAAGACCTCACGATCATTACATGTGATCGATCGGAACAACCCGAACTTTTTATGGCCTGCTCTTGTCGAGAAAGCATACCTGAAAATCCGAGGGGGCTATGATTTCCCCGGAAGCAACTCAGGGACTGACCTATGGGTGCTGACCGGATGGATTCCCGAACAAGTATTTATACACAATGACGATTTCACCTCTGATGAGATCTGGGGCCGATTATACAAGGCCTTTTACCACGGAGATGTGGTTCTCACCATTGGAACCGGCAGTCTGACGGAAAGCGAACAGCAAGGTATGGGCTTGGTGGGCGAGCACGACTACGCCATTCTCGAACTGAAAGAATCCCAAGGGCGTCGCCAGTTCCTCTTGAAGAACCCGTGGGCTGGAGCAGATCCACACATCCCAAATAATCTCAACCTTGATCCCGGCAAATCTCCTCTTGCTCCAGGAACCTTTTGGATGGACTGTGAGCAGGTGTTTCAGAACTTCGAAAATCTTTACTTGAATTGGAATCCTGGGTTGTTCAAACACCGTGAGGACATTCATTTCACATGGGATTTGTCTCATGGACGTGTCATTTCCGGCTGCTTCGTGAAGAACCCACAGTTCTGCCTCTCTAGCGAGTGCGGGGGCACTGTTTGGCTACTTCTTGGGAGGCATTTCAAAACAGGTGAGATTCAAAGCGCGATTGGCTTCATCAGCATCTATATATTCCAGGCAGATGGCCGAAGAGTGTCCCTGAGTGATGGCTACCTCCATCGCGGTCCATATGTCGACTCTCCAAATACTCTTATGCGACTGGAAATGCCCCCCAGGTCAAGATGGACCGTGGTGGTCTCAGAGCAGTCTCTCCCATCATCCAGTCAAAGCTTCACCCTGTCATCATTCTCAACCTCCCCTGTGTCAGTGGCGCCGTCACTAGATAAGTATTTATGCGTGACAAAGGCAAGCAGTTCCTGGACTGCAATGACAGCTGGTGGTAACGCCGAGTCACCTCGATACCACTCGAACCCACAGTTCAGCCTACAAATTTCGGAGAGAACGGACCTTTCTATCTTGCTCGAGGTAGCAGAGCCCGAACTAGCAACGCACGTGAAGCTATTCTGGTCCAACGGCCAGCGCATCTCACGGGTGAGAAGCCGAGATATCATCGCAGATAGTGGTGATTACCGCCGGGGATGTGCATTGGCCGAGGCCAAATCCCTAGATAAGGGCACATACACCATAGTCTGCTCCACATTTGCAGCCGACCAGCTCGGCCGCTTCACGCTATGGATTTCCTCTACGATCCCATGTATAGTGCAGCCATTGGCGTCGGAGTCCGCTGGACGGCGCGTCATTTTATCTGATGTCGGTATTCTACCACCAGGTAAAGATCGCATGTTGGCGTCACTGCGAGTATCTCGCCTCACGCGAATCCGGCTTATTGCGAAGAACAAACAGTCTACGATAGGCTCGCGGGCTGTGGCTCCATCGCCTGTACTGATGACCGTCGAGCTGGGTCAAGGTCCATATAAAGAGATTCTAGCTACCTCGGAAGATGGGGTTCACAGTGATACAGTATCAGGAGTTCGGGTAGAGGACTTTGATCTATATCCCAACGCCGAGTCGCGCAGTGTCTGGATTGTGATTGAGCGCATTGGTGGACCTGGAGGACAAGTGGAAGACCATTTCGAAGTTGAGGCGCTGGCAGAAGAGAAAGTGGAGATTGGGAAGTGGTTGATTGAAGATGAATGATACCCAGCAGTATAGAAGTGCAAGTTAGAGTATAGAGATATCTCCGAAGTAGTCCCCGCACCGGGCGGTGGGAACCCGCACCAAACGTCATCTGGCACCTCTCCTCCCTTTTACCCACCAGACAACATGAATAACATCCCAGCTGGACTACGGTCCGCCGACATTGGGCGCTTTGCCATCCGGGCTGCCCAGATCGAAAAGGCCAAACCGGTGGTTGCCTACTGGTGTGAGTACCCCCGCGCGCAACTGGACATGTTGACTGAACCCCAACGAAGGCAATTTCCATATCGTGAGCCAAATCATTGAAAGGGGCCTCCACAATTCTGATGATGAGATCATGCAATACACGACCTGTCTGGTGGACAAATTGGAGCAGGTGAGTCGAACGCCCCGCATGTGTTCCGCAGCTCCTTAAGCAGCGTATCCTGGGACTGGATGACTGATCAGATTGGATATGATAGTTCAAAGTCGAGAACCCTGGTGATGAAACGGTCACGGATGAGGTCGCGGCGAATGCCTATGTCGAACAATTTGGACTGGAGGTCTTTGGTCGCGCCGAAGCCGCCATGAACGCCAACAAAGTCACAAAGTGAGCTCTGGGAGTGCCATACAGAGCCACAGACGACTGACTCTACTCAAAGGCAAACGGCAGATACATTCCAGGCAGCAGCTACTTTCCTCGAACTGTGCTCAATTTGGGGTGCCGACCCAGAGATAGCTGGGCGCATCAAATTCGCCAAATTCCACGCCCTTCGCATAGTTAAGGCCTTCAAAGCTGGCGAAGACCCCAATGAGACGAACCCTGCACCAAAGGAAGAAGAGCAAGTAATTGACGACCCCGAAGTGCAGGCATTCGACGAGTCGGTCGCAGAGCAAGCCTCCCAACCAACCCAACCCTCGATCGAAGAGATCCCAGACGAATCAGATCGTCTCGGACGAGACCTAGCACGCAAGTCAACACTCGACGAATCGCTTCACCCATCGCGCACTTCATCAGCACCCCGTCCAACCTTCACTGCCGAGCCCGAGATCCCTTCCGTCCCACGCAACGCACCAGGCTCACCCGCTCAACCAATGGACACCGACAACTCCGGTTCAGGCCTGGAACTCCCTTCAACCCCAGCAACAATCGGGGGATTATCCTCAGGAGCAGGCCCAATCCTTCCAGATGCCCCAACAGCCTTCCAATCTTTCCCTCCACCATCCAACAACCCATCCGTAAACCCGGCCTCTTTCTACGATCCCGCCACCAACGCCAGCGCACATCTTACTCCCCCAGCTGCTCCACCAGCTGCACCGGCCCCAGCTGCTTACTCGCCTCCCGCGTCTGCACCCTATGTTCCCCCTCAGCCATCCCACGGGATAGATGATAACTCGGTTCAGATGGCGCAGAAGCATGCTCGCTGGGCGGTGTCTGCGTTGACATTTGATGATGTTGATACTGCTATCAAAGAGCTGAAGAATTCGCTGAAGTTACTCGGTGCGTCGTGATGTGGTTTCGTTTGGATTTTTATTGGTATCTGCCCTGGTCGATATACCTTTCATAACTAGCGAGGTGGCTCATATTCAAATAGTATGAGACGCTAATTTAACTCCTTTTTGTGTCCTCGTACTATTGTAGAAGCAAGGGCATGAATGATAGTAGTGGGGGATGCTAGAAAATAATGGTATGCCTAGAAGAAGAAGATTCATATATCATTGAAAGCAAGACCAAATCTATAGACAGACACATAAGCAAAGTTTTTGCATGCAACATGCATCGGTAAATAAACTCCAGAAAGATAATACAAAATACTGAGTATCACGATTAACAATCGAAGTAAGCAGCGAATGACAACATTAGCAAGTATAAGCAAATCCCACATTCAACATAGGACCGTGGACTAGGCAGTCTTCGTCCATATTTCATTGTGTTCTTCTGACAACTCCTTTGAACTAAAACTCCGCTCGAAGGCGATTGTCCTCAACGTCCAATCGATATTATGATAAACATGAGCAACTGACTCACAATCGGCGCATTCCCATACCGGTGTGGTTTCGGCACATGCAACATTGTGCCCGCAAATAGCAAATGAACCGTGGAGAGCCTGGTAGTGGAATCTATATGGGGTAACGCACATTCCCAAATGCTTTCTGATAGTTTTGCGAAGTCCAAGATGCTGACAAAGTTGAATCGGATTCAAGTATTTTCTATGGCGAGGTGTTTGAGGACTTGCAATCGAACATTCTTATCAAAGGTAATGATACTTTCTCCAGCAGGGATCCATATTGGAAGATCGACACGAGGAGCTCAGGTAGAAAGGTGAATATAAAGGGCTGTGCTGGAGGGTTGATCAGTGTAGACACATCCATTGTCAATAGCAAGTCATGCTCTTCGGCATCTTGGGCCTTCCATCTGTTCAAGACCCCAATCCCCTGGATCTGTTGGGTCATCGTGAGCTGCACAGTACCTTTCTAGATCCGATGTCCTGCACGAGGCAATCATCTCAGAAGGAAAAGACACGCTACATGTAGACAATTTGGGGGATTAGAATATACATGCCTGGTAGCTGTAATGCTATACTCTACCTTGACTCATACTCACGTGGTAACCAAAGCCCTTAGAGCATAGAAACGTAATATAGTACAGTGCAAAGAAGGGAAGGGAACCAGATAAGCGGAGGCTTAGCATCTCGGGCGATCGGAACCCAGTACCATGGGCCACGGAGTATAGACTACGGAGTACATAACGGAGCTGACACTACACTTCGGGCTTCGGGCTTAGAAACTTATTTCAAACCGCTAAAACTAATTAAGTCGCACTATTCGCCCCCCGACGTCACAGAGTTCTTAACTCCCAAATTTGATTGTGCCCACTGTAACCCACTTGGTTTTCTAATAGTCAACGGCCTCGAGCGGTCTTGGCAGGGGATTTCAAGGAACTTTTAATCCCCCCTCTCCTTTCACTTTCCCCTTTTCACTCTCCTGAACTTGCGGGGTTACACACAATGGAAAAGCCTGCTGTCTTGATTGTCGGTGGTCTTGGTATGTGTCTAGTCTTCCCCTCACGTTCAGACTAACCCCTCCTAGGCTTCATCGGCCGCCATCTGGCACTATACCTCCACGAAAACGACTTGGCCTCCGAGGTACGATTGGTCGACAAAGTCCTGCCCCAGTTGGCTTGGCTAGCCCCAGAGTTTGCAGAGGCCTGTTCCAAGGACAAGTTCGTCCAAGCCGATGCCAGTCGTGAGCGTAAGAGACACGCCCACTTTCTCCCATCCTGAGCCTTTCTCACCAAAATCTCCCCCCCCCAGAACATTTCCCGCGCATTTTCGACCGAGCCAATGGAAAACAATTCGACTACGTGATCAACTGCGGCGGCGAATCAAGGCACTCCCAACCAGATGATGTCTACGAAGTGCGCAGCTACGCATTATCTATCGCACTGGGCAAGGAGATCGCCCGCCGTGGCATCCCCGCCTTCATCGAAACCTCCACCGCCCACGTTTACAAGGGCGGCTCTACACCGCGCAAGGAAACCGATAAGCTCGTCCCATGGCACAAACTCGCCGACTGGAAATTGAAGGCGGCTGAGGAACTGCGCAAGATCCCCGGCCTGCAGTACTGCGCCATGCGCCTGCCGCACGTCTACGGCGCCTACGAGACAGGCTACTTCGCCACAGGTATCTGCCTGTCGGCCGTGCACGTCGACCTCCAACAGGACCTCACGCTCCTACACACCAAGGACCTGAAGGTAAACACGCTGCACGTCAAGGACGCCGCCAGCGCGCTGTTCGAGGCGGCCAAGTGGCTCGCCCGCGTGGGCCCCATTGACCCGCAGGAAGGTCCAGTCGCGTTCAATGTCGTCGACCACAACAATACACGACAGGAGCACGTTGCCAACGCGCTGACTGAGGTCTTCGGTCTGAAGGTTACGTTCGTTGGATCGCTTGCTTCGCAGCTTGCCAAGCTGAACCTCGACGATGTCGTCGATGATATGAATGAGGATAGTCTGCAGACTTGGGCTGAGCTCGTTGAAAAGGCGGGCATTACACGGCCGGGCCCGATCAGTCCGTTCCTGGAGCGCGATATCCTCAAGGACCAGGATATGTCGATTGATGGTTCGAAATTCGAGGCTGAGACTGACTGGAGACCGAAATATCCCAACTTTGGCGCCGACAGTATTCGCGAAATCGTCGACAGCTACAAGCGTATGGGTTGGTGGCCATGAGAATCTTTTTCTTTCATGTTTTTTCTTTTTTTTTTGATCCTTCTTCATTAAGATATCCCGTCTGTCGGTTATTTTATCTTTTCTCTTTCCACTTTTCTTTTCCCCTTTCTTTCGTTTTCTTCTTTCCTCCATGATTCATTAACGGTCCCCATATCCGATGAGGAAAACCCCGGTCTCGCATCGCATTGTGTCTGAAAAGAAAGCATTGAACCCACATGACACGACCCCCTTCATGATCCCATCCCTACACCTGCATCTTTCTCTACCTGACAACCCAGAGAAGCAAATATCAGTCAGGCCTGTACAGCATTCCATTCTCATACCTGGCTCTGCCTTGTACTGTAATTGATACTTCTTCTCGGCGGTCTTCTCTTCTCTGGATCTTATTTTCTATGCATATATGCTTTCATTCTCTCTCTTACCTATTTTGCATAACATAGCATATGGAGCCTTTTCCATGTCTAACTTAGTTCCGGATCGGGTTCGTATTGTTTTCGTGTACATATTTGATAGAATGTTAGTGATCTTATGAAATGCTCCAATATTAACTGATCTTTACACATGCATACAGAATGCATATACTAAGGACTGCATGAAATGCATGCGAACAAATCACCACATGGCATTTTCGCTTATGATTCTAATTGCAGGATCTGGCTCCAGTCCCACTCGTTTCATACATGCATTGGCGCTGCAGGTATGTTGTGCAGGTCCCACAGACAAGCTAACCCACTACGAAGCACAGGAGCACAGTATTTATTTAACTGGAAGTTGATGGAACAGAAATGACGATATGCATTGCTATCTTTGAATCAGAGATCTACCGATTGACCGAACAACGGAGAAAAATGTGCAAATGCCAGAATCCCATGCATATGCGAATATGCATCTAAAGAAAGCCACCAAGCCAAAATGCAATTCAAGGTGTCTGTTTTCTCGTTTTCTTGGGAATTTCCTTTCTTTTCTTCCTTTGCTGGTATCTATCCCAGGTGTACCTACCTATCTTACCCACTTCCACCCTGTCGTAAGCTCGTTCTGAGCTCACCCATTTCGTTGCAATGTCAATGTAGGCATTTTCTCTTCAAGCATGGTGTAAAAATGTGGCAAGGCGAATAGTGAATTTTGAAGTGTTATAGAACAGAATGGAGGGAGGGCAAACGGTCTGTATAGAGACTGTGAAAACCGAAATATTGTACGAGAATGTAATGTGCGGAAAAGAGCACTGCAAGGGAGGGCTGTGGGCGTTTAGAACTCCCAGTCTTCCTCGACGGACTTGATAGCCCACTCGAACTTCTCACGCAGGGCCTTAGAGAAGAACTTTTCGATGGGAACATCGAACTTCTTGCTGAATACGACCGTTAGGCGAGGGTCGATATAGTTCTGGAGAAGATATTAGCAGGTGATCGATTATGCAGATAAATTAAACTCACAATTTTAGACGTGCCTAAGGCAACCTCCTTGTTATCTTCCTTGTCCTGAGCTTGGACGGACATGGTCTCAACACGCTGATCGATCTTGGTGATCGCAGCTTCCAGCTTCTCGACGGTGGCACCACGGGCCTCGGCCTCCACCTTGCCGGTCTTATTCTCTTTCTTGAACTTCTTGTCCATCTCCTTGACGGCTTGCAGACGTTCCTCGAGCTCTGTTGCCTTCATTTCTTTCTCCCCATCTGCAACGCGCTTCTCGTTGTCTTTCTCGAACTTCTTGTTGATTTTTGTGGTCTGCTCTTCCATCAAGAAAGCCTGGTGTTCATTGATCCATTCTTGATCGAGATCTTCGTCAATCTCGAAGAAGGCAGCACCCTTCTTCTTCTTCAGAGTGGGGTCCAAGTCAAGCATTTGCTGCTTCAGACGCCACTTCTGATAGCGAAGTCCCTTGATCTGTTGGATGAATTAGTTATCTGTGTTTATTCTTCTCATTGGTTCAGTTTCAACTTACCCGTTCGCCCATCTTTTCCATTGCGTTAGCATGGCCGGCGGTGACTGTTCGCTTGTGATTACACAAGATGGCGACCTTGCGATTGGCATCGTTGTAAGCCTTGACCTTCTCGGCAATAGTGCTGCCGGTGGTTTTGATTTCCTTGAGCACAGAGCCCATTGTGTAGGAGGCGTTGTAGGTACGGAAGACCTTAGCAGTCAGGCCAGGCATGTAGTTCTGGAGATGCTTGTTCAAAGCAGAGGTCTATCACTCATTAGTAATATCCAGTTAACACAAGGAAGATGGAAACATACCGTCAGACGATCGAAAATCTCGTCACCGTTTTTCTTCGGAGCCTTCTTGAAGATCTTCAGGTTCTTGAAGACTTGCAAGTCGACCTTGACTTCATCATAGAAACGAATACTATCCTTACCCAAGAAGTCGAAGACGACGGTCTGTGGGGGCTTCAGCGTAACGTTCTCGTATTTGAGAGAGCAGCAGCC
Organism: Penicillium antarcticum; assembly: GCF_028974205.1. Taxonomy (NCBI): domain Eukaryota; kingdom Fungi; phylum Ascomycota; class Eurotiomycetes; order Eurotiales; family Aspergillaceae; genus Penicillium; species Penicillium antarcticum. The sequence continues at coordinate 270,649 of NW_026695302.1, forward strand.
GACAGTCTCGGCCTCGTCTTCGCCCTTCTCGTTTCCAGCACGCAGAGCAAACTGATCAATGAGATATACTGCGGTAGCCTTTTGACGCTCAACCATCATGTCGTGCTTCAGGTTCTTCTCGTAATCTTTGCGGATCTTCTCAATATGCTTCTTGAGTTCACGGGCCTTCTCGAACTTCTTGAAGTCACTTTGGCCCTTGACATCAGAGTTGGCAGCCAACATGACATACTTGTAGTTGCCGTTGATGTTTTCCTGCCACATGGCGAGCCATGTACCTTCTTGGTCGTGCTTCACTTCCTTCCACTGGTGGCCTGCAGGCGGGGGAGGAACTTTCGCATCCTTGCCAATGTTGATGGTGATCTGCTCAGGTTGCACACGAGTCTTGACACGACCAGTCTTGGGGTGCTCGCCACGACCTCGGAACAAGGAAGGAGGTTCCACACGGAAGTTGCCCACCTTTTGCTTGCGACCATCCCAAATACAGTACTGATACGCAGCTTCTTGTTCGTCCTTTTCAGCCTTGAGGCGCTTCTTCTCTGCTGGTGGCAGGTTCCTCTTCTCCTCCCGCTGGGCGTCGTAGAATTCGAAGATAGGCTTAAAGTCGCACTTGGTGAACTCCTTGATATCGATCTTATTGCCGTTGGAGTCCTTGGCTCCACCGGTCTTCTTGATGACATCCTTGAAGTCGGAGAAGAAGTTCTTCTGGAACACAGGGTTTTCCACGTTGTGGGTCGAGTTCAGCATGGTTCCGAAGAAGCTGGCAACTTCTTCCGCCTCGGGTTCGAGAGTGACTGGGACACCATCATAGCGCATCTTGACGTTCTTTGGAAGCAACTCATACTCAGGAGGGAACACAACACCGCTGTGTTCAAGTGTGGTCCACTTGATGGTTCCATCTCCTTTGCTCTGGTCCTCCCACCAGCGGTAACCCTCGTCCTCGTCATTGTCTTCAGCGTCCTGACTTTCTGCTTTGACTGGGGCAGACTTTGCCTTGCCCTTCTTAGCGGCAGCAGGCTCCTTCTTGGCAGGTGTTTTGGTCGCGGGCTCCTTCTTGACACCGTTGGCCTGCTTCTTGGGTGCAGGCTTGATCTCGTTCTTCACCGCAGATTTGCGCGCATCCTTCGCCGCCATTGCTTCGATCTTCTTCTTCTGGGCGGTAAGCTTCTTGTCAAGTGGCACGTCCGAGTCGGATTCTTCCCCAATGGCGGTCTCGGTGGCCTTGGGAAGCTTTCGGCCATTGCGGGCTAAGGGAACATCTTCATCCGTCTCAGGATCTTCATGTTTCACGGATGTGCGCCGACGTTTGCTCTGCCCAATGGTTAGACGTGTAACCGAGAGCAAAGGTAGTGTCACGAGTGGGGGAGAGGAAGCTCATGCCGCAATGGGGGGTAGGCGTACCAAAGGTTCATCTTCTTCACTGCTCTCTGTATAGTTTTTCTGCTGTGTGATACTTGTGCGAGATTTGCGCTTAGCAGCGCCGGGCCCATCCGTATCCACGTCTTCCATCTTCACATCTTTGTCTTCTTTGTCTTCCACGGGACCAAATCGAATTGACACACCAGGGTCAACATGACCATTGACACCTGGAGAACTCGATGCCGGCATTTTCATTTCCGGGGACTTCGGAGACGCTATATTGAAAGTTGCAACGTTAGTGAAGCTCGACGATGCGGCTGAAGTATGTAGTGACGTCAAAAAGGAAATTCACGATTGAGAATGGGTGCCCATGAAGTATAGACATTTGGAGAGGAAGCAGAGAGAAGATATGAAGTCATTTTTGGATGAAGTAAGAGTTTGCGACCAAAAAACGAGGTGTATGAGACTGATTCAGCTGAGACAGAACTTACACTTGGCACGGCCATTCACGCGCGCGAGGGGCATATCGTCCTCCGAAGAGCTCATAATGGTATTCCGAAATGGCGTGGCCGGAGATCGAGGATATATTGAATAGAATCGATGTTGTGGTGCAAGGAGGAGTCCTCGTGCGCCGAGTCGGGCAAATCGAGCCGGCTGATAGATGAATGAAGGCAAAGAAATACTGACCAATGAAGAGCCAGAGAAAGTTTTAGAAGCTGAGCTGCATCAATAGTGCAGCTGAAGAGGGGGTAATGCGGGTGGAATCGGAAGGGAAGAGATGTAAGATCAGAAGTGAAGAGAGGGAAAGAGGGAAAGAGGTTGGGAGTTTGGGGGAATGGGAATGGAATGGGAAAACGAGGTCTTGGACAGTTTATGGCCTGAGGTGTCAAAGGTAACGACAGCGTAACGTGTAAATAATGCCTGAGGCATATATTACCTAAATTGTGGCCTGAGGCCTGTTGCGCCGGAAGTCGGAATGCCTCGCCGTAGTTGCTTACCACTTTGAGTTTAGCGGCGCAGCCGGGACAGAACCAGGAGTTCTGAACTTCGCACTTCCCGACGGCCTCTCTACCTTCGTCACCCCCCCTCCGCAGCTACTCCCCTGCTCATCTACTCTCTTCTCTACATACCTCCCATAATGTTCTCCCGTGCCGTCCGCCCGGCCCTGCGGGCTGGTGGTTCTGCCATCGCTCGGTAAGTTCTCATCCGAAACGTGCCAGGGCCCTTCCACCCGACGTACCCCGACCACCACCTCGACATCAACAATCTGGCGAAATATCGATGTGAAATGGAAACAATGACGACAATTGCTAACAGCGAGTTCCAAAAGTCCTGCGCCCGCCAACGCCGCCACCTTCGCGACTCTGCGTGAGATCGAGGGTCGTCTCAAGTCCATCAAGAACATCGAGAAGATCACCAACACCATGAAGATTGTTGCTTCCACCCGTCTCACCCGTGCCCAGAAGGCTATGGATGAGTCCCGTGTTTACGGTAAGACCTCCAACAACGTCTTCGAGCAGGCCGAGACCAAGGCTCTGGAGGACAAGAAGACTCTGCTGGTCGTCGCCAGCTCCGATAAGGGTCTTTGCGGTGGTATCCACTCCGGTCTGAGCAAGGCCACTCGCCGTATCTTGGAGGCCAACCCCAACGCCGACATCGTCATTCTCGGTGAGAAGGCCAAGGCCCAGCTGTCCCGTGTTGTCGCCGACAAGATCCTTCTGAGCTTCTCCAACGTCTGCAAGGACATCCCCACCTTCGCCGATGCCCAGGCCATTGCCGACCAGATTGCTCTCCTTCCCGAGGACTACGCCAGCGTCCGCATCATCTACAACTCCTTCGTCAACGCTCAGAGCTACGAGGCTTCCTCCATTGAGGCCTACTCCGAGGAGGCTATTACCCAGTCCGGTGAGTTGATATCATGACGAGACACGTCATATCCATGCTGACAATCTATATAGCCAACATCTCCTCCTACGAGGTTGACGAGGAGGCTCTGTCCAGCCTCCGCGAGTACGCTCTTGCCAACAATCTCTTCTGGGCTATGGCTGAGGGCCACGCCTGCGAGATCTCCGTAAGTGTTATGAACTCCTTATCATTAACGTTGCTAATCGGTCTATCAGGCTCGTCGCAACGCCATGGAGAACGCCTCCAAGAACGCTGGTGAGATGATCAACAAGTATGTGTATCCCCATCATGTGCAAGACTTCATTCTAACAAACTCTCAGGTTCCAGATCTTGTACAACCGTCAGCGCCAGGCCGCCATTACCGGTGAGCTGGTTGAGATTATTACCGGTGCCACCGCCAGTGCGGACATGTAGAAGCTTGCTTCTATTGGAAGAAGTCGCTTCTAGTTAGACTTCATATTTAGATCGACCTTCAGCTTGTGTAAAATCAGAGTCAATCCATTTCAATTTCATATGTACACTGGTCGTTGGACCCTTGTCTTTCTGTTCTGGTCAATAGCCAATATCATTTTTGATCTTATCTTTGTCCACGTTGAGATTACCTCGTCATTGTCTTGCTCTTATTCTTACGATACTCGCTTTCCCCTTCATTCTTGTCCTTCGCTGTGATTTCTTTCCCCCATGATCTCACTTTTCTCCAGTCTCTTGTCCTTGCTGGAATATCTTGCCCTCTCGCTCCTCACTCTCTTTTTCTCACTTCGCATCTTGGGTTGTTTTCAAGGTAAGGGTCGCGGCGTTAATCTGAACTATGCGCATCCATATTTGCTTTGCTCTTTCTCGTCGAGCCTTGTTCTCTCTGTCTCTGTCTCATTCATCTTCATCCGGCTCACTCTTACTTCTAAGTTCACAGTGGTGTGACAAAAAAGTATGTCTACTGTTGGCTTGACTATTGACTGCTACGCCGTCCTGGGCGTCAGCCGCGACGCTGATATCAAAGATATCAACGCCGTTTACAGAGGGCTTGCGCTAAAGTCGCATCCTGACAAGGCGGGCCATACTGATGCTGCCACTGAGCGTTTTCGCGCGGTATATAAATCGACCTACGGCTCTTCACTTGAGACATACATTGCTGACACCTTGCTTACAGATAACAGATGCGGTTGAAATTCTTCGAGACCCTGTTCGTCGGAGCCAACTCGACCGCTCACTGTGCAAAGCTAGATTCGCTTCACTCAAGCCTGAATGCAAGTTGCCAACTGGGACCTCAGGAGCCTATGGCAACTCCTACCCAAGAAAGAAACGTTGCCCCAGAGAGAGAAGACGCCGAACGCCTCCCAATCCTGAGACTTTCAGACACCGCGATACCTTTGATGCCTGCAAAGATTTGAACTATATGCACAGTTACGGCAATAGTGTTCACATGGACCCAAACTCTGAAGATAGTAAGGCCAAACGTGCGGATTTCCAAAAAGAGAGCGACCAATGGAGCCGTGAATGGCAAGGCATTGACCCTGAGATGGAAGATCTGCGTGCTAAATTGCTCAAGAAGAAGAAGGCAAGATACATGGCGTATGACAGGAGTGATATGGTGACAGAAGCTGGTGACTTTGAACCCGACGTGGTCTATCGGCCTGAGTCCAACCGTGGCCCAGATGCTATGGCGACTCAGGCTGGAGATGGCTTTAACCGCAGTGTGTTCAATCCCCGTAGGCCAGATCGTTCCAACAAGTTTGTTGAAAAGGAACATTACGCTGGCACAAGCACTGGCCCCTTCAAGCCTACCGACTACAAGCCTGCTGCAGACAAGTTTGCCGAACACAAGGCTGCCAAATCTAAGCCTGCTGAGTCCACTGACCCACCTTATGGGGAAGAAGACCTCGGTTTTACTCCCGACACGCGTGATGTTGACACGGATGAGGACGATGGCAACCATTTTTACCGGCAAAAGCCTACATCTCGCTCCACTGGACATGTTTTTGGACCCAAAGTCACCAACGAAGCTCAGCCCTATTTCAGCCCCAGCGCCAATCGGATTTCCCACAAGCGTTTCACCGGCTGCAACTCTGCTGCTAGCTCGGTTGACAAAGTCCCAACTCAAAGCCACGCTGCCAAGCCCCCCAAAGCTGCTCATACTGCCAATACTACCGATACCACCGAGAACTCGATCAAAGACGCACCCGCAGGCTTCACAGACCCAATCGACAGCTCCCCACCTCTTCAGCCTACCAACAAGGACTTCAGTGAGGATTCAACCAACAAGAACTCATACATTAACTCGCAGTTGGGAACTTGCGAGGCCCTGAAGCATCTGGTTCCTTTCTTCCAACAGAAGATCCGCGCTCATCCTGAGCAGTACACAGCAAATGAACTGTATGGGGAGCTTAACGGAGTCATCTTGGAGACCTACATCGGTTGGTTGGTGGCACTCCGAAGCTCAGTCAGAGATGTCGAGCCCCCGCACCATTTGAATAAACCGGTTGATTGTGCACACATTGGCTCCTGGAAAAAGGAGTTCAACCTTGCGAAGTGTGACCGGTGTGGTCTCTGCAAGCCACTGTATGTACTTACGTGCCCTGGATGCGGTCTGAAGGCGTGCGTCCGATGCAAGTTTACGGACCCTTGTTTTGCAGGTACCTGAGGAGGAAAAGGCCGATATATGCGGTGCATCTCACGATGAATCTGACGATTGATTTTTTGACATGTGTACGTTAGGACGAGGGTCCGACATGATTAGCTACTTTGGCTTCAATGCCTGCGAGGACAATGAAATGTACGACAGAACAAAAACAAGGATATATCGGACCCCTATCTTTTCCCGCTTAGTGTTTGTTAGATTTTCGTAAATGAGACCGGCTCTATGTAACAGATCTATGCGCATAGATGCACCGGAGTCTAAGACCCTCGTGGTACTGTATGTAGTAGATAGAGGGAGCGTAGTCTGCCAACGTTGGATACCTTCCGAATTAGTTGCCCGTCATTTTCCACGGAGGAGAACGAAGATCCAATGCCGCACACCTTCTCCCATAAGATGTACATCTCATGCCCTCTTTTCATCGATCAAAACGATAGATAACCAGCTCCCGGGAAGTATTCTCACCAACCAGATATCTATCACAGCCACACAGTTTCGCTCTCCCCGTAAAATCAACATTCACACGATTCTCATTCGAGCCAGGCGCCCAGACCCCCAGCCTGATAGTTTTATGGTGGGGATCATTGAGCTCAAAATAGAGGCAAAAGCCAAGCTCTAGATCAGGATCGCTAACTTGAGCGATGACATCGGTCCAGTTATTCCCGTATGTAGTCGAGTAGCCAAGGAACTCCGATTGCAAGCTGCAGTTACCGCGGTATACTGGTAACAAGTCGACATGCAATGTACGATTGTGGGGTCCATTCCCGATGACTGGGATGGATGTGGTCCGACACAAACGAATACCAGTTCCAGCTTCTGGGTCAGGCGTCCCTTGACCTTCAATTTCATGCAGGAAATTATCAACAATTTGTATCGCCTGGGAATCATCCGTGATAGAAAGCCGGGAGATGGCTGGGGTGCCTCGTTGGCGGACGCAGAAGAAGTCAAGGTCTCGGAAACCGAAACGTGCCACGATTCTTGGGGCATCTTCAGGAACTCCACCGCGCAGTACTCCTGAAGAGGATTCAGATGGCCGGTGAGATGACACCTGTGAGATGTCCCATACGAACAAGGATTCAATCGGTGCATCCTCGTCTGCGGTGTATAGGCTACGATTGGGCTGCCACATGTAGATCACATAATGTGTGTTGTTGTGCGTAGAGAAAAAACGATCTCGCTCGCTGAGAGGATGGCCCAAGAACATGATCTTCCATTCATTGCGCTGGGTAATACTCCAGACATCTTTCCCGCCCTGGACGATATCGAACGAAGACGCAAAGTGACGATGTACACCGTCGCTATCATTTAGCCAGTGGAAAGCCATAGGCTCAGCCCACTCGACAACAAGGAGCCGCTTCTGAATCCTGACTCGGCGAACAACCCTGCCGGTAATGGTGAACGGCACCTCGAACTGGCGGTCCGTTTCCAAATCCAAGAGCATGAGACCTTGACTCTCGGCACTGGGGAATACTAGCAGCCCACCATCGAAAGACCACAAAGCCTCTTCAAATTGGATATCGACAATGCCCGTGTCATGACTGCAGTGATATTCCCAGGGCTGAACAGGGAACCATTCACGCTGGCGCGAGCTGCCGAAGGCACCGCACAATCCATACTTCTTGATAGAGCGGGGCTTTGCCCGCTCTAGATGATCATATCTTGCGGCGACTTGGTCAAAGAGTTGACAACCTCGATGTGGGTCTGCAGTCCCATTGTCAAGGGCCTTTGCTTCTCTTGTCCGTGGGAACTCCCATCTCAGGCGTGGAACGAGAATGGAGGGGTTGCTAAAGGCTTCGCGCCAGGCACGCGAGACTCGACGATTGCGGATGATATCGTGAGGTTCGAGATACGCAAGAATCATCCAGAAGACGTCGCGGGGTAGAAAGGCCAAGTCATGGCATTCCGGAGGCATTGCTGGATGTATAGAAGGGAGAGTGTTGGAGGTAGGAGATTATACAGCTGGACTACATTTATAGACAGTTGAACAGTAGTGACAGGCAATTATAACAATCCTTTAGAAGCAAGCAAACAATACTATTCTAAATAAGTCAACTCTTATAATAAAATTGCGTATCCGACTTTTGAGGTTATTGACAAAATACCCTCCGCATGCCAAGAGCTTCAGGACACCTTGCGTGATGTTTGGGGCCAGCTGGCTTTTCTCTCTTCAGAATCTCTAACATTCTACGGTGACCTGACCTGATTTGATTCAACACCTTCATCATGTACAGCAGTCTCCTGCTCGTCACGTCGCTGCTTGCAGCGCTGCCTGTGAACGCCGATGGACTATACACCAAGAACTCCCCGGTGCTGCAGCTGAACCCCAAAACTTACAACTCGCTCATCGCGAAGTCAAATCACACCTCGGTAAGTGCCATGCCCACACTGCACGCGCAATGAACTAATTGACTGACTGGTATAGATCGTCGAGTAAGCTCCCCACTCCGCGTCTCGGACCTTTACTCATGCGCATTGTTTAGGTTCTACGCTCCCTGGTGCGGTCACTGCCAAAGCCTCAAGCCCGCCTACGAGAAAGCCGCGAAGAACCTCGATGGTCTGGCGAACGTCGCCGCGATCAACTGCGACGATGACGAGAACAAAGCCTTCTGCGGCCAGATGGGCGTGCAGGGCTTCCCAACCCTCAAGATCATGACGCCATCCAAGAAACCCGGAAAGCCACGCGTGGAGGACTACCAAGGCGCGCGCAGTGCCAAAGGCATCGTCGACGCAGTCGTCGATCACATTCCCAACCATGTGAAGCGCGCAACAGACAAAGACCTGGACAAGTGGCTCGGACAGAACGAAGGTCGGCCCAAGGCCGTCCTCTTCACGGAGAAGGGCACAACAAGCGCGTTGATCCGCGCCCTGGCAATCGACTTCCTCGGCGCCATTGACATCGCCCAGGTGCGCAACAAGGAAACCGCATCTGTCAAGAAGTTCGGAGTCACCTCGCTCCCGGCGCTTGTCCTCGTCGCCGGCGACGAACCCCAGATCTACCAGGGCGACCTGAAGAAGAAGCCTATCACCGAGTTCCTGAGCCAAGCTGCCGCACCCAACGCACCCGCATCCGCAGACTCCAAGCCCAAGACGAAGCCCAAGGCTAAGAAGTCTAAGCCCGCAGCAAAGCCAACCTCCGTCGCCGAAGAGCCCGACGACGAGCCAACAGCCGCACAGGAAGAAACCAAGCCCGTCCCAACCCTCGTCCCCGCACCCGCAATCCCCACCCTCTCAACCCCCGAGTCCCTCCAAGCAGCCTGCCTAGCCCCCAAGTCCGGAACATGTGTGCTAGCCATCCTCCCCGAGGCGAGCGAGTCCGACGAAGCCCTCCCAGTCCCTGCTACAGCTGCGCTAGCCAGCCTAGCTGAGATTGGTCACAAGCATGCTCAGCGTGGTACGCACCTGTTCCCGTTGTATGCTATCCCCGCTAGCAACCCTGTCTCCCATATCCTGCGCACTGCATTGAGTCTGACCAAGGGACCTACTGTGGAGGTTGTTGCGCTTAATGCTCGCCGGAGCTGGTGGCGCCGGTTCACCGCTGAGGGTGAGGACTTTGGAGCTGTTGCTGTTGAGTCTTGGGTTGATGCTATTCGTCTTGGCGAGGGTGCTAAGGAGAAGCTGCCTGAGGGTCTTGTTGCTGGCGCTGAGGAGGCCGAGCCTGTGGCAGAGGCCGAGACCGAGACCGAGACTGCCCCTGAGCCCGAAGCTGAAGCTGAAGCTGAGGCCGAGGAGCAGGTCGAGCCTGAGCACGATGAGCTGTGAGGAACTCTCATCGGAAAATGCCGATGTCCATTCCGGCTACCTGCAATTCAGTATGCATCCTTGACAGCGCGCATATGCCTGTAAGCTAAAATAGTAACAAAACATTACAGCATATCTAAACCAACTCTACGTAGCACCAACAAAATGTAGACATAACATATGATTCATATATACAAGGGACGAAAGCCCTATTAGAAACATGAATCGAAGAGTACAGACAATACTAGAGACAGAGAGAGCAAGTCATTCAGACCAAACCGAACACCGAACACAAATGCAGAGAAAGAGAAGAAAAATAGTCCAGACCCTGACTTAATACATTTAGTGCTTTTTGTTCTTGCGGCCCTCAGTGCCCCTCTTGATGACCTTCTGTCTCTTCGAGTCAATTTCCTGATCGTAGATCTCGCGCGCCGTCTCGCCCTTCTTGCGCTTGGTCTGCTTGGGCAGCTTAAAGCTTGCGTCTCTGGAGGCTGTGAATCAGTTATTGTTCATTCAAATAGAACAAGGAGGTAATTAGACTAGGAGATATGGCTTACCCGTCAGCTTCAATCAAGGCGTGCTGCTTAGCGAGCATCTCCTCCTCGATCTCCTTGCCTCCCTCGCGGAGCTCATCATCCAGGTTCACAGGCAGGGGCTTATGCTGGCTATCGGGCTCGTCGTCATGGGCGGCGGAGGTCTCAAGACGGACCTTTCTGGCGGGCAGGGTCTTCTCGACATCCTCCTCGAGCAAGGTGCGGAAATGGGTGGAGATCTTGCGGACAATCTTGAGGAACATGGCGAGGAGCTGGGAAGAGGGGAGGTTCAACTCCTTCTCTAGGGCATCCAGGCTCTTGTGCTGCAGACCAATGGCGAGGAGGATGGACTGCTGCACGCCGGAGAGGCTGACCTTGCCGGAGAGACGGTTGGCGAAGTAGAATTCGGAGAGGGTGGGCACCATGTCGAGGATGACGTGGTAGTCCAAGAGGTTGTTGGCGTAGCTTTCCAGACGCTTCTGGTCGAAGGCCGAAAAGGTCTGCTTGAGTTCGGGGGCTGTCAGAGCGCGGGGCTTGATGGAGTCGTCGAGCTTGGCGCCAGCGTTGGCAGACTCGCAGATGCTGAGGGAGAGCACGGAGGGGAATTGGCCGAACTGGTAGGACAGGAGGGAGAGGAATCGGCGCTGGAAATCACGCGCGAAGGCGCCGAGCCAGGCAGGGTCGTTGGGTCCGCTGGTCAAGGTGCGGAGCATCACGCAGGAGTGCTCACCAGTGAGCTCGTTGGGGGTCTGGCGCAAGTACACAGGGGAGAAGGAGCCGCGCTTCCAGAACTTGTGAAGGGAGGGGGTGAGACCGTAGCTGACACCGACGTAGTCGAGGGCGTCGGGGCGACGCTCAGACAGCTTGCCGAAGAGAGGAGGCATGGTGCGGATATCACGGACTTGGATGTTGTCATCCAGGAGGCTGGAACCGGCGAGCTCTTCGTCGGTGACACGAACCATCTCTTCCTCGGGGGCAGCGGTGTTCTCGTCGAGGTTGGTGAACTTACCCTCGAAGTAATCGACGAGGAGCTCCATGGCGCGGGAACCGTAGCCCATGCCAACATACTCGGGGTTAGTGGCAATGCGAACTATACGAGCACCGGAGAGACTGGCAAAAGTCTCATCCTGGAACTGCTGGCTGACCAACCACGGAATCAGATCACCTCCGGCGCGCTGGCCACGGCTGAGACTGTTGAGGACACTCTGGCGACTGATGCGACCTTCAAGGGCGACCTGAATGACACAAAGAGGCTCAGGGAGCTTGGTGGCCTCTTCATCAATAGGAGGAACAAGCACGTAGAGCTGGTGAGCGGGGGCATCACTCATAAGCTGGAGGTCGTTAGGTGTGTTCTTGTAGTGACTAGCAACGTAGAGCGCCATCATCTGCTGCAAGAACTTCTCGGAAACAGGATGGAAAGAGAAGAGCGTGTCGCGGTTGACCTGGAGCAATTGGCATTGAGACGGGTGAGGACAACCCTGTGTGTTCATGCGAGACTTGGGAAGAGTAGCGTCAAGGCAGAGAACCTTGTTCAACCACTTCTCGACAGAGTCGCCGGGAGCATAACGAATGGGCTCTGCGAGAGTGATTTCTCTCAATGAGCGACCTGTAAGGTTCTTGTCGGCATTCTTGGTCGCCTTTCCTGTGTCACGGTCTGCAATATCGGTATCGTCCGTCTTGAGACCACCACGAGATTGTTCACGCAACTGCTGGATCAGCTTCAGAGACAGGGACCGGCCCGTGCCTTCGTAACCGTTGATAGTAGACGACATGAACACCAGGTAAGGTCCCATCAGCTTCCGCACCAATGGGAGAGGAATAGCGGCAGCCTCATCAATAACTAGAAGCTCAGCCTGTCCGAGAACCTGTGCATCCTGGGGTTGGATGTATTGGATGGTTTGACGGTGGTTACGGTGAACATTGACGCGCACAACGGCCTTGTTGAAGTCGGGGTTGGTTGACTGCAGGATAGTGTAGTCGACATGATCGAGGTATCCAAGAGCATCGAAGCCCTTGAAAACGAACTCGAAGAGAGTCTTCAGGTTCTCCGGGCTAGGGGAGGTAATGAAGATGTTGCTGTAGCCGTGAGCGATGGCTGCGGCGATAGCAACACCGAGGGCAGCGGACTTTCCTCGTCCACGACCGGCAGTGAGGGCAACGGTGCTCTTAAGTGTCTTCTCGGCGATAGCATCAACAAAGGTCAAGAGAGCCTTTGCCTGATCTACGGTACGGGCCAGGCTGAGCAGAGGACCGACAGGCTTGGTATCAGCCAAGCTTTCCTTGATTTCCTTCAATTCCTTCTTGGGTCCAGAGGCAGCCTCGTCGGTAGTTTCGGGGGGAGGAAGCGGCTTGACGGTCTTACCACCGGAGATGGGCAGCACGTTCAGCTCGTCGTCGACAACCAGACATGAGTCGCAGCTTCCGAGAGACAGGATAAAACGCTCGTTGAAACGAGCGACCACATCGTCGTGTGCTTCCGTTCGGTATCTCGAGTGAATATCCATGGACATGGTGTAGAGCTGCTTAAGACTGGTCATGCTCTTCAACAGCAGGATGACCATACCACCACCCTCGACAGTCTCGACGGTTCGAGCCAGCAAGTTGGGGGTCATGGCTTCAAAGTCCTGCAGCACACACATTCCGTAGGTGTTACCCAGAATCTTCTCGGTTTCCTTGTAGTAGACATATCGAATGTTGTTGAGGGTGATAAAAAGCTCGAAGGGATCTTCCTGGTTCGGCTCGCGGATGCCTCGTTTGACCTCCTTCTTAATCTTCGCTTCGCGCTTCTTGCGGTGACTCGTAAAACCGAGCAGGTCCTTCTTGTAAGCCCACAGAACGGACTTGTTCTGCTTCACGTCCACACTGGACATGATGTAGTGCAGGTGTACAATGACATCCTTGGCATGATCGCCAACCACCACAAAGAAGCTGCGCTTCTTCTCTTGGACACCATTTCGAATAAGAGCGGGAATCCGCGAGTCAATAGCCTTGCGGGGCATGATGACCGAATGTGAGGCGCGGAGCTGGCCTTGAGGTGATTGTATGTCCCTCTTTTCGGTAAGAGTAGGCCTGGGTATAAACCAAAGGAAGTTCTCCTTGGTCAAGCTCCTTGATAAACAGGAGACACAGGTGAATTGGACTGGTGTTGATCGAAAACACTGCAGTCTTGTCTTGCAGCCAAAAACCCTACGGATAGAAAAAAATGATACTGCTCCCTGACACCGCCTAGTGATGGATACCGCCTTCACGCCAGATCCACAAGGCATCAAGCTAGCAGATCACCTGATCAAATGTCCTTTGTCACTGCCCAAGACCCTGTGAGTCACCTGACATGGCCGCCCGTGCCTTTTCCCATATGAGCATGCATGACACCATTCCCAATTGAGCCTAGCATACTTTCCCTTGCCCCATTCGGTCGTTTGACGCTAAACCTTCTATGGGTCCGTTCGGCCATCTTTATTTCGATGCATGAACAGCTTGACCTCCTTGAAGCATGTCAGCCTTGGATGTATTGTCATGTCTGCACACCAATCACATGGGTTGTGAACGAGGCTGGGCGTGGTATATGCGACCGTATACAGTCTTAGTGACCTCACGATGTTAAGTGGGTCACGAATCAACTGAGGCTTGATTCTGGCCGTTGATCGGCCCAGCATTTCCTGCTGACCAGCCATAACCCCAGAACAACAGCGGCTAATACAAGGAGCTAACAGATCCGGACATTAACCCAGTGGCTGGGAATGTCCACTGCCGTTTGATTTGCCATTGGGCAAAGATACAGTCAGTCTCCATGTAAGGTCCGTGGTTGATGCCAATGTCCCTAGCCCGCCCGTTGACGCAACCCTAATGGATCAGCACTCCCAATGCCTCTGATTAGCCGATCTCTGGCCCTTCGACCCTTCCCTGCTTTGTGCCATGTTTCCTGTCAATCCCCTGAGGCTCCACTGCTCTTCGATTTTTCTCTTCTCTTGATATAAATTGCACGCGATGGCAGGAGACGCTCTCAAGCGGGTTTAGACGACCGGGCGCATGATGGTCCAATTATCCCCCGACCTCGGGCTGAAGGTCTCTGTGGGGTGAGTATGGAGTACTGGCGGGACCACCTTGAAGACAGAAGCTTATGATTGCACTCTTGCAGAATATTCCTAACGAGCTCGCTATTCCTTACTACCTCATACAACACCACGTTCGCTTTTGGTAAGTCGCCACCGAGCATGCGCCAGTTCCGTAACGTGACCTGACTGTCGTGTCGCCTCAGATCGCCCTGTCAGTACATCAGTTCTAGTCTGCTTCCTTAGCGGGCTTGTCCTCTTGCTATGGGGTCGCTTTGTTCCAACAGGGTCACAACTCTCGTCGCCGACATTCAAACGACCGGGTGTACCCCTCGCGGAGCAGTATGAGCTACCTTCACGTGCATCGACCTCCTCATTCACATTTGGCGAAGCTGAGAATCGCCCCTCGTTGCGAAACCGATCATGGTGGATAAAACTTAGTTTATTGGTGGGGCTGGGTGGCTTGCGAGTCGAGTCTTTCCGTCAAGTTACTCGACACAGCGAATGCGTGCCGTTTGGATATGCTGTATGTGACTGAATAGCCCGGCCATTCGATCCGCGACTGACCAAATGCCACCAACAGTATACTATTCCATTCGTTATTTCGCTCTACGACTACTGGCGCAACCAGCGATCGCGACAAGTGGAGGCTTATGTCCCTGCGCAACGATTTGACAAGCTGCCGCTGCAGGTGACTTACTCGGTTTGCCGTCGGAGCTTCCATTATCTCACGCAGAGCTGCTTTAGAGGTGTTATTGCAGCTGCCTTCCTATCGATCAGTGGGCTCCTAGCTTCGTCATTCTCAGCTGGAAATCGATCGACCTACATATGTCCTGTGGTGTTGCATGGCGCATCGAAGATGCGCTCATTTAGGGTCTTCAATATATTTGCCGACTCTGCATTACTGATTGGAATCACCGAGCTATGTCGAATTGGCAGTCAATTTGATGAGTCGCGGAGAAAGCGCACTCTGATGTTCCTTGGAGCTGGTCTCCTTGTAAGTGGCGACATTACAATTAAGGGTGACGCCTGCTGACATTTTGTTAGGGCCTTTCTGTGTTCTGGTGTATCCTAGGTCTCAAGGTATCAGACAGTTCACCCGAACTGGCTGGGCAACCCACATTGGACCTCGAGTACTCGCGTGGTGCTTTCAGTCAAGCTATACTACTGCTACTTCTGGTCTTGTCAGCTTGGCATATGGTAAGTTCGTCCCGCTTATCTGCTGAACTATCAACTGACTTTCCAGTTACCGCATTTTGATATTGTTGGTATATCAATCATTGGCGGTTTCATGGTCATTTACTTCTCTTCTGTGTCGGCCCTTGTTGGTGGACACTCGTCTTACCCATTCATCTCCTTGACACACTCGGTTCTTCCGATGGTAGCATCTCTCACCGGTGCTATTCTCTTCCTCCTCGCGCGAGTGGTTCATGACGAAGAATACAAACCTCTGTACCGCACCAACATTGCCATACAGATACTTTTCGTTGTTCTTTGTGGAATCAGTCTGGGTTTTGCAGTGAATAAACATCGCGTCTCTCCCATCCATCCAATTGATTTCCTCATACATGAAGGCACAATTCAGCATGACAATTACATGGCCCAGGCATCTGCGAGCAAGTCCCTCCGAGATGCTGTTGGGGAATATCGGAGGCGATACAACCAGCATCCACCACCTGGATTCGACAAGTGGTATCAATACGCCACTAAGAAGTCATCAGTAATCATCGACGACTTCGATCAGATCTATCACAACGTACTTCCTTTCCGAGCACTGGCTCCACAGCAAATACGAGAAATGACATCTCAATTAGCAACCAATCCGTTCAACGATCTCGGCGCTATCAGCATTCGGGATGGAAAGGCTAGGGTTCAAGAAGGGATTAAGCCGACACATGCGTGGATGGTACAGGGAGCTGCCGACATGATGGAGAACTTTGTCGAATTCCTCCCAGATATGGATCTGGTGTTCAATTTGAATGATGAACCGCGTGTTGCAGTTCCCTGGGAGAAGGTGTCACTGTTAAACCGCCATGCTCACGCCCAGCCGATGGTCCCTGAAGAGCAGGCAGTGAACCGTTGGTCGGCGAACCGACCAGAGGGCTGGGGTCCAATCGAACCCGCCGATCTGACCAACACCACCATCTTTACTGATGGTGCGTGGAGAGGTGTCTTCGATCCATATGTGAGCGCTATATGCCCACCTTCGTCGAAGGCACGCTCGCAGAGAATCTGGAACCGACGTGATCTCTGTTTATCATGCGCGGCACCTCACTCCATGGGCCAATTCCCACTGGACTTCAACATCGCCTCCGACATCTGCCACCAACCCGACCTCGCGTTCATCCACGGACTTCTCATCTCCCCAGCTTCATTCAAGGTCTCACAAGACTTAGTCCCAGTCTTCAGTCAAAGTGCTCTCTCGGGCTTCAACGACATACTCTTCCCCAGCCCATGGAATTACATCGACAAGGTTAAATACCAACCTACAGACGAACATCCCGACCCAGAATATAGCCACAAAGCAACATCCCTCTACTGGGTCGGCAGTACATCAGAAGGTGTCAGCCGCTTCGGTGAATGGAAAGGCATGCCCCGGCAACGCTTCGCCCACTTAATCAACAACAATACCAACAACGAAGTATCCGTCCTCCTCCCAACAAACGACGGCACAGGCACATTCCGCTACGAAATAATGGACGGCGCCGCCCCAAGCGAAACCCTCCACCTAGAAACCAACGTCCACCTAGCCGACCCAATCGTCCGCTGTGGCGACTGCGACGAACAAGCGGCAGAAATGGGCACAGTAGGCTGGCGCGAATTCCAAGCGCACTGGTCCCACAAATTCCTCTTCGACCTCGACGGCGCCGGATTCAGCGGTCGCTTCCTCCCCTTCCTACACAGCCACAGCCTGCCACTAAAAACGGGCCTATTCAGACAATGGTTTGACTCACGCGTCACATCTTGGCTACACTTCGTACCAGTGGACATCCGTCTCCACGGGCTCTGGAGTACACTAGCTTATTTCGCAGGCGTTCCCTCTCCAGCAGCTTCTCAGGGTCCTGGCCCTGGTGCGCCGCAGGTGCGTATGAAGGCGCATGATAAGCAGGGCAAGGCGATTGCCGAGCAAGGACGGGATTGGGCGCGGAAAGCGCTCAGGAAGGAGGATATGGAGATTTATTTCTTTAGGCTTTTGTTGGAGTGGGGGCGTGTTACTGATGATCAGCGTGATGTCCTTGCTTATAAGCCTTGAGTTTTGGGCTTGCATTGGGGGTGTTGAGTTTGGCTTTAGTTTTGGTTTTAATGGTAATGTCAAATGGTACATATATATCAAGGTACTCATACATCTTTGTTAGCCATGATTCTTAATGTTCATCTCCACGGCCCAGATGTTGGCGCATTTAGGCCCACTAGGGACCCACTACGGAATATCCAGATCTCTACCAGGAATTTTCTTAGAACTTCTACAAGTACAATACTCATGTCACCTCTACCGATATATAGAACCAAATGCAATGCAAATGCAATCAAATTTTAACGAGAGGAAGGGGTATTCACAAAACAACAGCGCCCATAAACATAAGCCATAAAAAAAGGGTCGTCAGCCGCAACACCAGATCCCACCATAACCGTCGACTAGCACAGGCATAGGGTAGGATAGAAGCGTATAGAGGGAAACAATCCCATGCAATCATCATAACGAAACCAAGCAAAAAGCCACACCAGGAGGTTTTCAACAACGGTCTCTTTCTTTCCTTCTCGGATTTCACTCCAGTTGAATGTCATCGCGGATGACTGTTCATCTTTCTGTCAACGTGATACTCAATATTGGCATTGATATCCTTGTCCTTATCTTCGCCAATGGCAGTCACACCATCTAGGCGTGGACGTGGCCGTGACCGTGACCGCGACGGTAGTGGTCGCGACGGTGCTTGGTTGAAGGACGGGGTCCGGGACGGACGTAGGGGGCGGTATCGCGAGTCGACTGTTTCGACGAAGACTTCTTGGAGTCAGACTTGGAACTCGACTTGGAATCCGACTTGGAGTCAGACTTGGAGTCAGACTTCGAACTCGACTTGGAATCCGACTTGGAGTCAGACTTGGAGTCAGACTTCGAATTCGACTTGGAATCCGACTTGGAGTCAGACTTGGAGTCAGACTTGGAGGACTTCGAATTCGACTTTCCATCAATATCAATATCGACATTGATATCAATGCCGACATCAACATCCAGCAAACTAGACTCCTGATAAACCTTGAGCGAATTGACACGCCAGTAGGTCTCCTCAAAGGCAGAGGGGTTGTTCTGAACATAGGAGTTGCAGGTATCAGCCTTGGAAGCGCAGCTTCCCGAGCTCCAGACGGACGATTCACCAGCCCAATCGCCGCAGAAGGTGATATCGAAGACTATTTGCAAGTTGTTGAAGTGCGAGTCGATGTCACAAGATCCGGCGAACCGAGCAGCGGGCGTTCCCCAGTTTGAAGGGACGGGGTTTCCAGAGGAGATATCCGAGGGAACGGAGTAAGAGGGGAAATGCCAGACGTTGATAGCAGAGCCAGTCCACTCAGTGGCGTAGACGCCGCCGCCAGCATTGTTAAAGCCCGAACCGAATGACTCCGAGTTACCGTTATCGATGGCGCAGCCTGCGTTAACAGTTTGGCCAGAGGCATCGACGTAGCAGTCGTCCGTGCTGATGGTGCCTGTGAAACCAGAGTTGGAGATCGAGCAGTCGGAGCTGGTGTGCAGGGTCATCTGGTTGGAAGATTGGTCGTTGACGCCCTCGATGATGTCGATCTCGCCGTTCTTGGGCCAGTCGGAGCCCAGCATCCAAAAGGCAGGCCAGCTGCCGCAGACGCTGCCGGGCATGTGGGCTAAGTCGAGGATGACGAGACCGTGGGTGTAGGTGTTGGTGCTCTCCAGGCGGACAGATTGACGGCCAGGCTTGCTGGCGGTGTTGGAGTGGTCAACACCGATGTAGACGCCGTTGCTGCTGGAGGCGTTGATCAGACCACCGCTGGAGGCGGTGTTGCGGTCGACGTAGCTGACATAGCCATTGGTTGGGTCGGTGTCCTGTTGGATTTAGTATTTTGTTTATGTGTTCTTTGAATCAAACATACTGTGAAGAAGTTGAACTTGTCAAAGAACGAGTCGGTGCTACCATAGTCATCCTTGAGGCTATACTTGGCAGCACTGAGCTGGGACAACAAGCCAACAACGGGCAGGAGGGTCGAAAGAACGTGCATTGTCCAGAACGCAGGAGATTTCCGATTCGAAGTGAGATGCGATGCGAAAGCAAGAAAGTGGCAAGTCTGTCGAAGACGTGGAGCCGGAGATATATCCAGATATTTCCAAAAGAAGGCGAGGGCGATGAATGCACCTCAAAGCAATAAGGAGTGTATCGCAAGGAAGAGAGTGGACAATGGACAATGCAAAAGGAGAGACTAGACGGACATAATGCTTAAAAGTTGAGAAGCGAGGGGGACTCCATTCTTATACATGAGACTAATGTCTCCACATATCACAAAATGGAAAAATGGGAAAAAAAGAAAAAGGTCCACGTACGGTCCCTGATGTATCCACCCGATCTCCTCCAGTGACAGGGACCATGTGAGAGATACAAAACGCGGTAGGAGAGAACGGTGGGCCTATGCCCTGAAAAATGGAGGATGATTTATCCACATGGTTCTCGACCAGGACTTAATATCCAGGGTTGCGAGTCATGGCCGTTGTGGAACTGAACCAGAACACCGTGTAAATCATAGTTATCTTGCCGATCGAACCGGGCTGGGGTACATGATAAGTATGGTACTTGTTAGCACCATCGTGGATGGTATAAACCTGCAGAATGCAAATGCAGATGCACACGCAAATGTCAATGCAGAACCATTGCAACCATGTATATGTCGATGGTACATGTCAAGTAACTAAAGACGGGAAAGGCGGAAACTTCAAGCGCTGAAACTGACTTTGCTGATGTTTCGGAACCAAAAGACGATCACCACGCTGAGGCCGTTCATTCGCTCGGCCAACCTTTTCGCCGCACCGAACAGGCTTAAAAGGCCGTTCTGACACTGTCACTGGTTGTCGCCAGCTGAGCCGAATGCCAATCAGCTCACTTGCCGCCTACCTAGTGTGGCAAAGGGGAGATCGACAGTTGATAGGACAGAGTCCCTGAAGAAGGATGTGGCTGCAAGATTTTCATTCTTGGATCTGTGGTTCTGTTCTTTATGCTTTCTTCCTCGGGGGTAAACCTCGGCAGGTGTCCGTCACCGGTCTAGACTTGAAGCTTACAGAAGATGAGAGGTGAAGTGACAAACTGTCAAGTGAGGTGGCGTGGCGAGGGAATCGATTTCCACACCGCCAAGAGTACCTAGACCCAAGTACCCCCACAAGTGATCTACTACTGCAAGTAACTTGAGCCGAAGTCACCAACACCCAACATCTGTGACAAGGGACATGTAAGTACTCACGGTAGTATGCGCCACTACGGACTAGGTGCATTATCAAATGAATCAAATAGAAATGAAAACATCCATAAAGGTCAATGTATCAGACGACGATCAACATCTGAAACACGATCAGCCCCCTCTGATAACCTCATTACCCCGTCAGGCCAAGAGTAGTAGATCACTACCTAGCAAGACCCTCGACCCTCTCAGTCCACTCCAAAACCAGATTCATGCAGTCGCAGGTTTATTAGAAAGGGCCATGTGCACCGACCACAGAATGGGGGCTGAGGGCTGAGGGATGAGACCCGGGGCTGGAATGAGACTGGGGAGGTCGGTGACTTAACTGGAATCAATGCAGTGCATGTGTCTCCTTAGTAGCATGAGTTAACAGCTGACACCCCAGGATGTTCAGAGAGTACATGTACATTACCAAGCAGTTTGAAATGCCCATTGCGATACTCCGTAAAGTGAGCTGAAAACTGGGAAACAAAGAACAGTTTGAGACATTGTTTCTGACGTTGTACTACAATACACCACACTACACTGCACTGCATCTACATGTATAGATACGACAGCGACAGAACGCTCAAATGCAATTGCAGGGATACATCCCCAGCTAGAACAACAAAACTAACAGCGGGCTATACATGCAAGATGATCGACCATGGATATCCCCAGCAAAACAAGAAAGAAAGAAAAATCATAATACCCACAAGTAACAAGGAAACCAAGTCATGCAAGCGTCTCGCTGCTATGTACATGCCGGACAGAACATTTCAGCCCCCGACCAGTCGGGCGAATGGTCACGCCGAAAGGAGCCAGTGGAGACGCGGGTGTGGGCGCGGGCGCTGACTGCGTCTAGAACACAGTGTCTATGGTAGAGATGTCGACAGGAGAAGACGATGACCGGCGCCAGGGGTGCGTTTGGCGTTCCTCCGACCGAGCCATTCCCATTCGGAGGACCCTTTCCTGGTTCGGCTGTGTCCGAGTCAGCGTGGTCGGTGTCATGGTCGTCGCCGCGATGCGCCAGTGCATGTGCTGCTGCCGCACGATCTAGATGGGATAGATGACCTGTGCCTAGGACGGCTGCTTTGCCTTTGCCCCTTTCGTCTGGGTTGTAGGCTTCCTCGTGCCACTTGGCGATGCGGCGCTGGTGGGCTTCCGATTGCTTGTCTTCCCAGGCGGACCAGTGGCTGTCGCCGACGCTGGGGCCCCAGATTCTTTGTCGGCAGATCTCGCAGATGTGCCCGCGGGGTCGCCAGCCTTGTTGGCGGAGGCGGGTGACTTCGTCCACGTGGACGAAGAGGTCGCGGTCTAGCATGCCGTTGGCGAGGGTCAGGAGGGATTTCTCGTAAGAGTATGCGGAGAAGATGGAGGCCAGGACGGCGCGGAGTTCGAGGAGAGAGGGGGACCAGGTTGCGGCGCGGGTGAGGAATGCGCGCAGGATGCGGAGGAAGGACATGTCTGTTCTTTCGGAGGTTGATGGGCCTGCCTTGACGGTGCTGGCGAGAAGAGCTGTGAAGACTTGTTGGACGAGGGTTCGGAAGAAGGTTGTTAGACGGCCGCTTTCGCCGCCGAGTGTGGTGGTGGGCTGAGAGGCGACGGTGATTTGAGTGTTCACCCCCCGCATGAATGTAAAGACGTTGCCGGCGATGCGGACGACGGCTTCAATGTGGTCGAGCCAAAGGGTTTCATCGAATGCCAGAAGGGTGTCGAGGGCTGCCGCGCCGCGTTTGCCGTTTGCGCTGTCTGTTCGTGACTGCTTGATAGTCTTGCTTTGGCCCTGGCAAAGCCAGGTTCCGACGCCTACATACTTGCTGAGCGACTCGATAAGATCGTCGATTGCCTCTGCTGTGCTCGCTGAGTCGGGGCTCTCGCGGACGCTCTGGAGTATACCGACCAGGCCGGATTCGAGGATGCTAAGGTGTGCAACGAGACGGTCAAGGGCCTGGCGCACTTGGCCTTGTCGAGCAAGTAAAATGACAGCGGCATCAATGGCTCCGCTCTCTTCTATAGCGGGGAGCAGCTCTTCCAGATGGATGTCGCCAACGCGTAGTCCGTCAACGTAATCCGCGACATGAGTGGGATTGTACTTGCATAGGAGCTGCACGTAGCGCTCGATCATCCAGTTCTCAACAGAGGGTGATGAGCGAGTTTCCGTACGTTGAGCCTGTGGCTCAACCAGTACCAGCAAGTACTGATACTGATTCTGGGGGTCATCCTCTAGAACCCGCAAAAACGTAGAGTGTGTTTCAGGGGCCAAGTCTTGCATTGTTTGAGAGGTAAGTGTCACATCAATGGCAACAATATCGTGAGCGCGCTGTTTCACCACATCCATCACATCTCGTCTCGATTTCGCGCCGAGTCTGGATCCTGAGCGAAGACAGTCATGTAGACAAGTAAAGATGGCCGCACGATCATTCGGGTCCTCAAGGTATGTCATAATCAACTGAGAGTATTGTTTCTCGGATCGATATGTCGACTTCAGAATGCGGAAAAAGCGTGCTTCCTTGAAGAGTGGAATCATACTTTGGATATCGGGTGGATGATAGAAGGACAGCAGATACTCTGCACTCAGTTCACAGTCATCTGCCATATCCGCCTCGGGGTACTGACAAACACGCACCAGAACCTGGTGCAGAGTTGTGCCTGAAAGAAGAATATACTGGGGGTATTTGGGAAGATTGCGCGCAACAAACATGTCCAGGTAGATGGTATCAAAAGGCGTGAAGAACTCGGCCGTCGTAACTTGAAGCAAAATGCTGATCAGGTACTGTCGATTGATCGATACACCGGTAGGTGCCTCCTCGTTATCCGACTCGTTCAGGAAGCTATCCTCGAAAGCTTCGTTGAGCATGCTCATGAAGCTCGAGGCATCAAATTTGAGCAAAGCACGAAGTTGGGAGAATGAATCTGCGACATCGCCAGACGTACCAGACCCGTGACCTGAGAAGAGATATTGGTACAATTCGGTTTTGGCACGCGATGCTTCGGCTTCGTCCATATCATCACCAGTGGGATAGATGCGACCTGTCAAGACGAAAGAAAGGTAGGGGAACATTTTCATCGCATTGTTTTGCCGTCTCATTTCGATTGCATAGTCACCGTTGACCAAGGTCTCGGTTTGCGTTGGAATTTGACGTAGCAGCTCTTCCAACGGTCCAACGTAGTCCATCAGACAGCGATTCCACACATATATGAAGGCATCGTACAGATTATGCCGCTTGCACAACGTTGTAACCTGGTCAATGTCCATTGTGGTAGTATCAAGGAGACAAATAATCTCCTCTAGACTACCAGCCGAGTGTGTTCCAATGAAATGGTTGATCAAGGCTTTGACTGCAGTAGGAGGTAGCGATCGCAGCGTTCCATCGATGATACGTGGTTCAAGGGCATCCAGGAAGATTCCCACCGAGTCTTGCTCTTCATACCAATTGAAAACTTCCTCCCAGAGGAACTCCTCATCCGCCATGTGGATACAAGCTGCGATGGAAACCTCTGCTAGCTCTGCCAATTCCTGGTTATCCAGTCGAGCATTGCTCGCTTCAGCATTCCGACCGAAAGCATACTTTAGAGATGCAGAGATCATCTCTAGAAGCTTTTCTTGCACAATTGGCTGTCTCAGAGTGTCCTCTTCGGGGAGCCCAACCGTTAATTTCTCGGTATTCCCTGTGTAGTAAGATGTTGCCAAACGGATAGCGCCAATGAAGTCACCAGCCTCCATCAACGCCAGCAGTCGGTCGGCCCAGTTTGATAGGTTGCCGACCAAGGCTTCACTGTAGCCTAGCAAGAACAAGCGACCTTTATAGGATCGGAAACTCATATAAAAAGCGTCGGCTACCACCCCATGCATGGACTCATCCTCTTCGTCAAGCTGCTCCACTAGCGTATGGAGCTGGGATGAGAAAAGATCCGCGTGATAAATATGTCGATTCGCCAAATCGATGGAATCCGTCACATGCATGGAATAATCCTCAATGATCAATAGTCGCTGCGTAATCGTAAATACGGCAAGCACCGACCGACTGAGCCACTGAACAGCAACAATAGCTTCATCGGCCTTCCATCTGCTACGCGCTTGGAAGACAAGGCTAGGAGGTCGGTCTCGGTCCATGGGTTCATCTGTCTCCACTTCTGTGACCTCGAGCACAGTCAATACATTTGACCAGCAGTATACCAGCTTTGTGTTTGAAGTCTGAGTATCTTTGCCTTTCAATCGAATGGCTGGGAACCATGCCAACGCTCCGGTCATAGCACTATGAGCCGGCACTTCTTTTGGTCGCGGTGCCTTGTGTTGTGTTTGTGCCACTGGAGTAGTGGACACAATGACCAAAAGATAGGGAGTCAGCATGGCAACAAGGCCCAAAGAATCGGTAGGCTGTTCCACATTGCCAAGTGGCAGTGGAGAGAAAGCGAGGACCGAGCTGGGCTTTCGTCGCCGCGTTTCATCCAACGAAGGTTGAGGGTATCGACCCAGGATTCGGGTCGTTTTTACTGTCCGTCCTAGAGCACCCGTTCCTCTTGTTGCCAGGTGCGAGAACGCCATGCCCCGTGTATCAGCCGACACAAGCGCAGTTCGTCTGGTGCCAAGGAACCCTATATGGATGAGTGCGGATCCCGATAGATGGCCATCTGATATCCGCGTCTCTACTTGGTTGGCCGGAATTGGCGGGATATGAAGGAATGGCCGTGCTGAGCGGGAGATTTCCCATGTAAAGATATCACCCGAGTCATGACCTCCTGCAACGGTAGTGTGATCCGCAGAAAGTGCTAGAGAGGTAACGGCTCCACATTCAACAGCTTTGATTGTCAGCATAATGCACCCTCAGTGTAAACAGCATTTGACAAACCTGATGTGCCCGTTCCAATGATGGTCTTCAAGCTTTGTTGATAGTCGAACACAAGTATGATACCCTTTGATGTACCAATAACAATCGACGTAGATACAGCCAGACACGTTGGCCGTCCGAAGTTGCGTTTCCCAATTTCCGAAAATGCCTGCCCGGTGATCTTCCGCAACTTGGTCCATCGCACGACATCCCAAGGCCCCTGGAGCGGTTCATTTTCGGTTTCTGGTGCCGGTGAGACCTGACTAGTGATCGAGGATTGCCGAGAGTGTAGATGCGCCAGGAATGGCGAGCCAGACCTAGACACACTCTGCGGCGAAGAAGATAGTCGAGACTGGAAGCGGAGATCGAAAGGACGGCGGGCCGGGCTTGGGCTAACTCGCGGAGACCCTCGGAGAGCCAGAGCACTGCTGCTCAAAGAAGACGGAACAGAGCCCTATAATCAATCAGCTTGCTATCCAAGTTGCGCGTCAATAGTAGCACTGACATGTAAGGATGGGGAATCGTCGGGGGTTGAGCCTGTTCCATCCACGCTCCCTGATCGAGCCCATTCGGCATTTCGCGGTGGAGGAGTTTCTGGAAGATCCGGATCTGCTGCTTCCACCGTCTTCTCGACAACCCGGTCCTCCGCATCGTCCAACGTGTTCGATTCGCCTTCCGCTGGTTCCTGCGGGGAAGGCAAGGCGTAGTCGAGGGCGCCATGGTCGGGTTGCTGGGGATCGTCTTCCTGGTCTAGGTCAAGCTCATCCTCGCGCGACCAACCCTCACTGCCCTCAGCCATCGAGCTCATGAGCGAGATCTCCGAATGACCATTGCTCCGTTGTTTAGCTGGGGTGGAGTAGAGCGAACCAGCGGTGCGGTGGCAGTGACGGTGATGCGGCGGTGCGGTGATATGGGAGATCAGGAATTAATCGAATATGCGAGAGGTAGGTCGGAGACGTGTTGAGCTCGAAGTGTCAAGGAACGGTGGAGATGATGTTCCAATGGGGCCGTTTTAGGGGAACTCCAGCCACTTGTGGCTGTCAGGGACATCCGCTATCCGCGATATTCACTTGACTTTGCTACTTTGGACTATTGAGTTATTACTTAGTTATATATTATTGGTTTGTTCGTTCACATTGAAAGTTCAATATATATTGTGTTAAACTCAAGTGAACGTCACGCCGCCCGTGTGGAGCTACATCGCTCGAACAACTACATTAGAGCATCATAGGATATTGCACAGTGTTACATGTTATATGTGCTGCTATAATGATGGAAAGCTAGATCCTATGAGAGGACTAATAGCTTCTTTTAATTAGCTTCACGGATCAATAAAGCAGCAAGCACTCATCCACTACTCGGCAGTTTACGCAGCTATTCAAGCTGATGTCTTCATATGATCCTCCATGGTATGATCTAGATAAATCTCATTATCGCCAGAGCATATATATTCCTATCAACACAAACGTTCTATACCCCTGACTCGAGATCCTATCACAGGGGCCATTTGCTAGCGGGGTGACCAAATGCAACATGGCAGCAACTAAGTTAACTTAGCTTAATCACTTGCATGAACGGAGAATCCCCGAAACTAAATCACAATTGGGCCCGGCGACACCTACAATAGTTGAGAGCTGACTTGGCTCTGTTATTGGTGGGCTGCAGTTACATCGGTCTCGTTTCTTGTGACCGGGGTCATATCCTATCACCAACCATGACTCTGACATGAGACACGATGGTCAGTCGGTGATGTTTTGTTGTCGAAGTTTTCGTTTGGTCAGGGATCGACATGTGGAATGTGGTCGGCATGGACTTATCACCTCCTTCGCGGGGGCAGCGGGCTGTTCGGCGTGACCGATGACTACTATTCTTGATCACGATGGATGCAAGTTTATGACAGGGGTGCAGTGAATAAAGACGTGAAAAAAGCACTCTTCTCACTCTGGCCACCACAAGATCAACCACTCAAACTCGCAGCTAGCCACGATGGCTCCGAAACACCACGGACTGACGCGAGCCCTGCTCAGCACGATCCTATTCCTCCAGCCTGTGCTGTCAGTGCCAGGGATAGGAACACTGCTACCACGAGCATCGCCACCCTCGTCTATATCGACATCTCTGTCTACATCTATATCCACACCAACCCCATCGGTATCAATGTCTAGCCTAGCCACGGCAACAACCTGCAACGGCCACGCCGAGTACTGCACAAGATCCTACTCAAACATAACCTTTGTCGGCTCCCACGACTCACCCTTTGTCGGACCCCTCCCCCAACAAAACCAAAACATCGACGTAACAGCCCAGCTGGACATGGGAATCCGCTACCTCCAAGCCCAAACACACCATTCAGTCTTCGACAAGAATGTCCTGGAGCTATGTCATACATCCTGTTTCCTCGAAGATGCAGGAACACTCAAAGCATTCCTCGAAACCGTGAAAAAGTGGCTAGACGCAAACCCAAACGAAATCGTCACGCTCCTTCTCACAAACGGAGACTCGGTAGCGATCAGTGAGTTCGGCGATACTTTCTCTAGCAGCGGTATCAACAGCTACACATATACCCCTTCCGCAAGCCCTCTATCATTATCTGACTGGCCAACACTGGGCGAAATGATATCCAGCGGCAAGAGACTAGTCGTGTTCCTCGGTATGTTTACATCCAACCACATCAACACTTACACGTCAAACGCTCCCTCAAATACAACCTAAATCATATCTATACAATACTAATTCATAATAACAGACTACGGCGCAGACACAACCAAGGTAAACTATATCCTCGACGAATTCACCTACTACTTCGAAACGCCCTACGACGTAACCGACGCGAAATTCTCAAGCTGCAAAATCGACCGTCCATCTGATGCCTCAGCTACAGGCCGGATGTACATCGTCAATCACTTCCTAGATGTCGATATTCTCGGAGTTTTGATTCCGGATCGTGATAAGGCTGATAGTACCAATGCTGCTACTGGGGAGGGGAGTATTGGTGCGCAGGCAAGTTTGTGTGAGGGGTTGTATAATCGGAATCCGAATGTGCTTTTGGCGGATTTTGTTGATAAGGGGGCTGTTATTAGAGCGCAGGATGCTTTAAATGGATTTTGAGTGATTGTGGATGATGGGGATATATATAGTTGTAGAGTAGGGTGAATATATATTTTGGGTTGAGCATCTGCAGGATAACAAGACCCTTGGTTTCATATTTCACTACTACAACGATTCAGATATGAGAGAAGCAATTGAAAAAAGGGCTGGGACCTCAGTGTCCACAATCGGATACAATTCGGAGTGCGAAGTCCAGTCTGGTCCAAACATATAGTGAAAGTCAATGGTATCTAAATGTCAATGCTATCCATATCACACTCCTAGTATGCAAGAATCCAAAAATCCAAACGAAACCATCAAAACTCAATCCTCCAACTCGACCTGCGTTTCCCGATCTAGATAGACAGCATTAGCACACATATATATATCAACATACATAACCAAACAAAAGGCTTACCCCAGATCTTATTAGCATGAGAAATGATAGTCTCAGCCTTAACCAACAGCTTCGCCGCATAGCGCTCCGACTCAGCAGACGAGAGCTGATTCTTTTGCACTTTCCGAGGATTAACCTAACAACCAAATCAGTACCACAGTCTTTATTCAAGCAAACCAAAGAATCAAAGCCCACCATCATAAGAACAGGTACCAAATCCTTAGCTTCAGCATCTGCCAAAGCCCTCAAATTCCGAAACCCATTCTCCCTAAGCAATCTCGCCGTCCAACTCTTAACAAAAGTAACCTGGGCCATTTCCAGCAAATCAGCACGCGCACCCGCTTCCAGACGGTCCCGCATATGATCCAGCACAGCAGCCATCATACCCCAGTTCATACGCTGGCAAAATTTAACAATACCCGCCGCAAAGCCGTGGCATTGTTGGGCGAGGGTTTGGACTGTTCCGCGGGGGATTTTATAGCGGGATGCTATTGTCGAGAGGGGGGTTTCGTTGCTAAAATCTCGGAGTTGGAAGGCTGTATAGGCGCGGCGGTAGATGCGGGCTGTTTTTATTTCGGATGGGTTTGTTTCTTTTAGGGAGGCACCGGATTGGACCCTGGATGGTGGTTAGCAAACTTTGATTTGGGGCGAGGGTATAGAAGGGATGGCACATTGTGTTCACGAAGCCGGGTTGCACGCCGACGAATTGTAATGCTCGGAGACCGCTCTCATCCAGTCTGTCTAGTTGGTCTCGGAAGATTTGCCAGTCGATTGGTGTGTTCATTGCTGCTTGGAGGGGGGTGAACATGTAGAAGACGTGCATGTCGCCGTCCATGACGAAGGCTTGTATTGCTCGTTTTAGTTCTTCGTGGACGAATATGCCATCTTCGGGGGAAAAGGCTGAAGCCACAATTGCCTGTCCCAAGGGCGTGGATCCGTAAGATTCGTCGTCTCGGAAGATGATGAGTTCTTCATCGACCAATTCCTGAAGTGCAGATTTCATGATGATGTATGCAATTCTTCTGTCCACTGATCGCCAAAGGAGCGTACATCGAACGTATTCTTTGATTGCGTCGCAGCCTGATACCAAGCCTGTTGCTATAGCTTCCAAGAGTGCTCTGTGGGGTGTGAGTTAAGAACAGAAAAGAAGAAGTAAGACATACCTTTTTAGTCCCCTTTTCTCTGGTGCTAAACAGCTCTCAATGGCAGGCATGTCGGCATCCAATAGATCACATACAGCTTGCATGTCTGCTTTGACACATATCAGATAGGTCTCGCCGGCTTCGTCCTTGCCTTTGCGTCCAGCACGTCCACACATCTGTCGACTGTTTCTGTCAGCTTCATCTACCCGACCTGGGATATAGGTAATTAATACAGCATTGCTGGGCCTACCAGATCACGGCCCATTCGTGCCCCGTTGATAATGACTCGTCTTGCGGGTAAATTTACTCCGGCAGCAAGACTGCATGTGGCAACGAGAACTCGCAGCACACCCTGATCATAAGCCTGTGCAATAAGTTCCCGCTCTTCTGTTGTCATACCGGCATCTAAACAATGGTGAGTAATTGTATGTTTGATCCCGAAGAGATACTCACTGTGAAATCCGGTTCCCCTGGGGATTGTAGTCTCCAGAACTGGATCTAAGCCACATGCAAGACTCCGCAGCTCAGCAAGGAGATCCATGCGTTGGTTCATTTCATCTGGCTCTGCTGTCGGCATTGCTTCACCGATGGTAGCAGCTTGATTTTGGCACGCTTGGCGACTGCTACAAAATACCAACACACCGAACCCTGCGACTGCAGTCTCGACTGCCAAAGCTACCATGGCATTTGTGGCTGAGTTGCTGAGCTGTTTATAGCTAGAAGGTTCAATGACTCGGTGTGGAGGGATAGTGTCGGCCACAGATGCAGCAGCAGTCAACTTGGATGCTGTTTGAAAGAGCTGTCTTGATGTTGCAACTGGGTAAATAGCATTCTCGTAGACCAGGTATTCGTCAATGGGGATTGGTCTGTACGTGGAAATGTAGAATCTGGCATTCATCCACTCTGCCAGCATCTCAGTGTTCTATGGTCTTGTTAGAAAAGCCATCCAATCTGGGAATGGGAACATACGGAGAGTGTGGCACTCATGCCAACGATTTGGATATCTTGCTGGAGCAGTAATAGCTTGGTAACCATGAGCTCCAAGAGATACCCTCTATGCTCATCATCAAGCATATGTAACTCATCAAGAACCACGACTCCCAGATCTCCAATAGTACACTCTTCGATAGCACTGTTGATCAACGAGTTGGCCTAAGGAAAACAATCAGAACCTGTGAGCCATATCAATCACAAGCACACATACCTTTTCTATCGTACAAATGGCAATATCAGTATCAGCCCAAGTAGCTGTCGTCCGGCTTCCACCAAAGAACCCAGTTACGCGGATATTTTTCCGAGCACGCTTCCATCGCCCGCGAGGAAACGAAGAGCCTTCATCTTCTTCATCTGGAATATTCTTCTCCACATCTTGCACAATCCGCCTCATCCACTTCAGCTTCTCCTGAACCAAAGCAACATAAGGCAAAATGAGCAATGCTTTGCGCGTGGGGTTCTCAATGATCCGCTTCAAGAGTAAAACATCCGCAACAAGAGACTTGCCTCCTCCCGTCGGGGCAGTATAAACTAAATTCCGCTCCCCAGAAAGCAGACCTTTGGCTAGTAAACAAGACGCCTGCCATGGATAGATACTAGACACACCCAAAGCGGCAAAATTGGCCGTAAGGGAAGGCGGAAGCCCATACTTCGGATTTGACAATGACAGCAGGGGATTCTGACTAGAACCCGGGGCAGAAGTACTGTCACCCCTCCTTTTTTCATCATCAGGCGATGTCTCACTAGCTGCGCCGAAATGGATCTTACTCGCAGTAAAACGCTTCGCGGGAGCGATTAGTAAAGCCCGCGCCGATTCCCACGGGGAATCCACTACGATGTCAGCATTGGTATTTTGGCCATGACTTAAAACAGTCGCTTGCTTGACGGGACCTGGGTTGAGGTCGGAAGTCTGCTCGGTTTCTGGTGGTCGCTTGTGGCCGGCCACGGGCGCTGACTGATATCCTCGGGCGAGATCAATGGTGGTAAGGAATCCACGCGACTGGATGCCCGATGTCGACATGCCTGAAACAGTCCATATGGAAGAAATGTATTTCGACTTTGTTTGTTTTTGTTGTCACGGGTGTCTAATCCTCAGGCAGGAGAGTTAGTCAGCCGAGCTAATCGAGACATCGGGAGTGTTCCTGTGCCTGGATCGAAAATGGGATTCTTTAAATGATTGATCCCTTGCACGAGATTATCCAGTAGCTATCGCGAGACGCCTCTCCAGCCATTGGCTTTTCAAGCTAGGCTGCAAACTCGAGACTCGTTGAGTTATAGCCTGAAACGAGTGCCTATATATCTAATCAGGTAATGAATCCCTGGATCTGGGCAACCTGGGCACCGTTGGGTTCTACCTAGTCTGGACCTCTTAAACAGGCAGCAAGACCCCGCTGTACTGTAATCCGGAACACACGGGCTAAAAATCGGATCCAAAATTGGACAAATTCTGAGACTCGGTGGAGGCGTCATAACGACTGTATCATGAGTCGCGTACCACCTATTGCGCAGCGGAATGCGATATTCATATCCCAATCGACTTAGCTGAATAGCGACTTTATCCTACAATCTATCTATATCAATATAATCGGAAAGGCATTCAAATCGGACCGTGAACGGAGCATGCCGGCATAGGTGGCAACGGAAGTAAATCATCATTGGATGTTCAATTACCGGTATTGTCTCGGTATTGATCGACGTGAAATTATATCTGCACTTCGACTCTACACTTGCACTTTGATGAGTCTTTTGTTCTAGGTCTTATAGTGGATATTTCAACGGTGTACATTTCTGGTCTCTTCTCTGTAGTTGTAGAATTCAGTTCCGAGCGCCACTGGACAAATTATACTTGACGGTTCCTGGTGTTCCGAATGTAGTGGTTTGATACCTTGCCAACGCATATGTTCTGATTTGTCCCTACAATATTCACTTTTCCAACCGAGCTTCGACCGAGCTCTTTTGCGAAATGTGCCCATTGACTTGTGACTTTGAGTTATGTCTGACTTGACCTTTCCCTATTATACTCCCACACCCCCCAATCTCATGTTGGCTCTTGATTCCCCGTTTGAATGTAGACTAGCCACACGTTCCCTTGCTTCTGTGTAATAATCCCGGATTGCACCGGTGAATGAGGCGATATATGTCCTCGTAAGGTCCATGCGAAAAAGACTGGGATCCCAAGGGGGGTCCAAATCCGTGTGTCGTCGCACTGGTAATTTACCAGAGGGAATGCTTTTATAGACGCGCATACGTGACAACATTCCCAGAGAACGTTGGAAGCAAGTTGGAGGATCCGTCATATTAACATATCGGGACTAGGGGCCATCCTCGACTTTCCCACAGTTCTCTTCTCTTTTCCCCCTTCCCCCCCGTATATCCATCTCCACTCCCGACCCATCTTCCTTTCTACATACTCTAGCACTTTCACACTTTCACACTTTCACTTTCTCACTTGCGCTCTCTTCCACCTTCCTCTTCTTCCCTCCCACTCTCAACCTCTCTTCTACTCTTTTAGTTTACTCTCATCTCTCCCCCTTGTTTCTATACTATTCCATCTTCTGTAAGTCTCCCCTATCAACTTGATATCTGTACGCCCTTCACCCCTGCAGACAGGATAAGATCTGACACGGTCCACTCTTTGTTCCCACTTTCCCTAAATTTTCCTTCTTCCCAACTTCTTCCCTCATTTGATGTTCGCGACACCCGCGCACATTGAATCATCTCTCATAACTGCCCACCCGTATTTTGAGATTTTCGCCCCCCCTCGTGTATCTTCCCCTACATACCATTGAACGAACGTGTTGAGTTCAAACTAACCCGCCACAAGCTGATATATCCCATTCACGCGTTCAAGTGGATGACTAACGGCCACACTCAATGACCACTCCCAACTCTCCGGAGGCTGTGGCCGATTCGGCCAACGGCTCCGCCACCGCGTATGGCACGCGATCGAGAGGTCGCAATGCGCCGCGGCCTAATTATGCCGAGGACCGTGACCTAGATGTGGACATGGATGCGTCTGCACCAAAAGCCAAACGCAACAGCCTGGCCCTCACCAATATTGTCAACGGCTCCAATCCCGATGAGAAGACCTCGCCGGCGCAACGCAAGAGTCTAACCAATGGCAACGGTACAAATGGATCGGCAAAAGATACCATCCCGGGCACTTCATCATTCTCCGCCAGACCTGACGATGTGAATGGTTCTAACTTGCGCAAACGCAAACAACCCGCCAGCACCCCAAATTCAAGCTCGGCCGCCAAGAAACTTTTCACCTCGCCCCCCGACTCGGATGGGGAGTATTTCACCAATATGATGAGTTTCGAGAACTCCGGACCCTATCTCAAGGATGGTCAATTAATAGCTGATGATGGCACCGCTTTCGGTCTTAATGGTTTGTTTCATCTTTCTTCGCCCATTTCGCAGCATTAACCATCTCTAGACCATGTCTATTTAATTTGTGAGCCACCAGGTGAACCATATTACTTAGCTCGAATTATGGAGTTCCTTCCATCCAAAACAAAGCCAAACGGTTTCATCGAGGCTTTGAGAGTCAACTGGTACTATCGTCCACGAGACATCCAGCGTCATTCTCCCGACTCTCGCTTTGTTTTTGCATCAATGCACTCCGACACATGTCCTCTATCATCCTTGAGGGGAAAGTGTGAGATTCGCCATGTCTCAGAAATCGATGACATCAGTTCCTATAAGAAGGCCCGCAACAGCTTCTGGTACGACAAGATGTTTGATCGATACATCCATCGAATGTATGATGTTATCCCGACAAAAGATATTATTAATGTTCCCGGCAATGTCAAGAAGGTTCTTGATGAGCGGTGGAAATTCATTCTCGTTGAGATCGGCAAAGGGAAGGAATTGACAGGCGCCGTCAAGACGTGCAAGCGATGCCGGTTATACGCCGCAAACTCGGAATCCGTCGACTGTGCAGTGTGCCACTCCACATATCACATGCATTGCGTACGGCCCGCATTGACCAAGAAACCCGCTCGCGGATTTGCGTGGGCCTGTGCCGCCTGCAGCCGCGCCCAGGAACGCAAGCTTGAGGCGCGCAATACACCTTTGATGGGCGCAATTCGAGCGGACGGGGAGGATGTGGTTATGGAAGAGGAGGAGGAGGAGGACCACCACCATGCGAACGGCACTGCGAATGGCAACTCCGATGGCACCCCTACAGCCGAGGAAGACCCTATGCCCCAGCCTGCGACAGTGGAGCAGATTGCACAGGCGAAGATGTGGCCTTACCGCTACCTGGGTATTCACTGCCGTGTCGAAGATGCTCTCGACTACGACGATCGGATTTACCCTCGCGCAAGCTCACGTTTAGGAACACGACACCAGGCCATGGTCGCAGCCTGGCCAGGTCGCGCAATCGAATATGTGAAGCCTCTGGACTTGAAGAAGAAAGCCAAGGCTGCCGGTGCGAAGAAGGACGGCAAATCTGCTGCCCAAGCTGCTCTGGAAGCCGCCAAGCATGAGAGAGCCAACCGGCCGAAATGGATTCAAGATGAGCCCACAGGCTATATCCACCGCGGAATGGATGAGCCGGTTACCATTAACGAGAAGACTGGAAAGCAAGTGCGGACCGCTGAGCCCCTGTTCAAGATGCCGACTTCGGAGCAGATCCCCACCCGAGGTGAAGACAATGCTCCAGGATCACATCTCAGCCTGGAGGAACGCGAGAAATTTATCGACGACTACATGCGCCAAGCCAAGGAACTGGCGCCTGGTATTGGTGTCGAGAAGCACAACACCAACTTCTTGGACAAGGCTCTTTCAATTCTCTACGCCGAGAGTTTCAATGTGCAGGCCGCTCTTGTCAAGCTGAAGAAGGCCAATAAGTACAAGGACCTCAAGGAGCCTCATCTTCGACCGGAGGAATTGAAGCTTTTCGAACAGGGTGTCGCCAAGTATGGATCAGAATGGCGCAACATCATGAAACACGTCAAGACCGTTCCTATTTACCAGATTGTTCGGTTTTACTACATGTGGAAGAAGACCCCCCGCGGTCGGCAGATTTGGGGTAGCTATGAAGGAAGACGCGGCAAGAAGGAGGTCCGACGCCACAGTGTCACTTCATCTAAACTGGTCGACGACGTAGCTGATGATCATGACGATTCTGCCTTTGACTCGGAGAAAGCCGTAGTTCAAAAGCGCGGATTCCACTGCAAGTTCTGTTCCACTCGCAGCTCCCGACAATGGCGTCGTGCGCCCTTGGTTCCCCCGGGTACAACCATTCCCGCTGACCCTTCAAACAAGAAGGACAAGGGCCCTCTACTTACTGTTTCACTCTGTCTGCGTTGTGCTTTATTGTGGCGAAAGTACGGTATTCAATATGAGGACGTTGACGAGGTCGCAAAGAGAATTGCAAACAGCGGCAACAAGTCATGGCGACGCCGTATCGACGAGGAACTGCTGGCTCAGCTGATTGTCGCCACTGAAACTCCCTTCACCATCAATAACATCACAGCAACCACCGCGAATTCGATGGGCATTCCGCTCGACTCGAACCCTCGACTGCTTCAGGAAGGCAAGCTGGATCTAACCAAGAAGAAGGCTCGCCCTGATAAAGAAAGCACCGCGACCTCGACCAGAACGTCAGTCGAGCCCATGCCGAAGAAGAAGACGGTTCCCGAAAAGCCGGTGGAAGCTCCACCGATTGTCCCTGATCCACCGAAAGCCAAGACGCTACCATGTGCGATCTGCAACCAAGTTGAGCCATCCGGCGAGGAGCATCTTTCATGTCGCGATTGTCGTCTTACTGTTCATCGCAATTGCTATGGTGTGCGAGATTCGCGCGCTAACAACAAATGGCTGTGTGATATGTGTTCTAACGACCGCAGCCCATCGATCTCTACCAACTACGAATGCGTTCTTTGCCCCGTATCATGGACTGAGCACGAACTCATGGAGACGCCCAAGAACAACGCCCGGAAGAAGACCGAACGCGACAAGGAGAAGGAGCGCATGGAGAAAGAGATGGTCAACGAGGCTATCAAGCTCTACCGTCAGCGACAGGAGGCCGTTGGGAAGCCCGTTGGCCCTCGGGAACCTCTAAAGCGCACTGCAGGAAACAACTGGGCGCATGTGCTTTGCACTTTGTGGACCCCCGAGCTGAAATATGGCAATGCGGAGGAACTCGAGCCAGCCGAAGGATTCGGGACTATTCCTAAGGACCGTTGGCGGGAGACATGTAAGATCTGCAAGTCCCGCAAGGGTGCATGTGTCCCTTGTAGCTTTAGCGGCTGTAATGGTCACTTCCATGTTGGCTGTGCTTTCCAGGCAAATTACCGATTCGGCTTTGACGTCACTCCTGTCAAGCATTCTCGTCGCGACAGCATGCGAGCCATCCGTCTAGGTGACGAAGTTGGCTCGGTAACGCCTGTTGTATACTGCCCAAACCACAGCGTGTCAAGCACTCTGCATGACCTCGGCGAGCAGACTAGCAATGACCAGCTCAATGCGCTGCAGCTTTTCGCTCAGACGTACAAGCAGGCCGATCTTACTATCACCGGCACCATTCGCAAGGCGGACTACATGCACCAGTCTGTTCCAGCACCGCAACACCATGCTCATGCTCATGCTCATGCTGTGAACCGACGAGCCTCGACAAGCACCGCGCCGGCCCCCAAGGATGCTCCCAAGGATACTATCAAGGCTCAACCGGCTAGTGAGGATGCGCCCGAGGATCCAATGGAAATCGACACAGATAATCACGTTGCTCCACGACCAACTACTGAGGTTGAGACCAACCGAAAGTGTTTCCGCTGTTCAACCGGCTTTAGCCCCAAGTGGTGGACAATCCCAAGACGCCCTGAGTACAGGCCGCCTATGTCGAATGGAACAGGACACCATCATCCACCGGCCTTTGCTGCCAACGGAGACCATGGCGAACCGATATATGAATGCCACAAGTGTCATTTGAAGAACCCGGCACCACCCCCTCCGCCTGCACCTGAGCCTTCGCCAGTGCCTCGCCCCTCGCCTTACTCCGAGCAACGTCAACCTATGCCATCACTTTCCCGTATGCCTGGCCATGCATTCGTGCCGCACCCACATCCACACCAACACCCACACCCTCCTCCCCCGAGCAGTGTGCTTGGGCGACCAATGCCAGCTCATCCGCACAATGGCATCCCCGTGTCAGGCTACACTGGACCGTACGAGCGACCCCCGCCTGACAATGGCCTTCGCAACGGCATGTCTTCGTCTCCTTACCCTGTAGCACCTCCACCTCCCCATCACATGAACAACTTCCCCCCGCCACCTCATGCCGCAGGACCTCCACCACCACACTACGCTAGCGCTGGACCCGGTCCCCCACCGCCTCCTTATGCAGCCCACCAGAGCCCATATGGTCCTGTTCCAGCACGCTCGCCGCATCTCTCACAACCGCCTCCTCGTTCGTACGCGGCTTCTGCGTCTCCCCCAATCGTGCAAGCAACAACGGTCAACCGCTCGCCGCAGACCTCGCTTAGCGCATTGAACGGTGGCCCCCCACCTCGCATGTACTCCGTCGACCGCGGCCTAGGGGCCCCATCTCATTCACCACCGGTGGCTCAAGCCCGTCTCGACCCCCGTGGTCCTACATCTACCCCTCCCACCCGACCTGAGGATACACCACCCTCTCTCATGGCAGGACCACCCAGCGCCGGTAGACATACCGGTGTGAACGGCACAAGCGCAGGAACCGGAGCCAGCGCCAGCCCCTCGCTGAAGAACCTCCTCTCATAATGACCCCCTAACGCATGAAGACCTCGCATTGCCCTTCCAGAGCTCTTTATCAAACTTGTATGATAGTACCCTATAACTTTGTCTTAGTCTTTCTTCCTCTTTCGCTTCTACTGCATCTGCGTGGCATTTTCCGAAAACAAAAAGTCTACACGGGTTTTGCTTTCTTTCCACAAGCTATGTCTGTTTTTTGTTGTTTCCATTTCCTCGATTCCCTTCAAACACCCACGGGTGTCGGTGTCCCTCAGGAGGAAATCATCTATTCTCACATCCTATTTGCTCGTTCCATGTTTCTTCTGTTCCATCCGTTCTATTCTATTCATTATTCTTTCTTCGTCTTCCCTTTGTCTTTGTCGTTGTCTTTGTTTTGATTTCCATCCTTTTCACTATTATTCCCCGGCGTCTTTGATGTATGGCACCTGGGTAAAGTTGTGGAGTCTGTGCTATAGCTTGGCGGAAAAGGAAAAGAAAGGAGGCTGAACTTGGTATGATGTGCATGTGGCTCTTATTTTTATTCTTTATTATTATTATTCTGAATGCATGGAGTACTCTGGTTTCTGGCCGCTTATAATTAGAATTCTTTTCTGTTGTTTATGAATAGAGGAATCAATGCATTGCTATTGACTCTATTCTTTTGAATTTAGTTTGTGAACTGTAGATGTCCTTTGTAATTTGTAGGTTGTATATTTGGTAGCTAGCTTGTGATGTAAGTTAGTGTACACACGGCGTGCAGAATCAGTGCTTACATGTACACTGATTTGCTGTACAAAGATTCTTATTTATTCCCTTCCTCCTCCTCCTCCTCCTCCTCCTTCTTTTCTACTGGGCCTTCAGCAACACTTGATATTCTGTCTCGAGACCGTGTTAATGACAACAGGACCCAAGCTATCTAGGAATGTATGTTGTTCACTCTCCTTATACTATATACTTTGTGCCTATACTGATGAACTGATCAAGTGAGTACTTGGATTCTCAAAAACAGGTCATATGGTACGATCAGTTGTCTTCTCCAATATTCAGAATTTGGTCATATTGAAGGTATATATTCATGGCCCCTTTCTCACATTGCCTAGAAAACTCATGAAATGTCTTTCAGCTTCAAGCTCCCGCGGCGGCGACGAGCTTGATTAAGAGAGGGCCGAAACTCGGGGAATGCGATACAGTCGCCTAAGAAGATTGGAGATCAGAGCCAATGGGATTATGTTTGTTTTTTTTGCCCATCGGGGTTATTGATCGCAAACTACGACATCCAAGGAAAGAAAATCCTGAGGGGCTGTCGGGGACGATGTGCCGATTAACCGCCACGATTGACCTCGGGAGCTGTTGATGACAAATGGCGAACTACTTGGATGAGGTCAGCTTGTTGGAGATCTCCACCAGGTATAAAAAGGTTATATCCTACAGAAATTGAATCAGAAAACCATCTAACGTTATCCATTCCACCCAAAATGAGCGAGACTATGCGAGCTATTGGTAAGTGGAAGCTGTTGAAGAACTTGGATCTCTGAAGAACCCCCACCTTATTTCATCATAGCCGAGCATACCAACCTTGAGCTTAATCCCATGCGAACCTCACACGATCTCTCATTTTTCACTCACTTTTCACACGCTCCTCCTCTTCTGCTCTTACCTTTGCCCTCTACAACATGTTTCATATCAAGCTAACCAAT
Organism: Penicillium antarcticum; assembly: GCF_028974205.1. Lineage (NCBI taxonomy): Eukaryota > Fungi > Ascomycota > Eurotiomycetes > Eurotiales > Aspergillaceae > Penicillium > Penicillium antarcticum. The sequence continues at coordinate 311,179 of NW_026695302.1, forward strand.
TCCAGGCATCAAGGGCGGCAAAGGCCCCGCAACATCCCTCTTTGTCGACCAAATCGCCAAGCCCACACCAACAGCCGGCCAAGCCATCGTCAAGATCCATGCATTCGGTTTGAACCGCATGGACCTCCTGCAGCGGGAGGGTCTGTACCCGCTTCCGCCGCAGGCACCCGAGACCATGGGAGTGGAGTTCTCTGGCGTGATTGAGAGCTTTGGACCAGACGGGCACGAAGATTTCAAGGTTGGGGATGCAGTTCTCGGCCTTGCTTACGGAGGTATGTACATGTATCATTTGCCACCGGAACCAACAGTGTCTCGGATAGAGGGAGGGGCAGGAGAAGTCCTGATATAGCGAATGTGATATTGACAAATATCAATAGGTGCATACGCAGAGTACATTGCCGTCTCGACCAAGATGTTGGTGCACAAGCCGTCGGAACTGTCATGGGAGCAGGCAGCCGGTGTTCCAGAAGTAAGCACCGAACAAAGAAGCAAGCAGAGAAGAAGCAATCATCCAGGCTAACCAAACCAAGACCTGGATCACAGCCTCGCAGGCCCTCTTCCTAATCGGTGAATTTAAATCCGGCCAAACCGTCCTGTGGCATGCAGGCGCGTCATCAGTCTCCATATCCGGTATCCAGCTTGCCAAGGCTGAAGGCGCAAAAGCAATCTATGCGACAGCAGGTTCGCAGGAGAAGATCGACTTTCTTGAAAAGGAACTGGGCGTGACAAAAGCCTTCAACTACAAGACCGAAGACTGGGCCGCAGAGATCCAAAAAGCAACCGGCGGTGCAGGCGTAGACCTAACTATTGACTTCATTGGCGCGACCTATTTCCAGGGAAACCTGGATGTGGCTGCGCGCGACAGTCGCATTGTGTTATTGGGCTTGATGGGTGGTGGCAAGTTGCCCGACGGTGTTAACATTGCTCCATTACTCTTTAAGCGTGTGCGGATTGAGGGAAGTACCCTGCGCAGCCGGGATGAGGACTATCAGCGGAAACTGCGGGATACCCTTGTCGAACATGCGCTACCCAAGTTCTGTGATGGGACATTCAAGGTTTTTGTCGAGAAGGTCTTTCCCTTTGAGAAGATTGAGGAGGCGCATAACTTGCTGGAAAGTAACACTACCAAGGGCAAGATTATTTGTCAGTTCGAGTAGATGTGTGATATATATGGATCTACATAGGTAGTTACTATGTACAGCATCTACAGTCTACATCCGCAAAGTGAGTAGAAGTGCAGCAAAGTGGACTCAGCACATCCACTCAGAATACCTTGTGGTGTGTAAGTTTTCCGTCCCACTCGGTCTGCTGAGGACTTTCTGCTGTATAATACGTCATATTTGGAGAGTGACCTCGATTAACTCAGAGTGTTTCAAGTATCGCGACGCCACCGTGCCGTGCCTCTTATTATAGTGCATGTACGGAGTAGCATGTAAGATGATTAAATAGGAAGTCTAATCTACCTTTTACATCAGGGGCTAAATGGGATGTTCAGCTGCATACTACCCAATTCCTTCAAACTGAAAGTGTCAAAGTCCTAGGTGCAGGCAACCCCTGTCTTATTGATGTGATTGGAGGGGCTGGGCCCCAATCAGAGAGGAGTGATCAGCAATTGAACCGTGGACTGCAGCTGCATTCTGGTGTACTTACTGTAGAATACTTCGTAGAGTATTTTGTACCGAGTAAGCTGCTATATTTATTAGAGGCTAGTATAAGAGAATGAATTAAGAGTGATCTATGTGATCAAGTATATCTAGAATAGTCTAGACTAGGGTCAACTCGGCTAAAGTCGATGAGATCATCCGGATTATCTTTGTTCCTTTGGACCCCAATTTGCCTTCCTTTCTACACTTATTCTACTATTTCTTTACATTATATTGGACTATATATCTACAGTAGTTTGGTCAGTAATTTGTTAAATGTGTGATATTACTGATAAATATAATAGATATTATTTCCATTTCGGCTATCTGCAGGCTCATACTTCCGGTTACAGAATCTGCGCTTACCTAACCCTTCTAGAAAGAAAAAAAAAAATTGAGAAGCGTCATTGGGGCCCACTGAGTGCGAGGCTCTGCTAGTAGAGAAAAGAAATGGATAAATTAGATAAACTAGTAGGATAGTATTGTAGCTACTTATGTGTATATTCAAGCATAATATTATCTATTTAAAGGGAGGAATAGTGACAAAGTACGTACTTAACTGAACAAGATTACCTGAGGATCATCCCGTCCCGCCCCAAGGCCTTCTGGAAGGAGGAAAGAAGCCCCTTCCCCGTGTTCGCCCCCTCCACTCTGTTTTGCCATTTCAACCTCTCTTCCCTTTACTTCCCTCTCGTTGCTCTCTCTTTATTCTCTTTCATATCTACCGCTCTAACGGCCATGTCGGACTGACGTCCTTGCCGTTGCCGCTGCCTCCCGTCTGCATTTCTTTCAACCTCGGCGCTTCAATTGACCTCCCCTCCATACCCCCTTCACTCGACATTCCTCACGTGTCGCTTTTCTCATTCCTCTTCGGAGTGGTTGGGTTGCGCGCTCCCTCGACTTGATCTGCCTAGTGCGACACCAGTCTAGGCTCTGGGGGGTGTCTCGGATCCTCCAGTCCACAACGCGACTCGGACTGCTTCGCTGCAGGAAACAACTCCATTGTTCGAGCGCACGGCGAACCTGTTCGACTTTTGTCATTCCTTCTCCTCCGACTTTCCTTGTGCCCTGTCACTTTCGGTGCGGACCTCCGTACCAGCTCGCCGCTCGTTTTTTCACCTTGGCCGCTTTTGCCAAACGGCCTCGTTTCTCCTATATTCCCCCTCAACTCTCCCTCGATCTCTGCCATCTAAGCCATATGCGAACTAGGATAGGTCCGATCGGCTCGTTTCCTTCCTTACCTTTGATTGACGTCTTATCTGCGGTCTTGTGATTTCGGCGACACTGCCTGATCGGGGTTTCGCTTCCCTTTCGATACCATGGTGGATCGCGTGGATTGCTCGGGCGTCTATATAGACGACCGAGTGCGGTCAGAACGATGGGTGCGCAGAAATTCAATCGATGCATCAACTATATCGTCAGCAGGTTCCTTTGGGACTCCAGATGAGCCGGTGGCCTTACAGGCCGATGTGGAGCTGCTTCTGGAAACCTGCAAACAAGGTAGGTCCCGCTATTGTTTTGCGCCTGAACCCCACTGATTGCTTCTTAGTCTATCTTTGCCACAACGGAACCACTTTTGCCAACAAGTTGGCCGAGCTCAGCGACCGTGCGGGTAACGAGTGCAACCCGATTTTCGCTTTCTTCGATGTAGACTTTAGCGGCGAAGAATCGAATTTGGCTCGCCGAAAAGCCAGCCGGGCTTCGTGGATGGACAACGGGCCTCCATCACCCGGTTCCATTCATCGCACATTCACCTTTTCAACCCAATCCGACGAAGCACGTGGGCTTTCACTTCTATCGGGAATCTCGAACGACATCCAAGTTCAAGAAGGACCGAAATTGATCATCCCTATTGCGGTTCTGCGACTACCCAGTCCAGACACGCCTGCCGGGGATGCCGGTCCAACCAGTGACCCGCTATCTCGTGGGCCTCTCACGCTAGAGCATAAACAGATCGCCCGTTGCCTTGATGCTGGGGCAGCAGACGTTTTGACGACCCCGCTCGATCGGGCACGAATCCAAGGTCTTGTGGTCCATGCCTATCGCACGCGTAAAACGGCACAGCGAGAGATGTCCGGTTTCCTCGCAAGAAGAAAGCTACGCAAGCTTTCATGGGTTGGTGTTAACAACAATGAACAGCCATACTCTTACTTGAGAGAGGCTATGGTTTCCAAGCTCATGAAAGGAATTTGCGACCCGGAAGAGGTCATTTCTGAGTTCCAAGAAGGGGAGCTCGATATTGATCTTGACCGTGTGCCTTTTATTAAAGAGCAGCTAGCCAGCTGGAAGTTTTCGGCTCATGAATTTACCGAAGATGAACTGGTGTTTGGCGCTTGTGAAATCCTCCAGCATGCTCTCACTATGCCAGGTCTAGATCATTGGAGGTTAACCCCTGATGAACTGCAAAACTTTTTGCTTGCCTGTCGTGCTGCCTACAACTCGTTTGTGCTTTACCACAATTTCCGCCACGCGATTGATGTGCTACAATCCGTCTTTTGCTTCTTATTGAACATCGGTGCCTTGCCGCCATACCGACCAGCTGGGCAAACCCGCGTTCCCGAATCTCCGATCGCCTCTCTCCTCGCGCCATTTGATGCACTCACTCTCTTGATCTCGGCTATTGGTCATGATGTTGGTCACCCAGGTGTCAACAACTTTTTCTTGGTCAAGCTTAACGCCCCTCTCGCACAACTTTACAACGACAACTCCGTTCTCGAAGCATTCCACTGCGCTGCTTTCTCTCAGATCCTCCGCCGACACTGGCCAGCAGCATTCAAGGATAAATCTTTGCGAAAACTTCTGATCAGCTCTATTCTGGCGACAGATATGGGTGTTCACCAGAAATTTATGCAACGGATGGGTTCATTGCAAGAACGATTCTACGAGAATCATAAAAGTGTTGATGGCTGGAAACCACAGGATGTCGACTTGTTCAAAACACTTGTCTGTGGATTATTGATCAAATGTGCCGATATCAGCAATGTTGCTCGGCCGTGGAAAATCGCAGAGAAGTGGACCCAAATCTTGCAGGAGGAATTCGCCAATCAGGGTGAGATGGAGAGGGAAGTTGGTATGGAAACTGCGCTCTTTGGTGGACCGCCAGAGTTAGGCAATGTCTACAAGCTGGCCACTGGCCAAATTGGATTCATGTCAATCTTCGCGCTCCCACTTTTCGAGGGCATATCCGACCTTCTGCCGCAATTGGAGTTCACCGCAGACCATATTCGTCGCAACCAAGCACAATGGCAGAAACTTTCCAATGACGAACTAAAGAAGCAGGGGTTGCCTATTGAGAACCGGGCTGAGATCACTGTTTCGCCTCGTTCCCATAGTCCGGCCACTGAATCGACCGGCACCGAAAAGGGACGTGCTAATTCGGAGCTGAAGTCTCCTGCATCATCTGCAGATACAACCTCGGCTTCAATCAACGAAAACACCATTGAGCCGGTCGTTTCGCCGGATACCACAGGTCCTCAAATTGAGATCACGGGAACACCTCTCGCGCCGTCTGAATTCCCCTCTCGCAAGTCATCAAGTGCCATGCCCGACATGTCCTATTTCTCGATTCCAGGTGCTCCAGAGTCGCATCGTGGATCTGTTGGAACACAGTACTTTAGCCCCCTCCCGGAGTCCAATCCTTCCACAGACGATCCAGCTGTGCTCGCAGCTGTTCTGTATGCCAATTCTGCGAGTGGCAACGTCCCCGCAGGAACTAGGGAACGTGATCATGCGTCCGAATCTGCCGATAGACCGAGCAGCTCCCGCCAAGGCATCATGCACGGCTCTCAACGCCACCACGCGCACCACAGCTCATCTGCTCGTACAGGCTCCAACCGTAATAGCTGCACCCGGACACAGAGTACCTACAGCAACACAATGACACCAATCTCTCCCGCAACCAACGCCACAAGCTTTTTGGCTGTTGATAGTGGAGATGAAAAGCGAGTTTCTGGGGAAAGCGCGCCACAGAGTGATATTGGAGGACCAGATGATAGTAGCACCCGCCCCAGCACGGCGGACGCCTATCCCGCAAGCATTCCAGAGCATTCAAGTGGCTACAGCCCTGGACGCAGTTCCGGAATTGACGCTGGATATTCTCAATCCGAAGATGGTGTCACCAAAGACATTTCTAGGAATGGCCGTAGCCCGGCTCAGTCAACCACTACGGGCGAGAGCATCAAAAATGAAAATCCGCAAGAGGACCCTCGTGGGCACCGCAAGCTCCCTAAACGGCGGAGCAGACTACGCCTCGCTTTCTGGAAACGTCGCAACCATACATCCGAGGTTCGCGGCGAGACCTGATCTCTTTTCGTCGCGGTTGGTGTTTACTATCACCGACTGAGTATAATGCTGCCATGGTCTTATGAACATTCCATTCTTGTGATGAGCCATGAGACCTCAATGGTGTTACATGATTCACGACTCGACTAAGGAGAAGCTACTTGAGCCTTTCTCATCCCATGTATCAATCTTTCATCGGATATTTTGGCTCTCCCAGTCACGACCCCCTACGAAGTCGATGACGCTACTGAACGTCTGGGCTTCTTGGGCACAGCAAAGCCTACTGCACAATTTAGATATGACAACAGACAACCTGCGCCGTGTCTATCACGTTTCCTCTCCTCTCACTTCCAAGTCGAGAGTCACGCTTCATTGTGACTTTCACTTACAAAATCAAAAAAACGAATACTGGCGTATGTACGAGTGGATGTGTTCAGCAACCATTGTTACTCGATCTGATGTTTACATCGGATGTGCCTTGTGTGATTACCATGAACGTTTGTACCTTTTCTTCGCCCATTCCCTCATCTCTTCTTTCTTCCCTTCACCTTCGCCTCTCATTTCTCTATGTCCCTTATGTCATGCCCAGGGTGGCTCTTTCACGCCATATCTTAGAATTGGCACGGAGCCCGGTGGCGTTGAATCTCTTTCAGTTAAGGAGTGGGCTTTGGGGGGGGGGGGGGGGTTTCTCCATTTCACCTCGATCTCCGAGGTTCTATCTTTATGATCTTGGCCGTCTCTGCTTTCCTCTCCTATCTATGTTCGATTTACCCATGTACCTGGTGGTTTCCTTCTTCCTCTCTCTCCCTCTGTCTTGTTCTGGCATGGTTTCCTTTTTGTGTAGAATCTGATTTGCGGAATAATGAATGTTATGTGTATAGTGAGAATCAAAGAGTCAATTTTGAGATAAATCTTCCTTCTATTAATATACTATGTACCATAAGGAAATAAAGTCCCAACCAAGCCAAAACACCATTCTCACCTATTGGCAATCCTCACAAGCCTTAGTATCCTTGTCTTCCTTATCCTCCTGCTCCTTCCCTTCTTCCTCCTTCATCTTCTCCTTCTGTCCACTCTGCTGCGCCTTCAAAGCCCGATCCGTATGTCCCAAATCCCGCTCAGGAGCAATAACATTGCGTACAAGAGATTTAAGCGCTTTAACCTCTACGATGATGATTAGATATTTATCCACAAACACCCCTCCCTTGTATATAAAGGGGAAGAAAAAGAAGGGGAAAAAAAACATACCAGGGAAACCCCCATCCCTCTTCCGATCCCAAAGAATATTCTCCTGGGTGGTAACGGTCCCATCATCAGATGTCACGCCATGCCAAATCGTCACGGTGAAAACACCCCCGGTCATAGGGACAAGCGCGACTTCGCCTAGGTCTGTACTGAATGTTGAGAGGAGTTCTTGGGCGAACTGTATATCTGTGTTAGTTCATAGAAACATATAAAGCTGGATGTTAGGTGGTATTTGGTGGTATGATAGTGCTGTAAGATAGGTATTCAGGGTTATGTATCAGATGGATACTGCGTATAAAGTACGCCAATGATATCCCGCCTCGCCAGGCAAAAGTCCAACTCGAATGCTCCGTAGGCGATAGGCGACACTGTGATAGGTCTGATAGGTGGGATTTGACTTACGTAGGCGGCGCGGAGCATCCATCGGCACTGGGTGCAGAATTTGATAGAGATGCGAGGGAGGTGGACGTGTTCGAGGGATGTCTTTTTATCTTCGTTGGTAGACATTGTGTGAGAGTATTTGTGGGATGTGCGTAGAGGTGTTGTGAATGATATGACATGATATGATGTGGTGGTGATGCGATGTTCGGATGTGAGTGGGGCTTGGAGCCGAAGAGTGCAGGTCAAATGGGGGCCTGAGTACAACGTACGGAGTACAGCAGTATAGAACACCTGGATGGTGCATGATGTCAGCGGGGATTATGCCAGGGCTGCCTTCTTGTGACTGTAGATACACTTGATACATGAGTAGAGCTATGTGGTGTTTCGGTATTCCAAGGATATGAAACAACCCTGACGCGTTTCTGCTTCTATATTAGAGGATCATGCAAGGCCAAAACAACGGCTTAGCTCGGATCCAACCCACCGGGCCCTAGAGCCTCGGCATTTGGGGCCATCGTAAAAGATTACATCGGTATTGAATTGGTCATGGACGCGAAGCGAATCTATGATACATGGCAACCGACTCTGCCTTGCCAAAATGAGGCTTTTGAAGAGAACCGTAACAAGGATACAAAGGAGAAGGAAAACAGTAAAGAAAAAGGCTTCCAAGCACAAAGGGTAATGGTGCGATCCAGAGAAAAATAAAAGCCGGGGTGCAACAGGTGCATCGTCAAGTGCACTGCCTGCATATCGGAAGAAAAAAGGGGGCGGACCACGGGTGCAAAAAGGCGGACTCGCATCGCAAACTCGCAGACTCGAAAGAGTCCAAATGAGAGGCGTGGAAGGGTTCGTGCAGGACCAGCAGACGATTCTTTCAGGCCGACATCTCGCTTGTGTGCGCGATCGCAAAGTTCCGTTCAGGGTCCAGAGGGGGAGTCGTGAATGGTCCGAAATTAAGTAGAAGTGAGAAAGGAAAAAGAGAGCGAGATGTCATGGCGAAAATTGGCGTCGTGAGTCCATTACATGACAGTGCAGCAACCGCCCTGCTGCTGGGGAGCATAGGGGTCCTCGCGCTTGTCGACCTAGGAGGTTGTGTTAGTGGGTGCGCGCATGAGTGCATTGCGTCGAAATGCCGGTCGCATACCTGTCCCCATACGGATGGCACCATAAAGTCGCGAGTGTTGTTGCAGTAGCTGATGAGGCTGTTTGGACTGTTAGCGATGGCTTGCGCACCAAGGGCGGGTGAACGGACGAGAGAGCGGCCTCGGAGACCTTGACACGCGGGCGGTCCAAGTCTTCCTTCAGACGGGCATTGAGCTCAGTGAGCCGACGGTACTTGAGGTCGGCGACACTTTGCTTCTTGTTCTTGACATCACCACCGGATCGGAGTTCGTAGGCAGGCATCGTGGGTGGTTTGGGGGGGGGAGGGTTTAGGGAGACGCGATGTGAGAAAGGGGGAAGAGGGGGGATTGGATCGGCAGTTTTCACAAGGGGAGAAATTAGGTCTGGATTTTCAGGGGAACAAAGAAAGTAATCAAAAAGAGGGTGAGGAGGTCAGAGAGAGAGAATGAGTGACGAAGGGAAGGTTAACCTGGAGAGGGATTTTCTCCTAGGTCCGTGGGCGCCTTTTCTTTTACACGTAAAGAAGTACCTGGTACTTCGGATGGATCGGGGAACACTATTGTGTTACTATTGACGGGACGTATTCTAGGCGGTACCGGGTACTTGAGGAGATTCGGGAGAGAGATAGAGACTCGGAATGAGATAGTTCAGATCAGAACATTGCTAGTGACTACAGAGGTGAATTAACCAAATATAACTGGTAGAATATGAAATATGCAAGTAATCAATACATGTACCTCCAATACTTGGAGTTGATGCCTCTAATCGGCCTAATCCCTCAGGCCACCACACGTGATCGCCATCGCTTAACCCGAGTGGGAACAGCGGCGGGTTCCAATTTTCGCTGCTTCACGCACATTGTGAATCTTCCCCTCATTATCGGGTCTTCGCGTGGCAGCATCTCCCATCGCATCTAATCAGCTGCCCGTGTGTGTGTCACTGGGTTGATCTCGACTTTTTTTCGACGACTTGTCCCCAGGTTTTTTTTTGAAAATTTATTTCCCCAAAGGGGCATCCACCCATCATGCCTCCTCCTCCGCATATTAAGCCTGAGAATGTTCTCAAGGTGAGTCGCGACATACGAACAACGATCGATGGACAACGGACGGATTGCTGATAGATATAACGTGGATAGAGGGCCCAGGAACTTATCGCCGTCGGTCAGGCTCCCGCTGCCTTGACTGTTTTGCACGAACATGTCACCTCCAAGCGGACGCGCAGCAGCCCTATCGCCTCCCTCGAGCCGGTGATGCTCCTGTTCGTTGAGCTTTGTGTCGACCTTCGCAAGGGTAAGGCCGCCAAGGATGGTCTCTACCAGTACAAGAACATCGCCCAGAACACCAACGTCGGCACCATCGAGATCGTCCTCAAGAAGTTCATCGAGCTCGCCGAGCAGAAGGTTACCGAGGCCCAAGCCAAGGCCGACGAGATCCAGTCGTCCCTCGAGTCCGCCGCTCCCTCCAGCAACGTCGAGGATCTGGAGGCTATCGAAACCCCCGAGACCATCCTCCTCGCTACCGTCTCTGGCGAGCAGTCCCGCGACCGCACCGACCGCGCCGTCGTCACCCCATGGCTCAAGTTCCTCTGGGAGACTTACCGTACCGTCCTCGAGATCCTGAAGAATAACGCCCGTCTCGAGATTATGTACCAGTCGACCGCTCTCCAGGCCTTCAAGTTCTGCCAAAAGTATACCCGCAAGACCGAGTTCCGCCGTCTCTGTGAGCTGCTCCGCAACCACGTCCAGAATGCCGCCAAGTACTCTACCCAGATGCACGCCATTAACCTGAGCGACCCGGACACCCTCCAGCGTCACCTCGACACTCGCTTCCAGCAGTTGAACGTGGCCGTTGAGCTCGAGCTCTGGCAGGAGGCTTTCCGCTCCATCGAGGATATCCACACTTTGCTCAACCTGAGCAAGCGCCCCGCTAAGAACATCATGATGGCCAACTACTACGAGAAGCTTGCTCGCATCTTCCTTGTCAGCGAGAACTACTTGTTCCACGCCGCCGCCTACAACCGCTACTACAACCTCCTCCGTCTCTCCTCCGTCGCCCTGGCCAGCGGTCAGAGCTCCAAGAAGGAGAACCCCTCCGTGACCGAGGCTGAGATGACCAAGGCTGCCTCCTTTGTTCTGCTCTCCGCTCTCTCCATCCCTGTCATCAGCACTTCCCGCTCGCGCGGTGCTCTGGTCGATGTGGACGAGGCCCGCAAGAACAAGAACACCCGTCTTACCAACCTGCTCGGCATGGCCACCGCCCCCACCCGTACCGTCCTTTTCCGTGATGCCTTGAACAAGGGTCTGCTCCGTCGTGTCCGCCCCGAGATCCGCGAGCTCTACAACATTCTGGAAGTCGACTTCCACCCTCTGTCGATTTGCAAGAAGATCACTCCCATCCTCAAGCAGATCGGTTCCGACCCCGAGATGGAGAAGTACGTTGTGCCTCTCCAGCAGGTTATCCTGACCCGTCTGTTCCAGCAGCTGTCCCAGGTCTACGAGTCCGTTGAGCTCAAGTTCGTTTACGAGCTTGCTCAGTTCCCCGAGCCTTTCCAGATCACCCCCGCCATGATTGAGAAGTTCATCATGAACGGCTGCAAGAAGGGCGACCTTTCCATTCGCGTCGACCACATCTCCGGCGTTCTCACCTTCGACTCCGATGTCTTCTCTTCCTCCAAGGCCTCCCACGCCGGCAGCGGTGCTGGCTCCGCCGAGAGCGAGGTCCAGCGTCTCCAGAACACCCCCGCTGAGATCGCCCGCTACTCCGTCGCTCGTCTCGCCAAGACTCTCCACGTCACATGTATGTACGTGGATCCCTCATACAACGAGGCTCGTCTCCAGGCCAAGCAGACTGCCCAGGCCCGCGCCCTTGCTGGTGCTGCCCAGGAGCACGAAGAAACTCTCGCCCGTCGCGTTCTCATCGACAAGAAGAAGGAGGCCGCCACCGATGCCCTTCAGAAGAAGCAGCGTGAGGAGGAGAACCGCAAGCGTATCCGCACCCAGCAGCTCCAGGATGCCGAGAAGCAGCGCCTGGCTGATGAACAGCGTGACCGTGAGCTCAAGCGCATCAAGGATGAGCAAGATCGCATCCGCCAGGAGGAGCTCAAGAAGCAGCTCGAGGAACTCAAGACTGGTGTCAAGGGTATTGATGTCAGCGAGATCGATCTTGAGGAACTTGATGCCAACCGCCTGCGTGCCATGAAGCTCGCTCAGCTCGAGAAGGAGAAAAACGAGCTCAACGACCGCATCCGCACCACCGCCAAGCGTATCGACCACTTGGAGCGTGCTTTCCGTCGCGAGGAGTTGAAGCACATTTCATCCGATTACGAGGCCCAGAAGAAGCTCGATATGGAACTCTACGAAAAGCAGAACGCCGAGGCGCTCAAGGAGTCCAAGCAGAAGCACGCCGAGGCTGTTGCCCTGAAGCACCGTCTGGGCCGTCTCGTTCCCCAGTTCAGCAGCTTCCGCAAGGAGGTTTCCGAGAAGCGCCACGAGGAGTTCGAGAAGCGCCGCAAGGCCGCCGAGCGCGAGTTCGAGGCCAAGAAGAAGCAGCGTGTCAAGGAAGTCCAGGAGCGCCGCCGCCGCGAGCGCCAGGAGCGCGAGGAGGAGGAACTCCGTCGCAAAGAAGAGGAAGAGCGCGTTGCCCGCGAGCAGGAAGAGCGCACTGCTCGCGAGGAGGAGCGTCGTCGTGCTCTCGCCGAAGAGAAGGCCAAGCGCGAGGAGGAGCGATCGTTCGTTTTCCCACTCTCCACACCGATTCCACGCCTTCAAGCTAACCATTTCAATAGCAAACTCGACGAGATGGCTCAAAAGCAACTGCAGCGCGAGGAGGAGGCCGAAGCCCGCCGCGCAGCCCGGAGGACCGGTGGTGGATTTGCAGAATCTACCGACCGAACTGCCCCCCGTCTCAATGTTGCCCCCCGCACTGCAGCTCCCTCCAGCTGGAGAGAGCGCGAAGCTGCCAGAGAGGCGGGTGGTGCCCCGGCCCCTGCCCCGGCCCGCGAGGAGCCTCGCAGGATGGGTGGTGGTGGCTACGTGCCCCCTCACCTGCGCGCCGGTGCCTCCGGTGGCTCTGGCTCTGCCCCTCCCCCCCGTGAGCCCCGCGAGCCCCGCGAAGCCCCCACCGAGCGCTGGGCCCCCCGCCACGCGCGCGAGTCTTCTTCCCAGTCTCCTGCTCCCACTCCTGCTCCCGCCGCCTCAGCCCCCAAGGCCGAGGGCAGCGGTGGCAAGTGGGTGCCGAGATGGAAGCAGCAGCAGTAAACGACCGGCTCAACGAGTAGATAGCAATGACTCTTTCCCTCTCAAAAAGTGTATGGAAGCTCTTTTCTCTTTGGCGCTGTTCTCATGACCTCTTTTCTGCATATTTCCTGTATCATCGGCCCCATGGGGTCAATTGGTCTGTCGCTTTTGCGTTTCAATGTCAATGTCTTTAATTATTTCCTCTTTCGAATGGATGGATGGCGCGTGCCGTCTTTGATGCCAATGCTGATGCCAATGCCAAGTCATGCTTGTGTCTCTATGTGTATGTGTTTTAGGTCTTATGATAGTACCCAGTGTTAAAAGGCATGGCCTTGATGATATTAGAGTCTGAATCTACTGATTATCCATTTTCCTGCATACCTAGGTACAGTCCGTGTAGGTCTGGGTTCTGTTTTCTTCGTTCCGCCTAGTGCATGGCGGCCAGTTTCGCGCGGCCCTCGCGACTGTATTCGACAGGAACTGGTTGATATAGAAGCACGGATCATTTTGGGTTTGGCCTTATCGCGTCACGACATTGAGAAAGTTGGTCTGGGACAGGTTGCGCACGTTAGCCTGGAGATTTGCGTCCTCAAATTGAATCGATAGTACCTGGTGGAATCAGAGCTATTTGATCCAAGGGAACAGCCGATTCTTTATGGATTAGAATCATTCTCAGCTTTGATATTGTCAGGGTTACAGCAGAGCCAGTAGATGGTATGGAGATGCGGATTCGACTAGTATTGGAATCGCCGACAAACTATAGAAGAGTATTCACCGAGAAGGAGACAACGATGGCCCAAAATAAGCCTATAGGTACTCTTATTGGTATATAAAGATCAGGAATGGTGAATTCTCGCTCATGCTTTATACAGCGAGCATGTAGGTTTTCCTTGCACACCAGCTTCAGCTCCAAATAGTGTCGTGACTACGTCTCCGATGGCCGTTGACCATGCAGAAGAGCATTCAATATCTTTATAGCCATATCTACTGACAACCACCTACATAGATCTACAATCCTTAAACCGATTTTCAGGCTGCGATTGCTGTCGGGAATAATTGCCTGAGAAGTGGTTGCCACGTGATCGTCTGGCCCTAAACAGTTGTCGAAATCCATACAACCGGGCACCTCGAAGATCTCCAGAGATCGTACGTGATGAAATAAAGAGCGGCCCTACTATATAGTATTGAAAATCTCTGTTTTAGTCAGCCATGAGCTTAAAAAAACAGTATGAATGCCATCCCAAAGAGCGAGGACACTCGACCCCTCATGGTGGCGCACACGCAATATAAGTGGTTAACAACCCGACCAAATACGAAGCTTATTGCATTAGCTGCATCCTATGTTTAGATATGACTGCTGATTGTCGCCTTTCGATGTAGCATAGTCAACTGACACATCCGAAAAGTTGTGTTACCACGGCATACTTCTACTGCATTCTTACAACTCGTACAATCCTCTAACAAGTTATATCTAAATTTACAAGGCGTGGATCACGCTTGGTCCAAGCACACAGGATTCAATCAAAGCAAATATGCACCTCGAAGACAAATCCCTCGACATAGAATATGCAGACCAAATGCGCGTCCATCCCTACGGCACAGCCCTATACAACCCCCAGCCACACAGTATCTTCCACCCGGGAATGGCAGCCTATTTCGACAGAACGGGAAATTGGAATCCAATTATCGATCTATCTGAGCCGTATTCCACTTCCACATCCACTCTGAAACCTCCGGCAACCCTCCCACCCCTCGCAAAACCAGAGAACCAAACCTGGGGGCCAAAACTCGGCTATAAACCCCATAGCCACCAAATCTCCCTCGAAGCAGGCATATCTCAAGCGCTCCTCGCAGCAACGGGCGCACCGATAAGTCTAACTTCGCACTTCCGCTTCGAAAGTGAGGGGTCGAGTGGTGCAGTTCTTGTCACTAGTGCCCCAATTGTACACGAGCGTTTCTACCACGAAACAGTGGGTTGTTGCCAATGCGGGGGCTTTACTTGCTGAAAGGGCTGACTTGAGGAAATGTGCTTTGTGGGTTGTTACTAGTACATGGGCTGCGGAGGAGGCTGCTGTTAATTGTTGGAGGGATTGTCGAAAGGGAGTCGATGTGGGCTTTGAGGTTGGGGTTGTTGAGGTTGGAGAGGTTGTGCCTAAGGGAAGTTGGGTTGATTCTGGCGCTGCGGCTGGTTGGTTGAAGGGGAAGGGGAATGAGGTTGGTTTCCTGCGTTTGTTCTTCGTGTGTGTTGCTAATTTATGGACATAGGAGTCCGGGGGGAGGAGAGTTGTTTTCTTTGGGGGTCTTAGGTTTAAGTATAGGCCTGTCATTGGGGTATGTGTATCGTAACCACGGCTTGATATGTGTGTTATATTTACACTCTGCCTATGGGGACTCGGGTCGCAGAATAAAGCGAACAAATTTCGTGGTGATGCCACGGAGAAAGAGACCGTGGCAGCTTCACTGCAAACCGATGATGGTATGGAATATGACCTGTCTTGCGAGGAGGTTCTCGAGGATAAGAATCTTTGTCCGAAGGAAAACACTTCAGGATCGGGAGATAGCGAGGACTATGATGACCCAGAGGACGAGGCTGAAGATGACTCCGACGATGACTGGTAAAAACGGGAATTGAGATTCATAAGTCCAATAAGATGGCATTTCGTTCAAGCTTTCAAGGACCCATATGTATATACGCAGCCCAAAATACTGGACTAACACCCGAAGCTCGCAAATCCAAAACGACCCCCCGAAGCGTCTTCGCAGATTGACTCGCATCGAGATTCGTCCCCAGCGCTCCTAGCGCTTTCTAGAATCTCTCAGAAACGTCAACACTGTAGAAATCATCCACGTGCCACAGACTTGCAATGGAATGAGGGACCCCAGCCATCTGGAATCCGCCAGCCAAATGAAGTCCTTCATCGCGAAACTTCGACTTGTTGGACGCACTCTCACATGCAGAGAGATACACGAGCTGACAACCAAGATTCTCCTGTTGAAGGAGGCATCCTACGTCAAGGGGCTTAGCTGTCCAATCCATCAGACGGAGTGCACTGCGCGCGGGATCGTCACCATCGCAGACACCATGGCAGGCGAAATGGGCGAAGTCAGCTCGTCCAAGGTGGCGCAGTGCAACGTCCCGATTAGGACTCAGAAGAACCTTGCTCTTCCCACCTCGACTGTCCACAATCTCTTGGATACTGGTTACCTCGCGCTCGGCATTGGTAGGTCGGTATCTTCTCCCATTCCGGGTGTAATCGCCATAGAGATCAGGAGTGCGCGTTGTTCGGTCTGAAATTGTGACTCTAGCCGGGTGCGTCGTCGGCTGCGTGTATATGCAAGAGCACGAAGGCTGTTGATATAGGATGGCACGGTCCGGTGCAGAACGGTGCAGCTGGGCCCCTTCGTCAAATTACCTGCAGCGTGAAGAGGGAATGTACCAATCCGGCCTGTGGTGATCCACCATGTTCGTGGTAGCTCGCTGTCTGCAGTTACATCGCCATTGAATCCAAGATGTTGAAAGATTGGCTCCGCAATGGCGTCCCACAGCCACTCGAGGACTTGGTTCAGTTGCTGCGTTGCGGCAGGAAGATCGCTGCTCATGAGATGGAGGGCTGCTGCATACCAATTTTCTCGTTCTGTCATTGATCGTCCCTCTAGCATTGGGAGGCGAAGCGAGTCGACTCCTTCTGTAGTCACGATGATAGCATCGCTGCGGAATAGGCTGCTGTTAACAATGATTACTGGTCCTTCCTGTGCATACTTGACCAGGTCGGAAGTATCTGCTGGCAAGCGTAGAAAGGCCTCCAGCTCGGGATCTGCTTTCGACTCACCCAAGATCTCTTGATATGCTACCGACTCGCAATAAATCTCGTGTTGTTGCACTAGACTCTCGTTGATATCTCCCGAAAGTGCATTCTTCGTTTGACGGGCCTTGGCCTTCGAAAGGGGCCTTTGAATCGTTTCCAATTTGACTTGGAGAGCCGGAAATTCCTCAATGCGCTTCCCTTGCAATGTCAATTGACTGGATAGTACCTGATCCCACATGACACTGCGGACTTTGTCGAAGAGTTGGAGAGCCTGGGACGGTGAGTCTCCTGCCTCTAGCGAGTACGAGATGGTGAAGCTTGGCAGAGCAACCAAGTTGCCTAGATTATTGAGGGTGTCCTTGCGGCCAAAGCTGAGGAGTATGGCTTTAGGTAAGAGATCAGCCGCTGCCCGAATCATGTTGCGAGCTTCTCCTGGCTTCTTGGCTATGATATCTTGCGCCAATGCCGCGTACATATAGAGTCGGACAATGGCAGAGACCTGCAGTGTCCTCATTCTGGGGAGCATCGTCAAGACAGAACTGAGGTACATCTGCCCAAACATTGAGGTAGCGTTGTACCCTGAGTCTTCCCAGGTATCGAGAATAAAGTCGATAAAGTTGTACATGAATGAATCTTGATGCACGTGCTGGCTACTCTCTTGAAGTGGCTTCAGTCGTTCAAGGTTATCTTTCATTTGTGCCAGCGCAGCGATCTGGTCTGAAAGGGTTTTCGTTTGTCGAGCCTTGTATCTCAGCACACGGGTTAGGTTGTTTGAGGCAGCCAATTGGAAGGCATGGCGCGTGCTGCCCGAGGAAAGGGCATTTTGGAACTGCTCCTTTGCAAAGTCCAGGTACACTGGCTCTCGGTACACGATATAGGAGAATAGATATGCCCGTCCAAGATGGTTGCACAAGTTGGATCGGTGGTCCGCTGGAAGACCAAGTTTCCACTCAAGCACCTCCAGTAGAATTCTCTGGGACTCTTTGACGTCCGCTATTTTCTCCGTGAGCTTGTATCGCTCTTGATAAGCAGAAGCGAGATTGGTTGCACGAGTGACATATTGTAGGGATTTCTCCGTGGCGCCCTGCAAACATCTCTTGTAGCATTCGATGGCTCTGTCAATGTCTCGTTGCTGTTGAGTGACCTCGAATTGTGCTGTGAGTGAAATAGCTAGCCCATGCGTGACCATCAAATTAGCCCTCTTAGCGTTTTCCAGTCCACTTTCTTCCAAGGTCTTGAGAGCGGACTGATATCCCCGAATCGATGCAGAGAGATCCTCCACCAGCAAATTGATCTTGAAATTGAAGTAGTACGCATTTGCGAGATCATTGTGCATTGTATATGTGGTTTTCCCATCATTGCCAGGTTTCGACAACGCTTCTTCGTAATGTGCGATTGCCTGGTTGAGATTTTCGACTCACTAGGCTGTTCACTGGCACAAAGGACCTTTCTCAGAATCTCTGCTGACCTTGAGAGCATTTCATCTGAATTGGTGTAGTCTGCGAAAACGCGTAGATGGTTCCCAAGAGACTCCATTGCCAGCGATGACTCTGGCTGGATCTTGAGGGCTTCGGTTAACATCTCCACCGCAGTGTTCCCGTCCTCCAAATTCCCGTTCTGCATGAACTGAATTGCCTTGACTCGTCCCAGGTCTTGATAAGCACGAAAGCGGTCGATTGAACCATGAAGGGGTGCTAGCCTGGCCTGTTCAAAACAACCAGCAGCATGCTTCAGGTCATCCGAATTATGTGTAACCTCAGAGCGCTCCCAGAAGCTATATCCGAAATGCCACCATACGTTGCTGAGGGAGGTACGATACTCGGCGGGCCTAAACGCGTTGGTTTCGCTGATCACGGCTTCTTTCAGCTTGCCCATGTAGGTGCGCAGCATCTCGGTCTTCTCAAGGTTTGCAAACTCATCACGCTCTTTAAGAAGTCTCGCCCATCGAAACACAAAGATGGGTCGCCCGGCCGGTTTCAGGGTAGATGCCTGTTGGAAACACCTCTCTGCTTCCGCGAAGTCTGCTGCATCGTGCCGCTCGGCGTACCTCGATGTTAGCTGGTCGCCGAGGTCATAGAAATGTAGTGCACGATTAATTTCTTCCAGGGGACCTAGCTCCACGGCCTTGCGGCAATAGTATATCGAGTCGTCGAGTAGTTTGCCATCTGAGGGCGCGTCCGATGGTGTATATTGCCGGTGAACCAGCAGTGCTCTCGCGAAAATGCTGAGCAGCACACCGCGATCGAAATTACTCGTGTCGAGCGAGACATGATAAGCAATTAGAGAGCCAAGGCCACTGCTTTTGGCAGGTAAGAAGTCTCTTTGGTCCGAAAGTACAAACCAAGTGACGCTTCGCATTTCGTTGCCAGCAGCCCTGGGCGCACGTTCGGCTGGTGACATTTATAGACCTGGATGAGCTGTTGGACTTCCTCGTCGCTGAACTGTGTCACGAAGTCAGCACTGCGGCAATATTCGCCATCTTGAATGATATGATCATTGCAAGGAGAGAAATCAATGAACTCTCGGAGTTGTTGGCGTGGGTCCGCCATAGTTGGAACCTCCACTGTCATACTGATGATGATGCGTTTGGAATGCTTGAGTATGGCGGGCTCCCAATGGTGAAAATGGCGAGAAGCTTCTTCAGGCTGACGAAAAGAGGAGATCCAGCCTCACCCTATAAATAGCCTCAACCCTCGTATAACTTTGATGAGTGTAGGGTTAGGCGTAAAGGGAGCAAAAAGAAAAAAGAATTATAAGATGACAGCCATACCAACATTTTACTTTTCTCCTCATCGGGCAACATAATCGAAGATTGATCGGCGCTATGTCATGCCGTGTTTGCTGCGTTACTTACTGTAGGTTGGCTTCTTATATGACAGCACTACGATCGACGGTACGAAGAACATGGATTGCTCCAGCTGTCAAATAGAAGAAATGGTATCACTGTTTCGAGCTTATCTGTATGTAATCTAAGAAGCTCAGTCTCAATATAAACAAGGGCCAAATGAAGAAACGGCCCGATCAAATCAATATGGATATCCGACAAAATAACAAAAATAAAGGACAGCAATCTAGACCATAGACCTGTATAATAATGAAACATCCCAGATATGATCAACAACCAGGAACATGAGGCTATGCAGCAGCAACTTCAGCATTCGCCCCGAACAGCTTCTCTCGCCACTCCCCACAGACAGCTTCAAAGCCACTGACTACATCTCCGCAGACTTTACCGGCTTCTCGGTCTTTCAGTCGGCGGTCCCATTCACCTCGCTCGATCCACCGCGAGCCTTCTTCGCGGCTTTCTTCTTCCCGTCGGATTTCAGCGACGAGTTCACGCGCAGATCGTAGTCGGCGGGAAGCGGTAGATGTTAATTGTCTTGACTCGTAGAGCGTGTCACTTAGACCGCGAAGTGAATGAGTGATATCGGCAGTTTGGGAGATGAGCGCTTGTAGAGAGACTAGCGGGTTATGAGCAGATGACTGTGGAGTAGTTGGCCTGGAGCCGCGACGAGACTGTTCGGGAAAAGGGTATGGGAGGTTTGGCAATAAACCTTCGTCAATTAGGGGCATGAGAGAGTCGATGGCATCTTCGGAGAGGAGGGGGAAGGGAGAGAACAGGAGTGGGTGGATAAGGGATTGGAGGGTGCGGGTTTGATGTGTGAGATGCGATGTGATTGAGGAATGGGCAGTGATGAGTCTGTACATGAAGATTAATACCCGATACTGGTGTTTCATGAAATGGATGCCTTACCTCATGGCACTGTTCTCAATGCCGCTCTGCCCGCCGAGGTCTTTCAAAGACTCGACTGTCCGCTGAATGACATAGTCATTCTCACTTCCATTATTTTCTATGCCTCGCCGAACAAGGCTTTCAATTTCAGCCATTTGATTCTCCAGTGCTGGAGAGATATCCGCAGCCTCGTCTAGGTCCGAATCCGGGCCATAATCTGAACCATCATATTGCGACTCCTGTCGTCGGTGTTGTCGCAGATGGTTTGCGCGGTTCTTAGTCCTCTCTGAATGAAGCGAGTCCCGCTCTGGAGACGGAGATGGCGTCCGAGTGCGCATATCGTGCACAGACTGCATATATGCATCTTCCATATCACTCTGATCCATCTGCTGTGACCCCGCGCGGCCATTTTCCTGACCTGAAGCATACCCATAGCCCTCATCTTCTTGATCCCAAGCATCAGCTAGCTCATCTGCCAGATTCCCCAAGCCTCCGCCACCTGCCTCGGCGGCGCCAGAAAAATCCCCGGATTCGCGGTGGGATCCACTCATGGCCGTTGAGTTATGGCGAGACGCGATTGGGGACGGAGGAGCTGAGAGACGGGGTGTTTGCGGTGACCGAGGACTTGGTAATGCAAATCCATTCATATTTGAAGTCCCGGGTGAAATTGGTGAGTCGTCCATTGTTGATGGGTAGCGGTGAGAGAGTTTCAGGGGAGAAGGAGGGAGGGGCATTGTATCGACTGCAAGGATCTTGCAACAATCTTAGTTGGAGCAAATTTTAACAGGAATCGACGGTAGCCAATTTATAAGCGAAATACCTAGGCGAATGAAACAAGGGTTGTCTTGGTCGAGCTGTAGGCGCAATGTTGATTCCGATATCCGCTAGTGTGGATGTCTCCGTTCCGAGTCAATAATCCAGAATAGATAGCGAGAAATAAAGGAGATAATGAAGATGATATGTTTAAAAAGATCGAAGTGTCAAAGCAATTGCATCGCCAGGATGCAAGAGGGGCACAGTTGTATACGAAGCAATCAACACGGAGATTAATTCACCGAACAAGCGTCACCGCTCGGCAGAAAATGACGAAGGTATCAAACCCCACATTCTTTCGATAAGTTAGATCTTCTCTCAGTTTCTCAACTTCAAGACGCCAAAATGAGCTCCGTAGAGCGCATGTCCCCCTTGGACCTCCTCAAAACGAACCGCACAAACCTCGACCCCCTCACTGAGAACTATGACCTTGGTTTCTACCTCAATTACTTGAATAAGTGGCCATCACTATTCAGCACGGTGAAAGACCGTGATGCAGGCATTGTGGGTTACAGTATGCTATACTTGACATCTGAAACCTCAACTGGCGACCAAGAATGTATTGGCTGACTCTTGTTCTCCTTACAAGTCATGGGCAAGCTCGAAGAGCAACACCCCTCTATGCGACACTCCGAGCATTACACACCGTGGCACGGTCACATTACTGTCTTGACCGTTGCACCCGCCTGGCGCCGTTTAGGCTTTGCCCGTCGCCTGACCGAGCAGCTGGAACGTGGATCCGACAGCAATGACGCCTGGTTCGTGGATCTATACGTCCGTGCCGGAAATAAGGTAGCCAGTAATATGTACAGAGACATGGGGTGAGTGAGACACTGAACAAGCCTGGGAAGATGATTCCTGACAAATTTGAATCAAATCAGATACTCTGTCTTCCGGCGTGTGGTCAATTACTACAGTGATGATCCATCAGGCATGTCGGATACCGGGGAGGACGCATTCGACATGCGGAAACCATGCAGTCGGGACAAGAAGCTCGAGCATGTGCGAGAAAATGGGGAGGAGTTCCGGGTTGGGCCTGAAGATGTTATGTAGCGATGATACCTTTTACTAATGCGTTTCTTGTTAATACGTTTCTCAACTTTGACATGGCATCGGTCATCATGCCGGACATCAAGTTTACTACAATTGTTAGACTGGACGGCAAAGTTCGTATCATGAAGAATTAGAGTTAAAAGCAACTAGCCTATTTTGTTTCGCCCATGTAGCGTGGCTATTGCGTCATGCTTACCACCCACTCCATAAAATGCAAACAAGGGTCTCCCAGGAGCTAAATGTATGCAAAGCTTTTCGTGGGTATGTCATACCCTATACTAGGGGAGTTTGTCATGTCGATGGAAGGCCTGTGTTTCCAGTTTTCATTTGATCCGAGTGACAATGTTGAGGGTTGCACAGCCACCTTTCTGTAGCAAAGTAAAGTCACCTCCACCGTGCGTTCATAGAAGAGGAAATGCGGTTTCCAGAATTTTGAGATGTGAGGTGCCGCACTTTTGATTAGGCTTTCGTACGAAGGTTAGGACCTGTGCGCAAGAACCGCACAGTTGCAAAGAGGAATGTAGATGTGATTAGACAACAAGCCGTAAAGAGTTGCAATCCGAGGAAGTTCTTGTTGTCGCCCAGAATTGCACCACCGATGGGTGTCCCGATTAACAGACCGATGGAGGTCACAGTAAAGACCATGCCTAGCCGTGTGCCTAAATCGCGGACATCTGGAGTCATCGTAGCCATCACCACAGGCGGCAGAGAAACAAAGCCCCCAGAGAAGAAGCCGTAAAGCACGGCCAGAATGATGATACCAGGTACGGTGTGAACCCGAATCCAGATAAAGGCAAGAATCGCGGTGATGGTAACTAAGGGAGTGAGCATGTTCAGAGGACCGACGTGATCAGCGAGGAAATTGGGGCCAATACGGCCGCATGTTGAAGCGGCATTCAGCATGGACAGGAGATAGAACCCTAGATTCGGGTCGACAATGTGTGTCTCAATTGCGTACGACTGCACATAAAACAGGAAATTGTAGAATCCCAGGAACCCCACAAACATGGCAATGACAAAGATAGTGAAAGCGGGTTCTTTGAAGGCAGAAAATTGCCAGAGCTTGCGCTTCTCCTTTGGCTGGAAACGCGCACGCATGATGCTAACGGAAAAGCAAATTGTACCGAAAGAGACAAAACCCAGGGCCCGAGTGGCCCAGGCAAAGCCGACCTTGTTTTGCAGCTGGTCAAACATGATTGGATAGACAACGCCGCCGATACTGCTACCACTGGCAGCAAGGCCGTTCGCCAATCCTTTCTTGTTCTTGAAGTAGTGTGGCAGGATGGCAACGGATGGAACAAAAAGACAACCTGCTGCCAGACCACAGCAGATACCTTGAGAAAGGATCAGCTGCCAGTATTGAGTGGCCAGGCTGGTCATCATCAAGCCAAATGGCATAAGAAAGGCGGCAACGCTGATGAGGGCCCGGAAGTAGCCTGCATCGAACAGTGGGCCTGTGATGGCTCCAACCATCATCAACAGGAATGATTGCAACGACCCAATCCAGGCAATTGTGGATGACGAAGTGCCGACGAGTAGTTCCTGCTCATAATAGGATTGATACGCACCCCAGGTGTTGATGACGCCCCTGTTCATTGAACCTCGTCAGCTCGGTATACTCCATGTGGATTCAGTGGAGACATACCATGAGTTGAAGAAGAGGAAAAATGAGCCCAGCACTTGGAGCCATTGCTTGAGGCCTGTATCATAAACGAACTCAGACTCGGGCTCTTTTTCGGCCACAGAATCCGAGGCATTGGGAGAGGTGACAAAATTGTCATGTTGAGCGGCCGAAGGTTCAGTAAACGCCTTCTGCTCTAGATCCAAATTAGTGGAACCCATATTCAGTGTCTTGCAATGATTGAACAATGCGCAAGATCACAGGCGTGAGAGTCGAGAGTGGACAAAGTGGTTGAGTGGGCGACGAGAGTGAGCTAAAGAGTCCACCACAAGCAACGAGGCAAGACACTGGTTTCATGAAGCCATGGGACCCTTTTATAAAAAATCGTCGGAGTTGATCAGAAACCCCGAGCCAAGCGGGGCTCACCAGGGCCAAGCTGCCCTGGGGGCGGAAGGTGCCGAATGGAAGGGCCTTTCAGGCAGCGGCATAGGGCCCACTGGGTCCTCATCCACGACGGAGACATCTTTTCACCTGTCTGCCGGTGGACATCGACAGATGATCCAATGATGATCCGTAGTCTACGTGCCGGTTATCCAGGCGAACCGACCCCAAGATCAGATTAGTGCGTCTGACCCCAAATGACAGGGATCTTAGTGGGCCTTTGTGCATTCTGATACCTCTCTAATGCCTCGGAGATAGGAGACTGGGAGTTGATTCCTTGACTAAAATATGAGAGGTGAAGAGACTTGAGTACGTCAGGATTCCACTTGCGGCAAATGATTGACCGACTCGGCACGTGGTCTGCATACTACATACATCGGGAGAAATGAAGAAAGCGTCATATTATTTCTGGATATCTTTTTTGGGTCTTTTAAATGTGCAAAGACCTTCTGTCCATGCATCCAAGACATTCAAAGCTCTTTTTTTGACAGCTTCTTCGAATCCCGGAACTCCAAACGCTATGCTGAAACCCAAAGAAAAGGAAAAGATGGTAAACAGCCACCGTGAGAATAATTGATACTTGTGGAGCTTCTACAGCAGCTCCTCGCAAGTCCAGTCCTCGTACCTGAAGTCATTGTTAGATATAGCCCACCACTTATGTCTTATCGGGGTATCCTTACCATCCATCGGGCAAGTATCGGCGCACGATCAGGGGAATCTTCTTCTGGTTCAACTCTTTCATGGCAATCTGGAGGGGATCGGTTTCACCCTCGAGATCAACGAGAACGGGAGCGTTCATACTAGAGAGATGTCAGCATTTCGATCTTGTCTCCGGTCCATTTCGGCAATATTTTATATAGCTGGGGACGCACCTGATCTGCAAGGCACGGGTGCCGAGGACGCGCGCACGCTCGTACTTGGTCAAGTACGGGGTAGTGGTGCGCTGGTCATTGGGAACCTTCTTCTCGCGCGACTGTTCCATCACCTTCCCGGTGTATCCGGCATTGGGGTCGCCCGAAGTGACGACGTTGTCGCCATTGACAGCAGGGTTGTAGATATCGCCATCGCCTTCCTCGCCCTCGAGGCCCTCTTGGTCAGCCAAATCCTCGGGCTCCATCTCCTCGAACACATCCTCGCCGGGCTCATAGTCATAGCTGCGCAAACAATCAAATTAGCAACAGTTTTTGTGGCGATTCGGGCGAAAACAATTTGAGGGTGGTCGGAGGCGAGACAGAACCTGAGCTCTGTTGCGCCCCGGGTCTGATCAACCTCAAGATGTGGGGAGGTAGCTCTTACGGTTCAGCGTCGTTGTCACCGTAGTCAGACATGATGGCTGGTAGGCTGAATGAGCGGAAGATCCGTAAGCCGTAGAGATCGAGAAAAGACCCGAATGGAGAGAAGCGACCCGGAGACCTTGGTGGGATTGATGCTTGTAAAATCCTTGGAGCGGAAAAACTTCCTCTCGCGTTCCCCGTCACCGCCTTTTTGGCAAAATAAAATTATTTTGACGTTCACGTCAGATGTTCCATTCCCTGCATGGGAATTCCCTTTTTCTTCAATCGTCTTCTTAGGGACCTATCATCATGGCCCAGAAAAGGAAGTCTCTGTCACAAGGAGCGTCGACTCCCAAGCGCCACCAGAAGGAAACACTCCTGGACACCTCTGGTACGCTTCATCTCTAGATAATGATAAAGGGACCAAACTGCTGATCATCCACAGACCCCATTTATGAGGAGACTCATTCTGATGCTGAATACTCAGCCCCAGGCACTCCGAGTGCTATGAGCCAAGACTTGAACGAGACTCCTGCCACTCCATACTCAACTACGTCCTCCCGCTATCCATCCGAGCTCAAAATCCACCGTTGCCCATTTGAGGGATGCGACAAAGCCTTCAATCGTCCAGCTCGTCTCCAGGAACATATTCGATCACACAACAACGAAAGACTCTTCCAGTGCACATTCGAGGGCTGTGACAAGACATTTCTACGCACTTCGCATCTGAACCACCACATTAAAAGTGCCCATACTGGTGTCCGAGATTACGTTTGTAACAGACCGGGGTGCGGTAAAAGCTTCGTGACCGGCTCACGACTCCGCCGACATGAAGCTGCGCATGATGGAAGGGACAAGTTCCGCTGTACTGAGTATCCACCGTGCAACGAGACATTCCGAAAGCACACGACGCTTCAGAAACATGTCACGACCGTTCATCTCAAGCAGAAACCATACCCGTGTACACATACAGATCCAGTAACGAGCCAGAAATGTCAAATGGCCTTTGACACCGCTGGAAACCTGCGAGCCCACGAAAGCAGGGTCCATGCCGAAAAGCGATTCACTTGTACAGAGTGTTCTGGAACCTTGCCAGATCAATCATCAGACATGAACCGTACCGACAGTCCGAACCAAGAAGCGACATTTCCCACCTATGCCCTTCTACAAGATCATATCCGGATCGTTCACCCTCCCAAGTGTCCTCATTGCCCGATTGTGTGCTCCACATCACGAGAGCTCCGACGCCATCTTGAGGTTGCTCACGGAGATGTCAGCCTTGAAGAGCGTAAAGTGTTCGTTTGCACCTACTCTGGCTGTGATCGCAGCTTTACGAAGCAGGGCAACCTGACAGTCCATATTCGCACCGTCCACGAAGGCGAAAAGCGGTTTGTCTGTGGCGAAACAGACCTTTCATCCTCCAAAAAGGTTGCAGGCTGGGATGCAATTGGATGCGGAAACCGTTACGGTAGTAAACTCGCACTCGAGGAACATATACGCACTGCCCATATGGGACTTCAGAATGCCAAGGCCGAGCGGCGTCAACGATTGGGACTGAGCAGCAAACCCTCGCATGGCTCTATTTCTACCTTGGCCGCCCTCACAGGCCAGGGTTATGTTGAAGAAACAGGCCGACACATTGCCTGCTTCTACGATCAGTGTCCTCATCGTTTCCATCGCGACTACGATCTCTGGGTGCACATGAGCAGCAAACATGGCTGCTCCGAAGACGAGGTGCAGGGTCTGTTCATGCAACGTGCCCTGCTTGCTGATGACTCCATCACTGGAGGCAACTCATTGGGCATGTATGGTCTCGGTCTTGATCAGGAGGGCCAGTCTTTCTTCAGGGAAAATTATATTGGGGGCGACGGCTCATCAGATATGGCTTTCGGCTCACAGTCGAACGACTCGAACTACCTTCCCGGCAAGCAAGGTCTGAATACCGATTATTTGGCGCAAGATGACTTTGCAGCGGGTGCAAGCGGCGAAATTGATTCTGTGATATCCGGCCATAATGATATGGCTATGATCGACCCTGTTCTTGCTTACAATTTGATGGAGCAATGAACAGGATCATCTTTACGACTTTTATGACTATATAGCGGCATAGCAAAATACTTTTTCCCTTTTCATTTCTCTAATATAGGTCTGCACGACGTATTTCTACTATATTTGTGGCGTTGCCTTGCCTGATCACTTTGCTTCCTTCCAGCACTTTCAACTCTTTTATATCAACCCCTCCTTGTCAGTTCTATTAATTCTCCAACGTTCACATTACGTTCTGATCAAAGCTTCCTATGAGGTCCGGATAAAGCAAATCCACGACCAAGAGTAGACCGGGCCTATTGGCCTGCGATCTGGACCTTACCTATACAGCGAGCCTTGGCGAGATCTAGTCCTATACAACTGGTGTCTATGGAAGGCTCTATCCGTCATACGCGCACATCTATTATTCAGCAAACGCATGCTCAAAAGCTATCACTTCCCAGCCTGTAATCCTATACGGTTCTCCAAGACAGGTGGACAGTACACCGTAGATAATGCAGGGACATCTGTGCTCAATTGACGAGGCCAGCAACTCCAGTTCTATTGACAGTCTGACCATGGACAAAACAGAAAATCGCTCTTCAATAGTGAAACGACAACCAAAGCTCCTCGGTAATTTCCAGTTCCAAGCGCCTGTTACTCAAAGCCGTCGAGGGCTGACAGCTAGGACCCAGAAAGTCCCACCAAGCAAGAAGCGAGAACAAGTCTTACGTGCACAACGGTAAGAATGGCACGCAAGTCTCATGAGAAGATGGCTGAGGCGTGTATAGGGACCATCGATAACGAACTCAAACTTATATCAACGAATTTAAAGCCGAAGTTATCCGCCTTCGATCTGCGGAAGCGAACTTACAACAAACCGTGGATGGCAGGATGCAATGCGCTTTAGCGCTGATTCAATCTATACGGTCTTTTGCTACCCGTGGCTATCGGGATACTCACTCAGATCAAGGTGTTTTCCGGTGGATAGTTCAGGATGCAAAGCTCAATGCCTCATTTGGACCAGACTATATGGCAGCTTTGGAAGATACAGCAGCTCAAGCCTCCCCAATACGGAGTCGCCTTGCCTTACCTCCGCGGTTGTTGCAAAATTGTAATTGGCTTGGTGCCATCATTCCTCATCGCAGAGACAACGCTGATGAACGTGCTAAGTTTATGAAAACGTTGCTCCTAGTCTGAACCTGACCGAAGCATCAGCCACTGACTATGTCAGGCGTATCATTCCTCCAACACTGAAAAATGAGACTGTCCGAATGTCTTTTTTTGCTACTTCTGCAAGTCACGTCCAAGCTGCACGAGCCACAGTAAAAAAATGCCGAGGTCCTGAATTACAGATCAGTTGCGATTTGAGGACTGCACGAAGTATCGGCAAAAAGCTTTCACAATACTGATTCTTCTGTTCTCGCTTCAGGGAGCTAGGCCCCAGGGATTAAACGAAGTATCGCCGATCTGTAGATGCTACACATGGTGGAGCTTAGCAAATAAGGGGGATATTGACCCCTCTACCAGTTTACCACAAAATAGCCTATTTGTCAAGCCGTAAAAGCTCACTAGTTTAAAAAATGGTGATCCTGATAGCGCGAGGCTCTCACTCGCTTTGAACTTCTTTATTGAAAACTTCAAGTTAGTCCAAGTAGCCAGTGGTCCGGCTTTCACCCTTACTTGGCTCCTACTTGACTTCACTTCTTATCATAGATCCGTCATAGGTTCTGAGTTAACTTTCACCCTTTTCTTCTGCCCTACCTTTCTCTTTCGCTGCCCTCATAGCTATGGCTATACCAATACAGATCTTACTATAACTCATAGAAATTCGTTGATTCAACATATATAGCGATGAATCCAACCTTCTAGGTTGCCCTAATAGTAGCGGGGTTATCACAGAGGCCAAGCAAAGCCCTCAATTACCTTCCCAGACATGGATCATCACCGAGAAACTCAAAGAGTCATCAGTGTTTATGACCCAAGAGGATATCAATGATAAACTCGGGCCTGCCTTTCCAGCCGCCAAATTTCTTTGCTACCGCAAAAATAACCTGGCTAAGAAGACGCAATTTATATGCTTTTGCCATCAAATTCCTATCATCGGAACCGAACAATCTAACTCGGAGATTCGAGCAAATCAGGCTATCCCACCAATCGCCTGAAGTATAGTAACATTTCTTCCGACCCTCTAGAGTCTGCAGCCATGTGAGATAACGTCAAATTCATTCTACGAGGTTAAGACGGGAGGACGTTGATATTGATAGGCGGGTATGGCGTGCTCCCGGGAAGATTACCGGCTATCTGCTTATCTTTCTCCAGCTGCTACTACTCTACCATATATAGGTCATC
The DNA here is from genome assembly GCF_028974205.1 of Penicillium antarcticum. Taxonomy (NCBI): domain Eukaryota; kingdom Fungi; phylum Ascomycota; class Eurotiomycetes; order Eurotiales; family Aspergillaceae; genus Penicillium; species Penicillium antarcticum. The sequence goes on from NW_026695302.1 coordinate 341,203, forward strand.
CCAAATTTCATCAAGAACAATCTCTATGCGCCTGTGCTCCCTTTGCTTTTGCTACTGTGGGGAATTCAAGATTCCTTGACCGCTAGGGTTCGGATATCACTGGTTTACGCATCGATGTCGTTTGACACCGTTCCATTGGTATACGCATCTTTCAACACGATGGGTCTTGCAGGGACAGTTCCGTGCACTACCGATGGAGAGCAGTCGTGGGGCATCTTACAGCAGATCAATGCAGGCTTTCCCTCGTATATCCCCAAAGTGCTGGGAAAGCTACGCCAAGAGACATATAGTGTCGATCTCAGATTTGATTTAGGGGTAGACTTATGAATTCACACGTATACTTGTTCTGGAGCCATGGATGTAAGTATAGAATTAAGCATAATCTACGAGTTACCAAAGATCAACATCTACATTAGGCCTAGTCTATTGTCCTAAAGGGGATTAGTTGATTATAACCCTGCAAACCCACCTGATCAGATTGGGTATCAGGGGTCTTCTCCAGGCGTCTTACATCACTGCATGATCTCTGACCTCGATCTGCGCCAAGATTCCAAGTCCCCGTGAAAATTGTGGCTGGGACTGGGGAGACCCTAATGCAGGAGCGCAAAAAAAGGTCCGTGGGTCGCTTAGAGTCCACTGATGCAAGTGCCGAGCCTAAGAAGAAAGAGAGGGCATGAGGGCATTATTGAAATTTCAAAGACGCTATGATTCGCGAGTTGCCTATGTCAGCGAAAAGCAGGATATTTCGAGCTTGGCGGTGAGCTCGACCAATATGAGTACGCGTCCGAAGGCCGGGGAAAGGCAAGGTTCGCCTTGGGCCACGCCATGGTGGATCCGCAAGCGCAACGTGGAAGAAGATGAGCTGTGGCAAGCCACTAACCCAAAGTGTAGCGAAATGAGGCACATTGTTCGCTCCGGCCGTGGTCATCTATCTGGGTCAAGCGTCCATTTTAGATGGTATGTGGCGCAAATTAAAGCGACGCCATAACCAAAATGAGCCAGAATGATGAATCACGTTAGATTAGGGGAAAGGAGAGAATTAGGGGGTTGAAAGGGGAAACAATATTGCCTTATATGAAAGAGTTGAATAGTGGATGGGTCATAGTTCTAACTTGGCTAAGACATGCACTGCTAATTTTACTTATGTCTTAGTTCGTCGCGGATCGGCTAGTCTAGGTCTAATTGTCTAGGGTTCATAAGCATGCAAAGTGATCAAGAATGTATAGAGTGTAGAATGTAAAAATAGGCAATATCTTGGCCTGAGGTCACACAGAGTTAAACGGAGAGTCCCCAGATTAGTCGCCGTTGTCAAATCTTCTTCATCTTCATCTTCTTTCTCTCATATACCCAAATCTCCCTAAATCCCCAAAATACCCTCTTTCTCTTAGGTCAACGTCATCTTCCTTGGCAGACACACCTTTCCGGCCTAACCGCTCGTTCTTCTCTTTACTTTTTGTTTGCCTTACCTTTCTCCATGGATTAAACTTCCTCAGTCCTGTTCAGACTGAACGGCTCCTTTTTAGATCCCACTGATCTTCATTCGCTTCTAACCTTTCAGTGTTGCACTCGTTGAGGGGCTTCTTCGGAGTCATCTCTGCACGTCTTCCGACGTCATGGGTCGTTCGCGTGGTAAGTTGATCGTCGGCGCCGCCGGAAAATTGACTAGAGCCCGATGTTGACTATCCCTTGCATTTTCTGCAGTTCGCTCGTTTATTTCCAGCTTCGGGGGTCAGAAAAACAATGACTCCGGCAAAGGAAGCAGGCTATCGTCCAGTAACGCCACTCCGGAGAGTGTGACGCCCGCCGATACACCACCCCGGTGGCAAACTCCTCCCCCCGAGACAGCATCGACATCGCCCCCCTCTGAGTTATCACCGGTGGGATCTGCTCCAAGAAACAACGGAGGCTCACGTCCGGCATCCATGGTGTTCTCGCGCAATCCGCCGTTACTCCAGCAGGCGAACGACACCCCGCCGGAGCTGTCGCCAATTTTTTCCTTTCTGAACATTCACACCAACAAGGTCTACCAGGAAGGATATTTCTTGAAATTGAATGATCTGGATTCTCGTAGGTGGACCGACTATCTTTGCGGGGAAGCCGCTAACAAATGCAGTTGGTCGACCTTCTGGTGATCGGCAATGGGTGGAATGCTATGCGCAACTTGTCGGGACCGTTCTTTCGCTATGGGATGGTGCTGCGCTGGACGCAGCAGGTGGCGAAGAGGTCCCTGCGACCTTTATCAATTTGGCCGATGCGTCAATCAAGATGGTGAGTCTGGATCTCTGCCGATACCGGACATGCGCTTACATTCACAGATTGAGACCCTGCCGATCCGAAATGGTGCTGTACAGCCATTGAAGAATGTCCTGAGCCTTTCATCTGCAGGCAAAAACCGATACCTTTTGCATTTCAACTCCTTCCACTCCTTGACGCAATGGACCGCCGCGATTCGTCTCGCGCTGTTCGAACACACATCTTTATATGAAGCTTATACCGGATCTCTGATTGCAGCCAAAGGAAGGACTCTCAATGGAATCAACACCATCCTAGTACCCACGAAATTCAAATACGAAGACTGGGCGCGCGTGCGATTTGGAGCTGGAACTCCATGGAGACGGTGCTGGTTCGTCATCAGTCCGCCAGACGAGAAAGAGATGCAAAAAGCGCGCAAGATCATCAAGAAATCGGCATATGACCGCTTGTCAATTCCGGTCACTGGAAATATCAAATTCTACGAGACCAAGAAGACCAAAAAGGTGACACCAATTGCCACCATCACTAATGTGTATTCGGCATATGCAATTTACCCACAGTCCAAGGCTTTAATCGATGCATCGACACTGGTGAAGTTGGAGGGTCGGATTACTACCCATGCAGATGGAAGCTCCAAGGAGGGTCTTGTGTTTGTTATGCCTGAACTGCATGCTGCTGTATCTGGATTCGAGATGATGCTGCGATTCCTCTTCCCAACATTCGACACTTTCAATTTATACGGCCGTCCGACTCGCCTGGTGGCCGATACCAACCACATTAAGAGTATCATGTTTGCATTCCCCAAGGAGCGACGCTATGGATATTTGGATGTGCTGGATATTGCCAGTCTCCTACAGACACCCGGAAGCCAGGAGTGGAGCGAGGCAGAGTGGCGGAAACAGTTGAAAGCAGCAACCCAGCGACGAATCTCGGCAGGCAGAAGCAGAACCAACAGCGTCAACAGTTCGAAGCCTCGTTATCGCTCTAGCATGTCTGGCCGCTACAGCGATGTCCCCGTTGACCCTCGCCGTCAAGTCTCTGCTTTCCAGAACAAGCCCGAATTCAACCACTCCGCGGAGGCAGTTATTCAAGAAGTTCCCAGGATCGACGGATCGCCACTTTCGTATCACACTCGTGGATTCTCCGACACCACCGGTTTCAACAGTGCCCCCACAACCGGTCGTGGATTGGCCGAGAGCTCCCCTAACTCATCTGCTCAAGACCTAGCGCCCCGTGATGGAACCCCGACCGTGGCTCCCATTGCCGAGAATTCAAGCTCCGATAGTCTTCCAGCCCTTGAAAATGGACATCTCGAGCCTGTGAGAGAGCAGCATCCACCTCCTACTCCACCATCGCCCGTTATGAGTCCGCCCGCATTTTCGCATGGTCCCAGAGAGATGCCAGCCAACCGGCCGGAAGCATCATCGGAGCAGAGGCTTCAAAACAATCGCATGTCTCACGCCACCCTTTCTCAACTCACATCGGTTGGAGGGGCTGGGTTGAGCGCCGCCGCCGCCGCCGCCGCTTGGAAACAGTCGCAGCAACCAAACGAGCAGCAGCCTCAGCAACGGGACCCTAACAACATCTACCACCCTAGTCACATCGCCTCTAACAATTCTCTTGCACACTCCTCGAGCGACGAGTCCATGACCATGGCAGTCCCAGTTCGCCCGCCCAAGGTTCCGGAACACCGCCCTAATACCACCAACACTGGCGGCCCCTCCCCTCAGCGGTCATCCCCCCAGCGTGTTCCAATTGACACTAGCAAGTCCGTCCGACGCAAGCCAGTCCCACAGCGCGACATATTCGCCGACGAGTCACAAGGACAAGGCGAACCGAGCTATGATGATCTGCGCCACACCCTTGACGAGGATGTGCTGAACCAAATTGCTCCCCACCTTCCGTCCCCGATCTCGTCAGCAGCCAGAAACGACGAGGAAAGCGTCTACGATGATGCTTCGACGGTGTCGCCTGACTATGCCAGTACCCATGGCTCTGTCTACAGCAAGAATTCGACCAAGTCGACCAAGCCCAGAATGGGTGTTATGAAGACCGTGGGAGTTCCAGCTGCTAAAGATCTTGTCATTGGTGACGCTCGCTATACTACGGACAAAGCGCCAACCTCGAATCCCGACATCCCCAACGTGGACTTCGGGCCAACTATGACCTACATGCCTACCACTGGACGCCCGAGCACTGGGGATGCTTTGAAGAAGCCACTTCATCAACGGAGGGATTCGGAGGGAACGAAGCTCACGATCCCTACTCATCAAATGGACCAGGCTAATGGAAGACCATCCTCCCAAGAGGAGTACCGGCGGAGTATGCTGTGGCAACCTGGAATGGCATCTGGTCGCCCTGTCACACCTGGTGGCCTTACCCCGGAGCAATATGTACAGCAACGGGCCGCTCCCAGCCCTCCGATGCACATGCACAATCGTACCCCCTCTGGAGCCACAATGGTGCAACGCCCGGTATCCGGTGATTGGGCTCAGCTCGCGCGCTCTAGCTCGCCTATGAACCGGGATCCTAACTACCGCTCCAGTTCGCCCATGAACAGAGATCCCAACTACCGTCCCTCATCTCGCGGTGCCACCAGCATGCTCAACCACAATGATGCCTCAATCCATCTTTCTGCCCGTGAGCAGGAGCACGTCGCCCGCATGACCGGTTCGTCATTTTTCAACATGAACAATGATACCCGCAAGCCCCATGCACCGGTGAATCCTGGTGGTCTCGTCTCTGCCATTGACGCTCGCGAGCGCGAGAAGCGTGAGATGAAAGAGGGAATGTCGAACCAGATGGTCCAGCAAGCCATTGCACACCGCCAGCAGCACATGATGCACCAGCAACAGTACGCACCCCAGCCAATGTTGCACCAATCCATGTCGCCCCAACAGGCCGCCTCCGTGTACCCACCTCAACATGGTGGCCAGGCATCCATGTACAACATGCCTGTTGCCAGTCATACATGGGACGCCCTTAACCAAATGAATCGCCCCGATGAGCCTCGCCGGTCCTCCTGGTACGGTCAGCTTTCCCAGCAGACCCCTCAGGCTCCGTCCGTCTACCCGCAAAGCCAGCACACCCAGAACCCGGGCTTCTACGGCTACGCTAAATAGACGGGGTGAATCCGCGGATCACAATCCATTTTCCTATCATCCCTATCACTACCACTAAACCAACTTTCCTTTCCGTCAACCTACATTCCTTGCACATCTTTATCATCAGCATATCTTTTGTCCCTTCCATTCGCATAACTATTCCAGCCTGGAACACAACCAGGTTCACCACACACGCACTCTTCTCCTTTACTCAACTCACCTCCACGGCACACACTGTCATTACCAGTATCATTGCTCATCTCATTTCATTCCATACCTCATTCATTGCAAGTTACTGTCCTATTACCTTGTTGCATCGCATCCAACCGGAGTTGCAGATTGGCGCGGGTGTCTCGTCTCATTACATGCGATTTGCTTTTCATTTTCAGATTCAGATTCATATCTTTTCATTGGAAATTCACTTTACTCTGGCCATTTCGTCTATGCCGTTTGTCTATTTCAACCTGGCTCATCTTTTTCTACGTCTTTTATCATCTCTCCGAGTGTAGATGTGTCTGCTTGGCATATATCTCTGATCTGATTAGACTGATTGATTGTTTTTTGATCAGACCGAAACATTATACTTAGTTCTGTGGCTTTTACTTCAGATGTGCAGGTCTAGATGTACTTAAGGTTCTAGTAAAAGCCCTTTGCTTCGTCGGCAATGTAAACGCCGATCACCGAGTCGGAGAACTCCGCTTCGCCCATACAGTAGATATGTTTATCTACTAATCTAAAGAGCCATGCATATTGAAAAAGAGAGCGTAAGATATCAGAAACATGCACTGTTCACCAGATAGGACATCATACACAAATTGTAAATTCGGATTAAACCGACATTCCAGGCTCCAGCGGCCACCATCAGCAGGTACATCTACCCGAGAACATAAGTTTATGTTGTGTTGGGACTTGGTCTGGACTTTTATACTGTAGTGTAGTGTATTTAAGCACGCTGACGACCCGCGGTATAGTTATTGGTTGATATGTAGACTTGTTGCTTAGTCTAGAATTTGGCCCCAGGAGGCTGATGTGACGTACAAGGACTGCAGCCTGTTCTTGATCCTGCTTTTGCTTGTCTAGGTTTACTTCATAGCTTCACTGCTTAGTCTTTGTGTCGACAATTTAGTCTGAATAACATCGTTGTATTTCGTTGAGAATTTGAGTAGCGAAATAAATGATTTGTTTTATACTACGAAGTGGCTTGGTAGGAACAGGACATAGGGCTATCCAAACCAAGGGAGTACAATTGATAACTCAAGCCACCAGCTATGACAACATAGACTTGGAGCCCCAGTCCATCTTCTCAATTCAATCAAATGAGCGTGGAGAAAAGTGTACAGTCCGAGTTGAGGTTTGACGTAGTTCAGGTGAGTATGACGTAGTCTGTTCGGGTTGCCGTTACAGTAAGGGCCCAACTGACAGACAGGTTTTGCCCACTGCCAATCAGTGCCAACAAGTGCTAAAGCCCTTTTCCATTCAGCTATAATTGGTTGATGACTTAGCTGATATCCAATGAGCTGCCAACCACCCAACATGGCCATCCGGGTTCCGAATGGCACGGTGCGCTATTGGGAGATATCTTATAAACAGCCATGTCGCCTCTCATTGCAATGCATTTATTACAAGCAATTCGTACATAGAACGGTCGTCAACCTTTCTTCTCCACTCTTCTGGTCTCCACTTCCTCAGATCCCCATATATGTACATGATTGTGGACTCTATACAATAGTCTACAACTAAAGCCTTCCCCATGGCTTCAAACGACTTTCCGGCTTCTGAGAAGCCGGAGGCCTCGAATTCCAATTCTAATGACTCCTCAATCAAAGACGAAGCCGGTATACAAAAAGAAAAGATCGAACGAGATCGTGGCGCCGATGCCCACGCCGAACATGCCTCCGACTCCGACGTAGGCAGTCACTCAAACTCGCCCAAACTCCGTACTGGCGGTAAGCCCGAACTCACAGAAGACGACTGCTACGATAAGCTTGGTTTCTGCTTCCCATTCTGGAAGAAATGGTCGATTCTCAGTGTCATTTTCGTCGTACAGATGTCCATGAACTTCAACACGGGTGTCTATGCCAACGCCGTGACGGGTATGACAGAGGAATTCCATATTAGCGAGCAAGCGGCCCGAGTCGGCCAGTGTGTCTTCTTAGTTGCGTACGCCTTTGGATGTGAACTTTGGGCACCATGGAGTGAGGAGTTCGGCCGTTGGCCCATCATGCAGCTCTCTCTCTTCCTGGTGAATATCTGGCAAATCCCCTGTGCCCTCGCACCCAACTTCGGTACCATCGTGGTCTGCCGTATCCTTGGTGGTCTCAGTTCAGCCGGTGGCTCTGTCACCCTTGGCATGACAGCCGATATGTGGGAAGCCGATGATCAAGGCTTCGCCGTAGCCTTCGTGGTTCTATCCTCCGTCGGTGGCTCAACAATAGGACCATTCTTCGGCGGCTTCATCGGTCAATGGCTCTCCTGGCATTGGGTCTTCTGGGTTCAACTAATAGTCGGAGGCGTAACACAAGCAATGCATTTCTTCATCGTCCCCGAAACTCGCGCAACAATCCTAATTGACCGCGAAGCCAAACGCCGCCGCCAAAACGGCGAAGACATCTGGGGTCCAAACGAACTGAAAACCCCCCGTCTAGACATCCACGACGTTCTCCGTATCTGGATCCGACCCTTCGAAATGTTCCTCCGCGAACCAATCGTCCTCTTCCTCTCCCTCCTATCAGGTTTCTCAGACGCCCTGATCTTCGTCTTCACCGAATCCTTCACCCTAGTCTTCGAACAATGGAACTTCTCAACCCTAGCAGTGGGCCTGACCTTCGGCTCAATCCTAATCGGCTACATAATAGCCTACATCATCTTCCTACCAGACATCTACCGCCAAATGAAAGTCCGCCGCGCAAACGGCGCAGCAAGCCGACTCGCCGAGCGCCGTCTCCTCCTCCTCCTCTTCATAGCGCCCCTGGAACCAATCGGCCTCCTAGGCTTTGCCTGGACATCAATGGGCCCGCCAATCCCCTGGATCGCACCGTGCATCTTCGCCGGCCTAATCGCAATGGCAAACTACGCCATCTACATGGCAACAATCGACTATATGGTCGCGGCGTACGGGCCGTACTCTGCATCCGCGACAGGTGGCAATGGCTTCGCACGAGATTTCCTCGCTGGTATTGCTACTATGTATTCCACGCCTATGTACCAGAATATGGGCAGCAAGTATCATCTGCAGTGGGCGAGTACGTTGCTGGGATGTGTTGGCTTCCTGGTGCTTATTCCTATTTATGTCTTCTATTGGAAGGGACCGGCTATTCGGGCTAAGAGTAAGTTTGCGCAGCAGCTTGCTGCTGATCGGGAGAAGCATTCGGAGTCGAGGAGGGTTAGTTATGCGCGTGGGTCTGTTCGTGCGTGAGGTGGGGCTTGTGCGTATGATGTGCATGAGCGGGTTTCTTGTATATGATATCCTTTTAGTATAGATTCATGTATATGATTCATGATATTGTCTTGAAGATTGAGTTCTTGTCTTTATTGTATATTTGTGTAGTAGGTCTGGCTCTTGTAGGTAGCCACAGTGGGTGCAACTTAGGGGCATTTTTGTGTACTTGCCTAGGCACTACCTCCTGTGAAGTTCTACGATGGCGGCCCTTTTTATGAACAAAATTCGATGCTATTGCTAGATGAACATTTACATCTAGTACCAAACACAACCGCAAAAAAGCATGCATAGGTATCCCAAGAACGCCGCAAGTGCCACTTCTCAATCCCACAAAGCTCCACAACTCAAAATCAAAATAGATCAATCATGCAGAGATGCTCTGTATATGCTAAAAACCCCTATCACTCCAACAAAAGGATTCAGTTCGAGTGCGACTTCTTGACGCGCATAGCACCCTCATAGAGACCACGGTCCAGAGCAGCAGCGACAGTCAGAGTACCACCAATAATAGCACAGACTCCGGTGAGGAAGCTAGTGAAAGTCTTAGGGCGGGCCTCGCGGTTGACAACCTTCATTGGAGAGATATCGTAGTTGAAGAAAACACCGGGGATACCACCACCGGCGTGCACGCGCTCCTTGTGGCCATCTGCGGCATCGTTGCCTCCCATAAGGGGACGCTTGTGCGAGGTGACCGAGTATTGGTGTGCCTCGATACTTCCCTGAGAGCCATATCCAAGACCTTGGGCACCGAGTGGTGCCTTGTCGTAGGCACTGTGAATGGAGGAGGAGAAGAGAGGATCCCAGCCAAGGGGCAGGTAAGATGTCGATACGACCTTGACAAAGTACATGAAGTTGTAGCCGGGCTCGTCGGTCTCCTGCTGGGTATCGTCGAGCGGGTTAGTGTGGTGGTGGTCAGACCACTGCCAGCGGTCAGCGAGCTCGGCAGGGAGCTGAGGTCCGAAACGAAGCTCATGGATGAAGTGGGACATAGTGTGCTGGTCTGAAGGAGGTGCATTGGGAACGACGTAGGTGTCGAGGTCGTGGACATGCATGTTGCCGGTTGTGAAACTGCGGCCTGGTGCAATGTGGAAGTTTCCTACCACCTTGTTTACACGCAGCACACCTTCGATACGGCATCCCTCCTTGCGCTGTTCAGCGAGCTTCTCAGCGTACCCTTCACGAATACACTGCTCAATACCGCCGCCATCGCCAAATGCCCACTGCTTCTGGGCGTAGGCCTCGCGCACTTCGTCACAAGTGCTGCAGCATCCGGGCTTGATGGCGTTCGGGGGTGCGTCTGGTACTCCTCCACACTGTCCGCAGTAGTCTGGGGCCAAGTGCTTAGCAGCGTCTTGCGGGGAGTGTCTAAGAGATGTCAGGTTGTGACTGTGGAAGGGGTTTCCGAGAGCTATAACTTACAGGTCCAAAGCCTGGACATCAATAACCTTTCCTCCCTCCAAGTGGGAACTGAGGCGGACCTTGTTCACACCGTGTGCGACACCAACCTGCTGCTCGCCAGAGACATCCATGACATCCAGTGTCAAGAGCTCACATGGCAACCGAGGGAAGGTCATGTTCAGATGAATCTCCATTCTCTCCCCTGTGCATCAAACATGAATTGTCAGCCAACTTTCTCCAATTGTCTTACGGATACCATCGTGGGTCCAATCTGATCGGGATCTATCCATACCTCGCGATTTGTCGACTACGAGCTCTGGTTCCACGACAATGCGTCGGTAATCAGCCCATTCTCCCCATACCAGCCACATTACAATCAAAAGGGAGACAATGGTGATAACACCTCCGGAGTTTGTGCGAATCCGAGCATCTTCAACCGTCTTGGCGAAGGCGTCGAGCCTTGTGAATCGCGATTTTGCCATCTCGCCGGTCAGTTGGGGACCATATGGTGAGGCGCAGGGCTTGGTCAGGGTCTGGGGACAGCGTGAATATCAGAAGTGCCTGTAAATCAAAGAGAACGTGAACACGTTAGCTGGGTGGTCATTGAACGCGCACGTCTTGGACCCATCGACTCAATAGACAAACAATCAATCGAGAATAGAAACAATCATACCAATAATCCAGTATGTGTAACCCAGTTCAAATGCTGTATTGTTCTAGCTGTGAAGGAGTGTGTAGAGCTAGACAAACCAATGCCAGTCCGACATACCTGCAGCTCGATGTATGGAGATACCGTTCAAAGGCCAGAAAACAACATCTGATTGGCCAATTCCTAGATGAGTCATCACACCAGTCACTTGACTACTAACCGCCGCATCACGTGCCCTTCACGTCACTTTTTGCTTGAAGAGTCGACCGTTGTTCATGTGTCTATTGACGATTATTCTGTCGGGTTTCTTGGAGTGTTGCACCTGCAACTTCTCTTTATCATCTTTTCTCTCTTTATTTACTCCTCGATACCCGCCCTTTCGACTTGCATGTCCGTTTGCGACGCTCTTGCATGCTTGCAACTTTTTTTCCGTGCCTGATCTGAGGCGCATCGCGCGTAGCTTTCTTTGCTACAGCTTTTTCACGTTCCGGCGACTTCCCTTACTTTCCACCAATCGTCTCTATCGTCCTACATCCTTCAACCCCACCCAAGAGCCATCATGCCTTCGATGAAATCCCGCCGTGGCGGCGGTAGTGATCGCGGGGGCATTCGCAAGCGGGGTCCCACTCGCACCGATCGAGATGGAGATATGGATATGGATGCAGGTGGCTCTCGGGGCAAAGGTTCACGTCCTGAGGCAAGCCGCTCTGGCGCTGGCGGAGGCCGTCCTGCGGTTCCACGCACCGGAGGCACTACTGCCGGTGGTCGAGGTTCTGGCAGACCTGGTCGAGGTGGCCGAGGCCCGCCGCGCGACATGAACGTGGATGCGATTCAGCGTGCAATCACCAGTACCGAATCCCAAGCTACTATTCGACAAAATCGCCAAAATGACAGGAACGCCCGCAAGCGCGAATCGGTTCCTTTCAGTGTCCGTGGATGGAAAAAAAGCAAGGTTGCTTCCGACAAGGACGGCGGCGTCGAAGCTGTTCTCGCATTTATCGAACGACGCCTCAATTCCCTCACCAAGACTGGTCCTCGCGTAAGAGTTACAAAGGTAAGTTCAACACTCGAATTGGCGGTCACCAACTTCAATGCTCGACATTCCCCGCTATCTTGTCCTCTCGTTTCCGAGGATGGTCCTCCTACCGAACGATCATCAACAATTTCTGGGCATTTTGGCTTTTCCTCCTCTGGGTGACCCCAGATCAAGGTCCTTTGGCACCTCTCTAACTTTCAACTAGTCGCGTGTGGAAGGCGACACTGTTGTGGCATTTGTTCATCCTGATCTTGTCGACACAATGCTCCGAATCAACAACAACACCTTCGCTGGAATCAACATCAGCGTTGAACCGTACGACCCCAACACTTTGGCCGAGCAAGAAATCGCTGCTGTGCAAACTGGTCCTGGATCGACAGCCGACACCAAGGCAAAGATGACTACTATCCTGGGCAAGCGATTCTACCCCGATACCAAGCTTCTCGATATGTCAAAGCTGGCCAGCGATCCCGATCTGCAGGCTATGGGAATTTTCAACACCACTTCCACCGAGTCCAAGTTCTTCCCTGCTCTCATGAAGGTGTGGGACATGGGTTTCAAGACTGCTTCTGAGAGGCGAGCTGCAGTCGAAAGCGCCAGTCTTGCAGACAACCAGTTGAACAACATTACTGTCGTTACAACCCTCGCGCACGCTGTTCCCGATATCAAGAATCTCGATCTTTCCAACAACAACCTCAAAGATGCCCAATCTCTTATTGGCTGGCGGTGGAAATTCCGCAGCCTCGAATTTTTGGACATGACTGGCAATCCTTTCTGCACCGATCCTGCATTCAAGGACACTATGCTCAAGTGGTACCCCAGGCTACAAAAGCTCAATAATGTCCAGGTTCGCACTCCGGAGGAAGTCGCTGCTCAAAAGAAGACGCCTATTCCAGTCCGGTCTCCCCACTTCCTAGATGAATCTCAAATCGGCGAGACATTCGTCCGTGGATTCTTTACCGGCTACGATAATGACCGCAACACCGTGATCAACAATGTCTACGATGACAACTCGGTCTTCTCACTCAACATCAACACCTCAGCTCCCAGAGCCCCCAACAGCGAAACAGCTGCCTGGGATGAATACATCAAAAAGAGTCGCAACCTGCAAAAGATCAACCACCTTAGTGCTCGCATGTCGCGCTCCTTCAAGGGTGCTGAGAAGATCCGCGAAGTTTGGAATGCACTCCCTCCCACCCGCCACCCTGATATGGCCGCGTTCCCCGAGAAATGGCTCATCGAGTGCAACCCAGTTCCCGGCCTGCCCGATCCCACTGGACAAAGCCCCACTGGAGTGGGTGGTCTCCTCCTGACGATTCACGGCCATCTCGAAGAGAGCGTTGGTGGAAAGGTTGAGATGCGCAGTTTCGATCGTACCCTCGTCATCGGACCTGGTGCGGTACCTGGAGCTATTCGAGTGGTCAACGACATGTTCTGTCTCCGTGCCTACGGTGGACACGAGGCCTGGATCCCCGAGAACACAGATATTCCTCAGGCTATTGCTCCCCCTGCTTCGGGCCCTGTCTCTGCCGCTCCGAGTGCAGTTCTTGGTGGCGACCAAGCTCAACGTGAACAGTTGATCGCACAGCTGAGCGCGAAGTCTGGCATGACCCCTCAGTTCTCGGAAATGGCCTTGTCGAGCAATGACTGGAATCCTGAGGCTGCGTGGAAGAATTTCGAACAGCTAAAGGTAAGCAAACATATTGTCCCCTGGGATTACAGCCATATACTAATGGCCTTAACAGGCACAAAACCAGTTGCCACCAGATGCTTTCCTTGCTCCTGTGTGAGCTTTGCTTCATCTCACGTTTAGATTCCCATTTACTCGCGCCTTGGCTTGACTGCTTTCGTTTTTAGCTATACATATGTACCCCAAAAGGGGTCGAACGTACGATGCATCGGATTTTGTTTTCTTTTCTAAATGTCTCAATATTTTCTATTTGCATGGTTCCGGCGATGGGGGACAAATGTTATATTTCTGAACATTGGGGCCAATGGGCGAAACCCAACCCCCCAAAAAACAAACAAAACTTAGATAGTCACTTCATTCTTCGTAAATTGAGTAAATTGGGGTTGTTCGGTACATAAACCAGTATCCAAGTTAAGTACATTAGACACAATGTAGGGTTGCGTAAGATGCCAAGCTGGCGCGCTAGAGCCATGCGGGCCGCGATTCACCTCCGCCATTCCACCTCTCCCACGCATTCCGCCTAAACTGTCTCGAGGCCAAGGGCGGGATGATTGTTGCAACAAGCTGATGGAATGACTGCGATTACTGCCCCAACGACCGGCCATATGCCGCCAGATGAGGAACACCTCGATGCCTTGGATGCAGGTGCGGAACAATTGGCCTTTCGTGACCATTGTGCATGCTAACTAACACCAAAGCAATAACAGTGGACTACGATCCAATTGAACACTTGAACGCTGTTTTCTCCCATCCTTCCACCCTCTCCTCCGTCTCTCAAATCTCCGACGCCCTGCACCAATGCGAAGATGAACTCGACGATGACATCGGCACCCTCGTGGAGGAGCAGGTCACCTCCAATGCCGACAGTGTGGAACGGATACAGGCAGCCAAGGCTGATCTGTCGGAGCTATTCAAGAAAATTGACGACGTCCGGGAACGCGCATTGAAGACCGAGCAGGCCATCACCGATATGACGGCGGATATCAAGCAGCTGGACAATGCGAAGAAGAACCTGACACTTTCGATGACGGCGCTGAAGCGATTGCAAATGTTGACTACAGCATACGATCAGCTTCAGGCTCTCAGCCGGACGCGACAATACGGGGATTGTGCACAGCTACTCCAGGCCGTGATCCAGTTAATGGCCCACTTCAAGTCATACCGCTCCATTGACCAGATCGCCATGCTGAGTCGGAATGTGGCAGATATACAACGTGACCTCCAAGAGCAGGTCTGTGAGGACTTTGAGATTGCCTTTGCAAAGGGCGAAGTAGGCCCCAAGCGGGCGATGCTCGCGGAGGCCTGTCTGGTCGCAGATGCCCTGGGTGATCATGCACGGTCTCGTCTGGTGACTTGGTACTGCAATACACAGCTCCGCGAGTACAGGCAGGTCTTCCGGAATAATGAAGAAGCTGGATCATTAGATAACATCTCCCGCCGGTATTCGTGGTTCCGTCGCATATTAAAGATTTATGATGAGGAGAATGCGGCCATCTTCCCGGCTTCGTGGCGGGTCAATGAGATTCTGGCCAATGTCTTTTGTGAAGGCACACGGGATGACTTCAAGGGTATCTTGTCTCGGTCTGTGCGCAGTGGACAGAATTTTGATGTCAATTTGCTGCTTTCGTGTTTGCAAGAGACACTCGATTTTGAGCATTCTCTTGAGCGCCGCTTTGCCCCCGCATCGCGTGCATCTACTGACACTTTCACTTCTACTGAGCCGCCAGTATTTAGCCAGTCTATCTCCGAGGCATTCGAGCCGTACCTAAGTGTCTGGGTTGAGGCCCAGGATAAACAGCTCGCGGCGTTGCTACCCAAGTACCGTCAACAGCCCCTTAAAGTTCCAGATGAAGAGTTCAACTCTCACATTGTCATATCATCCTCGACCGAACTTTTCGCATTCTACAGGCATGCATTGCAACAGTGTGCCAAGCTCTCAACTGGAGGCAGTCTGGTGGAGCTGGCAAAGGTATTTGCGAAATATCTGGATCAATATGCCCAGCAAGTTCTTCTCAACTATATAAGTGAGCGACCAACAGGGCACACGCCTTCTCGAGTGCCTACGATAGAAGAGCTGGTTTCAGTCTTGAACACCGCCGATTACTGCTACACAACCTGCAATCAGCTGGAAGAGAAGATCAGGGGCAGGCTGGACGAGAACCTGAAGCAATCTGTGGATTTGCAAAGCCAAGCGGATTCCTTTATGGGCATTGCATCTGCTGCTGTACGGGGTCTGGTGCGACAAGTCGAAGTCGAGCTTGAGCCCTCCTGGCGAGAGATGCGTAATACGCCGTGGGCCAAGATTGAGGCTGTCAGCGACCAGAGCTCGTATGTGGGCGAAATGCTTTCTCACACGAAAGATAAAGCATCAGAGATCCTCCAGCTGTTGCACAAGCAGCAATATGCGCGTGCCTTCTCTGATCATTTGGTGGAGCTCATGACGACTCAGTTCATCAGTAATGTTTTCCAATGCAAGCCTGTATCGGAAACTGGTGCTGAACAGGTATGAAACCCCCCGCCTCCTCCTTTCATCTCATTAACTCAACCTCCAGATGCTTCTCGACTCCTATACCCTCAAGAGCGGCCTTTCATCTCTTCTCCCCGCCCCCGCTCCAACCGGCTTCGTCAAGCGCGTAAACACAAGCTTCTTCAAGATTGAAACCCTCCTCAAAACCCTCCAGGTCCGCCCATCACCACCAGAAGCTCTAGTCCAAGCATACCTAATCCACATCGCGGACCGAAACAACAACAATTTCCGCAAGATTCTCGACCTAAAAGGCATCCGCAGCCGCCAAGAACAAAATCACCTCGTGGAACTATTCCAGCTCCACCGCGCCTCAGATCGCTACGCCTCAAGCCTCCAGTCAAACAATCCCATCCTCGCCGCCCTCCAAGGCCCCACAGCCACGGGGACGACCTCCGTATCTCAAGGCCTAGGACTCGGCAGCGCCAGCTCAGCCATGCCATCTCGCTTCGATGCCTCAATGCTCGGTTCAGCAATCATCTCCGCAGCAAAGGATGGGGTCGACCGTTTCGGAAACCCAAGTCTCACGACCCTCGGCGCTGGAGGAGGCCCCGCCTCTGGATCGGGCATCACAAGTCCATCGGGGACATCATCTCCTGCTCCGTCTGGGTCCATGCTTCAGCCTAATAATGTGCAGACCTCGGAAGGGACGGCGGGAGGTAATCTCAATGAGAACTTGAAGAATATTGGGAAATTCTTCCGTCGGGATCTGGGTGGATTTGGTGGGAGGTTCGGTCGGAGTACTGAAGATGGAGCTTAGTGGTGGGCACTGCTCTTGTTTGATTATTCTTTTTTCTTTATGCTTTTCTATTTTGTTGGAGCGTGGATACCACGTGTTGTGGTTAGAAGGTACATAGCTTATATCCAGGCGTCCTTTCTATAGTTAATGTTTGATGGGGTTGTATCTGGCATTTGTATACCATTTGGACATACTGTGCTACTTTCTTGCTACTTTCATGATACTTTGAGGCCAACTAGTTCTCCATGTAACTAGGAGCGGACAGCAGGACAGATACCAGCAGAGACAAGAAAGACAATCGCGGGACCTTGCCTGAGATCACCGTTGGTATCACGGGCTAGGTAGCACCACAGCAGGCATGACCTTAAGCATATTTGAATAAGACACATACAATTCGATTTCGAACAAAATGAGTACAAGGATTGCTACGAATAGTGAACGGAATGTAACTTAATAATTCCATTGAGTGTTGAAAATCAACTAAGACAACAACACAAGCGAACATATATCCTAATGGCATCATCCAGCTACAGAATTGCCTACGAGATATCAGCCTACTGTTGCAAGGCGAGGATCTGTAATCTTTTCGCAAGTTAGCAATTGTTTGCAAATTGAGTCAAAACAAAGTGAGAGGCAAAAGCAATGTGTGAAGGGTATGGCGTCATCAAAAAATTAGAGTGTTGTTGTTGCTGTTTTTAATCTTCAAAGCGTCCCAGAGAGGGACATGATGCTCGGGGTTAAAAATGTATAATCATCCGCCAGCGTGAGAGGGTAATGTGTGTCGGGGAAAGAAAAGAGTGTAAAAGAATGGTTAAAACTCACCAATTCATTGGAGACGACAATGGAGCGCGGCTACGTTCCATTATACGAGTCCTGGGTTTCCGAAGAGTCCATTGCCAAAGCATTATATTTCATTGCCAGTAGCTTTTTCAAGCGCCGGTTCAAGTAAATCTAATACATGGCATCGTCCTGTGGAAGAGGCGTTTAGTCAAAGAGACCGAAGCCCATGTCCTCATCGGACTCCTCCTCATCCTCAGCGGGAGCGGCGGCAGCGGGAGCGTCACCACCGGAGGTGGCAGCGGCAGCGGCAGCGGGAGCAGCAGAGGCGTAAGCATCGGGGTTAGCGATGCGGTCCTTGAGCTCATCAATCTCGGGCCAGCTGTAGTCGGTCTCGATGGCGACAGCGAGGACCTTCTTGTAGCCGTTGATGAGAGAGTGCATGACGGCGGGGAGGGTAGGGTAGTTGGCAGCCAGGGAGATGGCAGTGATGGTCTGAATGGCCTGGGAGAAGGTCTTCAGGAGCTGCTCATCGGTGATGTCGAGGACATCAGCGCCGAAGCACTGGCCGTTGTCGTAGACCTGCTGAATGGTCATACCGTAGGTGAAGGGAGAGATGTTCAGCAGGTTAAGGAGGGTAGCCTCGGAGGCACCGACCTTGTTACCGGCCTCAACGAGCTTGAGGTCGGAGACAATTTCGATGGTACCACGAGCAATCTTGGTGGGGACACCAAGAGCCTGGAAGAACGCGGTCTTACCGGGTTCCATACCGGTGTTACCACCGGGGATCCAGACGTCACCGGGGGCGACGGCACCGGCACGAGCGGGGGCAGCGACACGGTTGGCAAGGATCTTCTCCTTGATGGCCTTCAGGTCGGCGTTGGTGAAGATGAAACCAACGTTGCCTGGGAGTTTTCATGTTAGCCAATTGGTCATATGCGACAAGTAAAAGTAATACACACCCTTAACGTGAGGCAGAAGACGCTCGAACTCGGGGTTCTCGGTGATGAAGCCCTTGAGAGCACGACGAACCTAAAATACATTCAGTCAACGAGCAGTTCAAGACAGCCATTGTCAATTGAGAGACATACCATGGTGTTCTTTCCCATCAGGACGACACCCTCTCCACGGAGGGAGATACGGATCTCGTGCATCTGCTGAGAGCTGACATTGTCGACACCGACAATGAAGACGGTGCGGTACTCATCGAGAAGCTGCTTGAGCTTCTCGAAGTAAGCGGTCTTGGTAGCTGACTTGCCCCCCATTTCTCCTTAATTTCGCTGAAGATAGGTTGTTTAAGGACAAGGTCGTTGTTGTGGTTAATGAAGAAGAGAAAAGGTTTGGTGCGATTTCGGGAAAACTTTTTGGTGCGTTCGCTAGTGGGTCACGTGACGTAAAAAGTAGACCCGCCCATATGGACTTGACGAGAGACGACGGACTTCGATTGCCATTGCGATACGAGTCTATTCTGTGCATTCGTGGTCTTATCTGGAGTTGGATTGGTTTATATATCCAGCTGGGTCGCCCGCTTCAACATGCCTTCTCTGCAGCACCCGTTTCAGTGTCTGCGATATGTCGCAAGAGAATCAGCAGGCCAGTCTGATTTGCTAATTGCTACTGCTGGTGCCAAGGTCTATTCATACTCTGCTTCTACTGGCGAATGTCTAGATGTTTTCCCGAGTGCGTATGAATTGGCCGTCTCGGACGATCTCAAGAGTCCCCCGGGCAAGAGACGCAAGCTATCTTCGCCTGAGCAGAAGGATGAGCAATCCGAGTCTGCAGATAAGGGGTCGAAGGAAGAGGTCAAGCTCACTTGGTCCAACATTCCCCTCCTAATTGTGGCCAAAAGCAAATATGTAATCTTCCTTACTGCCGAGGACAAGTGTGTCCGAGTCTACAGCTTGAGCGGCAATGGACAATTCGTAAAGGAGAGCGTCCGGTAGGTTATCGTTTGTCCGTTTCAATTTCATCAAGCTCATTTGTTTTAGAACAATGCCAAAGCGGCCAAGTGTGTTGGCTCTGACACCTGATGAAAATGACATCCTGTGCGCCGACAAGTTCGGCGATGTGTACATCATTCCCGTGATTCCCAGCTCAGAGTACAAGCGAACCGTGGCCGAAGAGAAGGAGTATACTCCATCTGCCACTAATCTCACTGTGCATACGAGACGCAACCTGGAATCTTTGGAGCAGCAGAAGAGACAAGCTGCGTTGAAGAAGAAAGCCTCAGTAGAGACCACTGCACTCAACTTCGAGCATCAGGCCATCATTGGTCATGTTTCCATGCTGACAGATATGGTCTCTGTCACCAGGCCTGCAGACTCAAGCATCAGTCACCCAAGGAGTTACATCCTGACTGCGGATCGTGATGAGCATATCCGTGTATCCCGTGGTCACCCCCAAGCGCATGTCATTGAACAATACTGCTTTGGTCACACTTCTTTCATTAGCAAGCTTTGCATTCCTTCCTGGGCACCGGATGTTCTCGTCTCAGGTGGTGGCGACAAGCATTTGCTTGTGTGGAACTGGGTTGGGGGTCAGGTCTTGCAGAAGGTCTCTCTGTCTGAGTCTGAAACCGACATCAGTGTTTCTGGAATCTGGGCTGTCTCCATCAATGATACGAACAACATCTTTGTTGCAATTGAAGGGTATGTGCCACTGAAGTCGTGATCACTATCAAAACTAATACAGGAAGCAGATCTTCGCAACTTCTTTGCTACACCCTCGAAAACGACAACACGCTAAAGCAACAAGAGACCCTTCAGCTCTCAGGCAATGTAATTGATCTGGTTTCGATCAGCTCCAAGGGCAGCATTGTTGTTTCCCTAGACAACCTGCGCGAACCCAACTCGACCAGTGTCTGGAGATCATCTCCCCAGGCTCTTCTGGAAACCTTCCGAGTTGAATATGGAAAATGGATCCCTACGGAGGACTCAGTTGTTTCCAAAATCAACGATAAGGACAGCACAATCGTTGAGGCGGAATTGGACGAGAAGACCACCAAGTCGCTAAACGAACAATTGTACGGTTTGTCTGTTCTCCGGAAGAACCCTGCGTGGGATTAAAAGTGGGCATGTTTCTATGTAGGTTCAGCAAATAGTTTAGATATCTCCAAATTCGCATGAGACTATGAAGAGTAATCTATGTTTAATTGGCAAAAAATGAGAAATAGTATGTAGAAATCGCTCGGATCTTTGAGTATATATATACGGGTCGTGGATCAACAGAGATTTTGGTTCTTCTTTATTCTCCGAGTGAACAGATATTCAGTAGTCTGCATATTGAATTTCTGATGTAAATGATTTCAACACTAGAAAAAATGTGAAGCAGCTTATTACGTTCAACGTAGCGCCTTTCTAGATCGAACCTCCCGAGGTTCCGATCCAATCGCGGCCCGCGGCACCCGGAGAACTTGAATTCGACTTCCCCTCCTTCATCCCACCACATCACACAATGCAGGAGCAATTTGAGCCACTGAAGAACGATTTGCTGCTGAGGGCTGCTCGGGGTATGTCGAATCTGATTTTTTTCAACTTGACCGGAGCTGATAATCGCAGGCGAGAAGGTGGAGCGTCCTCCCATTTGGGTCATGCGACAGGGTAAGTTATTACTACCGAGCTCACAAACTGAAGCATCTATCTGACCTTGATCCTCTCTTTAACAGCTGGTCGCTATCTCCCCGAGTACCATGAAGCAAAGGGAGGACGTGACTTCTTCGAATGCTGCCGCACACCCGAAATCGCCTCGACCCTGACTCTCCAGCCTATCGAACGTTATGAAGGCCTCATCGATGCCGCTATCATCTTCTCCGATATCCTGGTTATTCCCCAGGCTATGGGTATGGCCGTAGAGATGGTGGATAAGAAGGGACCTCATTTCCCCGAACCCCTCCAGTCGCCCGACGACGGACAATACGCCAAGGTGATGGAGAAGGAAGTGGATGTGAAGACAGAGCTGGATTACGTCTACAAGGCAATTTCCCTCACACGCTTCAAGCTGAAAGGCCGCGTGCCTCTCATTGGCTTTTGTGGCGCGCCGTGGACACTGCTGTGCTACATGGTCGAAGGCGGTGGTAGCAAGCTCTTCGTGCAGTCTAAGAAGTGGGTGTACAAGTACCCGAAGGAGGCACAGGCTCTGCTTCAGAAGATCGCTGAGATCTGCGTGGAATACCTCGCCCTCCAGGTCGCCGCCGGTGCGCAGTTAGTGCAGGTCTTTGACTCATGGGCTGGCGAGCTGTCTCCCACTTCGTTTGCTTCCTTCTCGCTTCCCTACCTGCGTCACATTTCCGCCAATCTGCCCAAGCGCCTGCAGGAGATGGGCTTGGAGCCTGTTCCTATGACTGTCTTCGCCAAGGGCGCTTGGTACGCTCTGGACGACCTTTGCAATTCGGGCTACAATGTCGTTGGTCTGGACTGGCTGCACGATGCTGGTGAGGCTATGCGCATTGCCAATGGCCGTGTCACCATCCAGGGTAATGCGGACCCCGGCATGCTGTACGGTGGCCCCCCTGCTATTACCGAGACTGTCGAGCATATGGTGAAGGGATTCAAGAAGGACAAGCAGGGGTGGATCTGTAACCTGGGTCACGGTAAGTGTGCCTCATATTAGGGTTATATCAAAAGCTAATTGGCCATGTAGGTGTCACGCCATTTGTTGACCCCGAGCACCTCAAGTTCTTCTTTGAGGAGATCCACCGATTGACCGTATAGTTGGACCATGAACATTAAAAGTGGTCGGCTTCTTCCCCGACTGAGATCATAAAGGACTACGACTACATAGGAAAGGAAAGCACTCCCAGCTCACGATATGACTCTTTTCAATTCTCAGGGTATTTAAGGCTATACAACGCAGCCTAATGAAACTAGACAGCGATATCCTCATTCCTGTACCGAATCCAGCATCAGTATCAAAGACTGTGAACACAAGAAAGCCAATGCAGCCACGCGCATCACAGCACCTAAAAGCACAAATAAACGGGAAAGCAAAAGCCAAAGGCAAGAAAGAAACAGAAACATACCATAGCTCCGGCTTTTCCTTCATAAAATTGGCCATCAATTCCTTGCACTCAGCACTATCAAGGACAACAACCTCCTTCCCACGGTTCTTGAGCAGCTCTTCACCACCCATAAAGCTCACGTTCTCACCAACAACCACACGCTTCACCTTGTAGAGGATGCAGGCGCCAGTACACATATCACAAGGCGAGAGAGTGGTATACATAGTGGCACCCTCATAAGCGGAAGCAGGAAGCCGGCCGGAGTTTTCAAGCGCCGACATCTCAGCCTTAGACAATTAGCGTTAGCATATCATGATCCCTACTAGTAGATCTAGATCTGATCTAGAATTGATCGGATATAGTATATAGTATATTAGATAGTATCAAGGTGGTGACTGACATGCAAGACAGCGCTCCCCTTCTGCACGCGCATGTTGTGGCCTCGGCCTAGGATCTTGCCGTCTTTGGATACTAGAGCGGCGCCGATTGGGACGCCTCCCTCGGCCAGACCTTGCTTGGCCTCCTCGACAGCGGCGATGAATCCTGGATCTTGTTCCATAGTTGAGTTGTGGCGGTTCAAGAAGAGAAAATGGGATATGTATAAGTTATGTCTAGTTATCTACAATCGGAGACTTCCGCCCCTCTATGACGGGTGGACCATGAAAAGCCTTCCCCTCCGCCTTTATCGATAAGTGGTACCGTAAGTGGCAAGTGGCGAGTTGAGATTTTTCGATTACAAAGTTTGTATTATTGTTGGTAATGTATTGAAGAGGAATGCAATAGAATATAAGTTGTCCATGTAGAGTCTTATGCATGTCCTGAATACATAGGCAGACAGATAGGGCATAATCTTAGTCAGCCAAATTTATAGAAACACGTCGAAGTCCATCGAAGACCGCGGAACCCCGTAGAATCAACGCTCGGGCCATAGAAAGAAACCGCCAGAAGAAGGCATTAGAGTAAATAGCTGTAAATAATGAGATATTAGTAGAGAAATCGCCTTTTTCTTCAGTAGTTTCAACAAAGAAATCGAGATCAAATCCAGATCCTAGGTTGCCCTGGTAATTAATACGAGTCCCATACAGTACCTGGGCAAAAAAGTTACTCAGCCTTTTTTTTTGGTATCCGCAGATAACATAACCATCTCTTCTCCATCCACTTCTCATCGCTCTTGACCCTTGTGCCCCTCCATATCTCCCTGGGTTTCCATCAGTCCCTCATTCCTTCTTTTCGACCCTTTCTCATTTCCCTTTCACAATGGTCAAGGAAACAAAGTTCTACGACCTCTTGGGCGTATGTTTGATCCGTCCCTCCAGTTCGCTTGTCCAAAACTGACCGTGTTTCATTGATTTCAGGTTGCCCCCGGCTGTAGTGAGGCCCAGCTTAAAACTGCCTACAAAAAGGGTGCTCTCCGGTACCACCCTGGTACGTGAAACAATCCGATAGCGTTTTCCAGAAACCCCCCAAAACTGACATCGAATCTGTCTGTAGACAAGAATGCCGACAACCCCGAGGCCGCAGAGAAGTTCAAGGAACTGTCGGCCGCTTACGAGTGTCTCTCCGACCCCGAGAAGCGTCAACTGTACGACCAGCTTGGTGAGGAGGGTCTGGAGCACGGTGGTGCGGGCGGTGGCATGAACGCCGAGGATCTGTTCTCGCAATTCTTCGGAGGCGGCGGCGGCGGTCCCTTCGGTGGAATGTTCGGCGGTGGTGGTATGCGCGACCCCGGCCCCAAGAAGGCCCGCACAATCCACCACGTTCACAAGGTCAACCTGGAGGACATCTACAAGGGCAAGGTTTCCAAGCTCGCTCTGCAGAAGTCCGTCATCTGTGGTGGCTGTGATGGCCGCGGCGGTAAGGAGGGTGCCGTCAAGGACTGCACAGGCTGCAACGGTAGCGGTATGAAGACCATGATGCGCCAGATGGGTCCCATGATCCAGCGCTTCCAGACCGTCTGCCCTGACTGTAACGGTGAGGGTGAGATTGTCAAGGACAAGGACCGCTGCAAGAAGTGCAGTGGTAAGAAGACCGTTGTGGAACGCAAGGTGCTCCACGTCCACGTCGACAAGGGTGTGCGCGATGGTCACAAGATCGAGTTCCGCGGCGAGGGTGACCAGATGCCTGGTGTCATGCCCGGCGATGTCGTCTTCGAGATCGAGCAGAAGCCCCACCCCCGCTTCCAGCGCAAGAACGACGACCTATTCTACCAGGCTGAGATTGATCTGCTTACCGCTCTTGCTGGCGGTTCCATCCACATCGAGCACCTCGACGACCGATGGATGACTGTCAACATTGCCCCTGGTGAAGTTATCACTCCTGGTACGTACCATGTTCCATCAATCTGCCAAAGAACAATTGCTAACCCTCTGTAGATGCCATCAAGGTCATCCCCGGCCAGGGTATGCCCTCGTTCCGTCACCATGACCACGGCAACCTGTACATCAAGTTCGATGTCAAGTTCCCCCAGAAAGATCAGCTCCAGAACTTGGATCTCCTGGAGAAGGTTCTCCCCCCTCGTCTCGAGCAGACCCAGCCCCCAGCCGACGCCATGGTCGAGGACTTCGAGCTGGAGAGCATCGAAGGCAGCGAAGGCGAGAAGGCTCGTGCCCACGGTGCCGCCGGTGCCGGCCTGGAAGACGATGATGACGATGTGCCCGGTGGTGCCGAGCGCGTGCAGTGCGCTTCGCAGTAAAAGAATTTCGAAGACCGTTCCACACGGCCAGACTGGGGGAATGTCCACCCGTGACGAACTTCGCTTATGATACCAATGTGAAGCGGGCACTCTCACCCCTCCATCTGAACCGGAACAATCTTTCGTGTTTGTCTTTGTGCTTTGCAAATGGCGTTTCTCCGAAGACCCCGGAAGATACCATAATGATATCCTTTCTTTCTCTCGGTTTCCCTTATTCTCCTTCTCATTCCCTGTAATCTCTTTACATTCGCGTCCCCCTCTCCACGTTCTTGCATACTATTTCCTCCCATCTTGCTTTTACCTTTACCTTTGCTTTTCATCTCGGGGGGTTGCGGCGGGTTGGAGTTGTACGTCGAAGCGATACGGGAACGAGTAACGAAACCGAAACCGAAGAATGGAGAATGAGACCACGACGGCCCAGGTGTTTGGCAGAGGGACTCAAAAATACTGATTTGGTTTTTCTTTTCGAAACTCTGGGGTGGGATTGTGGCGTGTGATCATGATGGACTCGTTTTTTTTCTCTCTTGATATCTTTTTTTTTGTTCTAGCATGCACTCTGATGACCCTTGAATAGACATTGCGTGGTTTTTCGTTTCAATGAATCGTTCATCCGTATGGATGGTTTCTGTGATGACATTCAATTTGTAGATGTATGTCAAATATGGACATAGACACGTGTAGAGTGTAGTGTAGAAGGTAGATGAGGCGTAAGAGGAAGTAGGAGAGGCACGAGGTGCGCGGTGGAGATACGACATAGCTTCAAACCCTCAAGGTCCTCAGGCTTGAGTCGTAGTGGGACTGACCATCTCCAATATTCGAGTATGGCTACAAGCGATTGGTCTCTGCAATGATGTTGAATGTTCCAGCATGTGATGGAATCAAGGTGGGTGTTGTGGATGGTATGCACGTTGTGGATGGTAAGGTGAAGAAGAAGAGAGTTGCTTCCCTGAGCGCAGGAGCTCATAAAATCTGCCGCGGGGCAGTCTAATGTTGGAGGTGTTTATTTCCATCTGTTTTCTTGTTTCTTTCTTCGGCTGTTGTGAGATCGATGAACTTTACTTCTGCTCCTTTCTTAACTTGTCCTTCTGTTGCACCTGATTTCCACTGAGATGCCACAGCCTATAATTGGCATTGGACACAGCATAGGTGGCTTACATCTGTAAGACCAGATCATTATATTGCTATTCACCAACTGTTCAGGTGTGACAAGTGGTCGTCCCGCGAGGCGGCAGCAGTAAGCTTCCAACGCAGTCCTCATAACAAAATCTGAAGTCCACGAGTTTTGAAGATATGGATCAAATACGCACTGCGCGACACCCCGATAGCAATCTATCTTTCAGATAGAGGACCATGCAACAAGTTGCATTGACGACGACCAGCCACCAAGAAGTGTTCATGTTCACAGGGCCAATTTGGGACCATTTAGGCCGATAAACTCCGAAATATCGGCACAGCAAGGGGCGGTAATGGGGGGTGCAGCGAAAGGTCGCGTGAAGGAGATAATGTTGGATCGGGTTGGGCACTTGATTCCTCAAGAGGTTTCTCAATGCTCTGCTGATACTGTTGCCCCTTGGATGAGCTCCGAGTTGAGTCGCTGGCGTTCGGAAGAAACACCCTTTGCTGCTAGGTTTGGAAAGATAAATACTGCCGAGAAAGCCAGCAGTAGTGATCATGGAGAGAAATATATGCTAGCCCAGGGATTCGGCCGCAAGGTAATTCTACATGGAAGCTGTGATACTTTGAGCTATCCGATCTGCTTGACTATATTATTTCTGCCTGAGATCGCTAATATCTTTTGTTCGTACATTTTCTTTTTTCGGGCATGAGATAACAATAGAGCCAGTCATGGTAGTTGTCTTGACGAAATGATAAGTTTTCTACTTTCCCACTGGGCGACAACTACTGACAGACAGCCAAAGTCATGGTCCTACCACCTAGTCTTGATTGCCGTCGTATACATTGTACGCTAAACCCAAGTTAGCTGGATATAGCCCTACTTTACACCATTGTTCATCCACCTGAGTTTTGGATAGTCCATACTGGAGCAAAGTCATGGTTTATGATCAAGTTCGGCGAGGGGTTGGAGTAATAAAATAATCCATCCGTCTTTTTTGTATCTACCCACTGTGTTCTAATTTTAGCAATAAGCCCTGCCCAGTAATAAATGTGCCTAGCCTACAAGGTAAAAGGCAGAGAGACGAGACGATATCTATTGATTGGATGAAGAGACAAGCTCTTGCAACTATCTACAGACATTCTATGCTTCTGGTCTGACACTCTAGCCACGCATCTCAATCTTGCCACCAGACATCCATCTCAACAAAAGATATTGGACCCACCAATAACCGATATCTTCTCCTTTGCAAGGACAATTACTTACAGATGGCTTGAGCGATTCCAAACGCAGTTCAGTTCTTGTAGCACTTGACAGAGCTCAATGAGCCCGCAGTGATGTCGTTATTACCAGGGGCTTGGATGTCGCCCGTACTACCGCCATTGCATTTGGTTGAGCTACAGAAAAGTACAAGTCAGCTAGTATATCACCTCCAAAACACAAGCGGAGAGCACATACTCCCAGAAGCGACAACGGTACCCATTAGGGATGCTGACGGACTTGACATTGTCCATGACGGGACTGCCATTCAAGCTGACTGTATGCAAGCAAAGGATTAGATATAGCCATGACGGTTGACTTGACAGTGAGGTTGATAGCTTGAAAGGAATCAAAAGACGGGGCTGGGTTATGGTGGATGTGGCCACGTACAGCAATCATTTTGAGTGTAGATCCCAATACTAATGCAGGCCTCCAAGTTGACGTCTGAACAAACATAAACAGTGATATAATCATTTCTCGCCTGGAGGGTGCGGGTCTTGAGGTCGATGGGCTCAGCGCTAGGGGCGGCGGTGACACTGCCAATAGCAGTAGCGAGCATCAGGAAGGCTGTAGTGAAACGCATGATGAATGGTTCAGTTAGGAAACAAGTGATCTTAGAGAAGTAGGATAACCAATATCCCCAGGTCAAGACGTTGCCTTTTATACTCTCTTTTGGATCCCAATTTTTCACCGTCTTTCTAGTTCCCAAATTATGGAGCTGATAACCGAGCATGCAACGTATCTTGGAGGCTTACAACTTGTCTTACATGCAAAATGATACGTGAAGTTGGAACCGAGCTGTCCGTATCTGCGATTTGACAAGTATGTGTTCTAACAACTACGAGAAATGTGCTGGATACAGCATACGTCCTTAGGTACCCTTTACATCACGATAGTAGCCAAAATCGGCTTTGCCTCGTTTCTTTCTCACATTGTTATCCAGTGCCTCACCTGAAGTGAACTATACTGAATTTGGTGTTTAGCCGCCGTGGTATTTGCCAATGTAACCTTAGCGAGTCATGGAATATCTCCGCCTGCAGTAAGACGGACTCAAAGATGAATAATCCCAAAGTCGTCGGGGCAAGATGAGACACAGGATCTTAGGCTAGCAAAGAAAGAAAAATTTCTTCTTTAAAATGAAAACATATCTTGAGTCATCAAACATGGTATCCTATATCAGTAAACTGTGGCGAAAGAGTCCAGCTTGAACGTGGGCGCAAGCAAAAACTGTATCGCGCGGGAATCTCGGGTCGACCCACAAGCGGGGGCTCCCGAGCTGAACTCGACCCCTTAAAGCTTATATGAGCTTGTGTGTGGCTGAATGTATTACCTTAGCCTATTCTATGACCAGTTACCCAATCGGCCTGAATTTTAAATGCTTTTCAATTTAATGATTGGTCCGTAGCAAAAGGGGCTTTTTCTTTCACACCATCAGTTCTTTCCTACGCGGTGGCCTTAGGTGACAGCATTTGTAAAAGCGCGAAGGAACCGCGGTGGGAGTAAGATGCGTGATTAGGCGAAGGAAGCTGGCTTGGTGTATAGAAGGTAAAGTAGGGCTCTCTTCGTAACGAGACTGATTCTTAGACTTAGTAAAGGGGTCTAGGGGTCTAGGGGTCTTTTATAGAATCCTATGATCGAGGTCTATATTAAAGTCTGATAAGTTGTAAACAGATCGTGGAAAGGCAATACTTCATAAGCAAGGCGTCCTCTACTAGGGAGCTGTAAAAAGTAGCAAAGTTACCTAACATGTTCCTCGAAATATCAGCCAAAAAGTCCAATTTTAGAGGATAAACAGAACGAGATGTTAGTGTCTCTTTAGACCTAACTAGGGCGAACGAATACTACTTGCCTGGCAGCTTTTCATAGGAGGTTGCGCGCAGACTTAAATAATCCCAAGGAGGTAAGTTCAAACAAAGGCACCCAATTTTCTATTCATGTTGGCGAGCCTCTCCCTGGAGCGAGCAAGGTGTTTATTTATGCAGATTGTATTTAGAAAATCACGCATAGTCTTTCCGATTCTCGGACTCAATCAAGTCAGACGCAAAGCTGAAAATGGGCATAGGCCATGCATGAGGAGAGCTTCTTGGCAACTGACTAGCACATGATCCATGATCTTTATTTTATGCAAGCTACTGACACATCGCTGCGCAGTTATGATTCACAACATGCGTCTTGTGTATTGGAAAGAAGGCTACCCTAATGGGACCATGAGAACAAGATATGGATTCTAGCTTGTCCCCTCCACACTACTTTCCACAGAGCACCCTACTGAGCACGACATCGAAAAATAACAAAAAAAGAAAAAAGAAAAAAACAAAAAAAAACACATCTCAAAAGACTTCTTGACCCTAAGAGAGCCAATATGCATCCATCTTACAAGTCTGCTGCCGTTCTTCTTCAGCAATAAAAAAAATCATCTAAACTTCTGGTTCACTACTTCCCTCCGCTAACATTTTCAACCAGTCTTTAGCGCTTTAGGTGTTGTTGTGAAAATTGAGAGGCAAGATACTCTTGTTTTAGTCCATACCTAGTTGGAGAGACTACTAGTACATAAATTTAGTGAAGAACAATACAACCAAGTTATGCGGGCATACGCGAAAGTCGCCGTCGAATTCAAAGCTGACATGCCTGGCGGACCCCGCTGTATGTCCAAGAAATACGCGCAACTAGAACATTACCGAGCATATATCTACTTCGTGTCTGTCGATATCAACAAATTCCCAGAACTTGCACATAAAAAGGATTTCACCGTTGTGTCAACCTTGAGGTTTTTCAGAACGGTCAGCAATACGACAGCTTGATCAGTAGCGCTGCACGCGCTCTTAAAGGGAATGTAAGAACTTTGCCGGCTATTGCGTTGACCAATAGCGGTATTTTGATTATTGCAACAGAATGTTGATGTTAGATCTAATTATTTCACGAGGCAGTTATCTTTGATCGCTTGTCAACGAAGGTGACTTTTCGGTTGAATTTCGTCAATGGTATGGAGCTTTTCGGATTTACCACAAGATTAATATAAAGTTACTTTTTCTATGCGCAGATGTCGAAGGTGGTACAACATGGTTGATGGATCAAATTTTGAATCAGTCTTCCTCAAGCATTGTGCAATAACAATGTTAATGCAACGGCCTAGACCTGTGTGGTGATTTTTCAAGCTGACATGTTGCTGACCCAAGGTCTACAGCCACTCATTGACGGACTCAATTCAATCTACTCTACGGGGCCCAAGTTGAGGCTACGCTGCAGCTATATGCGCACTACTGTAGCGTACGACAAGTGGCCAATCATAAGCCCCAGTTTCCAACTTTGCAGACACCATTCGACGCCTAGATAGGTTGAAAAGAATGTCCTAATCTCTTCTTGGCCCCCAGCCGCAGAATTGCTTATGAAGGCGTTGCCTCGCAGCTAGCCCCGCCTCACATCAAGATTTTTATGGCAGGATACCACCTCCCCTGGCTTCAAGACCTGTCAAGAATCTTTTGATCCTCTGTTTACCCAAATTTCTCACCCAGGATGCTTCAAAACTCACACAAGCTGGTTGCCCTGGCTGGGTTGAGCGGTGTAAGCGCCCACACTCTCTTTTTCCGTCATGGAGAATGGGACATGAATGCCCCTGTTGTTTTCATTGGTTATGTATTCCTTCTGCTAGCAACTACAGCTTTCGATACTGTGGTCTGTTCAAAAGCTCAAGACATCGCGTCTAGAAAGTTGGTCATGTGTCATATAGCAGGTGTATATCTAAGTATGCTCGTGTACCGAGCCTTCTTGCATCGCCTCTCTAGATTTCCTGGACCTTTCTTTGCCCGACTGTCAAATTTTTATGTGACTGTCCTGTCAGGAAAGAAATTACAGCTATGTGATGAAATCCAAAAGCTTCACCACCAGTACGGAGATTATGTTCGCGTTGGTATGATACTTTGAACCTTTTATACAGTATCTCTCAACCATACTTACGTTTCTCATAATAGGACCCACCGAGATCTCCATCATTGACCCAGCTGCCATAAAAGTTATCCATGGCGCAACCTCCAAATTTGAGAAGGGGCCCTGGTACACTATAATTGAACCTAGAACCTCTCTTCAGACAGACAGAAATAAACAGACGCATGCGCAGAGAAGAAAGGCCTGGGACCGAGGCTTCAGCACCAGAGGTACAACAATATCTCTTCAAAGCTTTTCCTCTGTGTTTCGGTTCTAATGATTCATTTCCCTTCTAGCACTCCGCGATTATGAGCCAAGAATCACCCTTTATACAGATCAATTAATCGCAGGCATCGAAAAGCATGTCGGGAGTCCCATGAACATGACGCCTTGGTTCAACTATTACAGTTTTGACGTTATGGGAGACATGGCATTTGGACACTCATTCGACATGCTCGTTACTGGGGAGGATTCTTATATCTTACGACAAGTTCACGATGATATGAAGAAGATTGGGCTTTTCAGTCACTTGACCTGGCTATTTCCTTTTGTCAAAAGAATACCAGGGGTCAATAAGGACTACCTGAGATTATGGAATTGGGTCACTTCCCATGTTCTACATCGGATTCAGGTCAGCTACATTACATCTGTCCGGGCATGATATGAGGTAGTAAGTACTGACGACCGAGGCCCTAGAATCCCCCAGAGATACCCGATGTGTTCTCGTGGATCCTGAAAGCATTTGACGATGGGCCGAAAGCAGAGCAGGACCACCTTAATCTTCAGGGTGATGCTTATCTTATTATTGTTGCCGGCAGGTGAGTTTACAATAATCTCACCGAGAGAATAGAGGATAGGGTTAAGACAACCCGAAAAACAGTGACACAACCGCCGCCGCATTAACCAACATTCTGTTCCATCTCGTCAAAAACCAGGCGCTATACAAGGAGCTCCAGACTGAACTAGAGTCATACTTGCCAGAGCTTTCCTACGTCAAACTGACGAGCTCCAAACTTCTCGACGCAGTGATCAATGAAACACTCCGGTTGCACCCAGCCGTGCCATCTGGCGTCCAACGCGTAACTCCAGCCGAGGGAATCAAGATTGGCGAGACCTATATTCCTGGGAATACGATGGTTGCCATACCAATGCATACCTTGTTCAGAGGCAAGTCTATCTGAAAAGATCCCTTTAAGAGTATATCCAA
Source organism: Penicillium antarcticum (assembly GCF_028974205.1). NCBI lineage: Eukaryota > Fungi > Ascomycota > Eurotiomycetes > Eurotiales > Aspergillaceae > Penicillium > Penicillium antarcticum. The sequence goes on from NW_026695302.1 coordinate 374,002, forward strand.
TACTAAGTGAGTATCCCAGACGAGCGTCTCTTCCCGCGACCAGACGAGTTTCTGCCTGAACGATGGACGACACAGCCAGAGCTTGTCAACGATCCATCTGTATTCATACCCTTCTACACCGGTAAGTTGTCACTGCCCCCATTTCCGTTTTCCAGTGCTGACACTGCCAACCAGGTCCGTACTCTTGTGTCGGGAAGCAGCTTGCTCTGATGGAGCTTCGCCGTGTCACTGCGGAAATTGTAATTCGGTATGATGTGTCGTTTGCGGAGGAACAAACCGAAACTGCGTTTTTGAATGGGTATCGGGATACATTTACTACTGTTCCTGCGCCGTTGAAAGTTGTATTTACCAAACGGGGAGAGTCAAATTTGGAAGTGAGCTGAGATGACTCGAAGACTTGTACCTACCTTCCCATCTACTTAGAAAGTGTATGAATCGAAGCATAAAATAACGCGATCGACTAATCAGAAGTAAGCCAAATGTCAGTTCTTGTCACATGGGAGGCAAAGTTCAATCATTCCGACCCCACCAGAGCAGTGTACCGAACTCAACTCCCAAAGAACCTTGAAATCCCCAAGCAAGCTTATCCAAATACCCCAGTAAACCCAAGAGACCGGGAATCCCAAACCAAACAACCCGCTGGAACCCTGCATATGCAGCTTCCAGGTCCGAGACCCCTCGCACCCCAAAAAAAGCTGCATCCTGACATCAGCCACGGCGAAAAAGATCAAAGCACAGCAAATCGAAACAATTTCATGGCGTACTCAGGGACTGAGATCACCAAGACTAACACATCATCGCCATAGCTAATCTTGTATACGGAGACCGAGGTACTCCGCACTCCGGAAAGAAAAGGGGTTTATCCTAGCGACACTAACCCAATATCAACACAAAAGTAATATAAGTAATATCAGCGGCAGCGGTATAGCGAAGGGGAAAACAATAGAAGAAGAAAAAACGCCTTTGTAGGCTGGTCGACTAAGAAGATTAATCAAGCTTGATAAGCCCGTCGGGATGGATGACAGAAACTCGTATTGATGCAGCTGGGAGGCTGAAACAGAGCCAAGTGAGTGGGCGTGAACATGCCTCTCCAAGGGAGAGAGAGTTACATGTCGCGATCAGCTAGCTTAGCACGTGCGGTCCTGTACGACCGAAGGCGTCTGTCTGCGTTTGCAGATCTCGCATAGATTGGAGGGTCAGGTGCAGTATGGCCCGGCGCCACGAACTCTTCTTGAGGTTGTAATTTGTAAGGATATCGGGTTCGTTTGCTGGCCATAGGTGGGTTGGATCTAGGTCAGTTCTGTGCAGGGTATAGGGGGATATCGTCGTGTTGCGTGATATCTGAGCCAACCGCCGAGGATTATAATATCATAGCTATCACCAGTATAGAAGGCAAGCAAGTTGAAGTTAACTGACAGCCAAAAAAATAAACTTCAGACACCGCAAAGACGCAATCAAGATCTAGATGGCATCATCGGGTTTAACGTTTTGGGGATTCATGCATATTTTAGCGTACATCGGATTGTCGGGCTTGGATTCAGGTGTCTTTGCCTTTTTACTACAGTAGGTTGCCTCGACGTAAACGTGCATTTGTCGTGACGGCTAGTGTATCATCCCAACCTTTGAGGCCAGGGTCTGACACCACTAGAACGACCGGAACCCCGGTCGTGGGCCGATCATTAGGAGAGAGGTGTTCACTGTATGCACCTAACAGATAGAGTAGGGGGCGCCGAGCCCACACGGACCCTGCCAAGGGGATGCGGATAGACGAGGTTAATAAGATAGGGGGTTTGGACCACGCGGCGGATGTGGGGATCTGGCGGGAGACGTATACGAGTACGTAACTAAGAAGCGTTATGCTGTGTAATGCTGTGTACTCGGTACTCCCGTAGCTGTGAATAATTAAGTTATCGGATGTAAAATTAGAATGTCATGGAAGTGTATTTCCTTGGTCAGCCAAGGCGGTGACACCAGACAGAAAGATGAGAAGATTCTTGAAATTCGACGTGGAACCAGATTCCTCACAGCTTTCACCATCGCACGTTGAGATTGCGTGTTCTGTATGCCTTTTGATTGGCGGTTCAGACCCACCCCTGATCGTCTCGGGGCAAATTGGGTGGAGGCGCACTTTCATTCGTCATGCGGCTGCTTGGCATTCGGGAAAGAAGTCATCTATGAACATGAGTCTGTGAGCCAAAGTCATGGGGGCAACGGGCTTGTTCTGTGCTCTTGGTATCTAATTTGTAAGGATTGGCTAATATATCTGGCACAGAATGAATGTCTCTTGTAAATAAAGCCAAGTGTCCGCCTCCTTGGAACCCCGCTGGGCGGAAGCAGTGCTCCATCCGTCGTCATCCTTCCAGACCGGCGGAGTGGGACCTGTGGATGCTCAGACTTGATCGGCTTGCGATCATCGGGCGGGAGCCGTGTGAAATTGTTGTTCTTCAGACGGACCTTCGCTTTGATGTGCCATTTTTGTTTCTTCTTCACATCTCCCAAACCTCGTGTTCAGCCAAGCGAGCTAAGCGTGGGAAAAATCAAATCCTAGATTGCATTTGGACATTTTGATATTGCGCCATTTGCATCCGAATCACGAACGGCCCCTATACCCTTTTCGACATGCTGGTTTGATTTAATTTGACTTCCTTTTATATCTTTGATCATCACCAGTTTTTGGGGTCTTCACTCCTACTTCGAATTCTCCGTTTCACACGTGGTCCTCGTGGCTGTCAACGCCGGCTATATTTGAATTCCGGTAGCAATCATGAGCCGTGAGACCACCTCCAAGCTGGGTCATACCCTGGCCAAGGGCCTCGGTATCAAAACCACCTACAGAGACCCTCTGGGGGCTACATCGGGTTCCGAGCCCGTCACAAGAGGTGAATCGACCTTTTCTATGGGCACCGTCGACACATATTCCTACAATGAACCTGAGCCAACAAGTCTCGACTGGATTCGCGAGATCACCCCCTCCGGACGCCAATTCGTGCAATATCTCATCAACCTGTTCCCTTTCCTCACTTGGATTTCCAACTACAACCTCCAATGGCTGTTTGGTGACATGGTTGCCGGTATCACTGTTGGTGCCGTCGTCGTGCCGCAGGGTATGGCCTATGCCAAGCTCGCTGAGCTGCCAGTGCAGTTTGGTTTGTACTCGTCCTTTATGGGTGTTTTGATCTATTGGTTCTTTGCCACGTCCAAGGATATTACCATCGGAGTAAGTGATGCCCGGCCAATGAAAGAGAGAATGCGTACTGACTTTACCAGCCCGTGGCGGTTATGTCGACTTTGACTGGAACAATTGTGCTCGATGTCCAGAAGATTTACCCTGATTACCCTGCCCATCTGATTGCTTCTTCTCTCGCTGTTATTTGTGGTGGCATTGTCTTTGTGCTGGGTCTTTTCCGCGTTGGTTTCATCGTGGATTTCATCCCTCTCCCTGCCATCTCTGCCTTCATGACTGGTTCCGCTTTGAGCATTTGCTCAGGCCAGGTTTCCACCATGCTGGGTGAGACTGCTGACTTCAGTACCCGCGGTGCTACCTACATGGTCATCATCAACACCCTCAAGTACCTCCCATCTTCCACCATCGATGCTGCTATGGGAGTTACTGCTTGTGCGATGCTTTACATCATTCGTTCCGCATGCACATATGCTGCTAAGAAGCAGCCTCAGAGGGCCAAGGTTTGGTTCTTCATCTCAACGCTCCGGACCGTCTTCGTGATCCTGTTCTACACTATGATCAGTGCCGCCGTGAACTTGCACCGCAGGGATGATCCCATGTTCCAGCTCCTCGGCACAGTTCCTCGTGGTTTCCAGCAGGCTGCTGTACCCGTCATGGACCGCAAGATCATTGCCGCATACGCCAACCAGCTTCCAGCTGCTGTGATTGTTCTTCTTATTGAACATATCGCCATCTCCAAGTCTTTCGGCCGCGTCAACAACTACACTATCGACCCCTCCCAAGAATTTGTGGCTATTGGCGTGAGCAACCTCCTTGGACCTTTCCTTGGTGCTTACCCTGCTACTGGTTCCTTCTCCCGTACTGCCATCAAGTCCAAGGCTGGTGTTCGCACGCCCCTGGCTGGTTGCATTACTGCAGTCGTTGTGCTGTTGGCTATTTACGCTCTGCCGGCTCTGTTCTTCTATATCCCTAAGGCGTCTCTGGCCGGTGTCATTATCCACGCGGTCGGTGATTTGATCACTCCCCCCAACACCGTGTACCAGTTCTGGCGTGTGTCCCCGCTCGATGCAATCATCTTTTTCATCGGTGTCTTTGTCACCGTGTTCACTTCTATCGAGTACGGTATTTACTGTACTATCTGTGTCTCAGTTGCAGTTCTGCTCTTCCGCGTGGCCAAAGCCCGTGGCCAGTTCTTGGGCCGTGTCACCATCCACTCTGTGGTCGGCGATCACCTGTTGGACACCGATGGAAAGTATGGATCTTTCGGAAACAACAAGACTCCTTCCGACGACGAGGAGCACCACCACCGCACCATCTTCCTTCCCATCAACCACGGCGATGGTTCCAACCCGGACATTCAGGTCGAGCAGCCTCTCCCCGGTATCTTCATCTACCGCTTCGCAGAGGGCTTCAACTACCCCAACGCCAACCATTACACCGACTTCCTTGTTCAAACCATCTTCAAAAACACCCGCCGAACCAACCCCCACGCCTACCGCACTCGCGGCGATCGTCCTTGGAACGATTCCGGTCCTCGCCGCGGCAAGGAAGGCAGCGACGACGACTCACACCTCCCCCTGCTCCAAGCTGTCATTCTCGACTTCTCGTCCGTGAACAACGTCGATGTAACCTCCATTCAGAACCTGATCGACGTTCGCAATCAATTAGACCTTTACGCCTCCCCCCGCTCGGTCCAATGGCACTTCGCCCACATCAACAACCGCTGGACAAAGCGCGGTCTCGCCGCCGCAGGCTTCGGCTACCCAACCCCCGTCTCCAACGAAGGTTTCCACCGGTGGAAGCCAATCTTCTCCGTCGCCGAGATCGAAGGCAGTGCCTCAGCTGCGGCCCACGCCGAGATCATCAACAACCAGCGCGAACAGGCCTACCACAAGCATGAAGACGTGGAAGCAGGCCTCAAGTCGGAGTCCAACACCACAGAGCGCGAGACCTACGGCATCGAGACATCCTCCGCAGACTCGAACGACGTCATCACTGAAGACAAGTTCCAGCGCGATATCACCGACAGCAAGGCTTACCGCAGTCGTCGCAAGGTTGCGCTCGTGCAAGGCATGAACAGACCTTTCTTCCACATCGACCTGACGAGCGCGTTGCAGAGTGCTGTTGCCAATTCGTCCGACGAGGTTCCTCACCTTGGTTGATTTCTCTTCCCTTTCATCTTCATCTGATTTGCATTGCATCTCTTCTCCCTCTGCATCGATCATGCTATCCTCCCTGGTTTGGAGTCTGAATTGATCTGATCTGATATGCCCCGATAATGACCTGTTAATCATTTCCCCTTCCACACTCACATGTTACATTTCACAATTGACATTTGACACCCGTTGTCTTTTGTGCCTGTTCTCGTTCTTGTCTTATCTTGTCTTGTCTTGTCACTTAGCACTGTCTATATTGATCGGATGCATTCCTGGAAAAATGGACATCCTGTTGTGTATTCTTTCGGCGCTATTCCCTTGGTTTACGTGGGTTGGTTTATTGGAAGAAAAGGAATGGAACTGGAATTCTTCGGCTTTGGCTGAATTGCTTCCTAGATATACCCCTTGATATTTTGAATATATCGAATTTATAGATCGTTCTTTGGTGATTTACTTCTCGTGTGATTATGCAACTGTACTGCGTAACTCGTAGACAGATGAATGTTTGCTTTACGGTACATTGACTGCAATACCGTTGCAGACGGCGGAGCTTCAAAGGAGCCCCTCTCCACTTCTCGCAGCCCCATTAGGGAGGATGTCATTCTTATTCTACTGATTTCTACAATCGAGGTAAGAACAAAGGGCCTTGGAAATTCAAACTAGGCTGCACCTCTTCGATAGATTATATATCAGAGCCTCATTGTAGCCTCGCGAATGCCATAAGGGTGTTGATGGGCTGTTTTTGTATCATGAAGGGGGAATTGCTGAGAGTGGTTTCCTTAGGAGAGTCGAAGGATCAGGATCAAGAGTTGTCACTAAAGCCGAGTAGGAACTTCAACAGTATTTGGCGATGTTAAAAGGTAGCACATCTCTGAGGACTTGGCCCAATCCGTTGCCGTTATTTGGGATTATCTCTTCCGCGAGAACTGAGGGGCTTGGAGTAGGTGCTGTATCCTGATAGTAGACACCTGAGTACCCTCCTATACTCAACATTCCTATGCTGAGCGTTCTCTCCACCGGCTCCACATCTTCCGAGAGTAGCCGCTCAACTCATGGGATGCATTTCTTTTGATGCTAAGGGTCAAAGTTCAGAGATAGCCTTAGAACCTGGCCCTTAGTCTGGCATATTCTATCTAGCTAGACACAAGGTAGGTGCATCTATGAGAGCTGGCTAACCCAATGGCTGTTGAGGGAGTATTTATCCGACAACCGACAGCTCGAGAACTTGTATGGCTAGATAGCTAAATGAAACACATGTAAGCCCGCAATAACAAGTCAAGAAAAGGAAAATATACCGAGTAAACAAAGGAGGTATAAAGCCGATAGAAAGGGCCTCGGTTCAAGACCCTCCCGAGATGCGAAGTACGCTGCATCCACCAGAACACCCAACCTCAGTATTTAACGACTTCCGCTTCAAGTCCAACCATTGAAATTTCACAATGTCTTTGAAACTAAGCTCTCTGCGGCGTCCCGCACTTCACCTTGGCGCGATCACTTCATGCGTCTCACCAGCCCGGATATGCCTCCGATATAGCTCCCACTCTCCAATGGGATCAACAACAACCACCCGCAAGAAAGTAACCATCCAAACCCTCCGCACGCTCTACAAAAGGAACGAACCCATCACAGTCCTTACAGCATCCGACTTTCCCAGCGGGTATGTCGCCGACACAGCGGGTATGGAAATCGTTCTTGTTGGCGATAGCCTTGCCATGGTTGCTATGGGCATGGAAGATACAAATGAAGTAACAATGGACGAGATGCTTCTACACTGCCGCAGTGTGAATCGAGCCGTTAAGAGTGCCTTTACAGTGAGTACCCATCTCAGCTTCAGTCTCCCACCCCCAATTCCAATCCAAATAGACAACATCCACACCCCATCCAACAAACAAACACAAATTAACAACCGTCCAAGATTGCCGACCTCCCAATGGGATCGTACGAAACAAACCCCGAAAAAGCTCTAACATCCGCAATCCGCATGATAAAAGAAGGCGGCATGCAAGGCATAAAACTAGAAGGCGGCGCCGAAATGGCAGCCACAATCTCGAAGATCTCATCAGCCGGAATCCCCGTAATGGCACACATAGGACTGACCCCACAACGACAACACAGTCTGGGCGGGTTCCGCGTGCAAGGCAAATCCGTCAGCGGCGCCGTGAAACTACTCAATGACGCACTAGCCGTACAAAAGGCCGGCGCGTGCCTGGTGCTCATTGAAGCCGTGCCGGCTGAGATTGCGGCGGTTGTGACATCGCGGTTGAGCGTGCCTACTATCGGCATTGGGTCTGGGAATGGGTGCTCTGGGCAGGTTCTTGTTCAGGTTGATATGCTGGGGAATTTCCCCGAGGGGAGGTTTTTGCCTAAGTTTGTGAAAACTTATGGGGATGTTTGGGGGGAGGCGAGACGGGGGATTGAGGCCTATCGGGGGGAGGTCAAGAGTCGGGCTTTTCCTTCCAAGGAGTTTACTTATGCGGTTGATCAGGAGGCTTTGGCTGAATTTGAGAGGATTGTTGAGGGGATACCTATTGAGAAGGAGGAATGAGTTGGGATGGGTTTATAGTTAGATATTTAGCAACTACTCGAATGTAAACTGATGTTGAACCACAACTTGAGGAGGAGGGTGCGTGTGTGCGTGTTCTAGGCTTGACAGATATATATATGGCTTGAGGGGGAGCCCAAGCATACATCCCTCCACACCAACACATATCTACTTCGAGCCAAAGAGAGTCAAGGAACAGGCTCAGCAATTCAACCAGATCAAATCAATACACATATACAATTCCTACAATCCACACCTACTCCTTCCGAATACCCAACTAAACAAATCACCTCAAAACACCCCCAACACCAGCCCACCCAAGCACAAACCCACTAAGCGCCTCACTCATAACACCACCCCCAAACCAAACGTCCCTCCAAGCACCCTTGCGCAAAATGCGCCTCGAACCAGCCTTCCCACCAAGCTGCATCTTCACAACCTTACTCTTGTCATCCATCTCGACAATACCCTCAATCTCGCCAGCATTGCTACCCGGGAAGAAGGAGCCCGCACCACCGCCGTTTGAGCGGTGGATTAGGACTAGGTGGAAGAGTCCTGAGACTAAGATTGTGCCTAGGAAGTAGAAGGCGAAGCCGTAGGTTGATTGCAGGGCTAGGATTCCTGCTGAGAGGCCTAGGAGAAAGGAGGTTAGGCTGTGGAGGGTTGAGAGGACCTGTGTGTTGGTTTGTTAGTTTGTGGTTTTGTTAAAGGATGGTAGTGGGAGGTTGTGGCTTCGGGATATGGTGGTGGCCGTGTAGTGCGGGATAGGGGTGGAATGAGGGATCTTGCTTACGCGGTTGTTGTGTTGAACTGATTCGGGGACGAGGGGGGTTGATTAGCAGGGAGAGTTCCTGCTTTGTTGGTGCCATTTTGGGTGGTGTGGTCTTTTGTTCGCTGTCGATGGGGTGGAGGATATTCCCGGTTGAGAGGTCGATCTGTGGCTCGGTCTTGTCGGAGGTGCCTATCAAGCCTCGAGAGGGTCGTGTGTTGAGCCCAGCGGGAATTGCAATATTGGTTCTGTGGCACAGCCTGAGATGGAGGAGCTTGGGAAGATCGCGGCTTGACAGATGCCCAGAGGTGGCAGCGCGGGTTCTATGGGTGCACGGGCCACATCACCCGTCTCGAGTATCCAATCCGCCTACATAGAACAAGAACTGGAACATTTGTACAGTTTACACGTAAATCCAATAATTCATGTCCTTATCTACTATTAACCCGAATGCAATGTTCAATAATTCCCGAGCCCATCTCATGAATCCGTTCACATGGCAGCGTTTGATACATTCCAGATCCCTCGATTATGCCGCAAATAAATGTAAGAATCACACAAGATTTTCGAGCTTGCCATCGGTGCGGGCCTCCTTAACCTGCTCAAATACCTGTGGGGAATGTTAGCGTGCTGATAAGTGGGGGAGTCGGGTTCAAGAGAGCTTACCTTGAGCATTTTGTTACGGGCACCAAGAGCGTTGACACCGCGGTCCTCCAAAGCTTTGTCGTCAAGCTCAACCAATTCCGTCCATTGCAAATCCTTCAGATTGTCGGTGTACTTGTGGAGCCTGAGGGATCGCAGCCAGCTGGGGATATCCTTCAGAAGGGCAGGGTCAGTGGGGTCTTCTGGGGGCTTGGAGCTGCCACGGCGACCACGCGGAGAGCGGCCTCGGGCAACCTCCGAGTGATCCGACAGGTAGCCCTCGCTACCCAGACCGAACTGTCCAATATTAAGCGAGCCCATTCCATTGCCCATAAGAGGGTTGTTGGGATCATAAGCTGCCAGAAATCCGTTGTTCTGCGGGGAGGTGAAGCCCATAGGGGTCAAACTTCCGCCCTGCATGGCAACACCCGGAGACGATGGGCGAGATCGTCGGCCTGCCATAGCGGCCTGTTGCTGAGCCTGCAAAGCTGCCAGCTGCTGAGCATTGAGAAGCTGACCGGCAACCAGATGTTGTCCACCAAGACCTGGGCTAGCCAAACCCTGGGAGAAGGTCGGGTTGCCGTGGGAGTTCTTTCCTTGGCCATCGTTGGAGCGGGCACGGCGGTACTTGCGAGCATCGTCCAGAGCAATTCGGTTGTTCACCGTCGACAAAGCTGCCAGCTTCATTGCCGTGGCGTTTGCAACCATATCCGCATGCGTGTTAGGGTTCTGGTGCTGCTGCTGACCGAAAGTAGCAGTCATCGGAGTATTGGTCATTGAAGCCCAGCTGTGGTTACCAACGTTGTAAGGAGACAGAAGAGGAGGCTCAATGTCAGGAGCAGGGATATTAGCGGTTTGCGGAAGAGGCGAGCGCATGCCCGAAGACTGGCTGAACTGGCCCATAGGCTGATGTCCGGAGGATGACTTGGGCCGGGCAATCGGGGGCTGGGTGTCTGAAAGACCACGCTGGGCCCAAGGGGACGCCGGCGGCTGGCCCAGGCTGTCCGAGCCGCTGTCAGGCGCAGAAATGGTGGGGGCGACAAATGAAGCACGGTCGAAGACAGCGCTGTTCCGGTTCGATGGAGGTGCGTTACCCGTTTGCTGGGTGAACTCGGCCTTCTTCTTCGCAATGGCAGCGGCGGCATCTGGGAACATCGCATTGATGGTCGAGGAGTCGAGGCCAGAGTTTCGCTTGGCGCCAGGGGAGGGAGGGGGACGTCCGAGAGAGTTACGGGAGGTATCCATATTAAGCTTCGACATGGCATCGCTCAGGCGGCTTGACATGGCATCTATGAGAGTCAGTGATAGTCACACAAATGATTTGCAGATAGGACCATACCTTTTTCGCCAAAGTTGGCGGGGGACAGCAGACCAGACATTGGGTGACTCTGAGACATTTGCTGCAGGACTTGGATGAAGAATCGAATCTGCACCTGAGTGGTCTGCTGTAGCAAAGCATACAGAGCCGCAGTTCTCTCGGCCTCGCTCAACACCCGGAACCATTGTTCGATGGCACTCAGTTCATCCTTGAAATCCTGGTCCAGTGTAGCAGCTGCCATCTCCTCCAATGTAGTCTCGTATTGATCAATGTCAGAGAGCCACTGTTGAGCCGCACGGTCCATCGCATCTTCCGAATTGTTCTGGCCCTGGGATTGCTGACTGAAGAAGACTTCAGATGATGGACGGATGCTTCGGGCGGACAAGGGCGAAGGAAACCCGGACATGTCTGCCGACGCCCGCAGCTGGTGGGATCCGAGGTTTCGAGAGGATGACGGAGGACGAAGCGTGGAATTCGAAGCGTCGGGGGTGCTATTGCGATTGCCAATGATATGACTGGCCATGGTTTGCAACGTGTTGCGAATAGTAAATACAGGGGAAATTACTGCAAAACACCTGCAGCGCCTGCTGAGTTTGCGTAACAAAAAGAATCAGAAATCCCCAAACCAGGAATTCTAGAGTATCAGGCTTGAAAAGACCCAAATCTCGACTTCGACAACGATCGGGTACAGACCAGTCCAGTGGGCTGCACCTCGAAAAGTGTGAAGAAAGTATGAGAGAAATTAAGGCCTGAAACGAAAGAAAGAGACGTGAAGCAATAGTGTGTCAAACACAAGAAAGCCACAGTCCCGAAAGGAAAGGAAAGAAAAAAAGGGTGAGGAGGGAGGAAGAGGAGAAGAGAAGAAGTCGAACCCTGGTGCAGAGGCTTTTCTGTTTCAGGCCGCGATCACGGGTTCCGACCTCAACATTCTTCGACGCGAGCTCTGCGATTTGCGCTTTTTCTACTTTCTGCGCTATTTCGTCTAATTTCGTCTATTCTTCTCTAGATATCTAGGGCCTGGTGGAGATGTTACTATGAATATCTGCCAAGACCAGGCCTGAAACGTCCCAGTGCGCTGTATACTGGCTTGATAACCACGTTGATCCCACGCAGCTGTCAAGTCTGACACTATCCCTTACAGGCTGGTCAGACAATTCTTGGCCATGGCTGACAGGTATTACCCAGACATAACCTCTCCCTCAAAGGAGGATTCGGAGTATCCGGAGATCGATGAAAATGTTCACTATTCATGGCAGCATGGTCAACCTATGGATGATGGAAATGCCCTTTCCTCGGTACTTGATCCTCGTCTTTTTGGAGATCAGATGCAGCCTCCTGAAGACATTTATCGCTTTCCAGGCAAAGTTGAACCAGAGATAGAAGAAGAAGAGTTCTCCTCGGGCGAGTACGATCAGCAATATCCCCCAGTACCTCATATCCCAGGACAATTCGATGAGGCTGCATCTGACAACGACTTTGTCATATCCGGTGAGGAGGAAACGGATAGGTATGTTGGTCAAAGCTCTATATCTGGATGAAGCTAAGACAATTATAGCGATGATGATGACGACGAAGCAGCAGCAGAAGATGATGACGATGATGATTCTGCTGCCAGGAGACGCCGACGCCGAGGAGGCGGGCGCTTCTCCGGAAGATATGGTGCCCGCGGTGGAAAGGGCATCAAGAGAGGTCCACGCAAACCAATTGAACCCGGTCCAGAGTTCAAGCACTTCCATTCAGAGGCCACATCTGCATTCATTGATGGCAATTACGATTATGCCATTGAGCAGGTCATGCAGGCGATTCAAGCCAATCCTGAGATGTTTGCTGCGCATTCTCTACTCTCTGAAATCTTCCTTGCACAAGGAGAAAACGACAAAGCCCTGGCGGCTCTTTTCAACGGAGCTCATACCAGGCCGAAGGATCCTGGCGTTTGGGTCAAAGTTGCTAAGCTTATCTTGGACCGTGCAGGGGATAATCGAAAGTCTGCTTTGAATGATGTGGTCTACTGTTACAGTCGCATCCTCGAAGTCAGCCCCGAGAACTACAACATCCGGTTTCAAAGAGCGGCGATCTACCGTGAGCTAGGTCATAATGGTCGAGCTGCAACGGAGTATGAAAGGTTACTCAAGGAACGACCACACAGCGTCAAGGCCCTGCGTCATCTTGCAGAGACATACATTGACTCGGATGAGATTCAGAAAGCAGTGGATCACTATACAGATAGCATTAATCACTACTTGACTCTTGATCCTGAAGAATGCGAGTTCTCGTGGTCCGATGTCAACATTTATGTTGAACTTTTTGGCTACCTTCAGCAGCCTGCGGAAGGACTGAACTCTCTGAAAATGCTCGCGCGGTGGCTCCTAGGACGGGTTGATGATACTATGTGGGAGGATATGGATGACGACGATCGTGAATGGGATGCTGATGATTCACCTCGACGTATCAAAACAGAAGGATACGTACCTAAACAATGGCCTCGAGAAAGCTATGGACTCGGACTTCCTTTGGAGCTTCGAGTCAAATTAGGTGTCTTCCGCCTGAACATGGGTGAAAAGAACCAGTCTGAAGCATTAGTAAGTGTGATGTTTTGCAGATAATGGACGATCAAGCCCTAACCAGTGAAACTAGCATCATTTCGAATGGCTCAATCCCGAGGATGACTCCGAAGGAGCTCGGATCTTCGACTATGGCGATCTTTTCAGAGAAGCGGCGGATGCACTGAAAAAGGCTGGTCTGCTAGAAGAAGCTCTGCGATACTATACCCCCATTCAGCAAACGTCAGATCATGCGGACATAAGCTTTTTCATGGCTATGGGCGAATGTTGTATACAGCTTGGAAAAGTGGAAGATGCCGAAAGCTGCTTTCTGCTCGTCGCCGAGCACGATCCGAAGCACATGGAGTCGCGGGTGGCTTTAGCGAGACTATATGAGAGCCTTGAAATGAGTGAACAAGCCTTAAAATATGTCAACGAAGCGGTCTTGATTGGCAGACAGGAGAACAGATCCAAGCGAAAAAGAAAGGATACCAGGCTTGAGCAGCTTGCCATTGAATTCAAACTGGCTGAAACAGCAGCCCTCCGGCCACTTGCGCCCAAACCAACAGCTCCAACAGTGCCACTTATGAACGCTACTCCTTCAGCCCAAGGGAGAAGAGGTGAAGGTACTCGAACCGATGATATTCAGTTCCTTTATGCAAAGATGCTGGATCTGCTACCTCGCGTAAAGGAGGGTGCATCAGACGCCATCGAGGATTGGCTTGATATTGCTGATGCTCTGTTGCGAGACTTCCGCTCCAATAGAGCTTTCTATCCAGAAATCCGCAGCGTCGCATTTATGGGATATTCGCGCCCTCAGCAACGCAAGGGCGGAAAGGGTAAAGATCGAACATGGATGGATGAGATGCATGAAATGGCAGGCCGTCTTCATGAGAGTCTGGGTGAGTCGACCAAACCAGTTTGAAGTTATTATACTGACAGTATCTCAGGAGAAGGGACACAAGAACCCCTCCAGGGTGCAATCCCAACGGACTATCACGGAATACCTTTTGATGAGTGGCTCGATATTTTCCTTCAGTATGCCCTGCTCACGGCAGAACAGGGCGAGCCAGAGGAGTCTTACGAGGCCCTTGATTCAGCATCACTTGCAAGCATCTGGTTGCACTCCAAGCCCAAATCTCGATTAATCCATGTGTGCTGGTTTAGTAAGTCTCTGCCTCTTTGATACAAGTTTCTTAGCTTACGCCTGTTTAGCTTGTGCGCTTCGCGTGGGAGATGAAGATACTCTAGCTAACGAAGCACGCTGGTTCATCAAGGAGTACCAGTTTGTCACCGACACTTATCGCCTTTTCTCCATGTTGAGCCACCTGTGTGGTGATCCTCACCGATCCCTCTTCCATTCCTCACCAAACATGAAGTTCATGCTTCGCCAAATCAAAGCGATGGACTTTACCCTGCCTAGTGATATCCCCCGACCAACCCGACAGTCCATCTGGAAAGAACGCGCGACTCTATCCACACGCGACGAAGCCGGTGACCCAATCCCTGCTATGGAACTAGACATCGCGCTCCTAGTACTCTACGGCCACATTCTGTACTCTGGAAACAGTTTCTACCCTGCCTTGAACTATTTCTTCCGAGCCTATGCACTCGACGATCAAAACCCAGCCGTCCTCCTATCCATCGGCCTCTCTTTCATCCACCATTCCCTCAAACGGCAGGCCGAAAATCGACACTACCTCATCATGCAAGGACTATCTTTCATGCACGAATACCGACGTGTCCGCGAGAGACCCGGTAGCCTCTTGGCAGAAAAGCAAGAGATGGAATTTAATTTCGCTCGCGTGTGGCATTCCCTTGGTCTCGCCCATCTGGCGATCGAGGGATACGACAAAGTACTGAAACTGGGCGAACAGATTAAAAAGGAGGCACAGGATAACCAGACAGAGAATGCCTCAGAAAATGGCGGCGATGTAGTCATGGGCGATACTGATCAGCATGAAGCATTCCTCGCGATCCCGCCTTTTGTCGAGGACTTCACACGCGAGGCTGCGTATGCGATGCAGTGCATCTATGTTCTCAGTGGGGATGCAACAGCCGCACAGGCTGTCACTGAGCAGTGGCTCGTTATCTGATTCATGTTCCAACAGTGGTTCTCTTGAAAGGAGCCAATTGCTTTAATGACCTAGCTAGTTTGTACGATGTATGATATTGCTCGAATCTGAAACAAGAATCAGCTAAACAATGAAGTCAGACGCAGTAATAGTCTCTGCCATCATCGACAGTGTAAATGTGGGGCCGAAGCCGAGAGCGGAAATCGGGGATGACAATGGCAACTCGGGGAATGTTTGAGCACTTCGCACTTCGGGCCTTTTCTTTCACGGAGAATTACGGGCTTATATGCGTGTGATCTGCAGCTCTCATTGATTCGGAGGGTTTCTTGCTTCTCTTATCTTGTCCTTCCCCTCAACATCCCCCATGTCTACTCCTTATTGAACGGGCGATAGAACAGACGAGGGAATATTGGGATATTCCACAGTTCAATGACTGTAACAAACAGCCACAGAGTGGAAGATCAACCCGACTCTCCTTTTGAACCTCCTGGATTATCCAGCGGAGATAGTCCGATCACCTCGGCACATTCCAATGGGCCAACGCCGCAGTCGTATGAGCAAGATGAAAAGAGCCTCGAATATAATGTCCAAGATACAGAGGAAGCAGCAGCAAAACACCAGTATTGGACTCGTTTTGTCGATGTCATATTCTGGACGCCGCCGCGATGTCGATGGGATGCGGAGAATCCGTTCACGTTCGGAATGCCTTTGAACATCCTGTTCGCATTCTCCGGGACATTCACCGTATGGAATTCATAAATCCAGAAGATTCTGATTTTTTAAGCTAATATTGATACTGTAGGTTGCCAATTTGTACTATTCGCACCCTATTCTCGATGTGCTCGCCCAATTCTTTGGCGTCACCCATGAGCGAGTCTCATTAATTCCGACTTGCAGTCAGGCTGGGTATGCGACGGGTCTGATTTTGCTCTGTCCCTTAGGGGACTTGGTGAGAAGAAGACATTTTGTCCTACTGTTGACCTTTATCACTGCGGCCCTGTGGGTTGGACTTTGCATAACAAAATCATTCGAGGCATTTCTTGTTATCAGCTATTTAAGCTCTGTGACTACCGTGACTCCAGTAAGTGAAAACTCCGTGTTCATCATTAACTTTAGAGCTAATTTCCTATAGCAAATCATGCTTCCCCTCGTTGGTGATCTCGTACCCCCAGCTCGCCGCGCAACAGCCCTCTCTATCGTCTCTTCCGGGCTGGTCCTAGGACTCCTCTTCGCCCGCCTTCTATCGGGAATCGTAGCAGAATATTCCTACTGGCGAAACATCTACTGGCTATCCCTAGCCCTCCAATTCCTCATCTTCGCCCTCCTCTGGATGTTCATGCCCGACTATCCCCGGACTAACATCAACATCTCCTACGTCAAAATCCTGTACTCCATAATCGGCTATTACTGGACATCACCAGTCCTGGTCCAGGCAACGCTCATGGGATTCTTCCTCTCCGCCACATTCACCAGTTTCTGGACAACCCTAACCTTCCTCCTATCAGGAGATCCATACAACTATCCAACCTTGACGATAGGACTATTCTCCCTGGCAGGATTAACGCCAATGTTCTTGGGCCCGCTTTATTCACGGTACATGATCGATAAATTTGTGCCGCAGCTATCCATCCTCGTCAGTTTGAGCATCCTCATCATTGGCGTGAGTATCGGTACCTATACCGGGACCTACAGTGTCGCCGGTCCAATTATCCAAGCTGCGCTTCAAGATTTTGGTCTCCAGATGACACAGATCGCGAATCGTACTGCTATCTATAGCGTTGCCCCAAAGGCTCGCAATAGGATCAATACTGGTTACATGATAGGTGTGTTTTGTGGTCAGTTGATGGGTACTTCCGTTGGGAATCGAATTTATAGTGAAGGGGGTTGGATTCTGACTGGAAGTGTTAGCTTGGCATTTATTGGGGCGGCGCTTCTTATCTGTCTTTCTCGTGGTCCGGCTGAGAAGGGATGGATTGGTTGGCATGGTGGTATTCGAATTCGGCGAGCGGAGTAACGCCTACGGTTGTTATATATTTGTTTTCATGACCTTTCGCAGTTGAACATCATTGTTGATCCAGAGATACTCAAGATTGGAGTAATCATTGATTGGGAGCATGCTGGGTTCTTCCCCGAATATTTCGAAGCGCCTTGCTATGAAAGGCTAGGATCTTCAGTCGCAATGAAGGGAGAGCCAGACGATGTAACCGGTTTACTCGGATTTGCGAAGAATACCCAGAGATCATGAAGAGCAATTCAAGTGTCCAATGAAATAGATAGAGAAACGAAACGCAGATAAAAGAAAAGCGGCGTCTCAACTAGGAAATTCGGGGCTAGTAAAAGCGGCAGCTCAAGGCAGATCTTTAGGCGGACCAGCCCCACCGAGGCGGCATCCTGTCTATATAAATGCGCATATGAATGTGCTGTTATCAGCCTCATCATTGCCAAAGTCCTTTCATCTGGCTTTTACCAAGTGGTGTGCCAAATTGTTAGAGCATAAGGGAAAGTGATGTTATGTTAGATTTATTAAGCCGCATATTCCACCTTCACCGTCTTGTCGATCTACACAAACAAAATGGGGAGAAGGCCAATGATCTGGACTCTTTCAAATGAACTTCTTGTCTCTGTGATCGAATACTCGGACGGCCCGAGTCGCGCGGCCCTGGCACGAACATGCCACGCTCTCAACCTCTTGACAACCCCATATCTCTACGAATCGGCAGACATTCGACACGGCAAAAGCAACGAATTTGGACAGACAGTTGAAACAAAATATGCCGAGCTGGTCCGCTATGTCACAGTCACGATTGATGATTGGAGGACCAATATCTCGCCCTGTCGTGTTGTACCATGTCTTGAGAAGCTAAAGAATCTGGAGAGCCTCACTCTGGACGGTGGCTACTGGATGTGGGACACCGATGAAGAAAACTGGGATACCCTTGAAGGATGTCTTTGGGATTACCTTGAAAAGGCAAGCTTGCAACAACCGCTAGAATCGCGAGTTTCTACGAATCTTCGATCTCGTAAGTTAATGACTGAGATTCAAAAGCTGCACTCGGAACTAACATCTATGTATCAGTTACTCTCGATCGCACTGAGCGCAATGGCCAAGCATCATTCATTCACTATTCGCACGTCTTCATCATCCCACAACTCCATGATCTCACATTACGTGGCTTTATGCTCGAAGAAGAAGATGGCGAGTTTGATCAGCACTTTGTACGCCAAACCGAACTTCAGTCTCTGCGCATTGAAAGGAGCTATGTGAACTTTGAAGCTATAGCGAAGATCTTGCGTGCTCCCAGGGCATTGAAACGTCTTAGGATCTGCCATTCGGAGAGCCTCTGGCACCATGAGCTGAAGAACGCAGAAATTAACGAATCAACAGTGGCTGACTTTGTAGCGGCTTTGCTCCCGCATCGTGATACGCTCGAGGAGATTCAAGTGAGCGTTACTAACGATCACGAGGTTTACGATAATCCCGCCAATGTTCCAACAATCAATGCCCCGAGCTTCCGCAAACATGCAGCCAAGTTTCCGGTACTGAAGCGTTGGTTTGGCTGTGATACGAATACGTTGACGGATTATCTTGGGTCGGGCAAAATCGGCTCGTCTGGCGACGATGGTGAATGACCCAACTGAAAACCCTTTACCTGTATATAGGTTACTATACAGGCAAGGATTCCTGACCCAGGGGGTTGTATTTGCCGTGGTGGCGATCTCGCTGTTCTGTCTTGCGCGGGAACATGGAGGGGTGAAGATGAATGATGCCGAGAGGGAGCCTCTCTTGGGGGCTGCGCGCGAGTAGGACTGCCATGCTATTTAATGTCTACAAGGAACTACAAGATTATGAACCAAGATTCCCTGTCCGACGGGGATGAATGACCAAGATGAAAACTTCTCAGTCCGAATCAGCCAAGGTGAAGTTGGCTAGATTCGACGCCGGAATGACTAGCCGCGGTCTTCCCTCATTCTCGGCCGGGTCGACCACCCTTCCAGTTAAATAACAGGGTAGCGTCACCCTTGTGTTGGCATGGTCCTCCTTCCCACCCCAATCCCACCAGTCGACAGTCCCACCATTGTACCGCACGCCGAAGGTCTCACCCACGTGCGCATCGCGGGGAATACTCGTCCAGCTTTGCCCCTGGATATGCCGTGAAAATTCCCACGATTCCCCCGGCTGGAGGGTGGTGAAATCGTTGTGTGCGGTCACGTTGCTGAGCACGTCCGGATCATCGTAGATAGCGTATCCGTCGATGGGCGATTCAGTGTCGATAAATTGAAGATCGGTGCCTTTGCACCGATAGAGGCTGAAATCGTCTGTGAAGATCCAGGTGTGAAATATGATCGCCCTGGCCTCCGATGAGATCGGGCGGTGGTAGTGGACTTTTCCAGTGATCTGGAATGGACCCTGGCAATAGATTGTGGGAGGACATTGCAGTTCCACACTGAGAATTGGGGCTCCAGGCCTACAGTTCTCCTCTGGTTAGATGTCACCACAAGTGAAAAATGCAAGAAAGCGAGAGAACGTACACCCGAGCCCCGCCTCCAACAGGCTCTGGAGACACCTTGGGCGCCGGAAGAGAGGGCACACTGTCCACCGAGAGCAGAGTCCGCGCTCCCCCTGGTAATTCGACGAGATTCCTCCCGGACCCTGAACAAGGCGTCAGCTCCTCTTCAAGATGCTGCTGTATCGTCCCCCATTCCCACAGCCCAATCGTGCCCCCCGGCCAAAGGAGCTCATATGTCGTTCCTGGCCGGAGCTGCCTTTCCCAATGATCAGGCAAGCTAGTCCGAAAGGACACCGAGTCTCCGGTCTTCAACTCCCAGAGACTCGAAGTCCACGGGGAAATCTGGACCGAACTGGATTGGACCAGGGCCGGGTTGTATGCAGGATCCGGTGCGATCTCGACCCTCTGCAGCGTGATCCTCTCTTCAGCAGATCGGACATGGCAGAGCAGGATAAATCCGTTAGGCACGAAGCCATCCCCAACGGGGCTCCACTTGAACAGACACGGTCTGCTATCGGAGCCCCTGTGAGTCGGAAGTCGCCGAATGGTGCAGAGGATGCGGGGGGCGTTGTGTATTTCCAGCTGCAGACAGGGGGTATCAAGCCTAACGATGGTTAATTTGCCAAACGCTCTTTTTCCAGAGTTTGGACCGAAAGGAATCCAACGTCGGGAAAACTCACGAGCGGTTGGTCCCAGTGACGGTAACATAGGGGCGAATTTGGTCGTCCATACTATGGGACGTGGAGCGTAGGGGGTGACAGTGGCAGATTCTGAGCCGGTCAAGACGGAGTATATCTAATTCGTACAGTAGTGCAGCGCTAACAACCGAGCCACTGGATAGCGTAAGTGCACGCGAGTGGCTTGGCAGGAATCTTCGCATTGCTTCATTCTGATGCGGTTAGTTCCTTTCGGTTTCCGGCCGAGCATGATCGTCTGGCACGCTGAATGGTATTCGGGGATTGCCTGTCGATCACGGGACTGCAGTTGCCCATGGTTGTATACAGGTTGCACATCCTCACTGTCTCATGCACCGCCTGAAAAAAACCCATGGCCGTGTTTCATAAAATCAATCAGTATCATCCCAAAGCAGGTCTGAGCACTAAAACGGAAAGGGACCACCAAGAAGTGGCAGAGGAAATCAAGTACATAGGTCAGAATTAGAAACCAAGGAGTCATCTCATCTACAATGACGTAGACCAGTCGACTTTCCCATATATTGCGTACAGACGTATACAACAACGTTTTGATGAATACTAATATTCATCTTTATGTTATTAGCTAATGGATCTGTTACCCACCCGATCCAAAAAGTCGAGGCCGATCGGTATGGGGATGTTGAAATACGTAGGGCGCATTAATTGCTTCTGGCCATGAGCAGTCACAGTGTCTTGTAGAAGAATATCGTTTCCTCATCACGCCAGTCATTGCATGAGCCTAGACATAATTCAAAGGAAAGTCTTCTTGCCAGCATGCCTCCCCGGCTAGATTCCATCTTTTGTCGCAGTGCCATTCGAGGCAGTACGGATGAACGGCTCAAGAGGAAAGACCTCTTTCTCGGCAGTAATTCCATGATAAATACCTTGCCATCGCTCCTGGAGGGGCTCTGGGGTAATCCAAGCGTGTTCAGGATCTCTCAGCCACAGCCTCAGCAAGTGTCGTCTACATCCAATAAATTAGCCATGTTCCATACTTTTGCAGGGCTGAACTTACGGTTCCTGTTCGTCATCCTTGTACCCCCGTCTGGCATGAATGATAGAGAGGTTGTTGATGTATTGGATGTCTCCTTTCTTGATCTTAAATTCCAGACAATGCTTCTCTGCTACAAAGTGAAGAGCATCGAGAGCTTCAGCCTGAGCCTCTGTAATCGGCGGAATATGAGCCGATCTAGGTAAAGCACCAAAGCCAGTGAAGGTACGGCGGGCAAATTGAAACGCCACTCGTTCTGGTGCTTCATCCGTCGCGGGCTGATAGTAGAGTAGAGGGCGCTGGAAGTACGGTCGTTCAGCGTCTTTAAATCTGTGACGTCACACCATTAGCACAAAAGTCATCCTTGTTATTTTGCAAAGTGTTTGAATACCCATCGATGATCCATTCTTCCGCCAATGTCCGAATCAGATCCGGGCGTGACTGAGCAATCTCATTGTAAACTGTCCAGCCGCTCACAACTTGGCTCTCGCCACCTTCAACAGCTTCGCTCAAGGCTAACAGAGACACAACATCGCCCGTATCGGTATGGAAAACCTGTCTATCCATCGTAAACGCCGGGGCACCTAGCGCTTTCTGATTCCCGGTTGTGATGAGATTGGTGATGTGACAAAGCATCACATCTGCTGGGGCACCCTCGTGTGTGATATCCTGACGCCCACGGATAGAGCCAATGTGGGAAGACACGCCTGCATAGACAATGATATTCTCCTCGCGGGTCCACTTCTCGACTGGAAGCCGACGGAGCACGCAAAACCCACGTTTGAAATGTAAGTCATGCGACAAGGAACGAAGTCTCGAATGCAAAGTTGGCAATGGGAAAGTTTCAGGCTGAATATATCCCAAAGGCTTCTGAAGATCTGAGATATGGTTAATGACAAGCTGACAAGCCTTGTTGTACATAGCTGCGGGCTGATTAATACAAACCCTTTGAAGTACGCCAGTGCTTGGTCGATCTCTTCCAGTTCCATCACAGTGAGATTATAGACCCAGGGCTCGTCTCCACTGCCAGCGAGAGGTAAATCACTCACAGCCCACGCCAGATCAGACCTCAATTGCAGCGGAAATCCATCGGGGAGAGGTTGCGACGTGTCTTCGCATGCCAGGCGGCGCTTTGTCCGATTTTGGTATGTCTCAAAATCAGGTTCATGGGAGATATCAGGTGCAATGGCAGAAGCAGACATGATAATAATGAGAAAGGCTCGTGGGGGTGAGAAAGAACAACTGAATGTGGATTTGAACAATGCTCCAGATCTGAAGCTCAATGAAGAGATACCACCTTTTTGACTAGCAAATACTTAGGCTCTTGCTTGGGTGCTAGACCTATTAGGCAGAAGTACTTCAATGTATCGCTCATGCAAAGCCACGTCAAGATGTGTATATTTCTAAGCGAGTGCGGAGTAGCTGACGTACATACGCAGGATCTTTTAAATACCTCAACCATGCAAGTCGTCGGTTTGAATTTGCAGCCAAAGCCAAAAGAACAAAGTTTGTTGAGATCGGGGTGCACTTGATAAAGAACAAACCATGTAAGCAAGACCGGCTAATGATTAGCCCTAAACAGAAGCCTTGAAGTTTGGGCAAAATGGGGAGTACTTTTGCACACTAGCCGGGCCGTCCCATAGCAAAAGTGGGACTAGATCGAACTAGAGCTCAGTGGCTGAAATCTGGACTTGCCTCTGAACCCTCAGGGATCTATCTAGTGCTTTGGATGTCGGTGGTGTTTGGTGGAGCTGAACCCCAATCCCAATGGAATATGTTCAAAGCACTTGCTGCATTTAGTTCCACTGTTCAGAATAGTAGTCCCGTAGCCTCAAGTGCTCATTAAACGCATATCTGATTCTATGGTCATAGAAAGAGGCCTTTCTTGTAAGTCAAATACCCAAAAATACAGCCAAAAACTGCACAAGTTATGCAGTCACGAGTCTCGGGATGTTTACACTGTTTATCACCCAGTTTGGGGCTCATAAAACCGTCGGAATTCGTCTGGGTTGATCGTGCTCGCATTGACCCACCATGGGCAGCGGTACCATATGTGAGCACCAATCCAGATGATCACAACAGAGCCATTGTTGGTCAGGGTTAGCCTCCATTGTTACGTCAAGGATGTAAGAAATTGTAGATGACTAGATGACATGAAGATTTTGGCAGTATGACTCGAAGTAATCGGGGGAAAGTGTTCGGCGCCGAGCTCCAGTAGCTCATAAAAAACAGCAAGACCTGAGTTTCAATTTCGACGAGAGATACCGAATGCCCGCGGAGTTACGACGCTTATTGGCTTATGGTGGTATCCTTTGAAACAAAATTTTAATTACTCGTTTCCTCAAGGACTTCAAATAGACTTTTTCTTTCTAACCCATTTATCTTTACCTCTCCGCGAGAACAAGATATATTGCAATTCATTCGCCGGAACAATCACCGATGCAAGCACCGAAACAACCGCCGACGGCTTCTTTGGAAGTTCAAATTAATCCATCCCAATTGGTCATTGGCTGGATTCTACAGAGCACCGCGACTATAAGAGTTGCCAAACCTTGCAGTTCCGTGCGACTCATTACTTCTTGAATTTACAACCACCTGTCTCTTGACCCTATTGGCACCTTTCTAGATCGAGATCCTGTGAGCGGTTCAGCGAATATGTCTGCTTTCCAGCTTTCCCAGCTACCTTCGCCAATTTCGCCAACAGAACAGTATTTTGATTTGGGATCCAACACCTTTCTTGTCAGCTGCGAAAGCCGGAATGCTCAGATTTGGGTTGATCGTGGCATGCTCCGGTCATACGCCTTCGATCATGAAGAATTTTATTGTTGCTTTGAACAAGTTGTTGCTCATGACCCCAACTGCCTCATGGCCTACTGGGGGCTCTGCGACGCAGCTGGCCCAAACTACAACAAGGCGGCTCTTTGATCCCACGGATCTGAAACATGTCTTCAAAATTTGCTACCATGCATCCAAGGAGGCCGAGGACTTGATTGACGAACGAGAGATCACGCCGGTCGAACGGGCGTTGATCAAGGCAATGCAATCCCACTTCCCAGTCAATAACCCAGTATCTGACTGCTCAGCCCTGGACAAAGCCTACGCAGCTGCTATGGAACAGGTATACCAGGCGTACGGGGTAAATGACCTGAATAATACGACTCTCTACGTGGATGCATTGATGCATACCGCCCTTCGGAAGATGTATCATGTCCATAGTGGTGCTCCCATCAAGGGATCTCCTGTTCATCAAGTCCGGGAATCTTTGAAACCGCTCTGGCAAATCGAGCTTCCGATATACACCCCGGCATTCTGCACTTCTGGGTCCATTTTATGGAAATGTCAAATACGCCCGCCGTCGCACTCCCTGCTGCTAACAAGCTTCGGCACATCGTTCCAAACGGAGGCCATATTCACCACATGCCGACGCATCTAGATGTCCTAGTCGGTGACTACCGTGCTTCTATTGACCCAAACACTGAGGCAGTCAAGGCAGACGAGAGATTTCTAGCAAAGCGTGGGGCCAGGAACTTCTACAGTTTCTATGGATTCCACAACTATCACTCTCTAATATATGCGGCTTTGTTGTCTGGACAGCGCAGGATCGCCCTGGAGGCTACCGACCTGATGGAAGCTTCTATCACTGACGAGCTTTTGCGAGTCGGATCTCCGCCGATGGCTGACTGGATGGAGTTTTCGCGGCTGTGAGAGTGCACGTTTACATTCGTTTCGGGATGTGG
Organism: Penicillium antarcticum; assembly: GCF_028974205.1. NCBI lineage: Eukaryota > Fungi > Ascomycota > Eurotiomycetes > Eurotiales > Aspergillaceae > Penicillium > Penicillium antarcticum. The sequence goes on from NW_026695302.1 coordinate 399,159, forward strand.
GATGAAATCAAAGAACTCTTGTTGCCAGAAGACCAAGCTTTATATTGTGTCACGACCACCATGATTCACTATGGCAAAGTTATTGCCTGGGCCGCAACGGGCGACCTTGGGAAGGCTGATACGGAACGAGACCTTCATCACGCTGCCGCAAAGACTATCCCTCCTACTCGCAAAGACTTCCCGAACCTGATAACCGACGTCCTCAAAATCTCAGATGCTATGTTAGACGGCAAAATTGAATACCGTCGAGGTGACTATGACAAAGCTTTCGAGATTCTGCGAAGAGCCGTACGCGCGGACGATGCTCTCCGGTACACCGAGCCTTGGGGGTGGATGGTACCAACCCGACACGCATATGCTGCTTTGATGCTCGAGCAAGGTCATGTGGAAAAATCTTCCCAGGAGGATCTTGGACTTGAAGGTTCTCTTACCCGGGCTCATCAGCACCCAAATAATGTATGGGCCTTGCGTGGCTACCATGAATGTCTTACGTGTCTCGGCCATGAGCCTGAGGCGCGTATCATCAAGCAGGCGCTCGACTGATCGCTAGCAATTGCGGTTGTACCAATCAAATTGCCATGCTTTTGCCGCCTCGGGACTCCTACACCAAAGGATCAAGGAAACGGTTGTTGCGGAGATGTCTATAAGGTGGTGAATTGTTAGATTACCTTGACATCAATCTCTCAGCAATTCTCCGAGGTATATATAATCATAATTGTAGTATCAGAGTTGTAGAGATTCTCACAAATATGAGTTGTTTCGCTGTCTGTTTCTGTAATTGAAGCCCGAGTGGAACCGCCCGCGGGTCGGGGGCACGTCTTTTCCCTAAAATATTGCGTATCTCTATTACGAACCTACACTTTTTAATATACCTCAGACAATAAGCTTGTAGACGACAATATTCTTATACGCCCTCTTTTCAATTGTACCTCGGAATTCAAGGCTTTTTATTAGAGTGCGCCAAGATTTGCCCCCAATTGCGATAATTGAAAACGGCAGATGTCTACAGTAAATCAGCGCGTATAATTCAAGATAAAACAAAAAACGAAAACAATATTAGTAGATAGACTCACGTTTCGTAGCAGGGTCAAGGCCGCTCCAGGGTTATCATCATTGAGCAATTTTCCCCACATTTTATTGCTATACATACTAGTTGCGAGATCATCTACACTTCCCTAGAGCTAGTTAACAGAAGTTAGTAAAAAATCTTTAATATTATGAAAGGGGGTAGGGTGCCTACGTCGCCTTTAGGGTGTTCAAGTTTTCAGAAATCAATCGTAAAACGTGGAGGTTAGAATCAGAACCAAGTTGCTCCATGATCCGACCAAAAGGCTTTTGCAGAACTTTTTTGTCGCTAGGGGTCTTGTCTACAGTCCTAGGGATGACATTTTGATTAAAGAAGTCCACAAGGAAGTTGCAATTGATATCGCAGCGCCCCTCTATAGCCCATCTCAAAAACAAGCCAATCTCCTTTACTTCAATCACATAGTCGTCTTTGGCTTGTTGATCATGTTCTTGTAAGATATACAAGCACTCACTGTTGATTTCAGGGTCTGAGTCATCTACGCCAACCACGAGTACTGAAGTTTTCGCTTCTCGCTCCTCAATTCGAGTTTTCTTACAATAAGCTTCGTCTTTGTTGTTATAAGACATCCCTAATACCAAGCTTTGTACCTCCATACAACAAGAAGCTAACAAGCCATCTCATGTACAATGACGTGAACCAGTCGAGTTCTCAATCTATAGCGTACAGACTAACTCAACAACAGCGTTTAATTTATATCATAACCACAACTCTTACAGCCTATAAGCGTTTCTTTATTTCACCATTGACCCCAAGATGTCATCGATGCTGGATTCGATATTCGTCTATAGCCAACTCATTCAATGGTGTCAACATATCCATCGATTCCCCCGGCTTCATATATAATTACTTTAAACTACTTTAGCCTTGCATAGGGTAATGTGTATCTCTATGTAATCGTGCAGAAGCGTTCAGCGCGCTGTTCCCCTGCAGGGGTAGGACATATATTTGATCTACAACATGACATATCTATGACAGGTAGGCCTAACCAATATTGATATTGGTTGTTGTTTGATCTACACTAATAGTAAAGTACAACGCATATATATATATTAAGCCTAGCATAATTTGCAAAGCCTAATTATACCACGGGTCTCTAAAAAGGCTAGAGACTGATGTCACATACGGCGCATCCCCGCTCCGCCAAGGTGATATGCAGCAGATGATGTCCTTTAGTATTTACTAGAGACTACGTTTAAGCCACTTCACTTCGTTTAAAATTACCGAGATAATATTCGTACAGTAGGTTATGTATATTACAAAGCCCTCGTCTCAAAAAAGTAGATAAAGTAGCGTGTTAGGCAAATGCAAAGATAGCCGAAGCCAAAAAGACCATATGCATAATCAATAAAAGATTTAAGACACCCTGCTATGCTGATGAAAGGAAGTTAAACGAGAACCAAATGGGAAAACACTAGACAAGAATAGTAGGGCGTGGTGTCCGAAAGTGCCCGCAAATACCGGCAAGAGCCGCCTGTCAGAATCTCACGTAGAGACGGGAAGTATAATGACGCAAGGCAGAGCTGCAGGTGCCCCGAAGCAGAAAGACTCCGCTCGAAGTGAACTGCCGAAGCGCTCAAGCCGCGAATATATGTATCATTTTTTTTGTTTTATTTTAGATGACCGTTGGATCTTCGTCCCCGTAGGAGTCCGCATCATCAAAGAAAACAGCAGACTGGCGTCGCATTTCCTCCATGATGCTCCCCCGCCGGGAACTCGGGGTCTGAGGACGTGATGAGGCTGTTGATTGGGATATGCTATCCGATAGGTCGACGAACCGCGACTCGTCTTTGTAGCTGGAGCTTTCGCGCTCTGGAAGATTTTCGTCTAGACGTTCCTCCATGGGATCTGAATGCTCACTTTCTGTATTGTGGAGACGACGAGAGAGAATTGGGGAGAGACTGCGCCCACCCATTTTGGATTCTTGAAGCCCTGTCATAATTTCATTCTCGATTTTGAGTCGGTTTTGAATGAATTGGATTTTGGGGAATGTGCTTTGCTGACCGACATGAATCATGCGAGCGAGACGTTCAGGGCTTGGGTCGGAGAGAATGTGGATAAAATCGGAGGGAATGCTCTTAGGCCAGATAGTGACAGTGCCACTGAATTTTTGCAACCAAATCTCACTCCAGTCTTGCCCCATCGGTCGTGGGAGAAGCTCCAGATGCCGAAGAACTCGGAGCCATTTGTTGAGGTCTAGTTTGATATACTGTTCGATTGCAGTGCCGAGGAAGCCGCCGCGCCAGCCACGACCCTTGCGGTGCGTGACTGGTCGCCCTACGGTTCCCCGAGAGCTAAAGAAGAAAAGGTTGATGTGGGGGTTCACCTGATAGTGTCAGTGGCAAAATAGCACAATGAAGCGAGGGTAATCTTACCTGGGATACTATCGTAAAGTTGACGTTGAAATGTAGATTCAGCGCTTTGATTGGTATATCAGTCCGCAGGCTACCATCCTTCCATTTATGTCCGAACGAGTAAGGCTTGAGTGTGCCATCACGCTTTTTGGTCATCAAGACTACCGGATTGAGAATGCCCGGAACAGCCGCAGAAGCAAGCACTGCACTCCATATGACGCAATCGGGGCATGTCAGATAATTGGCCAGGATGGTCGGCGAGTGAGGATCTGAGGGCACACAGGTGACATTCAAGATGCGCCCGGTCCGCTCGTAAGCTTCCCGAAACGTAGTTGAGCCCCTGCAGAACCAACCACACTGTCGGGCCCAGTCGACAGTATCAAACCTAGCACCAGTTCGCCACCAGCGACGGACCCATGTAGGAAACCTTTCGTGACATGCGCGAATCCGATGTGCTAAGGCTGGAACGAGCAGCTGTTTCAGCTCCTCATCAGTTCTGGTCGCAACCAAGCCCGCCACTAGCGCTCCACCTGATGTTCCGGTGATAATCTCTGGGAGGACATCATTGTCCAGCAGAGCCTTGACTACACCAAAGTGGTAATAAGCGAATGTAGCTCCACCAGACAGACAAAGAGCAGTGCGACCGAAGTTCGTATCGAGGTGTTTGAAGAGCTGATACTTGGCATCCTTGTCAACCTGCTTGCTGTTTTGGACGAGTTCAATGCACGCGTGCACCTCGTCGATGTACTCTTGAACCAAGTCTTTGGTCCCAGAGTATGTTTCGCTGTATATCCGAGGGTTCTCCACACCGGCGAAATTGTTCTTGACGCAAGCTTCCAATAACGTACGAAGCTCTTCAATAGCCGACACTTCGCTCGAGTCACTCTGCCCATTTCCTGTTTCGCGTTCTACGTCCGCTCTGACCTTCTTCAGCTGTCCCACCACTTTGTTGATTGTAAGATGATCATAGTAAGCGTATTCATCGGTCTGTTTCCAATTTTGGGTCCCGAGGTGGACGTCTAGCGCCTGGGCCGCTTTCAACCAATCTGGGTAGTTCCTCTGCGCAGACAATTCCCGGCGCAGTCTTTCCCTCTTGCCGCGCCATGTTACCCATTGCTCATAAAGGAAAATGTAGACTCGAATAAGCACATATCCAAAGCCCAAGACGGTAATCCATGTGAAAACAGTGAACAGGAATGGCCATTTCAACACCGTGTATAACACCCCCTCTCTTGTCTCATCCTTGCTTCGTTTAGGTGGTTTGCGACGGCCACGGGTCTTGCGGACTCTTTGATTGATTGGGCGCCAGTCATTGATGGCCACCAATGGGGACGCTTCTGGGGCATTCAGGGCCCTCTCGAATCGGTCGAGTTCATCGGGTTCGATAAAATCGCGGTCGAAATCGGGTAGACCGGCCGGATCGTAGGGGTCGTACACTGCAGGCTTCTTCTCAGTGGTCATGTTCAATACATGCTGGAGTGACGAGAACAAATGTTGAGGCGTCAAAGGTACCTGGAATCCGGTTGGGGAAGCTATGACGCTGATATCACGTGTCTGTCCATCTCCGCGCACGTTGCGCTAGTGCCGGATCTGGCTAGACCAACTGTACCTGCTGAGTCATCTATGTCTTCCCCGCGAGATAAGAAATCGTCAACCATGGATGCCGAGGTACCAAACAGTGGAAGTACCAAGAATTGAGAACTTGAGGTATCGTCCCGTCCTGGGAGAGATAAGTGAAGATAAGTGAACTATTGACGATAGTTGCCAACCTCTGGCAAACATCCTAAACTCAACGTTCTCTGTAAGTGATTTGTTCCTTGACAACAAGGCTAATGCTAGCATTAACCTACCATGCTATGCTACGGCATTCGAGTATGACCATACCACCGTGCGACAGCATTGGGAGTGTTCGGAATGTGCCCCTCCACGCACGCCCTGCGAGGAATTGACATTCCTCAACTCAAATTCCTCTGTTGTTCCAATGAGCGGGGCAGTCCTGCTCATCTCAAAGGCAAATCCAAGATTTTTTCGTTCTCGTCTCAAAGAAGTATACTCAATCTCACCGCTAGATGAGGTAGCATGAATCCCAAGGAAGATACCAGTGTCCTTCCCTGATTGGTAGGCATGACGGCAGAGTTTGTTTGTCGCAGCCGAATTGGAGACCCAGGAAAGCATCCCATGGGTTGGCGGGGTCAATATCCCTCTAGCTGCATGCACCAAGGACCGGGAAATGTTTTTTGTACGCAATGTCGGACATAAAAAGTAGATCAGATATCAGCCACCATCTTCTACTATAGGTCAGGTCAGAGGTGAACTTGATCACCTGATCTGAGTGTTGGAAGACGCCTCCATTCACAGATTAGGATGATTGGCAGCAACTAATCATTAGCGTCGTGTACGAGGATGCAGGACGAGTCCCCTAATTAGGCTCTTTCGAGCGAAGATAATCCGGACTTGTTTTTCCATTCGGTCATGTTCGTCCTTGACGCTGATCATGCTGATCATTCTGCTAAATTCCTAAATCCAGTGCCAAAAAAAAGTAAACATTGCGCAAGCCATCGCTTCTTGTTGCCACTTGCGATGCCACAATCGACTCTGTATATCAGCGACTCTTGAACAATCGAACTCACACTCCCCTGCCTCGTGGCGACCCATGGAGTTTATTAATGACCCATTTGCGCCGTAGCCGCACGGTTTATTAAGTTGAGTTAGCCTCTTCAACATCCCTGAACTTGCCGGCGGCCCCGAACTTAAGTGCGAATTCTATGTCAAGGCAACCCTGCCCTCCAATGCCCCGCTCTCAGGGCCCTTGGCATTTTCTATCTCTGTGAGTCCGCCCTGGTTCCCTATTTAGCCCTATGCAGATTGCTCATTGATCGAGGTAAATATGTATAGATTGTGTGGCGTTGCTCGAGCAAGAAAGCTTCCCCCCCCCTTACGAAGATTACCCACCAGTAAGTACCCCCCAAACTGAACAAAAGCAAAAATTCAGCGAGCCACAATCACTGCGAAAGGGATTGCGGTAGCCAAATGATCATGCCGGGTGTCACCCAATCAGCATGCTTAAACGCTCATCATATCGCACGCACGCTTCGAGGGATCGTCCAAGGGTGGGGAAAGTGGCCTCGGATCTCCGAGGCCGGTCAACGCCCGAAGGCATTTACTGCCAACTTACTGTTGATACAGTAACCTCTCTCCAGTACGGAGTATGCACTGGAGGGGCGTCAATCGTCATCATGTGCCCGCCCCCTTGGGTGATTACCTGATTACCATGTGGTGAACATTCCTGGGGGAGATAGGAGGGGCATTCAGCCCCCGATCGGCTGGGAAACGTGAAATAAGATGAAGCAAAAGGGTGAGGCCATATGTACATGTGTGTGCTAGGATAGACATACTTAAATAACGGCAGGGATGCTGCGAGCTCCTCGCATGAAAGATGCAGAGAGTTGTATGCGTCGGAGTCAAAAAGGTTGAACCGAGCGTTTGCGGCGCATTTTCACAGGAATGTTAAGATAAAAATTATACCCCGCGCCAGGGATAACGGTAATTCACCTCTTGAAACATAACAGAAACATAATTCTACGGCTCGTATACTATGCCGTCAGACGTTGAGGCTATAGATGAAGGGGCTGAGTCGAACCTTGCAACCACCAACCGTCCGTACCCGCTATACAAGCGGTGTGACTCCATTGTCTACCGGATCCTATACACAACTTGGGATCATGTCTTACTATAGAAATCAGTTGATGTCATTTGGGTCAAAATCATCAAGTACCCACTTAAGAATGTCAGATGTCAGTGCGAAAAACAGAGACTTTGACGATCCCAGATAGCGTAATGGCGAATTTAAATCACCGACTGATTGGCTCTGCCCGACTTTATAGAGGTCCTCTTTTTTATTATAATTCTTTCCGAATGACCGGGAGCCACTATATTCCTACGAGGCATCCGAGTATGCAAATATCCGCATGTGCCCAATGGCATGCCTCGTGAGATCACAACCCCCTAAACCCAAATTTGATCGGCTGCCCCCTTCAGCGCCTACAGATGACCAACCGCATTTCCGGCAAGGGCATCTACCAAAAAATACAAGACAACAAAAAAGAGAAAAAAAGCGGGCCAACGGGAGCACGGGGCAACTAAACCTCTCGGCATTCCCACCCGGTCTGCATCGTGGGCTAAAGTTGCCTGCGTGTGGCTGCGTCGGAGATTGATCAACGCCACCATGGGAAAGTTTCGACTGTGTATATGTAGGAGGGGCTGCAAATGCATGAATGGGAAGATGTTACCGGTGTATATAATTTTTGTGTCGATCAAAGAGAGCCCCTCAGATCCACTATGGTCTGAGTTTCTTTACTCTGTGAGTGTTTGACGCTCTTCGGTTCCAATTTATGCAGGGAGAGAGGGGGGGGGGAGCACATCGGACTAATCATATATAATATTTACCTCGCAAACACCGGGCTTTTGATATAGACGCGGCAGGAAATCAAACTAAATTGTTAGGCGCCTTCATAGGCTCGCCACTACCCACCTGGGTTTAGTAAATATCCCGGGCTTTACATGTACATGGGATAGATTAGTCGATAGGTCGAATTGGATACGGACAATTGAGTTGAAACAGGGAAAGGAGAGAAAGTAAAAAGAAAAGAAAGAAAACAGAAGAGAAGCCAGATATAAGTTTATAAGTAAACCGTAAATTCGTAGAGTAAATCGAATATCATGCGACTATCTATTATCTCTCAGCTGATACAAGTGGTAAATTTGCGTATCGTATTGAGGATAAGCGTATTATTATTTAGTTACCCCGTGGCCCTCAAACCCTCGACTTCTCTTCTTCTCCCTCACCTACTTATCTTTCCCCTCCCTCCTTTTCGGGTCAAGGTCGAGTCATAACGTTGACTCACCTTTCTTCTTCTTTCCTAGGTACTGTGGTCATTTCCCCTTGTAACTCCATTCAGGCTAACCCTCGCCTGCAGAGCCGTCGCTCGATCTTTTCTTCGGGATCTCGCTCGGGTCGCACAAGCAAGATGTCGACTACTCCTGGTTGTATCTGTTGAGTTCTTCATCTTCAGATTTCCCCCGGCTTCACCGGACCCATTCGCACCATGGAGAAGTTGAACACTGGGGATGGACAGCTTTTTATCAAGGTTGGTACTTTCACATTTCTGTGGATATGCGACTCCACTCTGTTTGTGGAAATCCCAGAGAATTAACTCGGTTGTTTGCTTTATTAGAATGTCGCCAGCTTCGTTCGCACCCATGAAAAGGCCCTCGCAAATGCGCTACAACTCCGCCGCCAACCCAAAAATGCCGTGACTCCCCAGTCCCCAAACGCCTCGGGCTCTGGCTCCTTCTCCTCTGCTCCTCTGAACTTAGCCGCCGCTTTTTTCAAATTTACCTCGCAGAATAGCAAAACCGCCAAATTGACCCTGACCCCCCATCACCTCTTCTACCTCCTCTCCAGCTTCGAGGACCTGGGCATTACCGTGGGCCCTATGAATGTCAGACTGGAGAACATCCACACCGAGGTTTCGCAGTCTTATGTTTCCTTTTTGAATAAACCACAAAGGTCTCGAGGCGATGGCGCCTCGATCCACTCCGTATCCAGCGTGCGTAGCGTGATGTCTGGTATGACCGACCTCTGGTCATCCTTCCGACTGGGATCCAAGGACAGCCCTTCCAAGTCGGAAAAGGCAAAGGCTGCCTTGGATATGGATCTGAAGTACCTTTATTCCGCCTTCACTAAGATTCCCTGCCTACGCCTTGCCCCGGACCACCGAGCTCCTTTGATCAGTGGATATGAAGAATTTCCTTTCGATACGGCTGTGCCGCTGCATTCTTTTAAGAACTTGAGCGCTTTAGAGATTATTGATTTAGACTACCGTTCCTTTTACGGCTGGGACCGATTGTCCGAGCAACTTCGCAGCTTGACAATCAAGAGAGCGCACCTGGATGATCCCGCCGACCTGTTGACGAGGATCGTATTGGACGACATTGATAAGCGACGCCGACGATCTGCCAAGTCTCAACAATCACCGCCCTTGGGATGGACCAACAGCTCCAGCACGCAACCCGTTCACACTTCCGATCACTCTTCCCTCTCCGCGCCTGGGTCTCCTATCGCGAACACTTCACTTGGAACTAGCTCCAGTCCTAAGTCCACCCCGATGATGCGAGCGGGATCGGAAGGCGCCAAGATTCGTACGAGAGCCGGAAGTATCTCGCCCACTCGTCCTCCAATCAAGCATGGCCACCGTCGAGGCCAGTCCCATCGCATTATTCGACGCACTGGCTCTGCGAGCTCGGAATCTAGTGAGATTTCAGCTGGCCATCGCAATGGAAGCTCCTCCAATCTCCTTGCCGATGTTCTATCGCCCGCGAAATGGCGATTCCTGCGACACCTGGGGCTTCCCGAAAATTCCCTGACCTCTGTCTCCGCCGCCAGTCTTGCCCCAGTCGCCAACTCTCTCAACTCGCTAGACCTGTCGTCGAACCTCTTGACCGAGATTCCCGATGGTCTGGCTTCCTTGATGGCTCTGCGAGCTCTCAATTTGTCCTATTGCATGATTGAATCGCTCCACTCGCTTACTCGGAACCCTCTCCCTGCTATCACTGCTCTCAACCTCCGCGGAAACCGCCTTCGATCACTTGCGGGTATTGAACGATTGCTTTCGTTGGAAAGATTGGATCTCCGTGACAACAACCTCACGGACCCGACAGAGATCGCTCGGTTGACTAGTCTCCCTGAGATACGGGAGATCTGGGTCTCCGGCAATCCCTTTGTCAAGACTCACTCTGGATATCGAATCGTGATCATGAACCTGTTCCGCCGAACGCCTGGTTATTCCGAGGACATGATCATTGACGGCAGAGGGCCGGGTTATACCGAGAGGAAGCAGCTCGCTGAGCGCGTAGCAGAACCTCAAGGTGCGCCCATAATGCGGCCTGCGCCTGCTGATGAATCAACGGTCGTGCAAAAGTCTACCATCACTATCATTCCCCCAGAAACTGCAGTCCTCAAGCCGGTACAAGACGAGGGAGACTCGCGTGTGAACGGAGCGCCGAAAGAGATTGATGGTGCGACCAACCGCCGAAAGAAGACCCAGCGACGCAGGATAGTTGACCACTCAGCGGAGAATCCATTCATCACTGATGGACTGGGGACCTCGGGAAGTACCGCTCTTCCCGTCCTTCCCATTCAGCATATCCAAGCGCCGGTCGATCATTCCATTGTGGTCCCCGTTGAACAGCCGTGGAGGCTGGATAGCGGACCACAATCCGGATCATCGAGCATCCAAAGTCCTGTCAAGCCTATGCACTCCCCAAACCCGGCACTAAAACACCCGGCACAAGGCAAAGAGAGGACTATGGATGAAGAGTTCTGTCATCAGCACTTGGAAGTTCTCCGACAGGACGTCGGACATAATTGGCTTACTGTGCTCGGCGAAGGCGACTGGAATAATTCTCATAAGGACTTTGCCCACATCTCAGGAGTTGGTTTAGATCATTCTGCTCATCTTTCCACTCCGCCACTTTCCCGCTCGAACACCCAAGCGATCCTCAGTGGAGGCCATGCCCTTAGCGGATAAAAAGCATTTGCGATTTGCATCTTCATATGCCCCAGGGCTTCCTACTCATACCCTGGGTATCTCCGCCTTTCCCGTGGGCATAATCTGCCCGGCGGATTCTTCTCTTCTATATGGGGACAACCCCATAAAGTCCCCAGTGACTATTTGACCAACGTATTTGCCGCTTGATACAGGCAGGTAACCATTCTATGCATTGTTTTCGGCGTTCGATGACTTACGAGCCATGGTGGGTTGGATGTATGATTTATTTACGGCCTTTGATTTCGCACTGTTTCTGTCCATTCCTCTACACTTTTCAAAATGCATGCACTGATGACCCTTGGTCATCTTGATTCATGGATGGCACAGTGAAAGACATTTTGGTTTGTTTTCGGCTAGAGCGTGTATTGTATGATTTTTGATTTTTGGGCACGCTGGCGTTGGTGGATCTTTGTCTTAATTCCCCTCTTGTTCATCCTTCTCTTGATATTTTTCTCTGGTTCTCTCGAGCGATTACCTGTGCATCAGCCATGACTTCTGGACTAGCAGCATGAGGCACAAGATACGATCAGTTTGAATAATATCATCGTGAGAATATTGACTTCTCTTCTCTGTATACTTGGTAGGATCTGAGGACATCCCTGGAAAGCAGTACGACAGGAGTCTTGAATGGGTAAGCTCCAAAACATTAAAGTGTTTCTATACGAAGCTTCGAAGTTAGAATACTGCCTTATGCATTGCTTTCACTCTAATTTGACCCCTCTTTCTACCACACTTATGCACATCCTCGAGTGACTCGGATTATCCATGTAGATTGTATGAAGGGCGCCAAAGGGCCCTGATTGTAACATTACCATAAGAACACTTGCCTGGCCGTAGAGTCTATATAATTTAAACTTATTCTCAATAAGATAAACCATCCCATAAAACACACATCGAAATGCAACTTACAATGCCATTATAGACCCATGTCCACGTCGAGACTCTATCAGCCTCTATGTGCTTGGACCCCATTTGGCGTCGCGGCGCGCAGTCTCGACCTACGCCAGAAAGTCATGCAACAGATTTTGCATAAACAGTCAAAGCGTAGAGAAATCCAACGGGGAATAAACGTAGTAGATCAAGTGTAGGAAAACAAGGTCTATATATAACCGACCAAACAAGAACACAAATGGAAGTTCCCGCTTTGCAAAAAGATTCTCTCCTTCACAACTCTCGACAGGTTCTCTCTTTCTTGTCTCTTGTCTCTCTTCCTCTGTGATTCTCCTTTTCTCTTCTCTTTCATCTTTCTCCCTTGATTGAGATCTTCCTCCCTTTCCCAGATTCTTCTCTTTCGCTCTTCTGCTCACCTTCATCCCTCATCTCGACCTCCGGCTTCTTTCATCGAACCCATTAGTTTCCGGCCTTTGCTCAGCCTCATCTATCTTTTGAGGCGTCTACGAGCCCGCCCCTTCCTCCTCCCCGCGCATCGTACAGAAAGCGAGTCGGATAAGGCACCACCGTCCCCTCCCGTCTGGGCATCTTTGCCAAATCATTCTTCACGCGGCCGTTTAGGGCCCTTCTTCAGATCTCTTTGGTCTTGAAATATCTCTGGTAGGCACCAGTGTTTTTTTTTGTTGTTCCCGATGTTGCTCGCTCCCAACTCCACCGCCAAGGGGGGAGAAAAAACCCAACGGGAAAAACCGAGCGCGTCCGTCGAATTTGCCTCCCAGGGCATTTTGAGACACAGACTGGACATCATTTCAATTTTGAATGAGTTGTTAACTTGTTTGTTAAACAGTAACAGGACATAGCCGCGTCATCAAATCTCTGCTCTCCTCGCCCGATCGCTCCGGAAGTCCCTCTTCCCGCGTTCCCTTCCTCTTTTCTTCATCAATTTCTTTCTTTCGTTTTTTTTCCTTAGAACGACGCTATGGCCGACCAGGAAGTCGATTTGGACTCAATCATCGACCGCCTCTTGGAGGTGAGGGGTAGCCGCCCTGGAAAGCAGGTTCAGCTGCTCGAATCGGAAATCCGTTATCTTTGCACCAAGGCTCGTGAAATCTTCATCTCTCAGCCGATTTTGCTGGAGCTGGAAGCGCCCATCAAGGTGAGTTTTTGTCTCTGATACCCCACGAAAGTGCTTGTCTAACGCGTCGGCTCTCCCTAGATTTGCGGTGATATCCACGGTCAATACTACGATCTCCTGCGTCTTTTCGAATACGGCGGTTTCCCCCCAGAGGCAAACTACCTCTTCCTCGGTGACTATGTCGACCGTGGCAAGCAGTCTCTCGAGACTATCTGCCTTTTGCTCGCTTACAAGATCAAGTACCCCGAAAACTTCTTCATTTTGCGTGGCAACCACGAGTGCGCCTCGATCAACCGTATTTACGGTTTCTACGATGAATGCAAGCGCCGTTACAACATCAAGCTCTGGAAGACTTTTACCGACTGCTTCAACTGTCTCCCCATTGCCGCCATCATTGATGAGAAGATTTTCACCATGCACGGTGGTCTGAGCCCCGATCTCAACTCGATGGAACAGATTCGTCGTGTCATGCGCCCCACGGATGTAAGTTTCCCCTCATTTCTGATTCCCCTGTGGCTGGAGTTGATAGCGGGAATAAATTTGAGGCGCTGGGCTTCTCGCGGCTAAGGGCCAAATGACTGACTGAAACAGATTCCCGACTGCGGTCTCCTTTGCGATCTCCTGTGGTCCGACCCCGATAAAGATATCACCGGCTGGAGCGAGAACGATCGCGGTGTCTCATTCACATTCGGCCCCGATGTGGTTTCACGCTTCCTGCAAAAACACGACATGGATCTGATCTGCCGTGCACACCAAGTTGTTGAGGATGGATATGAATTCTTCTCCAAGCGCCAGCTGGTTACACTATTCAGTGCACCCAACTACTGCGGTGAATTCGACAATGCAGGTGCAATGATGAGCGTAGACGAGAGTCTGCTCTGCTCCTTCCAGGTGAGTTCTTCAATCCCCTCGACTTCTATCTCCTCTTTCTAACCTATTTCACTCCTGCAGATCCTGAAACCAGCCGAGAAAAAGCAAAAGTACGTTTACGGTGGCATGAGCGCCGGCGGTCCCGTCACTCCTCCGCGAAAGCAAAAGAAGAAATAAAAGAATCAATACGAGCTTCCCCATCTGCAGCAGGTTCGGGCGGAGATAAGCCTTTCACAAATCTCATTCACAGCGCCCTCATGACATCCATCCTACCTACAACCCCCGCCGCGAGTCCCTCCGGATCCACGAAAACGATGAACGACCGAGGAACCCCTCATCCGCACTGAGGACAGTCCGATATTCTTCAACTCCGCCAACCCCCGATAATATCAATCTGTCTCAACATATCTCTCTCGCCACAAACCCACGGACTCTCCCAGTGCGACATGCGAACAAAAAAAACAAACCAGTCTCCATCATTTCCTGACCCGATCCACCGCGACCTCTGTACTTCCGGAGCGGAGTTCAAATGCTTATTTCCTCGTCTTTTTCACACCGTTTCTTATTCGAGTTCCCTTTCTCTGTTCTTGTTTCTAACCCATGTCTGTTCTGGATGCAATGGAGGAAGGAAGGGGAATCGGATTTGAGATATCTTTTCTCCTTTCTTTTTTTTATTTTCTCTCTCGACTTCCTTATTTGTGTCCGTGTCCCTTTACCGCATGTGTGCTTTGGTTATTTCTTTTTCCTCTTTACTTCGAATTCTATTCGTCTATCTCATCCTTCCTTCTTGTCTAGCCACAAGTCTTGAGGTCTTGAAGTCTTGAAGTGAGGCCGATAAGTCTGTCTCTAACGTAAGTGTTGTGCTATTTGCCAGTCCCAGTTTGGTTCTGCGTCATAGCGAGCGCTCTAAACAAGACCGATGATGTTGAATTTGTCCATGTGATCCCATTTGATGTCCCTGGAGTGGGTTATGTTCATTGTTGTGTTGCAGGTAGCAAGTCCATGTCATTCTTTAATTGAAATGAATAAACAGTTCATTCCCCACTGCATCACTTCAGATCCCCCAAGACGTCCATACCTATAAAACGAAGCTTCATACTCGAGCAGCACCTCCGCTGTTCTTCAAAAGAAAGCTACACTACATACACCAGACAATCCCAAACAAAAATAGAATAGTAAAGTCTTTGAACTATAGGAACAAAAAACCGGCTAGCTAGCAGACCAAGCGCGAAAAGCAATAATAAAAAAAGGATACATATCAAGACGTAGCATCAGCCGAAACCAGCAAGATGTTTATGTGATGTAGGTAAAACCGGTCCAATGGCAGGTTGTATAGCAAGGAAAGCAAGCAAGCTTAACATTGGATCACGGGTGGTTTTCAGATGTGGGGATTTGAATTGGATTGAGTTCGATTCGAATTGGGGGGAGGTTGTGGTGAGAAGGGGAAGCGAGGGAGGGATGGGATATTCAAAAGACTTGATTGTATATCATTTTGAACAGGATCGGAAGGGTATGATATGGTGGATGTGTCGATAGCGGAAGAGGGGATTAGGCTTGGAGCTCGTTTAGACGTATTGGGACAACCATCTGATACCCTCGCCGTATCCTGCAGAGAAAAAAAATTAGGTTAGCCATGATCAAGAAATAGAATTGGGGGTCTGAAACGAGTTGCAGCACGAGCATGGATGTCCGCGCGAAATTGTAGCTGTATACGGAATTCATCTCCGCGCCAAACCCAACTCTGACTCGAGCTGGAGATGAAAATTGACAATAACTCACCCTGTCTCATGACAACACTGCACATGAACACCTCGATAGGTCGGATACCCTCGAGAGGGACCTTGCCCTTACCAGTAGTCTGGTACAGACCAAGCTGGTGGCGGAGCTCATCCTCGCTGACGGCGTCGGGGTGGTCGATCTTGTTTCCGAGGACGAGGAAAGGGACCTTGGAGAGCTCCTCCATGGCGAGGAGAGCGTCGAGCTCGGCCTTGGATTCGGGGAAACGCTCGTAGTCCTTGGCGTCGACTAGGAAGACGATGCCGCTAACTTCGGGGAAGTAGTCCTTCCAGAGACGACGGGCTATATTGGAGGTTTGTTGTTAGTCAATTGTGCTTATGGGTTTGCCTGTGCATATAGTGCGCTGTTCTTTTGATGTCTTGTTGGCACTGTGGGGGAGGGGGGGGGGTTTACTCACCCTGCTGGTGACCACCCAGATCAAAGGTGGTGAAGCGGTTGTTGCCGATGGCAAGCTCCTCGGAGGTAGGGTGAGCAGTAGGCTGAAGGACAGCGACACGGTCGTTCTGTAGGTTCACAAATGATTAGCAATCGGATCCATATACCACGTCCGTCCGGTCTCCAGTCTTCAATGCTTAATTCAAGCACTAGATCCAAACAACCATGCAGCACCATCAAGCCCAATCTCTCTCCATCAATATCCAAAGTACTAAAAACCAGAGAACTTACCTTCAACATATGCAACAAAGTCGTCTTTCCGGCATTATCAAGACCAAGGAAGAGAAGCTTGGCATGCTTGTTCAACAGACCAAGCGAAGCAAGAACATCGTAAACTGCAAGAAATCAAGAATGTCAGTACATCCTCGTAGAATAATCTGCCAGCACAGCACACGATCCCATATCACAAGCAACAACCACAAAAGCAAGCCGCGGCCCAACCGCGGCGCAACAGCCATGACCCGAGACCCGAAGCCGAGAGACATCACACCCTGCCCCAGCTCGAACAGAGACGTCGTATAGTTCTATTCATATCCATATTCATATCCAAGCAAACTATTTATCTCGCTGGTGGGTATGATATCGCAGTCTCAGCATGTCCCATGAGGATGGCGGTATGCGGTGTGTATGGTATGGTGCGGTGTGGTGTGGTGCCGTGCTGCGATGGAGATATCGGGGAAACTTACACCAGTTAATGATCCACATATTGAGAAGCCAAAGTCAGAGGTGAATCAAGTAGAAACAGGCGACAGGGCGGGGGGGGGATCACAGAGGAGCAGTGAATGGAGAGAAGTGGATGGATGGTGGATGGGGGTTGGCCAAGAAGACAGGTTTGATGTTGTTTTCGGGATTGTGGCCTTAGGCCTCAGGCAGAGAGCGGAATCGCCGCGAAGGTCAGGACTTAATAAGTTAGTACCCAAAGCCTTATCTTGGGTTTGTATTGGGATTTTTTTTGGGGAATTAGCTTGGGTATTAGTGATAGTTATTCTCTTTTCTTAGGTTGCTGGTGCTGTTTTCGTGACAATTTGCTTATCGTCGTTGCTACTATTGGTCTACCCTTACTATGACTCCAAGTATATCTCGAATATTTCATATTCACTCTCATCAACTGATGGATCTCTTTATTCACAATGCAGCAAATTCAAGGGGGTATATGCACCATAACCATGCAAAAGACCAAAGAAAGCGACCTCACAGAAGCAAGTCCAGGACAAGCCCAAGGAAAGAGAGGGAAAGGAAAGATATAGATATACTTCCAACAGAAAATGCAAAGAAAGAACCACCTCCGTGTGGGAATTAAAAGCAACAGGGATATAGTGAGAAAAAGGAAAGACCTCTTGTGTGGATAACACAAAGCAGGCAAAATAATATGTAAAGCGAAAAGCGAAAGGCACTCGGATCGCTAACCGAGCAGGGTAAGCAAAAAGACCCCAAACCAAAAGTAGAAAGAAGGTAATGTAGATATGTACAGTTCGTAACGGGAGGGTGGAACTTTCTTTGCAAGTTCGAGGAATGGAAAACCTAAACGGATAGGACGAGCTGGGCGTCTTGACCGACGCCGTAAGCTCTGCACCTCTCAGCAACTTCGAGGCCAAGCTCCTTCATCCGTTCGGCTCCTTTGCCGGGGACCGGCCGTTTGCCCATCTGCTCTTTGGCAGCTTTGCGGCAGTGTTGGCGCCAGAACTTTTCTTTGCGTTTCTGGCGCTTTTTCTCGAGACCCTCGACAATGTCAACAGGACCTCGAGTGTGTAGTTCGCGAGAGCGAGAATGTTCGAGCTCGGGAGATTCAGACAAGGGTGGGATTCCCTGCCAGCGGTGTTCCTTGTCCATGTCGGCGAAGAAAGGATTAGGGGTGCGGGGAAGAGACTTGGTGCGGACCAAGGGACGACGTTGGACCAGGTGACTGATGTTGAGACCTTCAGGAGATTCGACCACAGGCAAGTCCTCTGCAAATTCCCACTTCGCCGGGGTAGGAGACTTGGCTCGCACATGAGGAGGTGGGGACTTGGCACGGACGCGGGGAGGGGGAGACTTGAGTCGCTTGGGAGAGGTACGGCCAGGGCGACGAGGCGGCGGGGACATCAAACGCTTAGGGGAGCGAAGGGGGGATGGGTGACGGGAATCCCCCTCTGGACGTCCTCTAGGTTCCTCACGGTGAGTCGCAACAGGAATGTCGGAGATATCATCGTCAGATTGATCAATGTCCTCCTCGTCCTCGGGGTCGCTGGTAGGGAAACTGGGGTCGATGTCCTGAGGGATAGGAATCTGCTTCGAGAGGCGGCGCTGTTCCAAGCAGGACTTGTAGGCGGCTTCCAGGGGACGGTCCTCATCGAGGGTTCCACAGACAAAATCGGTACTGTCGGGCAGGTTGGGAGTTCTCGGGCGAATCTTGATACTCTTGGTTTTTGAAAGGCGACGGGCGTTCAATCTTTGAACGGGGGCAGGGAGCCAACTAGAGTGGTCATCCGTCATGGAGTCAAAGGAGATATTCGAAATACGGCGTTCCATAGGTGCGGGGCGGGTTTCTTTTGGTTGGGTGGTAGGTTGTACGGTGACCTCCGAAATAGCAAGCGATGGAGCCCAGAACTCATAGTCCGAGCCATCATCGTCACTCTCATCTGACTCGGCAAATCCAGCCTCGTTGTCCGACTCGTTACCATCGTCAGAAGAAAAGTCGTGCACCGTTGAGTCATCATCGGCGATGTCTTCCGCATCGTCTTCCTCCTCAAGTGCCTCTTCCTCTGCCTGTTCACCAAGTCGTCGAATGGCAAATTCCTTCTTCATACAGTCGTTCAAAGTAATCTTCTCCGTATAAGTAGGTTCCCTGATCACCCACTCATCGTCTTCGTCCAAGGAGCTAGCAAACTCGTGGAAGCGGGTAGCTTCTGATTCTTCAAACTTTCCAAGTCCACTAGTGGGGACACCTGTACGAATGGTAGATCCAGAAGCGGATTCCTCCGTAGGTGTTTGTGCTTGCTTGGGAGTCTTCTCGATAGAGGGCTTGCGGGAAGCTGGAGCAGGGGAACCGCGGCACCGTGACCGAAACATGCCCTTGCGAGCTGGAGAACGAGTTCTCGGGCTGACAGTCTCACGGCCCGGACACACAAAGGTCAGGGTCGTCCGGCGCTTGATCTCCTGAATTGGGGCCTCCTCCTCAGAAACTTCTTTCGGAGGCGGAAGTGTTTGTGACCCAGAGGGTGATATGGGTGTTTTCGGTTGGTCATCTGTCTTACGGCCACATGCAAAGCTAATGCAACGCTTGCGGCCCAGGTTGGCTTCCACGGTCGTCTCGCTTGAATCAACGACCTTGACCTTCGGGGTCAAATCCTTCTTTCCCATCATTGCTGCCTTTCCCATCATTTGAGGAGGTAGAGGCGGGCTGGGTGTGTTGGATAGAGAAGGGCTTGTAAGGCCACCGTCGCTGGTGAGTTCGGCTGTGGAGATGCCACTGATGTTGCTGTGAGGGTAGGATCGGTACATGTAGGAGTCGTGCATGGAAGTCTGAGGGTCGGTGGGGTGCATGTCGGGGCTGCTCTTCAATGCGCGCGTGAGCAGAGATTCCTTCCGGTCCACAGAGGGACGCGCAAGGACGATTTGGTCGGAGTTGATGTGGTTCATGTGGGTGGCGTGCATGATGTGATCCGGGGGTTCATCGACGTCCTCCGCAATCTCAGCCTCCTCATGAGAGGGAGTGGTAGACGAGTTTGATGAAATGAGCATCTTCAAAAGGTTGTGAAAAGAAAACGATCTTTCGCCGCGAGTCTGTGCCATCTTTCAAGAGAGTAAGAAAAGGTAAGGTGGTCCGTATCGGAACCGGAGGGTAAGGCGAAGCGGTTGGCGTAGGCTCGAGTCGAAGGTGACAGTAAATTATTGCTTGATAGACGAAGTATCAAAGTCTTTCAACCAACAATGCTCTGATATCGATCACAGGTATATGAATCGACCCAGAGGGCAGCACAAGATGTCCCGTGAGAGGACGCTTGTCATGATATAAAACGCATGGCTAGAGTAGGGGGGTAATCGTGTCGAATGTGGGATATTCGCCAAGATCGATAATTGTCCGTGTTCAGGAATGGGCTCAATGTTGAGGCTAGAACTGCGTTGGGGCCCGTGCAGCGAAAAAAGCAAGAATGTGAAGAGTTGAAAATGGAAGAGTGGAGAGGGAGATATAAAGGAAAAGAAGGGGTAAAAAGACGGGGGAAGAGGTTCAAAATAAAGAAGCATAAGAGTAGAAAGTGCAGAGAGGGGAGGAAGTGGGAGTGACGATACGGCAGTCCGGCACTGTCGTTTTCGGACTAGCGCGGTGATTTTTTAATTTCCCTTTTGGTCATTTACTGTATTGGTATTGGTATTAGTATTAGAATTAGTAATTTTTTGTAAGATGCGAGAAAGATTTGCATTGCCACTGCGCTAAGGATTTAGTTATTCTACAGTACTCAATAGTTACAAAAACTTAGTAATAGTACAGCAAAGCAGAATTCTTAACAATCAATGCCAATGCTACGGCCATCTACTAATATTAATAGCGTCAAACAGACAAAGCCAAGGTTTCATTTCGAGGGGTCAATCCGTAGTGGAGTCTATGAGGGATTTTGTGCTTAGGCTAAACCGGTTCAGGGCCTACTTTCACCCTCACATTAGACCAATACTTCTAGTGACAGCTATATCCACCCACGAACCATCGGTGAACGGAGAAAATTCTGAACACACGAATAATAGCCGACCTATAGCAAAACACGAAAATACGAGCACCAGATATTCCTTACTACGTGAATGTTACTTACCAGTGCACTCTTGCACTGTAGCCAAAGTTTGATCGCCACAAGCTAAGTATTGTCATTTTCCCGTCATAGTGGCCATTCACAGTAGCCAACCACGGTATTCCCCTGTACGATCTGCCGATTGGGGTGCCTGAACACAGCGGAGCCCTGAACTTGCCCTAACAGAATTTCTGCTAAAATGTCTTGAAACTATAAACGCGCTGTGCGCGCTACGTTCGCTGATTATCACATTAGTAGCTTGGCGGTTTTCGATCCCCCGAGTCATACCTGGATGCTTATTCCTTACTCCTAGTGCGGTAGTGAATCGTGACGTAGAGTTACATGAACCAAACAGTCACCACCTGAATCGTCTTCCCCCATGACTGAACTTTATCGGAGCTTCTCGGGTGGAGTCTACATGGTGTTTTTGTATGCAGTATCCACATCATGATCCGCAAGAAGTCTCTTGGCTACTTTCACTTTTGCTGGTATACATGCACAGATGTATAAACATAGAAACAGAGTTGCAGTTTATCGGATTTCTATGCCAAGCCCAAAGGCAGTCGAATAATGTGATAGGGATGCCAGGCTCTCCCTTTGCTGAGCTATACTGTAATCCATCATTGTTTCGTCATTCAAAGAGGCGAAGCGATGATCGCAGAGTATTGGGCATACATATACAATGCCTCTTCACCGATCAACCCTGTACAATGAGTTATTTAATAGGCAGCGTTGTTTATCTCTTAATCATCATCTCCACAATAGCCCCAAAGAACACAAATAGAAACCCCAAAACCATCCGATGTCTGACCCGATGACTCGACACTGCATCGGGGCATACACAGGGGCCCACGTTAAAAGCACGAGAAGCGGTCAGCCGCGATCGGGATCAGCCCTAGAAACAGCCAACCAACAGCTGACTCCCTGTATAATGTATACAGTATAGTAATCCGGACAATAACCGAAGAGAAACAGAAACAAAACATAATACCATAGGCCCAAGAGTCGCAAAACCGGCCCGGAAATAATCAGCCCAACAGCCCATAATTTCCCAAACCAAACCAACAACAAAAAACCGGTAGGGCCCTACATGAAAGAAGTAGACAGTAATGCAGCAGCCAGTTGAGATCTCGAAAAGCTTCGCGAATCCAAGGGGATCCCCCTTCCCCACACTGCATCTGTGCGAGCAGGCATGGACCCTGTAGTAAAAGGCCAAGCTCAGTGGTGCGGAAGTATGCGAAATGCAAATGCAACACTCGAGCCCATAGTACAGGACAAGACAGCTTGAGCGGTTGGGAGCTTTGACATGGAATGTTTACTGTAGAAGAAGCTTGTTAGCAATGCAACGGGGTTGCAGCTGGGATGGACCTGGTAAATTGTGAGGATAGGCGCAGTGATGCGATTAGCATTGACGTTGGCTACGTATACTCCGTAGTAGAGCGGCCTAAGTATGGACTCGGTTCGCATTCGCGTTGGAGTTCCTGTTTGAGAGTAGCGTTCCGACCACTCAATCGGTTTACGTACTGTATCTATGTATCTATAATTTACCCCCAACAGAAGCATACTTTACTTGTAACAGGGACGGGAAGGTCTAAGCAAAGCGATTCGCGCTTTCATATATGGGGGATTGCCTTTTTGCATCCTACAGGAAGGTCGCCGGGCGCAGAGAACACCATCGAATCGCTTACAGGTACAAAGTAGAGTAAATAATGTAGTCCGTACAGGTGTACTAATGCAGTACGGGACAACAAAAGTTCCCGCGACGACGGGAAAAGAATGGCTTGGCCTCCCCTCACGAAAAGCACCGAAAGCTGGGCTTGCATTTCCTTGCTCTCCGCACGCCCAATTTTGGCCACAGATTTGCTAATCCTACGAGTAAATGCTGGGAATGTTGAATTGAATGTTGGATGTCCTTGCGGCGTGCAGTACTGTTAATCTCCGCCGATCTGTGGATGTACTGTATCTAGAGCAAATGATCACGTCGTATTCTATACTATTCTATACAAGTATAGGGAAGATTGTGAAACGGGAACTGGAGATGAGATTGTATAGTTGCACTGTGCTCGTGGCACGGATGGAAACATCAATCGTGGCAGATACTCAATTGATCGTTAACAACTAATCCGACCCACTGTTCTCCGTCTCCATCTCCGAGCCTACCCCAACAGCATACGATGTGCTCCATAACTGACCACGTAAATGTATGTAAATGGAGCCAAGGACTGTCCCGCAATAAGGTGTGAACTGTGCAGGTGGAGACCGGACTCCGGACAGATGGCACGAGCGGGATCTCTACATCATCTAAATAGGCGTGTACACAAAGGATTGACCGGGAGCACCACCTGGGGAAGTGGAGGGAACTACGAGGTGAGATTGGATAGCTGGAGCTGCACGCTGCAATGCAGACTGCGCGGTAAGCGGTAACTAGGGGGTTAAAAGGCTGAATTGCAGCGAGGATTTACCTCTACAGTAGCGCGTGGTAAAGTATGAGGCATTTTAGGACCGGCTACTGCAATTCGCCAGATGTAGTTAAGCTAAGACGGGATGTTTGTGACTGTAACTTTTCATATTCTATTTCAATTGCTTTCTCTGCCTCGATCAATTGGTCCGTGTTGGCTTTGAGTCTACCCCAGCCCTGGTCTTCATCACTTCAAAGACATACCTCCAGAGCTACAAAGACACTGCATTGTCAAAGAATGCCAAGTCCTCTCGGAACCGAAAGAATACACGAATACAAGATGGGTGATACAATACCTTGCCAAGCCAAATTTCATTCACCCATACAATACGGACTACGGAGTACAGGCAGATCAATAATCTACCAGTGCACCTGGGCAGGGAGACTGAGAGAGGAATGCTTGGCAGCAGCGCGAGTTCACCTCCCGCCAAGATCTCGGCGGTCTTCAGAATGCGCCCGGTACGACTTCAACTTGGAACACAGTGTCTGGGCCATTCTGGAGTAAGCCTGTCAACGGGGATCCTGGGGTCAGAGTATGGGGATGAAGCAAGGTGGACATCTAGACTCCACAAAAGGGGAGTTCGAGGCCGATACTCTCCTACAGAGCAAAATGCGAATGCAAATAGCTTCAGGTCCACCCCCTTTATTTTTCTCTTGGCATTGATGACCTTCGATAACAAAACAGAACATGATAGGGGCACTCCTCGCCAAGCATCTGTCCTACATATTGAGTCTCAAATCAACCCTCAGACTCGGCAGTGCTGAGTATGGAGGCGTGCCAAGGGCGATCATGAGCGATCATGCAGGCCTTGGCGAGCATTCAAACAGGTCGACTCTTGACTGTACATGGCCCAGCGGTTGCACGGAGTGACAAGTTAGGGGGTTCGGGATCGACGGGCTATACTTCTTGGCCCTCTGACTCGGTCCGGTCCGATGAGATGTGTATACACAGCACAGCCTGGGGTTTATCTGGGTGCCTTGGGAACGGTTCATATCGGACTGTCCGATCAACATCCCTGCATGCTACTACTGGGTTTCTACGATCCCATCCCTTGTCAAGCACGACCTTGAAACAAATATAGAAACATCAATGACCTTGGCACACGCCATGAGACTTCACCCAGGTCATCCTGGTCGAGACCACGTCAGATATACATTTACATTTGAGCTCTACGTATACAATTCAGCCATAGCCTCAATCCTGTAGGCATCAACACGTTAGTCTCAGTAACATGTCTATGCAACATCCTTACAATACTTTACTTACTTGTACAACCAAACCGACTTCCAAATCTTCTGGAAGTTGATCGACAACCCCTCTCCCCGCTCAGATAACACTCTGGTCATCGGATGTCAATCAACTTGCCAATGAAGATGCCGCGTAGCAACATGGGGTTCCCAACCTGGCACCGAGGACATAGTCCCAGGTGCTCGTGCCAAAATAAGCGACTGATACATGAAACTCTGTCGGTCGCAAAAGTGTGCCATCAGCCGCTGAGCACAACCCAAGCTCCAAAATCCTCACAGAGTCAGCTCAACCAGACGGTACGCATACAGTACATGTACATGTAAATAACTCACTTAGACGGATACACGGTCGCAAGGCCCACAATACGAACGAGACCGTCGTTCGCCTCGAAAACATCCGTGATGTCACTCCCATTTACGACGTTGATAGGCATAGGAATGACTGAAACACGTTTCATGTCCCTAGAGGCATCAACGCGTACAGTACTCCGTACAAGGAAACCAGTGGAATAAAGACACGAGCGGCAATGAGAAGGTGTCTATCGCAATCATCCTGACCACCCAACCACATCCGAAACGAAGAT
The DNA here is from genome assembly GCF_028974205.1 of Penicillium antarcticum. Taxonomy (NCBI): domain Eukaryota; kingdom Fungi; phylum Ascomycota; class Eurotiomycetes; order Eurotiales; family Aspergillaceae; genus Penicillium; species Penicillium antarcticum. The sequence continues at coordinate 424,385 of NW_026695302.1, forward strand.
CATCAACGGAAACGGCAGCTCCTTTCGATTGGACAGAATCCCGCCTACGTAATCGCAATATCCGTCAATCCCCTGCTTATGACGCCGTTGGATATGCTATGGCCTAGGGAATGGCGGTGTCTGTATTCGTATAGGGCTTAGAGGCTGGCTTTGGTTTGTTGGATATATTTAGTACGGTGCTCCGTGTGGGATGTCTAGTCCAGCCACCAAATACTACGAGTATTCAGTGTACAGTGTAGACTTGATGCTCTACCGGTGATGTCACTACCGTCAAAACTCACCCTGCTGAACACGCGTGCGTTCGTGTTACTCATTGCCATGGTAGCCTTTTTTTTGGTCACTGTACTGCTGTATATACATGTCTTGGACACTAGCGGTTCTTTCCGAGATGAGAAGCTTCCACGTCAGATCGAGGGTTTGATCTATAACATCAGTAGCGGGTACGTCAGTGTTTGCCCTGCAGGGGACGTAGTGTATATCAATGGAGAAATGCGGTGACCGTGCCATGGAGACGGAAACCTCCATTGGAAGTAGCGTGGTGGGTTTCATTTATTCCAAGACGATCGTTGTGAGGTATGATGCTATATCTGCAGTTGGAAGGATGGGCATACATGAAGCATTTCGGTGTTGAAGTCATTAGGCAGGATGAGGGTGTTGATGGTCGGAATGGGGTTCAGTCATTGGGATGACCTTTTACGTCTCATTTGATGCGTTGATGCTTTTGACTTGGATACGAGGGGTTGATCTCGGTGTCTTTCTTCCTGAATTGGCAACCCGGACCTTGTATTTGAATTTCAGATGATGATTTTGAGTTATACTCCATGTATTTGCATTGCAAAAATGACCGATACCCTCGGCTTGGATTTGATATCGCGTGGGATCCTGGGAAAGGCAGTTACACAAGCCATGTGTCGGGGATAATTGTTCCTGGCTATGGGTATGATATCATTTCCATGAAACCTAGAAGCAGACAAGCCTTGAAAAGCAACAAAAAGGATATGATTGAGCAAGACATGCATTTCTTATGATCTAATAGGCCCGAGAACGAGATATCCAAAGGATTCAAGCATAAGGAGAACGGTTGGTATCAAGCATTCAGTGTGTATGCTTCCAAGCTTAAAGCTCAGAGCCATAGGACACACACTCTTCAAGCGACTTGAACAAACACACAACCTCAAAGCTGGAAGGGTATAGCATTACTTCAAAATAACAAAATCTCCACTGAAGCAGGAACAGGATCAATACAAAAGAGGACTACAATCCCCAGACAGACTTATATACAAACAATCAACGCAACACATGTCCCTTATTTCCATTTCCCAGCATCTTCAACCCCCTTAGCAACCTGCTTGGCACCATCCTCAAGCCCAGTAGTCGCACTGCCAAGCATATTCCCAACGGGCTCGCCAGTACTTCCTGTCGCGCTGGTGATGGTATCCCCAATACCGCGGCCTGCAGTGCCAGTCACTCCACCCAGCGTGCGGGTAACTCCACCGACTGTGTTTCCAAATGTGGAGGTGACGAATTTGGCTGCGCCTGTGACGCCTTTGTCTTGAGAGGATGTGTCGATCGGCATGGTGGTTTGTTTGTATGGATTGAGAGAGGAGGAGAGGTCTTGGAGAGGTATTCGGTTGGGGCTAAGACAGGGGTTGAAGTGTAATGGAGTAGATGGCTGTGATTGTAGGAATGAAATGTTGATGGGTCAAAAGATGAGGTTGTTATATGGGTGCGCCCTATGATGTCATTGTCTGAGGGCTTGTCCACCTGTGATGGCTGTGGCGGAATTGTATAGATACGAAATTAATTGTTTGTATCGTAAGCTGACATAGGTTTCAGACGATATCCTGGGAGACGGGCGATTATTCAAGGAATAATAATAGTCTATACCGTTTATAATGGGGTTCACTAAACCCGCATTGCGTTTGTCCAGTCCAGTTACCTGGCTGGGCAAACAAGGAATTGTAAAGTGTAGAAACTGTACAATCATCTCTTTAAAAGAGAATCAATTTAAGCATTCTATTTGGTACAATAACCATGCCCTACGTTGTCCTCTTTTCGGATGCTTTGGGCCAATGATCTTGATCACAGAGCACAGCGCTCACGGAGAAGTCCAAGGATAACTTCTCGGTGACAGTATCGGAATTCAAATGTTTTCCTAGTGTTGATTGATGAAAACAACCTCTTGATGGGTATAGAGCGCCACCCAGTCTCAGATGAGTACTCCTGGCTATGATGTCGCCGGTTCTAGTGAAATAACAACCGTCAGAATCAGAAAAGTGAGATTAACTCCGAGAGGAAGAACACAGACAAGAGAGACACAGAGCTCATCATGAACCAAGGAGTAGGAAATCGAACTTGCCCTTGGACCTTTCCACGCCGGAGTCTGTTGCCTGATGTATGGAAATGTCATTCGGAAGAAAGCGAGAGTGTCAACTTCTCTGTGAAGGAATATTAGATATGAGAGATATGCTTGTCTTGAGTCAAACCAGAATAGAGAGAAGACTTACACTCGCAAGTGAGCAGACTTCACTACTGCAACAGTATGTGTAGAGCTTCTTCTTTTGACAGAAGAAGAAGAGTGTTCGGGTAGGGAGCTCGGAGAAAACACCAGGTCAAAAACTGATAAGCTCAGAAGCTGGGATGTCTGCTTCCTTTTCGATGATCTGGATGTTTCCGGTCATGGTCGTCGTCTGTGTGTACCATTGCTGGAGAGTCGCTTCCTTGAACAGACTCTACGGCACCTTTAGCGTGGCTTTATCACCACCTAGGAGCACCGGGGTCTACCAATGATAGACGAAGGCGTGATTTGTGATCCAGTGACTGCGTCTTACCCAGTCGGGCAATACATTGATTGTATTGGCATGTTTACCTGCCAGAGATATGTTCATATCCGTTTATTCTGGCAATGGAATTTGATGTGAGCATTTCCCCATGGTCTATGCCTCGGTGCATTTTCCGGGCAGTGAAACATGAAATCTGTTTCATATGCACAGTGTGAATTATATATGTATCTATGATCAGAAGAGAGAGAGAGAGAGAGAGAGAGGGAGGGAAGGCAGCGAGCTTATATAGCCCCAGGAAGCGTGAGTTCTGACAAGGAAACCATGGCAAACATCCTCTGCTTGCCTAGTAATAGAGCAGTGGCGCAAGAAGATCCCAAATTGGAAGCAGTGTGACGTCTATTGTATGTATATGGTGTAAAGTCTATATGGTACAACTAACGGAGCAAAGAGGCCCCAGAATTAGAGCAGAGCAGCATACGAAGAATCAGCAATCTGCGACTCCTTCCAGCCAACACACTTCCAGCAACTCAACAAGCCAGCAGGATCATACTTCTTCTTAATGCTCACCAGCTTCTCATAGTTATCGCCCCACCATGACTCAACCCAATCGATGGTGAAAGGGTTGGCCTCATTGCTATACGCACCACCACCGGGCGTGATACCCTCAATAATAGCGGTGGTGTCCTGGATAGACTCGATTTTCTGCATGCGGGTGGAAACGGTACTGTTCCACGCCCAGGAAGCACCAGAACCCAATTCCCAGATAGCATCGCGCCAGGCGGGAGCGGCACTAGTCGAGCCTTCAGTATAGTTGTACAATACTGGTCCGACAACAGGGATGTACGGTGTTTGACCGAGTGACTGGATAGTAGTGAAGAAGCTCATGAGGTTCGAGCGACCCTCGGCAGTCTCAAAAACGGAGCGGGAGATCAGACGGCTTCCGGGGAAGCGAGTGACGCCGACTGCCACGGAGCTGGACTCAACATATTTTTCATAGAAAGAGTACCAAGAGGTGAACTCCTCGATAGTGGCGGAGCCGCCGTTTGCTCTGGCATAAGCAATCACACTTGCCAGGGAAGCTTGGGCCTGCTCGACAGAGAGCAGAGGAGAGACATTAATGAGGGTGTTACCGGTGATGTGACCACCCCATCCTTCCTGACTCCATTTGAGCGTGTTATTGACAACAATCTCCATGAATGGGAGCATGTTGGTCGAGTTGGCGGGGAATTGGATGTTGGCAGAGACGAAACGAAAAGCAGGCTCGACGAGGTGGGTGCTTTCGAGGACTACGCCGAACGTTCCACCGCCACCACCGCGGAGGGCCCAGAAGAGATCGGGGTTCTGGAACTCGTTGGCGACGCGGTAGACACCGTCTGGGGTGACGACCTTGTACTCGAGCACACGGTCAACACCAAGACCGTACACCGGACTCAAGATGGAGTGGCCGCCATTTTGAACCCAGCCACCCGAGACACCGACGGTGCCTGAGTAGCCACCCAGGATCGTGACGTTGTGCTTTTGTGCAAATTCATACGCCTCAGCGAAGTTGACGCCGGCACCGACGGTGATAGCGTTGTATCGAGTGGCGTTCTTGGAGCCGCGAGGGACGAAGCCCGGACTGTATTGCATAGATCGCAGGTTACGTGTCCACAGAGATAGCGTGTCACGTCCACTGCTGCGGGTGAGATAGTCATGGCCACTGTTTTTGATGACGAGCTGCTTGCCAGAGCAGTTGGAGAACTTGAAAGCTTCAATTACATCCCTTGGGCTCTTTACTTCGAGATAGTGAGAGGGCAGATTACCCTGACGGCAGTCGGCATCTGCGTACGCCAGGGGATCTGTGGGATCACTGCTGTCGAGGAGACACTGATCAGTGGGATCAGATGCCCACATCTCATCCTGGTTGTTCATATAACCACTGGGAGAGTTGGTTCGCAGCCATGGGTCCGAGTAGTTCGCCTGGATGACGGCGCAGGCGGCATCATCGCGAGGCAGCGGCTTGCCATTGTAGCTGGAGAAACAGGGCAACGAGAAAGGAAGGAGAGGCTGTACATGTCCTCCGACGGTTGCATTAAAGGCATTCAAAGTACATTGCTCTGCGACAGTAGAGCCTAATAAGGCCAACAAGATCACCCTGGACAAGTTGGGCACCATGGCGATCAAGAAGAATGTGAGATCACAAAATAGCAATTGTTCCGAGGAAAGAAAAACTCAATTGAAGAATTCTTCAGCTTCGGTCGAGGAGGAACTAAGAGAAACTAAGAGAAACTAAGAATCACCAAGACGGGGGCCTAATATGTACACATAGGATTAAGCTGGTTTAGGCACGGGACGACCGAGTGTCTTAGTTCTGTGATTGGCTACCAACTTATTATATCAAATGAACCCTGCGAGACTAATGCAATATAATCTCTCGGCTTGCGGGCGCAAAAGAGTCGGGATGTTCCACTTCCAAATTGGACGGGCGAATGAATGAAACAGCTTTTTACCGGTGACCTCAAGATCCAAACGGCTCCGGCGGGGGCCAAATATGTCTACTCGCCATTGGATCAACCACCTCCGCTCGTGCCATGGTCAAATGTCGATCGGCCTGTTCGTTAAACTAAAGGAGTGGTCCGGTTTCGGATTTTTTTTTTTTTAGAGTTCTTCTTCTCGCCTGAGAAGTTGAATTGCGCTAATATATACGAGGTCGAATAAAATATCATAGACCCCTTAATCTTAGCGCTGGCCTGAGTCTCGGATCGCAGAGACTAGGTCCCCTCTTTATCTTTACCACTTCGAAGATGGCGAACAAGGTGAATACATATTGGAAAAATGTCCTCATTATTGTGCCAATCATCGGGGCCGTGGTGGCGACTATCATCTACCTGTTACGCCTCTACTGCAGGCGCATGAAAGCTCTGGGGCTTCTACTGGAAGATTATCTGATGGGCACTGGTTTGATCATCTCTTATTGTGCTACAGCTTTTGTGATCGACAGTGAGTCTTTCAACCCTTCCTCTCACCAGGATACTAAATATACAAGCCGCTTTCAATGGCGTCGGCCTACACGTCGCAACACTGCCCAAACATGAACAAATGCGCATTCAATTTGTATGTACCAATTTACCTACAGTATTGCGACCCTGCGACTGGCATGGAAATTCTAATTATTCGCGCAGGGATCTTGGATGATACAGAAATTCTGGGCCCCCTCAATGGCCTTCGTCAAGATCTCGATCGTCGTTTTTATTAAACGTCTCTTTGGCTCCATTCGCGCATACACCATTATCTCCTACTGTTTGATCGGATTCATCAGCCTATGGGCCCTCGCCGCACTATTGGTCAATACCTTCCAATGCATACCGGTGCAATACTATTACGATAAAGACTTGGATGGACACTGCATGAAGGGACAGGTTCATTTCTTCCAGGCCATGGGATCAATCGCATTAGTAGAAGACGTCATCATTCTTTGTCTTCCTCTTCCTGTTTTCTGGAAGTTGAAGATCAACAAGCGACAAAAGATCGCGTTAACAATGGTCTTTTCTCTCGGTGGACTGTAAGGCACCCTCAAAAAATCACGAAATTGCTAGTCTAACAGCTGGCAGCGTCTGTATATTCAGTCTGATGCGCCTGATCGAATTTCGCAAATTCCAACTTACAGATCTTGCCTGTAAGTGCCGGTTCCAACTCCAGTTATTACTCCAGCTAATATCAATATCAAACAGCATCCAGCGCTAAAGAATCAATTTGGACCTGCCTCGAACTCGACGTGGCGATTATTTGCGGCTCCCTCCCACTCCTAAACCCACTAGTGCAGGGCCTACGCAGTAAAAGCGGCGGCTCGAAATATACCTCCCAGCCCTACACCGGATCCAGCCATCACCTACAATCAATGCGGGGGAATAAAACCGGATTTCGAGAACTTGGAAGTGATCGCGATCGCACAGTGTCAACGATATCAAAGGGTGGTAATTGTACGGCTGGGAAAAGTTGGGGGAGTTCTGATATCGAAAGTAATAGGCAGGATGGAGATGGGACGTCTGATATGGGTAGTATTGATCCGGTGATCAACCATAGGGATCCGGAATAGACCTGTCACATAATTGTATAATATATGTGAGCTAGAAATATTACCTATCTGATGAATGTGATACAACAGTCGTCTTAAGCCTACATCCCTCACCCTCATGATCTAGTTGATTCACCGAAGGCACTCGAAAATGGACAAAAAAGAAGTGAGAAAATAGAGGTCAAGTTAGGACTCAAAAAATGCATGAAATACTACACTCTTTACCAGGATATTGCATACACATTGTCTAATTATTAATAACATTATCAACAGATCTATAACCCCTATTTGTAATCGAGGTCCAAGAAAGCAGCTCAATATAGAAGCAAAAGTCTGCCAGCTGTGGTCAACGAGGAACTAAGAGAAATCAACAATCACCAAGATGGGTTGAAAAGCCAGACGTAGGGCGACTCCTGACACTATGCCTTATCGTACAGACTTGAGCAATTGCAGCAAACCCTTGAAAATATTCTGAGCGTTGAAAAGATTCTGAGTGTGGTCTGCCATTGTACACTTTGCAATAATATTGCCAATAGCTAAAGACTGAGCCACGCAGCGGTCTGAGCCCCGTGTATCTAGTGCTTGCCGCAATTGCAAGCAGCGGCGATCTGAATAGGTTGATGAGCCTAAGGTATGGGCAAAATTTTGTGATTAACCCAATTGGTCACTACTCTAGACCTGACATTTTCACCTTTATGGTCCGGAATGAGACGAAGTACCATGTTGGGGTTAATTCCCTTTGGGAGGAGTTTGAGCATGTGCACAAGTTTCCGTAATTGGAGGAAGAGTAGAAAGGGACCATAGGTTGCTACATACCTGCACATGCAGGGATTTCGAAGCCCTATATTACTGATTAGTGGCTCAATATGACTATTGCCAGTGGGTCTGCAAGGATATCCACGCGAACGCCATTGGCAGTAATTAGTTTATGCCTTGAGCTTACAGGGATCGTGGGATCGTGGGATTACCCACGGGACTGACTACCCACGGGACGGGACGGGACCACATGGCACTAGGAACAGCACCCGTCCCGCGGGACTCCCGCGATGGGACTATAACCCGTGCAAAAAAGGCTGATTAACCATCTAAAGCCAGCAATATGAATAAAATAATAGACAGCAGGTTTTTTCATGTGCACGTGAGTACTCGCTCAAATCACCTACCCACTCATTACAAGCAGGTAGGCAGGTGACCAACAAATGATAGTTAAAATACATAAAAAAAAAAGGCTAAAAATGCTTCAGGGGGTATCAATACAAGTAATCAAAAAACGAAAAGAACGTAAGACTCATTTAGAGCCGACGGACACCCTTACGACCGATGCTCCGGCGAGCTGACGACTTGCGCATAGCCTTCCGTTGGAAGGTCTTCTCTCGCTGCTTGCGGGATTTCACCTCCCACCACCAACGGGTGATCACCTCCACTGCACCCAACACTTCAGTCCGGACTTGAACAGCGGTAGCACAATTCTGTGCCAGTTCGCGGGCTACCTCACGCCGACCCTCCATCTTCTTTGCTGAGTGAGAGCGCCACGCCCGCTGGATGGCTGTAGCGGCTCGGGCGCGCTTCGACGCGGACAGCATGCGAGAGCAGATGAATACCAATGCGGCAAGTGTAGTATCGCAGTTGAGGACATGTGATGTTGTGTGCGGCGCAATAAGGCATGCTAGTAGAACAAAGTTAGTATCAACCAGAGAACCAAAGACGGCTCAAGTGTACTTACCAAATTGTGCACTGCACCCCAGTTGCTGAAGACGCGACTGCAAAGATATCGAGCTAAAAGGGAAGCTTGAATTTTTACTCTCGCTGACTCCGCCAGCAATGTATGGCTCATATTCATCCATGATGCTTCGGTAGATCTTTCCATTCGCGAAGCTTGCGGTCAGGTCGCTCACACGAAGTACTCGCAAGGCTGCAAGAATTCCTGCCCATCGCTGTAAAAGGTGTGCATGTTCATCATCAAGCAATTCTGTACCCAAGAACCAATTTTCGTCCTTGACTGCTTCGTAGCCAAGCTGAGCAACAGCCTTGTGCTTCAGGCGGGTAACTTCTTTGCGGACATCCTTCCAATCAACAAGGCCTGTCAGTACCCATTTGCCGAGAAGAGGCCAAAGCAGAGCGATCGTCTTCTCGCGGTAGCCGAGCACAATATCTGTGGCTTGAATGCTGTTAAGAACTGTGGCGGCGCTATTCTGAGAGGCCAGAGCCCCAAGGACAAAGCGGACATTGAACATCTTGACTGCATGGCTCACACAAGGGAATTTCAGATGCTGAGACAGAGGCAAATTGAGGTTGCCCTCGACCAGTGAGAAAACTTCGCCTGTAGGCAGAGATACAAAGGTTGAAGCATATGGGTCAGATTGCAGATGTTGCGGCAGGATGAGAAGAAGCTCGACAATACGAGCCAGCCGCACGCCATCTTGGAAGTCAACTGCCATGATGTTGATCTTGTAGTTGTACTCTTGCAGCGGATGCTGCTTGTGAGAAAATTGGAAGTTCAGGTGAGCAAGCAGCCTGTTGATGGCGCCGCAAGATGGAATTAGGAGACTCAGCAAAGCTCGGAAGACACCGGCGGAAGATTTGAAAGCAGAAGAAGGCTCGAAGAGTCGGCAAGGAAAATCGGCACCAAGACACTCTTTGCTTTTGTCCAACAGGGCGATAAGCATGATGCTTCGCAGAACAGCGCGGTGGTAAATCTTCGCATACCTTCCAACGCCAAAGTCATTGACGCTGGCAGTGGACTGACCAATATCGTCATTGCGAAGCAAGAATGTTTCCAAATATGATTCCACGGTTCTGATGACCATCTTGTTCGAAGACACGCTTCCTGGGCCATCATTGAGACCATCAAGCCAAGTCAAGTCATCGAAAACTTGCCGACCAACGACAGTTTCCAGGGCTGGAACCAATGCACGGAGATCATAGGATTTAAGCCATATATCCAGGAATGTTCTCTTGAGACCAAGGTTTTGATGAAGTCGTGTACCCCGAGTGAGGCTTTCCTTGGGAATCTTCAGATAACCACAAGACAAGGAGTTTTGGAGGCGTTTGTAGAGATTGATAAATGGGGCTGTATGGTAGATACTGAGCAAGCCGAGTCGAAAAGCATCTGCATCGTAGGTAGCCATGCTGGAATCAAAATGTTCGAATAGGCCATTCGCAAGCTGACTGATAACGGTCTCCTGGTACGACAGCCAATTGTCCTCGTACAAAGCCGTTTCCGCAATATTATCGACAACCAACGAGAACTGATGATTTGCTTCGCTGAGTGTAGTTTTGATGTGATCGATCGAAAGATTCTGAGACGACTCAAAGGAGCCCAGCCTATCTGGCAAAAGAGAAGCTCGGGTACTGAGAGGCACTGCAGGTCTCACTGGCCTTTTGAGAGCATTGCCAGCATTCCCTTGCATTTTACCAAGTGTCACAATCATTGGAGGCGCTTTCTTCTCCCCTCTGTGCCTGGTTGCATGGGTTTGATTGGAAGCGGAGGCTTTGCTGGCAGCGAAGGGTCGATTGGCAGTGGGGGTTTGGCTGGCTGTGGTGGCTTGCTTGGCAACGGAAGTTCGACTGACATCGGAGACTCCATTGAGGGCGGGGGTTTGATTGGCAGCGGATAGATCAGTGGAGGTTCGATTGACAGAGGTGGCTTGGCTGGCAGGGGGAAGTTGAGTGGGAGCTCGATTGACACGGGGGGCTTGCAAGGCAGCGGCATTTGTCGCCGAGCGTCGAGCGAATAGTGGCTTTGATGGGACATCATCGGACGTAACATCTTTGTCCTTGGGGAGGAGCAACTTCCCAGGAGGCAAGTTCTCTTTGCCGCCGCCGGTTCCAGGAATGTCAGGTGCTGTTGGATCTACCTGGGCAATCTTCAAGCTTTGCTGCAGTGGTGCTCGTTGACCAGACGCCGCCAAAGTCTTCCGTGCCTGGCGTTTGGTGATCTGTGGCTCGAACCTGTTGATTTCAGTTTTGTCTGATGCCTGTGACATGGAAGTCCCAGAGCGTTGTTTGGGTGGACTGAAAATACTCATGAAAACACTGGGGACAGCCCTGTCATCAGGGGGGATGTAAACTGTGTTGCGTCGAGCGTTTTCCTTCAGAGAATTTCCCGCAGTCTTCTTGTTTAGGTCCTTGTCACCAAGCAGAATCGAGGGTTTGTTCTTATTTCTGGCTTCAATAACTAAAACCTTGGGCAGCGCCAGTATCTCATGTTTGGTCTCTTGAGGAAAGCCAGGATTTGAACGGAATCGTTGAGCTGGCTGAGCAAGAAGTGACGGTTTGCGGCCTTCTGATGACTTGATCACCTCGGCAGTTCGTCGTCGCGTTTCGCGACCCGCACTTGCATCTTCATTTTCTTCGCGGATATAAAATGTTTGTCTGGTCTTATTCGCGCGTTGCGGACGCGACCCTCTCAAAACCGGTGCACGTACTTCGGTCGTGAAATCGTTTCCTTCTGTGACCTCAAAAGGGTTCTCACCCAATCGACTATCGAAAGTGTCACTTTCACCATTGTGCTCGGTGAATCCTGCAGACCCCGACTTCCATGGACGTGGGGTCACAGGTTCATTCAGGAAACTAGACATGGTGACAAGCGGTCCTTGCACGCAATAGGGCGTTTTCTTATGGGCACATCAGAGTACGTTAGTATGTAATTTCAATGTGCTTGCGAAGTATGTATGTAAACGGGGTTTGATGTTCAGAGAAGCGGTGAAGTCAATCAAGGGATCGGCTTCAACGCGGGGACGTGATGGTGGGGTTCAATGGAATGCTAATAAGCACCCATATACACTGTGCAAGTCAATCGATCGAGGATCGCGTGTCTGGAACAGTCGAATACTCCAAGATCCGTTGTTGACGTGCAGTTGTCCAGGGCAACCATCCTTATGTCAGCTGGGAGAGTGGAGTCAGATTTACACGTGACTGGATACTTATACGTGACCTCGAAGCGGTCTGGTGAAGATGGACAAAAGTTGACAGAATGAAGCAAATGAGATGCCGAGACTGGAGGGCGGTGTGAGGATATCGGGAAGAACCGGAATTGGGGTTGAGGAAGAAGCCGGGAAACCCCGGGGTGGGATGAAATGCGGTGCCAAGGCAGCAGGGCAAACCAAACAACCATCAAACAACCAGGTTGTTTGTTTGCTAGGCAAGGTAAGGTGTTAGCCCTAGCTTTGGGCTTCAACGCCCTCCCGTAGCTCTAGCCTCCCCAACATTGCCGCAACTGTTCTTCATCATCCTGCACCAGAGTCAATGATGTACATTTCTACTCTCGTTTACGTCGACCTGATGAAGTACAAGAATTGACACAAGTTTGTTCACTCCCTCGCTTTTGGATGATCTGTTGGGCTCACCCAATGACACTCGAAAATAGGCAGAAAAGAGGAATGAAAAGAGACGCCAGATATGTGCTCAAATAATACGTAAACCAATGCTCACTCACTGCGAAGATTTCGCATAGAAATATTCTAATACTTCTTAGCACGATCAACAGATCTATGTTCCCTGTTGTAGATAGCTGGTGTCTTAATTGCCTGTTGTTTCCATGTATCCTGGCGCTCTGTTTGCCGCACGATTGTATGCATCATTCCGGGACAAGGTGTGAGGGACTTCGCACTTTCAACCCAATCTCTTAAGCTTTACAACTAGTATATCATATCTGGTCCATGAAATCAAACACTAAGAGTTAGATCAACGAAGCTTGAAATTGAATTTAAACATTGATATTCCCGATCTGCTCGACAAGTCCAGGACAGCTTTGACAATAGATTGCAACCCAATTCTGTGACATGATATGACTCAATTATGAATATCAGATCCACCTGTGTATCATAAATTAGTCACACAGACTCCACAATACTGTCTACTATCAATCCAGAACTTCCATGGCCATAAGCAGAATTCAATTATGGGCCTTTGACCTAATTAGCTGCATCCGCAACAAGATCCAATTATTATGACCATAGTCAAATTTGAACTCAATTTATTGGATGTAAGGTTATTGTTGTACATTAACGGTGGCATGTTTGTATCATCTAAAACGTGATGTCGTGTCCAGTCAGCTCCAAAGATACTAAAAGAGGGTTTCCAATGGCAACAAACAGTGCCCCAAAGAGAGGAACAAAATAACATAGAACTTGGTTTATATTGATACGTAAATAGCCACTTACCTTCTAAATTGATTAAAAGTGGGGGAAGAATATATGTGATTGAAGAAGAAAAAGACATAAGAAAGGATCTTGTCATACGTTGCCTCCAGTCAAGACTTAAAACACACCAGTCTATTTCGGAAACCAGACTAGAAACAAGAAACTGTCGGTTCCTCAGAAATCAACCATTTGCGCGAGAACAACTCAAACATCTATGCTGGTGGGGTGTCTAATCGAGACATCTGATCCTAGACATGGATACCTCGTGTTTTCTTATCGCTTTGAAGTGAGACATGGTAAATCCAGACCTCCTAAAATAGATGGCAAGTAATTATTCATGTGCAGAGTTGCCGTGTTCTTTCTATCACACTAATTTACAGGTACAATTGCGCATATTCCGGATCATCCCATGCCCAGTGCTAAAACAATCTTGGTCTTACCGAATCGGGTCTCACCGGACCTTCTTGGAACGTATCTCGTCAAGAAAGGTCACATCGTATCGAGGAGCATTAGAGGTAGACCGATTTGATACTTTGAGACCTTTAATATAATTTAGAGTCGGTTTCAGCGATCTCGGATAGCGCGGCGTAGATTGCAAAGTATGAACCTATGGGATCCGGGATCCGGATAGCGAAGGCATTATGGTAAACATGATTCCGGTAATAGTCTACCGGGATACACTAGAGAGTTAGAAGAAGCCATATTACGCACTCTTGTTCCACAGCAGGTATCACCTGTGAGAATTGGCTTCTTGTGGCGTAGTAGGTATATGTACATCAGGATCCGCTCTGAGCTGACTCTTCTGTCTATTTATTTTGTACTTGCGCTAAGTCTTATTCAGGGTAGAGGAAGAGATTTTCTTACTCAATATCATCATGGAATTGACAAAATTCTCCATAAAGAGGAACTTAATCATCCTCTTTCGACTATTAAGTCTTGCATCGCGGGCCTCTAGTAAGGCAGTGTTTGCTCATTTTATGGTAAGTACGTCTCCTCTTGATAAAATCATCTTAATCAACAAATATTCCTCCTAGATGGCAAACACTGGCATATATGGGCCCTCGGATTGGAGGCAAGACATGTCCCTGGCCAAGGAGGCTCACATCGATGCGTTTGCACTCAACATGGCGTATGGTGTGAAGACAAACGAGCAGTCTGTTTCCAATGCCTTCGCCATGGCAGAGAACCTTGGTTTCCATCTATTTTTCTCTTTCGACTACGCCGGCAATGGAGCTTGGCCAAAGGAACAGGTCATCGACATGCTGCAGAAATACGCCCCGAGTTCCGCCTATTTTCACCACGATAAAAAGCCTTTTGTCTCTACGTTCGAAGGAACCAAAAACGCTGATGACTGGATTACCATCAAACAAAAGACGGGCTGTTTCTTTGTCCCCGACTGGTCGTCCGTGGCAGCCACCTCTGCCCTTGAGCTTGCTGGGGGTGTTGTTGACGGCTTGTTCTCGTGGGCTGCATGGCCAACAGACTCTCGTCGGATGACTACCTACGTGGATGCAGCGTTTCTCGGCAGTCTCGGAAATGCTGGCAAGCCATACATGATGCCAGCCTCCCCGTGGTTCTATACTAACATGCCTGGCTACGACAAGAACTTCGCATGTCACGGAGACGATTTGTGGTATGACCGATGGGTGGAGGTTGGTTTCCTCAATCCCGAGTGGGTCGAGATAATTTCCTGGAATGACTATGGCGAGTCACATTACATCGGACCTCTCAACGAAAAAGGCTATGGAGTGTTTGCCGCCGGAAAAGCACCATACAACTATGCCAGAGGGATGCCACACGATGGCTGGAGACTGCAGCTTCCATACGTTATTGATTTGTACAAAAAGGGAACCGCTTCTGTGGCAGAAGAAAGCCTAGTCGTGTGGTATCGGACACAACCTCGGATCTCTTGCGGCGGAGGAAATACCACAGGTTTTACGGCTCAACTCCAAGTTGAAGAAGATGCTGATACTTGGATTGCGGACAAGGTATTCTTCTCAGCACTTCTTGCTTCGAACGCCTCAGTGAAGGTGAGTATTGGTGGCGTAGAGAAAGACGCAAATTGGGAATTCGAACCGGATGGCGGTGTTGGCGTTTATCACGGCAGCTTTTATTATGATGCTAAGCACCTTGGGGAAACAGAGGTCACCATTGTGCGCAGTGGCAAGGAGACTGTATCCGTCAAAGGCCGCGCTCTCACCAAGGATTGCACTGGCGACCTCGCCAATTTGAATGCATGGGTTGGAAGCGCAACGTCAGGAAAAACCATAGCCTCTGTTTCGCCAGAGTTCTCAGTATCCGAGCAGACCTGCATTGAGGGAGCTGGATCCTCAAACTTCACAGAGCTGTGTGAATTCACCTGCAAATATGGCTATTGCCCCCTTGCCACATGCTACTGCACTGCCATGGGTGCTCCGAAGGAGAAACCGAAAGCCACCAAGGACAAAGGTTACCCGAAGAATGGAGATGACAGCTACGAAGGACTGTGCTCTTTTGCATGCTATTATGGATTTTGCCCGAAGAAAGTTTGCTTGGAAACCAAGGCCTCGACTACAACAAGTCATCCGGCTCCCACACATACCGATACCAACAACGGACTACAACGAACTATTCCTTCCTTTGGCTCACTGTTTGGGCTATATCTTCTTATTCTCTTTTTTATGGGTCTTACTTTTTACCTAGGGGAGTGATCATCTTCAGCGTTATGAATTGTATGATGGGCTATAATGTAATCTTAGAGCCGACAATATGTCTGATTAAAAGAGACAGTATACAATGCAGAGAATAATTAACTGCTCATTGGTAGCTCTGTAGGAAAGGACGGGGTATAAATAGGGACATGAGATTGTACTACGTTCTCGAAAGATCCATGATACCTGAAGGCCATTCATCCCCCGATGCCTTCTAAATTTAGCAAGCATAATTCCCCGACCTACATTTTGCTACTATATAAACCCCAGCCCACTCTTCAGTAGATCTCAGAATTAACTATGACTTTTGACTCTTTCCCACGTCTTCTCCGCAGTCATCCTGACCTCCAGGAAAATACCCTGCTAACCCACCAAAGGCTAACAAAGAAGTTGTTTTTTTAACACAAGTCTGTTAAAGAACCAGTATCCGTCTATATTTATACGGTCTATCATTCAACAGAAACATCGAAGTATCTACACTTCCACCCAACCCGAAACCAAATCGGCCTTAGCGGCATGAACCTCTTCCATCAGATGCGCCACCAAGCGATCATGCGCAGGTCCCGGAAGCCCAACCAACGGGACCTGGGTATCAGCCGCAAAACCCAAACTCCCATTTGGCTGCATATTGGGCGTTTCCCGAATACGAAGGGAAAGCGTCCCGACCAAGCGCTGCATATGCCGCAACTCACCCAATGTGACTTGCGCTTGGATCGTCCATCCCAGCACCTGGTCATCGACTGAATGATCGCCGATCGTTACGGGTTGGTGGACGACCTTCTCAGGTGACACGAAATCGCTTTCGGGTGCGTTGTTCCCGAGCTCACTTGGGCTGCTCAAGAAGCATGTGCGGATCATTGCACGGTACCAAGAGATTAGACGTGAACATATGATTGCCAGTAAAAGCTGGTTTTGTGGACGGAGAGAACATCCGCATTGCAGCATACTGCAGACTGCCATTCCTGCATCTTTGTTGCATTTAAGGACTGAGCCGGACATGCGCGAGGGCTTCGGCACGTCTTGGCCATTGCTTCCGTTTTGGCGGGATAGACAGTTGGTCTGGGGGATATGGAGAGAGCGGAGGGATTGCGTTGCAGTAATAATGCAGAGAGCTCGGTTTTGACTTAGACATAAATCCGGAGTAGTCGGGTTTGTGGGTATTGCCAAGGGTGACAGTCCTGGTTCTGTCACTTCGAATGGTGGAATTGAGAGGTTTTGGGGCATTGTCGGGGTGAGATGGTCGGGAAGCATGAAGCAATCTAGACCCGGCTCATGATAGTCGTTATTGCCGACGAACTCCGATTGTCTTGGGTCGCAAACAGTATCAATTGGAGCTGACGTGGGAAACGATGGATCCAGGTATAGATCGCGATTGAGATTGACATTTAGATCGAGGCTTTGGTCTGACAGGCAGTCTGTATACAAACTGTCACTGGCAGGTATCTCCACAGATGGATAAAGTATGTCTTCGGGGGCTTGACATTGCGCTAGTATGGGATCCCAGTCGTTATATTCAGGAGGAGTGGGGAAAGACGTAGGGTCCCTGTGGAAGTACAGATCTTTGTTTGAACCTAGAACCTCCATTGTGCTGCAGCCTAGATGTTACGACCAGACCCGGTAGAACAGCCTCGAGCCTTGTACCAAGAAGGAAAGGAATATAATCAGAGACTAGATTGTTGGTTGATCTGATGGGAGGAGGGCAATTGGCAAACACGAACGACATTGAAGGAAGGCAAGGCCAAATAAGTCGGAGGGTGGGGGTTGGACGGATTCCGAGGAGTTTCATGCAGGTCACCTTACGCTAATGCATTCAACGTGCTTCCCTTGTTCTTCTACGGTCGGTTTCCGTGCTTATGTAGGGCCGGGATAACCCATTCTCAACCATGGAACTTACCGGTCCGCTTTCCATAGTTCGCTCGATCTGGACTAGAGCCTCAATCGTTGAACCTGAGGCAGAGAAGGGTCAAACAATGTCAAATCAGCATTGTTGGAACTTATTCAGTCATGATCTAAACAGTGTCATCCCACCGATTGAAGATGTTGTCTTGTCAGGCGTTTTATGATTGCGGTAGAATGCCGTTTCTGTTGATCCACGGGTAGACCCGCCAATTTCGATACAGCATTACACATCTCTTTGTCTAACTATATCTGATGCTTACGAATCTGAAGTCTATTAGAGTACTCGAGGCTTTTTGTATCTACTTTTTTTTTTGATCTCGCCTAGAAGACTCCCAATAGGATCATAATTTTCCCAGTCGGCGCTAACCGAGGGTGGAGTGGAGTGTCTCCATGGAGTATCTCCAAGGAGTTAGTGCTTATTTGAGACTTGACATGCAGAGGGGTGAGGCTTCGGAGATACAGCATGGAATTTCGGGGTTTCGATACGAGGTTCATTTATACTGCGTGACTTTCCTTTTTTTTTTTTTTTTTTTTTTTTTTTTCTTCTTTTCTTCTGGAATCAACCCAGAAGCAATACATAATGGATGCCTAGAACCTCTTCAAAATAGTCCAATCGCTTCTTGGAATCGGCTGTCTCGGTCCATTGCTGACGTTGAAGAGTGGATGAATCACGAAAAAGCAAATCAGAATCATTCAATAAGTATGATGACTGAGCTTGTCCCTTTCATAAATGCAAAACTAACGTGGATTTAGCATATAATCAATCAGTACCCACTTAGGCGGAAAACATGAGCGGTCATCGTATTCGGCCTTCACTATCATCAAGACCAGCACCGCCAAGCCCGAAGCTCAAAGATTCCTGCGATCGATGCTCTACCTCTAAAGTGCGCTGCACAAAAGGAAAGCCTTCCTGTGCGCGTTGCGATAAGCTAGGGTACATATGCTTCTACAGCCCAGCACGACGAGTCGGCCGACCATATAGACCAAAAGAGTCAACCCCAGAAGCAAAAACGACCAAAGAACCAAAGAACCAATCGAACGCTCCAACGGCTTGTTTCATAGACGAAAGTGTTAAACACTACCCCCACCTCAACACGTTTTCCACACCAGTCGACCTAAATTCAGACAGCTCACCTTCAATCAGCCCAATCAACCAATTCGATACGACCAACACCTCATGGCTGGCTCTGAATTCCCCAAACACCCATGATAGTTCTGATCCAGACTGTGTATTGATCGCCCTGGACCTTATCTCATTGCTAGAGGTCCCCGCCACACAACTCAGGAACTCAAACCCAATAGATGACATTCTCCTCGGCGCAACGGCACAAGCTATAGGAGCAACAATCGATCGCCTATGCAAAATTCTAGCCTGTTCATGCTCCGAGCGGGCTGAGGTCGGAATGCTTGTTTCTGCTATATGTATGAGCATCATTGATATTCATACTGTATCAATTGCCATACTAAGGAGGGACTACCCCCATGGCATGGCACAAGGTTCAATAACGCCTTGGGATAGCCCCAACATTGGGCCTCAGTTTGAAACTGGGGCTTGTTTGGTGATGGGGGAACTTTCTGAGATCGCCAAGGTGATATTGCAATTCATTGAGGGTTATAACTATGGGAATGGGATAAATGGCTTCAGGAATGGCTCGGAGCTACCACTTGGCATTCTTCCCTCACTAGCTATTTCCTTGCGAGGGCGGTTGCAGCAGATCATAATCAATGCGAGTTGGTCCACGGGTGGCCTAGGCAGGTAAAAGTGGGCACGGTTTGAACGGAAGGTCTATAAAGATTCTATCTATAAGACATGGCAATCTATTTACATATACCATTTCTTCTCTTGTCCGACTAAAGTGAACTCGATAGTCCCCTCTTCATGGAGCTTCAATAAAACGTGCGTTACGGACGGCCCAGCCAACGCGTCCATCCCTGGCCCGTAGATACTGGCTGTGACCTCTCGCGTCGTCAACATGGGCATGCCATTGCCCTCAGAGAAAGCAGAAAGAACTCTCTTCTCTCTCATCTCCCAATGTCTGGTGTAAGTCATAAGGCTTGCTGATAGGTCTTCAATCTTAGCGCCGTGTCCAGGATACCCAATTTGGAGACCCCCAATACGCATGTCATGCGTCATAATCCGTAGACTTTCCATGTATGTTCTTAAGTCTTCCAGAGCCACACTGGTTCCATGCCCAAGGATATTGTCACCTGTGAACATGGCTCCGTTCTCTTCCATAACAAAACACATGTGATCTGTGCTATGCCCAGGAGTGAACAAAGCTTGTAGTGTGGCTCCTTCAGTAATGAACGTCTGTCCGTCTTTGATTGGGTTCTGGCCCCGATCGGGATTTGCCTTGTAGACAGCCATAGTAAGATCAGGGTACTGAGCGAGTAACGCCGGAACACCGCCAACATGATCGGAATGCCAGTGCGTCAGCAGTACATAGGATATCTTCAGCTGGTTTTTATCGAGGTATTCAACCAGAGTTTTGAGCCAGATTGGACAGCCCTGTCAATTCAGGTTAGCTTAACTTTCCTATCAATGCAAACAGATTGGCTGTCAAAATAACGAACCTCGCCCGTGTCTACTAAGATTCTGCTCTGGCCGTTTCCAACCAGATATGTGTTGGTTCCTTGTAGTTGCATGTCACCCGGGTTCCCACCCATGATTCGCACAACCTCTGGGCTGAGCTGCGTAACCGCCGGGAGACATGGGAGCCCGGCGTTTCTAGCAGCTAGATAGTCGCTCCAGTCTGACTGGGTGCTTTTGTTTGACATATTGGGGCTGGACCTTGGCGTATAGTCCTGAAACATTGGATGTGTTAATTAGATATAGGGGGAGTAGTCCGACTTGGAGACTCATTACCTCAGCTTATTTTCTCCGGACTATTTCACAATTCTCCGAGTACACTAGACAGATCATGTGTACGATTTCGGATCTATTCTGTACCACACTCCAAGGTTCGGATAGAATGATAGGAGAGGCTAACGCACACCGGTGGTTGTTAATGTGCTGACCAATAGGAGCAACGGCTTTGGCGAGCGGGGTTGTTCTCTATGCACAGTAATACAAAGTTGATGATTTCTGCCTAGAAATATACTCTGGGATGTTGGTTTCAGCTAAAAAATGGAATTTCCCAATGCTAAGATACACCAGACCCTAACTATAGTAAAGCGAAAAAAGACAAATAACAAAAGAACATGATCGCCTTCTAGAATAATGCAGATCTCCTACTTATGCTTGCATAATCTGACTAATTATAATGTGCATTAAGCAACAGTTTGCATACGGCAAGCGAGCCCTATCCGCATTGTTTACAACTTATAGATGTAAGGACTAGATCGAGTTGACTACACATATGATATATTCTCCTTCATCTCCCACATCAAACCCTTACTTGTGGTGAAATCACCAGGAACAGGCAGGTGGGTCTGGCCTAAATTAGCCTCTCGTGACCGCGACCTCCTTTCCCCGGACATGATCCAACGTGGCCCTAGTCATTGCTTACACAGTTCTCGGGATCTTGTGTGCCAGGAGTCTCTTCTACGGCATGGCCCTGTTATAAGCGCCTGCCTTACCGTCTCACATTACCGTTTCGCTTTCTCCGTTCTCCTTTCCCCCCACGGCATGATCCCGCATCATGGAATCACTCGTTTATGAGAACTCGCCCTTGGCCGAATACCTCGAAGGTTCGTCATATCAACCCGAATTATGGAATGCAAACGAACTGACACCTGCGCCAGGGGAGGGTGGACACCAAGAGAGTTGGCCGGTGGAGGAGAACCAAAGCGACGATGATCATACCAGTGCCTTCGACTTTGCCCCCCGAGGGGCTTCCAAATTCCAGACCCGCGTTCGCAACAAGCTACCAAAGCCTCTCGATCTCAGAGGTACACCGCAAGGCGAGTTCGCCGGTAAACTCTACGATGCTTGCTCGGTACGTCCATTTCCAGCTTGCGGTGATTTCGTCGTGCTCACAGATCCCTCATTTCTAGTCTGCCTTGAACGTCCGGCTACCGCGCAGCGACAATGAACGATTTTTGGAACAATTCGGCTACGTGATTGTCGCATCGCAACTGCTGAACGAGCATAGCGCCCCTTCCTATACCTCCGCCTCCGATGTCCTCTCAGCAACACAACCAACAGCCCTCCCTTCATTATCTACGACGTTTGGAATTCAAGGCGCGATTGTCACAGCCTGCACATCTTTCTCTATTGCTTGGTTATTACATTGGAGTCGTTCAAGGACAGGGTCAGGGCTCAATCCTAAAAAGGTTGGAGTGCTCCTGATTCTTGTTCCAGTTCTTGGTGTTTTGTTCTACGCCTTCGCGAAACGGCAATGGTTGAAATACCTCCGGCATCAGGCTGTGGACGCAGCTGGCACATTTATTGGAAATGCCCAGGGCTTTGATTCTGCAGCCTCAGCTTCTGTGGTTTTTATACAGGAGGTTGAGCTCGTTTCCCGGGGTTATCGCATGTAAGGCTACCGAATCCATGTGGACGATCACAGAAAACTGACCAAATCCATAGAAGCACACCCCTCCCTCCTATCAGCCGACTCGAAGATCAAATACAAACGCGCCGATGCTTGAGACTGCGCAGAACAGTTTCAGAGTGCTTCTACTCTATGCTCGAGCGATACGTGCGATCCGAAAACACATTGCGCCCACTTACTGACGAGGCCAACCTCGCCAAATATTACGATATTTATGACATTGGATTGGAGGAACTTGCGGCTATTGAGTCGTCCCTATCGCAGCGAGCAAACGATGATCAATACTCGCTGCGTGCCCTCCGGGATCTATTTGGAAAGCTCTACAGTGTGCGGAAGAGCGTCCTATGCTGCTTGTTGGCCCTCAGTGCCGACGGTGGAGGCTCCGACATTGGGAGATGGAGTTCAGCTGTCGAAGAGATGCGTGAACTTGCCGCAGTGACCGGAGACAGCATGTTGAAGATGACTGCTATCCTCAACGAGGAAGATCGTGAGTATCAAACTTCAACATCGACTTGAAACTAGCTAACCTTTCCAGGTGACAACATCCCTCCATCTCCGTTGCCTTCTGCTTCCGTGTCGCCAAGCAAGGATTATTTGCGGGCCCAAATTCGACGATTCAGTTCCTTGTCTCAAGGGGTCCGTGCCTTGCATGCCAAAATGCACATTGTCAGCGAGGAGTCACACGCCAGTCTAGAGCGACCTGACTCTGCTGACTATGAGGCTGCCCTCCTTACACAATACGACTCAGTTGGCGGTGACTTGAGAGCCCTCCTTCAAGAGTGGGAAGCTGGCAAGGCCGCACTGGTCAACCAAGACCGACTTAGTGTGGATCGCTCACGGCCACCAAGTACGTTGCTGATGCCCATGTCTCCCACGCCCAGCCTGGGAGGCTCCACGGCGGTTGAGGGCAGCCCGACCGATGCTCTCAAAGCCTTGAATGGCGAGGGCCGGCCGGATCTGACCCAAACCTACGACGATGAGGAGATTTTCGAAGCTGTTGTCCTTCCCGCATCTAGAAACAAGCGAGTATCCTTGACCCGAGATGAGCGTCTTGCACGCGTACGCGAAGATCGTGCCAGACAGGCGACTGCTCGTGAAAAGGTTGATGCAAATACTAATATGCTCAAGGAGCTGGAAATGGTGATTAAGCAACGACCTGGGAATCACTCTTCCAAAAGGGTGACCAGCATTTAAACAAGCTGCGACCTCTTTCGCTTGCTCGGCACCTTTGACAAGACCTACTTTCTTTTCACCCATTCGACAGGTTTGACCTCAACCAGCGCTAGCAGCTGGAAGTCACAAATTGATACCCACAACATTTATAGACAGGACCGGCGACAGCGGTGTTTTATTGGGTTTGCTTTGTTTTTAGCTCTTTACTTGGCCTTCTTTTTCTTTTGTGTGATTACTAGCTATTATTCTGTCTGTACAGTGATTTCTGGCGGAGTTTTTGTCTTGGGGTGTCAGATTGACAGCCACCAGATGACTATTTGTATATAACCGCCGGTACTTGTGTAAACAATTTTATCAATTCTTGACTACACATGGTGAACTAAGTAGAAATGTAGGGTTGCCCCTATAGCCCCGGAGGGATGTATAAAATGGAGGCCTTGTCGCCTGAGGTATCAAACTTTACCCAAAAGGGACATATCGCCAAACGCGACTAACCGCGTTCTTCCCCACCCTCGAACGCGATCCTTATATTAGACCGCTGCCTCTTTCACCTTCACCCAAATACATACCCTTCCACTGTCTTTGCCCCATTCCCTCTGCCACCTCTTTCACGTTCATAAATACCCTCACGTTTTCCTTTTACGACCCATAAAACACACAAAACCGACAAGAGTAAGTCCGCCACCGCCAAAATCAATAGATTCTTTTGTGCGAAAAACAAATCAATTGACCTTCTCTAGTGTTGGAAGCTCGTTTGGAACAGGCCAGCCTTCTGAAGCGCGTATGTGACACGCAATTTCCAATTCCCCGACGCACAAAATACTGACTGTTGTGGCCAGGTCGTCGACGCCATCAAGGACCTCGTCCAGGACTGCAACTTCGACTGCAATGACTCCGGCATCGCCCTCCAGGCCATGGACAACTCCCACGTTGCTCTGGTCTCCATGCTTCTCCGCGCTGAGGGTTTCTCCCCCTACCGCTGCGACCGTAACATCGCCCTCGGCATCAACCTGCTCTCTTTGACCAAGGTCCTCCGCGCCGCCCAGAACGAAGACATTCTGACCCTCAAGGCTGAGGACTCACCCGATGCCGTCAACCTGATGTTCGAAAGCGCAGAGACCGACCGTCTCAGCGAGTATGATATTAAGCTTATGGACATTGACCAGGAGCACCTGGCCATCCCCGAGACCGAGTACGCTGCTACTGTTGAGATGCCTTCTGCCGAGTTCCAGCGCATTTGCCGAGACCTCAACGCACTGTCTGAGTCAGGTACGTTATATGCAATTCTGAGAAACAGCCAAGCCAGGCTCGCAGAGAAGAGACCGCCGTGCTAAACCCCTCGCAGTCGTGATCGAGGCCAGCAAGGAGGGAGTCAAGTTCTCCTGCCAGGGTGACATCGGTAACGGATCCGTTACCATCCGCCAGCACACCAACGTCGACAAGCCCGACCAGAACGTCGCCATCTCCCTCTCCGAACCCGTCGCCCTGACCTTCTCCCTCAAGTACCTCGTCAACTTCTGCAAGGCCTCCAACCTGTCCTCGTCTGTGATCCTGCACCTCTCCCAGGAAGTGCCGCTCCTTGTCGAGTACGGTCTCGGCAGTGGCCACCTGCGGTTCTATCTGGCTCCCAAGGTAAGTTACTTGAGTCACATAATGGGAATTGAGCTGACGTGTCCACGCAGATCGGTGACGAAGAGTAAACAAACCATTTGTGGTTCATGGGGGGATACGGGATATGCTAAAATGAAACTCTATGATAATGGAGAGAATGGAGGGAGGGTATTTCTTTCACTGCATCCCAGACAATGGAGGGGATACCAAGATTTTCACGATAATTCACAATTCAGCGGTCGAGGTTTCGACATCGCAACTTTCCAAAAAAAAAAAAAAAAAAGTCAATTCTTTTCCGCATTCGAGGCAGTTAAAAGCGTACAAGGAATACGACACAGATTATAGGTGTTACACAGTAACTGTACAGACATAGAATGGATTTCACTAGTATCTAACTCCAATGACTCAAATCCGACCAACCCACCAGCAACCAAACCCGAGCGTCCAAGGGAAACCCCTAAAGACCTCAAGGGAGATGGCCAACCTCCACAAATTAGCAAGGTCAAAAAAAAATATTTCTTTCCAGCACTCCCCAACACAGGAAAGGAAAGGGGAGCAGGGTGTGCAAAACTGACCTGAAAAAAAAAGTGAAGCGCCATCCCCACCAGAATGATCGGAATCGAATGATACCATCCACTCCCCCTCCCAGAGGAAGGAAGAAGCAGAGCAAGTATGCTGCGTATTGCACTAAAGTGTCATCACACACAATCTCCGCACCGACTCTCCCATGGGGCTCAAGAAAACGCAAGACCGGAGCCCTGGTTCTCTCTCCCCCCGATGTTTCTGATGCCAAGTGCAGGTGTGGAAGAGTGATCTAGGATCACACCAGGCCCTCGCGGGCAGGACCGGCGCCGCCGCGCAATGAAGAACGACGGCGCGGGTTTTGGGTTTGAAGATTCCTCCGAATTTCTCATTTGCAAGGGTTCTCGTTGGACTCCTGGGCTTGACCCAGGATTCCGTTGAGGACGGGCGTGAGCCCGTCGTGTGTAGCAAAGAAACGCAGCATTGGTGGGGATGGCGCCTGAGGAGAGGAAGTTTTGGGCGCTGGGATTTTATTTATAGTGGGCAATTGGTGGGTGGGGGGTTTACCGCTTTCTGTTTTGGGGTGTGTTTGGCTTGTTTGGTTTGGGTTTTCATTGGTTGAGTTGCGGAGGTATATTGCTCGTTTTGTTTCTTTTTCTGTTGCTTTGTATTGCTGGTTTTTGATAGGCTTGTAATATCCTGTCATGTTGAGATTATAGACTTGTCTTCCTGTTAACCGCTTAGTTACGAAATGCAGCGAAAGTGTCCGAACTGCTCCTGAAATCTGCATCGGAACATTTGGTATCATACAAATCGACGTCTTCTTCAAAGATCACAGGATATTCTGCTGTTCAATTAGATCCAAATCTCGAGTGAAAGTAGTAACAGACACCGACGAATTGCGAAGTGCCCGTCCAGCACCATCAACAGCCTCAATAATAGTCCAAGCAAAGTACTCCTCACTCTCAATCCGAGTCTCAAATCCAACTTTCTCAAAATTCCCGACAAACTGATACCCATCCCACTGCTCCTGCGAGGCATAGATCCTCCACAGATGCACTTGGATTGCCCCATTCCAAGAAACATACCAAACTGTCGGACCCCCAGTGACCTCAGACAAAGCATAAACAACCGGCGAAGTCGCGGGCGCAGTAGTCAAATTAACCTTCCAATTCCGATACCAATAACCAGTTGGATCTTCTAGTTTTGTCTCGAAAACCATGTGCGAGTCGTCCAAAATGTGCTCGGTGAGCTATCGTTCAGCACCCCCAAGAAACGAAGACATTCCCGCTATACAGCGGCTGCACACTATCTTCTCTATCAGCGAGAAGACCCTGAGGCGAATAGTATCGATGCACAAGAGTGACATGCATAGTATCCATACCAATACGCAAGACGAGACCAGATGATGAAAGTGCCGTCTGATGGTGTTCATCATTTGCGTTATTAAGTAATGATATTGTCATGCCATTTTCATCTTCACCCCGAACTCGGACATGGTGTTGAGAGCTCAAATTTAAGCCGGGTTTGAGTGTAAAGTCTGACTTGTTACCGCCGAGTCGCCATAGAATGGATCCATCTTTGGGGGACATCTTGTATATAGTACTTGTGTGTCGTCCAGAGGTCAAGTAACTTCCGTCTTGCATCTTGTCGATTGAATCGAGGTGACTAAAGTAAGTGTCAGCGAGAATAATAGTCATTGTGTGCTGCATTGCATGGCTTGGAGGGACGTGGACATGGAGGTGGACATACAAGTAATCCCAATCTGTCTCGAAGGTCCGACCATCGCCCGTGATTGACCATCCCATTTCCATATTGGAATCCTTGATGTCAATTTGATCCGTCGCGTCCCATGTAAAGAGAACCTCTTTGGATTTGATATCGACTTCTTGGAATCCAGTAGCCCTCAGACACCCATCTACTGGTCCACTTACTGATGAAAGATCCCACGGTTTGGTCATCAGCCATGCTGTCGAAACGGAAGTTTTATTTTCAGCGATTCTCAATTCGTGAATGTCAGATTCTTTGCCAGCTTGGATGTCAGTGGAGTCTCGTTTTCTTTTGATCATGTGTAGATCTCTGTCGAGGAACATAGCAGATCCTGTGGCTTTGATTCCAATTCCATGGTTCAAGTTTGTCATGCATAGTTTTTCGTGACCATTTCTATGACAGAGATGGAGATTTTGTGCGAAGCCACCTTCTTGAGCGCCATTCCAAACTAGGTCCTGTGCTACTTTTTAGTCAAATGCATGATTGTAGACCGGCAAGGCTTAGTTGGACAATGACAGTGAATGACTTAGTCCAGTATGACTGTAGATATATGGACCGTTTTTATGATTGGTAAGATGATAAGGAGTCAGGAATATGTACCCTGGGGTGACATTGCCCTCCTCATAATGAGTTACGTTCAAGACAGGGGCGCAGAGATCTGGTCGTTATTGAAATTGATCTTAGCACCTCCAACCCTTGAAGCTCAGAGAAACCAAATTGGGCAAATTTAAGAAAGAGAACTGGCCAGTTTCTTTCAAGGGTAGTGTCACCTCAGGCGCAGTTCGAACAACCAAGGGAAAACACTGTCTTTGAAAGTGACAGATCCAGTGACGATCGTCCAATATTGTATTAGAAGCTGCATCAATGGTTTAACTATTGCATGCATATGCTCCACGATACGGTTTATTTTCTATCCTTTTGATTTATCAGAGGTCAGAAGATGCAAGCTCTGGAATGGAGCTATCCTGCGTAGCAACTGGTCGACAGCTGTGGATTTCCAAACTTATAGCTTAGTGTCAACGCCCAAATTCTCAAATGCCCTCACAATATACCTTGTCCCATTAACATCCACTTTATCTCCGACCTTCCAACGTGCCTCCCCAGTAAACCCATTCACCATAGAAGGCAAAGAACCAGCACCCTCCTCAACAACATACCTTTCCTTCCACCCCCCATCCCACTCCTCCCTCCTAGCACTAACACCAGCACCAGACTTCCTAACAACTAATGCACCCGACGGATCCCTCAACCGCGCATGGGTCTGAACTTGCCGCAAAGCCAGATACGTCCCCCAAATGCGCCCAAGGAAAGTCTTGACAACCTGCACACCTCTTTCTTTTTCACCATCCCCATCTCCATTTTCATTATCAGACTCAAGAACCCAAGAAATACCGAAACCCCCCTCCCCCCCAGGCCCACCCCGAAACGCCAACTCCCTCCAAACCTCCTCATACGCACACTCAGGCGCACCAGGTAAATCAGGTCTCGGCATGATACCCGTTTCAAGATCATCGCCATTAGGCAAAGTAACAAAAGTCCCACAATCGACGCTTTCAAAGGCATCATGGGAATCAAGTTCGTGGGAGAAAGATACTCGTACTGCGGTGATAGATGTTAGAAGGTCACGCTTTCCCGACTGGCGACGTGTTTTATGTACACGTACAAGGATCTTGACCCTCGACAATTCGCCGTCCGGCAATGGCCCAGTCGATTGCTCCTGTTCCCTTTTCCATGCGGAGGTCTAGATACCAGTCTTTTACGGACATGACGATTGTATCTGTTGTTTCTGAGGGTGGGTCTGGGAGCCAGCGGATTGAAATCCGGGTTGAGAAGCGGCATTCAGACTGGGCGGGTTTTGATGCGGGCATTTTCTTTGGTTAATGTTTGGGGTTGGTGCTGGATATAGAGTGGTGTCTTTGGGTCTTTGGGTGTTGGATGTGGTGGGTTGGGTTGGTCATCAGTTATAGGGTAGGGAGGCTATTTGTGGGTTTATCGGGGTAATTGGTGCTTTGTTGGAATTGGAGATGTAGAGATGAATTGGGAATGTAGAAGAGACGGGTAGCTGAGGTCGAGATGTTGCTTTTCTTATCTTTCCCCTCACCCCGCATCGCTTACAAGTTAAGATCTGGCGGAGTTTGCCGCTTGGAAGTATGTTATTGTGCATCGAAATACTACATGTCAGAAAGATATTGAACACTTCATTTACCAATCCTGATCTTATTTATTGGTAACTGCTCATACTATCCACCTCTTAATCCTAACTCTTGTCAACAGCAGTGAAAGTTAATCTACAACTCTGCCCCTTAGGCCTCGAAGAAATAATCTGATCATCCAATTTCATAGAAGCAGTCATATCCGCAGCAACCGTAGTCCTAAACCTCGAATAAACCTCCCTAAGAAGCATCTTCATCTCAACAAGTGCAAGACTAAGCCACAAACCCATTAGCAACAAAACACCAACCAACAGGAATATAGACAACTTACTTTTTCCCAGTACATCCCCTACCACCCGTAGCAAAAGCAAAGAAAAGCCTATTCCTCTCGGCAGCACCCGGTTCAACGAGCCACCTCTCCGGCCAAAATCGGTCAGGCTCAGGAAAAACATCCTCATCAACCCGGTGCACAGAATAAGGCTGACACCCAACAATAACACCACCGGGCACGAAAACCCCATCAATAACCCGACCACCCGTCGGAACATATCTCGGCAAAGACATAGGAATAGGAGGCGCACAACGCAAAGCCTCCTTGATAACAGCATCAAGGTAAACATAACTATCAAGCGGAGCATCAGCAGGCGCCGAAACCAGTTCCTGATGCAGGCGCTGCTGGAATGGTTGGTTTGGTGGCTGGGATAATTCCCACATTAGGAAACAGAGGCCGTCGCCTGTCGTGTCGATTCCGGCCGCCATGTGGTCTTTGCATTCTGCTGCTGCTTGCATTATTGTCAGGTTTGATTCTTTGCGGGTCAGTTTTTCGATTAGGCTGTGGGGATCGTGGGTGGCAATGGATGCGCTTTCTTGGACGTATACGTTTGCTTTGGGGGCGCTGCGGGGGTGTAGGAAGGTTGGGAAGTAGGGTGAAATGGATGGGAGGTAGTATTCCAGGAGGTTTTCTAGGCTATGTTAGCATGGATAGTGCTGGGTTTGGATTGGGGTGGAGAGGAGGGCTTACTCTGTAGGCTTTGGTGGTAGGTTAATTCGTGCATGATTTCATAGTCTTTGGGGTTGTCGAGGGATTTGAGACCGCCGGGGCTGAACATGAAATGGGTTACGCAGTCGAGGGCGTAGCAGTGGAGTAGGGACTGGTTGGTGAGATTGGTTAGTATATGCGACTATGTAGTCTATGGGCTGGACGTACATAGATATCCACGCTCTTCTGACCGGCTTCGGCACACTTGGACACGAATGTCGTGGCTCGTTCGTGGATAGCGGCCATGGGCTTTTCTTTCATAATATTGGACATGGCATATCTTTCCGCAAAGAGGCGTTTTCTCTTGCTATGCTATTTATTATCAGTACCGAGCTGCCTAACACAGTTCGCAAGTCTCACCTCATCTTTCTGTAAAGTAGAGAACATCGTCCTGGCTTTCCATCAATGTCTGCTCGGCATATACATGGGGGATGACAAGTACTCACTTAATCCGGAACTGCCTGAACAGATCATAATACTCGGTCTTATCATACCCACTTCCACTGGAGGCATAGATCTCCTTGATAGCATCCAGGCTCGTGAATGATACCTCATTAGGTCCGAGTCGGACGACCGGCCCATAGATCTTATGCAATCGGTGGATAGATTCGCGTCGATTGGCAGTAAATTCTTGATACTTGATCCATAGACTTGTGAAATGCGTATACCATGGCCCTGGTATCTTTGATAACGGCGAAAGAAGGCCTTGAATAGTGATATATCCGAAGATTAAGATGGCACCTGCCCACAGTGACAGCATATTGACGTTGTAGGACAATATGTCCCAGAGATGCAGAAGACAATATTTAGGATCTTGACAAGCGAAGATGCAGATCTTTGCATCCTTATATAGACCTTATCACATTGCATGGAGAAGACATACATAGTCCTAACTCAAACGGCTAAGGTTAGCCGATATCATTGGAGTGCGGGGGTAAGCGCGATAACGTTGGAACACCCCACGCCAAATAGGGAAACCATAGGAGAATCGAAGTTCGGAGGCTTGAGTAATTGGAGATGTGTTAGTGGTTCCCTATTCAAACTTATACCTGTATTTCGTGGCGCTTGGATCTACAGATAAGGTCGCCTTTACAACAGAAACGTGTTCAATATAATGATTGGGCATTCGCGCCTTACCTTGGAGAAAGTATATTATGAGATATTCATATTTGATACTAACTCAATTTGGTTCAATGTACTTGAATATTGCCCAACGTTGGATATGCATGTGTTAGTGTCGACTACTCGGATATACTTAACGGCCATAGCCGAGGCCGGCCCCAAAGCCCCAAAGCCAAATCTCTCTATTTCTAATTCTACTAAGCGAGCTAAGCATACCCCGAGCAGCATGTGTATTTTAGTGCCATATTTTGTCTACTGCCTGACAACCTACCTGTCACGTGCCCAAGTGAAGACGCTCCGGACACGGTATGACGAGACTGTGGCTGGTTAATCCAGCTGCTATCTCTTTGGTCGGCCTCACAATAAGCAGGGTTGCGGTGGACCAGCACTGCCACTGTGGATGTGGCTGTCCCGTTTCATTGTCAGGGTGTTAGGCGTGCCGGCTGAGCCGGATATGCAGATCCATCAATATCTGAGTCGAATTCTTTGATATAGAAATGTGTTTTTCGAGTGTACTCCATTTGCTGACTCAAGATAGGATGGATCTGGTCTGGAACTGGGCTTAGTTCTGGACCTCAAGCAAGGTGTATCATATGCATGGTTGGCAGGAACCTGGTACGCGGCTCCAAAAGTACCATACGAACACCCCTGGGTTGGATCGTTTCAAGTGATGAAATTGCAGAACCGAGGAAACAACTTGAAACGCAACGGTGTGCTCCGTTCTCCGTAGAAGACACGGTACGTGGTGGATCCCGTGATCTCTCAGCCACTTGACTCGCACATTCTGTGGCTTGACGTGTTGTCACTTCGGAGTGAAAAGACCCTGGATCGGAGGGTAGAAAACCCTCCTTAAGTTAGGCTTAGGTGTTAAGTTAGCGGGGTTAGCCTAGGCAGCCAGATTAAACCCACACAGACGCAAGTCGAAAGATGGAAGTGTTCTGGACTCGAAAATTAAAGGTTTGTACCTGTCGGCGCACAATATGGATCAACTCCACCATTCAGGAGAAAGTGTAGATTGAGAGATTCTAGACATCCCGTGTAGAGTAGTAAGCAGGGCTGAGAGTCTCGGCATGCTCTGTTGTGGTATGTGCTCCAAACCCCAGATACTTTCCCCCCTAGTAACTCTCTTCTCTCTTCTCTCTTTCCATTCCATTCACTCGTTCACCATCCAGCATTGGGTCCCTACTTTCACCCTTGCTGTCCTGTCGCTGATCCCATTCCTCCCCGCCTCGGAAACACGCGGGAGAAAACACAAACCTCGACTGGGTCGAGAGTTTGACGTCCCTGAGACTGCCAGTCCCGGCTGTGTGCCAAGCACCCAAGCCCCCTCCGTTCATTTGACTGCCACCTGACATATAAACAAAAGCCGCCGTCAGGTGGTCACACCGTCATCGTGCCTTTCCCTCATAACATCGACCCGAGCTCCGTGACGGAGCCTCTCGGCAAGATTCCTTCACACGGTTCGCGCGCCTCGCTCTTAGGGGGCTCCTTTGATCCTGCCTTTAGACGAGGGGGAGGCTTTCGCTCCAGAGAAGGGTATGCGAACGTCGCTCCTGCGAGCAAGCCCGGCGGGATGTACATGCCCAACACCCACTGGACCTGGTCCTTTGCGATCGTCACGCTCATCCAAACACTAGTGACACTGGGTCTTGAATGGTATGGAATTCACCTGCTTGGAAGGAAATCGAATACTGATCGCGTCTAGTTATATCTTCGCCAACTTCCAGATCCAAGAGATTCCGAACGACAGTCCCTCGTCCAAAACTATCCCCACTTTCCTCGCTCTTTACTCCTTCGGTTTCCTCTACGAACTCGTTTTGGTCTACGATGCCCTTCGCATGAAGAACACGATTCAGGTCATCGGGTTGTGTATTTGCAATATTGGACTCTTGATTTATGGCGCTGTTCAAGTGAACCAGATTCGAACTGCAGTTTCGGTTTTGGCCGATATGAACACCATCAGCCCAGTCGTCTGGGCTCAGTCTGAGCCGTTCCTGATCATCATTCCGTGTATTGTCGCATTGGGGACATTCTTGATGACATTTGTCGCTTGGAAGCTGTACGATGAGTTCGCCTGGACAATCTACAAGCACATTAGTGCCGATCTGCAGATGAAACGCCGTTATCTTACCTATCAGGTTCGTCTTTCGCCCGCACCTCCAACCAACACAACTAACTGCTTAGATCTACATCGCGCTGTTGAAATTCGATTTCTTCTTCTTCCTTGGTTTCACAGTCCAGTTCCTGGTCTTGGTCTCCTCGTCCAAGATGGACGCCGAGTTCGCGCTCACTGTAGCCGCTATCCCAGTGACAATTCTCATTCTGGTTTGCGGCGCATGGTTCGTGCGACGCGAAACCACGACGGGCATGGTCTGCATTATTGTAAGATATCTCTTTACTTCCTACTCTTCAACTACCACTGACAATATGGCAGCTCCTCTTGTTCGCAGCCATGGCCTACTTCATCTTCAAGTTGTTCCGCATGTACGATCCGCTAACCAGCCCACAATACCTGCCCGCACGACCTTCGATGACCTTCTTCGCAATCATCACCCTAGTCCTGATTGTGATCACCATCATCAACGCCTGTCTGTGCACGAACAACTTCAACCGCGGCCTCAAGCCCCACATCAATAAGAAGAAGAACAAGTCGGAAGAAAAGACGACCGAGCTCTCTTCAAACCTCACCCAAGTCCCCTCACGGATGATGATCGACTAACCGATCAAATCAACGAGAACAAAAAGGGTATTTGTTTCTATAATTATTTCGGGGCGTTGATTTCCGGGGCGTCATGTCTTTTTTCCCTTTCCTTTTCCTTCTCACATCTCACATATGTGAACAACTATCCAGTGGTCACATCTTGAATTTAGCCTGATACTTTTGTCTTTCCTTTTATCTGTGGTTTTCAGCTTTGGTGTCATACAGATGTTAACCACCTCTTATCGCATCCCCAAAATTCCTGTGATTCTATTTTCCCTCCCTGTTTTCTTCCCCTTGTGACTGCTTTCTCTTTCTTCTCTTACTCTCCTTTACATACCCCCTTTTCTCTCTGCACGAGTACTACCGACGGCGTTATCTGGTTGATTTGATTCCCCGGAGGTGTTCTCCATGTCTGTATGACAGCCCTTCAACGCTACAATATGAATGTGTGCTAGTCTTTAATATTAATAGACTAGACATCTGGAACGTTTCCTTGTAATCGCTTTCTATATAGAGTTTGGAGTATGAATGGGTTGAAACGTTCAATGCTACTCTCTCCCGCCTCTGTTTTATCTCAAATGCTATTCTCGCTCCTTCTTGGTTGTATGAGTATACGTATTAAATGTCAATTTAAAATGATAGAAAACACTGAAATCAAATCCTCATGGAAAAGTTCTCCATCGGGTTGGGATTTTTTTGGCTCAATATCCAAGAAGCATGATTCCACAGATGTCGCCGCAAAAGGTAAAGAACGAAAAGATCTCACTCTCATTCTCACTTCTACTTCTCACTGGTACTTGTTCATCACACCGAAACCTCGAGATGGCATTCGCTAAAGGTCTTTGCGGTATTAGCGGTTATAATCAAGTCCTGCGCAATTTCTCCTCCGCATAACCTGTCCTCATAACTTATTCTCATACCCTGATGTCATAGCCTGTCTTCTCCGTTGTTCATCTCATATTACCGAAGAGGACCGAAAAGATTATAAGGAGCAATGGGCAGACGAGCTGCAGGAGCTAGTCGCCCTAGACATCGCACCCGTGCGCGTCTCCCTAAAAGACTTTCCACGGCTCAAGAATCTCAGTATTGGAGCCCATACGCTATGCTATTTAGCTCGAAATACAGGAGATGGAAAGAAGCAGCTTGACTTGAAGTCTTTCAATCTTGTTGATCATATCCCGTCTACTCTTAGGTCTCTCCAGGTTTACGGGCACGGACAGTCCGCAGATAACCCCTATCTGGATTACGAATCTGATCTAGATATCAATGCCCAAATTGAGCAATTGGCGCGTGAGCAAGGTGTCAAACTGCGAGGACTGATGATTTTTGGAGGCGTTGATCCTTGTATTTCAAATGGCAGGACTGTGGATGAAAGGTCGGATGACAACAGGTTTGATGAGGTTGATGATGACGTTGGATAATAATGTCAATCGCGAATCAATGCTGTCACCAGTGTAAATTAGTCTGGTACTGTCAAAGTGCGGAGTGATTTGCTCTACGACTTCCTTAGGTATCCGAGACCGAGCGTGGTCGAAGCTCGTTGTCCACAAATGGAGCCGCGACTGTGCAGCATTTCTCTATTCCTGGTCACAATACTTGATAAATCTATGTATAAAGTATTCTAGACTTAAGGCAGATGATCAAAGCGAAGAGGTTCCGCTATAAGCAAGTACTTGAGGTAAGACCAGTAGGATAGTGGCTGTAATAGGGTATAGGCGGGTTTCTTTCTTTTATTCTTTTCTTTTCTGTCGATATACCCAGTAGTATAGAGCTTTATCTATCTATAACGAAGTTAGTAGTGGAAAAACAAGATATATAGATTAGCTTTACTAGAGGACGTATGTACTGAATAAAAGTAATCATAATGTACCTTAGTCGACATTGAATTATATAAGTCAATAGTAGATAAAGCTCAATTATATGGAGAAATAGGAAGGCAGACCGGCTGGAGGGAAGAGCTGTTCTTTTATGATGCCGTTCGATCGATTTGGGCAAACATCATAGGGATTATTATTTGTGTCGTTGTTTCTATAAATGTCAAGTTTTTGTACAAACCACTCTACGGACTACATTATATATTTCAAGTCCCATGAGGCTTCATAGAAGGTGAGTATGCTGATTCAAAAGAAAAAAGCTATTTACCTCAGTAGTTGACTACATGTAAATCTCAGAGATTGCAAGACTAGCAAGTGTCAAATGTCCGAACTGGCCAAGACGAGGAACTACTTTGAAGTTGGCTGTTTTATTGGTGGATCTAAGTGTACTGATAATACGTGTAATGATCGCAAATTTTGCCTACAACAGCCACACGGTACAATTCGAATACGGTAAGACCTAAGAAACCGTGATCGTGGCCTCAACTCCGCAAACCTCCTTCTCCCTCTTTTTGTCCAGATCCTCTCTCAACTTCTTTCTTTTCTTCTGGAACTCAATTCCATTTCTCTAATTTCTTCACAATCCTTCATTCCCGACTAATTACAATGGTAAGCTCCATCCAGTCCACTGACCGCGACGATAAAGCCAGCATTCTACCCCATCTACCATCCATCACCGTCTATTGAAGCCACACCACCCAACAATGCCACAGCAACTGACATTTCTATCAGGCCTCTCCCCGTCCCGCCTCCCCTTTGACGTCCGGCGCCGAGTCCGGCGCTGACTCGAAGTCCGCCGGTGCTGCTGCCACTGGCTCCTCCGTCAGCCGTCCCTCCTCTCCCTCTACCCCCGGTGGACCTCGCGCTGCCATGCGCCGCCGTGCTGCTGCCGACCACAAGGAGACTCTGCGCAATGCCCGCCCTAGCTCTACCCGCTCTGCTGGCGCCGGTGGTTCCTCCGGTACCATGCTGAAGCTCTACACTGACGAGAGCCCCGGTCTCCGCGTTGACCCGGTTGTTGTTCTGGTTCTGAGCTTGGGTTTCATTTTCTCGGTTGTTGGTCTTCACGGTAAGAACATGCGGAATCTAATTGCTGGTCGACAGCTCAGACATGAATGTGTGCTAATTACTCCTTTAGTCATCGCCAAGGTCACCCGCAAGTTCTCTGCATAAATCTGAACAACCTCCTTTCTCGCACGGTCGATGTCTCGTGAGATAGCCCGACACGGCCCATGTGCTCCGGACATTGACTATGCGAACCTTGAACACGAACTCGACCCCCCTTCCTCCTACCACCTCCTCTATACCCTATGAACTTTCGGCTGTTTTCTATTGATGGCGCTGGAATTATTCATTCCGAAACAGCTGGCGTGATTCCGTTTTCATTTTGTGGTGTTTCATTTGCGGTTGCAAAAGAGTCCCTCAAAGACCTATCGGCGGTATAGGTCAGTCTGGATAGACTTGATCCTATGGTATTTCTTGGTTTCTGGTGTCTGCCGTTTGTTCCTTGGCGATATTATGCGCTGGATTCAACCGCAGCAATTAGACCTGGAGTATCATGGACTTGTATCCAGACGTTGTCTGTACAATATGAGAATTCAATGTGTACCTGACATTGAACTAACTTGGTACCCTGAACTTTGGCTCGTCTTCTTCATGCATAGTCATTCTTTTTGCCTTGTTTTCCTCTTCAGATGCATACACCGTTGTAGTGAGTAGTCAGTCCGCCACATCTGGTATTACTACCAAATCGCCACGACGAATCTTGCGACCATCTTGCAGGATTCAGTACCCGCAGTGGCTCAAGGGTTGCTTGGCTCCTAATTGCCTAGATCGTACAGCCTTAGTAGTCTGAATTGTGTCTTGTTGTCATTCCCAGCCAGCACAATATGCGATGGACAATGTATCAGGCTAAGATCAACCACAATTTCATCACCACCCAATCCACTCAATATCCCGCTTAGAAACAGACATCACAGAATGTCACCGGAGAAATAGTCTAAGGGTATTGAGCTGAGCAATAGCGTAGCAAAAGCAGCTGTAATTCCATATACCGGTGACCGCATGTTATATCGAATATTGGGCGTCTGTGAGAAACATATCAGAGCACATACAGCCATACATCACGTACAATGAAAGTTTATAAAACCCAGAGCTCCCACGCCCGAAGAATATAGAACTTGAAAGCGTAGGGATTGACCGTGGATCTGGGGTGAGGGAGGTCGGGCGACTTAGTCACGACGATATAAAAAGGTTCCTTATGACGATGTGTATGTATTTTATATTTGTATAAGTACCTACATGTAGTGAGGGGCATTATATAACTTGTGTCGAAGCTTTTTAGTTACGCAGAATAACTCAATATGGTTCCGTGGTAGCTCACCGCCGGCCAGGATGGGTGGCCGACGGGCCGTCGGCCACCATACCATGGATGATCCAGTTAGGGCTTTTTGTTAAGGCCTGACACATTACGTTAGTCTACCCTGGTAGTCTATCATTATAAGATATTTCTCGAATTTTTTTTTTACCAAATGCCTTGTTCTAGATCGCGCATGGACTGTGTGGTCGGTAAAATAACTGGGGAACGTTTGATGATGCATAGCCTTTAGTCTCAATGGAAGACCTTTGCAAGTACAGGTGTCTAGGATTCATCCATACCGGGAAGATAATCCTGGTTCTGACAGACTTGGAAGCTTAAGTTCTCTTGAATAGACTCGATAGCAGAAGGTCAATATACCTAGCCATATGATATTGAGTAGACCATCTAGACCGGCATAGTATGCCCTACGCAAGTTTAGAATGAGTACGCCACTAAATGCCTGGCGAGCATTTAACCTAATTCACAGACAGAGTACGCGACCTTATTGGTATGTCACATATAAACATGCCAAGCAGAGGTAGATAGTGGACCCTGAACAGAAATAATGCGATCGAGTAAAAGAGTGATAACCCTCCTATTAGACCCGATATCCCCGGATCCATTTAGCATAAAAAGGCGTATGTAATTGGCGCTGGAAGAAAAGCTCACTGCCGAGCAACTCTTAGTTCTCTCGGGAGGTCTTATCTTGCCCCCTGATGAACCAATCACGGCCACGCCACAACCCTAACTGATAACACGCACCCACCAATGGCGAACATCCCAAAGTGTGCAATTCACCAATGGAATGTTCAATTGACTCGAAACTGCCCCAGAGTGGCTCTTGATATACCGGGACCTACTGTTAGTCTCAATTGCCATGTGCCGCCCCAGACGCAAAACCGCATGGCATTACGAGAGCCACAGCTTATCTGACAATCGAAACCCATCCTATCTAAGCTTCAATCAGGAATCAGCATGTGCCCCAGATGCGAGTTCGGAGTAGTGGTATGCTCCGATGTCTTACCCTATATGAAGTCGCGACCCTCCGGTCTATGCACTTCCAAATACAGGACCTATACTTGAGCCAAAAGTACCACTTACATCTG
This sequence comes from Penicillium antarcticum, assembly GCF_028974205.1. Classification (NCBI taxonomy): domain Eukaryota; kingdom Fungi; phylum Ascomycota; class Eurotiomycetes; order Eurotiales; family Aspergillaceae; genus Penicillium; species Penicillium antarcticum. Next base: position 463,880 of record NW_026695302.1, read on the forward strand.
GAATACCATTGGCTAAGTCTACCTATTGAAAGTAACATTTTATACCCCCCATTTGTTGCTGGTCCTACCTCATCCAGCTATGGCGGACTCTCTTACCTTCACGGCGCCTTTGTCCAAGGCTTTTGGATATGGAATCATCCTTGGACTGGGGTTTGCCTTTGCCCTGTTGATGATCTTTATTACTTGGGCTCTAAAACGGTAGGACTCTATACCTCCCTTGATTCAGCTCAAGTAAGCTAATAATACCCGTGATAGCTACCAAAATGAAGTCCAAACATCAGAAATGTTCTCAACTGCCGGCCGGTCAGTAAAGTCAGGACTTGTCGCTGCTGCTGTAGTCAGTAGTTGGACATGGGCTGCCACCCTTCTTCAGTCGTCCGCAGTGGCATATAAATACGGGGTCTCGGGTCCATTCTTCTACGCATCGGGTTCGTATCCGCCGAACAGAGGGAAATAACAGGACAATTAACATCTCCCATAGGCGCCACCGTCCAGATCCTTCTCTTCGCAACAATCGCAATTGAACTAAAACGTCGCGCACCAAATGCCCACACCTTCCTAGAAGTTATCCGCGCGCGCTATGGAACAATCGTCCACTGCGTCTTCATTGTATTCTGCCTCATGACCAACATTCTCGTCACAGCAATGCTCCTCACCGGCGGTGCAGCCGTGATGACCTCTCTGACCGGCGTACCAACAGCAGCAGCCTGTTTCCTCCTCCCAATCGGTGTGGTTCTATACACCCTGTTCGGAGGTATCAAAGCGACCTTTATCACAGATTATATGCACACAGTGGTCATTCTAGTGGTAATCTTCCTCTTCGCCTTCTCAGCCTACGCCACCAATGCCGAACTAGGCTCCCCATCGAAAGTCTACGACGCCCTAGTAGCAGCCTCTAAGCGCCACCCGGTCGAAGGCAACGCAGAAGGCAGCTATCTGACTATGCGCTCAAAGGAAGGCGGTATCTTCTGGATCATCAACTTGATCGGTAACTTCGGTACCGTCTTCCTTGACAACGGCTACTACAATAAGGCAATCGCCGCCAGCCCCGTGCATGCTTTCCCCGGCTACGTTATTGGCGGTTTGTGCTGGTTTGCCATTCCCTGGCTTTGCGCTAGCACAATGGGAATTTCTGCATTGGCACTGGAAGGAACGCAGCGTATGAGCACCGACGATGTCACTGCTGGACTTGTTCTCCCCTTTGCGGCTGTTAAGCTACTAGGGTACAGTGGTGCTGTTGCCACGACATTGATGATCTTCATGGCTGTTACATCTGCTTTCTCGGCTCAGTTGATTGCCGTTTCTTCGATCTTTACCTATGATATCTACCAGGCCTATATCGATCCCTCTGCGAAGGGCAAGAGACTAGTTTGGATCTCGCACATGTCTTGTATCGTCTACTCGATCATCATGGCTGGCTTCGCTACCGGTCTCTACTATGCCGGTATTGGAATGGGATACCTCTACCTACTCATGGGTGTCATCATCTCGTCAGCTGTATTCCCAGGCGCAATGACCCTCCTCTGGAAGGGCCAGAATCACATCGCAGCTGCAGTCTCACCACCACTCGGCCTGGCAGTTTCCCTCATTGCCTGGCTAGTCACAGCAAAGAAAGAGTCCGGCATCCTGACGGTCGACACAACCGGCGCCAAGTGAGCATCCATCCCACCGTTCAGACCAAAATACGATACTAACAGAAACCCCAGCTACCCAATGCTAGCGGGGAACGTCGCTGCCCTCCTGAGCCCAGTAGTCTTCAGTCCAATCCTGACCTACGCATTCGGCCCGCAAAACTACGACTACGAGTCCATGCGCGCAATCCGCAAAGTGGACGACACAGAAGTGGCCGCAGCAGCACACATCGATCTCGAACTCGTACCTGGTGAAACAGCCCCTGAAGCAGGTCAAACAGAAGAAGAAAACCGGCAACTAAACCGCTCAGCATTGTACGCGCGAACCCTGACGATCTTCATGGCATTGGCATTCCTAATTCTCTGGCCGATTCCCATGTACGGATCTTCCTATGTATTCAGTCGGAAGTTCTTTACCGGCTGGGTTGTTGTGGGCATTATTTGGTTGTTCTTTACGCTGTTTGGTGTTGTTGTTTTCCCACTTTATGAGGGTCGTGAGAGTATCTGGCGTGTTGCTAGAATGATGGCGTTTGATTGTGTTGGTGTGAGGCCTGCTGTTTATCGGGGACGGAAGGCTGGTGCAGAAACTGGGGAGGCGACGCCTTCTGGTGTGCAGACTCCTGATGTTGTTGGGGAGAAGCGGGAGAAGGTTAAGGGGTATGAGGTGTGATTACGACTTTTGTGGGTTTCTTTATATTTGTTTGAGCTTTCTATACCCCCTTGTTATATGTTTGAATTAAGATGCATACGAATTTTATGTCAGATTGATTGGTATGCTGTTTAGCAAAATCATCCCGATAAATCAGTACACGGGGGGAAACTATACTTAGAGGTATAGAAAGCGGAATGTCCCTTGGGAAAAAGCCAGATCAATGAGTTTGTTTCTCATGAACTTGCCTGTGACATGATGGTCTCGAAGTGCTAAATAAAGTGAAATAGCAATGCACTTGGACAGCAACTTGTATGTCTTACCAGTTACATATGTATAGATGTGTCTATTTTCTGTGAGGAGTGATGTATAGGAAAGATTGAAAGATTGTAAGAAGAAGAAGAATAAGAAGAAGAACAAGGAGCAGAAGAGGTCAATTATAGTCACTGAAAACAAAAAATCTGAATTGTTTGTTGATGGAAGATGGCAAATTACCGCACAACTGTCATGCCATTACACACCGAACAATGATAAAGCGCATTTCGTGCAACAAAAATATGGAAACAGCCCAATGAATAAATTGCTAGATGCCAATATGGCAAATTAAAAGATGAACACAACGCCAATAGGCTTAAGCCCACGAAGTTAAGCCAAGGAATGCACCTCACCACCAAACCCCTCAACACTCTCCGAATCACCTGCTTTCTCATGCTATCAAGAATCAACCACATTGAAGCTCTGCTCACTTGTATCCTAGACCACCCTGTGCCTGAGGGGGAGGACCGGGGGGCTGCTGCCAGTTTTGAGCTCCCGGGGGTGGCTGGATGCCGTACTGCCCACCTGCTGGAGGTCGAGTCTCCGGTGTGATATCCGGCCGGTCGCTGTTGATCAATTGGTTAGTGGGCATGTCCAAGAGTGGAGGACTTGGCTCAATATTGAGGTGGAGCCTACCGTAGGTCTTGAGTGTATCGGCATGTGTAGCATTGGACCTCCTATTCGGTGTATTAGTATAGGATAATGGCAATGTGCTCCATTATAAGGATGCTTACCTTGTACTTGTGAATGGCAAGGGGAATCAGAGGCTATATTGGGAACATTGTTAGATATGTTGAGTGATCCTTGGACAACACTCGAGCCTCAACTTACAATGAAACAGACGGTGAAGAATGGCCTGAAAATGTATTAGCTAAGTCCAATGTCCCAGAAGAGAACGGGAATATATTCGGAACTGTCAACATACCATCGAGTAATGCAGTGCCCATTCCAATGTTGGCCTGATTGAAAAGGTAAATAAAACTCCCCATATACAGTGACGTCAGAACTCACAGTTGTAGCAGTATGCGCGGACATGCTCATAGCCTTCAAGCTGAGACGAGAACTCTGGATAATGTATTAGTATGCTTAATGTAACCACCTGGACACGACGGGGCCCATTGCATCAACAGCACAGATACCCGCCGCAACAGCTCCAGGGACAGGGTCCACTTGGTGCCTGGATCGCGGGTCTTTCCTGGACGACTTACCATGAGTTCCGAAAGTGATACAGAAAGCCATGGTGATATCTAGGGATGAATGAAGCAGCGCACAAGTACTGAAGAGATTGAATCGGGGGCTATTTGAGGAATTGCAGATCGATTGAAAGCGAAGGCAGCGGCTTTGGGGTGTGGCGCTGTGGCTTGGCAGTATCACGTGACCCAATATCATGACATGTGATTGGCCCCTTTCCGCAGTACTGTTTACTTTGATACTTCAACATGATCTTGTTTTACATGATCAAGGCTCTATTCTTGAGTTGCTTGAACAAATGCGCCTATAACGGGCGGCGATTGATTCCAGCATGAAGAAGCCATGCACAAATTGATCGTAGAATAAGAAAATCGCTTGAAAAACCACATGTTTTCCGGGATATCACCTCCAAAATTGTTGGACGTATGTATACGCTCAGGTTGGTTCAGTCGCGTTCACTGGGTTTTGAAAAGGAGGATGGCGCAGTGGCCGAGGTAGAAGTAGATGAAGTGCTTCGTTTCTATCGACATGTCAGTCTCGAGCCATGTAGAATGTGATGTGCTCAGCGTACCGTGTGTCACGAAGCTGCCAAAGTTGCGTCCAACAACACAGTGCCAGGTAGCGCCCTTGCGAGAATCGAACTGTGTATGGGGTTAGCGACGCGATTGAAGCGGGGTAGGTAGAGTCGCGGACCTCTTTCTTGATGTATTGGGCGATGTCCTGAAGAATCGTTAGCATCAACTTTGTTTTCCGGATTGTCTACTGCAGGTGCATACCTTTTCCACATGGTACTTCTCCATGGCATCAATGGCTGCGACATAATTTAGCTTGAGTCACGCGCGGGGCTTTCGGGGGGTCATACCAAGGGCAATGGCCTCCTGCTGCATATCCTCGGTCTAGGGAAGATTAGAATGATATATGCAAAGCTCAGTGTGCCTGTGACCTTACCATGTCGACGGACTTGATCTGCGCTGTAGGAACGTATTTAGCCCGAATCATTTGTGCCTTGGGGCCAAACTTACCCTCCATCTTCTCATTCTTGTCTCCAGCGGAAGTGGTCATATTTGCGAGTCTAAAGGTAAAGGGTTATGCTTTGAAGGCGAAGAAGAATGCGACAAGGATTTAAGAGAGAATATGGGAGAATGAGATGGGCAAACCAATTGCGCGGTGATAACCCGACGACCCCAGGCAAATCGACTTTACTGCCGGGTCCGAGCTCTCACCGCCCCATCCACCGCTTCTGGCACTATACAAGAAAAAAAAGTTTTCTCCGAATAACTTTTCAGTCTTCACACTTCAGAAGGCTTGACCACCGAACACCATGGAGAGCACCAGAGTGTTCGTGAGTGGTCTTCCACCAACATGCTCTAATGACCAGCTTAAGAAGCACTTTTCAACACGCTTCCAGGTCACAGACGCTCATGTCCTGCCTAAACGTAGGATGGGCTTCGTTGGCTTCAAGAGCCATGAAGTAGCTCAGCAAGCTGTTACACATTTCAACAGAACATACATGAAGATGTCGAAAATCTCTGTAGACATCGCTCGTCCGGTATGTTCCCTCTGCTCCATTGATTCAGCCACTTAGTTTCGCCCGTGCAAGCTGACCAATGAAGGTGGTCTTGAGACTGACCCGTTTTATTGCAGATCGAATCCAATGCCGCTGAGGATGTTCATCCCACACGCAGACGTGATGCCACGAATGATAAGGATACATCGTTGGACAAGAAGCGCAAGCGCGACGGAGAAGACAAATCCCAGGACCCTAAGCTACAGGAGTACCTTTCACTGATGGGACAGTCATCCAAGACTCGGACATGGGCCAATGATGATGACATGGCTAAGCCGTCTGCAGTGGCTGCTCCCGTGATTAACCAACCCGTCCAGGAAAATACTCAACCGGAAGAGCTACCTTCACACCCAAAGAAGGTCAAGACAGAAAAGTCTTCTGTGGTAGAAAAAGCTCAACCCGAGCCCATGGTGATTGACAAGTCTGGTGAGGAAAAGAATCAAGAGGAGCCAGAGCAGGACAATGCGGAACCTGAAGAGGCTGCACCTGTATCTGATGCGGATTGGTTGCGATCAAAGACTAGTCGTCTGTTGGGTCTTCTCGATGAGGAAGAGCAAGATGAATTCGATCAACACAAGCCTGAGGCACCTGCTGATTCTGATTCGGGATCCTCGGCTGGTGATAAGTTGCCACCAGTGCGCAGTGAATCGCGCACTGAGGCCGTTGAGAACATTGCGCCCAATATGATTGACGTTGACAGCGAAATCCGAGAAGCTCCAGAGCCAGAGGTCCCGGCTCCGGAAGATCCTAATCTGGATCTCATTCGGAACTCCGCTCGTCTGTTCCTCAGGAACCTTGCATACGACACAACCGAAGCGGATCTTCAGCCGCTGTTTGAACGCTTCGGAAAGATTGACGAGGTTAGTTCTTGCTCTTCTTTCTCTCTCTTTCTACCCTGCCCATTCCCCAAGGCTTGCTGGCTTTCAGCCGCTTGCCGAGTGCTCAAATGATGATTTTCCCGATAGGGACATCCGATGCAATAGCAGATGATGTGACCTGGACAAGAGATTTTAGTAGATGCTTCTTGACTATCTGAAGAGCAACTCATCGATATATATTCATACACCAATGCCTTGAAGATTGAATACTAATTGGGTACAGATTCATGTTGCTTTCGATACCCGCTCCACAACCAGCAAAGGTTTCGCTTATGTACAGTATGCCGATGCCGAAGCTGCCGTCCAGGCCTACCAAGGTCTTGATGGAAAGCAATTTCAGGGTCGACTTTTACACATCTTGCCAGCGTCTGCGAAGAAGACTTACAAGATTGACGAGTACGAGCTATCAAAGCTTCCTCTCAAGAAACAGAAGGAGATAAAGCGGAAGATGAACGCTTCGTCATCTACTTTTAGCTGGAACTCCTTGTACATGAACGTGAGTTATATTTCTACTTCGTCCAAAGAAAAAGAAAAAAGCTAACCCGACACAGGCCGATGCTGTAATGTCTTCAGTGGCTGGCAGGCTTGGAGTCTCCAAATCAGATCTTCTGGATCCCACATCGTCTGATGCTGCTGTCAAGCAAGCACATGCTGAAACGCATGTTATTCAGGAAACGAAAGCTTACTTCGCCAACAACGGCGTCAACATCGACGCTTTCAAGCAGCGTGAGCGTGGAAATACGGCTATCCTAGTCAAGAACTTCTCATATGGCGTCAGCTCCCAGGAGCTGAGGAGCTTGTTCGAACCTTACGGCACGATCATTCGCCTCCTGATGCCACCTAGTGGTACGATTGCTATTGTGGAGTTTGGCCGACCTGATGAAGCCCAGAAGGCTTTCAAGGGGATGGCATATCGCAAGATGGGTGATTCCATATTATTCCTTGAGAAGGCGCCCAAGGACCTGTTTGATTTGTCAGTGACACCACGCCCTGTTGCTCCAGAGTTGCGGGGCAAGGATCAGGGATTCTCAACTGCCGACACATTTGCTGCAGAGGCCGACGAGAGCGTAGAAACCACGACCCTCTTTGTAAAGAACCTCAACTTCATAACCACCAACGAAAAGTTCTTGGAAGTCTTCCGGCCGCTGGACGGCTTTGTTGCTGGACGCATCAAGACCAAGCCCGACCCCAAGCGACCCGGACAGACTCTCAGCATGGGTTTCGGTTTCGCGGACTTCAAGACCAAGGCTCAAGCCCAGGCAGCTCTTGCAACCATGAACGGTTACAAGTTGGATCAGCACGAGCTTGTCATCCGAGCCTCTCACAAGGGCAAGGATGCTGCCGAAGAACGGAGACGTGAAGACACAGCGAAGAAGGTTGCTGCACGCCGCACCAAGATCATCATCAAGAACTTGCCGTTCCAGGCCACCAAGAAAGATATTCGATCCCTGTTCGGGGCCTACGGACAACTTCGGTCAGTGCGTGTTCCTCAAAAATTCGATCGGTCGGCTCGTGGTTTCGGTTTTGCGGACTTTGTAAGCGCTCGCGAAGCGGAGAATGCCATGGACGCGTTGAAAAACACGCATCTCCTGGGCAGAAGATTGGTTTTGGAATTCGTCAACGAGGAGGCTGTCGATCCCGAAGAGGAACTGGCGCGCTTAGAGAAGAAGGTAGGGGAACAGGTGGACAGGGTCAAGCTCCAACAGCTTACTGCTGGCGCTGGCCGCAAGAAATTCACCGTAGGAGGGCAGGAGGAAGAGGCATGAAGCTCTCCTTTCTCCCTTTGCTACCGGCGCCATAGGATTGGCTGCTCACCACCCCTTGCAGATTGATGTCCAATGTACGATTACTTGCATACTACTACACGTAGGTAAAAAAGATACCCCGAACACGTTCCTGTCAATTGTTCACTGCAGTCTCCCGTCCTCGTGCATCTAAGGCGTAGTTTAGTGTTCTCTTAGTGTATAACCCTACTTGTCGCCCTGTGCCAACACTTCCCATCCCCACACTTCCCCAACTAGACTTCACCTTGGATTGCAGGGTCATCTCAAGCTAGTCTAGCTTAATTTACTGATGGTACGCAGGACCGCCATCAACAGAGATCATCCAAGCCTTCATTCCTTGGGTAGTACCCGATGGTAGCAGAGCATTCCTTGTCCCGCGCCTTCAGGCGACGTCGTTGGACCACCAACATTCCAACGCCGCCATGATTGCCACTGATTATTGACAATTGTTGTTGACACTGGTCCGAGCAACTGATCTTCATGGTCACTTTGTGCTGCTCAAAATCTCCGAAGCGCTCATCACTGGGTCGTGCTGCTGAGCATCCCTTGCTTCCTGGTCGACTTCCTTCATATCGAGCCCTGTCTTGACTCCTGATTTGCTGCGGCAAGGACGGCTTGCCGTTGTCCTTTGCTCTCCGGTGCCTGGACACGAGCCAGGACCACGACCTGGCCTAGGAGCATAGGCGTTCGAGGGACGTAGAGACCTGGCGGAACAATGTCGCTACTGGGACTACACAGTGACCCCCTCCAAGGGGAGATATGGTTCCCTATAAACACCATCTTGCTCGCTCTCACATTCTCTTTCCCAGGTTCTTACATTCTCTTCCAGACTTGCGTTCTTGGGTCACTGTTTTGTGACTGAGCTGCGTTCTTTGCCAGGCAGTAAGCATTTGACGGTGCCTCTCAATCCCCCCTCCTCGTTGGAATCTGTCATTCTTTTCGAGAAGCCCGTCCTTGGTCCCCTCCCATGGCTACTGACTGGCAATCCGGGTGCCTCGTGCCTCAGAACCAGCCGTCCCTGGATCCTGTGAGCGCTCATTCAGAACGTGCTCTCCAGAATACCTCTGGTAATGTCCAGTCATACTCGGACCATCTAGCACACGATGTTGCTGGCCGTGATGATCATCTTCAACAGCTCGCATACAAGTATCCCCACGCTGCTCCCCCGCAGCCCTTGTCAGGACATGGCCTGCAGCAGCACCAGCAGCAGGTAGCTGCTCGCTTGCATCAACGCAAGCTTCGTCGGCTTCATTCCGTCGGGCCTAACTCACAGTCTCGCCGTGCAAGGAGCAGCTACCTCAAGTCCCAGAAGTATCTCGAATATCGGGCACGTCCTCGCCGTGATACTGGCAAGGATGGGGAGCCAGTATGGTCTGATGAGCTAGAGGATGCTTTCCAGCAGGGTAAGTCGATGCAAGGCCATATTGTACAGACCAAGCATAATAATTTCATATAGCCCTCGAAGCAAACCCTCCGATGGGTCGGAGAAAGTGGTCGGAACGGGGCAAGTCCTATGGAAGAAACGAACTCATTGCCGAGTACATCTTTAAGTTGACTGGCAAGCGGAGGACTCGCAAGCAAGTCTCTAGCCACCTGCAGGTTCTCGACTCTTTCCTTAAGGGAGATCCTGATTGTGAGTGATCCAAACATTCAGACCCGCGAGCTTTACTAATATCATTCATTAGGGGAACGACTTGTCCGAGAGGCATCAACGGAACGATCATCGAGTGTGCATAGCTCAGCGCCTGCTCCCAAGTGGAGAACCTCGATGGAACACCCTTCGGCGTCCAGCCACTATGGAACCCATCCCGCCTACCATGACCACATGAGATCTATGCAGCCTTACGCTGGTGACCTCCCTCCACCACACTATACTCTCGGCTCCAACATGCAAGGGACTCCTTCCAGCTCCGTCCATGGCTTCAGCTTCGATATGTGGGTCAGTGCCCCTCAACAGGCCAACAACGTTGACAAGGCGTTGCATGCATACACTCGTCTCCAAGGAGATCTCCACCAACCTGTGGCCCCTCCTATGCCTCTTGAGCATGTCCCCGGCTGGCGGTCATCTTTCCCGCAGCTGGCCACCATGGTGGATGACATTCACAACCCAATCGACTGCGATATCATCTTATTAGAAGTGAGCCTCCAACTCATGACTGACTTCCCCCCTGCGGGATCTCGTCTTGGTATCCAGCTTGACCTCGACTATGGTCACCCCACTGCGGGTGACATTTTGGGAGTTGGCCAGATGGACAACTGGACTTGCAGTACGCACATGTACAATGAGGGTCAGAAGATCCTCGAGACTTACCACGATCTACCAAAGACCCACCCCACCAAGGTCAAGCCTCTCTTTGAATCATCTTGGTGGGCCAAGCTTTTCACAGACTTGACCCAAGACAAGCGCATTGCTGAAGACTCGGGCTCCCCTCAAGACGCTCAAGACACTGATGCCCGTACCCGTCGCTACTTCCGCTCCCTGTCTGCAGTACAGGAACTTCGAGCCACCTCCCCCAATGCTCGCCGTCTTTCTAACCAATACCAGAGTCACCAGGGTGACGAGAGCAAGCGCATGGCCATCTTGGCCTGGAAGTTCCGTCAAACCCGGCCAGGTGAAGTCGGTACTACGACATGGAGACGACTGATCCCTGCCCCGGACCGTACTACTACCAACAGCCCAAGACCGGCAACTGGAGTCGATCTTCCCCCTCTCTCGTTGGACTCTATTCTTCTCAACAAGCCCTCACACCAAAACGTCTACCAGGCTCCTCATCCCCAGGACCTCATCCATCACCAGGGCCAGTCTCAATCTCAATGGCCCATGTATCAACCATCCCACGACAATGTGGCTAATCTATTTAATTCGTCGGGCAACCTCGACTTTATGACATCGATCACCAAGGCTGAAGACAGCCTGAACGACAAGACAGCCGTTACCTCCGTGCTAGACTCCTTCTCAACAAGCCTCGCACCGGAAACAGCCCCATCAACAAGTCTGCACTCATCCAGCAGCGCACCAGTGATGCTAAACGTGCACGACCTTCCCCTCTCCCACCCAAGCATGGGCTACACAATGGGCCACGACACCTCACACTACGTGCCATCCCAACAGCACAGCGTGAACATGCACGACAGCAACAGCGTGCTCAACGGCTTCTTCGGATCAAACCCGCAATCCCTCGACGACCTGAGCCACGGCCAGCCCTCGTGGGCCACGCACTCCGCCTCTATTCCCGGCGATGTCGGCACAGGCAGCTATCACCACCTTCCTTTCCAACCAGAGCACCATGCGTCTGTCTCGCGGGAGTCGCAGCAACCTCATCACTTCGATCAGCTTTTGCCGTCTGAAGACTTGATGGATAAGCTTGTCGGGCGCATGCCCAATGGCTCCGGCATGCATGGGGCAGGCCCCGATCATGCGAACGGCTATGGTGATAATACTACGGTGGATACGGTATAATGAAACCTTAACAAAATATTAGTGGTAATGATAATCATTCTGGCAGTGGTCTGTGATTCCATCTCTGTGACTTTTGTATTTTTCTGCCTTCATTTTTTTTTGTGAGCTTGTTTGTGGAGAAGCACTGGAGTACGGGGAGTTGAAGGATTCAATATATTTATTTCAATTCATTTCTCTATTACCTTATCCATGGAATATGTCATGTATATTTTTGCCGGCTAAAGTGAAGCGCCGTGTTTAGCCGGTATACCAGTGGGGCCTGGCAAAGAGGCTATTGGAACTGTATTCGGCCATTTAGCCTGGACCTGTACCTTTTGCTGAATTGTGGCTTAATATAATAAATAGCCTGTCCCCGCGGGGGTTTTCTTTTCCAGAATATACCCCTCAAGTCAGTCACTGTTCCAATTTTCTGCACCGAGTATCGCTAACACCAGACCAGAATCTAAACATTCACAATGGTCGCCCCTACCGTCAAGCTCAACAATGGCTACGAGATGCCCCTTGTGGGCTTCGGTCTCTGGAAGGTCAACAATGACACTTGCGCCGACCAAGTCTACAACGCCATCAAGGCCGGCTACCGTCTCTTCGACGGCGCCTGCGGTACAACCCCCCAAGCTCCAAAATTACGAAACAACATAGACTGACTGTTCCAGACTACGGCAACGAAGTCGAATGTGGCCAAGGCGTAGCCCGCGCCATCAAAGACGGCCTCGTCAAGCGCGAAGACCTCTTCATCGTCTCCAAACTCTGGAACAGCTTCCACGAAGGCGACAAAGTGGAACCAATCTGCCGCAAGCAATTAGCAGACTGGGGAGTCGACTACTTCGACCTGTACATCGTGCACTTCCCAATTGCACTGAAGTACCTAGACCCAAGCGTGCGCTACCCACCCAGCTGGACAACCGCCGACGGCAAGATCGAGCTAGCCAACGCTCCCATCCATGAGACCTGGGCCGCAATGGAGTCACTCGTTGACAAGAAGCTCGCGCGCAGCATTGGAGTGAGCAACTTCAGCGTACAGCTGCTGATGGATCTGCTGCGGTATGCGCGTGTCCGACCTGCGACCTTGCAGATCGAGCACCACCCCTACCTGACGCAGACGCGCTTGGTGGACTTTGCGCAGAGCGAGGGTCTTGCTGTTACTGCCTACTCGTCCTTTGGGCCGTTGAGTTTCTTGGAGTTGAACCTTAAGCATGCGCAGGATACGCCGTTGCTGTTTGAGCATGCTACTATCAAGGGTATTTCCGAGAAGCATGGTCGTACCCCTGCGCAGATTCTGCTGCGTTGGGCTACGCAGCGTAAGATTGCTGTCATTCCTAAGAGTAATGATCCTACTCGTCTTGCGCAGAACTTGCAGGTTACCGACTTTGATCTTGAGGGTTCTGAGATTGAGGCTATCAGTGCTCTTGACAAGGGCCTTCGGTTCAATGACCCTATGGCTGTGAGTTTTTCTTCAATTCATGGTTTGTTGCGTTTACTAACTGGATTTCTAGTATGGTCTCGGCATTCCTATCTTCTAAGCCTTGGCTGTTTAGAGACGGAGGATATCCGGTGTCCGAAGAAAGGACAAGGATAATGAGTTTGATAGCATAAATGAATAAAAACAGTTCAGCGCTTTTTCCACCTTGAATTTGTAACTAGTAGAAAGGATAGTAGAGTAACTGATTCATAGATCTATATGCTGAGTGCCAAGACTTGCCGATCTCCGGCCATTTTTCTCCAACCGCCGCTCTCTCCAACATCCAAACCTCAATCTCCACAATGTTTCCCTCAGCCGCGGTGCGACAAGCATCGCAAGTACACATCACAGCATGGCCGACGCCAAGGAATATAGCAGAAAGCAAATTAGTCCTGAAGGCCCTCCAGAAGCACGGTGAAATTGTGTCATACCGAAACCTCAAGGTACACTCCAATGCGATCCCCAACAGTGCAAAGCATTGAACCAAACCTAACCGACATGCCAATACAGTACGACACAACAAATGACTCCCCAAACCGGCACCGGCCAATGCTGGCAATCTTCGAAAACGCGGAAGCAGCAGAGCGCGCAATCGACTCATCACCCGTAACAATTCCACTACCACCAGGCTCAACGCCAATCCCACAATCAAATAAACACGCCAACCCACTCAAATCCAGATCAAACAGCTCACCGGATGATCCACCCTCAATAATTATCCAAATCCAATCCTCGCGCCATAATCATCCCTCCAACATCAGTCGCAATCCCTTCTACTCAACATATAATATGCACAAGACAAGTCCGATGTACAAGGATTTAATCCGTGAGGGCGTGCCTGTGCGGGAGTTGGCGGATTGCTTGCCGAGCAAGAAGTATCATATTGGAGTTGGAGTTAAGGAGAACATCCAGGAGGAGAATCGATGGATGGGGGCGATGAGTTTGATGGATCTTTGGAAGGAGGGGTTCAAGGAAGAAGAGGACCAGAAGGGACTTGGGGATTCGACAGAGAAGAGGAAGGAGTATGAGGAGTTTGGAGAGTTACAATGAGTTCCCCGACTTGGATACTGAGCCTCGGATATGGACTTTGATGGTGGTTCCCAAGATGACAAGCCCATGGCAGACATCTAAAGGAGACAAAAGACCAGAGAAGAAAGGCCCCTCACAGCAAAAGAAAAAAAGAGGTGTCCCCCGTTCCTGGGTTCCCTCGACCCAAGACCGGCGGCTTTCCAGGGCCGTTAGTGCAGCCTGCGTTCTCCGTGGGTGGGCGTGATGCCCACTTTGGGAGAGAGATTAGCACCAACTTAGTGGCTATTCTGTTCCAGCGTGGAGGGGGAAGACTCTTCCGCCAAATTCGGAACTGGGTGCAGTTACACAACAGGGACATCTTGGTGAGGTAGGAGCCCTTTTCTGCGTTGATATCATACCCATTTCCCAAATAGGAAATTTGTCTTTACTTTTGGAGCCTTGTGCACTCCATAGCTCAAATCCGACCTCTGGCATATTATTTTATTTAAATTTGAATTGCCAACACTCACTTTTTATTGCTTTCGTCTGGCCTTGTTCACAATCGCATAATTTGGCCGTCCATGAGGACTTAACCCATGACGGGTTCAGCGAACTATTGGGCTGCATGTACCAATACACGTCCTTCCTGAGCCCACCTTATATGCCCCAAGAACCACCCTCGAGGCAAATGGCTCTTTCTCATGTGCACAAGGCCGAATACTGTCTTTTTGGAACGGTTCGCGTGCGATGGTGCTCACCTGGTTACAACCCATCTTGCCAGCGCAGCCATAGCAAAGATGCGACGCTCGAGGCGTCGAATACACAGAAGACCTTGAAGGCTTTACCGCACTGCTCTCCATTCTGTCACTGCTTGATAGCACCGTAGAAATAACGGATGCACCACAGGATACGGCTAGACGAAGGGCTATCCGTTGAAGCCACTATAGATGGGAGAACATTTTCTGCGATTATCAAATTTGTGTTAGTGACGATGAAGTTTCACGAGGAGAGACATACCGAGAGACATACCCTTGAACTTGAAACGTCCATGGGCGTGGGTGTGGCTGATAGAGAGAAACACAAAAGCACAGGGGATTGAGGAGGGTCGGAAAAAGAAATGGAAAGAAGATGGCCACGGCCGTAATCGCTTTTAATAAGGCCATGAAAGGTTGACAAACATTCCCGGGAGCACCTTCAATGATAGGCAAACAATTCCAGTATAGAACACAAGGAGAGTTCTGAAGGGTTAGACCATGTCTAGAAGTCCCGACTCGAAAGATCTGGTAGACATCCATAGAAAGGACGAGGGAGCTTCACAGAGACGGCTAGACATACACCCATACTGGAAGTTCTATACACCACTTTGCAACATGCACTACTCCTATTTCGTACATCCTTTAAGAATTCATTCCAAGATTCATTTCTCATTTCAAAATTTGATCCACGCACTGGACCATAGAACAGAGGATATCAGAGCCACAAGTCAAGGCCAAGTAGATGAGACAAGACAGGACAGGACACGTCAAGAGGAACTTATAACAAACAGTCAATACACCACAAGGATATAAGTCTCAGATCTTGACAAAAGCTGCACAGAAACACAAAGTTAGCAAAAAAAACCCCCCCAATCAAAAGAAAAACTTACTAGCATCTATCTGCTTAATCTGAGGCAGCGCCAAGCGCACCTTATTCCGATAAACAGCAGGACCCTTCATCTGCAACGGATTACCCTCGAAGTAAACGGTCTCAAGGTGCTCCTTGTCCTTCAGCTCACGCTCGACCTCTTCAAAGCTCGCGAGCTGGTTATTAGAGCCCCATAGTTCTTCGAGATTCTTTAGCGTGGAAAGGTGTTCCAAGTGAGAGACTTGGTTGTTGGAGAAGTCTAGCACGCGCAGGTTCTCGTTTTGTT
The DNA here is from genome assembly GCF_028974205.1 of Penicillium antarcticum. Classification (NCBI taxonomy): domain Eukaryota; kingdom Fungi; phylum Ascomycota; class Eurotiomycetes; order Eurotiales; family Aspergillaceae; genus Penicillium; species Penicillium antarcticum. The sequence continues at coordinate 479,731 of NW_026695302.1, forward strand.
CCAGGCCTGATAGGTCGGTAATGGCGTTGTGGGAGAGGTATATTTCTTCGAGGTTCTTGAGGGAGGAGAGGCCTGTGATTTGGGTCAGGCGGTTGGATTGAATGGAGATGATTTTAAGGTTGGAGAGGGCGTCTAGGTTCTGGACGTATGTCAGTATATGATTCTTTTTCCATGTTCAGGGGAGGCGTTCAATGACACACTTTCATCTCGGCGATCTTGTTCTTTCCAACCCAGAGTTGTGTCAACGCCGTCAAGGTTTCCAAGTTCTCCAGTTCCTACATGAGCAGTCAGTATATACCTACTATATGCTCTCCCTTTCTCCTCTCTTCTCTCAATCGCCAAGAGTGTATAATACGAACCCGAATCTTATTCCCACCCAACTCCAAATTCGTAATCCCAGTCAGACCGTCCAAACCTTCAATTTTGCCAATTTTATTCTGCACAAAGAAAATCTCCGTCAATTTCTTGAGATGCGAGATATTCTTAATATGCTTGATCTTATTGAAGCTCAGATCCAAGCTTGTCAGATCATGGAACTCATCCAGACCCTTCAGATGCGAAATTAGGTTATCGTAGAGATCGAGCTCTGTCAAGCTGGCAGCGACGTTGGACGGGAATTCGATGCGTGTTATTTGGTTTTGGCGCATGCATAGTCGCTATGAAACCATCCACGTATTAGCCATATGCTATGCTCAAAGCTTTCTTGGTACGGCGCGCGCGTCGTGCGCCGGCGTAGATGGTGCCACTGGTTCATTTCGCTGGCTGGGACCATCTGTATAGCTCGATAAGGGTGCATACCTGGAGTTTAGGAAACCGATCCAATTTCAGAGCGGGGATCGACTGGATTTTGCAGTGAACGAGGTCGATATCCTAACAGAATCGCGATTAGCAATCAGGTCGTGGTGGCCTTGTGCAGTCGAGCAGCTCCGAGAAGGAATAGCCCTATTTAATGCTGCACTCACCTCTGCGTTCGGGTCTTCATCGGCCAAGAGATCTGGAAAGCTGTTAGTCCATCGATTCTCCGGCGGTGGTTGCGCGCCGAGCAAGTAAATCTTCGGGGAGGGTACCTTCATCAGCCTGGATCTCGTCCACTGGCGGTGCATCAGGATCCGAGTAGTCAGAGTCCTCCAGGGCCTCTGGATTCGTGATCACAGCCTTGGGTTCGACCCTCATTTTGCCGTCCCAGCCTTCTTTGTTCTTCATGGTGGAAAGTGGGATGTTCGGAGTGGGCGGTCGGAGTGCGGGGAGCTTTTTGCTTTCTCGAGGAGATCTTCGCGACTGCAAGTTGTGAGTGAAGTCACTGGAATAGTTGGGATGATTTATCGAAGTTGTTGTGTAAATGATGTTCAGGAACTAAAACTTTTGACTACATCATCGCTCAATGCGGCAGTGCTCAATGCGGAATGGTCCGAGATAAATTTCATTTCTACTCTAACACAATTTGGTCTACTCTTCCGACCTACGTCGTGACATGTACAGGAAAATCAAATGGCAGCGTAAAGGGATTATTAGACACTGTTGATGCTGACTAGGGGGATGGCAAGAACGTCAACGCAGAATGCACGCCCGTGTATTGCGCTGAGATCAAACCAGTAGGGCTGTGTAGCGAGACAGAAAAGGAAAGAAGAGAAGGGGAAACATAGAGGGGATACAGCGAGGACATGAGAACCAAGAGACGCCTGCGGAATGCATGAAAAGCGGACTTGTTGGAAGGGGGATACAAAGACAAGGAAAGATCTGGGCATGTGGTGATAAAGCACAAGGAAAGAAAACAATGGGGGAATGAAGCTCGCTCGGAGCATGGTCAGATAAAACAAATCGCAATGCAAATGGTCGATGGGCAGGTCGGGCTATCCAACGACAACAGATGCAGACGAGCCGTGACCCAGGAGAATACCAGTTCCATTGGGGATGGTCATCGTCGAGAGGGGAATCAAATCGGCAGTAGGAGAACAGGGTGACTACCCGTCAATGGCAGTGGGAGGAATGCAAAAGGAAGGGCTTTTCTCGCGCAGAAAAGAAAACAACTCGCTCAAAATGGGAATCTCAGGCGTAAGAAAGATCCGAGGAATTTACAAGGTACAGTCCAGGACCATGCTGACATCTTGGACTTGCACCCCAGCAAGATCCTCGAGAACCGGGATGAGGTCAAGCAACTCGTTGTCGTGAGCGTCAGAGAACCAGCTACTGATGGGAATCGCATGCTCAGGGTGGAAGATGTAAGACGTGGGGGAGTTATCGATGATGATCGTCTCCTTCAAGTCACGACCGACTTGTGAAAGGTCCTAATGGTTGTTAGGTATGTCAATGTTGATATGTAAATAGACACTCACCTTGACGTAGTTTCCCTGGTGGTTGTAGCAACTCTCTCGGAAGAGGCGGTGGTGAACCACGTTGTGAATATCCAGTTGGTCTAGCAAAGGATCACCATACTATACAAAGTTAGTGTGGGCTCCAAGACAAGGGACAATGATCTTACCTTTGATACAGAGGCCGTGAAGACCACTACTTCGTACAGCTCACCAACACGCTTCATGAATTGATCCACGCCTGGCCGCTTGATGACATAGATGTTGTGGTATTGTCCTTCAATCTCTACGGGAATGGTGAAGTCGGCACGCTCGAGAACCTGACAGTGGGTTAGCGGGGGTACGTGAGATGTCAGATACGCAAACGCTTACCTTGAAGCTACTGTGAACAAGCGTTTCATCTAGATCGAGAACAAGACACTTTCGGCCGCTGAGATGAGGTAGAGGTGCAGGAAGTAACGGACGCATCCCATCCTCTGATACAGCCCGAGCAGGAGGAGCAGGAACTGGCGGGGGAGGAGGCAGCACCATCGGGGCTTGTGTCACAATGTCCGCTTGGTTGACAGTCTCTGATTGATCCTCGTCGAGAGATTTCTTGGGGGCGGTTGAAGGAGCAGGCTCCTCAACGGACTTTGTTTGCGCTTCCAAAGCCTGAGTGGATTCCTCTGGCTTACTTTCATCTACTGACCCATTTGCATCTGCAGTCTCCACAGGCGCAGACACTTCGGGTTTCTTGTTTTGACCAGAAGCTTCAGATTGGACGGCTGCAGAAGGACCCTCGCTCTGTGCCCCAGTCGCGGTCGCATTGACGTTGCGCTCTTCTTCGCCAGGCTGATCCGCACTGACGGTCGAGTGCGCCTTCTCGTCGAAATATGGCTCCCTCGATTCCGCAGTGCTAGAGTCACCGGTGTGAGCGTCCGCCTTGTCGGGGGTGGGAAGTCGGTTCGAGGCCGGTTGCTGCCTGTTCGTTTTCTTGGGGGGCACGATGGTGTCGTCGGTATCAACATCCGCTGAAGAGCAGCAGCCCAGGAAAGCCAAAAGCTTGGATGGGCCCTTCTTGGGCTGGGGCTTCGAAGTGCTTTCGGGCGTAGCGGCCGCTTTGCTCTCCTCGCCGTTCGCCACGTCCTGAGTCCGGCGCGACCGACGACTACTAGCCCGACTTGGATCTCTCTTTGCACGCAGAATGCTCACTTTCGAACTTCTGCGAGTAGGCTGAGCCTCATCTTGCGCTTCTTCGGTCTTCTCCGAGGGGTTCTGCTTGTTGTTTTTGGAGGATCGTCGCGAAGGGATCGGGATCGACAACAGACGTTTCTTGGGGGTCTCTGCGGCCTCGCCAGTCGGAGCAATGGAAGCTGCAGCGGACGGGGTTGGGCCAGAAGATGCGACAGCAGTTGTGTCCTGCGTCTCGGTCGCATTGGGGGACCGAGCCTGCTCCGAGGACTCAGGGTCTATGGTGGCGAAATATGTCAGTCATTATTGCTCTCGAAACACAGATTGCATTGCATGCGCAAATCACTTACTGGCTGAGCCAGGATTGTTGGTGGCCATGGTTGCTTTGTCTGTGGACTCCGGAGCTGAGGGTGAGATATCTCGCCCCGTGCTCTCTCCACTCATCGAAAACGGCCGTGTCAGGGTGAATGACACGAGTGAACAGAAAGCAGTGTCAAAGTGACGAGCAATTCAAAAGACCTGAAGCAATGCTGGAACGCTCACGGGTCGATCGCGGCTATGGGGGTTGTTCTGGTAAGCAAGCGCCTTGGGGGAGCAAATGTGGCACCGCTTTGGCCGTCAGCCAACACCACTATGTTGCAATAAGCCAAGGGCAAGAAAGCAGGGGAGAGCAAATGCAGTCAATAGGGATAGGGAAGAGGAGAGAGGAGTCGGGGATGTCACGTGTACGGTGTGAGAACGGGGGAAAGTGACTCGAGTCTTGTTTAATTCCTTTTTTCGACGCTAACTGGCCCATTTCACACGCTACTCAAGCCCTCAGCGGCTACGCTCATTTCATGGGTCTGGACCAAAACAGATTGGATCGGATAACTCCATGCCCCTTTTTTTTTAGGGAGCTATGGCCTGTTTCAACTCGGGATTTGTCCGTGCAAGTAGAACTGCGTTATAGTTGGTTTTTGTTGGACTGTTGACTATATTGTTGGCTCCAGGTTACCACGGTACTGTTTCTTTTCGTCTTTGTCTTTGGCAATAGGGAATAGGGAATAGGGAATATATGGCACTATGTATTCACTACAGTTGTACTGTTTCCTCCCTATTACTCCCTGTCTGGTTCCTATTGAGTTCCTAATTGTTCCTAATCATAACATGGTAACATCCAGGATATCCCCACGTGAGATACTAGTTTGCGCATGGTCCCTTCATCTATAATTAACAAGCATAAGTTGCCTGCCTTGCGTTGTCTTGCCTCACTCCAGGGCTGTACAGTCAGCTTCCCCACGTGAGGTTCTCCGCATCCGAGGTTCACATGCAATGATGTATTCCCTCACATTCCCCAGGTCCTGCTTTCCTTTTCACCTCTACATGACTGTCAGTCAAGGCTAGGAAGTATCGCCCATTTCGCGTCACTTCCTGGAATATGGCCGTCCAATCAACACTACGGCGTCCAGAAGATCCCCTTCTAGCGCTGTATCAACATTACTCCGATGTAATACGATCCAGGTTCCGCCGAACATCCCAGACAACGCGCTTGATTGCAACAATAGCCCTGCTGCTCTCGATTATCAGCTCAGGGTATGGAGGCTACAAATGGTTCCGAAGGCGCGCAAAGGAACGAGCCCAGGGTCGCCGTCTACTACGTCGAAACTCGGGTATACGCGGTAAAGATGGTTCCCGTACGATCTATGTGCCATACAAGGGCACCCTGACCTCCAAGGTCTTGATCCATCCGACTAAACCGACTACATTCGATGCTCATCGACGCCTATTTCTCAACCCTCCGGCATCTGCCCGTAGTAAAGATGACGGTTCGACGAGTCAGATACCTCCGCCTACAACGAAACCAGGGTTAAACCTGGCATTCCTACATCAGTTTCTGAGTCTTGGAAGTATTATGGTCCCAAGATGGGGGAGCAAGGAAACCGGGCTGTTGATGAGCCACGGGCTATTTCTTCTGATGCGAACATATCTCTCCTTGTTGATTGCACGGCTTGATGGTGAGATTGTGAGGGACCTTGTCGCCGGCAAAGGCAAAGCTTTCCTTTGGGGTATCTTCAAATGGTGTGGTATTGGAACTCTTGCTTCGTACACAAACGCCATGATCAAGTTCCTCCAATCGAAGGTATCCATTGCCTTCCGCACTCGGTTGACAAGGTATATCCACGACCTATACCTGACTGATAATAACAATTACTACAAATTGATGAACTTAGACGGTGGGATTGGCCAAGGTCCCGATCAATTCATCACACAAGATCTCACCCTGTTCTGTACGGCTGCCGCTTCATTGTACTCTTCAATGGGCAAGCCATTGGTGGATCTCTTTGTATTCAACTACCAACTGTATCGCTCACTTGGTCCTCTAGCATTGAGCGGTATCTTGGCTGGATACTTCAGCACAGCCGTGGTACTCCGGAAGCTATCACCGCCGTTCGGAAAGCTCAAGGCAGTCGAGGGCAAGAAGGAAGGAGACTTCCGAGGTCTGCACTCCAGGCTCCTTGCCAATGCCGAGGAAATCTCGTTCTATGGTGGAGCTGATATCGAGCGTGTCTTCCTGGTCAGAAGCTTCAAGGATCTGCAACGATGGATGGAGGGAATCTACAGTCTCAAGATTCGCTACAATATGCTCGAAGACATGATTCTTAAGTACTCCTGGTCTGCATTCGGTTATCTGGTTACCTCCTTGCCCGTCTTCCTCCCAGCCTGGGGTGGCACTGGCGGTGCAACCGAGCTGGCTGATGTACCGGAAGGCTTTGGTCGCGAGCGTGGCCGCATGAAGGACTTTATCACCAACAAGCGTCTCATGCTTTCCTTAGCCGACGCCGGAGGCCGCATGATGTACAGTATCAAGGACATCTCAGAACTGGCCGGCTACACATCCCGTGTCTATGGCCTCATCGCCACCCTACACAGAGTCCACGCCAATGCTTACTACACCCCTCGCGGCTCACACCCTGAACTATACTCCCTCGCCGATTCACAAGGCACAACTCACAACGGCTTCGACGGGATCCGCCTGGAGCAGGTCCCGATAGTCGCCCCATCCCTCTATCCAATGGGCGGCGACGAACTAATCGAATCACTCTCCTTCATCGTCCACTCAGGCGACCACCTCCTAATCTCTGGCCCGAATGGCGTCGGCAAATCTGCCATCCCACGCATCGTAGCAGGTCTATGGCCCGTCTACCGCGGACTCGTTAGCCGTCCCCGAGGCTTCGGCCTAGACGGCATAATGTTCCTCCCTCAACGACCCTACCTCAGCGTCGGCACCCTCCGCGACCAAGTAATCTACCCCCACACCGAGATCGACATGCGCGAAGCCGGTGAATCAGACGCAGCACTCCAGAAGATTCTCGACGACGCCCATCTCGGCTACCTACCACAACGCGAAGGCGGCTGGGATGCGCGCAAAGAATGGAAAGACGTGCTCAGCGGTGGAGAGAAGCAACGCATGGGCATGGCCCGGCTGTTCTACCACGAGCCACGGTATGCATTCATGGATGAGGGAACCTCAGCCGTTTCCTCCGATGTCGAGGGTTTGCTATACGAGCGAGCAAAGGAGCGGGGAATTACATTGATTACCATCTCGACGCGGGCGTCGTTGAAGAAGTATCATACCTACAACCTGACTCTTGGCCTTGGTGCTGAAGGGGAGGCCTGGGAATTTGAGAGGATTGGAACTGAGAAGGAGAAGTTGGGTGTTGAGAAGGAATTGCAGGAGCTTCGCAAGCGTTTGGATAAGGTTGATGAGTGGAAGCAGCGTCGTGATGATATCGATAGTGAGCTTCAGAAGGTTTGGGCTAGTGGAGCTGAAGGTGAAATCGCTCCTCCTCCCTATCAGGAAGAAGATTCTGGTTCTGAGGTTGTTGAGGCTGTTGTTGAGGGGACTGCCAGTTGACTCCAGCTTGAGCAAAAATGAAGCTTTCTACATACTTCTGGAGAGGTCTTGTCTGGGAAACACTTTTCTAAGGGGCTCTTGATTCTATCTTGACCGTTGTACTGCAATGCAGAATATTAACCTGGATATACTATAGAAAAGCCAGCTTCACGCTGATACAAAAGTCCTTTGATGTAGATATCAATACACCGCCTAATGCATATATCCACACCGCCCAGAAACCCCAGCAGTTTACTTATCGATAAGCATCGCGTTTTCTGTCCGATTAGTCCCTTTCTTTGTATCTTGTTTACGCAAGTCTTGAGCACTTCAATTGCACCATGGTGGACTCCGACAGTGATGGGGATGCCTCCAAGGTCGTCATCTCAATGAACGGTTTCCAAAGTGACGGTGACATCAACACCTGGCCTTCGTTCCCGTACAATCAACGCGACGATACACGCTGGAGACAACTGCTTGCAGAGAACTGGCTCAAATCCCAGGGCAGCTACGTTGAAGGTAAGTTTACCCAGATGTTATGTTCCCATTATCGTGTTTGGTGATAGGGTTGAACACATGGGAAGACGCATTTTTGCGACGCGCTCTGCTCTTTCTTGATCCATCTGGACTGACAAACGACGTGGGCAGGAGACGATTGCATTATCGCCGAGTTGCCTGACGGTTATGCCCTCTTTGACAGGCCCCGCGGTACCAACCCCTCGATGGTGAGTATGTTCGCTTGCTCCTACATGCATTCATCAGCTAACAACTTCACCTCCAGCGTGACTCCTTCCTCTTCGGACATCCCAGCGGACAGTACTTTCAGTCTCAGGCAACTTTTTTTGCTCACTTTCTTGCCCTCGCTCAGGGCAAGCTGAGCGAGTGCGAGTGCAAGCCCTGCAGCAGAATGGGAGGCACTAAAGCAACTGCCAAACCGGCTGCAGCTCGACCTGGTGAGTTCTATACTCTGATATCCATGGCTTGCACACTGATCAGTCGCTAACATGGAATCAGTTCGCGGTCCTGGTCTTCGTGGTCCTGGTCGCCCCACTGACGACAAGAATCCTGATTACTGGCGTGACTACATACGAAAGCTGAAGGCCAAGGGCACCATCGATGAACCTAATAAGCAACCTTTGAACTTTGATTGGGCTCTATCTGAGGAGTTACTTTCCGATTATTTCAACAAGCTTGTTCTCGACCCAGCCTTCGTTCCTCGCTGTGGTGAGCTCGTGCTTTGTGTTTGGGACCTGGAGGATAGCTCGAGTCTCCTTCGCAATCCTGAAAATGGTCACCTTGAAATCCGCGACAGTCACAACCGCTGGCATGTGCCTAACTGGCGTGCTGGTGTGGTGACTCAAGTTCCCGAGACCGAAATTCACATGCTGGATATTGCTGAGAACTCTTACACCACTGAAGAATTGAGTGACCACGGATTCCGCATTGAGCTTCTTCCCGACCCTGTTGGCCTCGACAAGTCATACTCCGTTCAATCCAAGTACATTCCGCTCCGATGTATCAAGCCATTGAATACTTGGCAGCTTTACCTGGAAGGTCAATCCCGCGATGAGCTCCATCCTTCGACTGAGAACGCCCTGACCGTCATGTCTTCCTGGAGTGTGGTACACAAATTTCATGTCAAAGGCATCTGGCCAACCATGGAAATCAGCTGCAAGGGAGTTTGGATCGGTGCCGAGCTACTCGCCGTGCATGATACTGTTCGCCTCAAGCCTCTCCGCTACAAGTTTGAGGATCTGCTGGATGGCAAGGTCGTTCAGTTGAATGATGTTATGGTAATTGAAAGCATCACCCTCGTTCTTACGGACTGCATCGATGACCCAACCTCTCCCAATCTTGCCAGCAAGTACTCGGTACTCATCACCGGCAAAACATACACAACAAACCCAAACCGAACCAAGAACGACTTCGAGCCCCTCAGCAGATTCCCTCTCCAGCAAATGACCAACGAAGAAGCAACCGCGACCTTCCGCCAGGTCGGCATGTCCGCCTATGGTCCCTGGTACCGCATCGCCGGAGACAAGACCCCTAGTGTCACCATCAGCCAGCACATGATCCTCGGCCGCTGCTACGAGCCACTCGCCGCCGACCTGCTCTTCAATAGACGCGAATTCGGCTACGACCTCGGCGGCGTCATGCACGGCCGCAACTTCTCCGAGGGCGTCGACACCCGCATTGCAAAGGATAAGACCTGGTTCTGGGGCGATAGCCGCATCGAAACCCTGGGCATAGTCGAGATTAACGGCATAGAATGCGACTTGACCGCACCCCAGCGCGACACCCCCGCCAAGTGGCGAGCCATCTTCAGGATTATGAACGGGGAGGCTACCCCGGGACTGGTCAAGCGCGCGGGCATTCCTCCCACTATGGGCAACGTTAGTCGTAAGGGTGGTCGTCCCAAGGGAGCCAAGGACAAGAAACCTAGGGCTCCCAGGAGGCAGAGTGGTCTTGCACAGGTGGCTCGAACTAGTAAGATGGTTAGTTCTGCTATCGGCAGTGCTCCTGAGGAAGAGACTTCTGATGATATTGACGATGTGCCTGGTCCGGATCTTGCTGGTCTGCCTCTCTCTGGACGTGAGGGTGAGAGCGATTTCGCCCTATGATTTTGTTTTCTGATGGGCTTTTTTCTCCTTTAATGCGCAATGTGATACCCTGGAGTTACGAGGTTATTTGAATGAGCGAGGCTAGGCTGTTTAGTTTTAGCAATTGAACCTCCTTTTACAATTTGGAAGATTGTTCTTCGAGTGTTGTAGTGTATTTGGTACTCAAGTGGGATGGCCACTTAAGCCACCGATGTGTACCCACTGGTGGAGGTCTCCCATGTCCTACGCTATACATAAATAGCCACTACCTCTTTCTTTTTCTATCTCCTTTCCACTCCTAAACCGTTCTCCTTACAAACCTCAACATTGTTCTTCTTCAAGTATACCAGTTTCCATGCCCGCCACTGTCATTCCCATTAACTGTCTACCGTCCTATGTGAATGAGCCTCATACGACTCTCTTTCCCCGGGCACTTGGAACCGTGTTGAAACTCCTTCTTTGGAGCAAGTCAACTGATACATCAACCACTTTTATCCCTCCCGTGGACGGCTTTCATGCGACAATCTTGCCTCCTGCACTCGAAAATCAGTTGCAAATATCTCCAGCTCTTCTCCCCCCACGACAATTCCTAATATACCAGCAAGCATGCGATTTACTTAGCTCGTGCACGCAAAGGACTATTTCGAAATTTATTCTTGGTTATACTTCACTGAGCAAGACGGAAAACAAACACCAATGCTCAAGCTCCTGGACTTTGGCTGGATTTCGCCATGTCGAAACCGCATTATACCTCAATTAGAGCCAGGTTACATCTCGTGGGCGATCATCTTTGATTACGGAGCTTGTCAGTAGTCTTGTCACGGGCATTTAGGACCTTCTTATTTCATCCGCCGTAGAGCTATGCTTGGTCACGACATCCCTTGAGTAGAACGCCGCTCAAGTGATGCTGTACTGTAACCGTTGTATCTGAAGTGGGCTGTATAGTCATGATGGGTCCTACGAGTGAAGAAAACCAGTAAAAAAAAGGGAGAGCATTCCTGACATGTCATCGTTTGCCAACATGCGGACTCCCCGGTATCTTTATATCTGGTAGATGGAATATACTCGAACTTGTTTGAAGAGTTCCACAGTCTCCCTTCAAGGGATGAAGTTTGGAGCCGTCTACGCCACAACTTTTTCCTGCATAACCTGTTCATTCTTCAGACCGATAAGAATTGTGGATATCATGGCCAGTGCATCGCCTCGTTGATACATCTTTCGGGGGTATTCTAGTCTAGGCCAAACTAGCTGCAGTCTATAATGTACAGTAGTATACTTGAAAAATCAAGGTTTGATATCGGATATCATGGATTTCCGCTGCACTTTGGTCAGCCGCCTTGGGCACATGCAGACCTATCAACTAGCCACGGTGTCGTGGTAGGGGCTGATATAAGGTGTATCTGTAGCCAATTGATATTCATAGTGAGAAAAAGAATGGCTGTGCTGGTTGGACCGAGCGTTCAATATCAAACTAGATCATATGCAGGGGGGGTGTTGCTCCCAGATACACAGATCAATTAAACTAGGGATTCCGCCAAGTTTATCAGCCGGTCTTCCGAGAGATTACTTCAAGAATGACAAGATCAGGAGGGCTGGGCATTGAGGTCAGGACATGGCGAACATGCATGGAGTGCCAAGTCATGTTGCAGCAACTCATGGTCTATACATATTTCCGATATTTACCACAACCAATTGACACATGACATGCATCAACATGACCAGAAGGTATTCATCAATCGGCATCTGTCCAGACCGTTGGATTTCGGAGAATTCCGAATAGCTGAAGCCCACATACCTGAGCCTTGCGTCTGCAGAATCTGGCGGGTCGGTCCCTTAGAGCCCATTTAGCCTTGCGTTTATTTGTGTTACCCGCCATTTTGAAATTGATGGAGCCTGATGCAACAAGTAATGTGCCCAGCTATTATCTCCGAAAAGGAGATGCCAGGGGAGGACCAGACCGTGCCAGAAAATACCGCGCCAGCATTCCTTGCAGGAAGGGTGCCCAGTATAGAACGTGGGAGGCCCAATTGCACAAACAGGGAGCAGCTCTGATTCTTATATTGATTTGGATATCCCTTCTCTAGACCTGCTCACTATGCTTACGACGACTCCCAGTTGAGTATGCCGATCATGGCTTCTCTACGGGGATTGGGTTCCCTTACTGTCCATTATGCATATTTCATCTTCATGTCTACGATCGGCAGTGTCATATTGTACACGACTGCGACGCCGATCCATGATCTCCACTATGCTGACGCGTTATTCATGAGTTTCAGTGCTATGACAGGCACAGGGCTGAACGTGGTAAGTCTATACAGCTGATCATTTGAGATCGGGATGAAATAGCTGACTGTTTTTTTATATAGGTGGACTTGGCCACCCTTAATGGTATACAGCAGGGCACCCTCTTCACGCTTTTGATCTTGGGCCATGCTATCTTCATTGTTGGAATCCTCTCTTTCCTACGCGCCCGGACTCTTCGCTCTGTTTTGAAAGATGTGCAACGAAAGACCTGCGATCAGACTGTTACTCAAACGTCGACCGTGCATATACAGACAGAGCAGAGTCTTGAAGAGAAGAATGGCGTCCCCTCTGTCATTATCACCAGTTTGCCCAAAATAAGCGCGACGGTAGGAGAACTACCAGCCGATATCTCGACATTTGGAAAGTCAGAACACGATGTATCATTAAACGATCCCGACTTCATTATGATCACTCATCCAGATATGTCAGATGAATGCCAAAGAGTCACTACCATCACAGTCATAGGCGACAATGCCGACGTCTGCGACGCAAAAACCCGCGTGTTCCGCATGATTGGCAAACTCAGGAGCACTATTAAACAGAGCAAGACGAACCTGACAATGGTCAGTTCAATCGACTGTGATGAGCCAGGATGGACAGAGTACAAGGCACTTTCCTTGATCTCAGCCCTGGTCATACTCTACTACATCGCCTTCCTCTCCGTCGGCATTTTATGCTTAGGGCTTTGGATGAAATACTGCCGCCCAGAAATCGCCGAAGTAGATGGAGTATCTCCTTTCTGGACTGGTGCTTTCCTTGCTACATCTGCATTTGCCAACAATGGCATGTCTCTGCTCAGTGCCAATATGGGTCCCTTTCAACGAGAGTGAGTGGTTCATTGCTGTCCGATAACCATTGAGACGTTTGTTAACCGACTTGGATAGGCCTGTTCCACTTCTCGCCAGTGGCCTCCTCATCCTCGCTGGGAATACACTTTTCCCGTGCTTGCTCCGGCTTTCCATCTGGGCTGTCCGAAGGATGATCCCAGAGAAACCAGCCTGGCAGGCGTGGCGACGAGTGTTCGATTTGACTCTTGCTCATTCCCAAGATGTAAGTTGGCCCGAGCTATCCATCAAAAGGTGAGACTAACTTCATCTGTAGGTCTGTGCTTATTTATACCCTTCCTGGCATACATGGTTCCTGCTCGGCACAGTCTTGGTGCTCAATGGCATCATGTGGGGAGCTTTCGAGCTTGCTGCTTTATACAACGTTGAGATTGCGGCTCTTTCTCCTAAATACCAGGTCTTAGATGGACTCTTCCAGGCTTTAGGTATGTTCCTATGAGCCGTTGTATTTGAATTGAACTAATCGGATTATACAAAGCCGTGCGTGGTGGTGGTTTCTCAGTCGTGGCATTTGATGGTCTGCCACAGGCATTACTTATCTTATACGGTATGTCCTTCAATCAGTCCCCAGGATGAGAAGACATGCTAACACATCCTTTCTAGCCCTGATGATGGTAAGAGATTCCATGATGCCGGAATCATGATATGAGTATCTAACCATTCCATTATAGTATCTTTCTGCCTTCCCAGTATCAACTATTATCAGGTATGGAATCCCCAGCCAACTGGCCAAAGAACCCAGACTGACATCGAGCAGTGGAAGAGACGCAATCAAAGAGAGATCCATGAGTATCCCTGACAAAGAACTCGATCCCACCGTCGACCCAACCCCCTCAAAACTCGCCCGCGGCCAATTCTTCTGCAATCAACTCCGTTCTCAATTCAGCCACGACATCTGGCTAATCTCCCTCGTGGTCCTCCTCGTAACTGTCGCCGAATCAGACCACTACAAAGCCCACCCCGTTTCATTTTCCACTTTCAACATCATCTTCGAAATTATATCCGCATACAGCTGTGTCGGTGTGAGCATTGGATACCCCGGCAAGAGCTATGCCTTCTGTGGCGAGTGGCACCCATTCAGCAAACTTTTGTTAATTGTCACTGCATTGAGAGGCCGTCATCGCGGTCTGGATTTCTCTCATGGCAAGGCTATTTCGCTTGGCGGGTCTTGGGAACCCGTTGAGGAGAAGATATCGCAACAGCGTAAGGCTGGACCGCCCTGTTGTGTTTGATCGAGTGTATAGATATCTGCCTCTCATTAATTGATGGACTGAATTCACTATTGATCTCCGCCCTCTCATGTAGTACACGAAGAATGAGGAATAGTTTCTGGCTCTCGTGTTCTTTGAGCGTAATAGGTCTCACTGGCACATCTGATTAGGTTTCTGCGACTCATCGGTTCTTTATGTACATCATATCTTTGACCCAATCTGCTGGGATATCCACCGACCTTTCTCTCATATTGACTTTGGGAGAAGATCGGCGATAGATCTCGGGTTGTCGGACATTCGGGTATCGTGGTAGAGGTTCTCGTCTATAGAGATACCTTACAGGTCCTGAGGCTCCTTGCAAACAAGGTCGGCACCACCCTATACAGCTGTTAGATATCATAACCAAACATTCTGCGGTCGATCAAACTTACGAGCGGGATGAGACAGCACAGAGCAGTCTTCTCCTCAGCAGAGCAGGTGCTCTTGAAGTCCTCAAGGCTGGAGGGGGTACCACTGGGGATCTTGCAGTCGAAAGCGGCGAGTTTGAGATCGGTAGAGCAGCACTGAGGGTTGACAAAGTACTTGCCGGGGCAGTAGGCCTTCAGCGAGAGGAGAGGAGAAGGAGTCACCGGGGTGGCGGTGGCAGTCAGAGCGCTCAAGGCGAAGACGACGATGCTGGCGGCGTACATGGTGAAAGTTGAAGGAGTGGAATGGGAATTTGGTAAATGAAAGACTGGGAGTTGGAGGAATAAGAGATCTGAGAGAGAATGACAGCAGGGAGGGACTTATTAAATATTCCACACCGGCGTCGTGGAGAAGTACCGATGCTAAGAGTTCCACTTATTGCTCGTAGAGGTGATGATTGACACCACTAACTATACCGTGGAAGTGATCGGCGAGATTTCAGGTTCTTCAAATCGAACTATCCATTGACCCACTGAGATCGTTCAATTAAAACGCGTCTGTAGCTGGGTATAAATGACGATCAACCGTACAGCTGCCGACCTCAGGGATGAAGCTCAATGTGTTTGCAAATTGACATGAACAGCTGTACGACGCCTACATTGGATCCACTCAAGTCAACTAGGAGGACCTGGTTCCAATGAATAGAATTTTGGCTGCTCATATGTTTCCATACTGCAGTCTTCGTCGACAAAGTCAACAAGTAGTTGGGAAGATAGAGTGGATCTCTTAGTTCAAGCCACTTACCGAAGATCGAACACAAAGTCAATTGGATCTCGACCTTTTCCGTACAGCTGAGATCATTCGTTCCTGCTAACTCTCACCCCATGACTATGCACTGTTCTCCTTACAATCTCTTAGCCCAGAATTGCCGCTTTCTTGCCTTAAGTTCAACTTTCCGAGATAGTTCAACCGATCATTCCGATCTGATCATTTGCGTCGAAAGGCCACAACAGACGTGCTCCGATATTAGCTTTGCCCTAACTCGGGTTCATTGAATGATATAGTCAGTGTATACATCGATACTGCATTGTGGTGTCTGGCGACCTGCCGTTTTGGGCCCACCGCGGCAATCGCTGAACATACAGGGGGATCAATCACGGCTTGTGCTGACCTGCGTAGTGCACTTGAAGGCGGTATGTCGATTGGAGAAACAAGCCCTGATTTATATCTTGGGAATATTTAAGATCTATCGGTCTACTGACATGACTGGGCCCGTTATCGACATGGGTTGATGGGCGATAAGTATCAAAATCCCAGTAAGCAACCAAAATTTCAAGGCCAATTCTGAGGGCACACCAAATCCGTAAAACTATCCGGTCGGTTCAATTCGGCCCCTTCTTTGGCATACATATCCGCTATCTCGTTCAACTCTCTCGAGACATGCCAGAATTGAATCTTCAACCCCGCCCTATGTGCCTTTTCAATCTCGCCAAAAAGACACTGCCAAAGGTCCTGGTTTTTCACCGGCGTTCCTGCCCTTGTGTTCCAGTCGTTCTGCATCCATGCATATACCCAGTTTGTGCTACCGTCGACCACATAAGTCGAGTCGGTAGCAATGACTAGGCTATGGAATCCCTCCCCAGTCCACCGTCGGAACCGGAGAGCAGCAATGACGGCCCGCAGCTCTGCACGGTTACTTGTTTGTGGGTGCGTCTCGCCTGAGGGGCCTTGATGCTCGAGGGCAAAACTCAAGCGGCCATAGAACTGGCGTGATCGAGTCGGCGGTCGGAAGACAACTGAGCAGCCAGCTTTGGGGTTGGCTTGGCCGTTGCCCAAACAGGCCCCATCAGTGTAGATGAGAAATTGCGTGGGGTCGTCTTGGTTGATAAATCGACGAGGGACTGGTGACGCCTTGGGCGGGCTACCAGGTTGGAAGAGTAAATCAGGCGTGTCATTCCCACGTCGCGGCACGAATACCGTGGGGATGCTAGATTCCGATATAGTTCTAGTACTGGTGGTCTGAACGCCTTCTCTAGCTTGAGACTCCGGAGGTGGCGGGCTGGGAGAAGCGATTGGATACCGAAAAGGAAAAGCCCTCAAACCCTCGAAGATCATAAGAGGGGGACTGGGCGATGGGGTTGGCGTGGAGAACGTAAAGTTTGCCCAGGCGGGATGGGAGGGCGAAGCGACTCGAATTATCTCTCCTTTGCAATGGGTATCGGTGTTGAGATGATCGCCAATCATAACACCACAGCTGTTACAGGGAAAATCCAATTCTGCATCGGTAAACCTCTCCATATTGGACCTTGGGTCTGTCTCAATTACACAAGAGCTACTCCGGTGCTAGAAGTAAATAAAGTAAAATAATCAGGAGCAGAGAGAATGAAGGGGAAGTGGTTCAGGGCTGTTATAGATTGGAGTTAGCGGCCCCGCACGGTGTGGCTGCGTTGATATTGTCTTGCACGTGACCTGGTATAGATCTGCTTTTCCTTCTAGCTGCCCTTGTTTTTCTATCTATGGCTCTTTTGGATACAGTGGTAGCAGTCATCATTTTTCATGTCAATATTTGCAAGCTTAGCCGCGACAGGTTCCTACACATCGCAACATGGCACGAAACAAGCAGCGTAACGTCTTTGTAGCTGGTGTCGAAAAAGCAAATAAATTCTATCAGACAATAATGCGATTACTATAGCAGTGCGATTGTCGCTACCCCCTAAGAATTTCAGAGTCATCATGTCTTATCCAACAAATTGAAATCCATTCTGTCACATCAAACCAATTCTCATTGTCCTGATTCATATACATCCATAAAACAACTCAAAAGTCATAACCACATATCAAGCAGGACTCTGCTCACTCATCCTAGCAGACCGTCTCTTCTCAGACCACGGGAAATGCACAACAGGAGGCAAAAAGAAGCTATTACTGCTATCAGCAATACCAGCAAAAGCATTATACCAAGCCAAGAAAGCCCCAAGAAGCGCAAACAATCCACCAGCCTTGAGCAACGTCGCGTTTGGCAGTGCACCATCGGGATACAAGTATCCAAGGGCGATCATCAGGATAGCTAGATCGACGAAGAAGAATAGAGAGAAGAAGGCGACAGTTGATTTGAGGGTAAGGAACATGATAATTGTTGTGAAGATGAACCAGCCCTAATATCAAGGAGAAGGGTTAGTATGTGCTCTTTTGACTGGGCGGAAATGAGAGGCTGGTGTTGGTACGAACCATCAAGTAGAGAGCGAAAGAATTGTAAAACATAATCGGTGATCCACCATCTGCTTCTTCAAGCGCGCCCATAATGTTAAATCCACCGGGGATGAAAGTAATTGCCAAAGACATCCAGAATCCACCATAGGAGGAGAGGACGGTTGCACCGAATGTATTGCCAATAGCCATTTCCCTACAAGATACCAATTAGCACTCCCAATCTCAAGAACCACTTTCTACACCAATGCAGAAAAAAAGAAAAAAAACATACCACATCCCTGCGCAAAGCTGCACGAAACCTCCATAAACCAAAGCAGGCCCAACAAGAATATTAGGCTGCGTAACACCACGTACATCCATCTGAACACACCCCAGAATAAAAGTCGTCAGAGCAAACCCGCACAATCCCAACGGCGCAGGATTGGCAATCTTGCGGTCCTTGGGTGCTCGCCATAGACCTGGTTGAGCCTGCCCGCCGAAGGCTGCATAGCGACTTTCGGCGGTGTTGACGTGGGCTAGGGGGCCGAAGCGGCCAGTGTCGATGTCGTCATTTGAGGAGGAGAGGGAGGTATCGTTTGTGTCTTTGGCGCTGATGCCGTTGTCTTCGTGTGTCATTTGGGCGATTGTGTCGAATGGCATAAAAGAGGATATTTAGGGTTAGGAATTCGTATAGTTCGTAGAAAGAGATTGCTCAAGGAACTGCCTGGGATTACGATTCAACAGACTTGAAGAAGAATCATCTAACCAGCGGATTCAATTGGCTTTATAGAGACATCCCCAGGCACCCTGAAGAAATTACCATGAGCATGTCCAAGCTCCCAAGCCCCAAGGTCCAAACTCTCCCCGCATACGCATACGCAAAGGATCAACAACCCTAACCAACAGATCAACCATACCCAAAAACAAGAAGAAAAAGGGAGTCAGCTTGAAAGAAGTGGAAACAACCTACAGATCCGTACGCCCTAGCGCAAAACACAACAAGCGATGATCTACAGCGGAGGATGGGGAAATGCGGAGAACGCTACGATTAACGCGTAGTTTGGGGGACTGCGTTGGAGTAAAGTTGGACCGTGTGGAGAAAATTGGCATCGAGATGGCGAGTGAGAAGGACTCGGTTCGGTTCTTGGCAACTTTGTCGAATACCCTCGATACCGACGATTCATGCCGAGGTGCTTGGAATGCGTCACTGGGCTCTAATAGTGGCAATATACATACTTTCCCATTGGGGGTGGTAGCCCCTGAAAGTGGAATTGGAGACGATGCTGTTCGCCGTTTTCGGTTATACTACAGTACCCACCACATAGGACGCACTATTTCGTATAATACGAAAAGACCAAAGGCAATCTAGTTAGGCTTCCGTGGAAATTGTTGTAGAAGAGTAGATATACTTTGCAAATCTCGCAACCCTAATCCCAATCCTAATAATTCTTCTGCACAACCCCCCTAGCAAACTCAGCAAAACTAAGACCAGACGTAACCTCCTCCGCCAAGTTCGGCTGTGTAAACACAGCAAGTGTATTCCTAGCAATTTTCTGTCCAGGACTAGCCTTGGCGCCTTTCACGAAATGCGGCACAGCCATGAACTTCCCCCGGGTGATCAGCTGCAACGCCTCACCCGTCTGGAAGGCCAGACAATCCTTGGGGATATTGACCTTGACGATCTCGTCTGTGCGCGAGCGGATGTACAGGCCAGCTGAAGGGTCTGGAGACTGCGGTAATTCAGGCAGCATGGATGTCGATGTAGCGGAATCCAGGGTTGGGGGCGAAGCCGCTTCGTCGAGGAACATGGCTGATGTGAGGCCTGTTAGACAGCCGTGGTCGAGGTGTGTGGCGCACCAGTCATCGTCATCGTCATCGGCTTGTGCATCGGCAGTGGTGTCGGTCTCATTTCCGGGGAAGTAGTGTAGCAATCTCGCTTTTGTTGTTAGGCTGGTTGTCACGACATGGTGCAGATACCCTGGCTTATAGCCGTCGATGTTTGCCTCGGCGTAGCGATCGCATGCTTTAGCGACTAGGGCTGCCGTGTCGATTATCAGGCTGCAGAGTGTTTCAAGGCTACGCCTGAACTCGGGCAATTTCTCTGGCGATGGCCAGATATTTGGTGCGGTGTACTGCGGTAGATCGGGGAATCCTTCCGCTGGCGCACTATCTAATGAAGGATCTTGGTAGAAGGCACAGTTGACATAGTATGAGCCCTTGAGTGTGTCAAAATGGCCTGATTTCAGGGTTTCCTTGCCGCAGGACCAGCCGACTAGGTATTTTGATTCTGGGCTGGTGAGGGATTCTGTGGGGTGTTAGTTGGTTTGGGCTTGGGGACTGTTGGAGTATCGCACACTTACCTAGTTCGCTTTCTGGGAGGGCGGCCAGGTACGAGGCATTTGATAGAACGGTTTTGCGTAGTTCTGCAAATGTTGAGGGGAGGTCTTTGACCACGATAATGCCTAGCGAGGCTGGACCGAAGGCTTCGGTCAGGGTGTCGAAGGAGACGGTTCCTGCATACTTCAGGATCGACTCTTTCTTTTTTTGTTACAGTGCAGGACTTACCATCGATGAGCTCCTGCAGACTCACAGTAACAGCCTGAGCAACGGGTGCCATTTCGGCCTCGTAAATTGAAGATTGAAGAGAATGAAAGTTCCCCGCTTCAGTTTATCTCAATAAGTTAAAGCGGTTATTCGCGCTAAAATACAATGTAACGGTATAATCTTCTTACTTATGATATTATTCATCTTACTATCGTACAATACAGCATACAGCCAAGTCAACATTACTCAACCTGTCCAGCCCGTCTCGTCACAGCACGAAGGTTCCCAAAGGGAAGGACATCGCCGATGCGCTTGGCACCCGTAAAAAACATAGCCAGACGGTCGATACCACATCCCCATCCACCAGTAGGAGGCAAACCCCATTCCAGGGCTTCGAGATAGCTCTCATCGATCTCGCCGGGCTCATTAGCGTCCTTGCTGAAACGCATCTGATCCTCGAATTTGCGGCGCTGTTCGAACGGCGAGTTCTCCTCTTCATATGTATTAATTAGTTCCTTGCCTTCAATGAAGAGCTCGCCTCGTGCGGCGACGCGCTGCTTTGTGACGGGGTGGATGAATGATTTGGAGAGTGGGGAGAGGCATTCCGGTGGGTTGATGATGAAGGTTGGGTCGATGCATTGGGGCTCGACGTATTGACTGCAGAGCTCGTCGAGGAGGCGGGGGAGGGAGGGGTTTTGGGGCACAGGAAGGGAGAGGTCGGTGAAGATTTTGCGGACTATGTCGAGGGCTGAGGGGTCTTCCAGGTTGGGGAGTTTGCGGTTGATAGCTTCTTCAATGCCGGTGATGAAGTCGATGCGGCGGAAGGGGGCTGTGAAGTTAGCTGTTGTTGGGTTGAGTGTGCCTGCTGTGTTCAATGTTTGAGCTAGGGCGGCTGCCCCTGAGAGAAGCTCTTCGGTCATGTTTATGAGGTGGTCGAGGTTGGCGTAGGCGTAGTAGAATTCGCAGGTCGTAAACTCTGGGTTGTGTGTCTTGTCCAAGCCTGTGGTCTATGAGTATGCCGGGCAAGGTCTTGTCTGATATACGTTCACGCACCTTCATTTCGGAATGACGGTCCAATCTCAAACACCTTGTCAAATCCACCAACAACCATACGCTTAAGCCATAACTCTGGCGCAATTCTCAGCGACAGCTGGCGGTCTGAGAATTCCGAGGCAGTCGTATAGAACGGCCGAGCAACGGCACCGCCGGCCACACCTTCAACAATCGGGGTATTGACCTCCATGAAGGAGCGTTCTAACAAGAACGAACGCAGGTACTGGGTGAGAGCCGAGCGAGCCTTGATGATATCCATCGTGGGACGATCGGCCAAGAACTGGACATGGCGAGGGAAAGGCGAGACCTCATGCTTTGTATCGTGAACAGGAATATCATGGAAACAAGTCGACAACAGCGTCGGAAGCTCAGTAGCATCGATGGTGAGTTCACCTCGGGCAGTGCGGTGCGGTTTACCGGTTACAGCTATATCACCACTTAGCAGGCGAAACAAGACTCTTGCGGGCCAGACATACAGAAGGTGTCACCACGACGCAGTAGGCGGAAGAATCTTTTGAATTCGGCAGAGGCGACACTCTGGATGTTGCACATCACCTGGACTTTATGGTCTTCTTGCCACAAATCGAAGAAGACCAGCTTGCTTCCGGCGATTCTAGAGGTATGGACCCTACCTAACACTAATCTAAGTACTTGGGCAATTGGAACTTGGCCAGAAGCAACCTACCAGCGACGGAGACCGTAGTTTCTACTGTATCCTTGTTGGCGAGTTCGCCATATCGCGAGCGGAACTCGGACAAGGTCATTGTGTTTGGTTTCACTTTAAAGCGAGGGTATGGATCCCCACATATATATTTCAATTGTTGGTATCGATCCTGCAGGGCTTTCTCTGACGATGAGCTGTTCATGCGGATGTGCATGGGCATGTACTGCGTTAGTGTCCCGGTAAGCGGAAGTCGACATGGGCGAGCGAGTCGCGATCCTGCACTGGAATTGGAGTTAGCAATGCTCGGAAAAGGCATGAAGACGAGATTGATCCAAAATGAATTGTGCGTGTCAGATATAAAATCCAGTAGTGTTCATATGCCCCGGAGGGCATTACTGTAGCGGTTCTAATGCAGGGGGTATAATATCATCATATAGGAGAGGTGCAAATGCAAGAGCAAGTGCAATTGTAGCTTACCTTCGTCCATGTTGTAATAACCTGGTTGGATTCATTGTGAGTTGAGATGAAGAGAAGAGAAAGAAAAGAAGAAAAGGACCGAGTTTTTCCACGCGGGTGGCCCAAGCTTCCGACCAGTTCTCCCGTTCCACCCTGGGCTCCGTAATAGCCATCACCTACACTACTCTCTCTACACTACCATCCACCATCTACATTCTACATCTACATTCATCATGTCTTTCCTCTTCGGCGGTGCCCCCAAGATGTCCTCGGCAGAGAAGATTGCTGCCGCCGAGACAGAAGTTGAGATGATCTCCGACATGTTCAACCGGTAAGTCGTTGCGCGGAATCCCGGCTTAGGAATCGGAGTTCTGTTGCTATCAGACTTTGCGAAACTCTCAATCCAAGCTATTCCAATGCAATCAATCACTGTTCTGGCTTTCCTCGTCAGCAGCTAACACGTTCTGTCACGCAGCCTGACCGAGTCCTGCACAAAGAAGTGTGTCCCCGCCGACTACCGCGAAGGCGACCTGAACAAGGGCGAGTCCGTTTGCCTGGACCGCTGCGTCTCCAAGTTCTTCGACGTCAACATCAAGGTCAGCGAGAAGATGCAGGGCGAGGCCGCCAACAAGCAGGGTGGCGGCATGGGCTTGAGCATGTAAAGCAATTCAATTCAGTTTGCAGATTTGAATGGGGGAGAGAGGAGAATTGAACTCTGGCAGCCATCGAGCTGGAGAGTTTCAATGATGTGATACTATCTTGGCTTCTGGTGTACGGCTTTATGACTGGTTCGGCCGACTGGGAACTCGGATCTGTTTCAATGATGGTTTCACACGTTTATACCATCACCGGGTGGAAAGCCGAGGAACGGCTGATCTATCTGAATATGTACAATATGGTGGAATAAGGAAAAACAGGAGAATGAAAAAAGGAATTTCTTATCATACAAACGGTCGTCATTGGGGTGAGAAGCCCATAGTGCGGGCTAGCCAGGTTGTCCAGGTTATGCTGTGTTGTGCTTCGCCTTTGACCAGGGCTTTGATTCTCGTCTCGATATTTACAATGTGACGTTCGAAGTCACTCAGGCCGGCTTCCATGTCTTCGACTTTGGACTCGAGGACGTGTAGTTCGTAATCCAGTTTGGCGCCTAAAAGCTCAACGCGCTTCACGCCATCAGTGAGGTGGTGGTTTTCATCCAGGAGAATGTCACTGGATCGCTCTCTTAGTCTCTGGTAATCGGCGAATCGTTCCAGGTAGACTGAGTTGAGTTCTTCATGGCGGTCGTAAAGGACTTGGTTGAGACTATCCACGGAGTCGACTTGCCGCTCAACCCATGGCACGGTGTGCTGGCTCAATTCTAGGATCCGAGAACTGAAGATACGTCCCTCAGAGGCGAGCATGTCTTCTTGAGCGATAGAGTCTTCCAGGTTGTCTGTTTCTTTGATCACTGGTTTGTTGCCAATTGGCTCCCATTTGAGTACCACTTCTTCGACCGTGCTGAATGATAGGTGTCTCGCGCAGTCGTTGTCTCGCCGCTCGATTTCCCTTTCGCTTATTTGAAAATCTTCGCTGCTTTGTGGTCGCCGTAGAGCCATGATAGCAAAGCCGTTGACTGAGCCTTCACGATCGCGATCACTTGATGCTGCTGTTGATCGAGACATGACGCGCTCCATATCAGACTCCTCGTCAATGACTTCGGGGTGTGGTGCAAGCTGATCAGGTTGGGGTTGTGTATCAAATTCAACAGTGGGTGGTGCAGACTCGATATGGATTTCTGGAGCTTTAGTCTCTGCAGAGTCGGGGATGGGCAAAAGTTGAGAAGGCTTCTCTTCTTGCTCCTCCCCTATAGGATCTTTCATTTCAGTCCCGGTCTTTGTTTCTGAAGATCGGAAACCAGAGTCGGTCCGAGGTTTTGCAATGGGCATCTCAGAGTCGCTGTCAATCGATGGGCGGTAGGCAGCATCGTGTGTCAACTCAGCACTTTCTCGGGACTGTTGTTGGTGATGCGAGCGGAGGCCCTGTAGACCAACTGCATCCTTGAAACGTCCCAAGCCTGCGCGAGCATCTGAAACACGTCCGCTAACACCCTTCTTGCGATGTTCTTTTTCTTCAACGACTGGGGGCTCTGGTATCTTCCAAGGGCGATCAAAGGTGGAGCTAAGTCGCTCATGCATATCGTCTGTCGAATGATTCTTGCGACTGGTCCAGACATAACCACCCTGTTCATCGGTCGTAAACATCATGTCCGAGCCAGTCCCACGCGTGAAGCCATCTTCAAACCCACTCTTGCGTGGTCTACCCAACCACAACCACTTGGCTCGTTCTCCATTGCAACACTGTACAAAAGTGTCGAGATCAAGTGTTTCAATATCGGCAATGCCACCCTTGTCACGCCCACGAACCATCCCCATGACCATTTCACCACCTTGGCCACTGAGTTCCGCCATGGTCGACTTCACCGCATCGGTCCAGCCCTCGGAATTGGCAGCCTTGGCCGTAGCGCGGTGTAACCGGTCCAATGTATGACGGTCCAATCGCCGGGACTTCCTCATTTTCTGGGATTTTTGAAAACTGCCAATGCCCCTCTTGAGGTTGGCAAAGTCGAATGCATCTTTGCCCACCGGGGCACCATATGCATGCAGACGGTTTCGCGCTCCAAGAAGCGTCCCCAGTAAAGCAGCCACACTTGTCGGTCCCAAGTTACTGTCGCTCGGTTCAATGTTGTACAGATCCGTACCTATGTCCGTCCACCAATCGCTGATGGCTGCTTCAGTCACATCGCAAAGAAGCCCGTCCACGTATTCCGGGGCGAGCTTATCAAACACCATGAGAGCGATCTGGCACTGCTTAACCAATTCCATGACTGCAGCATATAGTGGAACCCGTTCACTCGTTCGGTACAACTGATGAAATTTGGCCTCGGTCGCAGCCGACGGAGCTTGAAGCTTTAGGCCCGCGCGACCAGCGCAACCGAGTCTCTTCAAGTCCTCATTAACAATAAAATCCTCCCGATGTTTTTTGATATCGCCACCAGGAACAGGAATAACACTCAAAGCAGACGGGAACGAGCTCAGATTCGTAACCATAACAGTGCCTAGTGGGGTTTCCTTCTTTCGCGCGTGGCATTGTTTCATAGCATCAAAGTACATTCGCAGCCGCGGCGACCATGTAGCCTCATTTGTCGGAACACTTAATACCCCAACAAACACAGTATGCGACGGATCACCGGTATAAGTCGAGATAACAAACGTAGGATGCACACGCGAGCAAGCCCACTGCTCAACAATGTAGATCTCATAGCCCTGCAGCGTCTCCCGTCGGTGTAGCACATCGGTCGAGGGATCTTCTTCGAGGTAGCGGAGGGCGACAGGATCGGTGAAGACGAGTTTCTGATGACCTTGCGGGGGCGGGCGGTCGATTTCGTTTGTGTTGGACGCGGGGCTTCTCCTGATGCTCTCCGATGTCCGTATGGTTTGCAACGGGTCTGTCCGTTCCACCGATGGTGTGGCCTGGGCACTTGTCTGCATGATGGACAGGTTCCCCTATGAGGGCTTTTATTAGGCGGGAATGAATGGGTTAGGGGGTTTCATTCGAGACTAGCTGGCTGCCTCTCCCAAACTCAAGATGCCAAGGGGAGGTGCCAATCTTCCTGCGATCCTCCTGCGCTTTACCTCAAGTAAGGACGATTGTGACATATCCAGGTAGTGAGTCTTTGGACATGTTATGAGCCCGGAATGAAGAGCAGCGAGACTGGCGAGTGCCTTGGCAACTTCCGCAGACCTGAAAGATGAACTCCGAAGAGCGGCGACGTCACTGGGCGGTGAGCTGATCTAACAAGATGATTGTCAGCACTTAATCCTCGACTTTGTTTCGTTGTTTGACAGATACTGAAGAGAGGTATGGAATGATCCTACAATCTTATGTTCATGTGCTAATTCTTCTATAATATAGAAATGCTGGGTCAAAGAACCAATTCATCCAAAGCCATCAAGCTCGTCCAGCAAGATGACAATCATATTGCGATATAAAGATTCCCTCAAAGACAGTGAAAGCTATCCAATAGCACAATCAATTCCAACCAAATAATCCTCTGCAGTCCTGGTATATCTACCTCAATCAACCCTATTACCAACCACCATGCTATACAAACGTCAGCAAACACTCCAATATCAATCAATGAGGGAAATACGTACACCTCCCTGGGGGCCTCCATGTCCACCGTGATGTCCACCAGGTCCTCCAGGACCGCCCTGAGGACCGCCAAATCCACCTTGTCCTCCAGGACCTCCAGGGCCGCCGTGGTGACCACCGGGACCACCAGGTCCACCCTGGGGTCCTCCGAAGCCAGGTCCTTCCTGGTGACCTCCAGGGCCGCCAAATCCTCCAGGGCCACTGGGACCACCGTTATGCTGAGGGCCACCCTGAGGACCACCGAAACCAGGGCCGCCAGGGCCGCCGGGGCCTTGCTGGGGACCGCCGTGGGGAGGGCCTCCGTGGTGGCCCTCCTCCTTGTGGTGGTCGTGGTGGTGGAAGAGACCCATTATGTGTATTGATGTGAAGTGGTGTGTTGAAGGAGATAAGAGAAGGATAAGACGTGAGTAAGAGTGTGAGATGGAGATGTGAATATGAATATGATTCCAACAAGAGGAGGGGCCCAAGTCCCCTTTTATAAACAGCAGTGGCGTCAACACTACTCCGGATACTAAACAACAACTAGGATGCTCTGGCCAGCTAGTCTCAAATTGGGAACAATGTCACCTCTTACGACTCCCATTATCAGATGTGGAGTAGCAGAGGACCTATCAAGACCCAGGTAGATTCCGCCACTTGAGCCAGCATCGATCGATAGCGGAGGACGTCACTAGAGTGCTAGGCCGTACTCGCACGTCTTCAGATTGGTTGATCAGATACTCTATATCAGGCTTCGGTGAAGCCGTGTAGGAGAAACCAACCTCGTAGCCACCCATTGTACATCTATCTACTCTACCCGTACATACAAGTATGTCAAGCTTTTCAGGCAGAATTGGCATAATATTGGGTTTTACAAAGTTCCCTAGCAGCGCATCAATAGCAGGCGCCGGCCTTCCGCCCAGTCTTGGCGTTAGGGCTGTGAGGCGGATGCGTACGTACCACTCCCCACAACTTCAGCCCTGTAGTTGAATCGGTATTCTCGTTGCAGCAATTCGGCAGCCTAATTTTGGACATGAGGAAGAGTCGTGGACAATCTTCGGAGGTATTAGCTTTTATTATTAGGTCGGGTTTCGAGTTGGCGCACTGGAATTGGAAAACTGAACAGACCATTGCCACTAGCCTGTCTCCATTTGACAGGGCTGGATCAAAAGAAGTTAGAGTATTAAGGGCATTTCTTCGTGCAGCTTGCTGGTCCATTGTAGATTGTAGCCGAGGATCTACCTCCAAGCTAATCTAGTTGGGATTGAAAAGTCCGAGGTTCATGTCACGAGCGTAGAAGTATATACATATAATCACACTTGGCAGGGAAAAGAACGCTAACGAATTGCCAAGTCTATACAAGAGAGCGAATGTGAAAGTTATGGGTGGGCCATGGCCATCTCGAGTTGCTCATATCCTTTTTCGACATGGAGCTGTTTTTGAGTCGATGGAAGTAGATCGACGATGAAGGAGAGAATATAACCGGTGAACACGAAGGCGATGACTAGACACAGGTTAGTATACTTGAACAAGGTTGACAACAGTGGGTGGACCTACCCCATTCAAGGGTTGCGGCCATGTTGTTCTCGTTATAGTGGATAGCCTCGGTGACACGGAAGACGATAACGAGGGAGAGTTCAACGATAATGAAGGACAGCTTGATGACGAAACTGGTGAATATCATAGGCTCGCGCAGGGCATGCGAGATACCTAGATGGACATAATCTAGACACATCAGAGCGGCACTGATTAGATACCCCACACTTTAGGCCGTTAGCAATGCATGATATGATATGATATCTTGGCGGGGACTTACATGAAGATAGTCACGAATACATCATGTGTTAAATGGTGGTCGATATTGTCGAACACGGATAGCAGGATCAATCCTGTGCTTCCCAGCACTGTGAAGAAGAAGGATGCGTGTGTGCAGAGCTTGTTGACATATCCCTTGTTTTGGATGAATTGGTAAAATGAGAGGTTGAGAAGTAATACTGTTGTGATACATCCGATCATGAACAAGGGCTTCAATTCCTGGGCTCCTATATCAGAAATGAAGCTTGGATTTGTTAGTTCGAATCAGCCATAGAGTCTGCACGTTGGTACGATGACGTCGTAGGAAGAATACTCACGGTATATTCTGGCCAGGTTTCATAAGGCCATATCTCGGTTCACCGATCATAGTCCAGTGTCCCAGCATAGCCAGCAGCATTGCTAAACACAGCGGTTAAATTGAGCCCAATAGCGACCGTGGACAATTGGAACAGCACTCACCTAGCCATGTCGAGGCCGAAATGGTCGGGAAGACCCAGGGAGGAGGCGAGATGAGCGACATGAGGTATAAACAAGGGTGTTTCGGCAGTAATCATAGTCTATAAGGAACGACAAGAGATGGACGGCTGGTGAAGTTGGATACCAGCCACATCACATCGGCATTGAGCAGATGATAAGGAGAAGTTGACCTTGCGTGTGGAATCAGGCGACAAAGAATTGTGCCTGTCGATCCTTACTCTGCCTCCTGATGACAACAATTATGGTATGTGGGTCTATTAAGGGTATTGGACCCCTCGATTGTTTCGGATAAGACACTCGCGTTTCGTGGGAAATGCTCAATCATTGGAAATTACCAATTTGAAACGAGGCTTGCTATATATACATGGGTCGTTGTGCTGTTGCCCTTGATCAGAATGCCATATCCTGCGCCGTGGCTGCAAGTACAATGTTGAGGTATGTTTTACCCACTTTTGGTTCCCCACAACCCATGTTTCCTGAGAGAAAGATCTGAAAGCTGAATGCATTGAAGATTACATTGTGGGTATTGAAAGGTACCATGTTGCAGGGTTGAAACTGTCTTCCTAACAAAGAATCTAAGCTTTGTGTCGTGTTGAAATATGCAACAGTCAATATCACATTCCAGGGGTGGGTCTATGAATAATACCACGTATTCGTATACAAAGGCACAGGTTTGTAAATATGCATAAAGGAATTGATTATTCTTCCATGATCATTCTAGCCATGGCTCGAGATCAGCCACCCGGGACGAGCCGTAAAGATTGCAAAACGTTGAATGGCTTTAGCGCGCATACAGGCTAGATTAGAAATTCTGGCGTCTTGGCTGGGCAACCACCGCAATCTCGTGTTCGGGGGTAGGCTATCTCAAAGCATAGATATTGGTCTTCTGTACACAGAGCGATATCTAGTCTCCAAGACTCATCTGAAGTCGGGAAATAAAGAGTGAGGCGGATATGACACTCGGCGTCTCAAATTCTCATGGCGTTTTCGGTATTAGACATATCGACCGGATCCAACGGATCCAACGGAGGCGTTGATAATTTGTTTTTAGCGGTGCTGGAAAATCTATCTTGGATCAAGTATCGGACTCCGATATTACCGCACATAAAAGCCTAGGGTGCATGGTCCCTCGCAATCATATATATGTCTAAATGCAGATACATTCCCAGGATATAAACAAACCAACTCGGACATATTACACCAAGATCAAATAGAAACATATTTTTGATCGATACATAAAGAAAATAAAAGAGAAACAGAAACAATGTAGGTTGCTGCAAAGTACAGGGGTGCATTGTAATTTAGATTGGATATTGCGCCTCTGCCTTGGCAGAGGCGCATCATCCGGGGCTAGTCACAAAACGGACAATTAGGCCCAAATGGTCGCGTGACCAAAGCACATTATGTTCATTGAAGTCAAAGTTGAGACAAAAGCGTTGGAATAATGAGAATTGGTAGCATAAGACTACCGCTTGGACTGCTCTTTGCTAACGGTACCTGAACTCTGTACAGGTAGCTAGCTACTTACTCTCACGAGATATAAGCCTACATAGACGCTGGGGCAGTGAATATCCGGACATCCGGCGAAAAGGACCACTCCAAATTGGCATGGCCAATCAAGAGATGATAATAGGGGGTAAGGCCGGATAGCCTCATCTAGCAGGATCCAACCAGACCAGCACTGCTCACCGGCTCATCCATTTAGCAAGTCCCATGAAGAGCTCCGGCAGCTGTGTATACTGCGCGACTAGCCCGACGACTAGCCCGACGGTCGCAGGAGCCTGCCAGCATGGA
Source organism: Penicillium antarcticum (assembly GCF_028974205.1). Taxonomy (NCBI): domain Eukaryota; kingdom Fungi; phylum Ascomycota; class Eurotiomycetes; order Eurotiales; family Aspergillaceae; genus Penicillium; species Penicillium antarcticum. Next base: position 510,611 of record NW_026695302.1, read on the forward strand.
AGAGCATCTGTGTATACACATAGGAAGTCGTGGAACCAAGTCGCAGGATACATGCCACGGAGTATCGGATGTGACCTGCCACCGCTGTAGATCCTGCATCGCCAGACCGTGGAACTCGAGATCAGCAGGCAGAGTAGACGCCAACGAGTTTGTTCCAGGGTCCTCCTTATGTTGCGTACGATCCGTAGCCTCGTCGGGACAATGTGCCCATGCATGGAGACGTCATAGCCTAGTATGATGCACGACCACAGTTCGCTGAAAAGATGGTTTGCCGTTCATTATCCGTTCAGCAATAGCGCGTCATCATGGAATGTGCAAGGTGGTTGGGAGCTGATCTGCAAGTCAGCGAAATCACCGTATCCGTGTTTGAGCGTCAGAATGACAGCATCAGGAACCTGCCCTAGTTCACGAGAAATTTGAAAAGATCCATCAGAGCGCGACCGGGCAGTTCATTGGTGCTGGGAGAAACAGTCCCTGATGATCACCAGACTAATGCCTCTAGCGTCTCGCGGAAGCGGCGATGGTGGGGAGAACAGCTGGGGGCTGGGTAGCTATTGACGAGTGAGAGAAAGGGGAAAGGGACATCTCCAGCGGTTCAGCCGCACTGAGACACTGCTTGAATGGATCGTCCATCTGGTAGTACACTGTAGACGTGTTGGGGGTTCGCGAGAAGGGTGTGGCATCAGAGGCGGTGTTATTCCGGCACTGTGGAATATTAAGGGGACGGGAAAGAAACCGATGATAAGAGAACAGTCGGGCAAGCTGAGGAAATGAACCACATCGATAACACTGATCGCGGGGAGCAGACGTTGGGCACGACGAGTTTGTTGACATCGTTGCGGCAACATGAGTCGGCGCGATAATCGTGTCAACAAAGATCTATGATACGGCAAAACTACAATAACCTGAACCAACAAATTCTCTTCTCCAAAAGCCATCACAAGGATGAACCGTTGATGAAAAGCCGACCGTGATATCCGCGCGTTGGCTGGAAAGCCTCACATGGCGAATACCTCTCTGACCTCGATGACAAAAAGGAGTCAGGGCATGTATTTTTTCAAAAATTCCCAGCCTTCCCCAAGGGGCCGGCTGAAGTGGTCAATTTGGTAGTTTTCAACTAGCAAAAACACGATCTCGGATGTCTCCTCACTGATGCGTGTAAAACCCGTGCACTTGGATGAAGAAGAAAGAAGAAGAGAAGGAAGATTGGGGGGCGCAAGAGGTACTTATACCCGCGAGTGAGCAATCTTAGAGTTGGCACTAGTCTGTATCAGGATGATTAGCCGAGACACTTTCCGAGCGCTCATTGGTTGCTGTCAGTTGGCAGAAAATTGGCGGTGTATGGCACCAGCGGACTATTCAATAGCTTCGACAAGGCAGGGGATAATATAGAAGGAAAACCGCCCTTGCTTTGACCGGATCTATTGGTGCTGGAGCTTAAGCAGTGTTTTAAAGTTGATACAAGTTGAACCTCTTGGATACCTATTTCTTCCGCATTAAGAGAAATCACGTGGACCATGTCGTCAGGCGATCAGCCGGAACAAGATTAAGCTACTGTCCGCCTGGATCGGACTGGATATCTTCCCCTCATATCCTATCTTTGTTGCGTTGCTGCAGACTGCCTGCCCATATACTGCTTCGAGGCTGCGATAAACACATCTTATATCTACTCCACATGGCCAGCGGAATCGGTGTGCGGTAACCTTATCACCTCCGCGACACTGGCAAACATGGAAATAGTCCAGAAAGAACATGACCGGCTTATGAAAAGGGTCAAGGCATCCCAAGGCATAAAAAATGTGCAGTCGACAATCGACCTCTTACAATCTGCGCGAGATGCCATAGCTGCTGGTCGGTAATCCATGTAGAGACCGTCCCCGCTCACTCCAACTGACGACATTGCTCGTTGATAGATCCAGACTCGGCGCCGGTAACCATGGCGAAGCTTCAGACGCCCGTCAAATCGTCTTTCGACTCAATCAACGACAGCTTGAAGGAAACCCATAGTGGCCTGAACAAATACACCAAGTCACTGGATAAGGTATTTGGTCCTCCAGTCCTCAGCAAGACCCCTCTCACATGTGATTAGCTGTTCAAAGACCGTCCTCTTCCAAGCACCGATCACGACGCCCTCTCTTCACAAGAGAACCTGATCAACCGAGCGATTGCAATGCACCTCCTCCGTGAGGGTCAATTCGGCGTCGCGGCAACCTTCCTCTCCGAGATCGCAGACCACAAGACGGATAGTCCACAGCAGAAAGGCGAAAGTGCCAGCGCCAGTGCCACCGCAAATTTACTCGACATCGACGAAGTCCCCTCGACCGAGATCAGGAAACAGTTCGCCTCCATGTACTACATCCTCCAGCAACTACAAGAACACAAGAACCTTCTACCAGCAATCGAATGGTCAAGGGAGCACCGCCAGTCTCTGGAAGCACGAGGCAGTAACCTGGAATTTGAACTCTGCCGGCTACAGTATGTCTGGCTATACCACGGAGGATCGAGTGGCCAAGGCGGACCAGCAGGCTGGCAGGCAGCCCTAGCATACGCCCGTCGTGAGTTCTACGTATTTGTTCCTCGGTACTTGCGAGAAGTGCAACAGCTAGTCGGTGCCATGGCCTACTCTCCCAACCTCGAAGCATCACCTTATGCATCCCTCTTCAACACTTCATCCGCATGGGACGACGTGGCTCACTTCTTCACTCGCGAGTTCTGTTCTCTTCTCGGCTTGTCCGCAGACTCGCCACTTTACATCGCTGCAACTGCCGGCGCAATCGCCTTGCCAACGCTGCTGAAATTGCAGACCATCATGCGAGCAAAGCGCACGGAGTGGACATCCGAGAACGAGCTTCCGGTAAGAGCCCCCTTCCCCAGCTGTCTATGGATACAGTACTAACACCTTATTTCCAGGTCGAAATTTCACTCCCTCCATCATACCTCTTCCATTCAATCTTCGTCTGCCCAGTATCCAAGGAACAAGCAACAGACGAGAACCCGCCCATGATGATGCCTTGCGGACATGTCATTGCAGAGGAATCACTCAAGCGTCTTGGGAAGAGCAACCGGTTCAAGTGCCCATACTGTCCAAGTGAGAGCCACCCCAAGGATGCACGCAAAGTGTTCCTGTGAAGCCTCTTCTCTCGATTCTTGTCTCGTTTTGGCACATGGCGCTCGGACGGAGGAATGCGGAATGCGGGGGATCATTCTTATTTTTTTTCTTTTCTTTTCTTTCGGGGGGCGTCAAGCATCGGCGTTTCGGTGGTCATCTGGATTATTGCATTGTACCTAGTGCGGGATTCATGAGCTGTACATGCAATCGAATTTTCACCTTAGTATGTGTCCAATCTGTAGCAGCAGTAGCCCGGTAATGAAGGGAATCCAACCAACAAAATGCCTAGCACAATCCCTGTGTAATATGACAATGTCACAGGTCACAATAGCAACCCCTGATCAAATGATCTATCATATTCCTGCTTGACATGCAATCTCCGAATATACCCACATCCCGTGACCACGCGCCCCCTTTTCCACTTTACGCGTTACGCGTGTTACTAGTCGTGACGCGTCCCGTCGAGTCATTGACAGCTTTAGCCGCTGATTCTGCCGTATATAACATCAGTGATTCCCCGTTTGTACATGTACAGCTGAACCTGAGACTGAAACTGCTGGTATTTGTATCGAGCTTTATAAATAGGAATAGGTAGCCCCTGAATCTTCCCATTCTCATATCCACTTCAACTTCAACTTGATGTCTCTGTATTCTCCCATCCTGTCCCTCTTCAATTGGAAAATTTGAATTACCATAATAGAACGCTATCATGTTGCGCACACCCGAAACCCCCTCTATGCCTCGGTATCGAGCTGGCAAGTCTTCAGCTTTCACGCCTCAATCGCGGAGGGCTGTTCAAACGCCGAGAGATAGAGAGAGGAGGGAACGAGAGCGAGCGCGTGACAGAGAAAGAGATTGTTCCAGTTCCTCGGACAGAATGCGTCGTCTTGAGCGGAGGAAGAGATTTGAGAATCCTCCAGACGTAACGTATGTCACCCATACACAGAACCAAAGCCAAATACTAACCAAGATATAGATCTCCCCCAGCATCCCCAGTAGTAATGCTTCGTGTGGGACCACAGAAACGCCTCTTCGCAGCTCATGAAGCAATCCTAAGCACATCACCATTCTTCGCAGCTCAAATCCAATCCCAAAACCAAGCCCAAGCTCAAGTCCAAAAACCAACCCCAACACCAAGTCGAACTCATACTCAAACCCGCACAACCCGTTCCCGAAACAAACTCATCGACTTGCCCGACGAACAAGCCGAAGTCCTCTCCTGCGTCCTAGAATTCCTCTACAAAGGCGATTACTACCCCCGCCTCAGACACAACACCAACAAACAAACCTGGGAACTAGAAGATGTAGACATCGAGACAACGGGCAGTGACGGGGAATTAAGCGGCAGTGCAATGGCAACCGTATACCACCACAAAGCAGGCTGTGTTATTTTGCGCGATACGGCCATTTAGTATGTTCCCAATCCCAACCACCCCCATCGAACCTACCCCAAATACCCAAAAAGTGACAGAGACTAATCCAATATTTTGGGAGCAATAGCTGCGCCGCCCAAAAATACACCCTCCCAACCCTCCAACGCCTCTCTCTCCGAAAACAAGGCCTTCACACCAATATATCAGTCAGCACGATCCTATCCAGTGCGCGCTTTGCATATGCCAATACGCCTGATACGGAGTCCAGACTGCGGGCGCATTATCTTGCGCTTATTGTTCGGAGTCGGGGGACATTCATGCGAAGTGGGACTATGCAGATGGAGATGGAGCGTGGGGGGTTGTTGTTTTTTGATCTTTTTGTTGCTTTGTGTAATCATATGGTGAGTTTTCATTTCTTTTGGGGTTGGAAGGGGATGATGGTGTGAGGGTTGACTGCTAACGTGTTGTTTAGGATGATTTTGATGCTGGTGAGTTGGTTTCTAGTTCTGTCTCTACGACTTGTTAGGTTGGACATAGGTATATTTATATGTATGTGTATGTGTATTGGGCTGGGTTGGGTTTGTATGGATATGGTTTGGATGGGATGGAGTGCTGGTAGGATTGGTTGTTCTTGAGTTTAATTTAGGCTTACTGCGCAGATACTCATGTACCACTATGTTTTACTCAAATGGAAATATTCAAGATTGTTGATTCATTGGTTATCAATTCGTAAGTTTCGTGATCCGTTGTGGCTCTGTGGCCATGTTCTCAACGGTCGATACGAAGGTATGGACCGGAGGTATTGAGTTGACCTGCATTACATTTTGCTAAGGATCACACTGCTTGTCTGGATGTACCATCTTGGTCGGTAATAGCGTTGCAGCTATTAGATCAGTATCTTGAGTACTGCGGAATGTGAGCTGAGTATGTCAGTCGTGTTGATGCAGTCCAACATAGACATACTCAACATAATCGAAACCTTGTCGATAGGTATCGGTTGACGGCGAATGCTGCTATTGTCATTATTGACTATCCTTAGACACCAGTATCCGGGAAAGCGCCTTTCTTGTTGAGGACGATGATGCCACGTTCACGAGCAATGTATCCTTTCATGAGGCCCTAAGAATGATCAGTCAGTGAGCCTCTAGTAAACATCAACAAGGCTTACCTTGTAAATGAGGTTGGACAGTAGGCATTCCACTTCGTCGATATCCACTCGGGACCGACCGTTTGTGTCGGTACCAACTCGAAGAGCAGCGGCAAACTCGGCTACGGGAACACGGCTTCGCCGAATTGCTGGCTGGCCGTCCTTAGGCTCCTCAAAGCCTCCAGCGAGGAAAACTTTGCGGAATAGATTGCGAAGAGCAATATCACGACCACGCTCAAGAGGCAAATAAATGCGTCTCTTGACGAATTGCTCCTCGCCAGCGGTCATTGCCTGGTCGAATCCAACCAAATCTCCCTTCTTGATGCATGTCGAAAGAGACCGGAAAAGCTGTTCAAGTCGTGGGAATGGCGCAAGAAGTTCCTTGGTGGGCAGTGTATGGGTAGTCACGAGGTGGCAGGGAATAAGATATGTGAGTATCAATCTGGGAGCTGTTAGCGAAAGAAGCCTGTGGATAGCTGTAGTACTGACTCTCGGTTCTTGAACGCATCTTTGTGGCACATCTTCCAGGCCCATGTCAAATGCTCTTCCGCCTGTACAATGGATTAGTCTCGGTACGCCAGTAGCAATTTTTTTGACTTACCTCTACGTAATTCTCATCTAGGAAGTGGATGACTCCAACATAATACTTGAAAGTAACGATGTGAGCTTTAGGGAAAGCTTCGAGGGGGGTAAATCCGCGGACGATGCTTTAATGGCACGTAGAATGTTCTTGGTAAGGCCGACAGAGTTGATCTAAATGACAGAAATTAGCGGGATCTGGCGATAGTAATGAGAGAACATACCTTGAAATAAGTTTTGAATAACAGGTTGGTCATTTGGTAAATACCCCACTTGCGAGACTCCTCGATGGGTGCCCTGGTCAGATTAGTAGGATGGCTCGACAGATCGCATCAAAACTTACCTATCACTGAGACAAAGAGTAAACATCCGATTGATGATCTGGGCAGCATTCTCCAGGTGAGCATTCTTCTCGAAATCTCCTGCGATATCATCCGAAAAACCAAAGCCAGCCGAGCCCAGCGATGCGGCCTCGAGGTCGGCATTGATCGCAAAGATGCGCAGGTATTTTCCCACCGTGTACAAGCATGGCAGTGTCCAAGCAGGGAGGCTGGTAGAGCTCGAGTATCCTCTGATCAAAGTGTTGGCAACTTTCTTCCACGCATTGAAGACAGCGACAATGCTGGCACCGGGGTGACGATCTTCACATTTGAGGATCTCGCCAACAGCTTCCCAGAATGCGGAGAAGATGTCAACCCAGGCATTCTGCTCTGCCTTGGGAATTCTCAGGCTCTTTCCATGGAGTAACGCGTATTGGAGGTCCTTAGAAAGGAACGAGGCGTTGGAGAATTGGTAGAAAGTCCGCAGTCGGTCTGGATCATCGGGCGTCGAGATTGGGGTGAGCACTGCAGCTAGATGCGGGCCAGATCCACTGAGGTAGGCATCTTTGAAGCCGGTTGTAATGGTGCCCATTGTCAATTCCGCTCTCACCGGCCTGAGTGAAATGCAGGGTGAGTTGTGGAAACAACAGTGTACGGGGGAAGTGACTTACAGAAAGCCATTGATTGTTGGAGACATGTGGGGTAGGCCCAGCCTGTGGCTGGTGGTCGATGAGGGCGGTGAAGGTGGTCTGCCTGTGGCGCATGCGGGATCCATAATGGGACTAGCGTGAGGCGGAAGCCTCCACTCGCTTAGGGCAAGGGCGGTAACCCTAAGCACAATCGGAACCTCACAATTCTCGTTTTCCACCGACGGCACACTAACGACTCAACCACCACAGCGACAATCACAGTGAGTACCTCTGACTCGATTTATTGAGAGATTAATACTAACATTCAATTCTTCTAGATGGGTGAGTGATTTCTATTCCCTTCCCGATATTCCTGGATTATTTGAGAGACGGTGCGCGCAATTGTTGGACGAAATTCGAGATGCTACAAGACGACACGATATCGACATGGGGATCACCAAGAGAAGGATACAAGATAATGAACGACTGTTATCAACTGCAATGGAGGGGCACAATGCTGTCGACCTGGGTTATTTTATCGAATCTCGAAATTTTCGACATCCACAACCGATCCTTGAACTTGTCGAACTCTCGCCAACTAATTTCGCGCACCGTCACACCCCTCGAATTGAATATCTGGAGACTCGAAATCACATTCAGAACCATGACTGACGGAATATATCCAGGGCGTCTTACTGAGTACCAGGTCATCGGGCGTCACCTGCCCAACGAGGCGAACCCCACGCCCAAGCTGTACCGCATGCGCATCTTTGCGCCCAACACCGTTGTGGCCAAGTCGCGCTTCTGGTACTTCATGTCTGCTCTCCGCAAGATGAAGAAGGCCAACGGCGAGATCGTCACCCTCAACGTGGTATGTTGGGACTGAACCCGCACGGAAGAAAAAAACAGCAGTACTGATTTCTTTCTAGATCTCCGAGAAGCGTCCCCTCAAGGTCAAGAACTTCGGTATCTGGATCCGCTACGACTCGCGCTCCGGTACCCACAACATGTACAAGGAGTTCCGTGAGATGAGCCGCACCGACGCTGTTGAGGCCCTCTACCAGGACATGGCTGCCCGTCACCGTTCCCGTTTCGGTTCCATCCACGTACGTTGTTTGAATATCCGAGATACCCAGTTCAATTCTAACAAATCCCACAGATCCTCAAGGTTGTTGAGATCGACGACAACGACAGCATCCGCCGCCCCTACATCAAGCAGCTCCTCCAGAAGGATCTCAAGTTCCCCCTGCCCCACCGCGCTGGTGGCAAGGTTGGCAAGAAGATCTTCACTCACTCTCGCCCCTCAACCTTTGCTTAAATGTAACGTTCTGGGTTTGGGTTTGGAGTGTGTGGATGAATGACTGTTTTATGGCCAAGCATGCATGAAAGATGGTCTGTGGAAACCACTGTCCGGATGGGCGAGATGGTTGGATGTCTCTAGTCCCGTATGGTGGCATCTCTAGGTTATTTTGAAAAAAATCATCGGGTTTCTTGAATCATTGATATCCCAGTAAGGTGTAGATTTATATTATGCCATTATGATACATGTGAACTCGGGATCTGGCTATCAGAACGTGCATCCCACATTAGATCTTCATTCACGTACTGTGCACAAATTCACCTTGTGCAGTTGATTGAAGTATGTTCTGTGGATTCAGGAGAACATATCAATGGTTCTGAAACCAAGATGGCCAATATTGCAATCTGATTCTCTAATTAAAATATCGGACTTGACTTTGATTATTTGAATCCGGAATTCGGCGTCCGAGTCCAACTGTCCGCGGTTACCGATGTTGGCCTTGTTGCCTTGCTGCCTTGCATATTAGGTGTCAATCTGTTGTTCTCAATTGCCATATATAATTTGCAAGTTGCCAGCTTTCTATCGAATAGAGATATTAATCTACTAAACACCCAATCAACTCAACTGCAGGCAAATCCGTAAATCCGCGATGACATAGTAATCCAGGAACCGTAATTGCGTCATGCTCGGGAGGGAGCTGTCCGCTCTCGCATATGTAATCCGAATTCTTCCACTTCCTCCCTTCCACACTCCCCCAATTCATAGCCATCATGTTTGCCCGTCAATCATTCCGCTGCGCACAGCCCCTTAAGCAGGTAAGCTGCCATTATTTTGTCTATTGGGACTCAAGCTAAGCCCCTCACAGAGCCTCCGCAAGTACTCTGCGGATGCCGCTCCCAAGAAGGCCAACTTGACCCCCGTCTATGTCGGTGTTGGTCTCGCTGGTCTGGCTGCTGGTGTCTACCGTTACAGCACTAGCGCTGTTGCCGAGCCTAAGGAACGTCCTAAGGTCTTCAATGGTGAGGAGTGGATCGACCTCAAGGTAGCTGCCATTGAGAACCTCAGCGGCAACACCAAGCGTCTCCGCTTCGAGTATGAGGATAAGGACGCTGTCTCCGGTCTTCCCGTTGCCTGTGAGTAGTCTGAGCCACACCGTTAAATCCATCGCTAACCTCATTCAGCTGCCCTGTTGACCAAGTTTAAGCCCGAGGGCGGCAAGGCTGTTATCCGTCCCTACACCCCCACCAGCGATGAGGGTAAGTTCAGTCACGACCATGAACATCAAAATTCCCTACTGACGAATCAGAAATCCCCGGATACCTTGAGCTCGTTGTCAAGGCCTACCCCGGTGGCCCCATGTCTGAGCACATCCACTCCCTCAACGTCGACCAGCGTTTGTCCATGAAGGGACCTATTGTCAAGTACCCCTGGGAGGCCAACAAGCACAACCACGTCTGCCTGATCGCCGGTGGCACTGGTATCACCCCCATGTACCAGCTCGCCCGCCAGATCTTCAAGAACCCCGAGGACAAGACCAAGGTGACCCTCGTTTTCGGCAACGTCTCCGAGAAGGACATCCTCCTCAAGAAGGAGCTCGAGGAGCTCGAGAACACCTACCCCCAGCGCTTCAAGGCCTTCTACGTCCTGGACCAGCCCCCCAAGGAGTGGACCGGCGGCAAGGGCTTCATCTCCAAGGAGCTGCTGAAGACTGTCCTCCCCGAGCCCAAGGAGGAAAACATCAAGCTCTTCATCTGTGGTCCTCCCCCCATGTACAAGGCTATCTCTGGTCCCAAGGTCAGCCCCAAGGACCAGGGTGAGCTTGACGGTATCCTGAAGGAGCTCGGCTACAGCAAGGAGCAGGTTTTCAAGTTCTAGATGGTTACAGAATAGATGGCCGGAAATACGTGTAGGATAGACGTGTACATTGGTTTCATTTTTGAGCGCACTGCCACGTATTCAGGCTGATATTTCGTCATTAGATATTGAATTGAAATAATTGTTAAAATATCTATAGAAATAGATTTTCTCAATGAATAGTAAAAGTCAAGGGATCTAGAATTGGTATAGCGAAGTGGAACTGTGGATATATATATCTTGTAGATGAAGCATTCTGCAGTACAAAAGTATTTGCCAATGAGAAGTTTGCTATTGATTTAAATGTCAAAAGGGAAGCAATAACGGAACCGGGCTGTCTAGTATTCTGGAATATGCCGATCGAGGTGAAAAGATACCATTCAGAGTACGGACTACATTGTACACGCTCTAGAAAGAGGGGTAGAGGAAGGAAAATGTAGAGCTCTCATAAGGTGAGCGAAGATAAAGCAGAAAATTGAAAGTTAGCAATTTGAAATCTATCCTCGAAAAGGCGTTAGGACAAGCAAGCACATATGTTCTGCAGCATTGATAGTTTAAACAAAGTTGGACCCTCAGTAGGCATTCTGCAAGCCTTCGGCGGCCCTGAAGAATTGAGAAGGGGAGGGGGGTAGGCGGGGCGCCTAGCCTGCACGACATCTCCCAGCCGCACCCCCCCAAAGGACAGCATGTTCAAGGCTGTCTACCACAACATGGGCGATAACTGGAAAAACAAATTTGGACTAGGAAACCTCCAAAAAAGCGAACAATGTCAATTACGTATAGACTCCATCGTGCAATATGAAAGCCCAATCATATGAAATCACCATGGCACCTGCTAAGAGCCATGAAGAGACCAGTTACGTATCCCCCAAAACCATCTAAAAGTGATAGATGGTTAAAGACAAGGCCTAAAGTAGTCTAAAACATAATCGATACATAAAGCAGTCACACCATGGGTGTGTTATAGAAAGAAGAAAAAAATCATCAGTGTCACCCCCAGGTCACCGGGGGCTTGGGAATGGGAGCACCGGTGCCCAGGAATCCCTGAAGTTTGGGGTCGCATGACACCAGTCGAACCTAAGCCGAAAGTAGCGTTGACTGCCCGGTGCGTTCGGGGTGTCCATGGCCAGTGGGCCCCTCTCTCGGCTCTCCTATCCCCCCCCCCCCCCCCCCCGAAAATCTCTTTCTTTTCACCTTCTTTCAACCCTGCAGAGACCGCCCACCATGTCTTCCAACAATGAAACCGTTGAGGTCAACAAAGAAGAGCTCCGTCGGGCTGGTGACTTGGTATGCCTCTTTGCTTTTTAAACCTCGTGTTTTTTTCCGTCTTTTTTCGTTTTGTCACTTTTCTGCGTGTTGTTTTCTTGTCCGCGTTACGCGTCTCATATTCATCTTTACTTTTTGTCTACACCAGAGCTATAAATTGTGCTTTTGAAGCTTTACAGATACTTTGTAAAGCTTTTACAGCAGCATGCCGAGCTTCCCGTTACAAATAACCCCTCGCTGTCATTATGTCGCGCTCTGAAATGTGGTGCGCACCTCGACCAGCCACGCGCCGAACATCAACCCCCATTCATTGCCCGCAAACCCCCAATCAAGCAACCACTGTTACTCGTCTATACCAATGGCATTACTAACAATACCAGATTGTCATGCGCCTGATGGAGGTCCAAAGCTACCTCGCCGACCTGGGCAAAGCCTACGTCCAGCACGTTAAGAGCATCACCGACGGTGAGGGCGCCCACATTGAGCTCCCTCTCGGTCCCACATTCACTGGTGGAGATTTCCCCGGCCGCGCCAGCAGCCCCGGTGCCAAGTCCGAGGCTGGCGGTCCTAAGAAGCGCAAGCGCGCCCCCGCCGACCCCAATGCGCCAAAGCGCGCCCTCACTCCCTACTTCCTGTTTATGCAGACCAACCGTCCTCAAATTGCCGAGGATCTTGGTGACAATGCGCGCCCCAAGGATGTTGCTGATGAGGGTACCCGCCGCTGGCAAAATATGGATGAGAAGGACCGCGCGGTAAGCATATCCTTCCACTTCAGCCAATTGATACGTACCAATACTAACCCCACTACAGGTCTGGAAGCAGATCTACGCCGAGAACTATGAAAAGTATAAGAAGGACATGGCCGCATACAAGGCCACCAAGGCCGAAGAGGACCACGACCCCGCCGCGACCCAGCTGCAACAGGACTTTGCCGGTGCCGAGCCGGAACACGAAGCTGAGCCCGAAGCCGAGCCCGCCCAGTCTGACGAGGACACCTCTTCCGACTCCGAGTCTGAGTCTCCGTCTCCCCCCAAGGCCAAGACTCCCACTCCTCCCCGCAGCACCGTTAAGCGTCCTCGTATCAGCAAGGCCAAGGAGGCCGAGACACCTGCCAAGTCGCCCGTGAAGAGAGGCCGCAAGGCTGCCGTTGTTGAGCCCGCGTCTGCCAGCAAGGACAAAACACCCGCTGATACCAAGCGCAAGGGTGGAAAGAAGCGCAAGAGCGAGACCTCTTAAGTGTCTGTCTAAGCTGTATTTGCCGTGGGAATTGTGTATCCCTCTTTCTTTGGGCTTTTGGCGTTAGGGAAAACTGAACTGAATTCGATCTTGAACTGTATTTAGCCCCAGCTACTCATCATTACAATTCATCACATGACACTTGTTACTTCCAACGTTTACGTGGTTTACTTGTGCTACTTTCGCTCTTTCCCTTGGAATTACTCGTTTCACCCACCCCCGTCACCTTCATCGCAACCTCCATGCTGTTCCACATCTCTCTCTTAGCCATCACCTGTCTCACCCTCACCCACACCCTCGCTATGACAACACCCCGTTACAAAGGCCCTCTTCCAGAGTTTCTTCCCATCCTGAAGAACTACGACGAAGCCCGCGAGTTCCAAATTGCAAACCTAGATGCCTGCATGTGGCCTGAGAATGGTGGTCACTACTTCAAGGACATGGATAACAAGCTTCTCGCTGTGGCTTCGGATGAACTGTGTGAATACGTCGACCGCGGAAATGCGGAAATTGATGCCATGATTGCAGCGGGTGAGCTGCCGGAACCCGAGGAATGCGACGTATGCGAGGGAAAGATTCCTTGTCGGAAGTGCTTTGAAGCCGCGTCTAAGCAGCACTTGGAAAACGATCACAAAGAGCTTTAGGGTCAATGCTTCGGCACCTGAGCCTAGAGCCTAGAGGGCTGTGAGACAAGGGTGATGTGTGCTCGGCTAGGTGTGAGACAAGCCCCTGGTCGTCTCACGGTGTCAATTACATTGTTTTTGCTACCTCTGGAAATAGCCTTGCCTTGATGAGTTACTCGTGGGGGCTTTTTTTTCGGCGCCCGAAAGCCGTGGGACATGGTATGATAGAATAATGAACTTGACCTGGCGAAGCGATTGATTTGTATCACGTTATGGAATGAAGAATCAGAAATCGTCTTAGTAGGCTGCTGGGTTTCTCAAACATGGCCAGTCTATCCCAATTTGTTCTGAAACAACGAACATCAAAGATACTCTATGATTCAAAATGCTATTCACCATTTTCTTGATCTTCTTCTTCCACCTCTTCAGCATTGCCATAGGCAGTGCTGTGCCTTTCCAAACTATGGGCGAACTTCTTGCCACTGAGATTGAACTGACAGAGTTCATGGTCGCTCGACCAAATATCACAGTCGATACTCAAAGCGGCAATTGGACGATTGAAGACGTCAATGGCCTGCCTGTTGCTCACGTCAGTAGTGAGATTAAAACGCAGTTAGACGCTCGTTTAAGGCCCATGGAGGTTTATACATAACGAGATCAGAGCTTTCCGACGTGTTCATATCAAATCACCGATTTTCGCATCTTAATTGTGTCAATTGTGTCATTCCTGGAATCCCGGGAAAGTGCATCGGTTATAGTGGCAGCCACCTTTGCAGCCACCGCAACATTTGTATCTAGTTGAAGAGGGTCCGCTTGGTGAAAGAGAAGTGGTTTCTTGTTGTAGTGAAATCCTCATGTACAAAGTATTATTTTGTATATTATCTATACACATGTGTCAAGATCGACATTTCGGATCTGTTCCTCATCCCCAGCAATGATTCCTATCTCGACATGCTGTTTCACCTTCTTATAGCGAAAATTGAACGACGGGATTTCTTATGTACGTATTAGCAATTGTACAGGATCGCTTCCATATATAGAAGGTGTAAACGTTGTAAAGTCGGAGAATCTCGAGGGTGAAGTGCAAGTATAGAGTAGAGTATAGAAATCCAAATGGCTAAACAGATAACCATCAGATAAGCGGGTCTCTTCAGGTCCTCCTCCACTCACACACAGTCATTTTCCATTCGATTTCAACGAATTAGCAAAGCCTTGACTAAAACGGCCAAACAGCATCGCCCGACCCAATCGGCCTGCGCGGCACTTATCACCGACTTCTTATCTCGGGAAACGAACGGCAGTCAAATATCCCCACATTCCTCTTTTTATGTTTGACCTCAAGGTTGACCTCCATACCACATATCACATATCACATACTACCTGTCACCTGTCTAACCTCTTTTCTTGACATCTTTAACCCTGGTGCTATTCCTACCCTGTACGCCAAGACCCAGGTTGGGGTTCCACTGCCATGCAGCTCGTTCCAAAGGAGGTAAGTGGCGCGGAATTCGAGACAAACAACAACTGACACCCTGGTAGCTTGATAAGCTCACTATTGCGCACCTCGGGTTCTTGGCACAGAGACGTCTAGCACGTGGAGTGCGGCTCAACCATGCTGAAGCTGTGGTATGTAGACTGTCTCAGCCTTGTGGGATACTGTGCACCATGCTAATCCCCACTTCCAACTAGGCCTTGATCTCGTCCGTGCTGCACGAGGTGCGTACTCTCCGTCCAGGGATATACAGATCCACATCCATACCATACAATCGAACAGTTGACTAACGAACACCAGCTAATCCGCGATGGCCACTACTCCGTCGCCGATCTCATGTCAATCGGCAAAACAATGCTCGGCCGTCGCCACGTCCTCCCCCTCCGTCGTCGCAACACTAGTCGAGCTACAAGTCGAGGGAACTTTCATATCTGGCACCTACCTCGTCACCGTGCACCACCCCATAAGTAGCAATGAAGGTGATCTCGAAAGAGCGCTGTACGGCAGTTTCCTGCCCGTGCCTGCGCCAGAGGCCTTCCCCGATCCCGATCCCGAGGACTTCCACCCGGAGAAGATGCCTGGAGCGGTTATTCCGGCCAAGCATGCGCGCGTCGAATTGAGCAGTGGGCGAAGGCGCATTAAGTTGAAGGTTATGAGTAAGGGCGATCGGCCGATTCAGGTATGTACATGTACAATTCGTGCGCGGAAAATGAGACTGGGACAGCGATCTGGGAAATCGGCATGATTGGACTTCCGTGCTAATTTTTTCTAGGTTGGATCGCATTACCATTTCATTGAAACGAACCCGCAGCTGCACTTCGACCGCATCCAGTCCTATGGATTCCGGTTGGATATTCCCGCTGGTACATCCATTCGTTTCGAGCCTGGCGACACCAAGACCGTGACACTGGTCGAGATCGGCGGCAACCGAGTCATCCGCGGAGGAAACTGGTTGGCAAATGGACCTGTTGAAATGAACCGCGCCGAGGAGATCGTGACCAAATTGCAGACTGCCGGTTTTGCGCATGTGCCTGAACCACAGGCCGATCGTGCGCTTGTTTCTGGGTTCTCCATGGAGCGCGAGGCGTACTCGCGCATGTTTGGTCCTACGACTGGTGATCTGGTTCGATTGGGCTTGACTGATCTTTGGATTCGGGTCGAGAAGGATCTGACGAATTATGGTGATGAGTGTGCCTTTGGTGGTGGTAAGACACTGCGTGAAGGTATGGGTCAGGCCTCGGGTCGCGGCCATGCGGAGTGCGTTGATACTGTTATTACGAATGCCTTGATCATCGATTGGACTGGCATCTACAAGGCCGATATTGGTATCAAGGATGGGATCATTGCTGGCATTGGCAAGGCTGGAAACCCCGATGTCATGGATGGCGTGCATCCCGATTTGGTTGTTGGTTCGTCGACGGATGTCATTGCTGGCGAGAACAAGATCATTACTGCTGGTGGTATTGACACGCATATTCACTTGATCTGTCCTCAGCAAGTGGATGAGGCCCTGGCCTCAGGTATCACCACCTTCCTTGGTGGTGGAACCGGTCCTAGCACTGGATCAAACGCGACAACTTGCACCCCCGGACCAAACCACCTGCGCCAGATGATGCAAGCATGCGACAGTCTACCCATCAACATCGGAATCACAGGAAAGGGCAACGACTGCGGCCGAAAGAGCATCGAAGAACAAATCCTAGCAGGAGCAGCCGGTCTCAAGCTCCATGAAGACTGGGGCTCAACCCCAGCAGCAATCGACAAGTGTTTGGAACTCTGCGATGAATACGACGTGCAATGCATGATCCACACTGACACCCTCAACGAATCCGGCTTCGTCGAGCAAACAATCGAAGCCTTCAAGGGCCGCACGATCCACACCTACCACACCGAAGGCGCAGGAGGCGGCCACGCACCCGACATCATTTCCGTTGTCGAACACCCCAACGTCCTACCAAGCAGCACAAACCCAACCCGCCCCTTCACCCTCAACACCCTGGACGAGCACTTGGACATGCTAATGGTCTGCCACCACCTATCAAAGAACATCCCAGAGGACGTAGCCTTCGCGGAAAGCCGTATCCGCGCGGAAACCATCGCCGCCGAAGACGTTCTCCACGACCTCGGCGCAATCAGCATGATGTCCTCAGACTCACAGGCCATGGGCCGCTGCGGTGAAGTCATCCTGCGTACATGGCACACAGCGCACAAGAACAAGACGCAGCGTGGACCACTTGGATCGGATGCCGATAGTGGCGCTGATAACTTCCGCGTTAAGCGGTATATCAGCAAGTATACCATCAACCCGGCCTTGGCACAGGGCATGGCGCATGCCATTGGTAGTGTGGAGGTTGGAAAGGTGGCCGACTTGGTCATGTGGAAGGCTAGTAGCTTTGGAACGAAGCCGGTCTCCGTGATTAAGAGTGGTATGATTGCCGTTGCGGAGATGGGTGATCCGAATGCTTCGATCCCGACCATTGAACCGATGATTATGCGGCCGATGTTTGGTGTACGCGTCCCCCAAACATCCATCATGTTCGTCTCGCAGGCTTCTATCGATGCTGGAATCGTCCAGTCATATGGATTGAAGAAAAAGATCATTCCCGTTAAGAACTGTCGTACTATCGGGAAAAAGGATATGAAATTCAATGACACAATGCCGAAGATGAAAGTTGATCCGGAGAGTTATGTGAGTTTACCTCCCTTTTGCAAGCTGTTTTATGGCAATCCACCTGGTATACAGAACTAACATCTACCCTGAATAGACCGTCGAAGCAGACGACATGCTCTGCGACGCCGAACCAGCCTCCGAACTACCCCTGACACAGGCATACTATATCTTCTAGACATTTCGCATACCCCCTTCCCCTTCCCCGTCCCCTTCCCCATACTAGCATTTACTTCTTTTCACGGCCTTGCAAGTCCTACGTTATACCTCATCGCTCTTGCTTCTACTATTTTTTTTTTCTTCATATCATTTTGGTGTTGTTTGACAGCGAGCCAGCTCGAGTTTTTTTTGATTTCTATCTGCGTGCATGAGTTATAGCTTTCAAACGAACGTGACGATTTTTCTTTATACTTATTATCCTTTCTCCTGCTCTTGTTTTCAATTCATATCTCTTTTATCTTTGATCGTAGTCTTAGTTTTGATATTCAGATTATCGACCCCCATCTACTCCATAACTCCCCATGTACGTTAAAACACCAAGCACCAACAACTAACATCAAATTTAAACACTCAACCTCCCAGCAACCCCCTCAATACCAATAACAACAATCCCGTCCGTCCTCTGCCCATCACCATAGACAAGTATATCACCCCAATGAAACAAACAAGCAATGATACTATCACACAAAGCCGGAATCTCATGGCTGAAATACCCATACGGTTTAGACGTCACATATGCATTGTACCGGGTAGAGCTAGCCATGGACATTGATGCCGCTTTGAGGGCTTCCACTTGTGGGATTAGCCCGAAGAGTGCCGTTGATACCTCTGGTGCTGATGCTGGGTTTGTTCGTAGGGTTTTTGATTGGTGGAGGAGGGAGTTTAGGAGGACTTTTTGGGTTTCTCGGTAGGTTTTTACTGGGCCTCGGGGCATTTTTGGCTTTTGCTTGGTTGGGAGGTTTGTTTAAAGATTTGATTATCGGCTTGTATTTATACGCCTGTCACCAAAGCATACAGATTAACTGCCGTTGGGAAGACGGTAGAAAGGAGAAGACAAAGCATTGTTCCGTCTCGTTATCTGTCTCATACTGTGCTCATATTTCTCTAGCTATCAAAGGGTGAGTTGGCGTGATATGTCTCATTACCTGGAAATATTCAATATGTCTCACTGGTCAATTGAAGAGAGGTCCCTGATCATTGTCTGGACATGTTTCTTTGTACAGCAAATCGCCTTCCATGAAGTATAGAAATGCTTATTCAAACCTAAATAACATAACAAGTAATACCAGCACCTTTTTTATAACCTGCATGACAGGTACAACAGCCTACAATTGAAACCCTAGTTGACACCGCAGTATCATTCAACTAACCTAAACTCGACCCAGTTACTAGCCGGGATAACAATCGCAGGCCGGCCATCATTATCTTTTGGATCGCTAAGCCTATCCTCCACAAGCCATACTATAGTGCTATCATGATCTTGGAAGTTACCCCAATCCCACCACTCAGGCGAAGTCCCCTTAAACCGATACCGAAATTGATGACCGGGTGCTGCATTCTTCGGAAAATCAGTCACTTCCCGCGTAAATGACCACGATTCTCCAGGTCTCAAAGCTTGAAATTGATCCCCATCGTTCTGGCCAACATTAAACGGCTCGGGCTTGGAGAATCTATAGGCATGGTGCATGAAGATAGGGTTGACTTGATATGGAATCCATTCACCACTGTCTTTGAAGTAGAGCTTGAATCCACCGGTGTAGCGATCGATACTGGTAAAGACGCACACATGGAAGATAACAGGTCTGTCATCGGGGGGCCCAGGAGCCGGATCATATGTGATGGTGATGGTGACAGGGTAGTGAATTCTCCCACGAACACGATCAGTCATTGATAAGGTCTCAGGACCAGCGATGCTCATGCTGAGCACCGGTGCATCGATTACTCGAGCAGAGGGGGAAAGAGGGATCGGCGAAGACGGATATAAGACCGTTTCGTCCTCTATGTCACTCTCTTCGTCGGTGAACTCGAATGACTGAGGTGGTCTGCTGGGAAGGATAATTGCCGGAGATTTTGGAACGATCTGGCTGCCATCGTGTTCTGCTAATGTTCCCCAATCCCATAAAGGGATTTGTCCTCCTTTCCATACTATCTCCCAGGACTGTCCATTGGCAAACCCAAAAGAGGTAGAGGGTATGGTCGGTTTGAACCAATCAACTCTGTCGCCTGGATCGAGTTGTTTGAAGCATTTGTTCGAGACTGATACTTGTCGTGGATGGATGGACTTTGTACATGGCTGGTTAGAAGGAACGGGCCGTAGTTGGCCGGCTTCGTGTCGAAGAAGCAGTATATCTCCACTGTTGAATCCATCTTCGATAGGGTCCCAATGAATAATGCATGTTTGTTTTTGTGGGTCATCCGCTGCTCTCGTAATCACGAAACATATTTCGTCCCAGGGTTTATAGTCAAGGTCGTAACGGGGTCTCACTTGAAAGGTTAGAGTGAGGCGAGGAGCCTCAAACCTGGCGGAGTTAGTTTTTCTCGTCAGTTGGTTTCTTGGGATTACCATACGATCTGTCTGCGGATGAGTATTTAGCGTAGGATGAGAGCTGCTTCTTGAATGACTCGGAAGCCATATGAAATTTGTGTGGAAATGAGAAGATGATGGGTTAGAAAGCTGAATGCGAATGTTCACGGCGAGATATGTCACGTGGCCTGTTGAGAAATGATTCACACTAGAATGTAAGCTAAAAGATGATAGTCTCTGTGGTTCTTTATCCCATAAGATTGCGCCTCATTTGACCTCGCTTTCAAATGCAGAAAACAGTGGAGTCCGACAACGTCATAACATTTACCAAGAACATGCTTTTTGTTGCGAGACACCGGGAAATAAACAGCGTAGTCAATTCAAATGGGGTATCATATATTTAACAAGGAAGGAAAAGTTGAGGTAGCAAAAGAGAGATCTAGACCAAGATTGGAGCGAGCATTAAGCTTAGCCTATAGTTCGATCTCCTCTTCGGTATGATTATCCCTCGCAGTAACAAGCGAGACATTCGTCCATGCTGTAAACGTATCCTCTCGTGCAGCAAGATAAGCGGCAATACGAGCACGACGTGAGAGACGTAGACTTGCATCATCCTTTTCTGAGATTTGTGTGCCACTATCCACAAGTCTTTGGTCCGATGATGCGAGTGCCGACTCAGAAATCGAGAGAGGGAATGAATCCGTGAGTTGACTTTCTCGTTTTTGAGTGTCGGGGTGGATGGGGGAGGTCATATCGTCGGTAGTTAGATCGATTATGCTTGGTGACTTTGGTTCGGGGTTTGGGATTGTAGGATAAGGCTCTGTATTTCCTGGGGCTACTTCCTTAATATTGATGGGTCCATAACCATCTTCATTATCTGTAGAGCATGTAGATGGTAGGATACTGGCCTGAGAGGAGAGGGCTTGTTCTACGTGGACCTGGGGTTTGTCGAGTGTAATTGAAACATCGGATATATTCGCTTGATTCGCAGTGATTCGAGGTTGGACATGTTGACTCAAGTGAATCGTGTGAAGGCTGAAATCTCCGGTCCCATCACTTGTATCTGTCGATTGGGTAGAAAGGTCGAAGTCAAGACGAGGTCTCTTCTTTGCGCGCAGACCTTCTCCATCGCTCTCATCTGCCAAGGTCTGCCGCATATGCTCATCGTGGGCAAATCTATTTTCCGAACAGAGGTGGCCGAATAAAGTTCGAATAGAGACATTCTCGTTCCATGACGAGGGGTCCACCGTGCATGGATGGATGTCTTTGGGTCGGAATGCAGCGACCAATTCACATGATTCGGAGTACGAAGAGTGTCGGGAATATGGGAAGCGCTGTTTCCTTGTTAGAGATGTTGTAAATGTAAAGGGAAAGGATACTCACTATTGTATTGGGCAGATCAGGCCCAGAGGACTCATCGGTGGAAGCCGAAGGACCATGGCTAAGGGCAGTCACTAGATTTTCTAGTGTGATCTCCCCTTCTTCACTCAAGCCGTATGTATCAAGTGAGAGCGCTTTTTTTCTTGAGTGAAATGCATTATTCAATGCATTTCGCATCTGAGACAGCGCCTCTTGATCTTGTATACGCTGAGAACAAAGTTTCTCTAGCTCAGCCATGGCAGACTCATCCGGTAGCTCAAGTTCATGGGTTTGGTATAGATCCCCGACACCACCGCCTGCACCAACTTCGGGGATTTCTGTACCGGCAGAGGTGCGGTTGACAATCGGCATGATATAGACTGATTTGGGTCCACGAGATGATGCGCACGCGACACCTGGTTCGCAGCTGTGAATTCGATTGCTCTCATTGTTGCTCAAGCAGCCTTCTATATTTCTGTTTCCCAGCTCAAAGCCACACAGTGGAGGTGCTTCACTGGAGCCCTTGTTGCCCAGGATTCGGGTCAAAGACCGGTAAAGACCCATCTGGTAGCGATCCACATGTACCTTATACTATTAGCATATAGCCAAGCCGAAGATTGACGAATTAGTCACCTTGGTGTTCAGCGCTGCTGACAGCGCTATCCATACATCTTCATAGCCGAATGTCCATGCGCGAAAATAGAAGATGGTGTCAGCAGAATAGGCTTCCACCTTCTGCAGCAGCTCCGCGAGACCCTCGGCCTTGGAAGGAAACTCGCGAAATGGATTTTTCTTGCTCGCAAAGGTGGTATCCAGATACAACCTTTCCAGCCGTTTCTGGCCTAGAGTGTATGGTATCAAGATGGGGTGGCGAATCAAACTACTTACCCACCATTTCTCAGCTAAGAGAGGTCAGTCATGGTATCAATGTAGACAGGCTGTATACTTACCTCGAATGTCACCCGAGTAGATGATTGCCTTGCCGTCGCCTTCGATCAGAAACATCACCGCCCCAGGACAGTGATTGGCATCGAACAATGTTACCCTGACACGTCGTCGTGGGGTAAGTTCAATCTCTATTGGCGTATTCAACGGGATAGGGCGCTGTTCAAGGATAAGCTTTGACTTCAACCGAGAGAGATTAGAACACAATACCAGAAGTTTTGCGAGATGTTTATAGTGTAGTCTGCGTGACTCTAGGATCCCTTTGTTAAAGTTCATCCGGTGCGGATATTGCTCAATCCGTAATAGTAACTAAGTAAGGGTTAGCCACAGTGATGTCAATGATGCCACACGACATACCTCTCGTGTCGCTGGCGAACAGTAAATGAACGGCGCTCGAAATGACTCAAGGCCCTGCAGATGATCACTATGCACATGGCTTAGAAAGCAAGCCAGTGGCGCAGGCCGCTCAGGGCAATTCCGAAAGTAATCGACTGCTTCTGTTTAGCTGACGTATAGAGACTATAGGATGAGGCTCACTCCGGATGTCGGGGAACTCTATAACAGGTTAATACCGAAGGGGTGCAAGATAAACGGGTCTCACCTTCAACAACGCCATCAAAGGTCGACATGGCCACTCTGAGGTCCAGACGGAGAACGCAAGTCAGTCCACTATGTATGAGTTGGATATGCACGTGACGTGGGAATAAAAGAAAAGTGAAATATGCTAAATCTTCATTGGTTTGAATAAAATGAATTGCATATTATTGACCTATCCGATTCGAGTTCCTGTACTCCGTACTCCGTACCTATGAGGCACTAGTCGGAACAGCTGGCCGTGCAGGACACCAAATCTAGCCATTTGCCAGCGCATGCGTAGTTATATAGGCCCATTCTTCCGATTTCCTCCCTTCTTCACTTTTTCCTCCTAGAGGTCTCAATGTGTATAGTTCCTCATGCCTGTGAGACCTCCAATCCTCAAGGGTCAAAGAGCCGAAACGTCAGCTGGGCACCTGATCGGTCTTTCATTTTTGTCATTTTGAAGACTTCACTTTAACATAGTCTCAGTGACTTTCATTTCTTCCCGACAAAGGGGGGATCTTAATTCCTGGACATTCCAGGGACCTCCTTAATTCTTGCATCTGCACTTATCACTCACCTCACCTCAATCAACATGCGTAAACCCTCGCTGGCCCAGATCGTGTTTAACGCCACGTTTCCACGACCTCGCACAAACGAACCCGGTTCGTTTGCTGCTCACATTACCCGAAACCTCGTCCCCGAAGTGCGCGTCGAGACATCCCATTTCTACGGTTCGCTAGACTGCATCGAAGCGCAATATCCGGGGCTGGACTACTCCTACGGGCCGCATCGCATGCGGCTGAGCCGGTTCCCATGGCATCGCAGATTATTCCGAGTCTTTGATGAGCTCAAATTAACCGAGGAGGAGATCTCTGATCTGTGCCGGTGGGAGGGCACCAAGTCCGCGCGACAACGGTACGAGGCTGAAGAAGGGACCAAAGTGCGGGACACCACTGCCCAGTCGATCCGACCAGCATCACCTCAGCCGTTTCCTTCCATTGAGGTCCACTACGATGACTTCTGCAGGACAGAGGAGCAGGACCAGATAATCGAGACCCAGAGTAACAACACCGTCCGCCCAAGTGCGTCTCGCACCCCTAGCACCCATCCCTCCGACAAAGCAGAGCATGAGACCGAAGAGGAATACAGTGACGAGGAAATGGAGAGCTGTGGCGTTGCACTGAACAACCGCCTTCTAGCCGCAATGGCTGCGCGCGACCAAGGGGTTGATGTGCCTCTGGACGAGGACTGGGAACAATGGCTGAAGGAGGCAGGAGAACGCGGCGGATACGGCGACATGGTGCATGCCATTCGTGCAAACCAACCCTTGAGCTTCGGCACGGAGCGATCTCAGCGCCGTATTAGGGCTCGTGTTGTGTCGACCGCTGCGTCTCTTCCTGATGCATACCTGTTCTCGCTGCCAGACAGCATCCTTGCAAGCCCGGCTCTTTCATCCACCTCCAATCCTACTTCTGGCGCGGCTCGATGACTGCTCTGACTGCCTGACTTGAATGTGATCCTTGTTCAAGGCTTCGCTATGACTGTATGCATTTCTTTCGGCGCATCTTTTCCCTCTAGCATTGTCTGAAGTGGACTGGCTCCTTCTTCTTTCCCCTTTCTCTTCTGTTGACCATTATCCATATCATATTCACAAGAGTCTTTTGCTACTGCATAGATTTCCTTGGTTATCAGCGTCCCACTTAATACCCTTACCTCTCTCATTACCTTGCCTCTGTTTCTGTTCTTGACGGGTGATCTTGTTTGGACTTGAAAACGGCAAAAGTTATTTTTCATTTAGCATATTATATCTGATTCAATGCTCTATGCTCAGTACTCTGTATTTTGTTTCTGTAGAGCGGTGATGCAAATAGAACAAACACCCGATAAGCTTGTAGCTCTCCGCACCTCCGCATGCCACTTCACTCTGGACATTGTTAGCTTCCTGGCTGTTGGGAAATCAGGCCTGATTGACCTCTGGTGTCTTGCGCTGCTTTATTCAAATCTTAGTCCGCTCCATGGTCCAAGCAGTGTCACTCCAACCTCTCGCGACAGCACCCCCACGATGATCAAGGCAATCTTCTACAGCAAATTCGACACGCAAGAGGGTATGTCAAACCTTTACCATGCATTACCAGCTACCAATTATCTCCAGGTCCCAAAGTCGTCCACCAAGTCCCCGATGGGGCTATCGTTCCCTCCCCCCACGGCACCCGCGCAGTCACTGTACTTGACCTTCTCCGACGTCTCCTTCTTTGTGATTCCCCGCCAGGGGCTCTGTGGAAACCTCCTGCAAGTCTGCACCAATGGATACCGTATCCTGGGATACCCAATTTGCATGAAGTCAGCGCGATACGACCGCAATGAGTTCATCTTCAACTTCTGCATCGTCCTCGCCGAAGAGGACGACTTTAGCACGTACAAAAGCGTGGTGCAGAAGATAGCAGATCTGATGCACGGCCTAGAGGAGCAGAATGGTTTTCTCTCCCGTGATTTTTCCAGAAGTGGGGAGGGCAAGGTGCATAGTCTATGCGAGATGCTGATGGAAGATTTGAATAACTATTGCGAGTGCATGATTCCTATCGGTATGTCCATGAACTGCTTTTACAGGCTCATTGCTAATAATTGGCTAGATGAGTTGAATACTCTGAACATTAAGCTGTTCCCAATTTATCCCTCTCCTCCACCGGTCAAGGCCTGGCATGTGCCACTCTTCACATTGCGGTATCAGGCCTTTATGGATGAGAATTGGGACTTGACCATGCAGCGGGTATGTGAATATATGCCTTCGTTCTATAGGCTACAATGACTGATTACCATCAGATTGTCCCTCATATCAACGGCATCAACAGTGTCCGCATCATCTCCATTCTAGCAGACACAGACTTCTCTCTCACCTGCCGTGCAATCCGCCACCTCCTCTACTATGGCTGTCTATTCCTCCTAGACATATTCTCCTTCGCAGCCATCTACGCCCCAACCGCCCAAATTAGCGCAACAATCGGCAGCGACGAAGCAATGCAACTAGAATGTGCCCGCTACGTCAACCTTCGCTTCGCACCACACTTCCCAATAGGCCCGAGCTCACCTCTCCCCCCATCCCTCATCCCAGGCGGAAGCAGCGCAAACGGCAGCGGCACAGGCCCCCTCTCAAGCTCCCTAACAGACCAAGCCCCAAGCCTAAGCCGCGATGACTCCCGCTTCGACGCAGAAGAAATCTGGCCCCTCCTCGGACCCCCAGAAGAAGCAGACACCACCACGAACCACACAAACGACAGCACAAACCCAGCACTCTCCTCCTCAAGCGACACCTCCACAGCCTTATCGAACAACCAAACAATCCCCCTCCACAAACCAGCCATAGTAGACGGTGTAGCCCTAGTGGAGCTCTACGCCAGCCTAAAACAAGGCCAAAGCGTCAAACAATGGTACGCCCAGCACAGCAGAACCCTAACAAACATCGACATCCGCCGCTTCATAACCTTCGGCGTAATCAAGGGCTTCCTCTACCGCGTCCACAAATACGCATGTGCAACCGGCCACGCAGCGCTAACCCCGCGCGGTCCGGGGACGGCCATGCCTACGCCTATCCCAACGGCTACACCCACACCTGTGGCAACGGGTCCGTCGTCACGCGCTACGACAGGGACGACGACGCCCTATACTGTTTCCAGTGTTGGGGATGAAGCGCCTCTTTCGGGGAGGGAGTCTAGTCGGGAACGGGCTGGGTCAATCCTGAGTGGAGGACGGAATGGACATGGGATTGGGAATGGGGCGGGCTTCTTTGAGGAGTATGAGGTTGAGGAGGTTGATAATCGGGTTTTGGAGAGGTATCTTGATGGGACGCATTGCTTTGATCAGATTTGTACCGAGTTGGAGCTTAGTGAGAGGGAGTTGACGGCTAGGTTGAAGAGGTATCCTGGGGAGGTTTTGATTTTGCATCGGTGAGTGACGGGTTGAGGTACTTGTAATTTGGTATTGTGTGCAATCGGCGTTTTTTTGTGCTTTTTGATACTTGGTTCTGGTCGATACCCCTGGTTTTGCTTGTTATATATCTTTGATGGGCAGCATGATAAGGAGGAAGAAATAGAACTTGGAATAGAGAATACGTATGAGAATACGCGTTGGAACATTTGTTGGAAGACGTGTTCAAAGAATTTCATCACTTATTGGTGATAATAAGCTAAAGAATAAAGGAACATTGCCACATCTAACCACCTAAATATCGACGAGATCGAGACTACTCTCTCCGCGCGAATAGAGATAGACACTGACGAAGCCACATGCGGTCTCCGAATCTAGGATGGAAGTGAGACCGAGAAAGTAAAAAAAAAGGTATCCGCTAACGCCAGCCCGCCGTCATGCCATTCGTATCGTATCGTGCAAGAAAATGAACCAGAAACGAGCCAAGGAACGAGAAAACCCAAAGGCAAAGGAGAACTCCAAGTCTATTGATGGATCCTACTCCTCCTCCCAGTTCTCAAGTTCAGCCTTTTCATGCTCGGCCATAACAGCCGGGTCGAAGATCGACTCTTCCTCCGAAGGAATAGTAGTCTTGATATCATCGAAGATAGGCAGGAAAGCCTCGTTCCAGCGGCGGCGACGATCCATGACAATCTTGGCGGCGTCTCCAACAGCAGGACGAGAGATGCCCGCAGCGCCAGCGACGTGGCTGCCACCACCCGCACCGCCGGGTCGATGTTTAGCCTGAGCACCCTTTTTGCTCTTGCCCATGGTACGAGTGCGCTTGAGATAAGCCTGCTGGACCTGAGTGTCGAGGTCGTCTTGGATAGTGGTGAATTCGAGCATGGCCATGTGCTCCTGGGCGATCTTTAGGATGCGAGCTTTGCGCGCGTTATTGGTGACAATTTGTTTCTTAAGCTCTCCTTGTAGAAGGCGGAGACGCTCGGCAACCTCATCGTCGTAGTGCGCGTCATAGTCTGGGTTATCATCCGCGCCGAGGAATCCGATGTATCGAAGCTCGGCCTTGGCACGCTCGTCGAGTTGGGCATGATCGAGTTTTGCGACAGAAGTCTTGAAGCCATTTGGATCGGCGTCGCGGAAAGCTGTTGCAGGAGGTTGTGATTGTTTCTCGTTCTTGATTTCTGGTTCGCCATTGGGTTGGTCAAGCTCCATTGCGTCTCCACCAAGGCCGCTTTCGCTTGTAGTTGAATTTGCATTATCGTCGGGGAGGGTTCGGTGCTCGTAACGTAAGAGTGAGCAGAGTCGGCTCAGAAGGGGTCCGACAGAGACCTCGTTCGTCTCCGCTTTCTCATCAGTCAATGTGTCGATGCTGCCACGGCCTTGGTTTAATGGGAGCTGATCCTTGTCATCTTGGCTCGAATCGTAGGATACACCATCTTCCTCCGCCCAAAGCTGACGATAGCTCTTCTTTCCGCGACGTGGGATGATGAATGGAGTGACGCGATCTCCCTGTTTCATGTTAGCTTGTGTGGTATGGTGATAGTTGCAATCGACCTACTCGCTCTCTCAGCCAGGCAATATCCTCCTCAGTAAGAGGCCGAACGTACGGCTCAATGTACGTGAGGAAAGTATTGGCGCTGACTTGATTGGATGGCTTCGCGTTGCTAAAGTCTTTGTCGGGAGCAACACCAGCTAGCATATGGGCGAGGTCGCTCTTGGGGAATCGAGCAACGCTGTAAATCTCTTTCTTCTCCTCATCAGTCATATCCGGGTGAACATCGCGTATGTCGTAAATGGTAGGATCGTCAAACTTCAGTGGATTGTCACCGAAGATTTGGATTTGAGGCACAGCAGGAGCTGGTTCAGGTTGGTGTGATTCATTGCTGGTCTCAGAGCCGGGGGAGCCGGGGGGAGCTGCCCCGTCACCAGCGGTGGTCGCACCGTTGGGAGACATCATGGAGGGTGGTGAGAGCGAGGAGCTGTCATCGGATGCAGCACGCTTGGAGATTTTCGATGCTGGGGAGGCCGCTGGAAATGTCAGTGCATGTTGAAATAGTGGGGAAGATGGAGAAAGATGGAGGTTGAGATGGGACGAATCGCAAAAGAATACAAAGGATGGAAATAAAGCGCCGAGTTGGTTCTCTTACCTCCCTCAATCTTGGTCTCAGCACCATCCTGGCGTCCAATCTGATGAGCTCCATGGGTCAATGGCCTCTCCTCCTTTGCACTCGCGCGCTCTTTCCGCTTTTTCAGCTTCCCGCCCTTGTGGATATCATCCTCTTCTTCTGTCTCGCGCTTCAATCTTGCTCGGTCTCGGACTTCACGGTCAAGCTCCTGGTCCTCCATCACTTCCTTGCGCTTCTGGGACATCTCCCGCATCCCCGCATTGCAGACTTCACCCCGAGCATCAGCCATATCACTGAGACTCTTCAGGTGTTCCACTAAGGCTTCGAGTGTTTTCGAATCGGGGATATTCTGCGCGGCCAACAGGTCCAATACATTGGAGTATTGGCCATTAGCCAAATCAATGAGCTTGGTTACATCATTTTCCAGGTAATTCTGAAGCGGAGGTCCTGGAATCGTAGGGGCACTAGCGCTGGATGGGGTGGTATTGCGACTACGCGACTGGCGTGCGTCGCGGCCTTTGCCTTTGCTCTTGTAAGCCGAAGGCATGTTGTTCGGGGATATGTGGGCGGTGAAAGGAAAGGGATGAATTGATCGCAATGGAAATTGCTATCAATCAGACGATAATGGGTCGGCAGAGGTGTTCCTAGGAGGTATGGATGGGGCTGGACCAACACATGCTGTCGTTGGCCACTCGAAACGAAGATGAAAAAGAGGAGATTATACAACCTCCAAACTGCCCAGAAAACGAAGCTAACGCGATTCTCCAGATCCTCGAGGTCACAGGTGAACTACGAAGCTCAGAGGTGACGGTGTTGGCGGTCGCTACACGTGACATATTCTTTATCATCACGTGTGCGCCTATCTAGGGATCTGGGGAACTACACATCGTACAGCTTCCAAGTTCCTTCCATTCGGTACGGAGAATAGTCTTGTGATCAAGCCTCACTCTCCCACATGGCTCAGCCTACAAGAATGTGCATGGCCTTTGAGCTTTGTGGCGGATCTGTATAGATCGAGCATTCTGCAGAGAACACCGAACGGTCTTGGCGGCAACTCCGAAACAGGAGTTTCCAATCCCAGAGTGAGGCTTGTTTTTGCAAACCCGAACAGGCAAAAGGTGCCCAGAAAAGGCCAAAAGTTACTTATGAACTGCTCGTGAGGGCAGAGGCGTACTCTGTATACTCTGAACAGTTGCCTATGTCGATCATTTCCACAAGCGTCACTTCCGCGAACGGCATAGTCCAATGCGGGCAAAGTATACAATATGCACTCGGCAACTCTCCCTTGTTTATGATGTTCTTTTCCAATTTTGAAACGCATATCCTGGGGAAAGAGGCATTTTGCCTCCCTCGTGGTCGGGACCAATTTTGTTCACATTCTTGTGCCGGTCCCGATTAAACTCTCGCATTCTTCCGCTGTAGGGCTCGATTTAGCACTTTTTAGCCGTGATCGATCAAGTCCTGTACTCTGTCTTTATCTAAATATACCGCTATTCCGTTTCCTTTCTCCCTTTCAGTCTCGAATTCTTCCCTCGCTTCAACAAATTGAGCATCGGCTCTCACTACCTCACACAATCTAAGAGCCCCCTGCTCAGCATTATTTACACTATGTCGACAGTAGGCATGTCTCGAAATACCCAAGATCAAACGGCGGGGAAAGTGGCCTCGCTCTATGCAGGCCCTGGTCACGCTTCGAATTCAACTTCCAATGTTAGTGTGAGTATTCTAGATACAAGTGAAGCGTGAGGGCCAGTTCTGACACCATGTAGGACTATGTCAGCTATCGATTCGTTCTAAACCACAAAGTCCAAACGATATCAAGTAACGGTATTCCCGACAGTGGATCAGTCGCAGGTCTCTTGTTTGTACCGACTCTAGGGCCTGAAGATCCATGCAACAATATTACTGCTTCGTCTGTGCCATCAAATGTGACCCGTTATGAGGATGTGTCGGAATTTGGATACTCTCTCATTGGTCTGGCTCCTTGGGTTACCGCCGAATGCTCTTCGTCATATCTAGATGCCGCACGGAAAGCTGGATCACATGGCCTGATCTTCTTCCAACCATCACTCAACGAGACCGAGCTACCGCCTTCATCAGATGATCCCAAATGGACAATCAATGATGGTGATGAATGGAGGATGGAAAACGATTATCCAGTCTATGCCATTCCTGGTGCAGCTGGAGCGACATTGATACGTGACCTCTCCCACTTTTCGGACAGCGCAAATATCACCGCTAAGAGCAACTCCAGCGAGGGATTTGCAGTGCAACCCAAAAGTGATCGATTGTTTGCTAGAGTCGATATCGGTATGTCATTATGTTTGTTTATCTGAAGAAACATATACTGATATATATCACAGACACAGACTCCTCTGGAGAAATGCCAAGTCTCTGGGCTTTCATACTTGCAATTGCGGGAACAGTCCTGATACTTAGTCTGCTGCTGGTCATTATTTATCGTCTTGTTTTACGGAAGAGGAGAGATATTCTATTGCAGCGTATCAACGATGGCCAAATCGACATCGAAGCTTTGACAATGACACCATTGAAGGCTCCTCGAGAAGTGGTTGACAAAATGCCACTCTACACCTACCTCGAGATTAATCCAGAAGAAGAAACGACAATTACTCGACCGACTACACCGGACGACGATGCTACACTCAATTCTGGTTATAACACTGCCCCGTCATCTCCCAATCAACATCAGCATCTGGACGATGCCTCACCCAAGAAACCGGAGCCAGCATACATCAAACCGGCAGAAGGAGAGAAAGAGGAGTCACAAAAAGCCAAGTACAGACTGAGCCACACTCAGACTACTTGTGCTATCTGCATCGACGACTTTGTCGCTGGATCGTCGTTGGTCCGTGAACTGCCGTGCGGTCATATATTTGATTCAGGATGCATTGATCCATTCCTTATTGAGAACAGCTGCTTGTGCCCTCTGTGCAAGAAGAGCGTTCTACCGCCGGGAACTTGCCATGTTGCTGTGACCAACGAAATGGTTCAACGAGAGCATCTTTCGAGGCGGTCCCTATAAAGATAGCGCAACTATTGGGTATTTTGTCTTGAATCACCTAAAGGGAAGACTTAATGGATTATATCCTGGGCTAGAGAGAAAGAAGTGAAGAAGCAATTGATAGCGACACTTGCATATTTGCAATTCATTTAGCATTGCGGTCTGGGTGGCGATTGCATGAAAATGGCGTTTTGACTTTTTAAATAGAGCAAATGGAGTATTTTATGAGTTAATTACCATATGAGTTCAAACTTCCTATAACGAAAAAAAGCCTCTAATCTAAATCATTCCCGAAGTCCTCCAGCTGGATACATGTATCAAGTAGTATAGCATTTGACTCGAAGCCTGAGGCAGAAATCTCGGTTAGCGCCTGACTTCCCAGGCCAATATCCCGTGATTGGTTGTGGACCCACACTCGGTTAATCACTAGCGTCCCACACACAACCCTCTGCTCTTAGTCGTTTTCTTCCTCGAACTTTTCGCGACAACGACAACCGACGACCTCGTGTAAGCCGACAAGGTACGTTCACCTTTTATCACATCCAATTCACTTCGTTCCAGTGCATTCATCTAACCAACCGTCCAGATGGGTGCCCTCAAGTACGTGGAAGAAATCCAAAAGAAGAAGCAGTCCGATGTGATTCGCTTCCTGCTGCGCGTCCGATGCTGGGAGGTGAGAGAAACCCCATGCCCCTCGATTGCCTAACATCTCCGCCGAGCGCTCGTGTGCGCTGCCATAGGATATGCCGTTTTATGTGGTATTGCTAGGTGGCTCGAACGAAACTCATTCGGCGGAAATGATTGTGGCACGCAAGAGAATCCTTTTTAAAAGGCTCATGTGTCTTGCTATACACTCGTTGAACTTTGCTGAGAGTGCATAATATAGCTCCGCCAGCTGAACGCCATCCACCGTGCCTCGCGCCCCTCCCGCCCCGACAAGGCCCGTCGTCTCGGTTACAAGGCCAAGCAGGGTTACGTTATCTACCGTGCCCGCGTCCGCCGCGGTGGCCGCAAGCGCCCCGTCCCCAAGGGTGCCACTTACGGTACGTTTCTCCTCGAATACAGACCGAAAAGAACTTTTGTTCTTGTTGCAAAATCGTGGAAAATCTTTTACTGATGTGAGACTGAATAGGCAAGCCCACCAACCACGGAGTCAACCAGCTCAAGTACCAGCGTGCTCTCAAGTCCACCGCTGAGGAGCGTGTTGGCCGTCGCGCTGCTAACTTGCGTGTCCTGAACTCCTACTGGATCAACCAGGACTCGACCTACAAGTACTTCGAGGTTATCTGTGTCGACCCCCAGCACAAGGCCATCCGTCGTGATGCCCGCATCAACTGGATCTGCGCCCCCGTTCACAAGGTGAGTGTGATTCTAGATTCAATTGCACGTCAAGAACTTTACTGATCAATTTTTTTCTACAGCACCGCGAGTCCCGTGGTCTCACCGCCACCGGCAAGAAGTCCCGTGGTATCAACAAGGGCCACCGCTACAACAACACCAAGGCTGGTCGCCGCCACACCTGGAAGCGCCAGAACACCCAGAGCTACTGGCGTTACCGTTAAGTGCGATAGTGCACTTCTGCAGCGATTTGGGTTGGAAAATGTTGGTCACAGCATGTGGTTTTTTATCCGAACACTTCTTTCCCAGACAGTGTCACCCACGCTGGGCTCAACTTTAATGCAGACCTTCCGGATCTGTTGTTAGCCAAAAAGCCATCTTGTTAAATGTTCAAATTCCCCTATTAACGAAGTATGACTGGTTCAACTCCGTGCCTGGTGACAGTAACTTGTAGATGTACGTAGTGATTATGCCTAATGATCAGGCCTAGTTGTAGTCCTGGAGAGCACTGGCTAGATATCTTGCTGCACTAAGTTTTAGGGTCAGATAGTATACTTTGGCGGATCGTCGTGATCGCCAGCAGTGGCTTGGAAGTTAACTAACATTTGACACAATTGAAGACGTTTGACCCGCTATTATGTGCTGCTTAAATTTCAAAGTGAACACTGTCTCAAAACATCAAAAATAGGTATGGGATCTCAGGTTGTCCAAAAATAGGTACTGGTGCCTGAGGCCACCAAGGAACCACTTACTTCCCCTCCGGCGCTTTCCCAATCCGTCCACGGGGACTATGAGATGCTGCAACTTCACCTTCCATTGGACTTACAGGTAAGATTGTTCTTTCAGTGAAACATGACCTGGATTGCTCATTGAAGCACTGCCACAGATCAGTCCTTGACTAAACAAAGAAGCCGAGCTTGCGTTACCGTTACTCGACTGCCTTACTCCAACTCCGTCCACCGACTCGCATGTGTCCAGTACAAGTGACAAGCTCGACGAGCTGGATACCTTGCTGGAGTGGTTGAACTAGGCCCATATATTACGAATAACTCGTTCGATGCGCCTCCATGCCGTCTTGGTCTGACCGTCCTCTGCCGCCCATCCCTCCGATCTCGACCTCTGGCAGCGCCCCCAATCCTCCACACCCTTCACCAGGAACTGGCCCGGAAAGTAGCTCGCGTCGCCAGCTCCGGCCTCGCGATGCTCCCAATATGCCTTCTGTAACCGGCAGCCTTCCCAAAAACTACCACCGAGGACATAACCGCTCGATCAGCAACCCGTTCGCCGGTTTCGGGCGAAAGCGTGATAAGACAATTGTCAAGTACGAGACTTGGGACTCCGATGATGAGGACGATGATGTTACATACCCGATCGAGCCCGAGTCGTCAAGTCCTAGGAAAGGTGCAGTCCGCGGAGGACATTCTACTGATCTTGCCCAGGGCAAGTGCCAGACGTGCGATGCTACTGTGCGGTGGCCCCAGCACTTGAAGGTCTTCCGATGCACCGACTGCCTGATGGTTACTGACCTTGAGCCGGATTCTCTTGAGTCAAACGATACCGGACACAACGGTAACCCTCAGGGCTCTCAGGGCCCGCCGAAGTCCCCAAGCAAAGGTATTTGCCATCAGTACTGTTGTCCAATTATACCCGTAAGGCACTGACCTGTAATAACAGTCTCTCGTTTGTCGGCTCATCAGACTCGTGGCATAATCGGAGGGTGCCTTAATACGTATTTCGAAAGCCTTCTAGATGAAGGCTCTCGGTCGTGGTTGTCGCTGGACGACGACAAGTACGAAAAGCCAAAGCAAGATCCATCTCAACCCTACAATTCGGGCTCGAATTATCTTTCAGTGCCGGGCGCTGGCGATTCTCGAAGCCGCAGTGGTTCTCAGTCCAGCGACCACGAAAGAGTCGGGACTTCAAAGGAGAATCTGGCGCATCTACCCCCACATGCCGTTCGTTGGGAGAAGAAAGGCACCCCCATCAGAGTTCGCGCAAATTCCGATCTTCAATCATCGCCGAAGCCAGACCGTTATCCCCAAGATGGTTCGCAGTCTGCTCACCCGGACATTCAAAGTCGGGAGAGCCAAGTGGAAATATTCAAGAGGCTGGAAAATACTATCGTAGCTGCCTTTAAAGGCTGTGGCTGTCTCAATGAATCGTTCACGACTCATCCACCTCTTCGATCAGCCAGTAGTGGCAATCCACCAAAAATGAAGATGGACCCCGCGCCAATGCCTGCGCCAGTACAGGATGCGCCTCTTTTTGAACCAGATGCCAAAACTCTTCTTTTGGGAGATCTGACCGAGAACTCAACCTGGTGGATGAACGAATGGGCCGAGGCTGAAGGGCAAACCCCAGTCTCTGCTAAAGAGAAGAATACACCCAAGTCTCGGATGGTGTCATCTCGAAGCCCCCGGATTAATTGGGCTGAGGTATCTCAATGGTATCACTTGGTTCTGA
The DNA here is from genome assembly GCF_028974205.1 of Penicillium antarcticum. Taxonomy (NCBI): domain Eukaryota; kingdom Fungi; phylum Ascomycota; class Eurotiomycetes; order Eurotiales; family Aspergillaceae; genus Penicillium; species Penicillium antarcticum. The sequence goes on from NW_026695302.1 coordinate 546,484, forward strand.
GCGCGGGGAGTTCTTGGGCTGACCAGTGGACTGCCAAAAAGCCCGACCCCGAACGCTCAGAAGCAGACATGCTACGAGCGAAGAGATGGGCGTCCATTGACCCGTCCTTGATTGGTAAACAAATCAGCGAGTCTCGTTCACATCTTCAACGAACACTGCTGAAAGCCACTGAGAATCTTCTCAAACGGCCGCGCCGCGTTCTAAAGAAACCAGAAGACACGAGATTCTTATTTATTCTGCTGGCGAATCCCATCCTGTCGTCTCCTACATCTTATCCCCAGCATGCACCGACATCAACATCTCACCGCGAAGAGAGGCGTCCATCGCACCCAAAAGATTACCCAAATCCAACAGCCCGCAATGGAACACACAAAGACTCAGCGAAACCGCTTCCTCGTCCACCGAGCTCCAATCACTATGGAATCATCAAGCGAGTATTGGGCCTTATGTCCAATCTACCAAACGATTGCCATCACTACTTTGTAGCTTGGTCTGCACGTTTCTCAATAGGACACTTTGAGTCCCTGGTGGAGCTCATCTGTGGTTTCTTGACCTACCGTTTGAGCCGACAGCATGGAAGGAAACCTCCTAAGAAGCCTCAAGATGGAGATGACTTGATACCAAGCTTTGCTAGCGCTTCAGGTAACACTCCAGCTGAACTTCACGCTGCGATCAATCGAAGGGGTCCGAACAAGAAGCCTGTCAAGAAGACCGAAGATCCAATAGTCTACACAGAGGACTGGCAGATCCGAGCTGCTGCAAGGATCATGTCGTTGCTTTTTACTGCAAACATCTCTGGCTCTTCTAGGAAATCTGATGGATCACCTCGCCATCTTGAATCACCCAAGAACCCTGGCCCTCGCCAAGGCCACATGATTCCTATCAGTGCGTTTTATAACACACTGCTGGACTATTCAGATTTGATCGGAGACTTTGAGATCTGGGAGTCTCGAAGCTCGAAGTTCTCGTTTTGCCAATACCCATTTTTCCTCAGCATCTGGGCCAAGATTCACATCATGGAACACGATGCACGCCGTCAAATGGAAGTCAAAGCCCGCGAGGCTTTCTTCAATAGCATCCTCAATCATAGGGCGGTCAGTCAGTATCTTGTGCTGAAGGTACGACGCGAGTGCCTGGTTGAAGACAGTCTGAAAGGTGTTAGTGAAGTGGTTGGTTCTGGCCAAGAGGAAATCAAAAAGGGTCTTCGGATCGAGTTCTCAGGCGAAGAGGGGATTGACGCCGGTGGTCTGCGGAAAGAGTGGTTTCTCTTGTTAGTACGAGAGGTATTCGATCCTCACCATGGATTATTCGTCTATGATGACGATTCGCAATATTGCTACTTCAATCCTTATTGCTTCGAGTCATCTGAACAGTTCTTCTTGGTTGGAGTTCTACTCGGGCTCGCTATCTACAACTCTACCATTCTGGACGTTGATCTTCCGCCATTTGCATTCAAGAAGCTACTGGCGTCAGCACCGCAGACCAGTGGGCCACAGCCTGCAAATTCCATGCGTTCGAGTTTCAAGTGTACACTGGAAGATCTTGCCGAGTACCGACCGGTCCTAGCCAAAGGACTTCGTGGCCTACTTGAATTCGAAGGAAACGTTGCAGAGACGTTCTGTTACGACTTCGTTGCCCAAGTTGACCGCTACGGAGAAAGCGTCACAGTTCCACTCTGTGCAGGAGGCGAGAAGCGACCAGTGACCAACTCCAACCGGCGTGAGTTTGTCGATCTCTACGTCCACTATCTGCTAGATACTGCTGTTGCTCGGCAGTTTGAGCCCTTCAAACGGGGTTTCTTCACTGTCTGTGGTGGCAATGCACTCTCGCTGTTTCGGCCAGAAGAGATTGAGCTGCTGGTCCGCGGCTCGGATGAACCACTTGATGTGAACTCTCTCCGGGCAGTAGCAACATATGAAAATTGGTCATATGTACAGCCAGAGTCAGTCCCTGTTGTACGGTGGTTCTGGGATTTCTTCGAAAGTGCGCCCCCGAAACAGCAGCGCAAGATCCTGTCCTTCGTCACTGGCAGCGATCGAATTCCAGCAATGGGAGCTACGAGTCTCAGCATCAAACTTGCTTGTCTTGGAGATGACTCTCCCCGCTATCCGATTGCACGTACATGCTTCAACACGCTGGGCCTGTATCGCTATTCCTCACGGGATAAATTCCTACGCCTGCTCTCTGATGCAGTCGTTAACAGCGAAGGATTTGGCTTGAAATGATTTTAAGTATTGATCGGTGGATCTGGTGCTTGCACATTTGTATAGACGCTGGACGTTCACTTCCAAAGCATATGATACTTGGAGTGGCTTTTTCTGTTCTTTTTGGTTATGGCGTGTCTTGCTTTTTGGGACAGGCGCTTTGCTTGTAATACACACTTTGCTGGATTAGTCTTGATGACTCCCTGCATAAAGTTGTTATGTATGCAACTTTGCTAATAAACGACATTCATTATGAGTGTTTCATATTGGAAGCTGATCGGCTCGGCAAAAGCTTAGATAGGACAAGCTTCTCGGGGCCCCGGCGGACTCCGCCTCAAATTTCGCGTAGAAGAATCGACGTCGTATGAGCCTTAGTTGTTCTTATCGAAAGTGCTTTGCATTGGAATTATAGGCTGACGCGTTCAGGAACCAGGAACCAGGAACAGCCACAAACACACTGCCTAATGCTTCTGAAGGACCTCCACGCCTCCATAAACTTAACTTGCGGGGGATATCAGTTAGCTCCCCAAGATCCTGATTATTGGAATGTAACCCGTTGACTGGTTTCACCCAGGAATGCGGAGCTCCGTCGGTTTATCGCGACCGAGTGTCAACACCAACTACGCCATCGAAGGCGAGTGGGGTTTAGTGCATAAGTAGTTAGTTACTTGCCGAGCACGATGTATTCACGCATTATGTGACGAGCCGTCGACCCAGATAAGTATATCAATCCCCCACCCTGATCAGTTTCCCAAACGCCCAGAGACGCCATTTGGGTACAGAGTGAGTGTACAAATCCAACATGCATTCAATCATCTACACAGGGCTCCTCTGCACCCTTGCCGCACCGGCCATGGGTGTCGTCTGGGAGAGTCTAAGCGCAGGCGTGCCCAGCAGCTGGACTCTGCATGAAACACCCTCATCAGACTCAACAATGGCCCTGTCTATCGCATTAAGTCGTCAGAATCTGGACCAGCTAGAATCGAAATTGATCAAGCTGTCGACCCCCGGGGAGGCAGAATACGGTCAATGGCTTGAAAAGCATGAAATTGACGCGCAATTCCCCGTCGTAGAGGATTCCTCTGTCGTGAGGTGGTTGAAGAGCAGCGGAATCTCGAACTTCGCTCGTGATGGCGCCCTGCTCAATTTCACGGGTAGCGTTGAGACTATTGGCAGCCTGCTCAATACCAGTTTTGCGTATTACCAGAATGGTGATTCGGTCAAGTTGCGTACGACTGAGTATTCGATCCCTGATGATCTGGCGGGATATATCGATCTCATCTCGCCGACTGTTTTCTTCGGAAAGACTCGCAGTGCTATTCCTGTGCCGTCATCCTCCCAGAATGTGCAGAATAAGCATAGGGCTTCCTCGACTGAAATCTCGCCTGCTTGTCAGACTTCTATTACGCCTTCTTGTTTGAAAGAGATGTACAACATTGGTGATTACACGCCCGAGCCTGCGGCTGGTAGTCGTGTTGGGTTTGGCAGTTTCCTGAATCAATCGGCCCAATATTCTGATTTGGAGGCCTATGAGTCTCGTTTTGGTATTCCATCACAGAGTTTCACTGTTGAATTGATCAATGGTGGAGTGAATAATCAAAGTGCTAGCAAGAGTGATATTGGGGAGGCGAATTTGGATGTGCAGTTGATTGTTGCTGTTTCGCATCCTTTGCCTGTTCATGAGTTTATTACTGGTGGTGTTGCGTATGGAATATCCCGCTGATTCTGGCTCTCATGGATCTGCTGACTTTTGAAAGACCTTTTCTTCCTGATGCCGACGAGCCTACCGAGGCTGATGATGAGAACGAGCCGTATCTCATTTTCCATGAGTATTTGCTCTCTAAGACCAATGCCGAGCTGCCTCAGGTTATTTCTACCTCTTATGGCGATGATGAACAGGTTAGTATTTAAAAATGGATCATTAGCCGACGGTGTACTGACTGTATACCAGACTGTCCCCGAGAAGTACGCCAAACGCGTTTGCAATCTCATCGGCCTGAACACCCTACGTGGATTGACTATCATCCACTCTTCCGGCGATGAAGGTGAGCAGAGCACTCTCAACTCCACCGGGAATACATCCTAAACCAAATCGCATAGGTGTCGGCTCAGCCTGCCAGGCCACAGATGGTGTAACGCCCCAATTTAACCCAATCTTCCCAGCGACATGCCCGTACGTCACCGCCGTAGGAGGCACTTCAGACGTGAGCCCAGAAGTAGCCTGGAACGCCTCGTCAGGTGGTTTCTCCAACTACTTCTCTCGAGCTTGGTACCAGAACTCCGCCGTCGAGGAATACCTGAAGCATCAAGTCACCCAAGAAACAAAGGAGTATTACTCGAAGTATGCCGACTTCGAAGGTCGTGGATTCCCAGATGTTTCTGCTCACAGTTTATACCCCGAGTAAGTTCCAGTTCATTCTAGTATACAACAATGTCTGATATAAACGCCACCCAGTTACCAAATCATCGCCGCTGGTAAAACCTCCGCCACAGGTGGAACATCTGCTGCGGCACCTACGTTTGCTGGCTTAGTCGGTCTCCTCAATGATGCCCGTCTGCGCGCTGGCAAGCCTGTTCTGGGCTTCTTGAATCCGTTCTTGTACACGAAGGGATTCAAGGCGCTGAATGATATTACTGGTGGGGCTTCTTATGGGTGTGGTGGCATTGATCCTCAAAGTGATGCGGCTGTGCCTGGTAGCTTGATTATCCCTGGTGCGCACTGGAATGCTACAGAAGGCTGGGATCCTGTTACTGGGCTTGGTACGCCTAACTTCCAGGAATTGAAGAAGTTGGTTTTGACGTTGTAAGGCTGAGACTTACGGAGATCGAGGGAAGATGTTCAAGTATCGTTGCTTAGAGTATTCCTATCTATGATACCACTATTTCTTCTCACACTCTCTATTCATATGATCGTTCCTGTCACCCCCCTGCTCAGCAGGAACAGCATCAACCCGTTGAACGCGAAAATCAAGAACCACAGGCCCATGAAAGCGACCCCTCTTCGAAAAGAAATACAACCCCAAAACAAAACCTGTTAGTCCCACCGAGACAACAGAGACATAATTCATGTTCTCTTTCGTGACAGGCATTTCGGTAGGAAGGAAGAAAATAATATCTACAAAGACTATCCAAATCACGGCAATAAAGTTGACCGCGGGCCCTAGTTTACCTAGTGAAAAGGCGTGTTCTGGGAGGACTTTGTCTCGGCCACGCCAGAGGAGTATGGCTTGTGGGAGGCCGCAGGATGTTTGTAGGAAGATCACTGCTGCTCTGACCATTGCTGAGAGGGCCGTTGTTGAACCCAAGAAAATGAGGCCTAGAAAAGCTCTGGCGCTTGAACTTAGAACGAAAGAAGTCAAGGATGAAAGGAACAGTGGACTGGCTGGACATTGTACAACAAGACGGAATCATATTATCACTGTCATAGCAAAACAATCCATACTTAATTCAACAAGAATCTCCCCTCTCATCGCCCTGTACATTGACCACAATCAATCAATCAATCAATCAAAGTTCTATGAACCTGTTGCAGCCTATCTAGTATCGAATAGCTATGCAGGCGCTTCTTTCCAGTTGAAGCAAAGACTCGTGTCCCGTACGCCTGATCATGCTCCAGTACAGAAAAGTAGGCTGGTCTCGAAGCGAGAGAGAGAGAGCGTCAGCCCTACATGTGGTCTAAATAAGCCAATCTATTGGAAGGCTATTCGGGAGATTTGTGCCCGGTATGGGGTTCTGTTGATTTTGGATGAGGTATGGGCACGACAGGTACTATGCGTTCCTGGGAACAGGAGGATATCCGAGGTCCTGATATCCAGACTATTGGCAAGGCCCTTGGTGCAGGATTCGTGCCTCTGTCCGGTGTCTTGCTCCACGAGAAGATATTTCAAGCTCTGTCTGCCGGATCTGGTGGATTAGCTCATGGCCATACTTTCCAGGTGAGTGGTGGTGATAGTCTTCCTAGCTCCAGGCTAATATTAGATAGGCCCACCCTCTCGCTTGTGCCACGGCAATTGCAGCACAAAATATTCTCCAACGCGACAACCTGCTCCAGCAGGTTGTCCTTCTGGGTAAGAAGCTGGAAGCTCTGCTCCAGAGCGAGATCGGTCCTCTTCCTTTGGTGGGAGACATCCGCGGCCGTGGTCTCTTCTGGGCAGTCGCGTTTGTGTTCGACAGGAAGAGCAAGACGGCCTTTTCCCTCGAGGCCACTTTCTCCAACAAGGTTGTTGCCAATGCTCTCAAGCGGGCTGTAAATATCCTTGGAAATTTGGGTCATACTGGCACATACCAGGTTGATCATATTCTCGTTTGCCCGCCGTATATTACGACCGAGGAAGAGCTTGAGAAGATTGTGGCAGTTGTGAAGGATGCAATTGTTGAGACAAGCCAGCCTTTCATTGAGTCTCACAATATATATGTATCGAAAGTGCAGAGAGAAAATGATACCGACTGACCTAAATTGAAGCCAGTTATACTAGCTTCGCGTGCTTGAGGCCTCCGGCTCTCCATATCACATCGTAGGGTTGACACCTGCGTGGCTTTTACCCGTTTCCCGTTAGTACACACCCGTATAGTATCCACATTATTGAGTGTCACAATTGCAGGTCAATGCCAGAAGAGCGGCGAAGTCTTGGAAAAGAACAACCTTACAAGTCACCTGGCCACCATGCAGTTGAAACCTTTTACCCCCTTTCCTTGCTTTGGACAATAATATACAAGGCTCGCGGCTCCAACAACACCCGCAAAAAAAAAAAAAGACGACGCACTAGAAAATTAAAGGCCTGGCCAATATCAGACCATATAACCCGCAAAAAGCAAATTATACCCAACGAAGCACACCAGCCGCCAAAAATAAGTTGACAATGCATCAGAGGCAGCAAAATGCACATCCCAACCAAAACAGACTGTCCGCGGTAAAAGCAAAACAAGAAAAAGAAAAGAAGATCAAACGCCCAACAGCATATCCTGTGTGACCGCATCTCTGTACACGTACAGAATAGCCGATAGCTGCATTCCCCTCACCGGCGGTCAAGAATCCAGCACATGGATGTCTCGACGAGTCGAATTGGGCGCCTCTCAGACATCCCCGGATTCAAAATTAAGCTATTGATGTCCTCGTGATCGGGTCTGCATCAGGACCTGGGGGGTTTGTGGAATTGCTCCTTTCGGTGGGAGAAGGGGAGCGGTGAGGGTATTGGGATTGGATCTGGCGCTTTTGTTTCTTTGCTGTTGGGTATTTGCTGGGGATTTCTGAGGATGTTGGTCAGCTGTGCTGCAGAGACTTTTACCTGTATTTCCAAGGACTGGGGCTGTGTGGGTTGGATGGAAGTGACACGGGTGTTGTGTGAGTTTTGTTCAGGTACCGAGCTTCATTCAGACTGGGACTGCCAGGGGGCCATTCAATGAGTAAGCACACGTAATACATCGAATGAAGAGATCGAAAATTAGTAGATCGCCGATCCAGTCAAGGCTTCTCTCGAAGCGAAACCCGAGATGGAACGACGCAGCGCGTGGTTCTTCCAGTTTGGATTCACTTCACCTGGCGACGTAAATCCTAGCACAAATGTACTTTAAACGAAAGCTGTCGAATTCAGTGTCGAAGCCCAAATTGAAGTAGATAGTGGAGACAGATGTATGACACCTGCCGTTCTCGACCCACCATCGTACTGTGTATAGTTCGGCGGCTGAGAGCATCAAGCGCTTCAAAGCCAAACTTCCCCTCTTTTCGTGGCTATTTAAATGGCCTGTACAGCTTCCCTCTCCTTCGTATTTGACATTGCTTTCTCCAGTTTCTTTGCTTCACCTTGTTCCCTTTCCATTCCCACTTACCACCATGGACATCCCCAAGACTATGAAGGCTCTGTTGTACACAGAGCCAAAGAAACACAGTATCGTCGAGGTCCCTGTGCCTCAGATGCGTGAGAATGATGTCTTGGTATGGAATCAGACTGATTGACCCATGAAGTCGTGGGCTAACCACTCGATCTATAGATCAAGGTCAAGGCTTGCGGTGTTTGCGGTACCGATTTGCACATCCACGAGGGTGAATTCATTGCCAAGGTATGCTAAGCCCTGCAAAGTCTTTGAATATGTAAGCGCTGACAATGTGTAGTTCCCTCTGATCCCCGGCCACGAAACTGTCGGCGTCGTCGCCGCCATCGGCCCAAAAGTCCAAGACTTCCAGATCGGTGAACGTGTCGTCGCAGACAATTCCGAGCTATGTGGAACATGCTTCTACTGCCGTCGTGGTGACGAGCTCTTCTGCGAGCACTTCGAGGCCCACGGTGTGACGATGAACGGCGGTTTCGCCGAATACTGCGCCTACCCTGGTCAGTACAATGACCCACTATCTCAAGAAGCCAAAGCTCACACCTTACTCTAGCCGGTCGAGTCTTCAAAATCAAGAATCTATCCGACGTCGACGCAACCCTCCTCGAACCAGCCTCCTGCGCCGCCCACGGTCTGGACAAGATCGCCCCAAAGATGGGCTCATCCGTTCTTATCTTTGGTGCTGGACCAACCGGTCTTGTATTGGCACAAATGCTCCGCCAGAACGGTGGCTGCAATGTAATTGTTGCTGCACCACAGGGATTGAAGATGGATCTTGCCCAGCAGCTCGGAGCTGGCGACAAGTACATTGAACTTTCGCGCCAGAACCCACAGGCTCAGTTCGATGCATTGAAGGCTGAGAATCCATACGGCTTTGATATTGTTGTTGAGGCTACTGGGAGCCAGAAGATCCTTGAAGATTCGATTAACTATGTTCGTCGTGGTGGTAAGCTTGTTGTTTACGGTGTTTACTCGAGTGAGATTCGGGTTTCATGGTCGCCCGCCAAAATTTGTGAGGTTTTCTTCTCTTCTTCGCACAGTGTTCCTTTGCTGACCTCTTCCAGTTGGAGATGAGATTACTATTCTTGGTAGTTTCTCGGAGACCTACAAGTTCCCTGCTGCTGTTGATTATCTTGATTCTGGAAAGGTCAAGGTTGATGGTATTGTCAACAAGGTGTACAAGATTGAGCAGTGGGAGGAGTGTCTTGAGGCTATGCGCAACAAGTCTGCTATCAAGGCTGCCATCACCTTCGACTAGATATGGACTGATGTGATTGACATTTCATTGTTTCATAGAGAATGATTGCATAGAGAAATTGACAATTCTTCCTTGAAGTTGGGAATCCAGTACATTTATATAAAGTGAGGACCTTGAGGGACACCACCAAGGTAGAGAAGTAGATGAACAAAAGCACCAATTCGAGAAAAGAACATGCTAACCTATGAAAAGAGACCCAAAAAAAGAAACCCGATCAAAAAGTACATCCGGATATAGATCCTGCTTAGTCGTCCCCCACCAGACAGACCCACACCAGCAATCTCCAACTCCAACTCCAACACCTCAAACCTCAGTCCAAACCTCACACCTCACACCTACACACACAAAATGGTCAAACCATTGACGTTCAAAGGCGACAAGCCAAAGAAACGCAAGATCCGCCAAACAGACAGCGAACACCCAACCCCAAAAACGCGCAAAACAACCGAACCAGACGAAGACACAAACCCCGAAGACCAAAGCTGGGTCAGCGCCGACGCAGCAAGTGACATCGCCGGCCCAGTAGTCCTAGTTCTACCATCCGACGACCCAACCTGCATAGCCAGCGACGCCAATGGCCAAGTCTTCGCCAGCAAACTGGATAACCTAGTTGAAGGAGACCCCAGCACGGCCGAACCACATGATGTGCGACAGGTCTGGGTTGCGTCGAGGGTTGCAGGGACGGAGGGGTTTAGTTTTAAGGGACATCATGGGAAGTCAGTGGACCCCCTCCATCCCAACCTCAATATCCAAGCTCAAGCTAACCAACCTGCTGCCCTAGATACCTAACATCAGACACACACGGCCTCCTAAGCGCAACATCCAGCGCAGTAAGCCACCACGAAAGCTACCTCGCAATCCCATCCCCAGAAGTATCAGGCACATTCTCCCTGCAAACGCACGGCGGCGACACCGAAACCTTCATCTGCATAAAAGAAAACAGCAAAGCAGCCTCCGGTGTAGAAATCCGAGGCGACGCGGGTACAATTTCATTCGAGACGACCATGCGCGTGCGCATGCAGGCGAAGTTCAAGCCGCGGATTCGGGCAAGTAAGGAGAGTAAGGCTTATGAGAAGATTAGTAAGAAGGAGCTTGAGGGGATTGTTGGGAGGTTGCTTGATGATGATGAGGTGAAGAGGTTGAGGAGGGGAAGGAGGGAGGGGAATTTCCATGAGGTTTTGCTTGATGTTAAGGTTAAGGGGAAGCATGACAAGTTTGCTTGATTTGTTTGGGTTTGGGTTTCGATGGTGTGGATGATATGCTTTTGATGATGATATTCAGAATATATCAAATGATAATGATGTTCCTTGATGATTCATTTTCTATCAAATATCTCGTTTTGTTGCATTGCGTAATATATCCAGCGAAAGGAAGAGCAGAAATAGTCAGGTCAAAATCAAAGTGTATCTCCACAGATACTCCATCAAATCCACAAAATCATTTTCCCAACATGATCTTCTCAATTTGTATATAACGAAAAGAAAAAGACACAGCATAGACAAAGAGGCGAAACCTGAGATAAGAAAAGAAAATCAAGAGTGCATTCTTCAAGCCCAACTGATAAAGTCGAAAACAAGAAAGCCTTCCAAATTGGATAGCAGAACAAGAAAATAAATCAAAACATAATCCATTCACGAATGGACCGAGATCAAGATCAAGATCGCCCTCATCTGAAACGAATTACGGTGCAGATTCGTCATGCAAGATCAAATCTATGTCGACAATAGAATAGAATAGAATAGAATAGAAGAGAGACGTGGAAGTGGACGTGAAAAGTAGAAACTGGAACTGATAAGAATAGAAATACTAGGCAAGTAATGGTAACGACCGACCGGGGAGTTGCGTCCTGTCCGGATTCTGTGATAACATAGGAACCAGGGACGACAGACCCTGGGGTATGAATTCTAACATTTGACAGTAGTACAGGAATTAGCCACAAAGAAGGGAAGGATGAAAGTCTGGTGACGATTGAGGGGAGGAGACGAGTGGAGGAGTAAGGGGAAGGGAGAGGAAGTGTTTGGAGTGTTTGAGAGGAGGGGCTTTGAAGGAGAAGAAAGAAGAAGAGGAAAAACGCAAGCCTAATCTCATATCGGGGAAACATTCTTTGAGCATAAAACAATGGCAAAAAGCAAAGCGAAATCAAAAGTGGTGTGTAGAAGTCATAAACGAAAACAAGGCTGATCAAGTCTAAGTTCATAAATTTCTTTCGTGTCGCGAGGGAAACTTCGGGAATCAACTGGATGGAAGGACGAAAAGGAAGGGGACGAATTGTACAGAGAAAGAAATATGGAAGAGGCGTGGTGGATGATTGGGTCTAGGGCAGGTCCGGTGGACGAGCCCATATGTCAGCGTCTTGTTCTATCCGAAACGCAGTCGATTCACGTGGAATATCAGGAGTTGAGGGATAGACCTTGGAACCGGCCCACCCATTCACCCTGCCCTGGGTGCATGCGTGTGGCACTGTTGGACACAGCACCAGCGGCACCGTAATCGAATGCTCCATCGAGACCATATCCTCCTGGAGAATACGGGGCGAAGGGATCCGATTGGGATGAATCTTGCTGACGGGAAGGCTGGTTGAAAGGTTGGTAGGAATCGCCATAAGCCGTGCGCATCAACCCAACTGGATTCTGTATGTCACGGGCTACGTCAACAGGCTCTCGCGCTCCATACTGTCTGCCATCATGTTGCTGACGGTGGTCAGGAGTCTCTTGGTTGTAGAGCGGGTTAGGCATTTGGCCTGGACCGGGGCCTGGCAGACCGGGGGTTGGGGGAGTCACGAATGAGGCGGGGTTGATGGCGGACATCCAGATGCGAGTCTTGTAGATCTTGAAAAGATCCGTCACTAGCGAGTTGAAGTTGATATATGAATCCGCAAAGTAGTAGAAGGTGAGCTTCTTCCAATCCCTGCTAACATGTTAGTCACTGGTCCGTGTCAAGATGAAATCAACTTACATTTGAAACTCGGCATCGAGGATCTCCATGTTCAGACGATGCTCAACAACCTTTTGCTGGCAGACACGCTTGGCTTTGGCCTCGTTACCTTCCTTGTCACGCAAAGTCAGAATCTCATGGGGCTGCGCCAAGCGCTTGATGAGCTTAGGCTTGAGGTCGGTTGCAGGCTCCTGCACACTGTGTGGTCCATGAGGACCCATTCCACCGGTCGCACTTCTAGCATTGGGATTATTTGCTGGGTTGGTGACATTGGAATTTTCAAGTTGACCCTGCCGAGAGAACATCATAAGCCACTTGTAATGCTCTTCGGCATATTGTTGCTTCATCTCTCTGGCCTTTTGCAGGGAGATGTTTGCATGTTGAACGGTACCCAGATCTGTGCCTCGGTCTGCCTCGACAATTACCAAATCACCCTTGTTCACTTGGAGACCGGTATCTTCTTGGATATAGAAAACATCTGCGCGGTGACATTTGAAGGTGACGAGGTATAGAAGCTGATTTTGGTGGGCGTGGGACAAGGCGGGTTGTTGGCGACCATACGCACCCATGGCATATTGGTTGAGAGAAGCAGGGAGACCCGAGGAGCCATCGCCACGCAAGGTTTGCTCGCGGGGGTAGTATGATGCTGCAGAGGGTTAGCATGTAATAAAACAGTGAATGGATGTACTCACGGTTAGCGTAGTCATTGATTCCATAACCATCATCACGATCTCCCATAGCTGCGCGTGAAGTAGCAGAGTTGAGAGTGTCAACCGACCCGATAGAACCATGACGCATAGGAATATCTGCAAAAGAGTGACGACGGCTCTGAGGCATGTCGGCCACACGTCCGAAACCGAGAGAAGTTTGCCAGTGAGCCTTTCGCACATTCTCCAAAGCACGGTTCTCAAGCGGGGGAGCATAGGACGAGAATGGCGCTTCTGGCTGTGGCGAGTGCTCAGAGAAGCGACGTCTATTGTTGCCGTGCATGTTGTATTCAGAAAGATCGCGCAGTGCTCCCAGATCTTCCGCGGCCAAGTCTTCCTCTGGAACACCACCTCTGATGCGATGCAACGAATGAGCTCCTCCACCTAGAGACGCAGCTGATCCAGCGCGCTCACGGAACCTGTTTTCTGTTTGATTTGCAGCAGCAGCTTGTTGTCGTAGGAGCGCGTTCTCGCGTGCCAGCTGCTCGATCCTTCGGGCCTGGTTGGCCGAATAGCTCATGTCACCGTCAGAACCGTTCAGGCTTTCGTCACCATCATCGTCCTCACGGACCTGACCAAGCATGGCAGGATCGTGTCCTAGTTCACCGAGAACACTGGGACGTGATGTTCGAGGCTGAACAGCCGACATCTGTCCTGGTCCGCGCGCGCGACCAGCAAATTGGCCAGTACCAGTACCAGCACCAGCACTAGCACCAGCACCAGTGCCAGCGCCATTCTTCCCTGCAAGGCCAAGGAACTCGGGGTCCATTTGGCCAACAGAATATGACTGGGATCGATAAGTTTTGGGAGTAGGGTGTAGCGGGATAGAGAATGGAATAGCGGATTCACCAGACATGGTACGAGTAATCGGGCTCAGCATGTCATCTTGCATGGTGCTCGCGAGAGCCGGATTCGTCATAGTAGGAGAAGGAACCATTTCGGACAGGCGAGGTGGCGGTTCTTTGCGGGTTTCATTATTCCAAATGCCTGTACCTGTCCAGGGAAAAGAGCTTCCTCCGGCTTGATTCCACCCAAACGAGCCAGGAATCCCGGGGCTCGTGTTTGTCGCCCAGGGAGCCTGGTCGGTAGCCGGACTGGTAGGATTAGACGGAGCAGATGACAGGTGACCGCCTGGCAAGGAATGTTTGCGTTGGGCTGATAGTGGTACTTCATTGAGCCACGAAGTTCGGCGTGCCGGTGGTCGGGTAGTAGGTGGGATTATGTTCTGGGCTTGGGCCCCATGGTCTCCGTCGTCATCTGAAGAAGCAAGCGCATCAGAGTCAGGAGTCGAGCGGCGCACGCCAGGGTGAGTCTTTTCGAGAATAGCAGAGGCGGTTGCCGCAGCAGGCGGCGGGGACGACTGTGCCGGAATTGGTCGGTGAGATGGCGCAGCCATGACTTCTTTTCATAGGAGGGACACTGCTGTCAAGTCAGTCAAGGCTCTTTGAGCTGTGTGACAAAGTAATCATTCCCTGCTGGCTGTGTCACCAACGGCGCAACTTGACACCCATTGAAGCGACACAACCAGAGCGGGGTTGTTTGATCAAATAATAGTCCGAAGGTCTGGAAGCACAGGCGATTGACTGACCTGTCTTTGAACGACAATTGCAAGACTGAACGGTATAGACGTGTCTTAGGTTCAAGAAATGAACACACAACTCCAGTCTATGTTCCACGCGCTCGATGAGGTTGGGGTAAATAGCCAATCTCGATCTTTCAAACACACGGATGACTGGGTATATGCGCTATGTCCAAAGCTAGAGAGGGAAGTCAGCTCTGCCCATGTCAGGAAGAAAGAAACAAAACGCTCGAAACGCTGAAGTAAGAGAGTGTGGGTGGCATGACAGGAGCCGCAGCTCAAAGCGGGGATATGCATATCTGCAGTCCTCGGCCCCTCTTCCCAGGGCCCAGAGGCCCCAGAGCCCCAGAGTGGAGGTCAAAGTCCACACCGGTGTCTGCCCCCAGCCCGCCAGACTCCAGACGGCCGACGCCCGCGGAAACCCGCAAGTCGCCCACGATGTGGCAGGTAACCCCCCAGCGCAAGGGACGCAAGGAGAAACAAAAGGGACAAAGTACCCCCCACCATCACGCGAAAACCACAAACTCAAGCACAGTATCAAGAAAAAGCGCAGCTCGCGGCGAAAAAGTCACCTGCGATCGCAACACCAGACCAGCACGTACCTAAAAGACCCGTAGATATCTAAAAAGAGAACCTCAACTGTAACGCGGGGCCAAGATCGATGGCTCGAAATCAGGCGAATATCGACGAAATGGCGTCGCGGAAAAAAAAAGCAGCGTGATCGCGAATGTGCCTGGGTTGCGATCCGATGCATTAGCCAGTCGCATTCGGGAGAGGAGGGAATGGAGCGAATGCGCGATGCACAACTCACGACTCTAATGGTGGATTAGTGGAATAATACGTGCGTAAAATGTCCGGAAATCTATTCAAATCGAAGTGCGCACGTGTGATCGTGGGTCTCGTAAAGAGTGACAGGCGACAGGCGACGGGCGACGAGGCGAGAGCGGAGCGTAAGGTGAGGGTGGGTGCGGGCGTCAAAGATGAGAGTGGAAACGCAACGGGAAGTGAGCTCTGCCTCGCTGGGTGAAAAGGCGAAGACGGGAGAAGGCGAAAGGAGCAAGAGGGGAAGAGGGAAGAGGGAGGAGGGAAGAGGAAAGAGGGAAACTGGGGTAACCTCTGACGGATCTGGCAACGTTGCGATGGACACGGACCACGCAAAGTGCAGGGGTGGGTGTGGGTGTGTGTATGTGTAGTGTATGATTTTAGTGTAAGAAGAGAGTTATTAGTTGACGATTTATTAACTCTTGACATTCACATTCCTTATGTCCCAGTGGGGCAGCGGGTCGAAGATCTGGGGAACCTCTCCCTCATATTATCCCTCAACCCTCATCCTCATCCTCTTCCTCTCTACACTCTGTATAGTCACACAAACTCGTAACGTCACTGTCACCCTAGACCTCAAAGCCCCCTATACAAAAGGTGAAGTAATAACACATCAACTGACCCCCTCCATCCATGGAAAAGAATCAGTCTTTGCGGGGAGAGCTTTCCCGTCCATGCATGCCATGGGGCTAACAGCCTCTCACAGCGCACCCAATTCCCCACGCGACTAATATCCTTGGGTGGCGGGGGTCCGATGCGTCTGGACCAGAGAGTAAGAGGACAGACTGCATCCTGTACACTGTCCGGGATATTGCCCCTCTATCTGTGTCTGTAAAGATGTAAAGAGTCAAAAGTAAAGAGAAATTAAAGCGGCGTCTCCAATCACACCCCGCTCCGGAGCTCCGTATTCCTTGGGCTTGGCAGACACGACATGGTAGTGGATCTTAGTAGCTATGTTGGAGCTTGGGATTTAAAGGTGGGATAAGGACTTGAAATGGAGATTGAGAATGTCCGTGTATCTGCTGTATTTCAGACCATACTTCATGTTCTTTCGTACTTTGGCGCAGAATGTACCTATGTTTCTATGTGCCTAGGTGGGGCTGGGCCTCGGCAGCATTGCCACTTGACCTCAGACCTGCAGATTAAGCTTATGAAATGAACACATCGTCTGTATTTCTCTTTATTGGACCGTCTATAGCATCATAAGGGCCCATGCAGGCGAAAAGGAAAGATTGTTGCCTAGGAAAAAGGGCATCATTGTGGCAAAAGGCCTTGCCGCTCAGGCATCCACTCGGCAAGATAGACCATATTGCAAGACAGACATAGATACGAAGAGTGCTGGACTAGTCTTTTGTCAAGTCGAAATCTACATGTGAAATCTGCAACCAAAATAGTCATCTTTTTTAGCCCACGTAATGTACATGTATATGCATCTCAGGCCTCAACCCCTCATGGGGCACTGTCCAAGGGAGCGGAGGCGGTAGCAGCAGCGCCCTTTTGCTGGCGCAGCTTCTCCTCAAACCGAGCGAACTCGTGCATAGAAACAACTTCCTCCTCATCCATGACCTGCTCAACACCCTTCACCTCCTCAATCTAGAATCAAAATCAGTAATTATTCCTAAAGCCAATTGTAGAGCAAAACTCACATAATGCATCAGCATAGACTCAATGCCGTTCTTCAAAGTGACAGTGCTGGAATCACAGGTCCGGCAAGCACCACGCAGCTTCAACATGACAATACCATCCTCAAAAGCGCGCAACTCGATGTCTCCACCGTCCTCCTGGATAGCAGGACGGATTCTCGTCTCGAGGAGTTCCTTGATCATGCCGACAACTTCGTCATCGTCTTCGTTGTAGCTGAGCGAATCTTCGGCAGCTTCCTCACCCTCGGCGCCGGACTCAACTGTCGTCACGATCGTCTCGCCGGATGTCACCGCCTGGGTGATGATGCTGAAGACCTCGGGCTTGATGTGTGCCCAGTTGGCGTCGCCTGCCTTGGTCACTGTGATGAAGTCGGGGCCGTAGAAGACGGAGGTCACTCCTTCCACGTCCAGCAGCTTGGCTGCGAGAGGGGAAGGGTGCGGTGGGGCAAGGGTTGAGCGCGGGGAAAGGTACTCGAGGAATGTAGTAGGGAAGTCTTCCGGGAGGACGCGGTGGTTGGGGATGAATTTGAGAGCCTAATTGGGGGTTAATATGGAACTATATCAATCTGTAACTGTCTCTGGACTTACATCAGGGTTGGGGGTATTCTCAGTCTGGATAAAGATGGTGCGCTTGCTTGTCGGCGAGAGACCATTAAGCGGGTTCTGTACAATAGGCTGCTGGTTGGGTCGCACTGTTGGTCGGCGACGGGTCTCTGATGCTGTGAGTGTAGGGAGACGGGCTGAGCTGGAGACATTTCTGTACGCTGCAAAGGTCGGTCGGACGGTTCGCGCGGTGCACTCGGATGTGGCGAGGCGGCTGCTCAGAAGAGCGCGGCGGAGCATTGTTGTAGAGGTGTTGCTCATAGACATTATGTGGAATGAAGCAAAATGCTTAGATAGATGGTAGTTGAAGAAACCTCGAAAAACACTCGAGGCGTTTGTCCGATGGCCGACTCTGACGCAATTTGACCACCACGTGACCTTGAATCTGACAAATGAACATGGGGTTTGCACCAATCAGAGTCGAGGCTTTGCAGCATTATATTTATGGATTCGCCGAATGTCGGAGGTTGAAGACCAGTGATTTGTTGGATATTGTCGTGTCTTCGCTCTTAATTTTGATTTGATTTTGTGAGAAAATAGATTGCCACTGCTTTGATCACTACATTCTAGGTAAGAGCAGCTCTATCATTGACCTAGATCATATTTTTTTCATGGAGTTCTACAGGTGCAAGTTATAGAATAGAAATTAACATATGTCTTGACCATTAAGACACATAAAGAAGCTTAAACCAGAGGTATCACGTGTGAAACTGAAGAAATCTGTCGATCATCGGTCTGGGGAACAGGTGGCGCTCCCACGTCTTCAGATGTTGACTAGAGACGCTATGCGCAGTAAACTTTGTTTCCCTACCTATTTCTGATTGCAGTCTATTGCTAGTCTAGGCCCAAGCTGATGTCTAGAATCTAGAACAACACAACGTACGTTTTCTATACTCGTATCACAGTAGGCCGGGTAATAAGACGACAGGAACATGAATATACGAATACTAGAGTAATATGTAAGTCTTATTGCTATCTCAGAATCCCTGACATAGTATACAGTACAGCATGTTCTAGGAAAATCCTTGTGGAACATTTTGTACTTTCTTGTTCAAGGCAAAGAGAAGGTATACTTCCACAAACCAAAAAGGAAATCCCATCACAAGCCAAAACACAGCGTGAAACAAACAAAAAGTGTGCAACAAACAAAAAGTGTGCAACAAACAAAAGCCACGATCGAGATCAAATCGAGAAAGATCAGGATCCACCCAAACATGGCCTGACACTTTCCAACAGGTGGATCTTACAGTCGAGTCATAAATCATGCCGTTGCCCATATCTTACCTATCAATTAATATCAAAGACCTATTCTTTCCAAAGCCGGCACAGAAGGAGCCGTTAATGATGCATCGCGTGCATTGTTGCTTTGTTCTGTCCCACTAGACTAGGGCTAGAATAGTATTGGACGTGGAAGATCGTGATCATGCCACAATTTGCTTCCGGAGTGGGGACTGCAATTCCACCTTGAGTTTTCGTCTTTGGGAGGTTATTTGGGCCAGATGTATACAGTATGATGCGCCGCTTTTATGGTGCAGGCGGGGCCCATGGAGCGGTGGCCACATCGGGCCTTGGGATGGGAGTGGGTTTCCCAATAGACTGTTAGGTCTGGGATGTTTTTGTTCTATCTGATCAGTTACTGCAGTTCATGCCAAACCATGCACTGTAGCAAACAGGATATTCATGTAATGGCCTGTATCACGTGGAAAATGTCAACGTTATGAAGACAATTCAGGCGTTAAGGCAGAAAGTAAGCCTGAGGCAGAAAGTCTGAGCTTTATCGAGCAAATGGGGAAGTCGACTTTCCGAAAGTTTTCCACTTGCTCGTGGATCAGTCAAACATGCTGGATCAAGTTTGATTGAGCTCATGGGTTCTTTAGGAAACCGTCACAATGCCTGGTTCCTGTGAGGTTTGCTCTTCAGAGCCCTCCAAATATCGTTGTCCGATTTGCGAACTGATGAGGTATGATTGCGCTTTCTATACGTGGACCACTGACTAACCTTGCTTGTTGCTCTAGCTGCTCGCTTGCATGCACCCAGTCCCATAAGATATACTGTGCCCCGAAAGCCCCTTCCAACGAGGAATCGAGCAACCCACCCGAAGCCGATCAATCCCAGAACGGCGATATCAAGACTGAAAATGCTCCGCCGGCTGAATCCAAGCGGCCGATGAATGTCGCAGCTGTAGCGACATCAGCGGAGATCAAGCAACTCCTCGAGAAGCACCCCGAACTCCGCAGCCAGCTACAAGAAATGTACCAAGCCACGCTGGAAGAAGAATGGGTAGAATGGCATACAACGCCCGCGCGCGGACGAGGTCGTGGACGAGGACGAGGTGGTTCCACTCGTCGCAGTCGGGGCTCGTGGACCAGCGAGAAAGGCTTCAATCGTGGACTGGGCAAGGTCCGAAAGCTGCGACAGGACTGTGAGGAGGGCACAGAGACTGGCCAAGTCGCCGAGGCCTTCATGCGGTTTATGGCGCTTGTCAACCAGGCCCAGGAAGCACACTCAGCCTGAGTCAGATGTGATCTCTTTGGAGGAAAGGGAAGCGCATACGAGGTGGACTTTTGGGAGAGCCTGTCAGACCTGCAGGTGTTAAGTCTACATAACATAAGGGGGCGTCTTAGTTGCGCGTCTGGTCGTCCCAATAGAGTGTCAGCAATCTCTTTTGGGAACACAAGTCTACGCCCGCGAATCTGTCAAAATCTGTCATCTGTCAGATTGAATGATTGCTATTTCAGGTCTGTTTTTCTGAAATTTGTAGGTATTCTTTTCTCTCGTGTTCATGTACAGTAGAGGAATTGATACTGGGGTATCCTTGATATCCCAACCAGTCAAGCCAAGACCGAATGGCGGGTTAGCGGCCCTTTAGTTTCCCAAATTCAGGCGGAGCAACGGCCCAGAACTTTGGAGATCGGTAGAAAATACTGAATTTTGGGCTATTTTCAAATTTCTGACGAGTCAAAGGCTGAAAATATTGGATGCATCTTAAACGGTATGAAACCTGTGGAGTAAGATCTAGTCGCCACTTGGACAGCTCCGTGTTTTCAGCTGGGGACAAAGACCTCGCTTCCGGATCCCAGCTTCCGCGGATCTGTGATCCCTTTAAACTATTCTTTACCCGAACTTCTTAGTTCTAATTCCCTTGTCCTGTCCAGGCAACCATGGCACTGCAGTGCGTCTCTGATCTTACACAGTAGACACGGGGATTGCTTGAGAAGCTCCGACTGCTTCCGCCATGGCATCGCCATCCCGCCGAGAGCGGGCCCATAGTGACAGAGCTCAAGCAATGCCTGCAATTGCTCAACGACCGACTATGGGAAGTCGGACTACCTCAGCCCCAGTGGGGGGACTGTACAAGTTGGATGCGCGGAAACCGGGGGCATCAGTGAACACTTTGGTGGAGGAAGATGAGGGGTTCCCAACTGCTGATGAGGCTCGCAGGACCCGGCAGAACGAGGTATGACTTGATTTGAGAGACCAAGGGAATTGACAACTCAATTGCTGATGGGGCTTCTACTACAGGACTCCAAGGCCGGATTCCCCGAAGTGACTATTGCCGTGGTGGGCGAGGAGAACGCTGGCAAGAGCAGCTTCGTCCGATGTGCATTGGATATGAAGAGCTCGCCTGTCGCTCCCTTGAATAGAAAGAAGATGTCGCTGGACGGATCGGTCTACATCGTGCGGCTACTGGAGGTCGACTTGACTCAGATTCAATTCGACCAGGAGAACAATGTCCTGTGGCCTCGGACAGGACGAGACAGAGCTGCGCCAGCCATTGATGGAGTGCTGGTTTTGCATGATGCCACTAAGCCAGATAGGCTTGCACTGACGACAAACCTGATTTGTAGGTCAACCATGGGTAGCTTTATTTCTCGTGCTGATCGTATCCAGACTCCTTGGAAACGTCGACTCTGCCGTTCTTACAGGTTGGCTGCAAGTGCGATGTCCACGCAGAGCCTCTGGAAGAAGCAGTGGATGCAATCCATGAAAGATACGAGATTTACCGCACGTCTTTTTCCTCGCCACGATCACAGCGAATGTGTATTGCGTTGGTGCTGCGGGCGGTGATCTCAACTCGAGGTGAGCAAACTTTGGGTGCCTTGACCCCCTGGAGCGGGCCAGGTGGGTCGTAGCGTTCGCTACTGTCAAATGCCAGGGGGACAGTTTCATGGACTCCCGATCTAACTCCTCGCCAGACCTCGATCCTACTCCTCGAACAACCACCAAGTCTTTCCAACCTCACCCTCCCGAGAACCGTAACTCCGAAAATCCATTCCCAGCCGCTGGCGGCCCACCGACCCTTCCAGATCAATGTGTTGGAGGCGGTGATCGTTCCTCCAGCGACCACTTGAATAGCCTACCGCCAACCCCAAGTTCCACCCACTATGCCCACCGTAATTCGCAAGCGTTGCGACCGCAAACTCCCCCAGGAGCACGTTTGAACCAGCGCAGACCATCAGCACAAGAAAACGACTCCCCAAGCCACGACAATCGTCAGCAGCGACTACATTCCGCCTGGCGACATAGTGGAGGGTCGGACGCCTTCAACAGCTTTTTGAATATGGAGGACGAGATGGATGATGGACAAAGCCGACCCCCGAGTCCTGGCGCCGTCGTGCGACCAAAGCCGAGCAGCGAGAGCAATTCCAGCGCCGAGACAGGCTTATCTTTCGATGAGCTCGTCGACCGCTTGATCTCGCTGCCCATGTCGAAGCAGGAGCAGAAGTTCGGGTCCATCTTCCTATGTTTATACCGCAAATTTGCAGCCCCGGGAACCCTCTTGACTGCCCTGATCAATCGATTCGAGCGAAATGAGCAGAGCAACGTCGACCAGCTTGCCCGCATGGCAGATCAGCTACGCTTGCTCGACGTTATGGCCCAATGGGCATCGGAATACCCAGGAGATTTCGCTCACCCTAAGCTTCGCAAGCGCATTATTGATTTCGTTGCTACTCTCGAAAAGAGCCACTTTTATATGTTTGCTGCTAAGGAAATCGGGTCACAATTGGATTCCAATGCCGAAGACGATGATGTTGGTTGGGCCTACGGCGGTGATGGCGACCCGGATGATGCCAGCCTTACGGAGACATTTTTCGACAACTCTGGCCGCAGCTCCCCTGCGCCGGTCCATACTGGCCTAAACATTGGCACTGGCACATACGAAGATGAGGAAGAACAGGATCCCATATATAGTATGAGTGCATTGAATCTCAGCGATGGCCCGCAAGACTCTACATCCCGACTTTCTGGCACTCTTTCGGTTTCTTCTACTGCCGACAAACCCAATACCACGACAAATCAGTCATTCACACTTCTCAGTCTTGATGCTGCTCAAAAAGAGGCTTTGCGTCTCGAATTGAGTCCCAAGTCTCCTCTCAGCAAACTCCAGTGGCGTTTCTTCATGGAAACGCCGGACGAGGAGTTTGCCCGAGAATTGACCCGGATTGACTGGATCATGTACAACTCGTTCCGGTCGCGTGATCTGGTCCGTCATGTCAGCCTGTCAGGCATAGACAAGGACAAGATTAAGAGTCTGTCGAATGTCAACCGCATGATCAAACAGTTCAACAACCTCGCATTCTTCGTAGCGAGCATGATCCTCCTACGAGATAAGCCCAAGCACCGCGCGAAGGCGATGGAAAAATTCATGAACATCGCAGTGGTATGTTACCCTAAACCCATAAGCTACACCAGCAACTGACTTCCTGATAGAAACTCCGCCGCCAAAACAACTATAACTCCCTGGGTGCCGTAATTGCCGCCATCAACGGCACACCAGTCCACCGCCTAACGCAGACTCGAGAACTTATCCCCATTCCAGTTCAAAAAGAGTTTATGCGCTTGGTTATCCTGATGAGCACGCAAAGAAGTCACTTCGCCTACCGTCTTGCCTGGGAAAACTCATTCTCCGAACGAATCCCCTTCCTCCCTCTCCACCGTCGCGACCTCGTCTCTGCCGAAGAAGGCAACAAGACTTTCGTTGGCGAGAACAAATCTCGCATTAATTGGAAGAAATTTGAGGTCATGGGTGAGGTTGTTCTGGGTATCCAACGTAGCCAGAAGACCCCTCACCCCCAGGCGCAGAAGTTTGACGATGTCGAACGACTGCTCCTGGAATCAAAGCTCTCTGGGGATGAAGAGGTAAGATCAGCCATCTCATAGAATGTAGAATCTCACTAACATCATCTAGGACTTGTATGCCCGAAGCTTACACGTCGAACCATCCACAGGAGCAGAAGGCCGAAAAAAGTTCGGCTGGCTACGTTCATAGATCTGAGAGCCCAGTCACAGCTCTCGTCTAGCCCCTCCTCTCCTCCATCGAGCGACTTGCATATATCTCCGATATCATCCATCTACAGTACTTCCGCCTCCCAGCTTACCCCACACCACCCCTACCTCACCCAATCCCCTCCTCATTTCTCCCCTCCCCTCCTTCCCTTCCCCTACACACCCTCACTCTCATGTCGCCACGCCCCTCTATGATTGATAAACAATTTCTGTTCTTTGCCTTTGCTTTCCGTTACGATCTCGGTCCCTGAGAGAACAGATACGACGCTTGGAGCGGCGATCCATCTAAAAAAGCTCTCACGACGTCTTTGTACATATCCCTACAGGGTAGCTTATACATGTACATACAGTACTGGTTATTGAACTTCTCTGGCTGGGGGAGGGCGCTTCGTAATATTCAACGCCAACAGATATAAATTAATTCTGAATCTTTCGTGCTATGATATGCTCTGTATCCTTCACCTCGCACAGTCTGCGTAGCGACTTTAACATAGAATCTTCAGTCTCGTTGTCAAAATGCTGCTGTTGCGCTTTCATCATCGGGATCACACTATCTACGCCAAGGGAATGGTTGCTGCTATACAGGAATTAAGCAGTCTTCGTGCATGGTTCATTCCGATATTCGAGATCTTGGATACCATGATCTTGGATAAGACCGGGGAGAAGTGATGTCCATCTATTGAATCTTTGCTTCAGCAATAACGTTCCTAACTAGGATGTGGTTGGAAAAACGCCAGGATCTTAGACAATTAGCAAGTCATTTTTCGAGGAATCTGTTACAAATTCGTAGATTTAAAGGCCCCTATATGAAAGTCCAATCTGTATCTACTGTTTAGCTCCAAGTCCACACTAAACCATAATTGGCGACGAACTTCACATGGATCACGTGCCTTAAGTCGATCCGCCCAATCTGATATCCAGATCCGACCAAAACCGCGCCCTTCACATCCAACAAAGGAGCCAAGTCAACCTCCAACCCAAGCAAAAGCAATTTGACTCAAAGTCCGAACCCTCGAATCCAATCCCCCATAAAAGGACCAACCAAAATGCCCCAACATATCCAAATAAGAGCAACCTACCGCGCCCTCCTCCGCGAACTCCCAAAAAGAACCCTAAACACCCCCAGCCCAATCCACCAATCTCTGCGCAAAATCTTCCGCTCAGAGCCGAATGCTACCACAACCACCACATCTACATCCACATCATCCAGCGTGCTCCCCTTTTCGACACCCAAAACACCCGAAGAAATCACCCTCCGCGTGCAAGAAGCCGAACAACTGGCTCAGTATGCCCGCGCTCAGCGCTCATACTGTGAATTGCTTGAGCGGTATAACCCCGGCATGAGCATGGATGAGGAGGAGAAGATTCGTCTTACAGCTCGTCGGGTTGGCTTTGATTTGCCTCAGTTGCATACTGCTGAGGAGAAGACCGAGTAAAATAGATTTTGATAGAATTGGGCATGAGATGTCTTTCGGAATCCCTTTTTCCGAGTAACGTCTCGGGATCTGGCTTCATGACTTTGCCCACCGGGATCGAAAGTCAGACTGGTGGGCTTACAAACCATCCGGCTGGTCTCGGTATTGATGGCGCCGTGCCCATGGCTTCCGATGGTCTGTATAGATAGAAACTGGCGTTGTTTGTGATTATTATTGGGATTTGTATACTACGACCAGCGATTTCGTGAATAAACTACCCACTTGACTCTGTATAGTGCTGTACTCATATTTGAAAGTCTAGGAGAATTGCTGTATGCTATGTACGATGACCTTTGGCCGTTTTAAGTGGCTCGGGCCTTTTTTCCAGCTGCGCTGGTTGCCTTGTGGTGCAGAGTGTTGAGCTTCGCCGGCATAGTTCGCATGGGCTGTGGTGCGATGGTTTGACGCCAACTTAGGTGTTGCACCCAGTCTCACTGCGCGGAGCTGCATGTGGTAGCGAGGCTGATAGGACGACCTAGGCAATGCAGCTGTGGTGGGAATGCTCAGGACTCTGACTCCGGAGTCTGTGGAGTATGGAAGTTGGGACATCATGGGAAGATGTCCTCACTGGGTCATCGTTCAGGTAGCCCCGAGCTGGGCACGTTCCATCTGTCTCATCAAAGTGGAACTGCCTTCTTCGTCCTCCATGCCAACTTCGATTGCCGTCTTGGGTCTGTTCCGGTTGAGCCCATCTAGTAGTGTGCAGGCTTTGCAAATCCGCTGACTAGAAATGTAGCCACAGCGCTCGCAGTGTCCCATGGTTTGCCCCTTGATCTGCTTAGCCGGCTTAGCCGGCTTAGACTTCTTCGATGTAGCCACTGGAAGCTTAATCTCAGTCTCGCGTGACTCGGCAGCGTCGTTCTCAGTAAGTTGCTTCTCCATAGCGGCCATTTCTCCGCCGCTAGATCGACCGTTCTGACTACCGCAGCCACCGGCAGATTCGTCTTCTGCTCCTGCGTGTTTAGATTTGCCAGAGCCTCGGACTTCCACGGGCACAAGGGCAGCCATATCCTCGCCACTCTTGACAATATCAAGAATGGAGCTGGGTCTGATCTTTTCCAGGTCCTTGATCAAGGTGCGCGCGCTACCACGGAACGCCTCAGGCGAGTAAATACATTCAGTGCTGAAGTAATCGAGTTGGCGGTGGTGGGCGTAAAGGACAATCTCCTTCTCGTAAGCATACTTGAGTGGCTTGCTGCGCTTGATATCCGAAGCGTCGGAGTCGGTCACGATACTGGTTCCACGCGACAGACGGGGAAGATCACCACGCAGCAGGTTCATCATGACAGTCTCGGCAACATCGTCTGCATTGTGGCCGGTGACAACATGCTTAATGCCCAGACGAGCAGCGCCTCGGTCGAGAGCCTGTCGCCGGAATACACCACAGTAGGTGCAGTTACCCTTCTTGCCAACTTGTGCCACCACTTGATCCATTGTCCAGCCGTAAAGCTCGCCGTATCCGACGATCTCCAGGGGCATCTCGTATTGGACTGCATTGCGCTTTACAGTTTCCAGACTGTCATCGCGATAACCACGGATTCCCTCGTCGATAGAGAGCAGGCATAGGTTCAGACCATAATCGTATCGCTCATTCAACGTTTTCAATACTGCTGCAAGTACTGTGCTGTCTTTGCCGCCGCTGGCTCCAATCGCCACTCGCTCGCCGCGGAAGAAAAGTTTGGTGCCGATGATTGTCTCGTGGACTTCGGTTTCAAAGATCTGGATGAAACAGGCCCGGCAGAGTTTGTGTCTGTTCTTAGGCCTGATAATGACGGCTCGCGCCTCCTTGCAGTTGAAACACACTGTGGGAGCCATGATGTTGTTGTGAGAAGGTGGCGGGCAACAAGAATTTCTTTCCCCCCG
The DNA here is from genome assembly GCF_028974205.1 of Penicillium antarcticum. Lineage (NCBI taxonomy): Eukaryota > Fungi > Ascomycota > Eurotiomycetes > Eurotiales > Aspergillaceae > Penicillium > Penicillium antarcticum. Next base: position 573,686 of record NW_026695302.1, read on the forward strand.
CGATCAATCAGGTGGCCCGTGCACGATATCTAGATGCCCCTCGGAACTATATGATTTTGAGTAGGACATTATGACAAGAACAGTTGAGTGAGAATTGAAATAATCGGTTCCCCCCGTCTATTAATGCATTGTTCAGTGCCATCAGTCAGAAACAAGTATTTTTGCTGGTGACGTTGCATATATATTTCCACGTTGAAGGACATGGTTATAATTAAATTTGATTGTTTTATATAATAGTGGCCCTAAGTCCTTTCCCACCTCCACGTTTATATGATCAACATGGCTCACCCGAGGCACTTGAATATGTGTAAAAAGGCAGTGAAAACAGAGGCGAGAATAGAGAGGCTCATTTAGGACAAAGATAATGCATGCAATGGCGCAGTCACTTCAGGGGCTTTGTAAAGAACTTATCTGATACTTTATAGCATTCAGAATAGACTTATGACCCTTGTTGTAACTCGACTTTCCGAAGAACATCTGGAAGAGATTGTTCAAGATTGTTCTCTTCAAGTTGCAAAAAGAGACACAATTAGGTGCCTTTTAAATATACCAGCCAAATCTCATGCCTTGACCTGCTTGTCTAGCTGAGCCAACGACTTCCCCTTGCGACAAAACACCTTGGCATAGCAAGCAGGCCACTTGTTTGACTTGGCATGCTGAATCGCCATATGATGAATATGATGTCTCCTCAAGTGCAAAGAATAAGGCAAGGACCGATCCGCAAATAACATCAAGTTCCCCTTCTGACCCTGCAACTTCTCCGCCACCTGAACAGTCTTCTGTTCGGAGAAAGCAAAAGAGGTCCCAATAATCTTGAACCGCCTCGCCATCTGATGAAGGTTAGGCGAATGCCAATCCCCAGCCGTCCAAGCAAGCTTCGCATTCCAAGGAATTCGCCTCTCTTTCTTAAACGCATGCCACCATTCATCAACAGATAACCGACTCTGCTCCCCACTGACAGCGTGGACCAATCCACTAGTCCCCATTGCTACATGGACCAGCACCCGATCTACCACCACATCCACTGGAACTTCATCGATGGTGGCTTCTTGACCTGGCTTCTCGCATCGAGATGCCAGTGTGATTTGCCGGCCTGGGTGTAGCATGTATGCCGCAGCACAGGCTGTCGAGGGTGTACCTTGTGAGGTTGCATACCCGGGATATGGAAGCTTGTCGGCAGGGCCGATGACCGACGGCCTGATAATGAGAACTTTGTCTAGCTTGTTGCGTTCTGATACTTGTTGCAGAACGAGTCGTTCGGTCAGGTGTTTGGCGTAAGCGTAGGGCCAGGGGAAATCATGAGCGTCGTATTCATCTGACGAGCCAGTACTTTGTACTGCGCGCCATGAATCCAGTGCACTTTGGTAGTAGTCTTCGCTCTCAGTGCTGAGGGGGTATATCCTTTCATCTACACGGACGTCGGATGACTTGCTTGTCTGCCATAAATGGGCGTTGGCATACGCGGTTGAGAAAAAGACAAAACGTTCAAGGTTGGGGAATTTTAAGGCATATTTTGTCAGGCACAGGGACGGTGCCATGACACTGTATGATAGTTCTCGGAGAGAGTTTTGTAGTTGGACTGAACATGCTGCGTGGATGACTATGTGCACTGTTCCTTTGAGCATCTGTAACGTTTCTTCTGGGAGATCCATTGTGGCAGTGTTACCCAATTCACCGTCGAGAACAGTCAGCAGTTGACTATCTGTGAGGATCTTTGCAGTAGAAGGTGGAAGCATGCTTGACCATTTTTCTTCCGCTTTGCTATTGAATTCAATTAGACGGTCCTATTTGAAGTACAATAAATCAGGTACTCACGCATATCCACCTCGACATAGCACATATACTCGTTCAGGTGACGATTGACTTAAGAGTCGCCAGAGAAGTGCAGTCCCAATGAACCCTGATCCTCCTGTCACAAAGAGAACCTTGCCATTATAGTAGTCCCATACCATGATGAAGAGTATAAACTAAGAGATTAAAGAAAACATGATAAATCTGCAGGGCAGGAGATATTTATCAAGCCGAGCTCGTGCAGTCGAACCCTATGGTGGGCCCACCGACATAATATATACTAGAGACGACCTCTCTATTTGGCTATCAGCCCCTGATGTCAAAGAGCTTGATGGCAGTGCAATCCTAAACCAGCTGCATGCAGATCTGCAGCCAGAGGGACATTCTGTGCAACCATCAAACCAAAGACCCTGGGGTCACCCAGCCACTCAGATAGACAAACAAAGCATAGCTATCCAGTCCTTTGGGTTTTCGTCGACCAACAAAACCTCCTAGCGTTCTTTAAGCCTTGGTAAGTCATTACGCAGTCGCGGCATTCAGCCGCCACAGTCGTACATGTGCAAGTATGCGCTATGATGGTCACGATTGAGGTCATTCGACTTGACCTATCCAGTGATCTGCGGTCAAATCAAAGGATGCTTCTTTTACCAAGATAGAGAAGCCACGAGAGAGGAATCAACAATGCAAAACGTGGAGATGAAAATGTTTGATCAAGTACACCGCTTTATGCAGCACCTGGCCAGGTGTCAACGGGACGAAGTGCAACCTCGATTCGTACCCATTCACATTTTTATGGTGTATGAGGTGTATGAGGTGCATTAGCCCATCCGGGATCTTGAAAATTATCTGTCTGAAGCAAGATTCATGCCGAACGGATTGCGATCACCAGTTCTGGTTCCTAGATACAATGACCAAGGGTCGAGCCCATTTTGATTCACGAATCTCAATGATGATCTCTGCATGCATGTCGTCCATTGTCCAATGTCCGACTGTTAGTTCATGCAGTGATACTTCGTGCTATCCCGTGCCTTTTACTGTTCAAGTTATTTCCCCTCAGTCTTCCACCGACAAGCAAGATATGTTCAAGCCCTCTATACACTTTTTGAAGCAGACCAGATCAAAATGAGATGTGACTAGGATCGCAGCTGACTATTCTCCACTGATACAGCGGCCCTTCTCGCCCCTTCGCTGCGCTTTGACCACGTTCGTGAGTCGCTCCATCCCTGCTTCACCTGCAGCTAATCGGCCAATCACCATTTGTTGGAGTTTTCACCACTCAAGAATAACCTTTGCCCTTCGAAAAAAATCGACACCGCTGCCGTCATTCTCGCTTGGACACTAGCTATCATCGCTCTTTCAAACCTTCTCAAACTATCTACTTCCCTGACCAGCAGTTCCCAGGGGCAATCGTTGGTATTTGGCGGGCCAAGTCCCGTCAATCAAGTATACCTCAAGCGAGATTGATTTTGGATACTGATTGGAGATTGATTACCTGGTTTATTCTATGATGCATATTCAACAGTGGTTGAAAAGAATCACACGGAGAGAACCTCAACAGCTATCATAACGATAGCGGATAGTGAAACAAGACCGGAATCCGTACCTTACGGAATTTGGAATTTAGGGAATGACATATTACAGCCATTGGCTATAGGCCTACCGGCTATAATTTTCTAATTCCCGTCAACCATGCTACCCCAGCCATGGTGGGTATTTATGAGCGACAGAGACGTCTGTGCAAGGAGAAAGGTGCTACTTAGCATTCCAAAGATGTCTCTGGCATTCCAACTGTGTATGCCAAGACGACAGCAGAGGTAGAAGGCTGATCACAAGTTGCGCATTCCAGAGAGAAGTTATGTGGAAAGGTTCGTTAAAGTTGAGATAAACAAGCAAAGACAAGATACTTCTTGTCTGGTACAGCCTCATCATTCTGGTTGTTGTTAATATGAACTACTGAATAGAATTCGGACAAGAAAGTCGTTCTTTTCCATCTTTTTCTTCCATTCAATCGTTGATACCCATTTACTTAATTATCTCTAATCTTTCTTTCAACATGAAGCCTGGACCGCTGGATTTGGGTTATGCTCGTCCTCTCGAGTTTACCCTATCGGTCATCGTGAGAACTAAGCCGAGTCCATTGGACTTTCAGTTCGCTGCGGATACACTTGTCTCACAATGGCCTGTGTTGAACCTGCGAATGGACGCATTGGTAAGAATTGCAGCAGATACAAGCAATAGAACAAATGCTGACATTTAACAGAAAACAAAATTTCTTGAACCGAAAGATCCTGGTGATCTAACGGATGTCTGGAAAGGGCGAGAGATGCACCAGGACCTTGATGAGATCCTCTACGTATCCCCTGAGCCAGATTTCCCACAAATGATCAATTCCGAGGCGCTGGATAAAGCATTGGATTTTGGCTATGGAATTTTGAATGCGTGGAAACAGCGGGTCTTCTCTATCCGAACGGTGTTCTTGAACGACGCTTGCATAATAGGGTTCAAATTTTTGCACTCGCTTTGCGACGCAAGTGGTAAGTCACACAGGAAAAGGATCTTGAAGAACAGCATTAACGTAGGCCTCTAGGTGCTCATGGAATTATCCAAGCTTACTGTACTCTGCTCAGGGGCGAAAGAATCACGCATACCCTGCATGCCCGACCATCTCTGTCGCTGAAGTCAGAGGTCCTTGAGAAGTGTGCTGAGATGATTGAATCGCATCAAATTGCAGACTTACACCTGCATTCTTCTCATCGAACTTGGTCTTCCGGTATCGGGGCTCTAGGGAAGCAGATTGCACGAAACATTTGCTACCGATCGTCTCGACGTGTTGGTAGGACCATGTTGGTACCACGTGGACAGATTCAACGGTGGGCCAAGGAGGCTGACCTGGCAAATGCTAAAGTTACTGATCACGATCTGCTGGTTGCTTTCATCTATAAGGTATGTATGGTTCTCACCCTCCGGAAGCCATTGATACTAATTCTTTTATAGGCGTCTCTACATCCGCCAACTGCTCACAACTTCGGGCTAGTAGTTGACATTTCGCAGCAGCTGCAGTCTGAAGCCAACCTCTATAACCCGTGGTATATGATGCCTCTGCCAGATCCAATGCCATCAAGCGAATATAGTTCTCCGTCAATGGCGCGCTTGGCACAGCACATCCGACACACAGTCGATGAGGCACAGCAGCCAGAATGTATTGGAGAGGTTGTAGAGCAGCATCGCCGGCTCAAGAAAAACCCCATGGTACCAAAGACCTACGGCAGTCGAGCCGCTCAACCCCGAGTCGCATCATGGAAGAGCCTACCCCTTTACGATATCGACATCCAGGGGGAGAACCCGCTCTTTGTCCAGGGCAGTGTTGACTACTGTGGTATTCTGCGTGAGACCAAGTGCCACTTGGATGACTTGTTGGTGACGTGGAAAGCACTGGGACGGGATGGAGGAGAGGGCGGATATTGGATTCATGGGAGACTACCCGATGCTGTTTGGAGGACTATGGCGGGTACTTTGAACTGTTGACGGTTATCTTCTGTGCAAGACCGGAGCGTGTGAAGTAGTGAAGACATGGAGATGAATGTTAAGGTATTCAATGAGAGCCTGTTTACTTCCCCGCAAATTCGCGCTTGAGCGTTTTAGTCAAGTCCACCCGAGAGCTTATCAGGACAACTTCTTGGCTTTGGTCTTTGGCGTCTGGTTTCACTTCAAATGGGGTCTTCCATGACCTATACTCCCCTGAAAGTTCTGTTTACCGCATACGAGAAACCATATTGACCAAGGTAGGCATTTGTCGTCTATACCGTGAACTGCGGGTATCTAATATCGATAGATTCGAGGGCGGCCATGCCGAAGAGAATCCGTGATTAAATAAGTGAACTCCCCAAGATGCCTCAGACTACACTCAAACAAGCCTGCGATCAATGTCATACTCTCAAAGAAAAGTGTCGTCGACCGATCCCTGCAGCACCATGCGAAAGGTGCAACCGTCTCAATCACAACTGCCAAACGACACGGAATATCGCGAAGGCAGGTCGAAGACCCCGAAATGGAAGAAAGCTTTCATACAGTCTTCCAGATTCCAACATCAATTCTGATACCTACATCCCGACGACCATTTCCACGATATCGCAAGAAACACCCTATCCACATTTCTTCTACTCGCTCAACGATGGCCTAGGCAACAACGCAGCGTTATTTCCAGATTTAGACCAATGGGAGAGACATTTCGTCAACCTCATGAAAGACATCGTTGCACCATCTCCACTCGACAAATTTCTCATCGGACCAAGCTTCCATGAATCACACCATCAATCCTTCATCCAAAATCTGCTTCGACCAACACCTATCTTGAAGCATGCAACACTAGCCTGTGCTGCAGTATTATTTGGGGATAAATATGCCCAGTACAACAAAGTCAGTTTTGAAATCGGGCACCGGCGAGCCGCAATGGCCGTGTCTGGACTTCGCTCTTTGCAAATATCCCAGGACCAGGATTTAATCACTGCATTGAGAATTGGCGTAGCGATGGTTACATTTGCTATGCATGTTGCGCATGGACAGTCGTTTCTTATATCCCGCTACACGCTTTCTCTGGTGAAGCCGATATACCCAAGACTTCTGACGATGGATTCGGACACAATGGATTTCCTGATGTGTCTTGTTAGCACGGAGACACTCGATTGCCTGCTCAAATCGGAGATACCAACTATAAGGATCGGGGAAGACGATCGCAATGATGTTGTTGATCGGTATGTTGGGCTGAGTTCTGGTCTCTTTGCTCATCTGTATGACATTTGTGAAGTTGCCAGCATACTGCGACACACGGGCGGAAGAATGGATGTCGGCCTTGCACAACAACTGAAGGCTATTCAGGATTGTCTAGATCAATGGCAGCCATTACCACCGCCTGGCTTTCTTGAACAGTTTGTTCAGGATGAGATTGTTCGGATGATTGCGCAGACTGAGGTGCTTCGTCTTGCTGCGTTGCTCATTATCCATCGGTTGAAACATCCCTTTGGGCGACATGATGAGGAAGCCTTACTCATATCCAAAGCCATCACTGCCGAATTTGACATGGTGATGCAAGTCACGGGGAGGTCCATACCATGCACTGCACTTGCTTATATGGTAGCCAGTTTTGAGATCACAGGCGCCGAAGAACAGGCGAAAATCATTACCAAGAGCCATAAAATGGTGACATTTTCCTTACAGTCACAGGTCCGCGTCAAGAACATCATGTATTCAGTATGGAACGCGAGGGCATTTGGTGAGATCCACTGGTTTGATCTAGGAGAATACATTGGGAAGGCAGAGACCAAATGAAGAATGGATATCCAACTGAACGGCAAATTTCGTTGAGCATACAGTGATATTCCAATTCATTTATACCTGAGCCCTTGGTCAGCTATGCTTTCTTTGTCAGATACAAGTGGTCTTTCGACCCGTGCCTAGGCGTCTCTATCAACCCAGCCCATCCCTGTTGGTTTCCACATCTCAAAATGCAAGAATGCATATCTTACACCTTTCGCGAGGCTCAATTTGACAAGGCAGAGTACTGCGCCGCCCAACGCCAATCACCGTGAGCTCAAAGCACAGTTCAGCCAGGATAATTGAACCTGGCTGCATGGGGCTCCACAGTGGACCTCCAGTGGATTGAAGTTCCTATCCAATAACAGCCATGTGAAATGGTCATCGACCCCTCCTTCGTGGGTACGGATCGTGCTCTTCCAATGATGAGAAATGAAAGAGCGATGCTATCGCGCGGGTGCATCTCAGCTGCCGTTAGTTTCAAGCTACACAATAGATCTCGATTCCCCTCCTTGCCGACATGGATATCTCTCCAACCTCTCTGTTCCCGGCATAAAACCCTGTAGTTCACCGACCCCGATCCCGGTTGTTGCTCTCTCTCCATTACACACCAATATGTCTGATTTGAAAGTTGCTCTTATCACCGGCGGAAGTAAGCACCCTCTGCATGCCCCACATGTCTGATGCCATGCATTAACCGGAACTCCGAAAAAGCAAGTGGCATCGGCCTCGCCGTCGCCGAAGAACTCAGCGAAACAGGAAACTGGCAAATCAACATCATCGGCAGTAACCAAGAACGAGGCGAGAAAGCAGCAGCAGCACTCTCCAACACCACCTTCTATCAAGCCGACGTACGTAACTACCAACGATTAGCCACTGTGTTTGATCAGGTCTTCTGTGGATCTCGTCGACTGGATTTTGTCTTTGCAAACGCGGGAGCAGCTGAATACAAAGACTTCTTCCCTCCTACTTCCGAAACTGCGATCCCACCTGAACCTGAGCTTGATATTGTTGATATCAATTTCAAGGGTGTTCTGTATACTAGCTACCTGGCAGTTCATTATTTCCGTCAATCCCCGGACCAGACCAAGGGAGAGCGGAATTTGATTCTTACGTCCAGTATTGGGGGACTTTATCCTTGTATGCTGACGCCGGTTTATTCGGCTACCAAGCGTGAGTTTCGAGAAAATCGCTTAAGAACATGAGGATAAAAGGAAGACTGACCAATAGGTAGATGCACTGACCGGATTCACTCGCTCCATAGGAGCAAGATTTTGGCTCGAGGGCGTCCGGGTTAATGCTTTATGTCCTGGAGTGGTGGAAACGCCCCTCCTGACGGACAGCGGAAATTTTCCGGATATCTTCCCGAGAGAGGTGTTTATACCTGTCAGTTATGTCTCCGGCATTATCACAAAAATGATCTCGGGGGAAGACATGGTGGACGGAAAGGGTATGGAGGTGTCTGGTGATGAGCTGTACGCGCGGGCTATTCACGTCTCAGTGAATAACTTTTTGTTTATTGAGAAGCCAGAGTTCCATGATGAAGCGTCAGAGAAGACCTGGGGTGCTATGATGGGCGAGCCTCTCAACCTCTGATGAATAGCTAGTTATGCATGCTCGGGTCACTGTCAAATATCTTTCCTCAGCGAGAACATATCATTGATTTTGATCTTGCGCAGTGCTGGAAATCATCCTACCTGATGGGAAATTAGTAGACCAGAGTCCGTCATTAATTGGGGCTACAGGGCGTGGCATGCAACAGCTGCCCTGGAATGGTACGGCTCAGCCGCCGAGTACAGCTACTCCTATGGATACTCAACCGGTGGACGGTAGAGCAGGAAGAATCTGCAGACCTACCCCGAAGACTTTGACGGTGTGATTGCTGGTGCGCCTGCATGGTGAACTACCCACCAGCAACTGTGGAACTTGAAGCAAACAACCTATCAGGCACCCGCAACATCTCATACCATTCCAGAGAAGATGTTCGATCTTTTTGCTGTGAAAGTCATCAAACAATGTGATCCTCAAGATGGTCTCAGCGATAATGTCCAGCTCGCCCACAAGTTGAACACTGGAAATGGGATCGCCAACAAATTTGATATCAGTGATTCTCACAAACGCGGTGGCAAGTTGCTTCATTATCGTGGCCCCTCAGATGCTTCTATCTCTCCGGATGCTTGCATTTATTAATACGATCAGGCAACCCGCGCCGTGAAGTCCCAAGGCAAAAAGATGGATGATTTCTATCGCCTGTTCCTCGTCCCTGGAATGGAGTAAGCTCAGACATCCAGGCAACTAGCCAAAATAAAGCCTCTCTGTCCCTAGCAGACACTGTCTTTCCACCTCTGACAATGTGAATGGCCCTAGTACATAGCCGGTCCAGACCCAAGTTGCAACCATCAATACTGGAACGTACAGCACTCGCGCCACGGCATTGTTCTAGCGATGATGGCTTGGGTCGAGAACGGCTCTGCGCCCAATGAAATTTTCGCCACAACGTGGAAGAGTGATACGACAGCCTATGAAGTTTTGCGCCAGCGTCCACTTGGCCACTACGCGTACCAGGCAAAGTATAATGGCAAGGGTGGCAAGCGGGCAGTTAGACTTGACAAACGCGGTATAAGGTTGCGGGGACCTACTTTCTGACGCAATACTCCCCAGGGATGATGCTTGAAGGATCTACAAAGGAGAACTGAGTTTCGGACAGAAGGTTGTCTGCATCCGCCCTGATGAAAGTGAGCTGATCCGCTACTCCCTGGTACGTTCGTGGTCAAGGTGCTGAAACATCTCCTTTGCAAAGGCAATGCAATGATGTGAAATATAATTTCTTTTGGCAGCTCGATCGGGCGTTATCTGAGTCAGTATTTCTACACTGTTTGTACACAATAAAGTCGATTATTATGCAGCCTGTGGGATAGATCAGTGAAATGTATGGACCTCAAACCCCAAAAGAGTAAGGTCTGTCGATCCTCATCTCTGAGACATGGGATGTGTAGACTATCAACAACAAAGGCGCTGTCATGCAAGTAAAATTCGAACCAGAACGGCCAAATCCCACTAAGTGCCGCCATGTAGATCGATCGAAGGTGTCCTGTACTGTATGAGATAGAATCGACGTATCGCCTGGTGGATCGGACGGGGCTAGCCGAGCCCCAATCTCAGCTCCTCCCGTCATAGTTTCACTGTTCAGATGTCACTTATCCACTCCTACGAAAGTATCTTGATGCAAGAAGCCCGGAGTGGTATCTAGGGGCCCGCACATGTCTCAATTATTGGGCGATCATGGCGCTTCTTCCTGGGAAAATGTCGCCCGGACTCCACTGAAGTGACCTGACACATCTGCGGCATCGAACTTTCCCACGGTAGGGCATTGTTTCCGAAACTCTACCCCGCGACCTTTAGATTTGCATCAATCTCTTTATTTATCCCTTGCTTGGAAGAAAGGGGTGGCTTGTGATTTGCGGTTCCGCTAATAATGTCTTTTGAAATTTACGTCAGTTCGAAGAACAGTGAATGTTTACCAAATTTACAATTACTCTGGTCAAGATATATGAAAAGAGAAGGAAGCGATCATAAATTCTGCTTTAGCACATCCCATTACCCGGTTCTTGGAGAGGCCTCTGCAACAAAGTGGAGTAAAAGTGGTAGAGCCGATGTGATCCATCTACTTTCCGAGATGATATATCGGAAAAAAGATCCAATGCGCAAATCTGATTGGACAAAGACCCAAGATCAAAGCGCACATTAGATTCACGTTTTTTATGATCTGGCAAGCCATAGATTGAGAACTTATTGTTTTTCAATGCGAGGTAGTTGCATCTAACGATCCGGAGTTATGGTCCGCAAGCAAATCTGCCTTAGCTGCGAGCATGTTTATGCACTCGGACCGCGTCCAATACATGATCTTTGTGATCCGTAGACAGTTCATGTCACTTGTGCGGCATTTAGATTTCTGATGAACAATATGATATGTCTCCAGGGCAAGAAGAATCTAACACCCCTATCTCAAATCCTTCAAAGTATATTAAGAGGCGCAGCCCTACACAATGATTCCAAATCTTGCAAACCAACAAATTTCTCTCGTTTGGCTTTGCTTGTTTGTTTAAGGTGCCGACCCACTTGACTACTGCCCGACATGTCTTCAGCACAACAATCTTCCGGTGCCACATGGGTGGAGGGCGACTTTGAGCACCCGAATCAGGATGTTGTTCGGCCTATCAAGATTGCGCTTGTCTTTGCCTACACATTGTCTACACTCGCCGTTGTTTTGCGTCTTGTGGCACGACGAATGACAGGAAGCAGACTGTTCCTGGACGATTGGCTGATTCTGGTGGCTTTGTTCTTCAAATATGCATGCTCCAGTGGGGTTGTTACTCGTGGGTGTTTGAGCTGCTTGAAAGACTCGGAAACAATATTGACTATGGCCCAGTTCTGTTCAATGGACTTGGATCTCACATTACCATGATTCCAGCCAAAAACCTGGTTGTTTACTTCCAGGTACGCCACCCACAAAGGCACATTTACCACCCATACTAACTCTAGTTAGATCGGCTATTCCAACAATTTCGTTTACACGAGTTGCGTGGCGTTCGTGAAGTTCTCTATCTTGGCCCTATACAAGCGCCTATTCGCGGTTCGATACATGGTTCTCGGAGTGCATATTATGACAGTCGTCGTCCTTCTCTGGGTTGTTGGTGTCTTCGTTTCGGGTGCCCTTCTTTGCATTCCCGCGAATAAGTTTTGGGATCAATCTATCCCAGGAGCCTGCCTCGACCCATACAAATTCTACTATGGAATCCAGATCCCAAACATTCTCTGTGATCTCATCATCCTCCTCATGCCCGTCAAGGTCGTGTGGTCGTTGCCAGTCCCCAAGTCCCAGAAGATGCTTCTGTCGGGTATCTTCCTGGTTGGTGGCTTGTGAGTTCTACCCTCGTAATAACGCTACTATCAATATTCTGACACAGTACGCCCCAGAACCTTCGTTTTCGACATATTTCGACTGTACGCCATGATCAAGCTGGTCGATGCTGGCCCCGATATCACCTGTAAGTATTTAGTCTCTCTCCTCATTTGACACATTCTAACAATCCGCATAGATCACCAGGTCCCAGTCGTTGTCTGGACCTGTATCGAAGCCACGGTTGGTATCATTGCAGCCTGTCTGCCCAATCTCAGACCTCTGTTCAAGCTTGGCAAGTCCGGCTTCTGGTCCCAGCTCCGATCCACAGGCCGCACATCCGAAAAGACCCTTGTCTCGAACAACTCAAACAACTCTGGTACTATGAACTCAAATGATACCGTGGGCAGTATTCAAAAGCCGACAGGACACACTTCCTATGTGGCCGAAGAAAATATCGAGATTGCTGGGTACAACAACTTCAGCAAGATTAACAAGGAGTAGACCTGCTTCACACACTGTCTTTTTTTGCGCTAGTGCATGGTGAAATGGGGGGTTTTTATATGTTATGTTGTAATATGGGTAGAGGCTTTACTTTGATTTTACTTATACCAGATAGTCATTCTCTTCTTTGGAACCTTTTCTTGAATAACATTTTTTGAATACCTTCTCTTGATTTTGGTGTCTCGTTTCCAACCCGTATTTAGAAATATTAGATGGCAATGTTTTAGGACATACTCGAATGTAATAACGAATAGATAAACCCTGATCTTGCTCTAGTTGTGGTTTCTAAATAGTACGATGACTGAGTTGGTTTGATGCCATCTTCTTATACATCGATGCAGTTGCGACCCTTGCCTTCTTACCCCAGATCAGCAAAGGCACAGGAATAAGCAAAAGCACAAATGCGATAAAAGCAACTAGTATGTGTAGGTCACGCATGCCCATGCCTTCGACCCATGGCGTGAGCGCGAAAAGAACCACCACGGAGAAGATGTTGCGCATGAAGATCACCCCAACTAGTGCGTCACCAATTATCTAGGAAAAGTTGACATGTCAGCTAGCAAAGATAAATTTCCGCAAGAATTGCGATACTCACATCCTGATAGCAATCCATTAAATATGAAAGTGCAATCCCGCTAATAGCAGCAAGTGCAAACCCGAAGAAACCAAAGCCGACTGCCAGAAGAACCCAGTGCACACCCTATCCATCGTTAAGAAAGATCGACCCTGGCTCTGAACCAAGACACTCACATAGGCAAGGCCCAGACCAAACATCAATATACCGGCAGGACTAATCACAGCAATGGGAAGTGCAAGCCAAAGGCGCATCTCTGGCTCGTAAACACCACCATTTCGCTTGGACAGCCACAAAATAGACTTATCGCTCAGGTGTCCACCAAAGGGGAATCCAAGAACTGCGCCAACAAAGGGAGCCACGTTCATAAGACCAACACCGACAGCATCGAAGTTATATGGTGGTAGAATCATATAAGATGCTTGAAGCGAGGTCATAATAGCAAACCAGCTCAATGTAGACCCATATGTAATAGCTGCGTAGGTAACAGCCGGGAAAGTGAAAAGAGCAACGATAGGCTGATAAAAGTGAGGCCAGATAGCCTCATCCGTTGTCGTAATCAAAGCCATTCGCTGGAAGTACGTCTTCGGCTTGATTTGGGTGTTCGTCGGCACCCGGCTGGCAATATTTTCAGCAGGATTCTTCCCATCGTCCAAGTCATCATCCTTAGGATTCTTCGACGAGCCCTCAATTGATTGCACTGCCAGGGTGGCTTCCACGCTATTCAGCACGGGGATATATTTCGACTCCTCAAAGAGGAATACAACACAAACAAGCGTCACGCCAAAGAAAATAACACACCACCACCACATCCACCTCCACCCTTGTGCCACGACAATGTATCCCGAAGCGACGGGACCCAAAAATGCACCTGCGGATTGGACAATGACATACCATCCATTCATGGTAGCATGCTGGTGCACGAAGAACATATCAGCGATAGTCATCTGTACAATTGTTTCACTGATTGCACCGCCAATGCCGGATATCAGGCCGCTGCCCATCAGATCACCAACGGTGAATGTCTGAGCTTGCCAAATACATGATGCGAACTGGAGAGCAACGCTGAAGATATAGATTGGGCGTCGTCCGTACTTGTGTACTAGTGGCATGAAGAATATGCAGCCTACAGCTAGACCGCCGTAGTTGATGGCTGCTTCTGCGTTTAATGCATCCACGGTGAAACCAAGCTCTTCTTGCATGGGTCCCCATGCTGTGAAGCCGATATCAAGCTGAACAAAGGTCCATAGCACGAAGAAGCTAACTAAGGTAAAATTGAGGGCTTTGCGGGCTGTTGACCAATTGAGGGGATCGTTGGGGTCGGATTCGGGGGTGGGGAAGAGGACGAGTTGGTCTCTAGAGGCGTGGACTGGGTTGTTCATCAGTATTTTCTTGCTCTTATAAGGGCAATGGGCACATACTATCTTCTAGAGTTACTGTCCCTGGAGGCCAGAAGGTCTCGTCTCGGTTATGAGAGTCGGCTTCCATGTCGCGATGTTTTATTTGACTCAAATTGAGTCAAGAGAGAATAGTGTCAGATAGACATAACGTCCCTGGGCATTGCTCGGGTTAAAAACCTCCAGCCCTCACTATATCGGGGGACACCCATGACCTCGGGCTTATCGAACAGTTGTATAGCTGCGGGGAAGCTATAAGTGACGGTGCCGACGATATCAGAATATCGAATCAGAAGGCGTGAAATGTGCCGGCTTGGCATTGCTCCAGACTGAGTTTGGCTTGACTTGCAACAGTCTCCGCACGTATCTACTAGGTTACCTATATTCACTTGTTTTCATTTGGCAGGGATCCCGTTATTTAAACAAGCTTTCAGTGCCCATGTCCTTGTGTCTTGCTTGGCAGAACGCCTCCGCTACAAGTTTCCCTTTTCTATGAGACACATTCGAGATAGCAACAAGCTGATCCTAATATGTTTCTTCACTATCTGCGGTTGGACTTTACAAGTCACACGCGAATATAGGGCTTGACAAGCGATCTTCATTGGAACCATAACCAGAGTTCCGATACAAATAAGCAATCCATACCAAGCCCGTCCAAATAGAAGACAAAGACAATACTGCCAAAGCCACAGTGTTCTGCAAGAAATCCTCTGCTGATCCTCCCACCAACATAACTCGCAACACTTGAAATTTAGTAAAGTGACCAGATATGAGCAAGGAACATTTCCCGACTATATGCTGTCCGCGGATTAGCAGTCAGATCAAAATGAGGATTCATGCGCTCCCAATCCTCCTTTGTAACTGAGAAACCGCGCGTACGGTGACAACAGCCACACTGCTCAGTACAATGACCCCATCCCTTCACCCGACGGGGATCAGGTAGGTTCTCACAGCATTGACAAGCCCGCCCACAACATCCTCCTCGATCCGCACAATCCTGACGAAGCCATTGACTCATCATATGCCACTGAGGTTGTCGTCGGAATGACAAATAGGCACTCTTCATCGACCCTTCTGGACATTCAAGAATCACCCTAACATGAGACTGCTCTAAGTTTCGGTAGTCGCGATCGAGGGAAATGAGTTCTTCGACAAACGTCTCTAAACGGAGTCTCTCATCAATTGTGTGATACGATTGTTGGAATTGAATCATTTCTTTGAGATAGGACTCTCGCTGGGTAGTTTCGCGTAGGCGTAGCTCCGTCTCGATGATGGCTTGTGCCCATTGTAGAAAGATTTCTCGGTCGGTTTCCCACCAGATATATCGCATGCCGCGGAGGATCTGGGCGTAGATCCATCGTCCTGAATTTTCTGCTATTTTTTCTGAGAGCTGCAAAATATTCTCGAGTTTTTGGGGGTTTGACCACTTTGCGAACGTCTGAAGCTTTTTGGTCTTGATGGGGTTCTTCATTTTGAATGTGTGTACTACGAGAAAGCTATAGTGGATATCAAAGGTCTGTACATACTAGTTGCATCACTATTCATCATGGATTCTTGATTGTTGTGAGTCAACAAATTATGCTTAACACTCGCAAGGCTCGCTTCAACCATGGATGAGAACAGACAGAAAAGACCGGGTGGTTATATGTATTCTAAAATGCGAGTTAGATGGTAGACAATCAACAGCGTTGTTATTCTTTCTGTATGAAATTGACAGTGTTGTCTGGGGTTCGGCGTCACCATCCAGTTAGGAGGATATAGATAAGTCAAATAGGCAACAGACCCCGACCGACCAATCAAATACCCCAATTCCGCCTATGTCGGAGCTCCCGACTTACATAATATCGTCGGCGGGGGCACCGAGATCGTATACAATTGAAAAGGATGAGACCTGAACAGATTTAATCTTTGAGCGTGTCTCATTGCACAAGTCTTGGAGGAAGCCATACATAGAAAGACCACATCGAAGCAATCCATCATGTCAGCAGATTCAACCTTGCCAAAGCGCAGAGTATTGGTGGTGGGAGCAGGCGGCGTCGGCACAATGGTATGTGTCGCGCTCGAAAGATCTGGAATGGCCTCAGTGACAGCCGTCCTGCGATCGAACTACGAGCAAGTCCTGAAACATGGATTTGAGATTGATTCAATCGATCACGGCAAACTCTCCGGCTGGAGACCAAGCTCAGGTATGCAAAATCACAGCCAGCAGGGGTACGTTTAGAAAAGGAACTAATCTAGATAGCAGTTGTCAACGCGGTCCCGCTCGCGGATCAAGAAAACCCGTTTGACTATGTCATTGTCACAATGAAGAATATCCCAGAAGTGAACAACGTGCCCAAGATCATAGCACCAGCGGTCACACCAGACCACACGACCATCGTGCTGTTCCAAAATGGGCTCTATATTGAACCGCAATACACTGAAGCATTCCCGACAAATGTTGTGCTATCCGCACCAAGTTATATCGGTGCACACGAGCTCAATGGAAGCGTTGTCCATGATGACCATGATAACTTCCACATCGGCGCATTCCACAATAAAGCCTTGAACGAGGCAACAGAAAAAGCCAAACTTGAAGAATTCGCAACCATCTATAATGGCAGCAAAGTCGTCGATGCAGATATGGTGGACGATATCGTCTTCTATCGCTGGCGCAAAGTGCTATGGAATGGAATCTTCAATCCAATGTGTGCCATCACACAACTGGACAGCGCGGCGATCAGGCGGTTCGGGGGTGAGCACAGTCTAATCAGACCTGGTATGGCGGAGATGGCAGCTATTGCCAAGGCTGATGGCTATGATCTCGGAGACGGGATCGTGGATGAAATGGTTGACGCCACTCCTCTTGAATTGTCTTTCCGTCCTAGCATGTTGGTGGACGTTGACAAGGGGAATCCTATGGAAGTGGAGGTTATTCTTGGGAACGCCTTGCGGGTTGCTAGAGAGAAGGGGGTTCAGACGCCGATTTTGGACAATACCTATCGGTTCTTGAAGCTCACACAGGCGCGACTATTGGCTGCGAGAGGACTGATTGTTGAGCCGAAGGAACTCCCAACAGCGGATTTGATATAGAAAGATTTTTTTTTATAGGGAAGTGAGGTTACCTAACTAGACTTTGACTTCATGTTGGCCACATTCACTGCCAGAAGATAGAGACATAGGCAAGGGAACGACTTCTGCTCTTGGATATCCAATGTATTCGAAAAATGGTTTATCGGGAGGCATCCCGAAAGAACCTCCAAAAAATGCCAATATGCGGTCAGCACAGAATGCGGGGAACAAGTCACTCTGCACCGTCAATGCCAATAATTCTATCCTTGTTCATCACCCTAAAATGGAAAGAGTCGATGTCCACACTCATTGTGTTCCACCCTCATACCGGGAATATTGCTTGAAAAGCGAGTTTGCGGGCAAGGGCCATCCGGATGGAATGCCTGCGATCCCAGTTAGCACCCCCTAACAACTACTTTTGTCGTTTTTCCCGCTGAACACCGAAACACAGGAATGGAGCGCATCAGCCCACATCGAACTAATGAAAAAGCTCAAGATAAAAAAATCAATTCTCAGCATGTCCTCACCAGGAACCAACCTAACACCAGAAAATGATGAAGAGGCACGATCTGTGACACGCCGCGCCAACATTGACATGTCCAAAACCTGCGCTGATCACTCGGGCAAATTCCTTTTCTTTGCATCTCTCCCCCTCCCAGACGTGGAGGGCTCCCTTGCAGAAATAGATTTTGCACTAGACCATCTTGGCGCAGTTGGGTTTCAAATCCTGACCAATTCGCATGGCATCTACCCCGGAGACCCGCGATTTGATCGTGTTTTCGATAAGCTGAGCGAACGCAAAACAATCGCCTTTTTCCATCCTACCACATGTCTCATTTCGCATCCCGGAGACGGTTCCTTAAGTAAGGTCAACCCCATTCCTGGGTTCTCGGCGCCGATGATGGAGTTCATGTTTGACTCAAACCGGGCATTGATGAATCTACTCACTTCCGGGACGGTGGATCGGTGTCCAGGGATTACTTTCCTGGCTTGTCATTGTGGTGGCACTTTCCCTCCCATTTTGCAACGGGTTGCAGAGTTCTCTCCTATGATCTCCGGTCTTGGGAATGCTATGAGTGCAGAGAAGATGAAAAGCCTGCTGCAGACCCGGTTCTATTTTGACCTCGCGGGAGTTCCATTTCCTGACCAGATACACGGTCTTCTTCGAGTGGTTGACTCTTCCAGAATTTTGTATGGGAGCGATTATCCCTATACGCCAGTAGCACTGGCTGAGTCTTTGGCGAAAAGAATGGATGAGGGTTTAGAGATGGATTTCGGATCAGAGACAAAACGAGAGATCTTGCTGGGGAACGCGGAACACATCCTACAGTCCATGGATAATTAGCATTTTCTAACGATCACAAAGTTATAATATGAGGCATAGCTCACCCTGTTTCCCATTTTCACCCGATTACCGACCTCAGAA
Source organism: Penicillium antarcticum (assembly GCF_028974205.1). Lineage (NCBI taxonomy): Eukaryota > Fungi > Ascomycota > Eurotiomycetes > Eurotiales > Aspergillaceae > Penicillium > Penicillium antarcticum. The sequence continues at coordinate 592,639 of NW_026695302.1, forward strand.
CAGTAACTTAGGGCGGGCAATGACGGTATAGACACGGAAATCACAGAAAGCAACGGAATGTGCAAATTTAGACTGTAGACTAAATTTTGAGCTATCTTCGTACAATAATGAGCCGATCGGTGTGCTGGGTATTCCAGCGGACCCGACATGGGGAGTCGATATCTTCGTGCATAGAGAAATGCGGGGAACAGGTGCAACTTATCTAGCCCACTGCTGTACATCTCTAGATAGGATTTACATCTTGCTCTCTTTTTGACAAACCTCGCAGATTTACTTTCACGATGTCTCACCAAGAAGTAAACTCAAATGTCCATGACCCGAAATTCCGAGAAGCCAAGCAGCCACAAGGAGGGTCGTCAGTTGCAGTCGCGGACTTATTCCGACTTGATGGGAGAACGATCATAGGTACACGATACAACGTATGACACATTAGAAACCTGCTTATGCATTTGAATCAGTGACCGGAGCAGCCGGCTTCATGGGGACAACATTGACCGCAGCCATCCTCGAAAGTGGCGCAGATGTCGTCTGCCTTGATGTCATGAGCTCACCAAAGCAGGAAGAATGGGGTAAGCCGAGACCCTACACATAATACTGCGAGAACCATCTGATGAAATTGGAACAGAAAGCATCGAAGCAGCTGCAAAGAAGTATTCGAAACATGTCTCATACGTGCAGTGCGACCAGCGGAGCGATGACTCGGTCAAGGCGGCTTTTGACAAGATAGTCCCAAGCCTCAGGTATCCCATCCGCGGTCTCGCAGCATGCGCAGGCGTATCAGACAATGGGCCCGCGACAGAGTTTCCTTCTCAATCATTCACCCGACTGCTCGATATTAACGTAACGGGGACATTCAGAGTTGCGCAACGTGTTGCAAAAGAGACAATCAAAGAGAATGTCACGGCTAGTCTGGTACTAGTGGCCAGTATGAGCGGATATGTCTCCAACAGAGTAAGTTTGCCACTGAACAATCTATCGACCCTCAAACTAACGGCAATTTAGGGCGTTGATACTGCCGGGTATAACTCGTCAAAGGCAGCAGTACACCAGCTTGCTCGTTCCCTGGCTGCTGAGTGGGGTTCCCGTGTTGGAATACCTTTGATTCGCGTGAACTCGCTTTCGCCGGGGTATATTCGTACCGCAGCTACCGCTGAGGCGTTGCAGAAGCCCGGTATGGAAACGCAGTGGGTTGGTGATAATATGCTATATAGGCTTAGTACCCCTGATGAGTTCCGCGCGCCTGTTTTGTTCTTATTGGGTGATGGGAGTAGTTTTATGACTGGGTCTGATTTGAGAGTTGATGGTGGACATTGCTCATGGTAATAATGTGGACATTACTACCGTAGTAATTTGAATCTGAAATACAATTTTTCCTCATTACAAAGCTATCTGAGAGTAGCTTTCTGTCATGTATTGTATGCCATTTTAGTTAGTGACTGCGATCAAAAAAGATTCACTATGCTCCAAGACAGCCGAAGCAGTCCCTGCTATGACAATTGAAGCGATTTGTTCTTTTGTATCAACATACTCATGTTCTAGTGGTCTATAACGGTCAAAATTTGCATTGAAACATGCCTGCACAACAATGGATGCAATGTTTCTTGTCTGGTTTCAGCATTGAAAGTTTCCCCGGATGGCTACAAGTCAACTCAGCCTTATCAGATCCCTTTGCAAATTCGCTCAATCCGCGCAAGCCATATTCCTACAAACCAAAGAATTTGTGACCAAGTTTATGGGACAATCGGTAATTGGAAATGTGCATCAGTCAAGGCCTACAATCAACTTGATTGAACTAGGGGACTAGAATGAAACTAGCCATGTGATCCTTTGAACAGAAAAAAGTACTATTCCATCATTGTTGTACTCAAAAAACTGTCTTGCTTCACCATCTCCGTCCATTTTTGTCGTGGTACGTATCAGTTGCGCGGATTCGAAAGTAGCGTTCCTCCGTCTTACTCGCTGAAACGAGGCCAAAGATCACAAAGAGAGTGTCGGTCCATTCTTCGGTAGCTTCGAGCTTGATCACCTGTAAGAACCCACTGATGTTCCTAGATACTGTTAGCTCGATATTGCATTATAAGCAGAACAGCGAGCGGCTTACATGTGGTTCGTTTTCCAGTCGTAGATGATCTTGGTAGTTCCGCAACTCATTGGAACATAAAGACTAGCATCAATTAGGCTCCTAATCCACATTAGTTTTATTCACATCAAGCGAATGTCCACAGAAAGCGAAGCCTAGACTTACTGATAAATAGACCGAAATTGGGCTCGAATTAGGTCTCGGGTAGCCAACGGGGCTGCCCAGAAGTCTTCCTCATCGAGGGACTCCCCGGGAACCTTTTGCCACACCAAATACATTAGGCAACCTTCTGGGACATTCGCCATCATGTTTTGTTTAGCGAGCTGATAGCCTAACAATTCGGGTACTGCGTGGCAGCCTGCTGTCTTGAACGCCTTAAGAGCAGTCAACTCTTTCGGTTCATAGGGGGCAACGGCTTGATTCTTCCGATCCTCAGGGTCATAATACTCAGATCCAGCAAAGGGGATCTGTTTGTAGACCCTCATGATCGCCAGCCTCTTGTCGTTGGCGGAGGAGCGACACTTAAAGGTCCCGATAGCGAGCGCTGGTGGCATACCCTTGACTGTACTGCTTGCATGAACGGGGGCAAAGACCTCTTTGGTCATTTCAGTCATTTCCCACGTCTCCTTCGCAGCGCCAGTAGAAGGTGGCGGCCATTCATCAACAGTGACTTTGGTGCCGAGGAGGCGCGTGAAGTACTTGGGAGTACTCATGGTGGGTAACAGGTACGTGACACAGAGAGTTAGGGCTGCAAATGGCACGAAAGGTGGGTGTTATGGGTGTTGATGTGAACAGGGTCACCGGAGCGGAAGGTGAAGGGGAAAGAAACAACACATGTAGGCAACATCCTGACGAAACCAATGTAGACAATGTGTCTGCCTGAGGCACCCCTCAAACTTTCGACAATTCACGAATTTTCGCTACATTAAGGGCGATAGCTTGTCTGCCGAGATCAGGAAAGACATCAATATAATTATTGATGCTAGAGTGGAGAAGATGAATTGGGCTTTCAGAGACAATGAAACGAACATCATGACTACTTTATGTTCGGACATTATTCGAGCCGATAGTTAAGGGAAGGCCTCTCGCAAGCACCTCGTAGTAAGCGACTCTTACATAAAGTGCCACCTATTTCGGCGATTCTATAAGAACATTTGATCTCAACGTTGAGGTCTGCAGAAATTTGGTCGCGTGATACAGAAAGTCGATGCCAGCCACGCTAGCGCCCATAACAATCACTTTAAAAGGGGAAGCATGAGGAACTTGCATGAGAGAAAAAATGATGCTGATTTCCTCTGCAGGTACTAAAGCAAGTTTGATAACATATACTAATTATTGACCGATCCACTCATCACGGGGGGTGAAGTTGTCTACAGGAGGTTGCTTAGCCGCTAGACTACTAAGATACATAAAGCACTCTCGAACAGATGGAGGCTCTTCTCCTCTAGCTTCATTAGAACCTACAAAGCTACTCTCTACAATTGGAGAGTACTCTATCACCCACTCGTTGCCGTTTGAAACCTGCCGGAGGAAGATAGTCTCACCATAGCTAGACATAAACCCATACATAACGCGAAGGTCTAACATATAGCCAATGCACTGACCCAACAAGCTGCTAAGCCACCGTTTGTCCTCAACACATTTCAGAAGGCTATGAGCACGAACCCAGGGCGTTTTTAGTTCTCCAATAGCTTTCAAATGATGGAAGGTCGTACGATTTGTCGAGATCAGTGCCACGTCGGGCACATGGCTGTATTCAGGGTAAATGGTCGAAATATCTGCAGCTTTAAAGTCGGCAAAAGCAATTTCAACCTCCTGGACATCCAAGACCGCTCCAACGACCTGTCCCACTTGCTGTTGGAAGCGGCCCTGGATTCCATGCTCATCACCAACAACAAAAAGCTCTGGATCCGTAGGCCTGCTCTTAAGGGCGGGCCGCAGGATCCTCCGGGACCACCCATACTCGGGTTCAAAGGCCTTGACATCATCGAAAAAATCTTTCCATGGGCTCAAATTGCCCAAGTATCTCTCTAGGTTTATAGTAGAGGTGGTGGTATGGTTTCCACCAACACACAGTGGTGGAAGGGCTTGTCGGAGACTAGCATGGCCTTGGAGCCGGCTCATCTTCAATGTTCTAATCAATCATTCGTTAGCATAGAACAATTGGGGTATCTTATAAGCTTTGGAAAGAACCCCAGTAACCTAAGCCTAGAGTCTAGTGTCTAGAGCCTGCATCCTTGTTTATGACATACCGGGGAGGATATTCTGAGTGACAACGAGAAGATAGAGTGTGGTGTGGCGCATAAGAGGAAATGCAGCAGTCTTTGGCTTCGCTGTGGGAATTATCGTGCGGATATTCAACGTGAAAAGAAGGAGGTAGGTCGATTAAGGGTGAAATTGCTCTACTGAGAAGAGAAGAGAGATGTGGTGGTGCGAGTGACTGCAGTTGAAGTAACAAAACAACGCAGTTCACAACATGAAGAGTCACAGAAACGCCAAACAAGCGAAGATTCAAAGGTGAGAGGAAATACCAGCGAGGGAAAAAAGATAAACAAACTGAGAAACCCAAAGGGTGCTCTCTTTTGGGCAGGCACCGACGTCCAACGTGTTTAAGCCCCAACCCGACAAAGACAAAGATTTATGGGTAGAGAACTCTCCTGCGGTTGATCCTTCTAATTCAATGAGTGTTTGTTCTTCGTATGAATCTGAGCTTTGGAAGAAAGCTGAGACCCAACTGCGACGAATGATCGATACTCGCATCCTTCTTCTCATCGTCCTGTTTCATCTCTTGAATTATTTGGACCGCAACTCCATTACCCAAGCCCGTTTGTATGGCCTTCAAGAAGATACTGGTGTCAAGGGTGCCGAATACCAGACGGCCATCTTGATCTTCTCGGCTGGATATATCTTGAGGCAAATTCCTTCATGACCAGCCCTTCCATCTTTTTGGTGAGCACTCTTTTTGATATTTGTCTTATTTGGTATCTTGCCGAGTCTTCCTATAGCCAGCATGTATTATTCTTTGGGCCATCGTGAGCGGATTCACATCCGCCGTTTACAACACACCAGGGCTGTTGATGTTGAGGTTTTGCCTTGGTTTCGTTGAAGCACCCTTCTTTCCGGGTGCAGTATACTACCTCAGCCCGCGAGTTATCCTCTCTAATCACATTGTATGGCTTAAGAAGACCAAGGCCACAACAACAGCCGGCAGCCATGATGCATATAAATGCGATATATGTGGAATCGGAAACAGTTCCAGATTTAGAGTGGAAGTTCAAGCCAAACGAAATCATTGAACCGATAAAACCGCCTAGGCTGTAGGCTTATGTTAACGAACTTTTCTTCTATAAGAGCTGTAGGAAAGAGAGGTCTAACAACTTACTTGAAGATGATCCAAAAAATACCGATCATTCTTCCCTGCTGCTGGGGTAGCGGATAGCCAGTCATAATTGAGCCTTGGGAGATCCAGAGCAGGGAAGCGCCAATCCCTAGAATTCCGCTGGCACCGATCACGAAGCCCTGGTTGCCGGTGTGCGTGTAAGCCAACAGCGATCCTGCATAAAGAACATAAGGTATGCCCCCAATAAAGATGGTCCACTTCGGTCCTAGAATATTGTTCACGATGGGGGCAATGAAGATGTTTCCTGCTGCGCTGATAGAGGCCAGGGCAATATGGCCCTTGGCTTGGGTTGTAGTGTCTAGCTGGCCACCTCTCCCAATGCCGGAGAGCGCATTATACATTCCAGGACATCTGTTGTCCACGTCAGACTGCTATAGACCCACTTATATATGTGGGATAGGATAGACCCAAACGCGACGAAGCTAACGACCACAATCTGCCAAAAAGGAGAGTTGTACCGGTCGAAGCAAATCTTTTGCGAAATTATATCGGTTTCGGCCATGATAGGTTCTTCCTCGATGGATGGAGAGATATCCTTGTCTTTTCTATCTTCATGTACCATCTTGACGGAAGAGTGGAGCTGTGTGGAGACTTTGAGTGGAGAGATACTGCTGTCAGTGTGAGAGCGGGGATCTTTAATTCCTTATATCGAGCACTAAGGTCCTCTAGAAGCAAGAAAGGGTTGAATACATCCCACGTAATGTACGGGATGGGATGGGGAAGCGGGTCGAGCGTCTGATAGCTTATCTTGCTACTGGTAGGCGTTTTGCGCATCTCAGCTTCATCCTGTACTATGCGATAAATCAATATTCTAAGCGTGGCTATGTGGGATGTATATGACCATGTACTGTGGGGATTCAGATAGAAATTTGTACTCTAAGAGTTTAGAGATATAGTCAATAGCCGACGTAATCTCATCCCGCTATAAATTTCTATGTGCCTGGTAGCCTGAAATTTTTGTATATTTCAGGCAATAAAGTATGCTGGTGCAATTTGCCTGAGTGACTGATGTAACTGATATCATTGAATCGTGGGAACAAGCTATCTCAGCACAATTTAAGGCATGATGAACCCAAAACAAGGATTTCGAGACACAATTCGTCTCAGACATCCGTCTGGTTCAATTCAAGGTGCCAAGAGATATTTCTAGAGACTGACGGCGTGTGGAAGACAAATGTATCTGGACACCACCACACAAGCTGTAGCGAAACAAGAAATCCGTTTCGTTTGTGTGGAGAGAGGAAATGCCGTCAAACCCTTTGCTGTTCCCTCTGGGGGCTGCATCTTTGTGAAGCTGAATCAAATTCCACATAGCCTTGCCGCCTCTGGCCTGTCGCAGTGCACAATAGCTAGGAAGTATCTCAATGGCTAGTTTCCGATAAAGGAGGAGACTTTACGCTCCACAGAGCATTCTAAACTCTAGAGTTTTGGCTCGGAACGTATGAACGATAATGTCTGAGAGGAACAGTCTTTGACAGATACCCTGTCTTTTGTAATCTTCGGGCTACATAGCTTGTGGAATATATTGTTAAATGGAATAGATACACTGAAGTTAGCTATACTCCTTCTAGTTACGGCGCTGGGAAAAAATCCTCTTTGAATATTCCTTAAGTCCCAAAGATGAGCGCAATGTATTTCTTCCTTCCAATGATATGTCCATACACCCGACTACATGGGTTAATGTCATAGAAAAGACAAACATAACTGGATCTTAGTACCAGTGAATCACATCATTGAATATAAAATATTATTTCAGTTGGAACTACCCAGTGAACTCATGTTTCGCATACCCCCGAGCATCCCCAGGATGATACTTGAACATATGTCCGCCCTCATCATTGGGCTCTGGATTGGCAGACCGATCTTTCCCACTGGCCATGAACTGATTAACTCCTCCCCATGTGGTGCAGGCTGGGTTCTTGGCGGTCACCACGATATCTTTCAGGTGCTTGCCTTCCGGGCTGAAAACCATAATTCGATGCGATGTGAACAGCTATCCAAAGATTTCCCTCAGAGCTACCAATTATCAGTAGCTGGATTGTGCTGTAATTGGCTTGCTTCAAAACAAGTGGCTCCCCGTACGATGAGCGTCTATCGACAAGAAGTCGTTTGTTCGAGATATTACCCGTTTCCAAGTCAAAGTCGAATGCGAAGACCACCATCGCAACCGAGTCATTGAAGTACACTGCCGCCGTTAGCGAACTAGTCTCGCCTTCTCAATCATCCCCAAGGTTGAAAGCAGCAAGACACCTACTGGTCGTGTTATCTGGACTCCATGCAAGCCCATTCCCGCACACCACTCCCTCGGGAATCATCAGGTGCAGGGTACCATCCGGATCGTACCTCCATAGTCGGCCCCGCAGAGTTCCATAGCTAGCCGGAAGTTGGTTAGGTTCAAATGCCATCGCCCGCTTATCGATCTCAGCCAGCCAAAACCGGCCCTTTGCGTCGATGCCGCCATCATTGAAGCGGAGCTCATCCCGTTGGTCGGTGGGGATGATTTCTTTGACGACCTCGAACTGGTCCGTCTCCTCGTCCAAGAAACATACTCCTTGGTAGTAGGCGGCAATGTAACTGCCGGGTCGATTTTTGCGGAAGAACGCCACTGTCACGCTGTCTTCGAGGGGAAGGACACGCGCCTCTCCAATGGCGTCGCTTGTGTGAGGGTCCACTTTGAGAATGCTTAGCTCTGGGGGCTCGGAGAGACAGTCTACCCAGTGCAGGGTCGAGTCGCTAGCTCGATAGATCGGGCTTTCACCGAGGACCATCAGCTTGGGGCAGTAATACCAGGGCTTTCCGCCATCGATCGATTCGAGCGGCTCGGTCATTTTGTCTATCTTGCTTTTTGGAGTCGAAAAAGCATCTCAAAGATGGCTTATCTACTGATACTTTGTATCATAGTCTTCCGGCAGCAGAGTCTCCGCATATGCCATATATCCCACGACTTGCATGGGATAATAAGAAATCCACAGTGGGTGCAATATGCAACAATGATCCCTGCCCATATATCTCGGCAAACGCTCTCGTCAAATGAAAGAGACTAATTGCTTACCAGGAAGGGGGCTAACTGACTACCCCGCGGGCTTGAAGCGCCAATCTAAATCGATTGCCGACGCTATCCCCTCACCATAGATACTACTGAAAGAAAGCTCCTCCAAAGACAGAGACATTCTTTCTTCTGGATTTCCATTCAAGCATAAGCGTCCATCGCCATGTCAAAAATTTTCTTCATCACGGGCGCGGGAATATGCATCACGTGTTCGCGATAGGTCTGTTTGGAACCATCACCTGACTCAACATATTGCGCACCTCGAATAGGCCAGTATCAACTTTTTCTCAATTCATCGTCACCAGGTCGATTGAGTAACCATCTCATAATCCCGGCCATTTATTGATTTTTATCTTGGATGCAATTGAGCAACATAACCCTCGTCTCCCCGCCTGTCAATTTTGTCACACCAGAAAATCAAGTGTGACAATTCTCGACCCAAGTGCGAACCATGTACTAAGCATAGCGAGGAATGCGTGACTCTTTCTGTCGATGAGTTCGATTCAGTGGCGAGAGGGTGTAGTCCTTCCTTCTTCCTCATATAAACTTCATGTTATATTGCTTATATATTGGTGCTTTAAATAGATATATTGGTGATCTAGAAGAACAGATCAAAGGATTTGAGGGTCAGTTGACTGCAACGAGATCAGAAATTGCATCCATTTTGCCAGTGCCATCGACTGAGAAATCTTCAGATACGCAAGATCACAGAAGTGACAGCCCTTTTGAAAATTGCCAGTCCAATAAACAGGATACCACACAGTCTCCAAATTTCGTCGAAGGGGGTGGAATCAGGTTCGTGGATTTAATGTTCTTCGAAGAACCAATGTTGACTGTAAAACTTTTAGCTTGATAGATCCATCTTGGCGAGGACACGACCCAGATTTGCTACAAAATCTATCTAAGTTCTCTGGTCCCGCTAAGGCTGGGGTCAGACCTAATCCACTACCGTCAGCTACAGAGGCTCGAATCTTGTTCGACAAGTAGTAAGTTGTCACTTGCATGCACAAAATATCATGATAAAAAGTGATTCCTGACTGACTGCGGCAGACTGAACGGATATCATATTCAGAGTCCAATTCTCCTTCGAAGTGATATTCAACCACTCTATCATTACATGTTCCCTATTACAGACACAGATGAACCGCCGGTGAGATATCACAATATCTCATCTCACAGCCGATTTCGCACTTTCATGATACTCTCCATTGCCTCTGTTCTTCTCTATCGCAGGGGTGATCATCCACATCATCCTTATGGCTATTTCTTGTCAGCCATGCAGCATTTCGATGACAGTTTGCTCTCCAGGGGACTTGGCTCCATCCAGGATCTTTTATTAGTTGGGCGATTTGGCATTTATCATCACGTAGGTAAGCAGTCGCCTTTAAAGGTGCTCCTCTGCGTCTTTGGCGCTTAGACTCATTAGTCGCTAACAATACATGTCTCTTACAAGGCATTTCCATCCGGGAAATAACAAGACTATGCATGCGCATGTTTATCGAGCAAAATCTACACAAGCCCCCACTAATTTCCCAGAACATCAGTTTATTGCAAGAACAACTCCAGCGACGAGTGTTCTGGGAAAGTTACATGATCGACCGTTACAGCTCCATTACTTTGGATCGTCCTTTTGCCGTGACAGACAAAGCCATTCAGATTGGGTTCCCCGCTAATGCAAATGATGATGAGCTTGAATCCGCAGAGGGATCAGGCGCATTTACCGACCTGAACTCATTTTGTGCTGTATCTTCTTTGACGGCTGTGGCAGCGGTCACGGCGCGGACCACATAAATTTCTGTATTCTTCGCTTTCGTTCGTCTTCGGCAAATGAGTTTGAAGATACATACTACCTTCCGAGAGAAGAGGATGGTTGGTCACGACAACAATCCCATCATAGCTAGAGGGGCAGTCTATGCCAAATTGGATGCATTGCTCAGCGAATTACAAGGATGGCGCAGGTATGCGCTTATTTTCGAAAATTCATCATGTCTTTATGAGATGAAAGAATGGTACGACCTCTTATGTCTAAGGGAAAGACTCCAACTGGCTCGGAAGGTTTGAGACCTTGTTCCGAAGATAAACAACACACCGCCAAAAGACCTCGTGGTCCTCTGCTTACATTGTGCAGTCAATGCTATCACGCTTTTCTGCCAGCTTTTTCAGAGCAAGAAAATCACTTTCACCCGGAGCTATTTCCAGATGATGTTTACTGGTGGTCTATCTATCATTTTTGTCTCTCTGTTGTGAAGGAACATGACCTAGAAACCATCCGTGAAGCAATCTGTGCCATCACGCACGGTGAGACTGTATTGAAACAAATGGGTGAAGAAATGCCGGATGCAAAGAGGGATGTTGCCGTCTACGAAGCCCTACGTGACAATGTACTTCGCAAGTACAATCGCCGTTTCCAGGAAGCCCTTTCTTTAGAAGGTTCGAAACCTCTCCATTCTGGCAGACATGATCCAAGCATGCTTGGTTCTTCTATCTCCTCATCATCACTATCAAATGAGCAGCTTCATCAACACCATGATTCTGCCTTCCTTGGTATCCCGGGCTCATATACTAGTGTTCACGATGCTATCACTCAATATCCTAATGCTGAGATAAACCCTTCTACATCGGATGCTACTACTTTTACTTGGGACCTCTGCAACGACGATACTCTATGGAATATGGAAGCTGGACTAAATGAGTATGCTTACGGAGATCCGCCTGCTACACTGTATTCAGACGATCCATTTGACCTACACATGTTCCAATAACCATGGCTGAAAGAAGAAATAAATAATATTTTATCCATAGTACATTGAATTCAAACAAACAAACCAAAGCCACATTCTAGTTCTTAACCTTCTGCAACTTCCGACTAACGTCTGCATAGTTCTTGGTGATCTGCTTCATACCACTCTGCAAAATAGCCCCATCAGCACCACTAAGCGACCAAGTAGCACCTAACGAGAACCACCTCTCCAAAAGATCAAGTCTCCCCCCAATACCCCCAATACCAACAAGGTTTCCCAACCTTCCTCCCAGCCTCAAGAACCCTAACAACAGACTCCAAATGCCTCTCATCGTCATACAGTCCCGGACTCCCAAGATCAGCACAAGGATCATTAGACCTAACAAGAACCCCATCAACTCCCTCAATCCCCAATATGTCCTCCGCAAGCTCCACAGCCCCAGGCGTTTCAATCATAGGAATCAACATAGTCCCCACATTAAGAATTCTATTCTGCACAGCAATAGGAACAGTCGCAAATTCCAACACAGGCTGATTATTCGTGCAATGCCGCGCACCCAGCGGCGCATACTTCGCACAGCGCACGAGATCCTTCACTTCCTGCACATTTTCAACATGAGGAATGACGACGGCCGCCGCGCCCGCGTCTAGGATGCGACTTATGTGCCAGTGCGATTTTGAGGGCGCGCGCACAACCGCTGAGATGCCCACGTAGTTGCAGGCGAGGATTAGCTGGCCGACGGAGTGTAGGTCTAGCGTGGAGTGTTCCATGTCGATGAACATGCCGTGGAAGCCGGCCATCTTGGTCATCATTGCTATTTCGTTGGTGGTTATGTGTTTTATGGAGATTAGGGGGTGTTATTTCTCCGGGAAGGATGCGGGTTTGGAAGGGGTTTTGGAGGGTTGGTGTTGGTGAGTCTTGGATTGAGCCCATTTTGGCGGTGGTTTCTGGAATGGAAGGAAGGGTTTGGTGGAGTGGAGGACTGTTTGGATTCTTTGAGCTTTGGAATTGATGTTGATTTGATATTGTAGATGGTCTATTTATCTACTTGTGTTGCTAGGTGCTGTTGCGGTAAATGTCCGATGCGTCGACGGCGGATTTCCGACATAGTTTCAGGGTGGGGACTGCTTAGGTATGTACGGCATAGACAATTTCCAAGGCTTACCGGTAGTGCTTCTAGGGTTACTGATACGGTTTGCTATGCTAGAAATTGATAATGAGTAAGGTAGTGTTCAGTAAAGCAGATTGATATCAAAACAATACCCCCGCGTCAAGGCGCATGCATGGTCGAGGGATTGGCATGCATGCGACAACTTAATTCAGAATTTGGCAATTGGCAATCGGGCAGTAGTAGTTGCTGTGGCTGAAGACCTAGAATTGATAATTATGCTGGTCTCATGTTCATCCACCAATATTGCGTGAGGCAACTTTGCCTTGCGTGGTTCCGATATGATCTCATCTACATCAAGCCCTTGCTTTCGTGGCAATTGTGACCTAATCTACCGAGACATTGATCAATGATTCTGAATCAGCATGGCAATGCCAGCCGATCATTCATTAGTTAATTCTCTATGCAGTAGCCATTAAGTAGTCTCGCAAGTAACTTTTGCGGCGCCAGAAAAATAACACCTCATCACTTTATCCAACAAACCCTCCAATTATGATGTACATGTCACATATAACACATCGGGGCGTGTCTAACAGCAGCTCCCTGTAACCGAATCCGAAAGTGTTAAGATAATTTACAGCTTGAACTGCATCAAGTTGCCGATCATCTCGCGGGCAGTGATGCGCGAGGTAGCCCACAAGGTAGGGAAGTCCAGGGTACTGGAGAAGGTATCGGCATAGCCGAAGAACAGCATGGGAGGGATCCAGCCACGGGCGTACTCGAGCGCGAAGCAAGAAGCGTCCATCTTGTACTGCTTGACCTCGCCGCGGACTAGGTGGTGCACGCTACCGGCCGGGTAGACCTCGGGCTTGAACTCGCCGGGGACGTAGGCTAGCTGAGTGCCCTGGAGGATGTTGAAGTAGTCGTCGGCGGTGTGGCGGCCGGTGTGGCCCTCGGTGCCGATGGCGGTACCTAGGAAAGGAAGAGAGGTTAGAAAGGGGAAACGGTGGAGAGGAAGCTCAATGCGGATGGGATACTCACCGAAGATAATCAGGTACTCAGTAATACTGGCGTGGATCACGTACATGGCGCCCATAGCACCGCCGGCGTTGTTGAACACCCACTCCTCATCGGTGTTGATGTAGTTGGGGCCGACCTTCTGCTCGAGCTCGGCAACAATGAAGTTGACGATGGAGCGAGTGTCGTCGCCGTGGGCGCTGATGGCACGCTGGGAGAGATCGTGCAGATGCTCGGGTTCAAAGACGTAGAATTGCTCGAGGCGCGCGTCGAGGTAGCGGTAGACGGCGGAGAAGAGCGCCAGGAAGATGGCGAGGAAGCTGAGGGTCTTCAGAGAGAAGCAGCGGCAGCCACAGCCGGAGCTGGAGCTGGAGCTGGAGGATTTGGAGGATTTGGAGGGCATCTTGTGTGTTGGTATGGTCCTGGGGAAAGGAAGAGGCAAACATTTAAATTGAATTTTGGGCCCCTGGCGAAAACCCCGGAGTTCCACCCGTGGGGCGATCAAAGCACTCAGTTCATGCTGTTTATTTATTGGGTTATTGCTCTACTATTAGAGACGCAGTATCTCTTCAATTAAATATTCCTCGACTCCCGACCCTCTACATGCTCATACATACAAAATAGTCTTTATAATTTTTATGTTTGGTTGTGTCTGAGTCTGTTTGTTGTGTTTGCACTACTCCTGCTGAGTCAGCAACAGGCCATCCGGATCGTCGCAATCCGAATCACCGACTCCTCTATTGGCCAATTACTCGATCTATGTGCCTTCATCATTGCCGATATCAGTTGTTTGCCAGGGCTACCCGAGGTTTTTGTATGTGAATCAGAGCAGCAACCATGCGAATCCCAAGGACAGAGCCGCAATATACTGGCGAAATTCCAATGGCAGTATCACGGAGAAACAGCATTGTATGGCCTGTGCATGAGAATCTACATGATCTCTCAAACAACTCTCTTACTATTTCGTCTTGTTGAGACCAATGAAAACAACTGTACAGCCAAATCGTTTTGGAAAGAAAAGCATCAATTGACTACCCGAGGCATTGAAATCGTTACTATTGAAAGCGGCACATAAGTCGGCATAGAACACCAAAGATTTAGGAACGACCAACATCTTTTGTGATTTACTGTTTATTGAATGCGCTTTGTGGTTGATATCTTCTGGCATTTCTCTTGGCGCATATATATTGAGATCACTTTCAAATTACTGTGGTCTCCGGTTATACTGAATGTTCGCAGAGCACACATATATATACTTCAACTCGACATCCGTTGGCCATGTCGATCATCGCCCATTACAAAGCGGCTAGTTTTCCGTTCCATTTAACAGTGAATCACAGTTTACACGAGTCTGAGTATTATGGAGCATATTCTCCTAGTCTTTCGCGTTGCGCCAGTTTGCGGGGTACAGATCCCCGAAGACCATGGAGAAATATTGACGACGTGGCTGGCTCGGCGACGACCTTCCGCCAATCCCTTGCAGAATGACTATTTACAGGACTGCAACTTGAATTCTGCATCAGTTCTTCACACTGGCACTGGTGAACTTGCTGGGACCGCGAGCTCCACAGTGAAAACACGAAACCCCTATTCCTCGGAGAATTGTCGCAAATACTGCAACCGTTAGATTAGTCTGGATCAGCTTCAAGAATTGCGGATCCAGTTCTGCTACGAAATGCAATTTGATCGAATTCTAGAAGCCGCAGCCGAATTGCCCGCTATCCTCCACCGTCGTCTCAGATTAACCCGGAGATCTTCCCCAAACGATCTCGTCTCCTTTCCACGCCAGTCGTGGAAAATTATCTGAGCTTTAAGGATATGAGGAATGTGGCTGCGGCGATCCTTTTCGACAAGCCCAGCTGATAGGCAGGATAAAGCATCCCGAAACGCAAGAGCTGGGGTGAACAGCAAGCCTCAAGCCTGATTTTATCCGTGTGGAGTCCGGAGCAGAATAAGATGTCAAAATGTGAGACAGGACCACTCCGTGATCTATACGGAACGTGAG
This sequence comes from Penicillium antarcticum, assembly GCF_028974205.1. Lineage (NCBI taxonomy): Eukaryota > Fungi > Ascomycota > Eurotiomycetes > Eurotiales > Aspergillaceae > Penicillium > Penicillium antarcticum. The sequence goes on from NW_026695302.1 coordinate 608,039, forward strand.
CCCACGAAGTCCCATCGGACGAACTTCCGCTTGAGAAGAAGGGGCCATGTATAAAACAGCCAGACCCCTTCAATGGACAACGCTTGTTCAACTCCCTTCTCTACACCGATAATCACTCATTCATTTCTTTCGACCAACTCCTTTTCAACATGAGGTCCTTCGCTCCTCTTTCGCTCCTTACCATGGCGCTGGCCGCCGTGGGCGACACCGCTGCCGTCCCAACCAAGACTCTCAACCGTCGCTCCGACTTCTGTGACCAGTGGGGTTCCACCACCACCGGTAGCTATATCGTCTACAACAACCTCTGGGGCCAGAGCTATGATACCTCCGGCAAGCAATGCACCGGTGTTGACTCGCTGAGCGGCAGCACCATCGCCTGGCACACCTCTTGGTCGTGGGCCGGCACCTCCAACCAGGTCAAGAGCTACGCCAACGTTGCTCTGCAGTTCACCGCTAGGAAGCTGAGCGCTGTCAAGAGCATCAAGTCCAACTGGAAGTGGAGGTATGCAGAACCTATGTACAAGCATCAGACTCAAATCGAACAAACCGGCTAACATCGTCAAAAGCTCCACCAACACTAACGTCGTCGCCGACATCGCCTACGACATGTTCCTGAGCTCCACCGCGGACGGCGACGAGGAGTACGAGATCATGGTCTGGCTCGCTGCCCTGGGCGGCGCTGGCCCCATCTCCTCCACCGGCTCTGCTATCGCCACTGTCACCATCAACGGTGTCTCCTGGAAGCTCTACAAGGGCCCCAACGGCAGCATGACCGTCTACAGCTTTGTCGCTTCCTCCACCGTTACCAATTTTTCCGGTGACATGCTTGACTTCTTCACCTACCTTGAGAACAACCAGGGCCTCAGCTCTAGCTTGTACCTCACTCACGTTCAGGCTGGTACCGAGCCTTTCACTGGCACCTCTGATCTCACTGTTTCCTCTTACTCTGCTGTTGTTGCGTAAGTGATGGGATCCTGGATACTTCGGGTTGAGTGAAGATTGTATAGTTTATACTAGTTGGGTGGTTTAGCCCTTCTCAATCAATACCTGTTCATAATTATCATTTTGAAACTGGAATCATTCCTAGTAGTCGCATCTTCATTTAATACCCAAAGGCCACTTATGGCTTTGTGGAAGTAGGCGCAAGTCTTCAGACCACGCTAAATGCCCCATGACAGACATCGCAACGGTCATAGCATCATCTGTACAACCATCCGCTTGACCGAAGCGCACTCTTGTAGTTCGTTGTTAAATGGAGAAACCCAGGACTCTCTTTGGTCATGGATAATACAGTTCGTCTTTTGTGATCATCTGACATCATTAACCCATGATCATCGGGATCTTGAATCAGGAAGAAATGGAAAAAAGTCACAGAGCGATCGGTGATTTTCGCCAGACAAATCTGCTCAATAGTGTGACCCAGATTCTAGTCATAAAGAAAGCAAAATATGTATTAGCCATTTAGTAGGAAGCCATCTAGAAGCCATGCAGCAGAGTAAAGCGGAACGGCTTCCACCCACCCGCCTTCCCGCCAGCGTTACAACCCAGAACCACATCTCAGGGTCACCTTAAACATCTTCTAACCGCCGGACGAACGTCCACGTCACAGCTGAAACAAGCTGTTCATGAAACATCGTTTCATGCGCATAGCCTCTCCACAATCTGACGACTGCCCATTGAAAGACACTCCCAACCAACCGAATGACACACAAAACAACAACATGGAATCCAGCGAGACGCCCAAATCCTGGAACAAGCATTTCATATACTAAAGACTCAACTGTGCGGGAGCTAGTGCGAAGATCAAGAACCCGCCGTCGCGCCCATTCCATATCTAAGAATAACAACCATACCATGCATGCCTTCTATCAATAGAATAAACCCCATCTCTAACCGCCATCTAAATTAGCAACAGTAAAAGAACGTCACAGCAAGCGCTATGTGCTGAAACCGTGTAAGCGCTGGCGGAGGGGGAAGGACGGGCGCTTATATACATGCAGTGATGGCGAACCCTGGAACAAGAGAAGCACGGAGTATAGTAAGTATCTTTTTTTAGACTCGAGCACACCACAGCACTGTACTCCATACAGTGGTTCTGCTTCTGCATGCACACGGAACATTGCATTGCATGCATGGACCGCAGCCTCGGACACGAATGGATACAGACATGGAACTAGACAGTTGTATGCATACTACAGCACGGTACATACTTGCCAGGGTCGGGGAGAAAATCAAAACCAAATTCAAATCGAACATCATTGAAAATTTGAACCAGGCTGGGACGATCAGACGCGATACATCCAACGCCACCCTTCACTCCCGATCCGAGAAAACGAAACTCAACCCGTGAATGGCTGAAGGGGATGATATCAGAGGATTCACGAACGCGAATATGTGACTCCCCTCATGCGAGGTGCAAAGACTATTATTCTTCATCCTTCTTCTCCCCGTCTCCCCTCTTCTCCTGGGGGGGTCATCTGGTATGTTCGGGATGCCCCTCGAACACGCTAACTCGTGGCGCGGGCGTGACAGGGGGTCATTTGGTATGGGGGAGCCTACTCCGTTTGCCTATGCCTGTGCCTGTAGGTACCTGTACAGTACTGTAGGAAGGGAAAGTTGACAGGGATCGTGGCGTGTCTTGCCCCATGCCAGGCACGGATGTGGGCGAATCATGCTACGGTTAGGCATTAGGGGGTGTCGTTAGGTCGGATTGCCACGGTCGGCAACTGACATGTATTGGGCACTAATGTGAGAGAGACTACTGTGAATAGATAGATAGAATAAAACAGAGTAGAAAAGTGAATACATGGTGCTGTACTATTGACAGTAGAGATCTATAGTTGCTTGATCGGGTGATCAAGGTTGGAGGATCCATGGATCGAAGTGTTAGCGGCAATCTATTTCCATGGATTGTAAGTATAGACTTATCGCATCCCCCCGCGTCTCGCGCAATGATGAGACGGTCGCGAGTTTCATGACGGGGCTGGTGAATAATTGGAGCCCTGGCCACGCCCCGGGAGATCCCCCTGATACGTTCGCCTACTATATTTTTTTAGTTCTTTTTTTTTTTTCAGTACTTTTTCACACATGAAATAGGAAATGGAAAATCCTGTAGTGCGTAACAGTACAGACAAATTAATTCGGTCGTACAAAGTCCAGAATCCATAGTACTCCGGTAGAGTAGAGTTGTGAAACTAGGGATACAGACAATAGTCTATCAAGTATTCTCCACCACATTCCGCGACAAATCATTTGCTTAGACTCCGCGCGCGAAAGGTTCGAGCATCTCAGATCCAACTATGCAGGTCCGCTCTGGCTATTCTCTGACCCCTGTGCTTGGCCTACTCTCCTCCAGGGTCTCTGACTGGACGAAAGTCCTTGCAGCTGGAAATCCATCTCCCCCTCCCGCCCCTCTGGCGCATACCAGATGCTATATCTAGAGGTATTCCCTCGGATTCTTCACGGGGCTCATCCACATGCTCAACGTCGTCACCCATCCTTCCTTTCCTTTTTCTTTGCTGCTTTCCCTCGCTCTCTCGGAAATCGTTGTCTCTCCTCAGACGCATCTTTTTCGATCTATTGCTATAAATTGTGGAAATTGTCTCGAATAAATTCTCCGGGTCTCACTTTTCTGGAGAAGCTCAGTTAGGGCTATCGATAAAGAGGGTTGACACGACAACCCCAACTATCCTTACAGCAACATTCCTTCACTCAAGAACTACTTCATTGTCAAGTTATCCTGCTGGCCAGGAATTTGAAAGCGATCCAGCTTCATATTACTTCAATTTTGCTTTTGTTGTTTCTGTTTCTGTTTTTTCGCCTTTGTGCTTGAACCTCTTCTCATCTATACCCATTACATTGTCATTGTCATTTCTCTTTTCGAACAAAGAATCTCTCCCGAGACAAGTTGTCTCTGTCTGGATTTCCCTATTTCGGTCTGCAGTCTGCCGCCATATTTAATCATACCAGCTCGACCGTCGCACTCACATATACAATGGACTCCTTGTCGCTCAACAGAGCGGCTCTCGACGAGTTTGTCACTCAGCGAGTGACACGGGAAATGGTGACGCACCTGGCCCAGCAAGCAGCTCAGGTCATTCGCTGTGAAGCCCATGTGACCAACACTGTCAGCCAGCATGGCCAACCTACGCCGCCATCCACTCCTCCCATGGAAGCTTCCGACCTGCCTGCCCTTCCTTCAATCGAACAATTCATCGCCTCACTCGTCGCCCGCTCCCAGGTTCAGGTGCCCACTTTGATGAGCTCCCTGGTATACCTCGGTCGCCTTCGTGCCCGTCTCCCCCCGGTTGCCAAGGGCATGCGCTGCACCGTCCACCGCATCTTCCTCGCCTCGCTCATCCTCGCCGCTAAGAACTTGAATGACTCAAGCCCCAAGAACAAGCATTGGGCCCGATACACCGTGGTGAAGGGATTCGAGGGCTTCGGCTTCTCTCTGCCAGAAGTCAACCTGATGGAACGCCAACTTCTCTTCCTCCTCGACTGGGATACCCGGGTCACCGAAGAGGACCTTCTCACCTACCTCGAACCCTTCCTTGCTCCTCACCGCCAGCGTCTCATTGCCCTCGAGCGTGAGCGCAAGTCCGAAGAGGAGCACATCCGCAAGCAACAACAACAGCAACAACAACACCGCGAATGGTAAGCCCTAGCAAGATATGACAGCTTCCTCAGATAACACTTTGCTAACCCAAAACCCAGGCGTCGTCTTCACGCATCAGCGGATCTGCTGGCCAGCCGCCTCCGTCGCCAAAAGCTCGAAAGCCGTGGTGAGAGCCGCCGTGCAAATGATAACTCTCTCCGCCGTCTACCAAGCCATGTCTCCTGTCCGAGCATACACAACGCCCACAATGCACAGGTCTCCGCCGAACACGATCGTTATAACCCCTACCACCGCCAGCGTGCATCACCCAGCCGCCTTAACCGTTCCATCTCCCCACCCTCGGTTCGCGATGTGCCGGCTCTCTCCCACGCCGAGACCTTCAACTCTCTCTGCTCGCGTTCCTCCAGTCTGGCCCCAAGCTCAAGGGGAACACCCACAAGCATCAGCACCGTCTCTTCACACGGTGGTGCCGACGATGTGATGCTCACAGACCTCAGCCGCAGCCCATCGTGCGCCTCAACCCTGAACTACAGCTACGTCAACGTTGCTCCCATCGAACCTAAGCACAAGCACTTCGAGCCCCTCCGCCAGCCCAGCAAGAAGATGAAGGTCAACGGCCACACGCACGGTGGTGGTCTCGTTGCCCGCTTCCTCGCCTCCGCCACTGGCAATTACATGAACGGCCGCGTCGGTCGATCTCACTAAATCAAGCTGGCCTTGATTCACTTTTCGTATTTCTCTCTATCTACAATATCTCGACCTAATCGCCGATGGATTTGTGCATCCCTGCATCTTTCCCGCTCAGCATCTTATTGCTTTTATTTACTTTCTCTCTACCTATTTGCGCTTCAAAAGCATTCACCCCGTCGATACGCCTTGTGCCAATACCCTTCGCTCACATTGGTTTTCATTTGATGTTTCCTGTACCGCCTTTTCGTGTGTTTCATTCCCTTTCCTTACCCAAATGAGATGGATGGGATGATCTCGCTATTTCCTTTTCCTGTCTCTTTTCTATTCTCTTCCTTTTCTCTCTATAACACTCGTTACATTGCATTGCCTCGGGATCGGTAAGGCGTTCATGTTCATGCTCATGTGTCCGGTCTCTCTTTTCAACGGGCGTCTCATCTATGTCGCTTATTGTTTCATTATGGTTATCTCATGGATGGTTTCTTCCAATACGTGGATCGGGTGTTTGTCCTTGTTGTTTGCCCTCCAGACTAGAACCTGCTTTATGTATCTTATGGATGTACTTATCTTCTCTGTTTGTATGTCCAGTATGATGGACGAACTGATAATGATACTCTTACTCAAATTTCACTTGCCTCAACATGTAGATGTGTAGTATCCAGTATCCTATCAACACTGACTACAGCTCATATCCCCTCGCCATACTAAGAAAGTACACCTCACCCCTTCCAACCCCTCAAACCCTCCCTTTGCCTTCATCCCTGCCCCTAAAAAACTCCCCGATCATCCTCCCAGGCTCAGTCCCCCCATTCCCATTGACATCCCCATTCCCGCCCCCTTCCTGCCCAAACGCCTCGACGCCGGCCATAATGCCCTGTTCAAGGGAAAGGCTCTCCCACCTCGAAATCAGCGCCTTCTGCCTGCGCACAGCAAGCGGCCCGTTCTTCTCCAACATTCCCACCCACTCCTCAACAACAATATCCAATTCACAATCTTCAACAACCTTCTCAACAAGACCCCATTTCAACGCTTCATCCGCTGATATAGTATCACCCAGCAAAAGTAGACGTCTCGTCCGACCCCAGCCTATCAAACCTGGTAGAAGGGCCGCTTCAACAACGGAGGGAATCCCAAGATGAACCTAATAGTCCCATATTAATACCAGTCAACTTAATCTCTCTACCCAATGAGAAAAACAGAATTAAAAAAAGAACAGTACAAACCTCCGGCATCCCAAAAGCAGCCCCCCGCCTACAAACCCGAAAATCACAAGCCGCAGCAACCTCCAACCTAGCCCCAAATGCAAACCCATTCACACGCGCAATAACAGGAACCGGACACTTCCTCAATGCATCACAGGCGAGATGGACCTTGGATATGAACATCCGCGCTGAAGCCGGTGATTCCAGCGCGGATATTTCCCGAAGGTCTGCACCGCCGATGAAGGATTTGGGTCCTGCGCCTGTGAGGATGATGGCGAGGAGGTCTTTGTTTTCTTTTGTTATTTGGCTTATCGTTGTTCTGAGTTGGGATAGGAGGGCGCTGTTAAGGGCGTTTTGCTTTGTGGGTCTTGTTATTGTAATTTGCGCTAGGGTGCTTGTGCCTGTGCCGGTTTTTGCGACGGGTTAGGGTTGTTAGGATTTTGGAGGTCATTTTTGCATATAGTGAAAAGTTGTGGCTTTCGGGAATTTTTTTCTTTCTTTTTGCTTCTTTAGTAGTTTCTCAAGACCGAGGATGTCCGAGGTTGAGTGCGGGGAGGGTTGTTGTATAGTTCCGAGGGTGGTAATGTTGAGGATATGATAGCAGAGAAAGGTAAAAGGACAACGGTATTGAACAGTCTGATGGTATGAAATTTGGAATGGGAATCGCTTTTGTGCTATGAACATGCATTGACTTCATTCATTTGGGAATTTCCTCTTTGGGAGGAAAGTATATGCCACAACAGCACTCAGAGCAGACGACGAAGCTGTAAGCGGTTAGCATCGAATAGTTTATCAAGAAATGAGCAAATTACCAATAACGCAGTTCATCGTATAGTACCCAAATTTCTGATTGAGTACCCCGGCCAGGACGGGTCCAACACAAGATCCTAAAATAAACGAGACACCAGAAAGAGCAATGGCACGCGCCTTACCACCACCAGGACCAAATGCCCCGGGATGTTCCTTCTGTAGCTCCTTGGCTGCCATGGTAGCTTCAATGCTTCCAGCCGCATTCAAGAAGGCAGAGTTAGTTCCAATCAAGATCATAGCAAGCACATACAGAGCAGGTCCCCGGTCTTTAGTATCCGCCCATCGAAACAGCCCACTGCCTGGAATACCCAAAAGCCAGAGAAACGGAGTCAGCGCGCTAAATCCATAAAAGGTTGGTATCCGTGTTCCTATCCGGTCTTTCAGCCAACCCACGAAGGGAGACATTAGGAGACGGGGGAATTGGAGAGCTGCAAACATCAGTCCGGATTCCAGTCCACCCCATTTGAATTTGTCTCGGACATGTAGTGGGACTGTGGCGTTGAATGTTGTGAATATGACGCCGAACATAAAGGAGCACCATAGGCCGGCGATGTAGTTGCGTTTTCTGAAAAGACACTTGTAAAAGTTTGGTGCTGCTTGAGGAGAATCTTGGGGCTTATGGCTTTCATAACGGTCGGGGATGCGCTGGGACGAAAGGAGGGGTGAGTTCTCTGATGGTGAGTCTTGTTTGACAACAGGGTCTTCAGTAGTGTCTTCAAAGTAACATGTTAGTATTCCATGTGCATTTGAAAATTGGCTGGAGTATACCTATTTTCTCAACAGTGGCTGTTTCCACCATCAACAGACGAAAAGCGATATCCACTGCGATGATCGCAAAGGCCAAGGTCCATGCCATCCAGTACCCTGCTAGTTGGAACAACAAACCAGCTAACATGGGACCACTAGAGGCACCCAGCGAGCCAGCGACAGACACAGCAGAATATACTTTGGCTGTATGTTGAATGGGAACAGTAGCAGCTAATGTCGAGTATCCCACAACCCACATGATACTATTGGCGAAAGCCTGCACAAACCGACTGACGAACAAGACAGCCACTGGAAAATTAGGTTAGCTTTCATATCTATCCGCCGTAGGACGAAGAGGAGTTTCTACATACAAGACGATGAGGCTGCCGTCGCAATAGTACCAGTAAGAGCGATGACCAACGCCCACATGAACCACTTGCGCTTCGAAGCAGACTTATCTGCAAAATGCGCCAACGGCATTCGAAGAACGACACTAACAGCAGCGCTTTCGAAAAATAACCAGGTAATGATGCTCTGCGTGCGGGAGGGGTCTAAGCTGATCCGGTTCTCAAGCATATATGGAAGGATGGGGACGATGAAGCTGTTCAGAAATGTATCTGTTGATGTATGACGTCAGTCAAATTAAGAGGTTTTATTTCGTAGTTAGCGCAAATCAGCGAAGAGAGTTCTTACCGGTGAAGAGTGCTATGACAATCGCCGTGACGATAAACCATGCTGACGAGCGCCAGTGACGGCCCCATGTCGAACCCATAGGAAGCGAAGTCATTTACAACCGGATAAGGCAAATGCAGCACCTGGATATGGTTGAGAGGGGTTTCCTGAAAGCTCTTGTGGCTTTGATGGAGACTGAAAGATTTTCAATGAAGGAAAAGAAATAACAAACCATTGCCTCCTTGCATGCGTTTAGGCAATAGTGTCGGGTGACGCTGCGAACACCTGAGAAATGGCAAATATGATCCTCCTATTAGGATTATCAGGTTATATATGTAATTACTCCAAAGGGCTAGTGTCGTCCATATTCGCATTGTTGTACTGTTTCTCAGCCCCCGAATGCCAAGAAACACTAAGTGACAATGTCTTCCCCGATCAACCTGGCCAAATACTGTCAACGACCATGATTATCCATGCCATTGTTAAGCTGAAGTGGTTGGCTGTTTTGAGTCAGATTGTATGCACAGCATGTAGAGAGCCCAATTGAGCAAGTGGGGACGGAGTTCCTTCATTGGACTGATGCCCTCTCTATCGAATCTTCAAGTCTGTGGAATGAGTAGGGATTCTAATTCCATATCTGATCTAGTGGCTTTGCCAGCTGATTGATACAGATTCTACGTTTAAAATAAGTGACCTTTATAGTTGCATATAGTTCAAGATCAACTATATTACATCGCAAGAACTATCGAGCTGTAGAAGTCAGGTTAAACTGTACAATTGTAGTTTCCGCCTGGCAATATTTACTAGCAGAGTAATTCTGCGAGGAATAGCATATACATCCTAGTAATTGTTCAAGCCAAGTTCTATTTCACTCAAATTGACCTTCGTCACGTGGACCGGCTACTCTAAATCGGGCAGTGGCTTATAGTCACTATTATTCTGCCTCTGCTTTAATACTTCCGTAAACTTACTTGTGAAACCCCTATAAATGCCTCTTGGCCTGTGAGCCCTCAGAAAAAAGGAATCGGATAATCAGGCTGACTGGTCTTTCTTGAGTGACCCACCATCACCTGCCAGGCCTCGTTATACCTGTTACCGGAAAGCATGGTGGAATTGGATTACTAGTCAGTAATTGGATTTTCCCGAACAATCCCGGTCGTTGAATGTTACTGGCAGTCAATTATATGTGGGCCTACTGAAAGGACAAGAGCCTACTGTGGTCCTATAGGCCCTTCGGAGGTCCATTCCCATCAATGAGTTTATAATGTGGAAGTCATATAGGTCCCAGCCAGTCTAGATTCACGTAAAGACGAAGCTTCTCACTAAAATCTACCTGGCCAATGACGTGTATGATGCCAAGATGACACGAGATTCACAATCTGAACTCGCCCCTTCGCTTCATAGGTTTGGCTGAGATACAATCATGGTGATGTAGACACGGAGACATGAAGGATGATGTCAGAAACCCCGAAAATGCGCTGTCCAGGAAGAGATATATATCCCTCCTTTCGGTAATTTGGTCCTTGAGTTGTCTGGCCGAAAACCAATTAATCAAACGAAAATACATCATTATCTTCAGAAGATCGATTCGAGCAGAATTCCTCAATTAACATTCACAATGCCTACCTCGGTCACCACAGACGTCAGCAACTATGGGAGTCAGGGTTATGGGGAACTAGGCCATAAGATGAAAGCTTTGACCTGGCAAGGGAAGAATTCGGTCAAAATTGGTTAGTGACTCTGCCCATCACGACTTTCATGTCAATCTCTTTCGACTCATATTTTATTGCTTATACAATTTGTCATAGTGGAGACGGCTCGCCCGAAGATCATCGATGAAGGCGATATCATACTTAAGGTGACCGGTAGCACTATCTGTGGGAGTGACTTACACCTGTTCCACGGTATGTCGGGAATCTTTTTCAGTTGGCGAAGTATCGTTGGATCTATCTGCTTATGCGGTATTCGTTATCGATTTATAGAGGCTATCCCAGATCTCCAGAAAGGTGATATCCTCGGCCACGAGTTTTGCGGTATTGTCGCAAGTGTGGGACCGGCAGTTAAGAAAGTTAAAGTAGGCGACCGCGCTGTGGCATCGTTTCAAATTGCCTGTGGGGAGTGTTATTACTGCAAGAAGAAATTGTCCTCAATGTGTGAGCGGACGAATTCGAGCAAGCCTCCCGCTAAACTTTATGGGCGTCGAACAGCTGGTATGCTTCCTCTTCCATCGGCTATGCTTATCTTAGTGAAGCTATCATACTAAGGTCGATCTTAGGCATGTTTGGATACTCCCACTTCACGGGGGGCTTTGCCGGTGGGCAGGCGGAATTTGTTCGCGTCCCTTACGGTGACGTGAATCTTCTTCAGCTGCCCGACGACGTCCCTGATGAAAAAGGACTCTACCTTTCAGATGTGCTAGGAACATCTTGGAACGCCGTTGTCGACACTGGGGTTGAGAAGGGTGACACTGTGGCAATCTGGGGAGCTGGTCCAGTTGGACAAATGGCAGCTGAATTCAGCTTTTTCAATGGTGCCGATAGAGTTATCCTTATTGATGGTGGTGATGGAAAATGGCGACTAGGCTTTGTCAAGAAAATTTTACCTAAGCTCGAGACAGTTGAGTATACGAACCTCCCAGCGGGCGAATCTGTTACCTCAACTCTGAAGAAAATGTGTGATGGCCGGGGACCCGATGTGGCGATCGAGTGCGCCTCCGGTGAGTATACGAAAGGATGGTCTCATTACTTCGAGAGAATGCTAGGCATGGAAGCGGATACTTCTGAGTTGATCAACGAGATGATTACCTCTGTCCGAGCGTTCGGGCGCTGTGGTGTCACGGGTGTATATGCCGGCTATGTATGTGGTACCTTTTCTAGGGTAAGACATTATTAACGTCGGAATGCAGTGTAACCACTTTAACATCGGTTCCTTGATGGAAACTGGGATCCGTCTCACTGGCAATGGACAATCTCCTGTGCAAAAATATTGGAAAGACCTCCTGAAGTGTATTCAGCAGGAGAAGATCCATCCCCTGCACATGGTCACCCACCGGTTCAAGCTCGAGGATATGGAGACGGTGTATGACTTATTCAATAAGCGCCATCAGGGTATGCAGAAGGTTTTTGTCCAAACACAGTTTTCCGCTCCTCCAGCACCAGGAGCTCCTACGTTAACAGTACTCTGAGCTTCACTATGCTGAAGAAAAGTTTTTTTCTTAACAAGTTCAAATGCTATTTGCGTGTTTCATTTCTTTTTCGTTATAGATTGGGCGCTCAAACAACAAAATTGTGAAAAATATACCTTTTGAAATCATATTGCAGTAAATATCGAAGATATTTTGAGAATACTCACCTTGAATCCAGGGAGCATGTCATATACCTTCACTATTCTGTTTCTTTTACAACAAAAGCTCAGAAAAGACCTCCTAGAAATTCACAGTGATGGGTATTTCCCCGCAATCCTTCCAGTAACATGTGTGCTGAATAGAGACGTCCACAATAAAGATCTCTTTTTATACTATACCTAGGCTTGAAGAGAAAGAAAGGCATTGCTTGCCATACTTGAAATGATGTGATGATATGAATACACCCGTAAAAACATAAAACCGGGTCTTTTCTTCAAGATTCTGAAACTAAATAATTGACGAGACCTAACAGACCTAACGTGGCTTACTTCAATTTTTTGCGGTTCGAGTGATACCCCCATCCCCTACTCATAACTTTAAGTCTGACGCAAAGACAGATTCAAGTCCTGACCAATAACCTTTCCGCCTTCCAGTCGCACTTGATCGATAGGTTGAAACACGAAGAAGACACGTAAAACACCAGAAATGTCATTCTTTTCAGCCATATTCCGCCAAGAATGAGCCGTACCTCGTTGAACAAATACATCACCCTTCTTCAGTAATTTTTTCTCGCCGGAATCAAGGATTAACTCTGTAGTGCCATCAATCACGACACCATAGTCGAGGGTCGCTGTTCGGTGCATCGGTACCTCTGAACCTGGAGGTACCTCAATAATCGTGCAGGAGGTGCCGTTTGGCGGATTCAAAGGCGATGGATCCAAAAGCTGGGAGTGATAGTGCTTGATGTCAAGATTGGCTTTGGACTCAGGAGTTGCAGAAGTTGGAGGAGAAAGCCCTTGTACAGGAAATGTACTTGTGTTATAGACCAGAGCATAGTCTGATGTTGTGGGTTTGCCAGGCGGGACCGGGAAGCCAGTAAACGATACCTGCTCCCCAATAGCGTTGCTGAAAATAGCTCGACCGCTTGTGGAATCATGAGCTGTTATGATCCGACGAAGAGGCGCGGGCTGTCTTGGTCCAGCTAACATATTGAGGTCAATATCAAAAAATAAGGGACTTGATGCTAGAGTATCATGTACGTTTCGCTTTAACACCGAGGAATAATCTGAATACAGTTTCAGAAACGCTTCATAGTTATATTATTAGCTCCATGATGTATATGACTCAAAATTTAGATCATCGCAAACTTAATGAGTTAATGATGAATCGATGTTCTCGTCATACCATGAGGATGTCATTGAGACTTTCAGAATTCACCATTGAATGCTTTACCAAGGTCTGGACATCCAAGTAATTCTATTCTCCTTATGATAGACATTTAAAATCATCGTAGCGTCATTCGAATTACTAATTCATGAGCACAACATGGGTGAAAGTGATCATTGCACAGCATTGGGATTGCATGGGAGTTCGCATGTTTAGCAAAGTCGTGGAGACAGCCTTACCGTACTATGTCACTTGGACATGGGAGCGACAAAGAAGAGTAACAAATTGTTAGGCTGCTGAGGGCTTCAGGCCCTAGATTTTGACTCGTATGTAATTTAGATAGAACGGAAAACCTTCGTCACAACCCCGTTCCAGTACTGATCCGTCAACCAAACGTCAGTGGTTGTAGTCAGTATGACCACACCTAGTCTTGTTGTCATCTATCATATTTTAACAAGAAATTTGGTCATATTGGTGTCAATATTATATCATCCTTATACGCATCTATTTTGTTTGTTGGAATGGACGGCTGGATTCAGAAATGCTTGGCAAGAAACCATTGAAGAGGGAGACCCGACACTGGCAGCCGATCTGCGAACTAGGTCGGCCACTAGGGGTAGTATGAAAATTAGGACGGGAGAAAACAGAAATGGTTTAAAGAAGAGAAAGACGTCTGTTTTGCTATACTACTCATGGCAAGTCTTATATCATAGAATCCGATACACTGCTACTTTCATGCAGTCAGCATTTCCCCCACTACTCTATTCAATTTGAACGAGACGTCTCAATTCTGAGCTCTTGGGTCATATACTTCTCTACCTATTTATAGTAATAGGATACATTTAATACGAAGAATCTTTTTTCCCGCTGGACACCTTTACCCTAAATGAAATTTGCCAAAACATGACCTGGCGCCTGAAACAATGCAACGCCAATGCACGGCCACTGGTGGAGCTCCTTAGCAAACATAAAGCTATCGCAACGGTACACCACCCATCCACCGCAGCGACAGCCTCAACATATGAATGCCTCCGCCGAAAGGAAGGAGGATACGGTAACGTACTGAGTATAATCTTCCACAATCCGGCGAGTGCAGAGTATTTCTATAATGTACTTGATGTGTGCAAAGGATCAAGCTTTGGGACAAACTTTACGCTTGTTATTCCTTATGTTCAGTTGGCTAATTATTGGAATCGGGAGAAGGTCCCCAAGTATGGGGTGCCGCAGCATATTCTGCGGATGAGTGTTGGGTTGAAGGATTGTGAGCAGTTGGTTGATACGGTGGCCAAGGCATTGAAAGAGGTGGAGACTTTTGAGGGTAGATCTACTATGTGTGTAGATTGTCAAACTTTTGTCACTTATATATCAATGCGCAATATACTACTTTCTCGGCTATTGGTTGGTCAAGGTATGTTTTCATCCGTTCACGTAGTTAGAAAAAGGCTTGGGTTGTCCTTCGTGATAATAATATAAATTATTTACTCCGCTATATATAAAACGTCAATGTAGCCCCATAAGTTAGCAACAATAGCGTGAATGCAGCCCTACGTCTATCAGATTGTGGCCTCAGGCATCATGATATACAGATTTCCGCATTGGGCTTGGCTTCATCTGCCGAATGCGGAAGGGATCTCCGGTTGCGATAGTCTCGATTTTGTCTTTGGGCACAGACCTGACGTTCAATCTACACTTGTACTTGCCCTTGATGAACTTCTCTTGTGACCTTTATTGCTGTCCAAACATCCTGTCAAGAGACACTGATTCATCACTTTGCTGATCACCCCGCTCCTCCCCCACCTCACAGTCGTCATCTCCGGCCAATTTCGCTGCTGAACGCCCGACCTATTTTAAGCTAGGGCCCACGCCTTTTTGTGGCGGGCAAATAGATCAGGTCTCGCGCTGTTTCACTCTTATCTTGGCGCTTGACTGACTGGAACTCCATCCCAGATCACTTTCCTTTTCAACCTTCCGTTCTCCCAAATCGCCCTCATGCCTCTTACCGTCCTCTCCCGATCGCAGCTCCGCACTCTGCTGCACTCCCTCTCTCGTGACGAGGTTGTCGATCTACAGCGCAACCTTGCCGAAGCTCTACGTGAATACTCCAGTGGTTCCCAGGATAAGGGCTGTTCGGCGGCTTTCCAGCCCCAGAGAACCGCTATCACCCGTCGCAATGGTTGTACAACACTCTTCATGCCCGCTACTACGGGCGAGACGATTGGCATCAAGATGATTTCCCTGCAGGACGGGGGCACTGCCGGTTGTGCTGTTGAACGTGACGCCATCGAGGTCCAAGAACAAGAGCAGGTCTCGGCCCGCAAGCGGGGCTCATTCCGTGACTCAGTGGCTTCAATCTCCTCTGATATGAGTGATTTGTCTGTTGGCTCTTCTCATGAGGATAAGGAAGAGGACGACGACAAATCAGTCAGCCCTTCCGTCACAACGGGAAGCAGCACAGATAGCTCAACCCTGCTTACTGGATGTGTCAACCAGCAAAATGTGACCGGCAGCATTTCCAAAACACTTGGC
Source organism: Penicillium antarcticum (assembly GCF_028974205.1). Classification (NCBI taxonomy): domain Eukaryota; kingdom Fungi; phylum Ascomycota; class Eurotiomycetes; order Eurotiales; family Aspergillaceae; genus Penicillium; species Penicillium antarcticum. Next base: position 623,811 of record NW_026695302.1, read on the forward strand.
GCTTGGCCGGGCACAGGCACTCGTGACACATCGCCTCGCGGCAGTGTGACGCTACTGGACGGCGAAAGTCTGCCGTTTGCTTTGATCAACGCGCATGAGTTGACAGCCTTCCGCACGGCCCTGGCCTCGCTGATGATGTTCAACAAGCGCAAGAAGGTGCGCACCCTTCTGGTGTTCGGCGCAGGTACGCAGGCCTATTGGCACATCCGCTTGGCGCTTGTTCTTCGTGGCGAGGACATTCGCCGAGTATACATTGTGAACCGTTCCTTTGACCGTGCCGCCAAGCTCTTGCGTGACATCTACGCGCCCGAGAACACCGAATGGCGCCGAGACATCAAATTCTCAGCGATGAGCAGCGAGTTCGGCGAGTACAGTCGCATCTTGAAGGAGCATGTGCGCAAGGCCGACGCGATCTTCTGTTGCACTCCCTCGCCTGAGCCGCTCTTCCCTGCGGAATTCATTACCTCGCGCGAGGGCCGCCAAAAGGGCCGCTTAATCTGTGCGATTGGGTCATACAAGGCCCACATGGCCGAGATTCACCCCGATATCCTCCGGGACGAGGTCAACGTGCAGCCGCCGCATCGCCACTTCCACAAGCACATCCACCGCAGTGGTGTGGTTGTAGTTGACAGTCTCGACGCAGCCGTCAAGGAAGCAGGCGAGATTATCCAAGCCGGAATCAAGCCGAAACAGGTTGTTGAACTAGGTGAACTGCTGATGGTTCGTGATGCTCATCGACAAGCCGAGACAGTAGATGAGGAGAAGAGCTTGCGCGAATGGTCGCAACGCGGCAATGTGATCTACAAATCGGTTGGCCTTGGATTGATGGATCTGGTCACCGGCGGAGATTTGGTGCGCTTGGCGCGGGAGCGGAAGCTGGGAACCACAGTGGAGGACTTTTAGAATACCCTTTGCTTGTTTATTGCTTCATGTCTATTGGTCTATAATGTGCCAAGAAATTCTCGACTGCGAGCCGTTGGAATAGCGCCCGAGCTATGTAGAAAAGTAATACGAGAACACACAAACAAACTGGGAAACAGCACCCTATAAAATATCAACAGTAGAGAGAATATCAATAATAGCTATGCATAAGGTACAAGGAAGCAGTCAAAAAGACAAAAGTACCTTAATGAGGTAGCTCTCTCCGCGTGGGCTGATGTTATGCGTCATCCATGTCCAAGATCGGACGAGTTCGAGAGTGTGGACTGAGGGTGGACTTCCTTTTCCCACTCTTCTCCTTCACATTACGAATTCATTCCTCAATATTGGAGAGACTTTATCAGCTGTGTCCCTGTTCATTCCCCGCAAGTGAGGGGCCAAAGCCAAAGGAATAAGAAGGACCTGTTCCTGGTTTTTTCTTTTCTTTTTTTTTTTCCCTTCCTCTCTGAACCACCTCACCATGCGATACACCACTTGCAACTTGCCCAATGGCCTCACCTTTACTGTCTCGCCAGTCTTTGGTGGAGTGACCTTCAAATCCACCGACTTCAACGTCCAGCAGAACCCCACCTTTCCACCGGGATGGACGATCATTATACACACTGAGAAGCCGAAAGATGTGACCAAAGTCTCAAATTCAGGTAATGAGCGCGCCAACGATGACGATAACATTACGCGCTTCACCACCCCCACCTTGAACCGCGATTCGCTCTACATCTCATATATAGTCAACCCACCCTCGAGTGACTTCAAGCCCGTTACGTCGCCCACTCGCCAGATCGCCATGATGCTGTGGGCGACCATGTGGTGGTATTTCCACGAACCAGAACCAGACCTGCACCTCGAGACAGCGGCGTCAAGCTTGACACCAAACAGCGGACGACCAAAAGGCGAATGGCGCGTCAACATCAAGCGCGAAGGCATCTTTAAAGGCCGAAACCTGCTCCAGAAGCTCGAGCGAATGGGCCTAATAGCAACAGAGGACTCTTCAGTAGGCCTACAGCCAATCGAAACAAAAGACTCAAGCAGCTGGTCCAACATGTTCGTCAGCCGCCGCAGCTTCTGGCAACTGGACCCGCGTCTGTTCCTCTTTACTCTGACACCACGCGCTCCCGGCTCACCATCTCCGTCGTTGACACCATACCACTCACGACAAGCATCCCCATCCCCAACCCTGGACGGCCTACAAAGCTCAACAACATTAGCGCCAACAGAAGCAACTTTCCACACTGCAAATGTAGGATCATTCACCTCGGCAGGCCCCTTCACGTCGGGAAGCCACCTGCCAACATACTATCCGCCCGCTCCAACCCAATACACCTTTACGCACGGCGTGCGACACCCTGTGCGACCGAAACCACCGCACCAGGGCGAGGTCTTTTACGTGCGCTATATTCCTAGCGTGAGCCAGTACCTCTCATTCCGGATTCCCTTTGTGCCCATGACACAACCAAACGCGGGCCAGGGTGGTAGCGGCACCGGTAGTGCGAGTGGTAGTCGCCCAGGAACACCGGTTACATCATCCGTGATAAGTATCGAACAGCACCTCTGCGAGAATGTCTCTTCAGACGTGGACACCCTGCATAGGTGGATGAATGTCCCGCGCGTCGAGGCGATGTGGTCAGAGGGTGGACCGAAATCCGCTCAGGAAAAGTTCCTGCTTGCGAATTTGACGAGCAAGCATAAGTTCCCTGTTATTGGATGTTGGGACGGGAAGCCATTTGGGTACTTTGAGATCTATTGGGTGAAGGAGGATCCGCTGGGTCGTTTGCTTGACCGGGTTGATAACTACGATCGGGGAATTCATCTGCTTGTTGGTGAGCAGGAATTCCGAGGTGCGCATCGGGTTGCGATTTGGTTGAGTGCTTTGGTTCATCATTGTTTTTTGGCTGATATGCGCACCGAGGTGGTGGTTTTGGAGCCTAGGGTTGATAATCTTAAGTATGTTTTTCCTCCATCCCTCTCTGTTCTTGTGTTCTGCTTCGTTATGCTGACTCTTCCTCTTCTCTTCAGGCTCATCAATTACCTCCAGGAAGCTGGCTTCTACAAAGAAGGCGAGGTGAGCTTCCCGCATAAGCAATCTGCTGTTATGAAGATTAAGCGCGAGTTCTGGGAAGCGCCTGTTCTTTGAGGGTCGCATTAATGAGATCATTACGAGTAACGAATCATCAGCATTTGGTTGCATTTATTTTCTTACCATTTTCTTCATGGCCATCATGTTTGAATTGCTCGCGACTGATTGCCATAGCATGAAGTGCTCCCAGTAGAACGATGTATCATACGCCAGAAAGTAGTATCATGTCCCTTGTCTCTCCTCACTCTTCCAGCGCCATTGAAATAGCTAGATCTCTCCAATGGAGATCATCTTATGTATCAAGTTGCCTATACAGATATCCAGAACCGAAACATCGGCACCAACCACCGACCCCCTCGGATGCATCACCCGAGACCCGTGACTCAGAGACCATACAAGGCAACCCCTCCCCAACTCTCCAATTTCTCCTCAATTGACCTCAATTCGCCCCAAACACCTCGACAAACTCAAAGTCCACAACAATGTCCAAAGGCCAAACCCTAGGCTTCATCGGATGTGGTAAATACCCACCAAACACCCAATCTATACAACCCAATTCCACATCCAGGACTAACAAACACCAGGAAACATGGGCGGAGCCGTCCTAAACGGCATCCTAACCTCCGCATTCCCAGCCAACCAAGAAAACACCTCAACCACCAAACAACCAATAACAACCTTCAAAGCCTGCACAAAGACCGCATCCTCCGCAGAACGCCTCAAATCATCCATTCCAAGCCACAATGCCCACCAAGTAGAAATTGTCTCGGGAGAAAACGTCCAGACAATGCGCGATTCGGACGTTATAATCCTAGGCTGCAAACCATTCATGGCGGACGACGTCCTCAGCGAAAATGGTGTGCGCGAAGCCCTGGCCGGCAAATTGGTTATCAGCATGCTTGCCGGACAAAGTGCTAACAATCTTCTCTCGATCATCCAGAGCTCTGGAGCTTCAACTGCAACTAGATCAGAAGGCGAAAGCCAGAAGTTGCCCGACCCAGTAATAATGAAAGCAATCCCAAACATGGGCGCCGAATACGGCGAATCAATGACAATCCTCGAAGAATCACCAAACACACCAGCGCCAATGATCGAAATCACAGAATGGATCTTCAATCAGGTTGGAAAGATAAAATATCTCCCCGTCAACCAGACAGGGCTAGCAACCGTGCTTGTGGGCGCATCGATTGCGGCACTGACGCTCCCCATTGAGGGATTGCTAGATGGGTGTGTGGCAGAGGGGTTAAAACGGGGTGATGCGATGGAGATTGTGTTACAGGGGATTCGGGGATTGACTGCTTCGCTTGAGGCCGGGACGCATCCTGCTGTGCTGCGGGAGAGCATTTCTAGTCCTAGGGGTTGTACGATTCAGGCGCTTTTGGCGCTTGAGCGGGCGGGTGCTAGGAGTCATTATGCGGATGCTATTGTGCAGGGGAATGAGCATTTGAGGGAGAAGATGTGATTTCAATGCGCTACGGGGATGGTATGGAGATGGACATAGTATAGGTGTGGGTGGTGGAATGGGCATTAACGTTAGATTTCATTGATATGTCATGTTAGATATGAAAAAAAGGGGACTGAATATACAGCCAGTGTATGTGTGTGAACATTGCCCGTGGGCTATAAGTTTAGGTTAAAATCACTGCAACGCCGATTTCCGTACAATTTGTTCATCCCCAGATATCATCGTCGCCTTTGACCAAATCGTCTTCGTTTAATACTTGCAGACCATTGCTACGCTCTTCGCGCTTGCGCTGGCGCTTTGTCACTGTACGCCCTGGTGTGAAGGGGGTTACAGGTGTGAAGGGCATGTATGGGCTGTATGGTGTCGCCATGCCGGTAACCGGGCCCGTCCGGGGTTTGACGGGTCGTTCCAGAATGGTGGTCTTGGTTGCTGGGGCACTTTGTGGTGGGTAGGCCTCACGGAAGGGAAGAGATGATGACGGCGATGCAGTGGCTAGGGCTAGAGGTGCCGGTGCACGAGCACGACCAGGGGCTGGCTTGATTGGACTGAGCATGGACTGTTGCATCATTGGTTGTTGGCTTGCCGGCTGCTGCTGTCTTGGCACCACTGGCGGAGGACCGGGATTATATATCCGCGGTGAGAGTGGTGGGTTATCAAACTCATGGGCTTGAGGAGTAGCAGCCGCTGGCGAAGCCATTGGGGATGAGATGGCCATTTTGCGGAGGGCCAGACGCGGGGAGCGCACCTTGCTCGGATCTGGATTCGCACGGGAGCCCGAGTTGAATAGCTTTGACAGGCGGGAGCTGTTGAATCCCTTTGTTGGGGATTTCAACGGTGCCAGTGAGTTGTCAGAGCCATGGGAGCCACGATCCGTGAATGGATTGGTGAGCTGGCTGTCCGGGGACTGGGCATAGTACTCGGGTTCCTTCCCGGACACATCAGGGGCTGAGGCCTTTTTGGCATCGTGCTCCATGACAGCAGCATACAGCATCTCCATCTCATCTTGGGCACGCTGCCGGTCGGTGGCGACGATAGACTCATCGACGGTCAACATGCTGCCGTTGACAGAAGGCTGAGAAGGTCTGGTACTTCTGTGCAATGAGCCCCAGGACTTGAACCCACTGGATTTAGGACTGGGGAGGTTGTGCGACATAGGCGAGATTGGGCTGGGATCCATGCTGACAGGCGGTCTGACAGGCTTTAGCATCTCCATATGCAGTGTATAGTTGGAGGACTGGACTGTCCGACGTAGACGACGTCCGACGAACAGAAGCAGAGCTAGGAGGACAGCAACGAAGATCACGTAGGCGCCAACGATACTCCCAATCTGAATTGCGAGGAGTGGTTTATTCACGATGCGAGGAGCATCTGGTTCAGGTTGGGCACGTCGGATCTTTTGAGCCCCTAGGACCGGGGTGATATGCAGAAATAGAAAAGACAAACGCAAAAAAAAGGCAACCGGGGAGGGATTCATTTCCGGCACCCGTGTGATTTATAAGAGAGGAGAGAAAAGAACAAATTTAAGAGCAGGTGCAGTCACTTTTGATCGACATGTCGAAGCCTCAGACGAATCCCACTCGAGGGATTGAGGTGATACATGTTCCAAAGTGATGGGGGCGGCAGGGGAGGGGTTTCGTATCAGAGCAGCTTATAGGATGTGACGAAGTGAAGAAACATCGAGCATCAGTGAGTTTGCGCCTGTCGTTGGTCGCAAATACGCGCCTTCATGCACGATCGTCACTTGGCGGCGGCCACTCACAGCACGAGGATCGGCTGAGGTGATCAAGGCTTGGCATCGAGTATACTTCTTCACTGTCTATCAACATCAACATTTAGGGCTTCATTGCTAACCTCACATCTACGTCGGAATCCCAAGATGTAGGATTTCAACAGAATCTCTCCCAGGTTTGGGAATCCATTTTCAATTGTGGCCATCTCAACCCATTCAAATGAGATCAGAAAGTGTGAAAACGGATGTTTCTTGCGATGAGATGATGAAAAGTGACGTGGTCACCCAAAGGGAAGTCGGCCTCGAAAGGCTCCTTCTCTCTCTGTGACTTCTTCTCTGGCTGCGCGCTCTTCATTTCCCTTCCTCGCATCTCTCATCTCTCATCTCGTACATCAGAACATTCTACTATCACTCATCCGCATCGATATAAGACATTAGTCCAACACGAATCATCATAATCCATTTCTTTCTCCACAGCTCGGCCTTTGAATGGGGGCCAAGGTCTCCGCTGTGCACGGGGTGAAGTCAGAACATTTCTACGACCAGGGAAACGCCATCAACGAGATCTGGGTCGGAAACGTTGAAATCATATCACGCCTCCCATTCGGCGATTCTGATCAAGAGCAAGCGGGTTGGCCGAAAGGGGGCTGGCCAAAGATTCCCTGGCACCAGTTTATTATTCCACTACGAAAGCGAGGCGATTATATCATGACTGAATCCTTCCTCGGCGTCAGGGGCCCTCCACCAGTTGACAACTGGCTGCCGACCCATGGCTATCTTGGGATGTACGCGGGATTCGATCAGTCCGTTGCGCTCGCAGTGGGTTCTGTGTTCCTGATCATCGGCTGGAACCTCTTCTTATGCTCTGTCTGCAAGGCGCTCCGTGCTATCTTTTTACGTGAAGCCCACAACCTCATGCCTGAACAGCTGCGAAACATTATGGACTCTAAATACCGGCGTTCGCTCCGCCTTCTTGTCATGAAATTCCTCTTGGAATTTGCCTTCAGTGCCGCCTTTGTCGTCCTAGGAATCCCAGGTGTTGCGACAGGAAGACAGGGGCTCAATGCTGGCATGATGATTATTGGGGACCTGACTATTGTCTTTGTGGTAATCCTCCTTTTTAAAATTGGACTTTTGCTTTACCTGGTGTACAGGACCAGACCGCGGACCCGTATTAGGGACAATGAAGTTGGCAAAACTGCCAGCAGTACTCGTCTTCCTGGGTCTATGAGTTATGAGGATTTTCAGGCCGCTATGACGGCTTACGGCGTGGACTTGGCTGTACTGAAGAACGTTGCTGAATCTATGGGGCCTGGCGACTATGGGTTCGTCGTTCTGCATGTTGGCGACTCATGTATGGAGGTAGAGCCTGTGTTGAAGTCTTGAGATTCCATGTATGGGCACGCTTTTGCTTGAATTATATGATTATCTTGAGAAGTGAGACCTGGGGCACATTCTAAGACTTTGCTATGCAAGCACAAATACCCCGGACGTGAAAAGAGATGAGGAGAGTATATCAATCAATATTTTACCCTTATCCAGCCGGTTCAACCTCAATATTGTACACAGTATGAAGAGCAAGAAGGAAATACAGTCACGACTTGGAGAATAAATCCCTCCACAATTCCTTCATCCCATACCCCTTCGCCTTGTCCTCATCACGAACCTGCGCAGACTGAGCCATACCCAAAGACCCAAATGCACTAGAAGCCGGCGTAACAGTCGACGAAGGACGAGCACGCTCAGTCGCCCGACGTCTAATCTCTTCTGCCAGCTGAGGTGCTACCTCTGCAAAGCAGGCCTTCAGTTCTCGTTCAAGATTAAGATAAGCTTTTCGAGCACTAGGCGGAGCCTGGAGGTTATACGAACGCGCAAGCGAATTGATCTGTTTCACAGCAAGTTCATGATAAGCACGCTCGATAGCAAGGTAATTCGCATCCCGTAACGGAGGAAGAGGAGCAAGATTTTCAGACGCTTCTTCGCTGCTTTCATTGGCTGTAGATGACGACGAGGATGCCTCGGCTTTGTGAACTATCCGGCCATCGGTGTTGATCTCAGAAACGGATTGTTCTTCACTCAGCGAAGCTTCCAGCTTGGCTTTCTCGGCTAGCCTTATTTCGGCAGCTGCGTATGCTTTTGCGCGGTTCATTTGCGCCTCTAGGGATCCGCCCTTGCTGGATATTAACATGGCAGCATGTCTTTTCCAGTCTGCCCGGAGACGGCTGCGGAAGCGACTCGTTTCCGAAGCTAATTGCTGCTGCTTTTCAATCCATGGCGGTACAATTTCCTGTTGTTGGATGATCTTGTTCATGAAGTATTCGGTTGTATCGATGAAAGCGCTGTTCGCATTATGATCCGTCTCGGTGTTGACGCCCTTGCCGCGACGGATAGACTTGAACTGGCCGCGGGCGATGGCGTCTTCGATTCGTTCGTCTGCTAGTGACGACAAACCTGAGATGGAGATGGGCATGCTTCGCGCGCCGGGTGATAGGTTCTCGCGCATTTGGTGGCGCATGTTCTCGCGCTCTTCTTCTGAGAAGCCGGGTGCTTGGCTCAGTGCATAAGTGGATGTGCGCTCCTTCGCCTCTGCTAAGCGGTGGCCACGAGACTTCTTTGGTTTTGGGGCTGGTTGGAGGTTGACTGGTTGGGGAATTTTGTAGGGCATGCGGATTGGTTTGCTTGCGTCGTCTAGCATGCGTAGAGTTGTATCTTCCAATTGTTCTTGTCCTGTCCATGCAGGAGCAGCGGCCATTTCCCTTGTTCCTTGGCCTGCACCAGCCTGTAATAGGGTATGGGTTAACAAGTGATCGATTGTATACTCGGCGGTTTACTTACTGGCATATTTACTATAGAGTGAGCTGCAGCATAGTTGCTCGTGAATGAAGCTGCGGCTACTCGCTCTTCCAACTGTTTCTTCAATTCTTCCGAAAAACCGGCATGCTCGATGTTACGACGCGCTGATCGTCCACCTTCTAACATGGCATCTTCGGTCATCTGGGCCAAACGGCGCGTCATCGCACTATCCTTTCCCTCTTCAGTCTCATCTTTGCTCTTTTTATTTTCTTCCTTGACCGTAGACGCTGAGCTCTGGTTCCGAGGACAAGCTGCGGAGAATCGCCCGGACAAAGACAAAGGAGCTGTCGAAGCTCTCAAGGTGGCTACTGACGAAACACCTCGGAGCCGCGTTGGCAAGACATATCTGCCAGTCATATTTGCGTTAACAAAGCTATCAAAACTCCAAAATAATGTACAGATATAAGAACAAGAACAAAGAAGTGGCAAGATACCTGAATCTCGGTGGCCGATGAACTGCTGACTCATCCACCTCCGCGGAGTCAAAACTTGGATTTTGTTTGTCGAAGACTTCCCGTCGCCGGCGCCAGTTTCTCAACGTCAATCCCGTCCACGATCCTTCAAGGCATCTTGCCTCCTGCTGCTCCGTTTATTCTCTTTGCTGCCGTTCCGCCGAACTTCAGAATTGCCCACTATGGCGCCTAAGGGTTCCCTTTCGACCCGGCTCAACCCGATGCGTCTGAACACCATCAACCACCTCCGTGTTCGCCGCCCGAATCAGAATGAGCAGAATCCCTGCGTTACAGTCATGTCTTCCATGTTGAGTATGTGCCCCCCCCCGGGGACATTGCACCGCTAGGAACGTCGATCTCCAGTCGTCCTACGTCGCAATCAGACGATCAAAGACACGGAGTGTCAAAAGTAAAAGTTATACACAGTCACTAACATACTCTCCCCTCAATAGACTGCTGGGCCTCATCCGGCTACGGCGCCGAGAGGCTGCGCTGCTCTGGAAGCCCAATTGCGCAAGTGCATGGACGCACCGGTATGTCCACACCAACCCAAACCGAACTCTCCCACTAACGCGCAATCCGCACAATCCAGAAATCCCAGGAAAAGAAGAAGAACACCGTTAACTACCACCTGATGAGGATGTACCCCAAGGTCGTCGGCCCGCGCAAGAAGGATGGTGTCCTGGGCTAAATATGATTATTTCGGACGTCTGTCCTCGGTATTGCATCGGGGGCTTAGCAGCAGAAGCGAGCTGTCCATCTGGAGTTATTGGGTTATTCTTTCTATACACTTTTTTGCAGACCCTTGAATCCCCTTGGGAGAGTTCTGAGTTGGATGCTTATGGGTTTGGGCTTTGTGCTCATTTGTACAGTATATTACTCTGTGGGATGTGGGATTACTCGTCAAAACAATTGATCGTATTCTTATTTCAGGCTTATTCTGGGTAATAGAAGGGGCGAGGGGTCATGCTGGTTTCATACTGCTTCGAACTTTAGGATCAGTTTGTCGCCTTGTGGTTTGACGGTGTAGGCATCAATTGCTTCGATCTTGTCATCGTTAACAATGGTCGTGCGGAAATTTGTGTATATCGCCGCGACGGCCAACTTCATCTCTGTTCAGCAGATATTAACCTCTTGTTTTGGGTCCATCGTCTGTCCATGACCTACCTTGCAATGCCAGATTACTTCCAACACACATCCGCCCTCCACTACCAAATGCCCAGAACCACCGACGTCGCTCATCCAGCTCGGCGGCTGAGTTTTCATCAACCAACCACCGCTTCGGTTGCCAGCTCTCCGGGTCAGGGAAAACCTCCGGGTTGCGGTGCAGAGAATAAGCTTGAGCATTCACTCTAGTGTTAGGCGGAATATTCCCATACCCAGCCAAAGTACAAGGCGGAGATGGTGTAACTCGAGGTTGAATACCGGGGATGGGAGCATGCAGTCTCAACGTCTCAGTCACAATAGCTTCCAGGAAGGGAAGGTTATCAATCGACTTGGCGGAAGGGAGTTCCGCAGACTTCGGATAAGAAATCGGAGGATTGAGAGTCAATAACTCATCACGAAGTTGGTTCTGCACATCTTCATTCCGAGAAAGTTGCCAAAGCAAATACGTAAGACCAACAGCACTGGTTTCAAAGCCCGCTGTCAGCTGATCATACATCTCACATGCAATATCAAGTCGCTGCTGAGCTCTATTAACATCCGCGACGCCTTTCTTCGCGGAATCTTTGTCTAGAGCTTGTTTCAACTGCTTGTATACACTGGGTTCAACGCCCGGCTCAGTTGACGCCATCAATTGATCGCCCCTGTCGCATAGATCTAAAGCCCACGCGTCGAGGTGTGCATTTGCTTCGTCGCAGTATTTCGGTATCACACGGAGGCCGATACGTCTCAGCCAGCCATCTAGGTAGGGGACTTCCTGGGCATAGAACTCGAACGGTTTTCGGCATAGATATAGATGGAGCCAGCCTTTCCGGAGGGACTCATCTTGAAGGAAATTCGTTCCATTTTGAAGACCGAATAGGTAGGATGAGACGAAGTCCATTGTTAGTCCTTGGTTTAGGTCGTGCACGTCAATGTCTTTATCGGATGATGCTGTTTCTTGGAGAAGAGGTAGCAGACGGTCGAAGATGACTGCATTGGATGCAACGCCCAGATGGGGAGATGTCTGCAAGGTTGACTTGGAGTAGATATTTGATAACATTCTCTTCCGGTTGGAGTGGGTCTTGCTTCCCGTCATGGTGAACATGCTCACAGTTCTATTGTGGCTGGTTAGTTACTCATCTTGTTGGTATGGGGAATAGGTTGAGACTCACCCAAATGAACCGAAGACTCGTGGGTACCAGTCATGTTTCTCGAAGCCGCCAGTGTAGACAGATTTGATTCCGCCGTCGACGCAGTTGATGGAGATCTCGGATGGTCCAAGTCTAACTATCGGACCTAGTTTCTCATGGACTGCTTGGATGGTTCTGTTGTTCCGGCTTGTGAATCGCCTCCAGAGCATCCATACCGGGGAGAAGGAGGCACTCCAGTGAGCATTGGGAATCTTGGATAATGGCGATAGGAAGGCTGGGTAAATGATCACTTTATAGATGGCGAGAACAGCCAGGCATGCTATAGCCAGTGTAGTGATTGACAACGTCATGTTGAATAGAAGGAAAGTCGTCCTTCCCTCTGAGCTGGTCTCTCAGCTGGTAGTTGCAGTTGAGTGTAGTTGAGAGAACTAACGTTGACGGGGATAGATAAGGAGTATACCCCATCCGTGTATTACAGGTGGTGCCGAGGGTGATCCCTAATTGCAAGATTACCCTAGCTCCCCCATATCGGCTTTTAACTCACTCCGATTCGTCTCGATGTTTGCCGACGGCCAATGTTTAGGTAACTCTCCCCGCTTGGAGATATTTGGAGATAGAGTTGTATTCGAACAAGGGGGCCGTTGTAGTTTGAACGCTTTGTCCAACGAGAATTGCCTTATTACCTTCCCCGCGATTATAGATAAGAGATAAGAGCATCGCATACAGACTGGCCGAATTTATATATGACGCGAGTCTGACAATATGATGATATTTGGACCTTGATATACGATTCAATGATTGTGACTCTCCCTGCTACTCCAATAATCAAAGATTAGCCCTATGTATCGCTTCTATAGAGAGAGAAAAAGAACGTCAAGCGAGGCCGCTATATGCTTACGTCATAGCTACCAGCCCGCAATTGTTTATCAAAATGTTCATGTCCTCACGCGATCAACAATTGTCGCATGAGTCACTCTTTGAACCTGCTTGCGATTGGTCTGATGCGATTATTTGCTGCATACCCTGTTGCCCCCCCCCCCCCAACACGTCCTTGAACAAAGTTAAAACACAACAGTGGCGGCCTAACAAAAAACGATCAGGATGATCTAAAAGTCCTACACTTCATTCAGCAACTGCACCTCATATTAGCACTCAATATGTTGTCTGATCTTCCATCAGAGATAATATACCACATCGCAACATATCTCCCAACTGCCAATGCATTAGCCCACCTGTCTCAGACATGTCATCGACTGCACGAGATTATCACCGCCGAAGACTCAAGGATTTTCCGAGCTTTTGTTCAAAGCAGGTTCCCAACTATTGAGACACCGCCATATTGGAAAGATGCAGCTCAGGTCTTGACTTCTCGGTCTCGGGCTCTGGACCGAAAGGCCGTCATCGGCCGATTCGTTGTGCCATCAGAAACTGCCACCAAGATCGGTTGTCACGACATCTCACGCTCAGACAACCCTACCCTCGGGTATCGGCCTGTGATTGACTCGTATGAAGTCTGGAATGGGAAAGGTTGGGCGGATAGGAAAGAGGTACTCGCCTGGGGTGCTGCCAACCAGCTGGTGATGCGGATCAAACAGACTGATGGTCATCCCCAAGAAAAGTGGATCATTTTCAATGATGTTGAGGATGTCAGCAGCTATGACGATATCTCTTCTCTGCACCTCCTATCCTCGAAGCCGGAATACAGCCATGAGACCGATGTTGAGCATCTTATCTTTGGTCGAATCCGAGGTGACATCCTTCACATTACAATTTCACCGAATGATGCAACACACAGCTACAAAAAAAACCTCCTCACATATGGACTCCAGCTGGACAACACAGATCTAAGTGATGATCCAGAACCAGTTTTGGCAGCCCATTTCGACAACGGAGCCATCGCCCTCTACCACATATCAACAGACAAGGAAGAAGTCGAACCATTCACATGGCTCCGCACAGAGGGCGCCCTGCGAAACAAATATTCAAAACTTCTATCTCAATCTCTAGTCGCAGTATCAACAGGCGACATCAAAGAATCCCTATGCATCTCAAAAGTCACACCAAGCGGCATTTCACCATACCGAACAATCAGCATCGACAGCTTAAACTCCGACTTCAAAGCCCTAACAAGAAAAGCCAACATCGGCGCCATCGAACCTCTAAACACCCACCCCCTCGCCGGTCCCCCGGGTGAAGTCTTCTTAGCCGCATGGGACGACTACACAGTCCGACTGCACGACCTACGCTCACCACGACCCTACGAAGTGGCTTACAAAGACATAACAGACCTCAATCCAATCTACAGTCTCCACACATTCGGACATAACCACTTTTTAGCCGGGGCCGGCGGTGACGCAGTGGTTAAGATTTTTGACATGCGCATGTGTAATACATACAGTTATCTCGATACACAAGTACCCACTTCATCTCAAATACATACCAACAAACCAAAAGCCACCACCACCACCACCACCACCACCAACGGCAAAGATCCAAATAACAAAAACGCCTCTAACTCTCTCCTCCATCTCCAAAAAGACTTCTCAGTCTTCCTCTCTAACCCAGCACCCCTGCCACCAACCCAGCAAAACCCCCGACGCCGTCGCCTCCCCTACCGCGGTCCAATCTATACAATGTCAACCCCATCCCCCGCCTCCCCAACAATCTACGCCGGCATCGTGGACGGCATCGTACGTCTAGATTTCGCATCAACAGATGATCTAACCGGACCGCGGAAGGGATGGTACGAGGATAATCTCCGTCTGGGACTAAATACCGGACCGGGGCCGTCATCTGATGTGACGCGCGATGCAATTGATTTGGCTGGGTATGAGCGTCCCGATGTCGACGGTGTTGGTACTACGACTATTACGTCTAAGCTGAGGAATCAGCGGGCGTTTTGGGAGATTCCGTCTTCTCATGTTGAGGGTGGGGAGGATGGGGGTTGTTGGGATTCGAGGTGGGAGCCTTTGGAGGAGGCTGGGGCTTGGAGGAGGAGGGACTGATTTGATATTGATGTCGATGGGATTGGGTATCCTCATGCATAGTAAAAGAACGGTGATCATACAATTCTTAGCGAGAACGATTGATTTTGATCGTTGGATTTAGAAAAACTTATCTGTACATTCTTAATCCTTGATGTACTATTCCCTTAATGTACTACTGAATACAAGGTGCGGCCAGACCCTCTGGTAAAACTACTCTTCCAGGATTCCGATGACGACTTTATTGCACGGCTTTTCGAGACTTTGCCCTGTGACGCATGAGTTAACCTTCAAACCCCTGTGCAGGCCTGTATACCATCATCACCGTCCAGTGCGACAGCTAGTAATACGTTCCCTACCGCGAGTAGTCAGCTATCACAGCCTGTCAACAACCGTGACAAAATTCACAAACTGGACAATATGAAGCCAAAGCACGAGAATAATATAAAGGAATATTAGAATATGTCGAATCATGATGACAGACCACAGCTGCTGCACGAGCTGCACGCCATAAGGCGTCAGCTGTCACAAGAAATCATTCTTGGATTTCGTGAAGTGCACGACGAGCAGCAGAGGCTTGACAAGGAAATACAGGAGGCCAGGAGGATCCAAAAGAGATATTTGCAGCCGACGTTTGATGCTCGTGCTGCTGCCCTGGAGCGGTGTGAGAAGCGGATAGACAAGGATAGACGAAGACAGGGGAGGAAGACAGATGATGAAGACGGAAACGACTGAAACCTTGCCGTCCATGGTAATAAAGATTTAACGGTATACGTTAAAGGGGATAGCTATGGGGTGCAGCTTGAAATCTGATGTGTCTGTTTTGGGTTTCTTTGATATGCACGTACTCTGTACACTGTACGTGGAGTTTGCTAAGGCTGGACGAATTGAGTGAATGCATATATAGATATGTATATACAGATATACTCGGAAGCCAGAAGAGAAGGGTTGAAGAGAGAAAAAGATCCCAAACTTTTGATTGTAAGCTAAATGAGCAAAAGAATTTGGGCCCAACAGCCTTCTCCGTAGCTCCATGTGCGCCGTGCTGAGTGAATTCGGAAAAAAGTATCAAGGGGAAAATACGCGTGTGGTATATGAAAATCTATCTCCAGCGGTCTCCACCGCAGCAAGCGTTGGTTTTGGTGGGCTCTGCGCAACGCAGTGACCAAGTAAAAACGAAGTTCTCTCCAAGACAGAAGCCAGGCTGGGGGGATTCCTTCATAGAATTGGTGGTAGAATTTCTGAGGACTGTAGATAAACCAAGGATTATGGCATAGCGAATGCAATGTATGAAGCGAGGAACCAGTCGGTTAGTCGTCGAACTTGAAAGACTTGCCGCCAGTGATATCAATGGGGCCGCCGCGGTAGGAACCACGCTTCTTCTTGTTCTTTTCCTTGGTGAAGCCCTTGCCGCGGGTCACGGAGAGATCGGCAAACGCGCGGTCTGCGTATGCGTACGACATGTAGTCGTTGGAGGGGTGGTCGTGGGGCAGCTCACTGAGCAGGGCAAGGGGGGTAGGGCGGGCTCCGGTGTGCTTCTTCTTGCCTTGGCCGTTGAAAGGAGCAGGGCTGGCGCTGGAAGAGGGGGCCTCGAACGTAACGGTCTTCTCCACAACAACGGGTGCAGCTTCGAGGGTGTTGCTGGTGTCGGATGAAGAGTCGGAGTCGGAGTCGGAGTCAGATTCGGGGAGGGGAGTCTTCTTTGCAGCCTTCAATGCCACCTTGGACTTCTTCTCATCTTCCGAGTCGGAAGAATCAGAGTCGGAGGAGGAGGAGTCGGAAGAGCTGGAGGAATCAGACTCGGAGCTGGAGGATTCCGAGGAAGAGGAAGAGTCCGAAGAAGAAGAGGAAGCTGAATCGGACGAGGAATCAGACGAAGGCGAAGACGAAGAGGAAGAGGAATCTTCCTTGGTGGCCTTCTTGGGTGACTCCTTGGGGGAAACCTTGGCCTTCTTAGCCTTGGGGCTGTCATCTTCAGACTCCGAAGATGGGTCGGAAGAGGAGCTGCTAGACTCGCTGCTGGACTCGGCCTTGCGCTTCACGCCGGAGGTCTTCTTGGCAGGGACGGGGGCCACGGGGGACTTGTCGTCGTCCTCATCGTCGGCGTCACTGTCAGAACTGGAGCTGTCCGAGCTGGAGCTATCCGAGCTGGAAGAGGAAGAGGAAGAAGAGGAAGAAGAGGAAGACTTGGCATCTCCCATCTCAACGTCCGACTCCTCGGAGCTGGTAGAGGCAGCCTTCACGGCAGAGGCCTGGAAAAGGTCGAGAAGGGAGGAAACATTCTTGTTGTCACTCTTGTTGCCCGACTGGCTCAATTCCTTGGTGAAAGTGGCGGCGGTCTGAGGAAAGTTCTCGGCGAGGAAAGCAGCAACGGAGGCGATCAGTTGGGGAGGAATTGTGTTTGCGCTCTTAGGAGTCTGTGGAATGCACTGTCAGACCGATTCTACAAATTGTTCGAGCAAGCAACATACCTTGGCCGAAGCCTTGGAGGAGATTTTAGCCATAATGACAGGATACCGGATCAACACAAAGGAAGAAAAGGTCAAACGGAGGACTATATAAGACGAACTTTGGCCAGGAACCAAAAAAAAAGAGAAAAAAGAAAAAAAGTGTAGGAGGCGGTGAGGAATACCGTCACGGTGATTGGGGCATTGAGGGCGGTAAAAGTCTAGCCTTTCACGTGGATCGAGCGAGGACTATACAAAGAGATCTCGGAGAGAGCATTGCGAATAAATTGGTTGACTTCTATTTGTTGAATGGGGAAAGAAAAGATTGTGCCATTGGAAAGATTCTGGACTGAGAAATATTTTAGAAATAGAGGCCAGGTCAAGTGCACAAACACGTCAACCTGAAAATTTAGGCCAACGTGCAGCAGATAGACTGCCTCGGGAACCTACATGTAACGTCAGTCTGAGATAACTAATTGAAGAGAAATTGATATTTTTATATTACTCCCATTGAAGTCCCAGCCTGCGAGGTTGCATACCTGAGGTTGGGCAACGCCGGATCAACTCGATTACCCGCTCCAAGCTCTCCGCCCTACAGTGCCCACCCAAACAGATGAGCTACTGTCTCGCATTACCCCAGAGCGGCCACTACGAGTGCTTTTTACTTTGTTTTACTTCACTGACTCACCTGCATCGTCACTTGGTGGATATCAATTCCCTCCGCGCGTGGTGTGGATCCCGACCCTCCGGACCATGTCCCCTTGATCTCGACATTACCCAGCAGTGAGCTCCGTGTCCCTCCAACGACGCAATGAACGGCCGAGACCGTCCCCGCGGACCTCCGCCAAATCGCGGGCCTGATCCGCGTGCAAGCCCGAGCGATAGCAACCTATCCAAAGCGGACCATTTCGACGACGAGAAGAAGCGCATCATCCATAGTTGCTATGCGAAGAAGGACGCCGACGGCACTTGTACGTATCCCGTGAACCGACTCATTGGTCTGGTCAACACATCCCTGGCTCTAGCGCGGAGCTGCTTAGGTGACACATGGCGAAAGTGACGTACAATTCGTCTGGACAAGTCGTATTGCCGCTCAGCATGCCCCGATGACATCTATCCTACCAGGCCGCCGACTTTGGCCCTTGGACTACTGCTGATTCCTCTACTTACAGTGGTCGAGTCCTACATTACACACGTCCGCATCATCGAAGATGCAGCGCACCCCTCCAGTCCTTCCCCGCCAAATGCATCACCCGAGAACAAGAAACCCCGTGTCATTATCGTTTCGGTGCGACGGTCAGGCCGGGTTCGCATGCACAAAGCCCGTGAGAATAACGATGGATCTTTTTCAATTGGAAAGACCTGGATGCTCGACGACTTGACGGCAATTCAATCATTCTCCGCATTCGTCCCCCAATCACCAACAGAACAACAACAAAAAGAATGGGCTGGACACGTTGGATTCACCGTCACGATAGGAAAGCCCTACTACTGGCATGCCAGGACATCTAAAGAAAAGGAGTTTTTCATTGGGAGCTTGGTCAAGATCTTCAAGAAATACACGAACGGAAGAGTTCCTAACCTCATCGGCTTCGATGAAAGAGAGCGCCAACAGCTGTTAGGCCCAGGACTACCTGGACCCTCCGGGCCGTCGAGTGGACCCCCGTCAAGAGGAGCTGGGGCAAGCCCTGCGGAGAGTGCGGTGCCACCTTCACTACAACCGTCATACCGAGGTCGTGATCCTGGTCGCGATGCACCGCGAGAACCACCCCGGAGGAAGGCTTCCGAAGACCCCATCCTTCGTGCACAAAAGAGCCGCGAGCAGATGTCCCGGCCATCCACAGGTTCTCGACCATCTACCGGCCATGGAAAATCGGCGCCATCACCATTCGATCTGCCCAAAGCGACTCCTTCGGGGACTCAAGAGTTGCAACCTCCGCCACGAGCAACCGAGCGTATCGCCTCGGAAGCGAAGAGCAAAGACACCCCTCCCAATTCTAGCCACAGTGGTATTCCAGATTCACTCCGGCCAGCTTCCGCTCGTAGTCAGGATCACGGACCCAAGCCTCCGGCTTTTTCCGCACAAATTCCTTCAGACAAGTCCACAGAAAAGATGCGCAACTCCGATGGACTTCGTCCTATCACGCCTGCCTCTGCCGCTGACAGTCGGGATGCAGTCCCAAGCCCAAACAGCAGCTTCGGCCAAAGATCACCACAACGCGATGGTGGCGATAAACCGTCTCCATTGAACCAACCGCCCTTGCCTCAAGAAAGGAGTGTGCCAGAGAGCCTCTCAGTTGCGGGCCAAACAGAGTCGCGGGAAGCCTCATACTCACCTGGAATTGAGGGATTGGCCGCAGAGCCTGCCGCTTTATACGCTGCCAATATGGCATCAGAGGAGCCTCAACCAGCTCAGCCCATTGAGTCTGCCAAGGAAGTTAAGTCTGCTGAAACGACGCCAGCAGTAACCTCTCCTGCAGTAACATCTCCCATAGAGGAACCCTCGTCTGAACCTACTTCAGCTTCGGTGGGAGAATCTGGAGAGCTTGAGCCACACCGTCCAGGCCTGGGTCCCATGATCAAGAAAAAGCCAGGCAAAGACATTGCAGGTGCATTCAAAAAGGCCGCAAATGCCTACGGTGGCTTCAAACCTAGACCTGGTGGTGCTGGTGAGCGACTGCTGGCAGCCGCAAAGAAGTCACAAGCGGAGGAAGCCGGTCCTGATGGTATTACTGGCGTCGTTCCAGCTCCTTCACTTACCAGATCTGCGACTGATCCTCCCCAAAGCCCAGTGGCAGAGAAGTCGGAGACGTCTGACAAGGATCTGCTGCAGCCACCCTCCGGGCCTGAAACACTAACCGTGGAAATCACAGAGCCTCAACTTGAGGAAACTCCAGTCGCACCTACGGTGCCCCGTGTAGAAATCCCTGACTCATCCATGACCACTCTCACGAATATTGTGCCGGTGGAGAACCGTTCGAGAACACCATCTCCATCTGGTCAAGGACGTCGCCGCAGACGCCGCGAGGACAACACGTTGAAATATTGCCAGGCCCTCGGAATCGATCCGGGTGTTCTTGATGGACGTGGTATTGACTTTGATGACATCCTTTCCGATCTCGGGTGGAACGGCCGGTTGGCCGATGAGCAGAAGATTGAGGATCTGGAAGCAGACGTTCGTCGTGAGATTGGCCGCGTCGAGGCCACCAGCTGGCTTGGAAATCTTGAGCAGCAGGAAGGAAAGGTTGAGCAACTTGCCAGCCTTATCGACAGGACTATTGAAGAGTGTGATGAGCTTGATGGTCTATTGACCCTTTACTCCCATGAGTTGAACGTAAGTCTGGATTAAACAAATTCGACCCTCATTGCGCTAACAAGGTATTATGACAGACTCTCCACGAGGACGTGGCATACATTGAAGCTCAAGGCCAAGGTCTACAAGTGCAGACAGCCAACCAGAAGCTCCTTCAGAATGAACTCCAGAACCTATTGAAAACTCTTTCGATCTCTTCGTCCGAGCTAGGGCCCCTCAAGGAGGCTTCATTGAGCAACCTTGATGGTCTCAAGGACAGCGAATACGCTCTCTCGATCTTGTACAAGGCCATGCTCATGATCGACTCGGACATTGGTCAGAACAAGAAGCGTCAGGTAGACTCCAGCGTTGGTGTCTATGCCGATACTGAGATTGGTCAGATGCGTGCCATCAAACAAAAGAAGGAAGAGTACCGCTCCACTGCCTTGGTGTTCCTGCAGCGCTTAAAGCAATTCATGGCTATGGCCTTCAAGATGGCCGAACAAAAGCGAGCTGATGCAGCGGCTAACGGTGCCAAGGATACGTTGAAGCTTGACACTATCGCGCGTGGCCAATTCCGTCAAGAGATTTGGCGGTACAATGCACTGATGCTTTTCGCTAAAGAGGTTAGCATGGCAGAATGGCATGGTCTGGTCAATCTCTATGAGCAACAGTCCAAGCCCTCGTATCAGGGTGACTTCCGGGATAACAATCTCGCTTGGAAGAAAACCGCTCGCAAGCCCACTGGAGATGAGCAGGAACTTCTCTTTACCCACCAAGAGAAGGAGAAGGAAACTGAGGGTCTCACCATGGCCGCACGGAAACTGACCGTACGACGAGGCAAGACAGTACGAGCCGCTGCTGGCCTTCGACTGGCTTCCGGGGAGAAGAAGCAAGGCAGAGTTGAGCCTTGTGAGGCCTTCTCGGGTACATTGCGTGAGACCTTGAAAATGATGGCCCAGGAACAGAACTTTGTTGTTCAATTCTTCCACCTCGATTCTCTTTCCAGTGCGGAATTCTCTGATCTGGTCTCATCATCAATTCCGGAATGCCGAACGATCCCCGACTTCTCTGTCAGCCAGTCGCACGACCCCGATCGCGGTATGGCGAAACGAGTGGAGCAGATCATGGATGAGATTTACTCCTTCTGGCCCAATGACATGCAGAGCCTCGTGGATTGGGCGATGCAGGCTGATCCCCTCCAAGGAATCGGTATCCTATATGCTTTGGAGACCGCCATGGTCGAGTTTGATGACACGAATCAAGAGTTCATCCTCCACTCCCTACAAAAGATGCACTCCCGCCTAATGGGTCTATTCAACCGCTTCGTCGACGAACAGATTCGCGGCATCGAAGACACCAAAGTCAAGGTGAACAAGAGAAAGGGCGTAATCTCTTTCATGCGAGTATTCCCCAACTTCTCCAACGCAGTGGAAACAATGCTCTCAGGCCCATCGGGCGACATGGTCGACATCCGCGTCAGCGTCAACGACGCCTACGACCGCATCAACCGCGCAATGTGGGAATCCCTCAAATTCATCGCAAAGGAAGCACCCGGCCAACCACCCGCCGTGGCAGCAGGTGCCGGAGACCCGGAAGATAAAGAAGTCTTAAACTACCACATCCTCCTAATCGAAAATATGAACCACTACGTCGAGGAAGTCGACGTCCACAACATCCCCTCCCTGGAACGCTGGACAGACCGCGCCCACCAAGACTTCCAAGAGCACATGAAGCTCTACCTCGACTCCGTCATCCACCGCCCGCTAGGCAAGCTCATCGACTTTGTCCAGTCGATCGAAAACCTCCTCGCTGCCGGTGGTAATCCCACCGACATCGCTGCCCGCGCTAGTCATTCTCGCATGGTGGCTAAGAAGGTTCTCTCCTCGTATGACAACAAGGAAATCAAGCGTGGTATTGAGATGCTGCGCAAGCGTGTTGAGAAGCACTTTGGTGATGCTGATGATCCTGGTCTCAGCCGTAGTCTCGTCCTAAAGGTTCTGCGTGCTTGCGAGCAGCGCTATGAGAATGCTTATGACCGGACGCGTCGTATCATTGATACTGTCTACGAAGGTCAATTGGATCTAGATTGGCGGAAGGATGAGACGCTTAGCATGTTCCGGAAATAGGTGGTGAACTGTGATATTCTTCTTTGATTTCTTTATTTTTTCTTCTTTCTATAACCCGGTTCTGGGTTTTTGTCATGGCGAGTGGGGCTTGGGGTTTGGTTTGTATACATAGCGCATATATCAAGACAATGTCAAGCAATTCTTGACTTTTATCTTTAGAATTGGATTAGGGTTCGTTTAAGCTCAGTGCCTTACTAGCCTTTGGATATGAAGCATTTGGACTATTTCATCAGCTGGGCTACTCATTCACGTAAACGTATATCCCTCCAAAGAAGGTCTAAATCTGGTAAAAGTAATACTGGGATCCCTATTACATATTCAGCCGTGGGTTTGTATTACAACAGGGGTCGTGAATCGGTTTACACCGCTATGGAATATCAGGCGATCCTTATAAGAGATCATCAAACCGAGTGTACCATTTCATGCGTTATTGATGCCCTAATTTAGCTGCTCTTTTCCACCCCTTTTTTTCGCCTCGCTTTGAGTGATTCAGGTGAACAAATTAGATCATTCGTATATCTGAAGCTACTGTGACACCTTATTGCGTGGAGTGGATTGATATTGAGAAACCAACGGACAAGGGTGATTTTATGTAAATACGACAAGAATCTTTAAGTCCTCTTACCTGCTGCCTGATCAATTCACATTCTTAACCCACGTTGAGATATACTTGGAAATGAGCAAAAGAAGGTAATAAAAGGGTGGCCGGAAGATTGGTGAACGTAGGTCAATATCAAGTCAATTTTGGATCTTTGCCTTTTGTCAATTCTGTGCTCATTTCTCTATTTTCTCTTCTCTATTATTATCAATAAGCCGTGCTATATTGATTTCCAACCCCTTGGATCGGCTGGAATATCGGGTCACAAGAGCGTCGTCAGAAAGGTTGCCGGTGGAACCACCCGAATCGATTTCCACGCATCCAGCTAAACTTGCACACGAGAGGAGTACTCATTCCACATTTTCCATGAAGCCTTCTGGTATGA
Source organism: Penicillium antarcticum (assembly GCF_028974205.1). NCBI lineage: Eukaryota > Fungi > Ascomycota > Eurotiomycetes > Eurotiales > Aspergillaceae > Penicillium > Penicillium antarcticum. Next base: position 647,455 of record NW_026695302.1, read on the forward strand.
CATTCAAAACATACTCACTTCCATTCTTCACCCTTTTATCCCCACCACGGGCACAAGAAATCTGCATAGCGGACATGAATCGTCCTTTCTCCTTTGGCAAACAAGATATTGCTGTTGCAAATAGTAGCACCGCAAGAAATATGGAGACTCGGGCCCTTCCCGCACAGTGGTATCGTTCTCCAGCTCTTTACTCTCTTGAACGGCGAGCAATCTTCTCCAAGAAATGGATCTTCGAGACACGCTTCCTCAATGCGGGTGATTACGTGCAGTATACAGTCGCTGTATATAACCTTTTAGTTTTCAAGTATCGCAAAAGCACCATTCGGGCGTTCCCTACCGTTTGTCGCCATCGGGCGTATCCTGTTATGGAAACGGAGTGCGACACGGCAAACATCATGGCCTGCAAATATCACAGCGAGTTCGGTACCAACACAGAACGCGGCTGTGCTAATATATCCAGGATAGTCGTATGATCTGGGTGGTAAACTTGCCAAAATACCGAAATATCAAGACATCGACTGGTTTAACAAAAACACAAATAGATTGTTTCTATCCACATCCATGTCGATAAGCTAGGTTTTATCTGGGTGAACTTGGAAACTCCGACCAAAAGTACTTTCTCATGGGAGGAAGACACTAGTGGTGATGACCAGCAGCCATGCTTACAGCACTTCAACATGTCGGAATATCGCTTCGGTCATCAATGGAGTATGATGGGCGATTACAACTGGAAGACACTCGCTGACAACTACAACGAAGTATGTCTCTTGTAAAACAGTGGTAACAAATCTAAACGCATTAGTGCTATCACTGTCCCACTGGTCATCCAGGGGTAAATGCCGTCTCAGACCTTTCAAGCTATCACGTCGAGGTGAAACGCGGGATCATCGAGCATTACAACATAAAAAAGGAAGACACGACGGGATTTGATATCAACGGCTCGTTCTATTTCCCTAATGCCTCCATTGCTATCTCATATGTCTCCTATCCGCTTCACATGAGCATTGCTGATTGGGTTTCCAACAGGCCAATCTTTTTTTACATGATGAGATGTATACCCGTCTCAGAATCTCAAACTCTCATGGAGTATGAGGCGTATCGGCACAAAGATGCACCAGAAGCTAAATTTACAAACTTAGTAATTTCTTCAAACAGGTCGTTTGCAATGCGGCATAGAAAAACCTCAACGCGGGCATCTTCACCAACGGATAGGTACATCCTATTGCGGAGAAGGTATGTCGTGATGATCCCTCACAATGTGGAATGCTTTAAATTACAAGCAAAAATGGACCTTTATACTTCCAGAAGCTAGTTCGAGACTTGGCTTTAAGCATCGGCTGGAGGAAGAAGAGGCTGGTCAGGAAATTTGGCCAGCAGTACCTCGACATTTCGAGACATCAAAAGTTGATGAGATATTCAAATTCTGTCAGGGGCTTGGCTGTGTATTAGATAAGTCTTTAGCCTGGTAGTCTTAGATGTTCATTCATGTTGTGTTTCTTCAATTTGATGCTTGTTCAGCACCTACGAGAAGAGAGGGAGGCAGATGAAGCTACGATATTACGCCCTAAGCACTCTTCAATCATGATCAATAATTTTATTTGATTGCGATTGCTTGTTCGCAAGACCTGCTCGTGGACTTGGTACGTGTCTGAAGTGGCTGAGTGTTTAAAGTGTCACTATTGGCTTACTGCAGGTATACATCACACCCACAGCAGCCACAATATTGATAGTGCTATCATTGGTGTTTCGAGTCCTTGACTGAATATCATGAAGCCCCACCATCTCTTAAAATGCTAATATTCTAGTGGCGGTATTTGAAAGTGGCCTATAAAGCAAGCGATGGCATATGGTCTGTATCCACTCCCAAGCGTGATGCATTTTATGAGCTTCTTATATATACGTATTACTAGCAAGCTGCCTTTCTATCTTATCGTTCTACCGGGAAGGTATAGTTATATATGCGTAACGGAATTTCTATAAATCGATGTGGGTATACATCATGTGACCTATTGCCTAAGGCAAACCAACCTTAATTTACTTAGAATCTCAACAATGAACTCCTGGGCAATGCGATAATCCCAGACCTTGATGGTTTGAAAAGCGAACGGAACCAAACTCTCCTTCTCTACTACCCAACTGCTCAGTCGCTCATTTATCACACAGTAAGTCGCTTCCCCACGGTTCTCGCCAAGGGGGGTCTCCACCGATATTCAAGGGGGGGCACGGATCTCAAATGCGACACGCCGGACCCCGTCTCTCCATTGCGACCTCTTTTGTCTCTGTGTCCCCTCCGGTTTCTTTCCGAGCACTGGACCCCTCCGGAGTCTCGTTGATTGGCCCTTGTGCACCTCCTAATGAAACTTCAGATCGTTGTCGCATAACATTCTTTCCACATTCCTCTCGTTTCTCCCTAGACCGCCCATTCCTGTCTTTTCTCCCTAGACCCGACGATCTGGAACCCTCCACTGCATGTCGCGTGTGATTGAGCCGATTGACTCGAACGAACATTCCTCGAACTGAACATCTCCTTCGACCGAAACCTTACGATCGGATTGCCGCATCTGTGGGGACTGGCACGCCAGAGCCCCTCTCGAGCTTCTCTCGCGTGTGGACTAGAATACCACAGCCATGCCCTGGCGGCCGCTGCCTCGAATCGCCTTTGCTGTCGCTATATACCCCTTTCAGCCTTCCTCCCCGGCCGACCTACCATTGGAACTTGGCGATGAGTTGTACATAATTGAACAGGGTGGAGTGGACGGCGAATGGTGCCGAGGATACCTCGTTGCTCCGCCGTCATTGTTGGCGGGATTGACAAGCACCAAAGGCCAGACTCTCGAAGCTCGCGTATTCTCTGGTATCTTCCCGCGGAACTGCGTCGAGATTCGGGAAGTGCTCGGTGACGGCGATGGGCAGAAAGCGATGCTCAATGGTGATCGAAAGAGCATCGACCAATTGACCTTGGCTGGGCTTGAAGGAGACTTCATGTCCCGGAACAGTCTGGTTTACTCTGAGTCGTACATGGGTACCGAGGTATCGGATGCCGTGTTTGCGAAAAAGGGGAAACCCTCCCACATTGTCATTCACAAGACCGACGAGCGAGACTTATCCAGTCCGCGGTCTGTACAAACATGGCGCTCTGGTTCCATCCCGCATACCCCCGTATCCTTTTCTCCACGAGACCCGGACGCACCCAAGCCAGCTGCTCCAGTTCCGATGTTAAAAATCGGCGACGAGACCCCAACTTCCCTCACAGAGCCGTTGGTTGATGAGATCGCGTCATGTTTACGCGAATGGCATTCGACGAATTTGCATGAACTCCTTCTGGCCCGGCAGTATCATGTGTTGGAGGAAATGTCCACCATTGTACAGGAGCTAGATTTCGCGAGGCGCCAATTACTACACAACGTTTTAACCTGCCAGGAGAAGGAAGCTTTACGGGATGAGACTGTCTGGAAACTGGTCAAAGCCAACAAAATGCTCAGCGGAGATGTTATTGTGCGGGATCCCGAGCAGCGAGGCCGCTTGCTAACAGGCGAGGACTCTGCCATTCAACTTGCGAAGCTGCAGTCAGAGATGAGCATGCTGGACTCCCGTCCTACCTCAACTTCCGATGCCACAGCGCTTCACCATTTACTACTGGATATTAATGCGGTATCAGGCAATGCCCCGGGGCCTGTGACTGTGGGAATCCAGCTTTTTTCGCGTACAGACTCTGGTGTATTGAGCCCCTTGTCTGAGATCTTTAGTCTAGAGATTCCGTCTCCCGACAAGTTTATCAACATGAGTCAAAGCTGTAAACTGAAGACTCTTTTCACCGACTTGGCCGCCACAGATATCGGAGACGGATCTGCCAATGGGCGCCAACTCTATCTAGTTGTTACAGTCCGTGCTCCAGAGACACGGTCCACAGCTGACACACTCCCTGTATCAAGATCCTCGATTTCACGCGAAACCCCGGCCCCAACCAAGGCCGCAGGAGCCAGTGGCATTCAGCCATCAGTCAAGGGCAGCCTGAAAACCCGGCGCAGCATGATGTGGACACCAAAGACTCGCGGACCAAGCCTAGATCAGTCAAGTCCCGCTAGTCAAGGACTTCCCAGACAATCAAGCAGCTCGTCCAACATTAAAGAGCAACCTACTGCTCAGACTACCCTATCAAAGGAGATCTTGGCGATCCGCACCGTTGGCATTGGGATCTTGGAGATCTCGCCGATCCTTCGGCAAGATCGAGATGCGGAGCAGGTGATCAACATTTGGTCTCCGCGTCAAAATGGTGAAGACGGCGAGGGATTGACAGAAGGGTTTGACAAGTTGATTCGAACACTGCTTCCCAGCCCCACCGGCCGGTATGTGCGTTGCGATCCTGCTGCGCGTCTGCATCTTCATCTGCATCCTTTCATCAGCAGTGACCCCGATGCTCTGATCCGTCAGAACCCTACGATTCTGCATGATGTTGTGCAGACACAGCGTATTGGGTTCTCTAAGGCTCCTACACGGCCGCGGTCCGACATCTACGTCACTCTCTCACAGGCTGTATTCCCCACAGATGCACTCCTGTCCCATCCGCAGGCTGGTCAAATTCCTCTTCAGGCGGCAACAGGTCTCCATAACCTTCAACTGACCCTTGAGGTCCGTGATACCAAGGGAGCACGCATCGACAAATGCGTGTACCCTTCGTCTGCCAATACCTGTAATACGGCATGGCGCACCACAATCGCCCAGAGAGGCACTCCCTGGAACCAGACCATCCGTCTTAAGATTCCCACAGAGCAGATTCCAGGCTCTCATATCGTAATGAGTGTTGCCGATGCACCCGAGTTCCCTTTTGCTCTTGCTTGGATGCCCCTTTGGGACCAGCAGGCTTTCATCAGGGACGGTCGTCATTCTCTCCTATTGCATGCCTATGATAAGCAAACTTCCAGCATCGAGAATGGAAAGGGTGCTTATCTGAATCTCCCTTGGAGTGCGCTCGGCAAGAATGAATCTGCTAAGGATGAAGATGTGACCGGTCCATTGGCCACCCTTCACCTTGAGACTCACCTGTGCAGCACCGAGTACTCACAGGACCAAGTAATCCTGAGTCTACTGAACTGGCGTGAACGCCCTGTGGACGAGGTCTTAGATACACTCAAGCGATTGCTATTTGTTCCCGAGATCGAAATCGTGAAGCAGCTCAGCGGTGTCTTTGACGCGTTGTTCGGAATCCTGGTGGAGAATGCCGGAAACGAGGAGTACGAGAATTTGATTTTCAACAACGTGGTCACTGTCCTGGGTATTGTTCACGATCGACGATTCAACCTCGGTCCGCTGGTCGACCACTACGCCGATAACCAATTCAACTTCCCATTCGCTACCCCATGCCTCATCCGAAGCTACCTGCGCCTTCTAAATGTAGGCACCGACGGCCAGCAGTCTCGCAATCTTCGCGCTGCATTCAAGGTCGGACGCCATATCCTGAAGTTTATTATCAAGGCTCGTGAGCAGCAAAAGGCTAAGGAAGAAGGCATCGGTATCACCACAGTGCAGTCTACCTTCAACCGAGACATGCACACAATCTTCAAGTCTCTTGAAACCTTGATGAAGAATTCCTCGCCGGCATTGGTGGGCAGCAAGACACTGGTGGTCCAGCACTTTCACACCTGGCTGCCCGAGTTGTCCAAGGTCCTGGGCAAGGATGAAATGATTATGATGGCTTTGAGTTTCATGGATTCGTGCAAGGATGTAACGGGCATGTTGATTCTCTACAAGCTGGTTCTGATCCAGAATTACACCCAGTTCGAGCTTTTCGCCTCGGGTGCGGAGAGACAGACTTTGATCTCCAGCTGTATTGGCTGGTTAGCTCCGTACTGGGGTGCTACTGCGACTGTCTCGGACCTGTATCGTGATCAGGTTCGATTGAGCAGTTCGATTGTTGCTCAATTGCTCAGTCAACCGGAGCCTCAGCTCTACGGTTTCATGCCCAGTATAGTTGCCTCGTACTGTGCTATCTCAGCTGAAGGAGTTGATGAGACAGAATACCTGTCCTTGCTTTTCAGCAAGGCATTCCCATTCCAGATGAAGACAGCCAAGACTCCTCAAAGCTTTGACGAATCTTTGGTGGAGTTGTCTGCCCTCATGGCTGCTATTGCCAAGATCGTGTCTCCCAAACTTCCCGCCTTGAAAGATCTAGAGCTTGCAACATTCGTGGCGCAGACTTTCGAGGCTCACAACTCTATCCTCGATTGCGAGGCGTACCCCGAGACCTGGTTCAGTATTCATGTGTACAACCACCGTGCGACCATCAAAAGTCTTGAACATATTGCTGTTTTGCTAATTGAGAGACTCCTCCCGGCACCTGATGATGCCGATACATTCGACACCAAGGTGTGGGAGTCATTTTTCACAACATTGCTGAAAGTGATCTCCAGTGATGTTCTTGCTCTGGAGACATTCCCCGAGCAGAAGCGACGGGCTGTTTGGAAAATTGCTGGTGATGTGCGCGAGCAAGGCGCTGATCTCCTACAATCTACCTGGGAAGCCATTGGCTGGGAGACCACAGACGATGAGAGAGAACGCTTCAACCTGAAGCGTCTCGGTGGATACCAGGTGCAGTATGTTCCTGGCCTGGTTCCGCCTATCATTGGTCTGTGTCTCAGTGTTCACGAGGGCCTGCGACATGTTGCTGTTCAGATTCTCCAGACTATGATTCTCAGCGAATGGGATCTAAACCAGGATATCTCAATCATTGAAACTGAGATCATCTCGAGTCTGGATACCTTGTTCAAATCCAAGCACATGAATGAAAGCGTTAGTCAGAAGATCTTCATTGGCGAGCTGCTAGATCTCTTCGAGAATGAGACCATCGCCGATGAACTGCTGTCGAATGCTGTCAAGAGTCTTGTTGGGACTGTCGACGAACTTCTAGATCTTTTGGTTGCTTCTCAGAGCGGCGCTTCAACTCAGAGTCTCCACGCTCTGAAGTTGATGGAGTACATGAAGGACATGGGTCGTGAGGATATCTTCATTCGCTACGTCCACGAATTAGCCGAAGCGCAAGCCGCCGCAGGCAACTTCACCGAAGCTGGTCTAGCTCTTCAATTCCACGCAGATCTCTACGAATGGGACCTCAACAAGGCCCTGCCAGAACTCCTCACTCCTGAGTTCCCAGCTCAAAGCGCCTTCGATCGCAGAGAAGCACTGTACTTCTCCGTAATCCAGCACTTCGAGAACGCCATGGCCTGGGCCCCCGCTCTGGCATGCTACAAGGAACTGGCCGCCCACTACGAGCACACAACAATGGACTTTGCCAAATTGTCCCGAGCCCAGAGCTCCATGGCTCGGATCTACGACTTCATCGCCAAAGGCGGCAAGCAATTCCCACGGTACTTCCGTGTGGCCTACAAGGGTCTCGGATTCCCTCCCAGCCTGCGCGATAAGGAGTTCATCTTTGAGGGCTCACCAACAGAACGCATGGCCTCGTTCGTGGACCGCATGCAGCGCGAACACCCTACTGCGCAGATTACATCTGCTAGCGAAATCCCTGATTACGAAGGCCAGTTCTTGCAGATCAGTGCTGTCAGCGCTTACCGTGACGTGACACACCCTGTCTACCAACGGCCCAAGGTGCCGCACTCTGTGCGTGAACACTTGCTCGTCTCGGATCCTTCTAGATTCTCGGCTACGTTGCGCCGACACACGAGTAGCTCGGATGTTCGCGAGCAGTACGTTGAGAAGTTCATCTTTACTGTTTCCGATCCTTTCCCCAATATTCTTCGGCGCAGTGAGATTATCGCTTCGGAGGAGGTTGCTCTGTCTCCCTTGCAGACTGCTATCGAGCGGACATGGCGGAAGACACAGGAGCTACAGCTTCTCGAGCGTCGGGCTGCTTCTGGTGAGGACTCTTCGTTGTCTAATCTGACCGAGGCTCTTGAGCAATTGCTGGAGAATCGGTCGTCTACTTCGAACTGTGTGGCCTTGTATCGCCAGTTCCTTTCTGATGCTGAAATGGCGAGGGAGAGACTTCTGGAGGAAGTGGATGAAGATGCTTCGGTTGCAGAGGTAGTGCCGGATGCTGCAGACCCCATGGAGAATGCTCTCGTTGTAGCACTTGTTGACCACGCTCTGGCAATTAAACATGCTCTGTCTCTCTACCAGCGTCCTGCCCATCAAGCTACTCAAGCTGAACTCCTCCGTCGCTTTGAGGATGTTTTTGAGCCTGAGCTGGCTTCTTTCACCACTGCTCCGGTAGACTACTCCTCGCCTACGCCGACTCAGACAGCCCGCCAATCCTCCAACTCAAGCGAGATCCGCCGAAACCAATCTGCCCAGCGAGCCGCTAGTCCAGAGCAGGACCTGCGCGCATCCCGTGGCAAGGCCCACACGCGCAAACGTTCCGAGCGACAGTCCGTCAGTCACCGGATCAGCATCATCAATCCCTTCAAGCGATCCCACGGAGCCTCCAACTCGATCTTCACAATCCAGCAATCCGACAGCAAGGGCCAGATAGTCGACCAAGAAGAACCTGAAGACGACACGGCCACAATCCACAGCCGAACAACCAGCCACTCCCGCGGCGGCCGCAGCGAAAAACGACGCAGTTTCTTCGGCGGAGACAGGACACACAAGCACGGCTCCACCCCATCGGTCGGTGGCGCAGGCCATGACTCCCAAACCTCCCTCAAAAACAAACCGTCGCGTAATCCCTCCCGAGACACAACCGGTCAATCCCACGATGGCCGCAGCCGCGCCGACTCCCAACACCGCGGCCCAACAGCCAGCGGTGCAGCCGGCCCGGACCGCCCAGCGCCTGCTTCCAGTGGTGGTTGGTCCACCCTCCCGCCCACGCGTGATTACTCCAGGCCCGCGACCCGGGACAGTAACGTGAACTCTGTCACGCTGACGACGACGAATGGCACGGCGCCTTTGTCTCCCGTCAGCAATGGCAGTGCCAACGGGAATCACACTGGCATGCGAGACTCTGTCTTCCGGCGGTTCAGCATGCTCAAGGGGAAGGGAGTTGGTCGCAAGAATAGCCGGATGGATTTCAAAGCTAATGGCCCGCTGCAGGAGGAGTAATGATCTCTTCTCCATTCCTTTCTCTTATTTTCATCTTCTCTCCTTCTCTTCGCTTCTCCTTTCTTTTCCGATAGGACTGTTTTCATTCCCCTGAGTCCTGACCTTCCTTTTAATTCCTTGATGTGATATACTGATGTATTTTTCTTTATTCTGTCTGACTGAGATTTGTTTCCCTGGTTTTGGTGTTATGATAGATACCATGTGTGAACCTCTATATATTTCCTAATGTTACAATGTTTCAAGGATATCCCTCATATAACTTATACTCGTATAATGTTACTACGTACTCCTGCCCAAAACCAAGGTCCGTGCATACTGTGGCAGTGTATATCTTGGCATTCCGTCAGCCAATCATGTGTCCAGCCACCTTCCACAGTGGGGTTAGATCGTCCAAGCTTCCGATCATTCAGCGAAAGCTCTCCAACACATCGAGGCTGTGCTGTTCTCTCATTCACGGACTTAACTTACTTCGCTTGCGTATCCAGGGTTTCAGTGGTTTGAACCCCGCCAATTCATTTCCTTTGAAGCTTGGCTTTTCTTGAAAATAAAATGTGTGAGTGATTCCTTGGTCTCCCATCTCTCCACCACTCCTTGCCGACTTTCTGGAAAAGTCCCTATATGACCCCATAATCGTCATCACCCTTCATTCCCTGAAATCAAACCAACTATTTTATTCCATCCTTCCATCGATCGTTTATCCGTCAGGCAACGGAAAAATCCCCAACTAATAAACCCCAGCCCAAGTCAACTTCCGCTCCCACTTCCGAAGCTACAGCTTCGGACCCGGCCGCAGAATGTCATCAGGAAGTACCGGCAACGGCAACATAAACGGCCTCCGCAATCCCAGCGAGCAAGACGCACTACTGGGCTCGCATCGTGCATCCTCCTTCTCGGGTCTTGCACCACACGCGCAGACCGAGCATGGACATCATCACCACCATCCGAAGGATAATCGCATGTGGGTGGCGTGGCCTATGCACGTTGTACATTTGACATGGAAGACTCTTGTGCGCGATTATGTCAATCTGCTCCTTGTCATGGTGCCGCTGGGTATTGTGGCTGGTGCTCTTGGCTGGGATTCGACGGCTGTCTTTACCTTGAATTTCTTTGCTATTATTCCGCTTGCTTCGCTGCTTAGTTTTGCTACGGAGGAATTGGCTGCTACTATGGGGCAGGCGCTTGGTGGGTTGATGAATGCTACTTTTGGTAATGCTGTTGAGTTGATTGTGAGTTTTACCCGTTGATCCGCGCTTCGGTATCGTGGATTCGATTCATGATGGTGGGATATATATGTGTGTGAGCGCGTACTAATTGCCTCCGGTACAGGTCAGCATCATCGCTCTGAAGGATAATCAGGTCCGTGTCGTGCAAGCCAGCATGCTCGGCAGCATCCTCTCGAACATCCTCCTCGTGCTTGGCTGCTGCTTCTTCGTCGGTGGCCTGCGCTACCGCGAACAAACCTTCAACAGCACCGTTGCTTCAACCATGTCCTCCCTCATGGCCGTGGCATCCGCCTCGCTCATCATCCCGGCTACCCTCTATGCGGCTATTTCCAACGGCACAACCACTAAGCCCGGTGAGAACGCCCTCAACCCGGACGACAGTGCGCAGAAGAATATCCTCATTCTCTCGCACGGTACCTCCATCATCCTCCTCCTGATCTACGTCATGTATCTCTACTTCCAGCTGCGCTCGCACTCCGACCTCTTCGAAGAGACGAACGGTAGCGATGCCGAGAACGGTGCCCCCGAAGAAGAAGAGGAAGAAGAGCGTATCCTCAACCCCTGGGCTGCGACTGTTGCTCTCGTCGTCGTCACCGTCCTCGTTGCCATCTGCGCCGATTACCTCGTCGGCAGTATCGACAGCATGGTCCAGAAGACAGGCATGAGCAAGACATTCATTGGGTTGGTCCTTATCCCCATCGTCGGTAATGCCGCCGAGCACGTCACCGCCGTTGTCGTCGCATACAAGGATAAGATGGATCTGGCGATTGGCGTGGCAATCGGTAGCAGTTTGCAGATTGCCCTGTTCGTTACTCCTTTCCTCGTTATCTTGGGCTGGATCATGGGTATCGAGATGACATTGCATTTCCAGACCTTTGAGACGGTTGCTTTCTTTATCTCTGGGCTAGTTGTTACGCTTCTTATTCAGGATGGAAAGTCCAATTATCTTGAGGGTGGTATGTGTCTTGGCATGTACATCATTCTTGCGTTGGCTTTCTATGTCTACCCTGATAATGTTGCTACCTAAGCTGTAGGCTTGGTCCTATACTTGTCTTTTGGGTTTCTTTTTTTGGCTTTGGGATTGTGATTTTTGCTTATTTTTGTCAATTGACTTGTCTACTGACATTTGGTTTTCTTTGCGTTCTTCTGCTGTATGTACTTGTCGATCATCATCAAAATTCCATTTGTCTATATCTTTCTAGTTTTGACCCGCTGAGGTCAGAAAGGATCATTATTTGCCTTGCATATATAGACTTGTGGTGCTGAGGTGCCTCTTTGGCACTTATTGTCCAATCCGATGTCAATTGTTTTGTCCAGGGTATAGCCCTATGCTAATTCCCATGTTAGACTTGATCTGTCGAGCTCATGGACATGAGCTACGTTGATCAACAAGTGTTGGCTTCTGATCTCTCATTTGATTTATTAGATGTTATTAAGTTACTGTTTTGTATTCTTTATCTGTATAAAATGAATATTTGATGCTTCAAGTTTTAAAAACTACGCATTAAAGATGGGTTGAGGTCGTTGTTGATGTTTAATATATAATTGTTTCCTACCCCCGGTTTACTTTCAACATATGTAATTTTTTATATACATAAAGACAGGATCAAGTATTGAGCCAAACAATATCAAAGCTTGACAGCCTCGAATTACTCACATCACACACTACCCCTCCAACAATCCTGTTTCCAACACTTCTACAGTTTATGCATGACCTCACAAGGCAGTCTTGGCGATGACTAAGCACATACCGGAAATTTGCCGGAGACCGCAAACTTCACCAACAGCGCTCGATCTCGACTCACCTCGATTGCCAACAATTAAATCGAGCCAATCCTCACATCCACCACAATGCCACCCAGGCTCAACCTCTTCACAGCCAACAAGGCCGTCTCGGCCCTCCGCCAATCCACTACTCCCGCCCTCTCTTCCCCCCGGAGCATCGCCAGCCCAGCCCGATTCCGCGCTGTCCAGTCTGTACACCTTCAGCAGCGATGGAGCTCTTCGCGTGATGGCTCGAAAAAAGTCGAGCCCCAGCCCGATGAACAGACTTTCCCAACTTCGGACCAGCTCCCCGATGTTAGTGAGGAGGCTAATGAGATCTCGCGCATTATGGATAAGGAGAAGCGGTGCGATGGTGTTCCCTCTACCCCCGAATTGGACCAGGGGACTCCTGTTGAAGAGGTGAGAAATATTCCAGAACCCTGCCGGGTGACTTAGCTGTGCAGGGAATCGTGTTAACAGTATTGGTATTGGTACAACAGATCCTCAGCCGCGATAAGAATGCCATGAAGCACATGCCCAAGGTTATGCAAGACGAACTTAAGAAGGCCGGTGGCTCTCGCTCATTCTCGACCTCCGCTCGTAGCCGCATGCCGGATGTGCAGGGCGTCGAGCCGAACAATGAGTTCGTCCCCGTCCCCGGTGCTGGACAGGGCATGCAGGCTAGCGACGAGGCTGCTGCTGCTCTTGCTAGCATGATTGAGCAGGTGCAGGAGCAGGCTATTGCCGAGAACCCTGGCTTGAAGTTCGACGAGCCCGTTCTGCCTAGCAATATTCGCACATTGAACTTCCGGAAACGCTACGATACATTGCAGGATCAGTTCACTAAGATGATGATGGAGAGTGGGAAACTGACCAAGGCGCAAAAGGTACGTCTTCTTTTCTTATGGCCATTGACTGGGGCGGTTAGCTGACTTGTCTAGAACATGTCCATTGTTCTGGACCACCTCCGCACCGCCTCTCCTCCCCAGGTGAACCCTCGCCGCCGTCTCCTCGGTGCCCCTCCCGCTTCCCAACTCCCTCTCGACCCCGTCCTCTACCTCACCCTGATTGTCGACTCCGTCGCTCCTCTTTTCCGTATTCGTCAGCAGAAGGGTATCGCCGGTGGTGGTACTGCCGTGCAGATCCCCCACCCGCTGACTCTGCGCCAGCGTCGTCGCACCGCTATCAAGTGGATCCTCGACCAGTCGGACAAGCGTAAGGATGCGCTCTTTGCGCACCGCGTTGCGGCCGAGCTGGTTGCCGTCGCTGAGGGCCGTAGCTCTGTCTGGGACAAGAGAGACCAGCAGCACAAGATTGGTATCTCTGGTCGTGCCAACCTGGGTGTTCGCGCTCGTTAAACTGGCCATAGCCTGTATTTGTTCTTTGGGGTTTGGGTTCTAAGCACAGCATCTGTACATTTATTAGTCCGTCAAATGAAATCGGCTTCATCAAGGTATTCCTTGCTATCAAAATCAAAATCAAGCCTAGTCGATTTTCACGTGTACGCCACCTATATATAGCACTATAGCGCCTTTCCCCCTCTGCATTGCAGATGGGCTTACCCGCCCTGCATAAGACCAGCTTAACGATATCTTTACATCTATAGCTGAACATCACATCTTCTCCAAACTTCCCCCTGCTTTGCATATCGCCCCACCTGATAGGCCAAACCCGCTTACCTCAGCCAATCCCCATCTCAACGGTTGAAGTCATCGAACATTGCGAGCTGATCTTGTGATCCGGAGTCATTCCATCCTCAGGCTGATCCATAGCCGTGCAACACACATAGACCCAGCTGACCACTATCAATCACCATAACCGTCACCAAGTCCGAAATTCTTGACCCTCCACAGCCCCCGCCCAAACCAAAAACCCAAGCCCACTTCGTACTTTTCGAACCCTCGCTTCAAACGCGCACCCGCCCCATTCATTGGATGACCCAGGCCGATCACCCTCCGGCCTCCCACCTCCACGACAGTGGCTCCCACGCGTCCCGACTCCATCGAACTTGTCGAGTATAATCTACCCCCCCAAGACGCACTCGCTGCTACCACCACTGCCGCAACCGGACCTGGACTCGGACTCGGGCCCACTGCTACAGCACAGCACTCTTCATCTGCCAATACAAGGCCGCTCGCTCCTGCAGTCGCTCCTGTAGTTGACTCGAGGGCGCTTGCGCTAGCTGGTCTTGGGTTAGAGCTTGACGAGGCGCACGAGAAGAGTTTTGGTCCTTATTCTGAGGAAGGCCCGCGCCAGCGTCGCTCCGGTGGTCTTCGCTTCACTCGGTTGAGATTTTGGAGTGAGGCTCTTAGACGTCGTTCTTCGCGGAAGGATACGAATACCCATTCCAATACCGATACTGGATCTGTATCTGGAACACTCGCCAAGATGAAGTTCTCACATAGTGTGCAGTTTAATGCTGTGCCGGATTGGAGCTCGAATTACATTGCGTATAGCAATTTGAAAAAATTGTAAGTTGATGCTTTCTTTTTGCGCGGGGATTGGAGATCGGTGGTCGAGTGTGTCATGTGTCGTGTGAGGTGTGATACGATGCGATCCATGCTCATGGCTGAGGAGATTTGTCGGTGTCACATTGCACATTCACATCGCACAGTGTACCGGGGTGCATGCATTCTGTCTTGCCTCGGAGAATTGTTTTGTTTTCGTGTGCTAATGTTGCATTGTGGCTAGAATATACACACTCGAGAAGCAGGTCAACCGCACTGAAGGTCAGTCTACTACCGATGTTGAGTCTGCGCCGCTGCTGGGTGCTCAGACGAGTAACCCCGATGGGATCTTTAAGCGGGCTCTTGATGCCGAGATGGATAAGATCTGCACATTCTATCAGAAGAAGCAGGTTGAGATCTTTGAGCTTGCGGATGAGATTATCAAAGACGCTCATGTCTATCTTTCTGAGGCGGATGGTTTCAACATGGATCCTGTCAGTGAGACTCTCATCAAGGCCAACTTCCGTCGGAATGGTAGTGCTTCGCTGCCACGCCGGAGATCCAGTGCTGTGAGCAATGACTCGATGGCCGATGATGAGGGTGATAGCGATGATGATCGGTCGCCGGCGACGCTTGCCCAACGCCGGAGAATGGCTCAGTCGACCGACCTTGAGTCCGGCACTGATGATCAGCACCTCGATATGGCGGACTCGACCTACTTCGGCCAGTCGAGTACACGCGAGCCCCTCGAGTCGCATTTCAACGATGACGATTTCTTGGCTCTATATAACGCCGGAATTTCGTTGAAGAAGCGTCTGATTGAGGTCTATGTCTCGCTCTGTGAGCTTCGGTCTTTTATCGAACTGAACAAGACTGGTTTCTCCAAGGCTTTGAAGAAGTACGACAAGACCCTCGACCGCAATCTGCGCCGTGATTACCTGGCTTCTGTTGTCAACATAGCACCGCCTTTTGTTGAGAGTACCATGGCTTCTGTCGATAGCCATATCGATAGCGTTGAGAGCGTGTACGCCGAAATTGTCACCAAGGGCAACCAGCAGTTGGCTAGGCGCGAGCTGCGTCTGCACTTGCGAGAGCATGTTGTCTGGGAGAGGAACACCGTCTGGCGTGAGATGATCGAAATTGAACGTCGTGCTCAGGCTGCCAACGTTGGTATCCGTCGGACACTTTTGGGTGGTGATGAGGATCCTGCTACTGCTCGGCGACAAGGTGATAAGCAGGAGATTCGCACCCAGGAGATCAAGACTCCTCTGGGTCGATTCCACTTCCCGTTGTGGTTCTGTAGTTTGAGCTTTGGAACGTTGGTCTTGAGTGTTGCTGTCTTTGGTGCAATGCTCTCGCTGCAGATTATGGAGACTCCGGAGCAGCAGAACTGCCTGGCTATGTTGGTTCTCGTCAGTATTCTATGGGCTACTGAGGCTATCCCATTGTTTGTCACCTCACTTTTGATTCCGTTCCTGGTCGTTACACTTGGTATTATGCGGTCAGATGACAAGCCCCATAAGCGTTTGGGACCGAAGGAGTCGGTTGGCATGGTGTTTTCCGCAATGTGGACGCCGGTCATCATGCTTCTCCTTGGTGGTTTCACAATCGCAGCAGCACTCTCCAAGTATGATATCGCGCGACGCATGGCCATGTTCGTGCTGAGCAAAGCCGGATCGAAGCCATCCATTGTCCTGCTGACCAACATGTTCGTGAGCATGTTCCTGAGCATGTGGATCAGTAACGTTGCTTCGCCCGTGCTCTGCTACTCCATTATCCAGCCCCTGCTGCGCAACATGCCCCCAGAGTCGGACTTCGCCAAGGCACTCGTGCTAGGTATCGCGCTCGCTGCCAACGTCGGTGGTGCCGCATCCCCAATTGCCTCGCCGCAGAACATCATTGCCTTGCAGAACATGTATCCCAACATCAGCTGGGGAACATGGTTCTTCATCGCGCTCCCTGTCTGCATCATCTCAATTCTGCTCATCTGGGGCTTGCTCCTGGTAACCTTCAACCCCGGCCGCAACGCAACAGTCATCCCCATCCGCCCTGTCAAGGACCGTTTCACCGGAATGCAGTACTTTATCAGCATTGTGACTCTCCTGACCATCGCTTTGTGGTGCGCCAGCCACCAGCTCGAACATATCTTTGGTGACATGGGTGTCATCGCCATCATTCCTCTGGTCCTCTTCTTCGGAACCGGAATCTTAAACAAAGAGGACTTCAACAACTTCCTATGGACGATCATCATCCTCGCCGCCGGTGGACTATGCCTGGGAAAGGCCGTCACCTCCTCAGGCTTGCTGAACACCATCGCCGGAGGTATCACCACCCGCGTCGAGCATCTCAGTCTGTACAGCGTGCTATTAGTATTCTGCGCTCTGATCCTCGTCATCGCAACCTTCATCTCGCACACCGTCGCCGCCCTGATCATTCTCCCTCTCGTCCGTCAAATCGGCGTCAATATGGAGAACCCCCACCCAAACCTGTTGGTCATGGCCAGCGCGTTGATGTGTTCCGTCGCCATGGCCTTGCCAACAAGTGGTTTCCCCAACATGAGTATGCTCCCCTTTCCGCTCCCCTGTCACTGTATGAACTATATGAACAGTTGACTAACCTAATACCCTCTTCTCAGCTGCCATCATGACCGAAGTCCCCCAAACAGGCCAGCGTTACCTCCAAGTCCGTCACTTCCTCACCCGCGGTATCCCAGCAAGTCTCATGTGTTTCGTGGTCATTGTCACGCTCGGCTATGGATTGATGTATGTGGCAGGATTGTAAAGAAGCATCTCTTCCCAATTTTATATCCGCATGAGCGAGAGTGAGAGTACGCGTGTGACTATCCCTCTCGATGCGGAAGACCTAAACCAACATGGATAAACAAAGAAAAGAAAAATATCCACCCACCGGTCAAATCTTGACCTTGTCTTTGGGGCCTTTTTATTGATTCGTCTCGTTTTTTCACTTCTATTCATGAGCGTTCATTTTTCTCCCTTTTCTTTCTTGACCCCTACCTTGACATATACCTCACCACCTCTTTCTCTCTCTCTCTCTTGCTCGAAACCATCTCGTATTCGGAGATTTGGCTTTGGCTTTGTACTTGTTGCACAGATGACGATAGATAGATTTGATAGTTTGTAGACGTAATACATATCTCATACCATACCCTTATTTTTCATGGGATAATAAATTTATGGCTTTTTTTGGCTTGTTTCATGTGATAATAGAGTACGGATAATGGGATGGATGGATAATTTGGGTGCGTAGGTGGGTGGGTGTGGCTGTAGGTGTAAATGTGGGTGCATACACCTTACCTTTCTCCGGAGATTTAGTAGAGGTAAGCACTAAATTCGAATACATGCATGCATGGCTGTATGGAGATTGTTGCACTTGTCCGACTTTGTTTATGTGTTTGTTTTTGTATTTATCCTTTTTTTCCCTTTCGATATACTGTCGAGGTGGGTAGATAGATGTATACGAGGTGGACACACAAGGTCAATACATCCAAGCAAGTCTAGACAGACATTGTATTTCATATACCCTCGTCTTGCATCTCTACATGTCTACCTGTTCGACTACCAAATAATCCATGTACTGAAACCACAAATTAATCCATTTCACCAGACCCGATACTTATAGGCCAAAGATACTGTACAACGACAAGACTCCAAGTCAGACCAGATCTAGGGAAATGAACATCCCAGTCGCAACATAAAGCAACAAGGCACCAAAAAAGGGGGAAAAAAAGGAAAAAGGTAATATGAAAATAAGCCTAGCAAAGGAGAAACAAAATAGGCCGGAGAAACACAGATATCACAAACAGACATGGAACACGGATAAAGACTATGCATCTTGCATCACCGTAACGTTAACCCATAAACAAGTCATTTCAGACACACACAACACCGGGGATGGTGTTCATGTTCATCGCGTGGAGATAGGATAAGTATGTAGACGTCGAGGTAAACGTGAGGTATAACATCTTCTATTTGCTGTAGAAGATGAAAGTTTAATTACTACATCGTCAGTCAGTGAAATGCACCAACAGAGATATCGAGTCAGAAGTAAGAGTAGAGAAGAGATTAATAGCCAGAATGGACTGGGGTTAGGAAATGCGACGACACAGTGTCGAGACAAATATAGGAAAGAGGAGAATGAATAGGAAAAAGGGAATACTGACAGCAAACCAATTGTCAAATCACCATGGATCTTCGCCTTAAGCTGGACCTCAATATCCAGATTGAGGTCCAACCGCAGACGAAGCTGCTCGTCGCGACCACCGTCCTCTTCTTCCTTCTTCTCGCCTCCGCCGAGAATGCCGCCAACGGCCTTGCCTGCACTACCTGTCGCGCTGTTCAGGGCATTGCCGGCTGTGTTCTGGACGAGCTGGCCGGCTTGGTCGACACCGCCGAGACCACCGAGTGGACCGCCGTCTTGTCCTTGCTGCTGCTGCTGCTGCTTGGGCTGGCGCTGGCGACGCACGCGGCGACGTTCTTGTTGCTGGGGTTGTTCCATTTCTGGTTGTTGGGGGCGACGGGGGCGACGACGACGTTCAGGCTTGGGCTCTGGTTCAGGTTCGGGCTGAGGTTCTGGCTCTTGGGTGTCTTCTTCTTGATCCGAGTCTGGCTCTTGTTGTTTCACGGGCTCAGGCTCGTTGTTTTCCTCGTTGTTCGCTTCGTTGTTTTCTTCTTTCTTTTCGGAGTCTTCACTCTTGTCCTCGGCTTGGCCTTGTTCGGACGGGGGAGGGGTTTGTTCTTGCTTGGCTGGGGACTTCTTGCCCAGTTTGGGAGGGGCACGCTTAGGCTTGTTGGGGGTTGTAGTGTTGGAATCAGGGTTTGGAGTAGAAGGTTGATCCTGATCGGCCATGATGAAAAGAGAAGAAAGAGAGAAGAGAAGTAGTTAAGAGGGGGGATGAGGGGAATATGAACTGATTCGAGCACGAGATATGGGACACAGCGTCACGAGAGGTGGGCAACAGGAACTACGATGTAATTGTGCGTATTGGTATATGAAATGAACATCTTCTCTAACCGTTTATACCATTAGAAAAGCCAATGGAGCTGGTCAAAACCGGTCGTCGCAATACCTGTGAGCCGCCTCCGACGTCAGACGGGATGCGACTGTGGCTCGTACCAGACGCCAGGGCTGGCCTGTCGTAATGGTGGCCGTATACTAACATCCTTGGTCCCGATGGGGCTGGCGCAAATGACGGCTGGGGGACCAGACCAGCCCTCGTGTACAGCGTGAAGAAAGGGTCGGTATGACGTGTGTAGGCCAGGATGAGGGACCTGAAACGCCTTCGTATGGAGCAACGGACAACCCCGGCCGAGTTGGTAGAACAGACAAGCAAACCCTGGCCATGTGCTTGGACCAGAGACGTGGATCGGCATAGGAAAAAATAGATATCTCCGCTATTCGCGGCCACGCACCAATCACACAACATATCGGTGAATTTGTTGCACTGACGCTCTCCACATAAATAGATTAAGTAGACGTAGCGAGCCGTTAAGTATGACGCCAGTCGACGTCAGGACGGATTGTGCCTGTATGAAGAGCCTTGTAATGTATAAGCTAATGCCACTTTAGCAATCTTCCAGCCACAGGAGGAGGGGAAATATATTGCCCGGTTCCTGGTTTCCCGGGTTTCAACTTGACTGGTTCAGGCCTGTCGGTGTTTCCACGGTCGTGGCATGTCGTCTCCATTACTGACACGTCCTGTCCTCCGCAGAGTCTTGTCTGACACTATGACGCGGGTGGTCTGTTGACAGTTGGTGGTAGGAAAGGAAGCGGGAAGCCCCCAACGTCATCTGCGTAGACTTGATATCCGATCCAATACTGAATGAATATCATACTACTTCCCTCTCTTCTTTTTTTAGTTTTTATGTTCAGTTTCTCTTCCATTTCTATCTATACCCATTCTCTCTGTTCTCTCTGTTCTCGAATCTCTTCTCTCGTCTATACTCCCCATCTATAATACACCTCATCCACTATGGCCACCGCCGAGAAGACCAAAGAGCAGTCCAAAAAGCTCCCCGTGCAGGAAGACCTTTCCGATGGCGAAGACTACGACAGTGCCGACGACTATACCGATGAAGAGTACGAAGAGGAGATCCCTCAGACCAAAAAGAACAAGCAGGTGCAGCGCCGGAAGCCCCTGCAACAACAAGACGACGACGAGTACACAGACGAAGACGAATACTCGGATGAATATGACGATGAATACTCAGACGATGATGATGCCGCCATGCAACCCTACTCCAACAACGACTCGAATTTCAAACCCAACGGCGGCATGGACGTCCTCCACAAGGAGGAGAAGTCGATGCTGGACGAGGAGGGCATGAAGCTGCGACTGGAATTGAACTTGGAAATCGAGGTTGAACTCAAGGCACGTATTCACGGTGACCTCACCCTGGCTCTCATGTAAGTTGATGTACCAGATCCCCCCTAATCCCTACCCCCCTACCGAGGATGTCTGCTCAAAGGCCGAATTAGGAGTTGATCTCGTTTTGTCGACAACAGGGCGTGATTCCCCGTTCTATTCCCGATCGCATTTCTGTTTCCAAGATTCGACGTCGTCACGAGTGATTTCAATGTTTGATGTCCATAGAGCTATCTTTAATATTGCCGGATGTTTGTTTTTGGAGCACCATAGCGTGTACCACTTATGTATATCCCAATGGAGTACTGGAGTACAGTCAAATCAAGTCAAGGCACAGTAACAGTAGTCAAGTATACTCAAGTATAAGCACGGTGTACGTCGACGTTATATTTATACACATGGAAACAAGCCGAGGCCCCGGTCTTGGCACGGATCCATATTCTCCTGACCCTCAACTCAGTCCGAGCTTCAATCTCTACACCTCTCGAATTGATACTCATTCTCACCTATATACAATGTCGTCCAAAGACTTTATCATCAAGCATATGAATGCCGACCACCAAGACTCCCTCGCCCTATTCCTACAAGCCTACAACAGCATCTCCGCCAGCGAAGCCAAAACCGCCCACCTGGAAGACATCAGCCTCACAGGCCTAACAATCACAGCCAAAGGCACGCGCTATCATGTCCCAATCGAGCCAGCAATGAAATCCTACTCCGATGCCCGCGGCTGCATGGTCGCTATGCACAAAGAGAGCCTCAAACGCCTTGGTCGCAGCGACGTAACCCTCACCGAATACCGAGGCCCGCGCGGCTTCCAAGCTGTGATCTTTGGACTGTGTCTGTTCACCTACGCCAGCTGTTTCCAGCGCACCAACTTGCTTCCTGGCTCCGTGGTCTACGAGTACTTGGGATACAAGTACGTGCCTAACTTTGCGCATTTCGTCTACAATATCCAGCCGTACCTGTTTCCTGCGGTTGTGGCCATTCATATTTTTGAATCGGTGTTGTTGGCGGTCTTGCGCCTGAAGCCGCTCGGTGTGCCTGTTTTCTCGGGGTTGTGGTTTGCTTGGGTTTCGTCGTGCTTTGTGGAGGGCTTTGGGTGTTTCCAGCGGATTGGGAGTATCGTTAAGAAGGAGAGGGCGAAGAGGGGCAAGAGTGAGTAATGGTATTTTGATATTTCTGATTTAGTAGGTCAATTGGATGATCCGTATGTGAATTGAATATAATGTAATGAAGCAACAGCCTGCATAATCATGGGATGCCATTTTAGTTCATGTGATTGGGTTAATGTTGTAAACGCGCTCAGTATGAGCATTATACACGTGACCTGACTCAGCAATCAGCTGACCGGGTCAGTGACTGGGTACGCTAATCCGAACACAGCCTAGTGTCGGTTAGGGCACTACACAAGCGAGCGACACAGTGCGCCCTGCGAAATTCAGCGACTCCACGACCTCAAACTCCCACGACAACCCAACGACAACTTATCCGCGTTTCCGGTGAAGGGCTGCATATTCAGAGGTGAGTTATCGACGTCTTCCTTCCTGGCCTTCAAAATCTCTGTTTCGCTCGCGCCGCCAATTTCGACTCTTGATCAATATTCAAAATTCAATATCAACCGCCAATCGTCAACTTACACTGTGTCTCGCCTCCTTGCTACTCTCGACCATCATACAACCTGTCGCCTGGCTATTTCGATATTCAAAAAATTGATTTGTGCGGCGCTTGAGACGAAACAGAAGGATTGGAAAAAAAAACTTCCGGACTTTCAATCAACAATATCTAACCACTCCCTCTCGGCTTAGACCCCTCCATCAACCGCAAACATGGGTATTTCTCGGGATTCTCGCCACAAGCGCAGCGCCACTGGTGCTAAGCGCGCCTCCTACCGCAAGAAGAGGTACGATTCTACACCCCCAGATTGAGATTGAAGTTTTCCCGTCGAGCAAGTGGACCACATCTATCGGAGCAAGTTCTTACCAGTCGTTCTACAGAGCGTTCGAGAAGGGCCGCCAGCCCGCTAACACCCGTATTGGCTCCAAGCGCATTCACCTTGTCCGCACCCGTGGTGGCAACCAGAAGTTCCGTGCCCTCCGTCTGGACTCCGGTAACTTCTCGTGGGGCTCCGAGGGTATCTCCCGCAAGACCCGTGTCATTGGAGTGTCCTTCCACCCCTCCAACAACGAGCTGGTCCGCACAAACACCCTGACCAAGTCCGCCGTTGTCCAGATCGACGCTGCCCCCTTCCGTCAGTGGTTCGAGGCCCACTACGGCCAGCCCATCGGTCGTAGACGCCAGCAGAAGACCGCCGAGGTCACCGAGGAGAAGAAGTCCTCCTCCGTCGCCAAGAAGCAGGCTGCCCGCTTCGCCGAGTCCGGCAAGGCTGAGTCCGCCATTGAGCGCCAGTTCGAGTCCGGTCGTCTGTTCGCCGTTGTTGCCTCTCGCCCCGGCCAGTCTGGCCGTGTCGACGGTTACATTCTGGAGGGTGAGGAGCTTGCTTTCTACCAGAAGGCTATCCGCAAGTAAACGAAAAAATAAAATATTCGGGAAAGCTCATTCGGCGAGGGCCGCGTGTGTGTTGTTGCAACGGGTGGTTATCGGAGTTTCAGCTATGTCATGAATTGGGCATCCATGAGATGCAAATTGTCTGTAGAGCTCTGAGCCGTCAATCTATGGGAATTATTCCTAGTTCATTTGTTACCCGTAACGTCCATTGTACTGTGTAAATGTTTCCACCACTTCCTACCGACTCCCGTCACTCCCCTCCTACCCTCTCCAACTACCAACCACCAACTCCATCTCTCACCATGTCAATCAAAACTCGCATCTGTCTGATCTCAGATACACATACCCTACCCCCAAATCCACCACAGCGAACAAACAATGCCTATCGCCACCCACTCCCCAGCGCCAACATCCTCCTCCATGCCGGCGACCTCACAAAAGTGGGGTACCGCCAGGAGAATGAGGCAATGCTCCAAATGCTGCAACAAGCAGATGCAGAACTGAAACTCGTAATCGCAGGCAACCACGACATAACCTTGGACGAAGAGTACTTCACAAGCTACGGCTACAAGCGCCACAAACACCCCGAAGCACTGGGCGACAGCACGACCTTCCTGACAGATGATGAAACTATCCAAAGACCCCTACGTACATCATCCAATCCACCAGACAAGACCGAGCTAGCAGCCTACGCACGCTCGATCAAAGATCTCTGGACCGGCGAAGCAGCACGGTGTGCAGGTATCATCTACCTCGAAGAGGGCGTGCACTCATTTACATTATCAACCGGAGCAACGTTCACTGCCTACGCATCACCATACCAACCCGAATTCTACAACTGGGCCTTCGGATACCCCCTCACAGAAGACCGATTCAATCTTCCCTCATCTGGATCATCAAGTCCGCCACCAAAGAATCCAATTCCTGATTTCCCGGCTATTGATATCCTCCTCACACACGGCCCGCCGAAGGATATCCTCGATGCCGTCCCGCCTGATTTGAATGTTGGCTGTAAGCATCTCAAGAAGGCGGCTTGGCGGGCTAGACCGCGGTTGCATGTCTTTGGGCATATCCATGAAGGGTGGGGTGCGCAGCGGGGGATTTGGGATGAAGATGGGCCTGAGGTTGGGAATGTGAAGCTTGAAGATGTGCCTGTGGATGCTGAGGATATGTTGGAGTTTAGGGGCGCGTTCTGTGATGTTAGTAATGGGGCGGAACGACCGCTGAAGGTTGGGGAGGAGACGCTTTTTGTTAATGCTAGTGTTGTTACCGTTAATTATGTGCCGAGAAATGCGCCTTGGGTTGTTGATTTGGAACTTCCACTTAAGGAGGGGAGGGGATAGTTGGTTTGTTTTTCTTGGTTTTATATTGTTCTTGTTGGGTATTGGAGCCGGGGAGGGCATTGTCGGATTTTATATTTACCTTGCCAATCTTACACGGGAGATCAGTAGGTTTATATTGAATTATTTTGACAAATATGAGAGTAAAGGTCCTGTAATCGATCACAGACGTAACCGTAACATGGTCTTACTTCTAGAAATATACGGTTGTGCAGAATATTACGGCCAACCATGCCGCAGGATATATTATCAACCAACCAATATCGAATTTTTCTACGACACGAAACCAGCTGATAAGATTATAAAAAGACCGGCAAGTCATGTCTGAACAAATGGTCCACTCTAGCATAAACGCACAGCAGCACAGAATATAGCCACCCAGAAAACTCATCAAAAAAAAAAAAAAAAAAAAAAAAAAAAGATTTTGAAACATTAGACCATAAAAAGCTAAATCCAACCAAGAAAAGAGTAAATAAAGGAAAGCAAAAAAGGAACAAGCTCCCCCAACTCCATTCCTTACAACCAAAATCTAATATTAAAAGACTCATTCAAGGCGCACCACCAAGACCTAACGGGGGAAAAAAGAGTCAGCGGTCCGAAAACAACCCAATCAATCCAAAACAAGAACAACTTACCAGCAGCGAAGGCCAAATACCAAGTACGCGTGGCACCACCATCGATCCAACTGTAGTCGAACTCCGGCTGGGTAAAGAATTCCCAGGAGGCCTTGGGATCGACAAGCGCCAGGTTGGCGTATAGGACGCCCTTCCATCCGCCCTCGACCTTATCGGCGGGTGTGGAGGCGTTTGCTGAGAACATAGCGTTCCATTCTTGGCGAACGAACTCCTTGCGGCGAGTGAAGGGGGTGTGTGGCATCAATGGGAGCATGTGGATACTATATGGGTTTATTTGGTTAGCGGGTGGTGTCGGAGTTAGAGGACTGAGAGAGGGACGGGCATACCCTTGGATGAATTCCAGGTTTGCTCCGAAATAGGTGGTGTGGTCAACTTTGTTCTCGAATAGCTGGACGGGGTGTCAGTATCAAACCCAAACTGGTAACAGACATGAGGGATGATGTGCATTGGAGGATACTCACAATTCCAGTAACCTTGTTCTTGACAAAGTTCGCTGGCTGGTTCACATTATCATCTTCCATGAGGAAATAGTTGTTAAGCGAGCGACCCAAAATGCCCAGCATCATGTTACCACGCGCTTCCATACTTGCGTCACCTGTAGTCTGTCCCCACATCTTGATAGCATACGCGAACATGGTATCCTCAGAGGTAGATTCCTGATCCTTCCCATCGTAAGATTCGAAGAGACCCTTAGCCCATGAGTGACCATTGTACCAATCGAATGAACGCGAGAATGGGAAGTGAGGGTCGTTGTCGACCGAATTACTGGCATCACGGACGAGCATGTTGACCCATTCCTTGTTCTCTGCCAGCCAGTTGGGGTCAAGAGCACCGATGATGGCGGCTGCTTGGATGAAATAGCCGTAGTGGAAGTGGTGGTCATTGTATGCTGTGTTTCCGAAATCTTGGTTCAGGTCACCGTCGTACCCGGCTGTTGACACGACCCCCTTCCAGACGGTGTCGTAGGCGAGTGGGTATTGCTGCTTGTTGTCTACAAAGCGGGCGAAGGCTTTCTTTACTTCTTGAAAGGCGTCTGCGGCTAGGTCGACGTTGTTGCCGAGCTGGTTGACGGTGTAAACCAGAGTTGCAAACTTGCTCAGTGCTTTGCCGCTATAGTACATGCTGTTGAGGTCCGTTTGCTCGGAGATGTTCTGCTTCAGTTCGTGGGGAGCGGCCTTGAGAATGGCGCGTTGGGCGGTGTCTGAGAGGTTGTGCACACTACCATGGGTGGTTGTCCAAGGGGCGAAGCTCATATCAATAGGGAGGTTCGGCTCGGTCATAGTCCAGCTTTCTCCGATAACAGCGGTAGTGTTGCCTTTTGTCGTGCTGCGGAGGTGGATATTCGTGGCACGGCCCTGAGTAGCGTTATCGAAGGAGTGGACGTGATGGGGCAGAGCGAACATGAGCAGAGGAGTTCCCTCGACATCCTTTCCGGCCTTGGTCCAGGACAGGCTGTAGCTACCTACATCGGCACTGACAGAGCCAGAAACCTCTCCGGAAACAGGGTACACACCAGCAGAGTTGTCGTAGAACTTCTCGCCAGACTTACCAGCCGGGTTCTTGGCTAGCTGGATGGTACCAGAAAATCCGTGGGGACCACGAAGGTTGGACTTCGAGACCAGCTCGAACTTGGGGTCTTTGTCATCGGTAGGAGTGGCATACATGAGCCATGTAGTGTCATCTTCAAGATCAATATTGTACTTGAAGATACCCTGGCGTGGCGAACCAGCGCTAACAACCTTGCGGAAGAAAACACCACTCTCGATCAGAGGCTGCAGGTCATTGTAGATGGCAGTGGTGTAGCCCATGCCCTGCACAATGGGGAAAGTAATCTGTTGGGCTGAGCCTCCAGAGCGTTTCAGGACAGCATGAGCGGAGAAAGCCTTAGGATCCTCGGTGTCCAAGACACTGGACTCATCGAGCTCGGTTGCCGAGAGAATCAGGTGTTGAAGTCCAACTGGATTGATGTAGTATGACACAGGCTCTCCAGGAATCTTATCGTTCTTAGGACCGTAGGCAAGCATGTGGGGCTGGACATGAGAAATTCCCATACCCCAGCTCTTTAAGGAGCCACTGCCCTTGGACCATGCCAGGGAGTAGGGTTGCGTGAAAGAAGCATTGGTCTGAGTACCCAGGAAGAGCCCGGCATAGAACTTGTTGGTCTCAATTGGACCAGTGGTGTTGGCCTATTGCATGATATTAGTATTGAATTCACGTAGTAACTCAAATAGTAGTGAGCTTACATGCTTGTTCTGCACAGGGTGATCATGTCTAGACTTGATATTGGCAGGAACAGCTCCTGTCGCAACAGGCCCGAAAATATCCTGACCATTCATACTTTTAGGATGATCCGGTTCAGTTGGAGGAGAGATTGTGGGAACAGGATTTGTTGGAACGGTTTCTGTAGAAGTAAGTATGCTAAATCCAAGCAATATTCTATTCAAACATACGTGCTACCGAAGTCGCAGCTTGTTCAGCTTTTGGTACCTCTGTAGTAGTTTCAACAGTTGGAACAGGGAGTGCCAGAGCTTGAGACTGCTTCTGCGAAGTGGCCGTTGGGACAGAAGCAGGTTCTGCTGCAGCTGTTGGTACCAAAGTCGTAGCAGGTTCTGGTACACCTAGCAAGTCGTTCAACCCGTGAACAAACTTTTCGAGTTGAAACTGGGGGAATGGAGGCTGTGGTGGACGGCCGTCTGTCTCCAAAGCCACGCGATATTCCTGAATTATAGTCAACACCATGCCATATTATTTCAAGACCTTTTTACAACGTACAGGGTGTGACTCCGGAATAAAAAACCTATCCTCCTCGTTTGCAGGTGGATATTGGGTTCTATAAGCCGTCTCAGGCTCTGTCGCAGTTCCCAGCAGTATACCCTCCACTGCAGTTCCGACACGCGGCAGACAATTGACTGGTTCCGCGGCTAAAAGCCAAGTTAGCAAGGCTGTTGCCTTCCATCTAGAGCCCGATTCCATCATGATAGTAGTCCGTATACAAATAAAAGACTGAAAGAGGTCGAGATTGTATATAGAGAGTTCTTGCTAGTCCTCAATTCATTCCAATTGGATATGAACCATTGGAACAGGGCAACTTCTAGGACGTGTAAAGAGCGACAAGGGACCGACAAAGGGCAAAAGGTTCCTGGGCGAGGGCAGACTTACAAGTATGTATGGATTCCAGGAGATGGCACTGACCCCTCGGAGCTCAGCTGTCCAAATTGGGAAAAGACACGGGCTGATTTGTTGTGAATGACAGAAAGAATCCGCAGCTGTCGATCATCATGCGGGTTAGCAGTGCGAACGCCTCGATACAGTGGGAGAATGGTCCGGGGCTTTGGGCACTGTGTGCTCAGCAATGTAGGGACAGCAAAACATGCGGGTATCACATCCCCACCAACAGGAATGCGGCGTAAACACGGCAACCATAGGGCCAATAAAATTATTAGACTTACATTGGAGATGTGATGTTAATTGAGGTTGAACTGTAGTGAAGACGTCAAGTTAAGTCCAGGCAACAATCTGCCACGGGACCACCCGCGTGGAGTAGAAAAGTAGTAAACACGCAACACGTTGAATATTCACATCTTCAATATTCTCTATACTAAATTCTAATCTACCCTAATCACGAGAATATGACTCTGAGAGACGTTATCATAGATCTTTGCCTTTCATCGCGCATGCACTGATCAGCTGGCTGTTCGTTCACCCAGCACCCAACATTCCAAGCCCAGTCGAGGCTGTCACTCACGGGTCTTAGCAACTTGAGGCTATAAATAATTACAATTCTGCGGGCTGACGACATTGATTCCATGTGGAAAGGCTGGGGAATTGTAAAATGACGCCGTCGCATGGTCACACTACAGACCAAGTGATATACTACTCAATACGAACTACAGTTGTGACAACGTGAACAATGTAGACGCTTTTTGACTTGGACTTCTTGAGGTCGCGATAATGAGTCACTTCAGTTCGTGACGCTGGATATACAACTGAACATACATTCCCAACACCCCGTAAATACATTTAGAACATGGGCTTCTGCATGGGCTTGATAATACCCTGCTTGACCATGACACGAGGCTTGGTACCACTCTGGAAAGACTCCTTGGTGGACCACTCAGGACCCAGAGGCATGCGTAGAGACCGCTCATACTGCTGCTTGGTCTCGAACTCATGCGGCAATTGGCTGGCCATGTACTTCACGTTCTATAAAACTTGTTAGTGGACTGTCACTTGTGGCGGAATAGAAAGAATATGACTTGCCTTCTTCACACGCTTCTGGTTGATGATCACCCGATCGAGCTTGGCATCCTTGCGCTGCTGGGGCTTCACACCCTGCACAGTGGTCAGGTCGCGCTTCTGTCTCTTCTGCTGCTTCTTGCTGACACCGTCACCGGCCCAGCTACCCCAACCTTCGAGTGTGTTGTCTACAACCTTGTCGCCTTCATCTTCGATGGTGTTCATCTTATCTTGTTCGAAATCGTGGACGACTTCATCGCCGGCGAAGGCTCTCTTTACCAGGTCGTGGTTCTTGAGAAGAACAGGCACGTTCTCCTCATCATCGCTGTCATTCTCGGTCTGGAGTTGCTTTGCGGGAGCTGGCTTGGCGTTGTTCTGCTTCTTTTGTTGCTTGGCTGGGGCGGTCTGAGGAGCAACATCGAGCGAGATATCAATAGACTCCTGGGCATCTGGGCCAGTACGACGACGGTTGGTACGCTCAGTCTGAACCAGCCAAGGGTTCTCCTCTTCGGCAGGGGACCCTTCCCGCTGGAAAGAGTTGTGCGAAGGCTTTGCGACGTTCTTGTTGGTGGATGTTGATTTTTGCTTGGCAGGAGCATCGACAACAATGTTAACATCGTCGTCCGATCCTGCTCCGGCTGCCTGTGCATCTTCATCATCGGAGTCGAGGGCTTCTTCAAACTCATTCTTGAGCAATGGTTTGCGAGGCTTCTGCTCAGGCTTCGATGTCTTGCCGAACTTTCGTCGACCGACCTCTGACTCTGCTTCAGACTCAGATTCCTGTCCGTGAAGCTCACGCTGGAGTTTGCGGATCTCGGCATCGTTCTGTTCCTTGCGGGCGGCATCGGCTTTTTGCATGAATTTCATAGCAAAGAGATCAGCATGAGGTCCCTTCGGGGCGTCCTCATCGACATCATCACCGTTGAGGGCCTTGAGCTTCTTCTGGATTTTCTGCCTTTCCACATCGGAAGCATCTTCGGCCCAAGGGTCCTCTTCTTCAGATTCGGAACTGGATTCCAGGTAATCGTCTTCCCCAGTAGAGACACGCTTGCCTTCGATTCTCTTCCGCAGCTCCTCCTCTCTTTGAGCCAAGTCGGCTGCACTGTTGCGTGCCTCCTCATCCCAGGCGGTACGACCGCTCTGTTTCAGACCCTTGGACCATTTGCTTTCGCGATGCTTGGACCCCATGCGAGCTTCGGCTCTCATGCGCTCACTCTTCTCCTGATCCATCTCGTCTGGATCCACGCCAGCTTCCATAAGGGCCTGGCGCTCTTGCTGCTCCTGCTTCTCGCGCTCCTTGCGGTGAACACGGCGGTAAGACTTGCTCTTAATCTTCTTAATGCGCTTAGAACGCACTTCCTCTCGAAACATCAAGTCACGTCGCTTGCGGAGCTCAGTGCGTCGAGCTTGGATCTCCTCGATTGGAATGTTGCGAGCTTGCAATTCTTCCATCTTCTGGATCTGGTCCTCGGCCGACTGGCCCTCCGCCTCAGCAAGACCGCTTTCCACAAGAATGTTCTGGATAGCGCTTTCCAAGCCATTTTGTGGCTTGATAATATCCATCTTCTTATGGTTTTGCTCAGCGTCTGGATCAGCCAGAGGGAATGAGAGGTGCTCGGCCCTGCGGTTAGCTTTGACAGTGTCGAGCCATCGGTTGAGAGTTTCCTTGCTCTTTTCGTAGGCCGCAGCTCGATCCAGACGATCCTGCTGGCGCTTGGCCAGAGGAGCATCTAGCTTGCCCGGAATGCCAGTCTTGGAAGTCTGTGGGACAGAGTCGATATGCTTGAGGGAATTTTTGAGGCGAGAATCCGTAATCGAAGGGAGTAGATCGGCGACAGTCAATTTGTTAGAGGATGTCAGCCCGTACTCCGAGGGCTTGCCTTGCTCCTGTGACTTTTGGGTACGTTTCGTGGGCTTGCCAGTCTCCATAGCCTGGACGAAGTCTTGTAGTTTTGATAGACCGTGCTTGTCTGCACCATCGTCGGAAATCGAAAGGTCATCGTCACTCTCTTCGCTTTCACTGTCCCCCTCTGACCCCGAATCCTCATCACTGTCGTCTCTGGCAGCCCGCTTGGCCTTTCTTGATGCTTCCTTAGCGTCTTCTTCTTCGGCAGCAGTGTTCATATCCCAGGCAGTTGCGAGGTCAACAGCATCCTCTCCCAGATCATCGTCTTCATCTTCGTCGTATTCACCCTCAGATTCGTCCTCAGACTCTTCTTCATCTTCGTCCAAGTTGATTTCACTAGGTTTCTTCGCCTTGGGTTCGGATTTCTTTGGCTTGGACGTAGACTTGGATGCGCGGAAAGTGAAGCCCTCAAATCGTTCTTCATCACTTTCGCCCAGAGCTTCGTCGCTGTCCAGTTCACTGTCGTCGTCACTGTTCACTTGTCCGAGTGTCCATTCGTGTCCTTCACTATCGCTGCCACCGTCAAGGCTTCCAGTGTCTTCGGTTCTGCGGCGCTTGTAATGCTGGGCCGCGTCGTCTTCTTCATCGTCGTCCCCGTTGTTTCGCTTGCGGGTGAAGGAACCATCGTCGTAGGCTCCTAATCGACTGCGTCGGACACCCAACTTAGTCGGAATTTGCTTCTCTGCAATAGACAGCGCATTGAGGGCCCGGCCGTTCTTCCGCTTCTGCGCTGGTTTTTGACCAGTGCGGTCTTTGGGACCAGGCAGCTGAGCTGAGCTGCGAGGCATGGCGAAATGAAAACAGAATAGAATAGAAGCCTCAGATTAGTACTGGTCGAAATCCTAAATTATCCAACGGCTGCTTTCAAGAGGGGTGTAGATGCGTTGAACTTTTTTTCCTGGCAGAAAAAAGTTCTCGGCGCGGAGATTAGCGCGACCCGATCATTCGCCGACTTTTGTCTCCCGCAACAACTTCAACTCCATCAACTGCCCACCCTCGAACCGGCATCATGTTTAAGCCTACGGAGCCAATGCTCATGCGCTTGCGCTTGACCACCAAGCAGGTCAATGGTGGCTACTACAAGGGAAACCGGACCGGCTCCATGGGTTCCTTCGACAAGAAGGGCCAGTACAGGTCCCAGGTGGAAAAGCACCGCAATTATATCCCTGCGGCCAAGCTTGATTTGCCTGGACTCCCCGAGGGTGCAAGCACCAAGGAACCTTTCCTGGTGAGTGGTCATTGCTATTCCGCATGTCTTCGGCCCTGCTAACATGACTGAAGCTCACTCCCTTCGTCACAAAACACATGCGACCCACGCCTTCAAATTACGTGCAAGACCTTGAAAGAAATGGCAAGACAGTCACCGTGATCCGAGGATTCGAAGGCACCGATTACCTGAACATGTGGGCCGACACCCGTGAGGCCTTCTACCTCCAACGATTCCCGCAGAAGTCGAAGAAGTCCAAGAAGTCCAAGAAGTCGACCGAAGAAACCTCTGATCAATGATGGCCCTATTGTGGGTCTGTGAGCCCCAGCTAAACGTTAGCATGCTGCCAATCCAGCGCATAAGAATGCCTGCTAACATCTGTGTCTAGCTCAGCACACCATCTGCAATTATCCCCCTGTGCAGCATGAAATGCTTACCCTAAGCATTTTCCCGCTAGCCGATTGAATATATATCCCATGTATTATAGTCTTCACAACCTCATTTGGAATTGGACGGTGCACTTCTTTTTTTAGAGGCACCGATGGCCATGTACGATCATCCGCCCAGCTCCGGCGGAGTCTGGCTAGGAAAGAAGATCCTATGTTATAGCACATTTGTTTCTGGAAGCCCAGAACTGCATTATCCAAAATATAAGCCTTGTAATATCCACAACGACCGCGAAGAGCGTGGCAATAAGGCCGATGCCTGAGAACAAGCCTGAGGATAGCTGTGGCCCGTGCGTATAAGAACGATAAGCCTCCATATCGGCGTATGTCATAGTTCTTCATCTTTTCAACCCGTGATGCGGGCTGCTTCGTTTGCATCTAAAGCGAGTCTTCTTTTTCAGCTCAGGGCAGCTCCAGCTGCATCATGTTCCAATCATTCACCGGCAGCTCTCGTCGCCCGCGACAGGTGAATCTCAGTGGCCGTGCCAATAATCCCTTTGCTGCATTCCCCGGAAACTCCCCTACTCGATCTACCCCTCATGCTGCAAACCCAGAGACTGCAGTCGCAATCGCCCAGCGCGAACGACTCCTGAGACAGCAGGAGAGAGACCGACAGTCGGCATCCCGCGTCATCCAGCGAGTCTGGCGGGGACACCGGAGCAGAACAGCAACATACAAAGCGTGGAGGTCAAAATGGGATACATTTGAATGGGAGAGGGTCAAGCATGCTTTAAGTTCTGCCGATGGCAATGATAGAGTTCCAACGACGGATATTGAGCGTCTTCAGTATCTCCTGCGTTGCTCTGCACCATCTTACGCCAACGCAGAACAGTGTCTGGATCAACTCAGGCTGTTCGTTCAGTTTGCAGGATCACCGAGAAGCTTGGAGGACATCCTCCGCTTGCTGTACTTCTGTGACGTCTTTGAGAAGACCTTCCATGCACTGCCTACGATCGCCACGGAAGGTGAATGGACCGAGCTCTTGAAACGGTTGGCAATCGCGGTTCTGTATTCTCTCGGCTCGGCAACAAATAGTCCGACTCATGGAGAAGCGGTGTTACCTCTCCTCCGGATGGTGATTTTCCTGGTGGATCTGATTCCAAAGAAGATGGCAATGATTGCCAACGCCTATTACCGTGCCATGGCACACCTGACAAAGAACCTTGTGTCTCTGGGTGATAATTTGGCACCAGAGCATGTTGTGAATGCGACCATTGCTCTTTTACGGCCAATTACATCTGAAACGATGGCAGCTTATGAAGCCTTTGCCATTTCATATCTGACTGTCCCGGGCTTAGCGGCCTATCTTGGCGGACTGGATGGACTGGCACACCAGGTAAACTACAAGGTACTGGCTTCGGCAGTTGGGTCATGTATGCACCCAGCAAAACCAAGTTCTCGTGAGCTCCAAAACGTCAAGGATCGAAGTTGGCTACTTGCATACCTGATCTACTTCCACCGATATGCTTTTGGTGGCCAAGCTAACATCGGCGCCCCTGATCTTGGTTTCTTGGGTGTAGTGTCTGAGTTGCTCAACTCAACAGCTACGTATCTCACAAGGTGCTTGGAGACGGAAGAATCTAACGAAACCGACTCATCCAACGGCCCTTCTTTGCCCCCATTTGTCAAGGAACAAGTTACCAGCCTTGTCAATCAAAATAGCATCACCGGATTGCTTTCACGGATTAGACCATCCCACCTGACCCAGACAGATTTCTCCGACAATCAGTCTGACTCCTCAAAGGAAGCCAAGATTCTTGCCACATATGCCTTGAATCTGTTGAGGGTATTCCCTCGACGCGGAGATGATATTCGTATGTGGTTGTACTTGGGTTCGGCACCTTCGAGTGACCAGGCGTCCGGCCAACCAGGTGCGAAGATTCCAGCCATCAAGTACTTCTGGCAGGCGGCTAGATCCAGTCGGGTCTTTGACATTATTACAATCGAACCAGCCAAAGTGCTTTCGCTATTAGAACTTCCGAAACCAGGTTCGAATATCGCAATCTCACAGGAGGATCGAGACCAGGAGTGGACAATCATCCTACTCTTCTTTGAGCTCTACACATTCCTTTTGAAAGTCATGGATGACGAAGAGTTCTTTTCGAGTGCATCTCCGTTTACAACCTCCTCTAATACCAAATCCTCATGGACAAAGGAAAGCGCCCTGCCTCTCGAAGACGTCAAAGCGATGACAATCTTCCTCAAGAATCTTGCCTTTACCCTTTATTGGAACTTTGCCGCCTTGAGTGAGAAGGGGCCTGTTCCATCATCCACCGGTGACCTTAAGAGCTATTTCAACACCGCAAGTCAAGTTCCAGAGCAAATGGAACGATTCAATGAATCCCAAACCAAAGAACAACCTAATGATCTACCCGGCGTCACGGGTATACCTTTGGACTATTTCAAAGGATTAGTCACAGGGTTGCTGAGAATGCTACATGAGCGAGAGTAAGTTGAAAATGCGCCTTGCGACCTGATGCCCGTATTAACCGTCGATAACCCTTCAGTTCGCGGAGAAAGTTCCTTCCCAAAGACCATTGGCTTATGACCGACCGCTTCGACATGGAAGGGTTCATTCCAGCTGTCGTTGGAGAAGAAGAGAAACGCCACCAGTTCCAGGATGATGAAGAGGATGAGCCCGATCTTCTAGATGACGATACTGTGGAGCCTTTGGGCATTGCCGGCTCTAACCATGCACTACGAACAATCCGCATCGAAAACCTACGACGTCGTCAACGACAAGCCGCTCGCGGAAAGGCCCTTGCTGCTATTGCGCCCAGACTGGAGATTCTTCGCAATATGCCCTTCTTCATCCCATTCGCTACCAGAGTCCAAATTTTCCGCCAGTTCATCTTCAGAGACCAGCAGCGTCGCCGCAATGGATTCGTTGATCCTGAGACTTGGCGTCTCTCTGTAGCTCAGCAATCAATGATGAACAGTCAATTTAACGCCCCAGATGTGCTGGCCCGGCATCATGCTGACATCAGACGTGAGAGTGTTTTTGAAGATGCGTTTTCTGAGTTTTACGGGCTAGGTGACGGTCTTAAGGAGCCTATCCAAATCAGTTTCATTGACCAATTCGGATCAAAGGAGGCTGGTATTGATGGAGGTGGTGTGACAAAAGAGTTCCTGACGAGTGTCACTACTGAGGCTTTTAAGACTAATGGCGACGAGAGCATGTTTGCGGAAAATGACCAGCATCTGCTGTACCCAAACCCAGCAGCGGTCGACCAACTTAAGGAAGTACTTAGTGATGCTGGTCTTTCAAAGACAAGTGTTGAGTGGCAGGACGAAGTGCGTGGTCTCTTGCGACGCTACGAATTCCTAGGACGGGTCATTGGAAAATGTCTCTACGAAGGCATTCTGGTGGATGTCAACTTCGCCCCCTTCTTCCTCTTGAAGTGGGCACTCACAGGTGGTACTGGGTCTGCAGTTAAGGAGTCTTCCTATCGTGCCAACCTGAATGATTTGAAGGACCTTGACGAAGGATTGTATCAGGGTCTGGTAAGTGACACTAGATATCGATGTTGATCATGTCTTTCATACTGACCACACTATTATAGCTACAACTGAAGAATTACCCCGGAGATGTAGAAGACTTTGCTCTCGACTTCACCGTTAACAACACCATCCCGATGCCGAACGGCACAAACCGCACCACTACGACCGAATTGAAGCCGCAGGGCTCACATATTGCCGTGAGCAACAAGAACAGACTGGTCTACATCTCTTACATGGCTCGTTATCGCTTGCAGGTGCAGCCCGCGATGCAGACCAATGCATTCTTGCAAGGTCTCGGCCAGATGATCCAACCGGCCTGGCTGTCCATGTTCAATCAGTCCGAGTTGCAAACACTGGTGAGCGGAGAGAACGCCGATATCGACGTGGAGGATCTCCGCCGAAACACCAAGTACGGCGGTGTGTACGAAATTGGCGATGACAACCTAGAGCACCCGACCATCCAACTGTTCTGGCAGGTGCTGCACGAAATGACCAACGCGGAGCGACAGAAAGTTATCCGTTTCGTCACGTCTACCCCCCGAGCACCACTGCTAGGATTCAGTCACCTCAATCCTCACTTCAGTATCCGAGACTCGAGTGATGATGAAGAGAGACTACCGAGTACCAGTACTTGCGTCAATCTTCTGAAGTTGCCGCGGTACTCGGATGCTCGAACGCTAAGGACAAAGCTTTTGTATGCCGTGAGTTCGGGAGCAGGATTTGATTTGAGTTGATACAATTCTTATTCTGAGACTTTTTTTGAGACTTTCATTGTTTTGTGTATATGGCCTAGACAGGTTGTTTGTAGTTTTGCATGCATAGCATGGGCGTCGCGGAATGAAGATTCTATTGGTAGATGAGCATTCCTTGTAATTGAAGGGGTAGGCTACAGTAATCTTATTCTACTTATATTCAACCGTACCATAGCCATTCAATGGTCAATATCAAGTAGATGCCAATTGTATGATCGGGTAAGCCCTTAAAGCGGCCGCCACCATTCCCAATACGGCTAGCGTCCCCATCTCGTGCTCCTCTGAGTTTTCCAGAACACCTCGTCTTTCACGGCTCAACTTTTTTTCCCTTCACATCCTTCTCCAACTCTCTTCTCGTCAGGGAATCCCTTTTCTTTTCGAATCTTTATCGAAAGGCAAAAAATCTAAAAAAACACGAAAAACCCCCAGAAAATTTTTCCAGTTATCTTATCTCATCCCTCCCGATTGTGCGGTGTGTTGTGTGGAAGATTTTCTTTCAACGACCGCCTCCATCGTCCTTTTTTTTCACCTGGTTAGTCACATCGCCTTTGCCTCGATTTTACTCGATTTTTTCTTCCAGAGTCTTGTCATTTCGGCTTTCGCATGTATTTTTGATGCGACGTCCTTGAGTTACACCCCGCTAATACCCTGCAGTGTGCTCTGCTCAGTGAAATTTCTCCAACCTCTTTGTTCCGTGGATACTTTGCTGTAAGGCTGCCTGTCCCCTTTGAATTTCTCTCGCTCCTTCTCCTCTCCTTGGTGGCTTGTCAAAGAGCCCACATGGACTGTTGTGTAACCTCAGTTCATCTGCCTCATATCTCCCCCTCCCCCTCTCTGCGATAGGCTCGGCATGCACATGCTAAAACGTTCCTTTTTCCAGTAACAACAGTCAAAATGTCTGCTGAAGCTCCTACCACCACTCCCGCCGCTGACAATGTTGTCAACGGCACCCCCGAGGCCACCGGCTCCCCTGCCGCTGCCGCCGCTGTTCCCGAGCCCGCCGGCGAAGGTGCCAACAACCAGCCCCACTCGGCTTCGCTCTACGTTGGCGAGCTTGACCCCTCCGTCACCGAGGCCATGCTCTACGAGCTATTCTCCTCCATTGGCCAGGTCGCCTCCATCCGTGTCTGCCGTGACGCTGTTACCCGTCGCTCCCTCGGATACGCCTACGTCAACTACAACAACACCCCTGATGGCGAGCGTGCACTCGAGGACCTGAACTACACTTTGATCAAGGGCAAGCCCTGCCGTATCATGTGGTCTCAGCGTGACCCCGCCCTCCGTAAGACCGGTCAGGGCAACGTTTTCATCAAGAACCTTGACAACGCCATTGACAACAAGGCTCTTCACGACACCTTTGCTGCCTTCGGTAACATTCTGTCCTGTAAGGTCGCTCAGGATGAGTTCGCCAACTCCAAGGGCTACGGTTTCGTCCACTACGAGACAGCTGAGGCCGCCAACAATGCCATCAAGCACGTCAACGGCATGCTGCTGAACGACAAGAAGGTGTTCGTCGGCCACCACATCTCCAAGAAGGACCGCCAGAGCAAGTTCGAGGAGATGAAGGCCAACTTCACCAACATCTACATCAAGAACATTGACCTCGAGATCACCGATGACGAGTTCCGCACCATGTTCGAGAAGTTCGGTGAGATCACCTCCGCTACCCTCAGCCACGACAACGAGGGCAAGAGCCGTGGTTTCGGTTTCGTTAACTACGCCAACCACGAGAGCGCCGCTGCTGCCGTCGAGTCCATGAACGAGAAGGACGTCAAGACCCAGAAGCTCTACGTTGGTCGTGCCCAGAAGAAGCACGAGCGTGAGGAGGAGCTCCGCAAGCAGTACGAGGCTGCCCGCATGGAGAAGGCCTCCAAGTACCAGGGTGTCAACCTCTACGTCAAGAACCTGACTGACGACATTGACGACGAGAAGCTTCGTGACCTCTTCGCTCCTTACGGTACCATCACCTCCGCCAAGGTTATGCGCGACTCCGCTGAGCGCTCTCCTTCCCCCTGAGGGTGAGGAGAAGGAGGCCGACAAGGAGAACGCCGAGGAGAAGCCCGAGGAGAAGGCTGAGGAGAAGCCCGAGGAGACCTCCGAGGAGAAGACTGAGGAGAGTGAGGATGCCGAGAAGAAGTCCGAGAAGAAGGCCTTCGGCAAGTCCAAGGGCTTCGGTTTCGTTTGCTTCAGCAGCCCCGATGAGGCCTCCAAGGCTGTCACTGAGATGAACCAGCGTATGGTCAACGCCAAGCCCCTATACGTTGCTCTCGCTCAGCGCAAGGATGTCCGCCGCAGCCAGCTTGAGGCCAGCATCCAGGCCCGCAACACCATCCGCCAGCAGCAGGCCGCTGCCGCCGCTGGTATGCCCCAGCCTTACATGCAGCCCGCCGTCTTCTACGGTCCCGGCCAGCAGGGTTACATGCCCCAGCCCGGCCAGCGTGGCGGTATGCCCTTCGCTCCCCAGCCCGGTATGGTCATGGCTGGCATCCCTGGTGGACGCCCAGGCCAGTTCCCCGGTCCCTTCCCCCAGCAAGGTGGTCGCGGCATGGGACCCAACCAGCAGATCCCCCCCAACTTCCAGGGTATGCCCATGGGCATGCAGGGCCCTGGTGGCGTTCCTAACGGCATGGGATACCCCATGGGCGGTCCTCAGTTCGGCCGTGGTGCCGGTGGCCGTGGTCAGGTTCCCGGTATGCCCATGAACATGCGTGGTGGCCCCGGCTTCGGCCGTGGTGGTCCCCAGATGGGTCGTGGCCGTGGACAGCCTGCCCCCGCTGGTGCTCCCGCTGGCGCTGAGGCTGGCTCCGCCAACCCCGCCCTCCTCGCCGCTCCCCCCGCCCAGCAGAAGCAGATGCTCGGTGAGGCTCTCTACCCCAAGATCCAGGCTCAGCAGCCCGAGCTCGCTGGCAAGATCACTGGTATGCTTCTTGAGATGGACAACTCTGAGCTTCTTGGCCTGTAAGTCATTACATTACCCCACTTCCTTTTGATATGGTTTACTAACACCCTGTTTCCAGGCTTGATGATGAGGAGGCTCTCCGCGGCAAGGTTGACGAGGCTCTCAACGTTTACGACGAGTACATGAAGAACAAGGGTACCGAGGGCGAGGCCGGTGACTCCAAGCCCCAGGAGGCTGCTAAGGAGACTCCCGCCGAGGAGAACAAGTCTTAAATGATGTGTTCATCCTCTGCCTTTCGGAAATCTTTGGACGCACGTTTTTGATGACCTTTCCTTTCTCTTTTCCACTATTTGTTCTTACCTCTTTTACCCTTTTCATCCCTATCTCTCTCCCTCTGATCCTGATATCCCTCGGTTCGAAAAGTTTGTGTCTTAGGCAGCCACCTTATTGGTGTTTAGTGAATGCGGTATGACATTCGGTTTTTTTTTTCATTCTTTCGATGAATTTCCCGTTTCTCTAGTATGCCCGGCTTTAGCTGGCAGTGTCTTCTGGCAGTTCGGTAAAAGTGCTTTCTGGGCGCTGGATGCGGTTTATCTTTATGCCTTTTCTTCTTTTCGCAAGGCGCTATGACTTCTTTTCGATATCGAATCCTCTCCATTTTCATTTTCATTCATACCTTGTGCTTTTTGGCTTGCTCTTTATGGGTACATAGATTCTCCTTTTTCCTCGCGGAAGGACACGCCGTTCGAGTATTTGTTCTCGGGTTCGTGAGAGCAGCAAAAGTTAATGAATGGCCGTTTCCTAGTTTTTATTCAGAATAATCCAACATAAAAGTCTGCACGTAAAGTTTTATGATTCCACTACTTGTTTCTCGGTGAAGGTAAACGCCGCCATGGTCTTTATACCAAGTGGCCACTAAAGTCAGCCCCCAGCCGTAACTGCCGATTACTCAGCCTCTTTACTGCATTTCTGAGCCAAGCTTCGAACACCTCACTTTCACGAAATGATATATGCACAATGGCGTCGGAATTCTTACCCGAGACACCGGAGATCGGATCCTTGACAGCCCACTCAAGAGAAGACAGCCAATTTGTCGGCAGCTCCAGCGGCGTCTACTTCATCAAGACAGTCAAGCGAGCATTCAACGACCTAGACGGGCCAGACTCGTCAGAAACAAACTTCCCCACAGCAGAGGACACATTAGTCGGTCCAGAGGACTCCCCTCGAGAAAAGCGACAGCGTACCGCATCGTTCAGGGATGCCTCGACCGCAGAAGTCGACTCACCGACAGAATGGACCTACGACCCATCATTAACAGAAACTCTGGGCAAACTCCCGCCCCAAGATATGGCAAAGAGTTTCATGATGATGTACTTCAAAGTGTGGCATCCTCTCTTCCCCTTTCTGCACGGTCCCACCTTCCTGCAGGCAATGGAGAAGATATACTCGACGAATCAAAGCCCGCCCTCACACACACCATACGCAGATCACCGTAGTACATGCTGGACAACAATCTTTCAATGCGTCTTCAACCTGGGAAGTCTTTTAGTACCCGATTTGGATCTACCACCCGCGTCAAAGATCCAATCACCAAGCAGCATCAACTCCCTTCTTGGGACACTCTCCTCTCGACATGACATTGCGTCACTTCAAGCCATCCTGGCTATACAGTTTTACCTTGTTGCAACTATGTCGCTAAGACAGGCGTCTACTGTTGGTGGCTGTGTACTACGATCTATGCTCCATGCTGGTCTTCACCGGTGTCCGTTTCGATATAAGCAGCTCTCTACGCATGATCGACAATTGCGCAAGCGCATCTTTTGGTGCGGGTATGCTATCGATCGGTATCTGAGTCAGGCTTTGGGGTTGCCGCTTGGTATTCAGGATTCTGATATCGATGTTTGTTTACCTGCTGCGAGGGAGATGCATTCACCTGGGACACAGATGAACCAAGCGAGCAGTGAGTGGGCTAGTGGGTTGACATCCACTGAGAATGGACGTTTTGAAGGTGATAAGCGCCGAGCTTCACACTTTCAACTTGACAATAGAGAAGAAGACCATGGGAAAGAAGCTATTCTCGCAAGTTACGTTGACTCTGGAACGCTCACAGGAAGAGCACTGGAGCTCTTCCACAAATCGATATTGGTTCGATCTGTTCGAAGAAGTTCAGTCTTGTTCCTTGTGACAGATGTGCATAAGTGGTGGAATGGCCTTCCACTCGATCTGCAAAGGAGACCATCACCATTAGAGCAAACGGCAGGATCTAGAAGGCATGATAATCCGTTTGATTTTAGCCCGTTCTTCACTGTGTTATACCAGCATCTCATTTTGATCATTCACCGGCCGTCACTGTCATTGGATCCGTCAACTGCGGAATTTTGTTCTGGGTTACAGACTTGCATTGGAGCTGCT
Organism: Penicillium antarcticum; assembly: GCF_028974205.1. Lineage (NCBI taxonomy): Eukaryota > Fungi > Ascomycota > Eurotiomycetes > Eurotiales > Aspergillaceae > Penicillium > Penicillium antarcticum. The sequence continues at coordinate 690,167 of NW_026695302.1, forward strand.
CGGTCTATTCTATCAGCGCTACGAATGCAAGTAAATAGCCAACAAGCTTTGTTTTGGCCAGGCTTTTTGTCGGCTGCATGGATGTCGGGGCTGGTTCTGGCTTTGGCTTGTCAATTAAAGCAATATGTCCTGACAAAAGGCCTTCAGTATGTATTTTGATGGCCTCTCCGATGTTTTTTGTTGCTAATGAATGATAGGGAGATCCACGAATTTTCAGACTTTCTATGCCTAATGTCTGATCAATGGGAGACAGCTAAGTATTGCCATATGTCTCTCTCAGTGCTAGCTGCAAAGATCAAAGATTCAGAGCACCGTGGTATATCAACAGTCAATTCCCAGGTCTATGTGAGAGGTGTCTCTGGAGGAGAATCCATGCTCCTGGATTCTTTGAATGCACGCGAAGAAAGGAGACGAAAACTAGGCGGTGAATCGCACTCCCAAGAGTACCACAGAGCCTTCACAGAGCCCAGCAATCCAGAGCAATGGGACCGAAAAGCTCACCTAAGCACAGGCAATGAATGGGAGCATACCCAGGGCAAAGAGCATGGCTTCACAGCTATCCAATCGGGCGTTACGCAACCATCAGAGCAGAACGATCAAGGCATTCCCGCCGACACCCCTTCTTCGATGCAAATGAATTTCCAAGATACGCACCCTACTAATTTTGAGGGAATATCGAACTTCGATTTAAATATGGTCGATTTGATCGAGGGAGCCAATCTCGATTCCCTTTTTGATATGGTCGGACAGCAATTTCCCAGTTTCTAAGGTCTTATCTAGGACTCAATTTTCTCAACCCATTGCAACACAATGGTCATGATTTACGGCTTACAATTCTGAAATTAACACACAGTATAATCATTTCATTAAGAGACCAAGGGTAATATGCATTCTATATCATAAAATCAAAATCTCGCTTAAAACAGGGAGGAGAAACAAAAGCACGTCAAGCAGATCGACGAAACAGTAAATCGCGATTAACACGAACCTTCCCAGAACGAACCTCCTGCCTATACCAATCGGCCTGCAACTCAGCAGCAGCAAAGATAGAAGCCTTATTGGAATGGTAGTCACCGGGGACCTTAATCGAGATACAGAGCGGGTAGGAATGGTGCATGGGGTGTATAGTGATAGTAGCAACACCCGTACGAATACACGTAGCCACGGTTCTCATGAGTGTCTCGTCGTCGCACGTTATGTCCTGTGGGCTTAGGAAAACGTTGACCCAGTTTGTGATTTCTCGTGGGCAGAATTCGGGTTCTCGGACTAAGGTTCCGTCTAGGTAGAACATGCTTCTTGTGAATTCTTCAGTCAGTCCGTTGTTTATGCTGTCTGAGCTTGTGGAATATGTGGACTCAGAGCCGCTTGAGGGACAGTCTGGGAAGGGTATGTAGGGGTTTTCCTTCTTGTTGGCGATACCCATTATGCTGGGGGATTTGACTGACCTTTTTCTTGTGATTTCGGGACTGAGATTTGATGATTACTTTGATGTTGATATTTCTGTTGGTATGAAGACTGTATAATAGATATTGGAGACTTCGTTTGATGGTTTATGGGTATTCTTCAGGTGTTATTCGGTATATATACGATATGGCTGAGACACGATGCTAGTCGCATAAATCGAACATGTTCGTGGAGGGCTTTATTGGAAACACAGGAGCTTCTCCCTGTGACAGCGGCATTTCAATTCCCTCAATTGCTTTATAGTAGGTCAAAGGACTTTTCTTCTGTTTCTTCGCGAAACTAAGCTTTGGTGGATCTTTATAGAAGGTGGAACGATTCGTGAAAGAACTGAGACAACACTGTCTCGACTCGAAAGAGCAATTTCTTAGGCCATTATTTTCTCACCTTGAACTTACAGCTTTACTTTGGACATGCATGGCTCTTTACGGTCATTGGTCAAATCTCTTTATAAATCCATTTGTCGCATGGAAGCTATTGGTCCAAGACGAGGCCATTGTAACGAAAGAAAAAAACGAAACAATAAATTATGGGCCCTTTCAAGTTAACTTCTCAACCTCCAAACACACAGCATCCACCACCCCCTGAGTGTCAGAGGTTCCCCCAAGGTCTGGTGTCAGAATACCAGCAGCACAAACACGTTCAACACAACCCATCATCTTAGCCGCAGCATCCTTCTCACCCAGCCAGATGAGCATTTCCGCCGCAGACCAGAAAGTAGCAACAGGGTTCGCAACTCCCTTGCCGGTGATGTCAAAAGCACTCCCATGGACAGGCTCAAACAATGAAGGGTTCTTGCGTGTAGGGTCAAGATTGCTAGAAGGCGCAACGCCAATCGAACCAGCCAACGCAGCCGCCAAATCCGACAGAATATCCATATGAAGATTCGTGCCAACAATCGTATCAATAGACTGCGGCTTTGCAACCATCCGCACAGTCATTGCATCAACAAGCATCTTGTCCCACGTCACATCAGGGAAATCCTTAGCAACAGAAGCAGCAACTTCATCCCAAAGAACCATGCCATTGCGCATGGAGTTGCTCTTCGTTACAACAGTCAACAGCTTACGTGGCCGAGACTGCGCCATTTCGAATGCGAATCTCATGATGCGCTCGATGCCGACGCGCGTAAACAGCGCTACTTCGGTTGCTGCTTCCCATTGCTGCCCGACGTGAGACCGTCCGCCTTGGCCGGCGTACTCGCCTTCTGAGTTCTCGCGGACAAGCATCCAGTCGATTCCTTCAGTGGCCGTGTTGAGGGGGCATTTTGTACCGGGGAAGGTTCGTACGGGGCGTACGTTGGCGTAGAGTTGGAGGGGGCCTCGGATTGCTAAAAGCAAGCCCCATAAGGAGATGTGGTCGGGCACATCTGTTTATGTTTGGTGAGCGGTGGGCGCTGGAATAGTCTGGGGGCTTATCCTACCTGGAGCGCCTACGGCACCGAACAAGGATGCATCATAGTTGCGCAGAGTGTCGAGGGCATTGCCGGTCACATAGCTCCCGGTTTGCTTATAGTGTGCTGTGCCCCAAGGAATGTGATCGAAGTTGATATCAAATGTATTGAGCTTCTTTGTCAATTTCTCTACCACTTTGATTGCGGCGCTAACTACCTCAGGGCCAATTCCATCACCAGGGATAGAGGCAATGCGGTATGAAGGTCTTGCAGTCATGTTGTGTTATAGTAGAGACCTGAAGAATGTGAGATGCAATCGAGTATGAGCAACCAGAGTATAAATAACAGTCCATGAAATTACAGTAGCATGTATGTACACATCAGCTCGGCTGATAATTCACCCAAAGTCGAGTAGAGAATAGTTCGAAATGGTCGCTATTCTCGCCCGCACGTGCACTTCGGATTCGTCGGCAGAACTTTCAGGCGATGACATCTGCCACTTCCCGCCATCGTTCGACTAAATCTGCATGTTTTGGTCTATGCCATATTCCGGCGAAAAGCAAATATGGCAACCAAGTCAAAAGAAAAGAGGCCGGGCCGGATCACTATTGCTTGTAATGTGTGTCGGTCGCGGAAGCAGAAGGTGAGTTGCTGGCCTATGTGCCGCTTGATTTAGTACTAACCGATCGTTGAATTCAGTGCAATGGAAAGAAGTAAGCAGCAAGGCCTTTTTCCATAGTACTTATTTGCTCATGACTTAATTGAAAAGACCTGTATGCGAACAGTGTCTCGAATACAACCGACCATGCAACTGGCCTGAACAACTCCGGAGGTACTTCCTCGGCGACAACGAGTTACAGACAGATCTAATGCAAAATACAGAGGTCCGGAGAAAGGATATACAGAAGCACTGGAAAACAGACTTCAGCTCACAGAAAGTATACTGCTCAATCTTCTCCCGTATGTTTCAGACGAGCAACTTGCCACGGCACTTCCTCCCCGAGAGGGCAGCCAAGATCGCAGCACGTCCTATGTGCCATTTCCAAGACTCGAAAAGAGAGGAATAGATTCTTGGTCGCGATTTCCTCTTGATACATCTAATGGCATCCGACGATGGCAGCATGCCTATACCAATCCCGAAAGGGCTGGTTCAGATGGGCATCACGATCTATCAAGTCCCAAGAGGAGACGAGTACAGAGCGATAGATCTTCCAGACATGAGGGTACTCCAGCTCCGGCTTTCATCCCGACCTCAGGAATCGAAGGTACTTTCAGTGCAACTTTTTCTCCGCCGTCACTCAATACCTATAACTCGATTGAGGGATACCCGACTCAACAACCCGAGGCAAATGAAGAAATCCTCCACTTGCAAAGAGTAAGCTCTTGGACTGGAGCTCCTTCATCTGAATTCCAGCGTCAGTTTCTCTGGTGACGGGAAGTGCTGTTTTGTATCGGAACTCCCCCGACTCCCCGCAGCCCCCCGCAGAAAGACGCGAATGGGATCAATGCCAGGCCGTGACATGCCAAGTATAGTGGGATGGCCCCACGGTAGGAAAATTTCAGCTGTGGTGAGTGACACTAGCTCGTTAATCTCTGACTTGCATGGCTTCGAACAATTTTGGAAACGAAGTACAAACTATCTTCGCTGCTCAAGACTATGGCGATCGCAAAGGTATCTATCTCCCATCCTCGCAAGAAATGATATCTTTTTAAGCATCATTTCCAGGTCATTGTTGTAGGAGCAGGACCATCAGGTCTAATTCTCAGTCTCCTCCTCGCCAAAAAAGGAATAACAGTAGAACTCCTCGACGCAGGCGCAGAACTAGACAAACAGCCACGCGCAGCCCACTACGCCTCGGCCGCTACCTATGAGTTAGAACGCGCAGGTGTTCTAGACGATCTAAAAGAGCGTGGCTTTAGTCCAAAGGGCTTCGCATTCCGGAAATTCGACACCAGCTTCATCGCCGGAATCAATCATGCATCTTTACCGGAAGATTACCCATACAAGATGCAAATCCTACCTCTGGATCAACTGGGACAGCTTCTTTACGAACACATCCAGCGTCAGCCAAAAGCAACAGTGAAATGGACCCATCGGGTCCTGAAAATCGGCCAGGATCAGGGCAAAGCTTGGGTTGATATTGAAACTCCGTCTGGAACACATAGATCAACAGCGGACTATGTCGTCGGCTGCGACGGGGCTAGCAGTACCATTCGGCGGGAGTTATTCGGGCCTGAGTATCCAGGTGAAACACTGAACGCCCAGATCATTGCTACAAATGTAAGAAAAGTCTCCAGGACGCCAACTATCCACGCAGCTCCTCCATTTCTCGAAATTCATACTCAGCGTGTTTCCAGGTATACTACAACTTTGATCGCTACAACTACTGGGATTCAAACTTCATCGTCCACCCAACAAAATACTACATGGCCGCGCGCATCACAAAAGACGGACTCTACCGCGTAACATACGGCGATGTTCCGGGTCTCAGTAGAGAAGAATACATCGCGCGCCAGCCCGCTCGCTATGAAGAGATTTTACCGGGAAGTCCTAAACCTGGTGATTATCGAATTACCAATATCTCGCCTTATAAATTGCAGCAGAGGTGCGCACCTTCTTTTCGCGATGGGAGGGTTTTGCTTGCGGCTGATGCGGCGCATCTTTGTAATCCTTTGTGAGCATTCTTTCTTCTTGCAATAGGGTTGATGACAGGCTAATTGGTTCTCGTGGTTTATAGCGGTGGCTTGGGACTTACAGGTGGAATTGCAGATGTGGGTAATCTCTTCGATGCACTTGTTGGCATTCACGATGGCCTGGCGGATGATTCCATTTTGGATAAATACAGTGAAGTTCGCATGCGTATCTGGAGAGAGATTATTGATCCTATGTCACGAGAGAATTTCCGGAGACTTTGGGATCAGGATCCTGAGAAAGCCCTGGAGAATGATCGATTCTTTCAGATCTGCAAGAAATCCGAGACCAATGAGGCTCTTTCGAGGGAGTTGGCTTTGGTGAGCTATTTCCCCTTTGTTTTTTTTTGGCTTGTTTCGATATTTGTTCAAGTAACTAATATGGGTATAGGGATTAGATGTGCTCAGGTTTGATATGACGCAGTTCTACAACAAGACGAGTGAGACAGATGATTCGCGTGGGAAGTTGTGATTTTTCATTTCAACCAGCAAGCACTTCTTTGATTTTTTGCAATAAACCAGATTCTATTCTACTCACAAATTCCAAGTAAACGTCTCGTCAAACGAGAACAGATCCTCCCGAAACTCCTGAAAATTAGCAAAGTCCGCTGCTAGTGCAGATGACTGTAGTAGATCTGGTAGCGGAGGAAAGTGAGGAGAAGATGTGAATTGCGAGGCAAGATCATTGCTGGAGAAAACCATGGAGTCCTGCGGTCGGTACTATAGCTGTGTTAGCTGATCCCAATACCCCAGGTGTGATGCACGATACGTACACCAAAAGCAGAATGCTGATCCGTAACAGCAGGTAACAGATACTGCCGACAAGCAGAAAGAGCTCTCTTCGCACCCTGCGTCATCCAGCGGTCTTTCGTCTCCGGTGAGCCGCGGCCACGCACAGACTGCAAGACTACTGCGAGGAGAAGGATATCTTTGACGTTATTTCCAGCTTCGCCGATGCGGCGGGAGAGGCTTTCGAGGGTGTTTTCGACCAGTCTTGTTAGGCTAGCTTTGCTGTGTGATTGGTTTTTAGTGTTGAGATCTGAAAAGCCGTTCGAGGATTGTTGGTCTGTAATTGACGCTTGTTGTGCGAATTGCCTCATATAATCGCATACACTGAGAGCAGCCCATAGAACGTCGTTTTTGCAAAGTTTGTGGAAGATATCCCAATATTCGTTAGAGTTTTGGGCGTCTAGGTCTGCTAAATTGGGGTCAAAGTAGTCTTGGTAGGACAAGATTGTCAGTGATGAGTCTAGACATGCCTGTTGTATTTCTTGGAGGGCTGTATGGTCTTGGTTTCTGCCTGTGCTGACTGGTCTGTAAAGACAGAGAAGGGGTCGCCGGATGTATAAGTCTAGAAGGACTTGATTGAGGATGGCAGGTGGCATGGTATCGCTGCCCAAAGTGTGATCAATCTTCAAAGGGTCAGGAATGCCGAGTAAACATTCCTCTAGTATTCTGCCCTGCTTAAGTTGTTCATCTATATCCCTATCTGGGCCTGTCTGCTGTATAAAGTTCATGGCGTTGACACGGTGCGACAGTGTCCTGGAAAGGGTCACCAGAGCAAGAGTGTCAGTTGGTTCATCCAGCGGTCTAGGAGGAGGAAGCTCGGTGGTAGATTGGTTAAAGTCGGCATCATTTAGATTTGCTGGGCTCAGAGCGTGGAAGTCCACTAGAGGCGTCATGATCGGCATCCCAGATGTGATTGAAGCTTGGAGGTCCATCTCGGCAATGGTGATCCACAGTCGTCTCCTACTCTCGGCTTGAAAGACTGACATCTTGGTAGATCCAGAGAGATCGATGTGAAGACCCATTACCATTGCAGAGCGGACTAGTGAGCCAGCAGCTTTCCATGATTCTTCGGCGGATGTTAGGCGAAGTTGGCGGGCGAGGAGAACGAGTGTTTCAATTTGGAGGGTTGTAAGCTCGGTGCGGTGTTTTCTTGGAAGTTTTTGTAGCCATGCTTGTAACAGCCCGACGGCATTCAATCTCAAATATTCCCACGGAGTGATGTCTTCCATTTTGATGCTTTCCTCTCCCAACATGATCGAGACAGCCAATATTGCAGTCAGTTGAGGAATGAAAGGCGAAGATAGGTAGGACTCATCCTCGGGGCTTGCCCAGAAATGTTCATATTGTCCAAGGAAAGAAGGAATGTGTAAGACCCGCAGTGTCTTCTCAAAGTTGTTGGTATAGACAGCCACAAGCCTGTCACATATTGACTTCGATGGAAGGGACTGAAGAAGCTGGAGCAGCTCTGGAAAGCTCTCCAACTCCGACATAGATTGCGGAGAGTCCAAAGGTGCTTGGGTCTTGCTCTGTAGGAATTGCACTTCTCTGGCGAGTTTCACTATGGATGAATCTTTGGAGCATTGATTGACGAATCCTTTGGCTTCCTCAAACTTGAGGGTGTTAGTTGATGATATGCAAAAGGCAGAGCCTACCTCACCTGGTTCAGTAGAGTGATCCTATCATTTTGACCATGATAGCGAGATCTTGATCCCTTGACTACCAATGTTCCCATTGATGACTGCAAACTTGAGTGCTGCACCGTTGCATTGCTTGGCCTGTGGAGTCAGTAAAGCGGGTCTAGGCAATCAGATATTCACGTACCAAGAATTCTGAGTTGATACAGCCGGTACATTGGCAGACTGGCCCGCAAGCAAACCCTCAACTCGAGCCAAGCGTTGTTGAAGGTCTTCGATGATACCAATGCCGACCCCGTTCAGTTGTTCGGAATTACCAGACGCATCGATATTGAGCTGCACGCGCTTGGGCTTCGAAGGCAACTCCGTCGGGTGCTGATTGTATGCACAATTTGCACGATGCCCAGCTTTGATACAGTTCTCGCATGGATCGACACGGTCGCATTTAAGCTTCTTTTCCCTGCACCGCAGACAAGAAACCACAGGGCGTGCACGCTTGCGAGACTGAGATATCTCCATTGCTCACTTAGATATCATAACATGACTAGAGACACAAATATGAGGCTTACAAATAGCTATCATGTCCCCTAAGCTATATTTGGCCCCAAATACGGGAGACGAGGGGGACCAAAACGCCCAGCCTTGCTTTATAACCTCAACGCTAACTCCTATTTATATCTGACACTAAGGCAAGCCCCAATCACATTGATCACCTCAATTGGTGATTACAGGAGCAGTGTCATCCCACTTCGTATCCAACGCGGTATCCACCAAAAACCGAGCGACACTGATGCGACTAGCAGAGCCCATCAGGCCAACCCCCTTGCCATCATTAGGCCACTCTTTGACTTTTGTTACATCCCTCTCAACAAGTCTCGATGGACGAACAAATACAAATGTAACACCACTATCCCGCACCTCTTTCTCTGCAGCGTTATGGTCGTCATATGAGTAGATCATGTTAGACTTGCTCATAAGGAGGCGTAGGGTACATGGCATATTAGCCCAAGAGTTTCCAGTACCAAATGATTGTAAGACGACAATTTTGGAGACTCCAAACTCTTTCATCACTTTCACCATGTTCGCATTGCTGTCTGCCATCATGCGGGAAGGGGAGATGGGCTTTGCGAATGGGCTATCGGTTTCTCGGAGGGCACTGAGAGTAACGAGTACAGCATCCAGGGTGTTGCTAGTAAAGACTTTTCTAACATCGGAAATATCGAGGGGTGTGCCTATGTGCTAGTCAGTTGAGATGGTCAAATATAGTAGATCGCATGAGATGTATACCTTGAACGATATCCAAGCCGGATCTTTTCTCCAAAGAGGCAGGGTTTCGAACCAGCGCAGTAACTTCATGGCCTTTCTCGAGTAGCTCATTGATCACAAGCTTTCCTGTGCGGCCACTGCCTCCGATGACAAGGAATCGCATCTTGAAGATTGTTCGGAGTTAGGGTTGAGAGTGATAGTTTGTTTGTTTTTTTTTTTTTTTTTGAAAGTAAGCTGGTCAAATTTGAATGAGATGCTATAGAGGATCCTAGAGAAAACTCGTATCTTTAAATACAGTTGCACATTGTAAGTTTCCCCTTTATCCAATACTCCATTCACACGTCTATAGATGCTGCCTTCTCCGGATCCGAGCTTCGGATCCGGGCCGGAGAAGACAAACCCCCAGTATTATCTCCAGAATCAGAATCGTTTGCCAACAAGCAGTATAGTGTGCTATTTATGAATCAACCGGTGAAGGGCTGGGACCTTCCAGAACATGAGTCAATCTTAAGTGCTTAGCCTGAAGCTTGTTTATATACACAGTGATGAAGGTTTCATTGATTATCATATTATGAGTAATCTGGTGTGGTGTAGGTGGTGATACCAATGTCGAGACGTATAATCGTATGGTGGAACGCATCTTGATAAACCCAAATCCTCCACATTCGAGGCTTGAAACTCAATCTCAGATTACCTATACACACTACGCCTATATAACAGTACTTACTGTGTCATTTGAGCCCCTGCAAGTAGATATTGAACCCCCACTGTGGCGACCCACATCGGCCACCATTTTCCGAACTGACAGTAAATCGGAAATGCCAGCGATTGGATCGGGCTTTTTTCTGACTTCATCTGCAGGAAAGAAAATCAATTAAAACATCCTCCATCGAACTTTACCCCGCACTTCAATCGAATTGCTCCCTCTGCAGTAGGAGCTTGGTATTGCAAATGACGGATAGCCTCACTTCGAAGGCGCAAAATCGAAAAGATGCCAAAGTCCAGTGATCATTCGAGATCTAGGCGACATGCAGCGATGGCATGTATAGCATGTCGTGAGAGTAAAGTCAAGGTAAATGTTACACCCTACTAATCAAGCGACCAGGCTAACATTCACAGTGTGATGGCGATGGCAATGAGAAGTGCTCTAGCTGCGTGAACAAGCTGCGTGAATGTCGATACCAAGCCGTGGACAAGAGAAAGTAAGCCTTAATATGTGGGAACTATCCAGATCTATACAATTCTAATCAAAATGCAGACTGCCCCTGCGAGTTGCTATAGAGCTGCTAACAAGTCGGGTCAACCAGCTCTATCTATTTGTTCATCAAAATGGATTAGAACCCCCATGCATGCCGCAAGAAAAAGATGCAGCTCTAGCAAAAGTACTTGACATACTAGGGCTAACTGAGTTCCACTCCGCTTCGCCTCAACTTAATGCCCATTCCTCGAGCGCGACTGTGACTGAGCGTCTACCGTCTGATACACCAACTTTGTTGAATTTCCCCACTGACCTGGGTGTTACGGGAGATGCCGAGAATCTAATAGATCATGCCTCTATGGAAGATGCTTTGTGTGCTCCTCATCCGGATATTATTCAAATCCCAGACTCTCAGGCTGTGCCCGAGTTACCTATAGTTTCGGATGAGACTACGGACATTCCACTCACAGATTCATACCCATTGGAAGATATCTCTGATACCCCACTAGCCAGCTTGGACTGGAATCTTGAAATTGTCAAATGCATGACTCCACCATCCCAGGACTTTCAGGGCCTACTTGGTGGCACCTCCTCGGTAGAGACACTGGAGCGGGAATTAGAGGGATTGCCGGATCCCTTCGGACCTCCTGTTACCACCAGTTCAGGAAGTCCCGAGAAAGAAACAAGAAGTCCGGAAAGGATAGAAGATCTCATCGACGAACTCTCTGACCGGGTGGGAACATTACGCTTCGGTCCTGAAGGACAGCCCCATTTCTATGGCCCTACTTCAACATTTAATCTTCCCGATGCTCCTGTGACTACTAAACCCCAAACACATCGTACGTTGGATTTTTGTGACAATGATATTGATCCTGGTGAGGAAGCCCCTCTAGCTCTGGATGAGCACCTGCTCAACCTATACTTTACTTGGCAAGATCCATCATTCCATGTGGTTGATCGAGAAATGTTTGAGAAAGCAAGAAGAGCCTGGCAAGCAAAAGAAGAAACACCATTTTATTCCGAGGCACTCTGCTACGCAATGCAAGTAGACAATGGACCTTCCGTCATGAATCTTTTCCGCTGACGGCGACAAACAGGTGCTCTCTCGGTGCAGCCTTTGAAACTCGATATCATCCATCCTTCGTCACATTTCCAAAGTCTTTAGTGGAACACTTTGGAGACCGTGCAAAGGCACTTCTTGAGATTGAGCTAGACTCTCCCTCTGTAGCCACAGTTCAAGTTCTGGTAATTATGAGCAGTCATGAGGTTGGAAATGGCCAAGATACTCGAGGGTGGCTTTACAGTGGTATGTCTATCCAATTCCAGTCTCGGATTTGACTAAACAACCGTTTTAGGAATGGCTCTACGGCTTGCTTTCGATCTCGCTCTTCATATTGATCTTTCTTCATATGTTGCTCGTGGATCTATCACTGCTGCTGATGCGGGGTTACGCCGGACTGTTTTCTGGGCGGCATATATGGTTGACCAGTAAGTCTTGTTTTATTTGCTCTTTTATCAAGACGCTATACTAATCTGTTTGCAGTCTTGTCGGATTCAACCTTGGCAGACCGTTCTACACCAACATGGGGAATGTGACAGTAAAGAAACCAAATACTGACACCTGCCGCCAAGAGCCCTCCAAATGGAGACCATACGCATGCCCTATTTCATTCGGCAACAAATACGAGTCAATAGACTTAGTAGAAGCCGTGAGTGAACAAGAAGTATCTCTTTGTGAGGTGATGGCACCTTGTGGCTACTTCCTGTATGTCTTCCGTCTCTTCTTCTTCTTCTTCCTCTTCTTCTTCTTCTTCCTCTTCTTCCTCTCTTCTCCCGACTAATACGAGATCCAATAAAAAGCTACGGAAGCTCAAACCTCTCAAAACTCCTCCTCCAACAGCAAAACGTCAAAGTCGTCGCTCGCCTCCTAGACTGGAAAGCCTCACTCCCCCAGTCCCTTCAAATCGATCTAAACGACCACGCAACCCCCTATCTCCCACACGTCCTCCTCCTGCACATGCAATTCTTCCAGAACTTAATTCACTCCCACCGACCCTGGATGTCAAAGGACTATCTCCAACCTCAACCACCCGTAGGACCAGGCCACACGCACGCAAGGGAGATGTGCATCCAATCTGCAATCTCCATCGCGAAGATCCTAGTTCTCTACGAGAAAAGATATACCCTCCGCTGGATAAACGTCAAAGCAGTCTCCATCACATCCTCCGCTATTCTGCTTCTTCTTTTTGCGGCTGTATCACACTACCCGCTCGCGAAGAATGAAGATATAACCGCTCATCTTGGAACGTGCTTTAGGGCCCTTGATGAGTTCTCTTTGTCTTGGCAGAGTGCTAATAAAGTTAAGGATTTGTTGATTCGGTTACAGTATAAATGGGAGTTGAAGACCCGTGCTAGAAAGCAGAGTCGGGCTTTGGACGGGGATATTGATCCCCCGAGAAAGATGTCGCGGACGGCGAATAGCTCTGCGACTGGGCATGGGGTTTCACGGTCTGATGATGGTATTTCACTTGCGCATCCTAGTCTGCGGGATTTGCAACCTGATTCCGGGCTTGGGTGGATGCTTATGCTTAGTGGACAGCTTCCGGCTGATGGTGATGAAGATCTTTATTCTAGTGTTGCTAATACTGCTATTCCTGGGGTTTACTAGTTCTAAGAAGCAAATTACTTTATCTAGTAATATGTTCCATGGCGGATGCGCGACTCCAACAGATAGCTGCATCTTCCTGGCCAGTACTCTAATGATATTCAAAGTTCTACTAATAGCGTCCGGTAGATGACTGTGGTTTTCTGGCGTAAACATCTCATACTCACTTTGGATCATTTATTTATTCTTTTGCAGTGCCTCGCATATGTGGTGGAGCACCTTTAGGGCTCGGGTGCGAATGTTTCTCATCTGCGGGGAAAGGCAATGTCATCTGCAACTAAATCGTAAGTACACTGGGATTCTAACTCAGAATATATCTCCCCCCGGATATTGGGTTGTAATAATCATTAAATAATAGCAACTGCTAACTAGCGAAAGTGAAGCCTAGTGAAGAAAGATCTCCGAGATCGGCTGACTAACGCACTTCCCCGGGTTCGCGGAATTGAAGGTTCCCCTCAACTTGGAACCTTTCGGCCTAGTTTTCTTTGCTCACCGAAGCTGTGATGGTCCTAAAAAAGTGTAGTATCTGTTCGAGGGTCTTCTCCAAGACCGAACATGTCAAGAGACACGAGCGGTCGCGTCAGTCACCTTCCAACCCGAATGAATACAACCTAACGCGTCAAATAGATACTAAAGAACGCCCGTACCAATGCACTGTCTGCTTGAAGCGATTCTCTCGGAGTGATGTCTTGAGTCGGCATGCCAAGGGCCATGAGACTCAGCCCACTACGATGGGTGGGCCATCAGAACCATCAAATCGACAATATTCTGCGATAGCCGCGTCACCAATGATTGCAGCTCCAGAAATACCAGCTGTTGCTGATGCGTATCAGCTTCCAAGTATATCTTCTACATCGCGAGATGTGACAATCGCGCCTCATCATGGCCGCTCGGGGTCAGAGCTTGGAGCAATGATGATTGACGAACAGCAACCATATTTCGGGTGGAATGAGGTTACAACAGACCAAGCGCCTCACAGGGCCAATATAGCGTTTGACCCTGTTCCCAAGGATATGCTGCAAATGTGGTTGGAGCCTCATCTAGTCATGTCTCCGGGCCAACAGACTCGGCATTCAGTCGATAGCGCCAAATCAAACAGTGACAATATCCCCACTGAACGGTTTTATAAGGTCCAGCGGTGCTGGCCTGCACCAATCGACAGTGGACGACTCATCAATAGTCTATGGCGAGATATTGCGTTTTCGGTAGAGGACAATGTTTTCTCCGTTCAATCATTACATCTTCCCAATGAGGCGACGTTCACTCAAGGATCACGATGTGGATTGGACGAGGACTGCAGAAGACGATTACAAGCGGTATTTGGCCAGAGGTCGTCAATATATCCGCACATGCAGTCTCCAAACAATGGCGGCATTTCCCCAGTTACGCCTGTCTCGGCTTTGAACCCTTTACCCGATTTCCCGCCTGCTGAGATCTTGGATATGGCGCTCGACCTGTATTTCCGCATCTTACTTGTTCCTTTCGTTCACTTGCCGACATTTTCAGCGAGAAAGACGCGACCCTCGCTTTTATATGTCATGATTCTAATCGGCATGACATTGCTTGACACTAAAGGGACAACGGATTTTGTCTCTCGCAATTTCACGGTAAGTTTGTTTTTGTGGCCAATTCATTTATGGCATACTAATCATCAATTTTAGAGTGTCTTAGAGCAGGTAACAGGGGAGTTTTCTAGATGCACTATCGGGCCTGAGAATGCCTCAGACACTATGACCCCTTTTGCGACAGCCTTGCTATTCCTACATCTTCCTCTTTTGACAGGAGTATGGCCCCCAGAATTTATGGTGTTCTGTTTGGTACTAACTGCCGTTTAGGAGAAAGAGCATCTAGAACAATGCCAACCATTATACGTGAACGTCATGACCGTGGGTGCAAGACATGTGCATGTTCTTAGTATCTTTTTTTAACAAATTTTATAGGTAGCACAAAGACACGGCCTCTTTGCCGGGGGGCAGATCCTCGACATGAGCCTATTCGAAAGATTTGCCGATCTCGATATGAGATGGAAAGCATGGAGCAAAGTTGAATCAACTAAAAGGTGAGGCATTTCCTTCAGAACAAAAGGCTATATCTAACCAATTCACAAGGATCATCATAGGGCTTATCCTCCTCGACTCGTGCTACTCATCCTTCCTCTCAACAAGCCCAATAACAAACCCCGACACAATTCAACTCATTCTCCCATGCGGCGAAGACCTCTTCAACGCTCATTCCTCCCACCGCTGGACACAACTTATCCGCTGCGGAAAACGTATCCTTTCTTCTACAATCAACGCGCCATCTGAAAATACCAACATCCCTAACCTCGAAACCCCGACTGAAGACTTTTGCATCCAAGCCATCCTCGCAACCGTCCAAATACGCCAGTCAGAAGCTTATCACCGCCTCCTTTCTAACAGGGCCAGCTACCCCTTTGCACCATGTCACACATACGCCATGGATGGCCGGGCAAGATGTCTCCCCTCTCTTCAGTCCCAACTTATCACGAACTATGGGGAATCGCTCGACAGGTTGAGCCCTAATGCTCTCATCATGTGGCATCACATGTGCATGATGTTAACAGCCGATATCCAAATCTTCGATCTAGCGGCAGGTCGTGCAGGCCCAGGTCCAGCGCGCAAAGCCCTCGACCAAATCGCCGAGTGGGCACAGACCCCAGCAGCCAGACGAGCTTGTTTGCATGCTGCGCATATCTATAAAGCGATGACGAACCGCAAAGCCTCTGACCATCCTACCTTCCACTCTCTCTTCTCTTGTTTCTCTGCTGCGTTAGTACTGGGTCTCTACACATTTATGGTTCCAGACTCTGCAAATGCGACAAGTATTGGCTCTGTGGAACTGATGGATGATGTTGACTGGTGCTCTCTGGGTACAGAAGGCTTTACGAGTTTCATGGAACCTAGAGGCAGTCAGAGTTTCGCTCCTACAGATGATCCAGCTGTGAACTTCATTCGAAATGGGTCGACTGTTTACTTGCGAGGCACATCTTTTCATGGCGGATATCAATCTGCAAGGCGGGTTCTTCTTGACTATGCTTCTCTTCTGAAGGATTCTGGAAAGTGGAGTGTGAAAAAATTCTCGCATATTCTGTTCATCATGAGTGATGTTCTTATGGACCTAGAGTGATGATGCTTTGGTCGCTTTGCCTGGAGCGTCAAACTACGCTGATTGTGTCTGTATATTCGCCTGGGAGGCTATTTTTGTGTTTATTTTTGAGACGAACCTGACGAACTGTATGATTTACTTGATATGCAACTCTCTGCCATGCAAGCCACATAGCTAGCTACTCAACTGTGTATTCTAAATTTTGTCCAACACTACTTACATATATGAGCAAAATATATACACCAACCTAGGTAACAACCCTCATCTATACAAAATCTCTTCGACCATCTCCCCTATAGCCAAAGAACTAGTCAATCCAGGACTCTCAATCCCCAAAAGGTTAACAAATCCAGGCAAACCTTCCTCCTCTCGAATAATAAAGTCCTGGAAACCAGATCCCTCATTAACAGCGCCGCCCCGTCCCAGCTTAGGCCGAATACCACAATAATCCAACGAAACAGCATCAGCATCAACACCAGGCAAATAAGCCTTTATCTCAGGCAGCGCCCGTTCAAGCCTAGCAGCACTAGGAACCAGATCATCAGCAGCATCAACCCACTCAACATCAGGCCCAAACCGAATACGCCCACCCATATCAAGCGTCAAATGCGTTCCCAATCCCCCCGTCCCAGGCATAGTAATGGGATAAACAAGCACATTCGTACGCGGGCGACTGGCAGCATAAGAAAAATAAGTCCCTTTAGCATAATGCGGCACGAAATGCCTCTCAGCCGGCAACAACATATTGCTAATCTCGCACGCGCCATGTCCAGCCGAATTAACAAGCGTCTCAACAGTGATGCTAGTCTCGGACCCGTCTTCGTCTGACACGGCTGTCAGTTTATACCCGCCCTTCCCGCCGTCCACGGCTTCGACGCTTGTAACCCGTGTTTTGAATGCTATGTCACCGCCTCGCTCTTCGAAGGACCCTTGTAGGTATGTCATTAGCGAGTGGCTATCGACTATACCTGTTGTTTCGGATTCGAGGATGCCTGCGTCGGCTTTGACGTCTGGTTCGCGGGCTTGGGCTTCCGTGCGGCTTATTGGGCGCGTGGGTGCGTCGAGGGTTTGCGAGTGGGTGTGTATCTTTAGGGCAGCGGCCCATTGGTCTGGGGTTTGGGCTACGATCCATTTCTTGGTGTTTCGGTGCGGAATGTTGTTCTTTTTGCAGAGATCGTAGAGGAGGTTGCGGCCTTGGATGCAGAGGGTGGTTTTTAGTGAGGTTGCTGGGTAGTAGAGGCCTGCGTGGATGACCTGGTTTGATTTGTTGGGTTAGTTTATCTGTGGTAAGTGGGAGTGGTCCTGGGAGCTTGTTGCTAACCTCGGAGTTGCGACTGCTTGTCTCGGTTCCTGGGGCATCGTGTCGCTCTAGTAGGATTGTTGATGTGCCCTCCCGAGCTGCGAGTTGGCGGGCTGCGGCGAGGCCGACAACTCCTGCGCCTATTACCTGTTGGTCAACCAATTAGCTTAGTCTGTCCGCTCTGTACGTGGTGCGGCGGGGAGCATACTGCATGTGTGAAGTCGGCATTGGAGGCTCGGGTGCTGGAGAAGTGGCGCCTGAGGCTTGGAGCACGTATATTAAGGAAGGCACGTGTATACATTTTATACACGCCCTTGCAGCCAACTTCCACGTTTGCTTTATGTTTCAAGTGAATAAAGACAGAGAAGAGCTTGGATGACGCGATCCCGCGGGCAGATGGTGCTCAACTCCACTTTGATAAGATAAGTCTATTTTGTTGACATTTGCTTACTTGGGCTATGTTGGCTATACTGCTATATTGGCTATATTGGCTATATTGGCTATATTGGCTATAGTGGATATGCTAATTTGTATTAATGTTATATTCACGGGATATATCTAAAAAGTGTGAAGATGGGAGGTACATCTATCCAATATGTCTACCGCTTGCTGTTGTTCTTAAGCATCTCGTCCAAATGCTGGTCGAGTTAGTAGACCATTCCTCAGTAGACACAAATGGGACACTCACCTGCTTCTGTTCAGTTGCTAATTTGCCTTGGGTATCCTAGTTCTGGTCAGCATATACTGGTCTATACGAAAAAACACGCAACATACACTTATGATGGTTAAAATCAATGAATAATTGTTGAAGAGGAAGCGCTCTCGTGTCTTGGCGTCTGTGCCGTTGCGACTGAGTTTCGCCAAGAGTGTGTCAAACTCAGCAGTCAAGCGAGCAAGACTATTGGAGACAGGCTCATCATCTCCGGCATCGCTGCTAAGGACAAGGATCCCATGGAGAAGCTGGCCGAATCGTTGGGCTAAGAAGTGCGGTGCCGAGGATTGCTTGAGGTCATCTCCGCCTGCAATTGAAAGAGCAGAAACAGCACTGCGTCCTGTGTTGGACGCAACACGTTTGAGTGATTCGCCGTGGTGGTCCATAATCACCTGGAAGCGTGGCCAGAGCTGCATGTTGATTCCATTCACATATGAGTCGGCGACTGGTACTTTGCGGCGCTGGAGCTCGAATGCGGAATGCTGGTTCAGACGAACACACATTAAGACACCCAGAGAATCAGTGGTCTGTTCAATCAGCCTCTTGGTGAGGCTCTGGCCCAGAGTAAAGACCTGCTGGAAGATCTCCACCGCATTGCGAGAGATTTCATGAAAGCTTTTGGCAGAGAAGAACTCCGTCAGGAAAGAATATTCGGCACACACGTTGTCTACCAAGGCCAGGTTGAAGTTTCGGAAAGGCACTTCGATGCCATGGTAGGAGTTGTCTTCTTCGGCTAGATATGAGGTTAGAGCTTGTAGATTGCCAGTTCGAAGGATGTCAACCCGTCTCCCTAGAGAGAAAGGATCATGTGCGGCAGAGCCAGCTCGGCCACCAGGTAGAATGTTTCCTGGAATGATTAGTATGTAATTGGCACACTATGGATAAAGCACCAACCTGTTCTATGTGAAGAAGGATCTCCTCCGAGCACCTCATTGCGATCAGGAGGATACACCTTGACCTTTTCGAGCGCTTGGAGGTAGCGTGTGAAATGGGATGTGTAGTACCAGCGCATCGTATTGATATACGCCTGTGAGATTTCTCCTGCCAGCTTCGGGTGGGCCTTTGAGAGATAACTGTAGAGGTCTTTGAACTTGACCAATCGTTGTTGTTGAATGATTTGAGAGTTGATATTAGGAGATCGCATTGCTCGGATATGCTGAACCAAGTAATCTCTGATTCTCTCGACCGCCTTTATGCAAGTCAATATATGTTCTTTTGTTTGCGCGTAAAAAGACTTACCTTGTTTTTGACATCGGTCAATAGTGGCCGCACATCTTCAATTGCCTTGAAGCCATTGGCGGAAGCTGCCTTGGCTTCAATGTTCGTTGTTCGGGTATCAATCTCGTTCAGAGCGCGCACCCAATTCTCATCAATCGGGCCCTCGGCGATTGTCCGCACGGCTTTAGGAGAAATGCTGATCTCTTCCACTGCAGGACCTAGAAGCCGTTCCACATTTCGCCTGTTCTCCAGCATTGCATTAAGCTGTGTTGACCGGGATTGCAACGTCTCGATCTCTGCGGATACCGCACCCAGCTCGGTTTGGAAGTCATTCAGATAGAGCTCGACTGACTTGGAAACCTCGTCGCAACCAGTGATCGAAGTATGTAATTCAGAGAACTTGTCTCGCTCTTGCTCAAATTGCTGAACAGTTTGTGCATTGACATCGCTATCCCGAGACTGATTTCTGGGGGGGTCTTCCTTTGTCAGAAAGTCTTCAAGGCTGAGTCCGTCGAATTGAATAATTTCCACTAGCTGTGCAGGCTTCTCTAGCTCCAATGTCTGTGATCCATTCGTTTCCGGTTGGTTTTCCTTTCCAATGATGCTATTCAACACTTCCAGCGGATCGGGAACATTGGCAGGTCGCGGTCGCTGAATGCTTGTCTGCTTCAATGGAAACCCATTGGCTGTGCGTGCAGTCCCTTGGAGGGAAGTAGTGGAGTCACTCGGGGTCACGAGGAGGGAGGTAGAGGATGTCTTGGAGGTAATGCCCGGCCGGCTATAGGGGCCTGGAACAAGCTGTGAGGAGGATCGTCGCGGTAAAGGAGAGAGGTTGCGGTTGTTGGGCGTAGACTGGCCTGAAATGCGGTCACGCCACATGGTGCAAGATCACCACATGAGAAAGCAGCAGAAACAAGGAGTGAGTGAAGCAAATAAGTGCGAGTAAGTACATGGTCACTACAGAGTAGTCCGTACGTGTTGGATATCCAAAGACCACGCTAAGCCCTATCCGTACTAGCGTCGCAACCCCCTCGTCTCCGCCACAACAGGCAAAATCCAAAAATTCTCTCCCGATCTCCTCTTTTTCCTTCCCCTCCCCATCCTAATCCTTTCTATCCTTCCTACCTCCCTTACAACTCATTCACCATGTCTGCCGAGGAGGTACGTTATTTCTTGTCTACCGATGTTCTTGCCTTGCGCTGTTTTTCGTCAAGCCCCGCATGCGGCTCCCCCTCTCTTCGCACGAGACTACCCTGGGCTCATCACCCCGCCCAATTTGGAAGATTTTGAAATTTGAAGACTAACATGATCTGCTATAGCACGATGTCACCTTCGAGTCGGCTGATGCCGGAGCCTCGCTCACCTTCCCCATGCAGTGTTCTGCTCTGCGCAAGAACGGCCACGTTGTGATCAAGAACCGTCCCTGCAAGATCATTGACATGTCCACCTCCAAGACTGGCAAGCACGGTCACGCCAAGGTTCACCTTGTCGCCACTGACATCTTCACCGGCAAGAAGCTTGAGGATCTCTCTCCCTCCACCCACAACATGGATGTCCCCAACGTCACCCGCCGCGAGTACCAGCTCGTAAGTGTCCCAAATCCTTGTTGAAATGAAAATTACAGACTAACAAATCCTAGCTCGACATCACCGAGGATGGCTTCATGTCCCTCATGACCGATAACGGTGACACCAAGGACGATGTCAAGGTTCCCGACAACGAGGTTGGCGAGAAGATCAACCAGATGTTCACCGTCGAGGAGAAGGAGTGCAGTAAGTCATACTTTCTCAATTGCTAAAGATTATTACTGATCGATTATAGACATCGTTGTCCTGACCGCCATGGGTGAGGAGGCCGCTATGGAGTGCAAGGAGGCCCCCAAGTCCGGTTAAATAACCTAACCTGGACTTCTGACTTGTTATGCCAACCTTTATGTTCCAAAAGGGCTAAAAACCCCCCAAAATTTCATCTTTTATGGTTCAACGGAAGGATACGGTTCCTTGGACGATATCGCCGTTGCTTCAAGGTCTATCCATCACGTAACCTTGGATTTGGGCTGGACCGAGAATTGCTTTGGTTGGCATGATTTGTGTTCTCCGAACAGTTCTGAGTCTCAGCATCTCATGATAGTGTGACGAATAAATACTCTTGCTTGACATTATATGAGATGTAAAATTCTGCCCAAAGACCTAGATCAATTTAACCTTATGATATGAATGCACGTACTAAATCGCTTAAACCGCTTAAACAAAGTAATCTAAACCACTTTAAACCAACCAAAACCAATAACAACTAGTGGATTACGATCTCCAAATCTTTGCAAAGTGGAGCGTCAGAATCGGCGGTCACCTGGAGGGCAGAAAAAAGTTCCGCCTCGATATACCCTTTTCCGTCAAGACATGAACAACTCCCTTGATGGAATACGTTACCCGAGGGGTCTGCGGTCAAGAGGGATGCCGTGACAGGCGATACTATCTCGACAATGGTCTTTGGTATTGTCGGCGCGGTCACTTGCAAGCGGTATGACGTCCTAATCCCATACTAACGCGCCAGATATCAGGCGGTAGAAGGAGAATTCAACTGACGGACAAGACTAGGGTGTTCAAGTTGCAGATGATGCAGATGATTTCGGAAATTTAGGCAGATTGAATCGCGTGAAGAAAGAAGTTAAGGAGAAGACTAGCAAGAGTATGTAACAGTCATATCGTGCGAGATGTTCATCGCTGACTTTGAGAAAGCACTTCGTGGACGTGCGGCGTACACGCTTTTCTTGCAATGTTATCAACTTATTCTTTGGAAGCAATGTCATGCCTTAGTTCATGGACAGGGTTTCCCAGAGGAACTCGAGGTATGTATAACCGCCACCCTTTTGACATGCATCAAAGCTCATTATATAGGTTGTTGTTCGTGATCTGTGGGCTCTTCGACTCCAGGACTTCACATTGAAGATCACTGATACTGAAGACGACGATGATACTGAAAACGAAGGGTTCAGTTCCCAGCCTGGAGAAAAAGATGGCTCTGGAGAAATCGGATATAAGCCTGATTCGAGATATCTCGAGTGGCCTCGTCTAATTGATTCCCTTGCGACATGCTACCTAGCTGCATTCTTGATGAGACTTCCTATCTGCGTCAGTGACTTCCACGAGTATGTAATTCTATCTACTTTCAAGCATGTTCTTTCAAGAGATATGTGCTGACCAGTTCTAGGATGATCATGCACCAGGATGTTCCCTTTGCGCGAGTTCTGGCTACCGTCCCTCGAGAAATGAAGGAGAGACTTCCGCCAGAATTGACTGGGATTCTTGAGGTCACGGTAAGTCAACATGTCTTTAATGGATATGCTCGTGTCAACTAACCTTGTTTAAGAAACTCCCTACGCCAGAACGGTTCCATCATAGTGTCCTGGAGACAGCGGTGTTTTACCAACGCCGATTTGGAATGGCGCTTCCTGCTCTAAATACGCCAATGATTCTTTGCCGGCTGATCAAAAGATTGGCCTTGCCAAGTACGAAACCCACCCCTTAATCTTGATCAATGTCTCTCTAGCTAACGATTCCTAGTCGAGGTATATGAAGCAACTAAAACCTTGCAAGACCTTCTTGGCTTCACATACACCTATCCCATACCAAGCTCGAAATATGCCCGAAAAAGGCCAATTAATTTCCCCGATCTGCAAATTATTGTACTCATTGTCATTGCAACAAAGCTCCTATTCCCATTTGATGATTTGAAAAGATACCCCACGACCAATAAGGAGCCCGCAGCACAGACCATGGACTGGCCTCTGTGGGCACGCGCTCAGAAACATTACGACCACGATGCACGATTTGGCAACCAGATTGGAAAAAAAACCGCTCTCCAGGTCACCGACAAAGATGTGATGGACATGACTTCCACCCAATTGGACAATTACATGGACTGGTACGAAAGCAGCTGGCTGGATACATCCAAAGCCCCGGACCGTATCGCGGAACTATTCCCTATCTGTCGAGCAGAACCAGACGTTCAGCCAGCTCCAGCCGCCGCTTCGGAACCAACTTCAGCCACTGAACCTGGTTCAATAACCTCAAAGCTTGACACTTTACTACAGACAGTCATGCAAGATATGAGAGCCAGACGGGTTATCCCTGAGGAAGATCAAGGAGCCAAACGTCCCGGCCAGTGGTATTGTCGATACCGATGGGAATCCCAGCTCAATGATTCCGCTCGGGCTTTTTACGAGGTCGCTGCCAGGCTTGCTGCCGTCCCATTGAAAACCCTCATCCGCACTGTATCGCTTGTTGAACATAGGATCGCAAAACTACAGGAGGACCAAGAGCGCCGGGAGTACTACACTAGAGAGGGGATTGAGTTTGATGAAAGTGGTGATGAGAATGGGGCGCCACACTATGAATCGGATGAGAGCGATGACTCAATCAGTAAATTGGACGAGCAGCTATATGCAATGGATGTTGATGAAGGGTTCTGATGTATCACAGGCGTGGCGTTGGGGATATTGTATTTAGCGTTTCCTTTGTAGCTCGATTAACTTATCCATGTCTTGCTTATCTCAGCATATTACTTCGGCAAAGCTCCTTTCAAAAATATGAATCATTGAACAATTATTCATTGTGAAACAGGCGTAATGTAGAACATAAACTTGGAAGTACACAATCATCACCTGATTGGACGCAGATCGACCCGAGCCCGGGGTTCACGTGATCAATGACGAAATCGGAAGCAGTTAGGGCTTAGGGCAACCCCAATCGGTCCACCTTTGCTAAGCGAGCGAAATCCTCAAATTGACAATCGACTGCTCCGCCTGGAACACAGCGACCGACAGCCGACACCAACGAAAACTCGCAACCAGTACGTGCCTTGAACCCGTTGAACAGCATATATGCATTGCTATGGATTCACCATGCTAACATCGTCTTTTTCCGCGCCTTTCCAGTGCAGATGTAGGTCATTTTGAATCCATATATGTCATCACCAACCGCCGAACTACTCCCGACCGACGCGATCCCACGAGAAGGAAATTTGGACATGGACTAATACGTCTGGATATAGTTTCGTCAAGACCCTGACGGGTAAGACCATTACCCTCGACGTCGAGTCGAGCGACACCATCGACAACGTCAAGACCAAGATCCAGGACAAGGAGGGCATCCCCCCTGACCAGCAGCGCCTGATCTTCGCTGGCAAGCAGCTCGAGGATGGCCGCACCCTGAGCGACTACAACATCCAGAAGGTATGCGATCGCCTTCCATCTTTGTGATTTCGACCAGAAGTGGGGACTTGGGTATTCTCGGGTTGGATCGGATCTCTTTGTCACAAGTCGACGCACAACTACTACTCCCATCGGAATACAAGGAGGAGGAACCCAAGTTGCTTCACGTTATGGTCTGCAAATGCGCTGGAATAGTGGCTAACATGCGACTCCCCTTCTATAGGAGTCCACCCTTCACTTGGTCCTCCGTCTCCGTGGTGGTATCATTGAGCCTTCCCTCAAGGCCCTCGCCTCCAAGTACAACTGCGAGAAGGCCATCTGCCGCAAGTGCTACGTACGTTACCTCTTCCGCCTCATTCGTGCGCATTCGACACTCTTGGATCACTCTAGGATATGCGCCAACCTTCGTCAATATAGATACTAACATTACCTAGGCTCGTCTCCCTCCCCGTGCCACCAACTGCCGTAAGAAGAAGTGCGGTCACACCAACCAGCTCCGCCCCAAGAAGAAGCTCAAATAAGCGACTCGCTCCTCGGTGTTGTGCTCGGTGTGCTGTTCCAGTGCAGGGGATTGGCTGGGCTGCTACCTGGAGAGGTTTACAAATGGCGTTAGATATGATGAAACAATCAATGCAGCCTCAGTCATACTGTTCTTAGTTGGCTCCTCTCGACGACCAAAAGTGCACTCCATGAAATGAAATGTGTAAAATTTCAAAAAATATCGAATTGTCACTCATTGCAATCGATAAATACACGGGTACAATACATTGCATGCTCTCAACGTGAAACATGCCTAGAATTCTAGAGTAACCCTGCTGCCTGAGCAAGACCGTAGATGGAATGACCAGTATTCCAGACCCGTTCCCCCACTATGCCATGAACATCATTCCCCGCTTAGTGTCAGTTTTGTCATCAGCAGCTGGCTCCTTGTGCTTCTTAGAGACAGGGCTTCCATGTCTAGTAGATCGGTCAATAGCTGTCCAGTAAAGTAGTAAAGGGGAACCAGAATGAACTCACGCAAAGAAAAGCACCTTGATAGCAATAGCCAAACCAGCATGCAAAACAACAACCAAGATCAAAAGAATCTTGCTAGCTTTCGCATCGGTAGCATTAAGCACAGGGTAAAGATTCCTCAACAAGAAGAAAACAGTCCAAGCAAAACCAACCCCAACAAGCGCCCAGTTAAGCGCAGTCAGCGGACTCCAGCTAACAAGCGCAACACCAATCCAAACAAGGTTAGAATACCCATAAAGAGCCCAGCATTCAACAAGATCAGCAGTGGAACTCCCAAACCAGCGCAACGCACCCCAAAGCGCAATGGGCAAGATACCAGTGTACCCATAGATCAACCCAGCAGCACCAGACAAAAGCGTAAAGTCATACTCGAAATGCTTGTCATCATTATTCGACAGCCATTGCGAGATCGTACCCGTCAAGAACAAAATCACCACCACGGTGGTTGCGATCCAGATCGGTCCGTACAAGTCTGCGTTGCCCTCAAGTACGTCGAGGAAATTGGTGCGCGGGTACAGGGCTGCCACGCAGCGTCGGAAGACTTCGTTCGTGTCAACGTCGAAGAATTGCTCATAGTAGTGCATCGACCACCAGCTGTGCTTGGTTGGCGTGCCGCCAGGGGACCGGTCCCGGCCGCGCGATGAGCTGCCGCCGCCCAGGAACGGGGTGTTGTCGCTTTGAGCTTTGGCAGTTCTTTGGTCGCTTTCAAAGTCTGAATGAGGGGTGGGTCAGGTTAGAAAGGTGTTTCATTTGGAGCCTCTGAGATTGTGCTGGACTCACTGGAGGGGTGGAATTCAAGGTCCTCTTGCAGGTCGGTGTGGCCGAGGTCGCCCTGTTGGAGAGTTAGATTGTATATTTGTTATATTGGCTTGGTTTGTGCTTACCTCGGCGTCAACGTCGACTACGACGTCGTATCCTCTGTTCGCCATTGTGGTTGGGTTTGAGGGGAGCTGTTGGAAGGGAGGTGTTGAGTGTACACATCAGCTTCCGCAGATAAAGCCACGGGCTCAGCCACAAGTGCGGGTACTTAGCCGTTTCTTTACAACATCAGTTACCTCTACTGAATGTCAAGTTGATTAATTGACGTTATTGATAGGATATATGGGATGTATTAATTAACGGAATTAAATTGTATTGTTGCTTGTTGGGTGGCTTGTTTTTCTATAATCATACACGCGGTAAACTCCAAGTCTATATGACACGGGTTCATGGAAGAGAAGAGATCCACCTCTGAAGTAACTTTTGAACTCGGCCAGCATAAGACAAGATGGCATTGTCCAACCCCTTCTTTCGAAGATAAATAGACGCCGCTCCAACGAGGATAGTCAATGCCACAGAGCCGACAGAGCGACGATGGCTCCACATAAAGTCGAGAGCTTGTTTCTTGCGCTCCTCGTAGCGAAGCTGTCGAGTTTGTTGATCAAACAGATATACTGCATCATCTACTGCATAGGCTTGATATGGGTCTCGGGAAGTCTTGAGCACACTGCACCAAGGAATACGTTTCCAAGCACCAAGCGGCAGGGATTCTGGTGGGTGGTCTTTGAAGAGCTTTGTCGCGTTCAGGATATGACCATCCAAATCAAGGGGATTTGGAAGCTTTGAAAGTGTGAAGTGCAGCATTTCAGGCTCATTTTCGGGGATTTCGAGCAGCTCTTTCTTCCTCGATAGGATCATTGCCGCAAAAAGATAGATTGCAACGACAGGCTCATGGGCCAGAAGAAAGTCGAAAAGTCGAGCGATATTGCTGTATTCTTGGATATCATGGGCGTAGAGGGTAAGGGTTGCTGCGAGGGCAAAGAAGGGTTGGATGTTGCCAAGGTGTCGCCGTAATTCGGGGTCTGTTGTTTCGATGATGGCAGGGATCAAGTGAAGATGTTTCACTGCGGGCGAGAGTGATGGGAGCATGTAGTCTCTTATGCGAAAGAGAGATATTTGTGCCACAGCTGACACGGCCATTTTCTCGCCCAATACCAGAAGAAGGACTTGGACTATGTCATGATATCCTTGGAAATAGCATAGCATGGGGTGGTTCCTAAGGACCTGCGTGATAAGTTTGGAAAGTTGTTTTTTCTTGCTTAAGAGTTCTTCTTCCGGTGCTATGGATCGAGTCAGCTGTAATGTTCGTAACTTTCATCATCCTCGTAACGTTCGTAACATTTTCATATAGATCGATACGAACATTTTGGGTAATAAACGAATGAACGGTTCACGTCAAGTTCAACCTGATCTTCATCGACGTGCCTCGGGAGCTCATCGCTTGGAACAGGTTCGCCATACCGTGACTTCTCATCGCATCGCAAAAGAATAGGCCCTGTTTTGTCGGTCAAAATCTTGCGTGGGTTCTTTATTCGGTCGACTCACACGCTATCTGCCGCAATCCGTCTTCCATCAGCCCGCCTTCTGAGGTTGCCAATGACACCAATGCTTCTAGATCGCGCGAACTGCAAGCTTGCCTAATAGCTTCCGCCTTCTCTGTTTTGGCACTCGTGATTCTTTGCGATTTGAAGGACGACGTCAACACATCAGTCTCACTTGATCCCTCAGAGTTCACACCTTTCAAGGATGCGGTATAACTCGCATCTTTGAGCTCCATCTCAGATTGCTCCATCCTTGTTGGCTTTAAGGGGGCTGCAATCCCGGGTCTTGAGATCTTGCTTCACCGGGAAAAATGACAGCCAGCATGCATACGAAGCAAGCGACCGACCCGGTGCTTTTTTTGCGCTCCCAGATGAAAAGCCTGCGTTGATGAGGTTCCGTTTTCGTGATGATGCTCAAGTTATCGACAAATTGTCGATATAGATCGAGCTTGAAATCTTCACCTTGCGAAGCAATCATGCAGCAACTTGTGGAGATTGCTTCAACCTAAGAAAATACAAGAGAAGCTTTCGCTTTGATCTTCGAGGCGCATACATCCAGATGTGGAGTGAAGATGCAGAAGGCGGCGGTGCAGTCCCGTCCCGCCAGAGGCCTGAGGCACCACTCGGCAACGTGACATGATTTCAACAACATCACCTGCGCTGCGCTGAGGGTTTGCATATAATCGCTTGGGAGCTTAGGAGCTTGATCGCACCTCATAAACACTGCTGTGCTTCTTGCTGCAGCTTCTGGCTCCCGGATTCTTTGATTTCTCTGCGGTGAACGCCCAGGCACTACGGAGCTTGTGGGCTGCCGCGTTGGCAGTGAATCTGGCTAAGAAAGCCTTATATCTGTCTGGATGTCAATTAAAAAGGTGACAAGCAACTCTAGCAGATTCCTCAAGCTTTTTCAATATTTTGGAAGGGCCCCAACCAAGCTGTACGTTGAGCATGATTGCTTAGGACTTACATGTGTTAACAAAGAGATCAACAGGGCTTGTGTGGAATACTTTTGTTTGTGGACAACAGAGATATTGAGGGTTGAAATTAGGTCCTTCGATTATATGTGCATATTTGCCAATATCGAATGGGAAAATTCAAGAATATCAGTCGATATACCAGTATATCAATTGGGAGGCAATATCAAGTCGCACTTTCCTCAAGGCGAGAGCTTGGGTCCAATATTCCTCCAAGGCAGGTGCGCGCATTAATATTTCCCGTATAGACGCGTCTGCCTCGCGTCTATATCCTCGTCTTCCACCTCTTGCTTTTTCATCTTCCCACTTTACCTTCACTTTCTGATTCTCTGATTATCTGATACCCTGATTATCGTTCCTTGATACTCCTGTCTTCCTCTCCATTCCCAGCGTTCTCGTTTTTGACCGCAATCGCTTTGCCCGTTCGTTTACTTTTTGAGTCGTCATGTCCGACATGACCGGCGCTGAGGTAGACGGCGCAGAGCCAGTCAAAATGACAGGACTTCTTACCCAGCCCATCATCCCCAGTCCTATCATCAATTGGATACTTCCTGCACGTGTTCGAAACAAAGATCATAACGACGTTGTCTTCGTGGGTGAGCGGCGTATTCAAGTCAAGGAAGCCCTCGATGGTGCCAATCTCGCAGATGTCTTCGAGAAGAATGACTTGAATGGCTCGCCTCTTGGAGCCAAAGTCATTAATGTCGGCACTCAACTACCCTGGGTAAACCAGGGAATCCATGCAAGCCGGTCGGTTGGCAGCATGGAAGCCGAGACCCTTGCCCCTCAAATTCTTTTTCTCGCTCTGGACTCCAACGAGTTGCTCTTCGTGTACTGCGACCCAGAGAAAGAAGACCCATTCATCATTCACTACCGGCCTCTCCCTCGCGATGTCAACACTGCCGAAAAATATGGCCGACATATCGCGGTGGATCCAAAGTTCGTGTTTTCCTCTGACTTCAGCCATATCTGAGAACTAACAACCCTAGGTCACGAGCAGTCGCTGTCAGTGCATCACGCAATTTCTTTGGAGTGATGTGGTTACACTCGACAAACGAAATCCAATACGAGATGCTTCGGGGTGGGCTACAACCTATTCAATCGGTATGCTGCATCTGTCTTTCAAACTGACTAGACTCTAATTACCTGCAAACAGGAATCCTTTTTCAAGATCAATGGCGACATCCTGTTCATGGAATTCCTTTTCCCGAAGTCAATGGACGACAAAAAGATCATCCTCCTTCTGATTGTCCACAAAGAGTCCACCACACAGGCTCTTTTCTATGAATGGGATGAGCTCCGCATGGATGAGCGCCTTTTCCCCAACATCACAACCATTTCTCTATCTCCGCAAGACTCGCTTCCAACCATGATCGTCCCCTTGGCGAAAGAATCCTCATTCTTGCTGATAACCACAACTTCCATGGCAATGTACACACCTCATAGCTTGAATCGTCCCATGAGGTACCCAGTCATCATTCCAGATACCGATGCTTCTGAAATTGGGCTATGGACCCGCTGGGCGAGACCCTCCCGAAATTGGCTTTACAGCCAACGATACGATGGTATCTTCCTGTGTCGGGAGGACGGTTGGATCTACTACCTCGAGTTTGGAAATGAGGGCGAACTCGAGACTCAAACTTCTCTAGGTCAGCTCCACTGCGATGTTGACACGGCCTTCGATGTATTGGATATGGGCCACGAAGGTGGTGATTTCATTCTCGCCGCTGGAAGCCACGGCGATGGTGGCCTTTTTGTCCAAGAGGCACGAGACCATCCCAGATGTGTCCAGCGTTTTCTCAACTGGGCGCCCGTCACCGATGCCGTGGTTGTGCCCTCATTCTCCCAACACCCCCTCAAAACTGATCAAGATCAAGATCGGCTTTTTGTCTGTTCCTCTTCTTCCTCGGGCAATGGTGCAATTACTGAATTGCGGTATGGAGTCGAGGCTCAGATTGGCGTTGATGTCCCATTGGATCGATTTTCGAACATTCGTGACATGTGGGCAATGACAAAGGAGATGACGGGCGAGATTTACCTCATGATTGCCGATCCAATGACCTCGGTTCTTCTTCGGACTACCTTCGAGGTGGAAGACGGAATTTCTGCCGTCGAGGATGGCACTGACTTGGACACGGGGGAGACCTTGACCTTGGCAACGGGCTCCACGCGGAGTGGAATCATCGTTCAGGTCACAGCAAAGGCCACACACTTTTTTAACTCCGATGATCCTCGCTCGAGTCGGAGTATTCCGCATGATCCTTCTCTTGTAGCTACGACAGCTACAGTCGATAAGACAGACTCTCTGGTTATCATGACTGTCACCAGCCCAAAGGGATTCTATCTTTATCTCGCCAAAATTGTTGAGGGTAAGGAGATTTCGTTAGAGCATCCTATGAATGCAACCTCTCTTGAAAAAGCGCCCATCTCAACCTTGTACCAAAGTTGGGGCACAACTGGGCTAATATTCCTGGGCACTGGCGATGGTAATGTGTTGGTCTACCATGTCAACAATGACACTTTGTCCATCAGCGAAGTCGCGATTGTCAGTATCTCGGTCAATGTTGAAGATGACATTTCAAAAGCAATTGATAGCCTTGCTGTTATTCGCATGGGTAATGGTCATGAGTCCAGTGCATTACTTCTCTGCGGTCTCCGCAGTGGCATACTTGTGCCATTTGACATAGAGGTGAACAGCTATGGCCTTCAAAGTGAGTCATTCTCTATCCACAGTCATCTTTGTTTTCTAATAATTCTTGTCCCCTAGAGATGGATCAACAAACACCAAGGCATGTTGGAAAGACCTCAATCACGCTCAAGGCTTTAAATTCTTTTGCCTTATTCACATGCGGCGATGGTCTCTGGCGTATCTCATACACATCCGACGGCAATCCCTCTGATTATTTCCTTTCTCGTGTCTGGATCACCGATCAAAGCTGTGTATGGTTAACCCATCATTCCGTCCTTGATCGTCGCTAACACTCATTTTAGCCCGCATATTTCCCCGTCACCCTCTCCAGCTTTAGTTTTGTTGAGAAAATTGATCCGGATACTGGCTTCACAAGTGTGGTCTTGTTTTGCTACGCCGATTACAGTCTTTTAGTCTGTTCTCTGGGCCATGAGATCAAAACCGTTCCACGACGCATTGATGTCCCAGGAATTCCCAACAAGCTGACCTATTCGAGACACCTTCGCAGTCTTGTTGTTTCCTACACCATTTCTGAGATTTGTTTCCAATTGGGCCCTCTGGGTCGTGCAACAAAGTCATACATTGAGTTTGTGGACCCGGATTCCCAGAACCCTGTCGAGCATGGTGATGGGGAGGCGATATCAGAAGGCAAGATGCCATGGAGACCAAGCGCGTCATCTGGAGAGAAGATAACCTGCATTTTCGACTGGACAGCTGAAAAACATGGCAATGAGTATCATCTGATTGCAATTGGGACTTCACTGCCCATCCTTGATGATCTCAATGACCGCCAAGGCCGGGTGTTGCTCTTCCATGCCTCCTCTGATCCCATTAATGGAAACCAGATCAACTGCTTCGACAAATACACGCAAATGTTGGACAAGCCGGTCTATGCAATGGCGGCATACCGTGACAGCCTGATTGTTGCCTCTGGAAAAAGCCTTTTCCCGGTAGTTGCGAGTAACTCTGAGGTGAAATGGCGTCGCGATATTTCGGCTGTTCTTCCATCCCCAGCCATCGCAATGACAGTGCACGGGAACTTGATCTACGTAACAACGTCTCGCAATTCTACCTTGATCTACGAAATTGTCAATGGAGACATTCTGGAGATTGGGTCTGATGGTATCGCCCGGGATGGTTTGTCGCACGCATTGATCAAGGCATGTGGAAACAAGTTGGATATGATTGTCGTTGGCACTCGAGGCGGCTCAGTCCGAGTTTTCGATAATCTTGAACTTGATAATTTGAAGTCTAGTCCCTCAGCTGAGCTCCCCGTCTCAATGCTGAGACTCGTTCAGGGCAGCAAGTCCCCATCGCTGCTTTCTACCACTACTACCGTTTATGGCTTCGCCCTCAATGGGTCAGTCTACCGAATTCTGATTCTTGCTGAGCATGAGAGGCGCCTTCTTCAGATTCTCCTTAACTTGTGCCTCAGGGACAAAGCTATCTGTCCAGCTTGGTCAATCAGAAGACGCCGCATCGCTCCAGCTGAAGAGTTTGCAGTCCGCAGACACATTGATGGAACTATTCTTGCTCGTCTTGCAGAGCGTGATGTTCAACATCTCAAACAGATGCTTGCCCAACACACTGTCAAGCGTGCCCTGGCCGACGAATTTGATGAGGCGGCTCAAGGCGTTGTGGGAAAATCTGAGGACCAAACCCTCGCTGTGTTCGAGTGGCTGCGTGCTCTTCTGCACATCAAGTTTTGATTTTCCAATGTGACTTAGCCCAATTGTCAAGATGCGAAAGGACATACATGCATGTATGTCGGAGTTTGTCAAGCGGAATCTTTGTGTGTACCGATTACAAGTGTCACAATTTTCTTTATGTTATTACCTGATTCTGGGATGTAGATTTCCTGGGTAAATCAGTAAATTAGACAGAAAATTGCCTACAACAGCTGTTAGTCAAGCTTGTGGAGGAAGTGAAGTCAGACTGGTTTGTCCCCACCGTCAATGATTCTTCCCGAAATTCTTTTCTCTCCCACACCCCTCCCTTGGCCCACCTTAGAGCTCTCTGCCTTTCTTTCCGGGGATTGTCTATTTGAATCATTTGGGTTGTGGCCTTTGATTTTTTTTTATTTTCCACGCAAATAAACGGTTAGCTCCGTTTGTGCGCCCACTACATTCCCTCCGGTCGCCGCTCGAATCGGATACACATACGAAAGAACATCAAATTACAACATGGCGCCTAAGAAGAAAGGATCCAAGAGACAGGAGGAGGACTGGGAGGCCGACCTCGGCGAGTCCGCCCCCGCCGCTGATGCTCCGGCCGAGGAGCCCCAGGAAGGCGCCGGCGAGGAGGAGGCTGCTCCAGTCGGTGGCCTGATGGCTGCTCTCCGGAAGAACAAGGCCAAGAAGGCCAAGAAGGGCAAGCAGAACGACTTCGTCGAGGGCGAGGATGCCCCCGCTGCCGGTGACGACCTGGCCAGCAAGCAGCCCGAGGAGGGCAACTTCGATGACGACGATGTCTTCGCTGGAAAGAAAACCAAGCCCATCAAGGCTGTTCCTCAGCCCACATCTGAAGAGCCCGAGAGCGGCGAGTTCCGTGTGAAGAGTAAGAAGGAGAAGGAACGTGAGAAGAAGGAGAAGGAGAAGCAGCGTAAGAAGGAGCAGGTATGATATGAATTTGCCATGCCGGTAGCTGTGATCAATTTGCTAACTTGATGCTTTCTCTATTTACTTAGGCCGCCACAAAGAAGAAGGTTGTTCCTCCACCCAAGGCCGAGACTGCCAAGCCTGTCGCTGAGGTCAAACAAGACGAGCCCGCCCCTGCACCGGCTGCCGAGACTGGTGGCAAAAAGAAGAAGCTTCCTCCTCACCTAGCAGCTCTCCAGAAGCAACAAGAGCTTCTCCGACAGCAGCGTGAGGAAGAGGAGCGGATTGCTGCCGAGGAGAAGGCTGCTGCTGCCAAGCAGAAGCTTCTTGATGACGAGGAAGAACAGAAGCGTGAAGAGGCCCGCCAAAGGAAGAAGGAAAAGGAGAGAGAGAAGAAGGAGCAGCTTCGTAAAGAAGGCAAGCTTCTTACCAAGGCTCAGCGCGAGGCCAAGGAGCGCAACGATATGCGCATGAAGCAGATGCTGGCATCTGGTGTCAAGGTCGCTGGTCTTGAGGATGCTGGTGAGAAGAAGCGCCCCGTCTATGAGAACAAGAAGAAGAAGGCTGGCAAGAAGCAGGAGGAGGATCTTGAGGCCGCCGCTGCCCGTGCTCAGGCTCAACGTGAGGCTGAGGATGCCCGCCGCAAGGAGGCTGAGGAGAAGGCCAAGGCCGAGGCTGCTGCTGCTGCTGCTGCTGCCGCCGCTGCCGGTCCCGAGGATGACGACGCCGTTGACGACTGGGAGGCTGCTGCCGACGAGGAAGTCAAGGACAGCTGGGATGCTCCCTCCGACGAGGAGAAGCCCGCTGAGAAGGCTGCTGAGCCCGAGAAGAAGGATGATGACGAAGAATCCGAGTCTGATTCTGACGATTCATCTGATGAGGACTCATCCGAAGATGAGGAGCAGTCCGCTAACCAGCGGGCTGTTGCTGCACGCAAGGCTGAGGCCGCAGAGCGCAGAAAGAAGCAGCACGAGGAGGCTCTGGCAGCTCGTTCCAAGGATGATCTCCGTTCTCCTATTTGCTGTATTCTTGGTCACGTCGATACTGGTAAGACCAAGCTTCTTGACAAGATTCGTCAGACCAACGTGCAAGAGGGTGAAGCCGGTGGTATTACCCAGCAGATTGGTGCCACTTACTTCCCTGTCGATGCTCTGAAGACCAAGACTGCTGTTGTGAACAAGGACGGCAAGTTCGAGTTCAAGATCCCCGGTCTGTTGATCATCGATACCCCTGGTCACGAGTCTTTCTCCAACTTGCGTTCAAGAGGTTCTTCGCTCTGTAACATTGCTATTCTGGTTGTTGATATCATGCACGGTCTCGAGCCCCAGACTCTTGAGTCTATGCGTTTGCTCCGTGACCGCAAGACTCCTTTCATCGTCGCCCTGAACAAGATTGATCGTCTGTACGGCTGGAAGAAGATTGACAACAACGGCTTCGAGGACAGTTTGAACATGCAGAACAAGGGTGTCCAGAACGAGTTCCGCACTCGTCTCGAGGCTACCAAGCTTGCTTTCGCTGAGCAAGGTTTCAACTCCGAGCTCTTCTTCGAGAACAAGTCCATGTCTCGTAACGTCTCCCTGGTTCCCACCTCCGCTCACACTGGTGAGGGTGTTCCCGACATGCTGAAGCTCCTGACCAGCTTGACCCAAGAGCGTATGACCAACGCTTTGATGTACCTGTCCGAGGTTGAGTGTACCGTTCTGGAAGTCAAGGTCATTGAGGGTCTCGGTACCACCATTGACGTTGTCTTGTCTAACGGTGTTCTCCGCGAGGGTGACCGAGTTGTAATGTGTGGTCTAAACGGACCTATAACAACGAATATTCGAGCACTTCTGACGCCGGCGCCGCTCAAGGAACTGCGTCTCAAGTCTCAATACGTTCACAACAAGGAGGTCAAGGCCGCCCTTGGTGTGAAGATTGCTGCCAACGACCTTGAGAACGCCATTGCCGGTTCTCGTATGCTTGTCGTCGGACCCGATGACGATGAGGAGGACCTCGAGGAGGAGGTCATGTCCGATCTCGAGAACCTGCTCAGCCGTGTCTCCACTGACCAGCGTGGTGTCACTGTCCAGGCCTCCACTCTTGGTTCCCTCGAGGCTCTTCTGGAGTTCCTCAAGGCCTCCAAGATTCCCGTTGCCAACATTTCCATTGGTCCCGTCTACAAGCGTGATGTCATGATGGCAGGAACCATGCTTGAGAAGGCCAAGGAGTACGCCGTCATGCTTTGCTTCGATGTCAAGGTCGACAAGGATGCTCAGGCTTACGCCAACGACATTGGTGTCAAGGTCTTCACCGCAGACATCATTTACCACCTGTTCGATGACTTCACTGCCCACATGGCTCAGCTCACCGAGCAGCGCAAGGAGGAGGCTAAGCTTCTTGCTATCTTCCCCTGTGTCATCAAACCCGTTGCCGTCTTCAACAAGACTGACCCCATTGTCATCGGTGTTGATGTTATTGAGGGAAGTCTGCGACTCCACACTCCGTTGGCTGCTATCCGCACCAACGCCGCTGGTGTCAAGGAAATTGTCGATATCGGCAGAGTGTAAGTTGCTTCCACAATTATTTGGCCATTGATTGATTTCTAACCCTGAACAGGACATCCATTGAGCGAGACCACAAGCCCGTCCCTGTCTGCAAGCGCGGTCAACCCTCCGTCGCCGTCAAGGTCGAAGCCCCCAACCAGCCCATGTACGGCCGTCACCTCGAAGAGAAGGATCAACTCATCTCCCACATCTCCCGTGCTAGTATCGACACCCTCAAGGAGTTCTACCGCGCCGAGGTGTCAATGGAAGAGTGGGCTCTCGTCAAGAAGCTCAAGCCCGTCTTCGACATTCCATGATTTCGTCCGTAGGGCAATTATCTGGGTGTTCAAGGTCTCTTCTTTTCAAAGATTAAGTTAAAGTAAACAAGGCCTTGGACCTCGGACCCATTCCAGCTTTGCGGGATCACTCTTTTTCCCTCGCGAATTTAATGATGACATCCTAGTGAGTGGCGAACTTGTTCTCCGTTGGCTCCCTCTTGTTCTCTGTTATGGCATTGACCAAGAGGAAGCGGATCTAAAACCTTTGAGCTATGACAATTGCTATCAAACGCGGAAAAGTTATTTTGTCTTGATTGCGATTTGAACATACAATGAATTACCACGACTTGATGGATGAACAGGGAGAGAGTCGCCTGTACATGATATAGGAAAATCAGGGCCTGGTTGATACCAGATCTTTTGTTTGTTAGTGAATTGAATTGATATTGCTAGACTAGTCTTCATTGGTGCCCCATAGTTTTCGACAAGTCATGGATAGATAGCTATAGACAAAAGCCCTCTTATTCCATTCTCGACGCAGTATGTAGAGCCCTCCCTAACAAAGACGAGGTCACCAATCCAATATATATCCACACCAATAACTTAAACACAAATCCTCAATCCAATCTAATCATCACCCTCCCACCGCTCAACCCGACCTCCATTCCCAGCCCAATCCAACCAAGACCCCAAATAAACACCCACAGCCTTGGGATCATACCCTGCCTGCACAGCCATCTGCGCCGCAGTCTTAGCCCGCACCCCAGCCTTACAATAGAAAACAATCGTCTCGCCCTCCCCAGCGACAGGCTTCTCAAATCCAAACCGGGTCTCGAATTCGTCCGGTGTAAGAAATAGCGCGTCCGCTTGCGAGGCTAGCGGGATGTTCACTGCCGATGGGATTATGCCTGTTCCGCTTAGTTCGGCTGGTTCGCGGACGTCGACTAGCTTGATTTTGGGGGTTGTTGTGGGACTTCCTGAGGTGGATGGGAGGGAGGCGTTTATCTATTGGGATTAGTTAGCTTGTGATAGGGATATGGATATGTTGGGGCCATTGGGGTTGCATGCCTCGTCGAATTCCCAGAATCGTGGACTGGCATCGTCGCTATACGACCGCTTTTGGATCTGGGCTTTCTTGCCATTCGAGAAAGCCTTCTTGGGGACTTTGCATGCGCTCACCGAGGAATTGAGCGAAACTCGTGTCGTGGCAGCCAGTGCTCTTGTCGGTGCGGAGATGTAAGACCGCTGGAAAGCGGCGGCTGGTGCCGCATTGCGAGCTGAGATTCTGATTGTCGCGGATGACAGCGTGCTGGCTGAGCGCCGGATATTTGATGATAATGCTGAGGCCATTGTTTCCGGCTGCGATCTTGAGGTTCTGGGGTCGTTGCTGGTGTCGCGAGTTCCGAGGTTCTTGCCGGTCACTTGGTGATGTCAGGATGTGCCGGGGTTTACCGCTTACTTCTTTTGTGTATCTTATCGGCTTCGGTGGGCATATTGGAGTAGATATTACTGCTTGGGAAGGGTTTATATTGTAGAATTATTATCTAGAGGACTGGGAAATGGGATATGGATGCTCATGAAGAATTCAAGGTGGGTTTCAAGAGATATATCTGTGGATGATGGTGGACGCGTGTAGATATATAGGGGTACATGTACTGAGTGACAAAAAGAGCACAAATGCAAATGTCAAACGGTCTATCACAAATTTTGAGATCTGAAACAGGAAGAAGTTCAAAAGGAGTTCATTAAAAAAGAGAAATCATTGAAGAAGATGAATTAATATTATTCTAAGTGCATGGCTCCAAGTAGTCCTCCGAGCAGAAAAGAAACATGAACCCCCAGCGACCACAACAGGTCAGATAATCATAAACACAATGGGGGCATCTTTGCACAATGGTATACAAGCTTCCCCAGAAACAATAAGGGAAAGACAAGACTCTAGAGCGTCCGTCATGCATGAAAAAAAAAAGATATCAAAGAAGAAAAAAAGAAGAATCAATGGGCCACCCAATCTCCAGGACAGGAAGGCAACGTAAAAAAAGGCAACCAAGCCCTTCTCTATCCGGAGAACGGGGCTGGGCTCCAGCTTCGCTTTTGTTTTGTGCAAGCCAAGAATGGAAAAGTTTAGGCGCGGGGACGGAATGTGAGCAGACAGTCATCCTAGGCAAGTTAGTAAATGGTTCACAAGATAAGAGTGCAAATGGGGGTAGAGCATACCTGAGGGAAGATAGTGGCAAACACCTTGATATCCTCCGACTCGGGGGTGGGGGTGTGCTCCCAGTCCATCTCCATACTGGCCTTTCCAATCATGGCCATCAGGGATAGCTGAGCATAGGTCTGACCCAGACAGTAGTGGGGACCTGTGCCGAAGACGAGCCAGTTCTTGGTCTGCTGCTCAGCAGTACCGGTGATCCAGCGGTCAGGGTCGAACGAGTCGGCGTTAGGGTAGGCCTCCTCGTCGTGGCAAGCGGGCCAAACGGAAGGAATGATCATGGAGCCCTTGGAGACAGTGACAGTCTCGCTGATGGGGAAGTCCTTCTTGACCAGGTAAGGAACCATGATGACGGGAGGACGGTAGCGCAGAGTCTCCTTGACGACAGCCCGGGTGTAGGGCATGTTGTCAAGCAGGTCCATGGTAGCGGGAATAGTACGATCACCGTTGCGGATCTTCAGGTTT
This sequence comes from Penicillium antarcticum, assembly GCF_028974205.1. Taxonomy (NCBI): domain Eukaryota; kingdom Fungi; phylum Ascomycota; class Eurotiomycetes; order Eurotiales; family Aspergillaceae; genus Penicillium; species Penicillium antarcticum. The sequence continues at coordinate 729,946 of NW_026695302.1, forward strand.
TCCTCGCGGACCTTATCCAGGACCTCGGGGCGGTCAGCCATCAGCTGGAACAACCAGGTGGAGGCGGCACTGGTGGCGTCCTGAGAGGCGAATAGGAAGGTGAAGATAGTCTGAGCGATTTCGAAATCGGTGAAGTCACGGAGAACCTGGGCAGGCTTCTCGGAAGAGTCGACCTGGATACCCTTGGCAATCTTCTCACGGTACACAGCGGAATCCAGCTGGGCCTTGACCCAAGCATCCATGATACAAGAGATCTCGCCACCGGCAGCCATGCGAGCCTTGGACTTGGCAGCACACTTGGTGAACTCAACGAGAACCATATCGGCGGCCTTCTTTCCGTACCAAGTCTTCGTGTAGGGAAGAATGATAGGGAAATTAACCAGCTCAAGAGCGGCAGTGATCAGATAGTAGTCGTCGGCAATCTTCTGGACAGCCTCATCGGTCATGTAGTAACCAACAAAGGTACGGCAAGAAAGAGCACACATAAGCTCACGGAACTCGGACATCCAGGGAGTGGGCTGGAAGTTGGTGGCAGCGGACTTCTCGAGGAAGCGCTTGTTGTAGGAGTTGAAGACTTCCTCAGCGCGGGGGAGGTACATAGCCAGAGCCTGACGAGTGAAAAGGCCGTTGAGACCTTTACGGTAGTCAACGTGGGCCTTGCCGTCCAAGAAGACCCAGTTGGTCTTTCCAAGAAGCTTGTGCGCGGCGTCCACAACACAGGGCTTGACGTAGGCGGGCGAATTGAAAATCTTGCGGGACATATCACGGGTTGAGGCAATCACGACGAACCTATCGAAGCTGTTAGCAGGCTTATCCTTGAAATCCACAGCAAATGTTCCGCAGATGTACGGGCTCCTCACTTGTGGAAAACGGAGACACAGCTAAGGTCGCCACTGTCCCACTTGGCCTTGTATTCGGTGAATTTGGGGTTGACAGATTGCAGGAACGGGCCCATGAAGGGAATCTTGTACATAGGGCCAACAATGGCGCCCTTGAGGTAGTGGTACTTGACTGCAAATAGGGGTCCGCGGTCAGTTTCAAAATACGATTTTCAAGGCAATACATGTCGCAATTGCACATACATTGGTCGTAAAGGACGGCCGCGAGAAAGAGCGTCAGCAGGCCCTTCCAGATAGTGAAGCCATCCAAAAGGGTAGCGACGAGACCGGCCGGCGCGAAAAGTTGGGGCGAGACAGTCGCATCGGCCGATGGCGAGACGAAGCTCCCAGTCATGTTGACCATATTGACCATATTGACCATGTTCGGAGATTCAAGAGTTCCGAGCAAGAGAGTGAAGAGGAGGGAACCCGGAACAAAAGAAAAAGTTGGAGGGGAGAAAGGATTGGGGCCCTCAGGGGCCGGAACGCCAAATTAGACGGACGGCCGGGACGGTATCTATGCACGCATATTATACACGTTCGATTATTGATTTATGCGGCTTTAAATTGTATTTATTGCGCACTTTTTCATACTATTTCTCATAACGGAATATTTTGTATCTACTAGGAATATTTCATCCTCTTGAAAGATTGCAAAATTAATACCCGTTCCATACTTCTTTCTTCCACGGAAGTACGGCAAAATGGCATGATCCAATCAACTTATACACTGACCAGATCTATTACAACCCGATTCTACGCAATCAGCCAGCCCATCCCCTGCCGTATACTCGAATCATCATGTCACGATTACTCAGGCGTGATCCGGCTACTGAATTCCCGAGTTCCGGACCGAGCTCTGATTGGTCGAGAAGCAAGGAGGGTCTTGGGGCACGTGTGCTTGAGACTACAATGTACATCTAGTAACGCTTGGATCCTTGCATATCTTGGCTTCATTGTGTATGGCTGTCTCTATGAACGGCCAAATCCAAACCATCCACGACGACCCTGGTTCTCTTCTTCGGGGGCAGCTGCGGGTGCATTCTGAGCTGGGACCGCCTGTTGCTGACCCTCACGCGGGTAGTCAATGTAGTTCCATGCCACATCGAGGAATAGCGGCTTCACAGGAATAGGCTGCATCTGAGGTGGGTAGGGCACCAGGTTCTTGAGATCCACTCCAGAGGCGGAGAACTGTTGCAGACGTTCCACCACAGGACGCTGACTAGACTGTGATGCCTGTTCAGCAAGGAGTTGCTCTAGAGTAACCAGTCCCCGGTACTGAGCAACCATTTCCCGCAAAGTCGATTCAAGGGCACCAGATTGCGCCCGGGAGACGTCGAGTTTCGGGGGACCCTCAAGATCAGTGGACTGGGGGATAGCAAAACCGGCGAGGTTCAAGGCCTGAGACAAAAGTGCAAGAGCCTCCTTAGATTTGCCAAGAACCCCGTGAGATCTTGCCAGAGCAAGGCATCTAAACATTTGTTAGTAATGAGATCAAATCAACGAACGATGTATTCTGCCTTACCTGAGAGCACGGAAGTAGTGTCGCTTTGTCTCCAGGTCCTTCACAAAGGCTGAATCGGCCGCAACACCGGGAAGTTCGAGGATGAAGTCCAAACTTTGAAGTGTGGAGTCGTATAGAACAACACGTTCACGCAACTTGTTCAACTTCTTTCCATTTCTAGCAGTATGCTTGGTTTCCTTTCCAGCTATAGGTTCTTCGAATGACAAACCGTCCTGGTGGCCACACAAGACCCGGTTGCGTCCCACTCGCCATCCAACCAGAGTGTAATTAACTGCAGTTCGGGTGATCTGCAGGGCTTGCATTCTCTTGTCGCTGGGATCAACACCCTCATTAGCCAGGTCATCAATGGCAGTTTTTGTAGCGTCAACAGCATCTTGGCTTGCAATAATAACGTTATCATATGCAGCAGCCTTCTCCTTGTCAGTAGCAGACTTTCCTGCGTCTGCCAGCCAACTTGTCAGGCGAGCCTCTGCCGCTGAAGCAGCGGCTAGCGACTGGGAAATTGAAGCATCCTCAAGAGGAACGGTTCGTGACCTCCAGGTCACAGATTGGGGAAGATCCTGTATTTCTCCCTCTGCAGTGCGTCGGGTTCCAGCTGCTTCCTCGGCAAGGCAAGAAGGGGCAATCTTCTCCACCTCAGCGCGGATCTCCGAATCCGACGGGAAGAATTCAATGGACAGGGATGATGTAGGTTTGGAGCGAGGGAGTTTCATCTGATAAGCGGCGTATCGCATGCTCGGGTCAACAGTTCCTGAGAGCAGATCCCGGAAAGCGTCCTTCTTGACCCTCTGGCCCAGAGCCGTGTAAATCACTCTGGCAATAGAAAAGTCACGGAGACACTGCTCCCACTTGCGCTTTTCCAGCCAAAGAGACCCAGAGATCATGGCAAGATAGGCGCGAGTCTCTAGGATGTCGATATCACTCGCTCCGGAAACCGATTGTTCGTGGAGCAGCGTGACCAGATGCTGCGCATATCCAGTTGCCTTGTTCAACCGAGAGATAATGTGACGTCTAGCGGCGCCTGAGATACCCTTGGCCGAGGGATCTGCGGAGTGTGTCGACTTCATATGCATGGCTTGCGCCCAAGCCCGTTCGGAACCGAGAAGCAAAAGGTGTACATATCTGCCAGACAAATGGTGTTAGATGAATATCAGGAATGATGCGGGGAACCATACGAGACATTGCTTCCAACATTCTCAGCAGTCACAGCTGGCTTGGCAGTATACTTGCGACCCTTCGCGGTGGTCTGTCCAAGCTTCTTGCGGAGTTTGTGCAATTTTCTGGTAGTATGCGCCCGGTAGGCATTGTAATCTCCTACGAGGAGAACCTCCTCCCTCTCCTTGAAGATGAAATCAGTCACCTCCATAATGTGTGAGATTGTTGTAGTGGGAGGGGGACACGGTTGTGGTGGGAGTGAAGGCGGTGGTGCTTTTCGGGCAAATGAATGGTCCGATCAACCTCCGGCAGTTTCCAACCTCCGAATCTTTTGCGTGTTTTCTCTAAGCTCCAAGACTTTGCTGCTCACGTTGCGATTTTATATCGGACGGGCATTTATTTGGCGTCGAATCTGGCAATTGCAGCTTTTCCAGAATTAATTGGGCGTACCGCCGGCAAATTGACGAAATCATTTTCCTCTCCCTGGTATGGCACCACCAAACAATCCGTCAATGCAGCTCCGAAAAAAGCTCTCTAACACAATCAAGACAGGCCATCCGAACTCGATACAATGCAGACCAAGAATCAACTACATCGTCACTTGGTTTGATACTACAGCGATCGGGGGTAATGCTCGAACGGGCAACGAGCTGCCTCGAGAGCGCGGGACGGCGTTTCCTTCGAGACCCCAACAGCGTGATACGAAGCAGAAGGTCACTGCCTAGTCGATCATGGATGCACAATCCTACGAAAGCGGATGTCCCTCATTGGTTTCTCGCTCTGTTGCAGGTGACAGGTCAACGTCCGTCCCCCGTTCCCAACACGGACCATGGCAAAGGGACCACCGATGGAGGAGGAATGTTTCTCGACTTCCTTTGCCCCCAACAAGCGCAACGTTCTGTGGGCTCTGGACTATCTCGCCCCCAAAAGAAGCCCGCAATGCGCAGAAGGCGGTCCAACACAGGCTTCGTGCGATCTTATACATCAGCCTCAGGCACCGAGCAAGCCATTTCAACGGAGCAAACTGCCTCGGACGAAATTGAGAAGTGGGCAGAACAGTTACTAGAACCACAAAATTCAGAAGAGCCACGAAAGCCACTTATTACCCCAAGTGAACAAAGGCGGATGCTCAAAGAACTCGATTTGACCTTCCAACAACCTTCAAAGCAATACAACAAGGTCTGGAAGTTATACCTTGCAGCTGGCAGCCCGCCACGGTACAGTTCTGCAGTACTCTCTTATCTGAGCGACTCTACCAACTCCCAGCACCAGGACTGGGCATGGACGGTTTTTCAAACCATTCCTCACTCCAAACGCAGCAGTGAAAATTACCAACACATCCTTTCCTCGCAATACCTTCCAGAACCACCTTGGGATCCTCCTCATGTGGTGTCAATTTGCAACCAAGCTCTTTTCACGCCATTAGCTGGGGTCTGTATTAAGTGGAGCCTGCTATATGCCACAAAAAACGCAAACTGGTCTCAATTTTCGGAGATCTGGACTTTGACATCCAAAATCCCAGGTTTGCCCAAAAATCACTTGAGAGCCTTGGATGCGTTTAGAAATAGAGATATTCCCGCATCTTTCCTGGTCAGGGGTCTACTCAGCTTGGTAGAGTACCTGGAGCTTGGAAAAGAGGATCATCGACTCCTCACACTGGCTCGCCTATTGTTTGACCAAGTCCTCAGCGATGACTCACTATTATGGCTCATACCGACATCCGACTTGCTTCAATTAATTGAAAAATACCGACCACTAGGGGTTCTTCAGGAATCTGCCTACATGAAGATCATCACGCGTCTTCACAGCTCAGATGCACGACCTGAGTTTGTTCAGTCTATCTTATTTTATCGCCAGTTTCGTTCGGAAATACCAGACGGACGCCCTCCTAAAAAGCTTTTGGTTCGCCTTTTTGACGGTGCTGTGGCTTTTGAGATGACAGACAATGTCACATACCTTTTGGACGAATTTGCTCAATTCCAGACAAAACCGTCCATCTCAGCCTACAGGGAAGCCCTCAAAGCTTTCTCCAAGGCCAGAGATGTGTCGAAGGTACACCAAACATTCGACAGGCTTGTAGTAGACCACGGAAACCCAAAAAGTCGCAAATTGTTGACCCCGCTGCTTTCTATTCACGCACATCTAGGGGATGCGCGCGAGACACAACGGCATTTCGACCGCATCTCCGCAGAATTTGGGCTGCGTCCAAATACTATTTGCTGGAACCTTTTGATCCAGGCCTATGTGACTGCGGAAAATCCATCAGGTGCGGCCTCCACTTTGGCTCGAATGATGAAGCAACATGAGACCCCAAATTCTCACACGTACGGTACAATTATGGCACTTTTTGCCAAGCGCGGCGATGCGTCAAACGTCCGCCAATTGTTCTACCAAGCGAAGTTGAGCAATGTGGAAATTACAATGCCAATGGTGGATATTCTTTTGCGCGCATACCTCAGGAGTGACGAATACTTCAAAGCGGAATCGCTTGTCAGAGAATTCTGGGAGTCAGTGAGAGGAGGTTCTCCCATGCACTTGTGGAACACCCTTTTGTGGTATCATGCCTTCAAGGTCCAGAAACGTTACTTTTCGCGGCTCCTTGGCTATACTGGCGAGCTTGGGTTGGATCCAGACGCCGGAACGTACGCGGCCATCATGTATGCCCATGCCATTACTCGACAAGCGGGTGAAGCACACCTTGTGCTCAGCAAAATGGCCGAAGCTGGCATAGAACCTACCGAGCAACATTACTCACTATTGATGCTTGCGTATATGAGAAAGGGAGACCGTGACATGGTGCACGTCATCCTTCACGAGATGCAAGCCCGTCTTGGCAAAGTCGGAAAGAGTGCTAGCCTTTTAAACCTCAGAACGCAGCTTGAGAGAGACTTGGAGAACGCGAAACGGTCCCGTACCCCTGTCGAAGACATGTCTTACCCGCACGCGGAAGCGGCATTGATGAAATCAATCAACCAGTACAAGGACGACTCCCCGCCATCCAAGACACTGTCATTCGATGCAAGTGGATCTGCCAAGCCACATGCTCCGGCCTTGCATTACCAACATTTGATCAAAGCATATGGCAATACAGCTGCCATCGACAAAACACACCAGTTGCTTGATCAGTACCTCAAGAGCAAGCCGTCTACGAGCTCGCGAGATCAAAATATGGCAGAGTTACCAGTTGACTTGATCAAATCTTTGATGTTTGCTCATTTGAAAGCCCATGAATTCATGAAAGTCGAGGAGTACTGGAATCTTCTGTGGCCCCGCATGATCAAATCTGCTACCCGCCTTGATCTTGATCGAGTTCTCCCTAATAAAACCGGCAGAGCTGCGAAAGAAGCTGCAGAAAGAACCGCGGAAGAAGCCGCGGAAACTGCTGCGCAGGAAGCTGACGATTTGGAACTCGCTGTGATAGAGGCCTTCGAAGAAGTTCAAGCTTTGAGACAAGACGAGAAAGATGCTGCAGCTTTGACCAAGCCCACCGATACGATAGAAGACGCGAAAAGATTCTACAAAGCTTTCACGTTGCCTTTGAAAAAAGCCCGGGAAAATGCTGCAAATACAAAAGAACTTTTCAAGAGAGCTGTGGAAAAAGCCGCTTTCGCAAAACAAGCTGCGGACTCGACAAGAACGACGAGGACAAAGTCTCAAGGAATCCTGCGCAGTCAGCAGTTCATTATGAGTTTCCCCCTCGACATTTACATGAAATCTCTGGCTGCAGACAATCAGTACCTGAGACTTCATCAAATTGTGAGTGAGGTCCAGGCAGCCGGTTTTGCGTTGACTGCCAAAAATTGGTCTAGCTACATTGAGCTACTCACATTATCTGAAGAGCGCTCTGATCAGATCAAGGCATTCCAGCTTTTTGAAGAGAAGTTCCAGCCCAATTTCCCTGGTTGGTACTATATGATGCGTGGATTTGGTCGGCGGCCGGATGCTTCAGCAGAGTCAATTCTCCATCTTGAGGGGCGTGCAGGCGCACACACTCCCCGTCGCGTGATGGGTAAAAAGGCACGCGATCATTGGTGGCGAATTCAACCTGACTACATGCATCCTTCCTACCGCGTCATGGTGTACCTGGCTAGAAGGTTGCAATTACTCCGCCGAAACAGCATCCACGATGGCGGTGGAACCTTTTCAGAACTCTTCCGCACCACGCCAGAGACACTTCGTATTGTTGCCGAGATGCCTCGTATGGATGATCCGTGGCAGATGCGATTGCTCCGTGGCCGTCAGAGCGTGCTATTCAGACTTCCAAAACCAATTTCGTCGGCGGCTCAAAGGCGGACGGTCAGACTGAAGCTACCCACCAGAGCAACGCCCGACAAACACTCCGCCGGCCCTCCACCCGTGCAAGCACGACCGAAAGCGCCAACCCAGGCCCTCTCTCCCAAGGCACAGGCCGCAGTGGAAGAAACCCCCACCGGTTCGGAGGCGATGCCACCCGAGCACAAGCCATCCGAAAAGCGCCCTCTCAGGCGTAAGCGCAAGACGAACTGGAAGCTCTATAACGTCAGGGCCGGGTGGTATGCCACTTGCCAGCCGATAAATGGCAGGCCCGTAAACAAGTTCACTAAGCAAGGTACCATGCGCAAAGCGAACTCGCTACGGGGCGTCCCATCGAGCCCCGAAATGCGAGCTGGATATAAGGATCCTCTCCTCCGGAAGGGTTCAGCAATAAATTAGGATCGGGGGAGACTGTACATTACTTGTGGTTTTAGCATGTTGCGTATACCTTTGCATATATTTATCTGTACGATAGTTGAATTGTAGAATTGCATCTTCATTCTTATACTAGATGTCATGCGTTGATAGTAATGTCGGAAGCTAGAAAGTTCCACTTGCCAGGCTCACACTATATATACAGATATGTAGAGGCGAAGAACACTATATTTGACAGCATGATCATCAATCAAGGGAAATGGCCCGGGTTCGAGCCCCGTATACAGTGCTGGTCACATGTGCAGCAGCCCAGTGGATGCTAAGTGACATGCGACACCATGCCTGACTAGGAATTTCAGATGACAACACGCCTGTGTGCCCAGGTGAAAAACCACGGCGTGGTAACAAAGGTACACACAATTGCGTCCGTCTCATCGCCACCATGCATAATCAAAACCCCAGTGGTGAAGCTAATCTATCAAAATAAGGTGACTCGAGCAAGCCAGACTTTACACGTGACTACGGTGCTGCAGAGTGGATCAAACTGAGGCTTTTCCAAAAAAAAAAAAAAAAAAAAAGGCAAAAATATTAGGTGAAAATTTAAATGCTTTGGAGATTTTGTTTTGACTAAATAGATTACCATACCATCAACCAGAAGGAAGAAGGACCTTTCAGACCTCCTCGACACCCACCAGGACCGACCGACCGAAGTCAGACATCGAGACCAGGTCAAGATCATCACCACTCCCTGGACCAAAACGCAGACACTGTGAACAGCACGCGTAACAGTCGAGGCGGGAGTAAAAAGGTTTCACTTTAGGGCATCGAGGACATAGCAGTCATCAGCAAGGGTGGAGATTCTGTGGCTCTTATAAAGAGCTTAGAAAGAGGACGTCTACTCTAAAGTGATTCTTTGAACTGTAAAAGGAAGAAATGTCAGTGTAAAGATCCTCAAAGGTGAAGCCGAAGCCAGTTTGGGGGGAGGGAGACGCACGTAGAGTCGCTTGAAGAAGAGAAAAAGGATCGGGAGATGGCCGCGTTATATATCCCAAGAAAAAAAAGTCGCTGACATAAGGTACACGCGGGACGCGTGGGACGCGCTCAGGGACGTGTAGATTTCAATTTAGCCCGATCGGTACATCCTCTCACCCCCTCGACTCATCCTTCCTTACCCACTTACATTTTGAACTACATCATGGACGGGTTACAGCTTCGTGATGAGGCCGCGCAGGATCGCGTGCGTGCTGCCACTGAATTTCTTGATCCGAGTATGTGTTTATTCCTGGATTGGGTGGTTCCTGGGACTAACATTTAATTTTTTAAAAGGCGATGCACGGGCACGCAGGTTCGTCGAATTCGAGCTTGGTGATGTGCTTTGGTTTTAACTGAGCTTTTTAGTTATCGAGCGGATATTGTGGTGATGCTGAATAGGGGCATGCGCCGATTGACTGTGCGTCTGTCCTGGGAAGTCCCTGCCGGAGCGAAGGCTAATTTTTGAACAGGTCAGCATCGATGAAATCAGAGCACACAACCGCGAGCTCGCCGATGGGTATGTTTCTCCTCGGTCTTGACAGTCAATTAGATATCGACTCATTATTTTGATTTAGCCTACTCTCTTCGCCATTCGACTACTCGCAAGCCTTTGACAGAGCCTTGAAGGAGGTCGTCAAGACTCTTCCTTCTAGACCTGCCAAGGAAACATCCGATGAAGCTGTGTGTATCCTTGGTCATATATCTTCATATTTGGCGTCTAATTCCTCGATAGGCTTATTACTGTGCCTATGTTGGTGCATTCGGAGAATTCTCTTGCAACCCCCGCACATTGGGATCTCAACAATTGAACCACATGGTCTCGCTCGAGGGTATCGTTACGAAATGCTCTCTGGTCCGACCCAAGATTGTTCAGAGTGTCCACTACGTCGAGGCAAAGGACCGCTTCGTTGCCAGAAAATATCGGGATCAGACTATGAGTGCCAGCGGCGCCACCAGTTTGAATGTCTATCCCCAGGAAGATGATGATAAGAACCCGGTATGTCTTGTGGGACCATTGAATGCTTAAAAGAGACTAATATATGATTAGCTTATCACCGAATACGGTTACTCGACATATTTGGACCACCAATCGATCTCCATCCAAGAAATGCCCGAACGTGCCCCCGCCGGACAACTGCCCCGAAGTGTCGATGTTATCCTCGATGATGACCTGGTCGACACGGCCAAGCCCGGAGACAGAATTCAGCTGGTTGGTATCTACCGCACCTTGGGTAACCGAAATGCAGGCAATGGATCCTCGACTTTCCGCACTATTGTCATGGCAAACAACATCATTCAGCTGTCTTCCAAGAGTGGCGGCGGCATTGCACAGGCTATCATTACGGATACGGATGTGCGAAACATTAACAAGATTGCCAAGAAGAAGAACGTCTTTGAACTGCTGTCCAAGTCCCTGGCCCCATCTATCCACGGACATGACTACATTAAGAAGGCTATTCTCCTGATGCTGCTTGGTGGTATGGAGAAGAACTTGGACAATGGTACCCATCTTCGTGGTGATATTAACATCTTGATGGTGGGTGATCCTTCTACTGCCAAGTCTCAGCTTCTTCGTTTCGTTTTGAACACCGCACCTCTTGCAATTGCTACAACTGGTCGTGGTTCTTCAGGTGTCGGTTTGACTGCTGCTGTCACTTCTGACAAAGAAACCGGTGAGCGTCGTCTGGAGGCTGGTGCCATGGTTCTTGGTGATCGTGGTGTTGTCTGTATCGATGAGTTTGATAAAATGAGTGATGTCGACCGTGTCGCTATTCACGAAGTTATGGAACAGCAGACCGTTACAATCGCAAAGGCTGGTATTCACACAAGTCTGAACGCGCGCTGCAGTGTCTTGGCAGCTGCCAACCCCATCTATGGTCAATACGACCCTCACAAGGACCCCCACAAGAACATTGCTCTCCCAGACTCCCTTCTCTCTCGTTTCGATTTGCTGTTCGTTGTGACGGATGACATTGAGGACTCCCACGACCGAACAATCTCGGAGCACGTTTTGCGTATGCATCGCTATCGCCAGCCTGGCACCGAAGAGGGCGCCCCTGTTCGGGAACAACTCAACCAGACCCTGGGTGTTGGCATTGAAGATCGTCAAGATGCCAATGCCCCTACTGATGTGTTTGAGAAGTTCAACGTCATGCTCCACGGAGGCATGGTCAACCCCAACTCTAGCCGCAACCGCACAAACAATGTTGAGATCATCAGCATCCCTTTCATCAAGAAGTACATCCAGTATGCCAAGTCCCGTGTCAAGCCCGTCTTGACCAAGGGCGCCGCAGACCACGTCATCGCCACATATTCTGCCCTGCGAAACGACGAACTTACCGGCAACAAGCGCCGCACCTCACCCATCACTCCTCGTACTCTGGAGACGCTCATCCGTCTCTCAACCGCACACGCCAAGGCCCGTCTATCCAGCCGAGTCGACGAAAAAGACGCCAAGCATGCCGAATCAATCCTCCGCTTCGCCATGTTCAAGGAAGTCGTCGAAGACGAGCGTCGCAAGCGCCGCAAAGTCACCTCCGAAGACTCTTCGGACGAAGACAGCGACCCAGAACTCAACGACGACTCGGACGACGAGACGCCAGCCCGTCGCACCTCAACAGCAACACCAAGCCGCCGAACCGGCACAGCACGCACACGCACCACAGCAGCAGCATCCAGTGTCCCAATCCCAGACGAAGAAGAAGAAGAAGAAGAAGACGACAGCCTGTACGCCGCCAGCCCGCGTGCCCAGCGCCTCCGCTCAAGCCAGACCCAAGGCCGCACACAGACACAGTCCGAGTCCCAGATGTCCATGGCTTCATCGCAGCCCGCCTCGCAACTCATCGAGTCCCAGACAGATTCGCAGACTACATCGACCGATGTCCCCATCACGCCTGCGCGTATGACGCTCTTTCGGTCGACTCTCGGCCCGCTTATGGGATCGAAGGTGTTTGCTGATGGCGATGAGATGAATGTCAATGAGTTGATTGGTGCTGTTAACAGTGCCATTAAGGATTCTCATGGAGCCAGCAGTGTCTTTTCGCAGTCTGAGGCTGTCCAGGCGTTGCGGGTTATGAACGAGCAGAACTTGCTTATGTTCCTTGAGGACGATGACAATGTTTACCGTGTCTAATCTATCCCGTGTCTGCTTTGGGTGGTTGATGTTGTGGTTGGGATCTTTATGAGCTGTTTATCGTCATTGCATTGGGATTGATATCACTTGTCATTATTTTTGTCTTTGGCGTATGGAGTCAAATTGGGGATATCAGTGGACCTGACTCAATATGAGAAATATGAATGAATACCGACGCTTGACTATATCTTCCTTTCCGAAGTAGACTGATGTTAATTATAATCTTGATATAATGTGAACTTACTACGATATCATTACTGCTGTAATGGATATGCATTGAAAACACCGTAGACATGCATTGGAATAGCATCTATGCGAAACAAAACAGAAAAAAGACCATGATTCAAACAGCCAATGTATCTATAGAAGACAACCTGGAAGCAACGTCTGCATGATCAATCATAGAAGAGACCGATCAACCGAAGCAACCGTCCAACACTCCCAATCCAAAATACAAGAAAACAAGGGTATAGAAATAAATGCATGAGCAACATTTCGTGCTAATTTGCAGTGTGTGTAATGCAAGTGTGTATTACAATTCCGGCACAGAAGCCGGTATAGACTCCTCCTTATCCTTCTCACCCATAGGCAGCACAGAATCATCCGACGAAAACGACGGCGTCCTCACTCCCTCCCGGATCTGCGCCTGAGTAAGGGGCGACAGGCCCCGGCGGAGCGTGGAGCCCTTTCGTTTGCGCTGTTGCGGCGTGGTTTCTCCGGATGCTGTACTGCCTCGGCGGGGTCTGCTGGATGTCGAAGAGCGTGAGGGTGGCCGGTCCTGATCTAGGCCGATGTCGACGGGTGTCGTGCTGCGGGACGAGGTGCGGGAATGTGATTCGGAGCGGGTGTTGCGGCGGGGAAATGGGCCGCGCTGCTCTTGGCTTAGTTTTGAGACAGAGGGGTGATGCCCGTGGCCGAGACGGTATTTGAATTCTGGCTCCATTGGTCGGTGGAGGTTTGCCGCGCCGAGGCGGCGGCGCTGGGATGCGCGCCAGCCTAGTCCCCAGCGGCCGAGCCAGCGGCCTTCTGTCTGGGCAAGGTGGATTTCACGCTCGCGGAGCTTGATGCGGAGCTGGGCACGGCGTTCGTTTTCCTTTTCCCAGAAGTCCGTTCGGTAATCGTCCCAGTTCTCGCGGAACTCGGGCGAGAATGATTTTGGGAGTAGGAGAAGCCGGATATAGTCACCTCCTGGACTGAGGTCTTCCTCTACCAGTCCGGACTCGCTGTCAGCGCCATTGTAGTATTGCTGGTAGTGTTGACGGGCACTGCGCTTGTCGGAGGGGCTCCGCTCGACGAACTGGTAGTTGCCGGTGGGCGAGGGGAAGAATGGGACGGAGAAGGGGAACAGGAAGGAGAGGTATGAGAGAAGCTCCTGCCAGAATGGCCCGCGGATAATGATGATCTTGGTGTTCATGGTTCGTAGGCCGCGATTCGCGACTGCCAACCAGCGCCGTGGCCATCGGATGCCGCGCTCCCATTGCCCTGTTCCCCAGACCAGCAAGGCCGTCACTACGCCGCCGAGCAGGGCGACTTTCTCTCCCATCTCCACAACCCAGTAGACTGAGCCGCCGACGCCGCGGCCATCTTCACGCGGACGGAGGAAGAGCGCATAGGCGAAGTAGGCAATCCAGGCAGCCAGGAGGAGAACGAAGAAGGTGTTTTGCCTCCGGCGCTCGCGCAGAGCCAAGTATTGGGCTCGCAGCGAGGTTTCGAGAATCAGCAGGTTCAGGTAGATCTGCGGGGGAGCCGATGGGAGGTGATCGAGGGGATCGGAGGGCCGTGAGGCATCTGAATGGGAGTGTAATGGCTCTGGCGTAGGAGTTCGGGCTTCTGAGGTTGGAGCACCCTTGACCAAATGGTCTAATGGCGAGACCATGGTGGTTGATGAAGTGAAGTCAGAAGAAGCCGTTGGGGAAGGCGGTCCACGGTTGATCAGCCTCTCCGCTCACAACCTCTGACTTCATACTATAAACTTGTACTTTTGTAGTCTATACGTATTCTCTCCCCTTTCTCACTTCTTTTTTCCAAGCTGACGACTCGTGAATCTTGTCGCCTCACGGATTTAACGCCCGCCCGTAAACTCCGGCTCCGCTTATATGTTATGCTTCTTTCTCCGATTCTTCCCAACGTCTCATGAGCGTGGCCTCCACTCGACTGGCTGACCACGCCTGTATCTCTACTTTGCGCAATCCATCCGCATTTGCACGATTACAATCTTACAAACTCCACACCCCACGTGGGCTCCGCTATTCCTCAATGGCCTCTGAATCACTCAACTCGTCCCAAGAGGACACCAATCGCCACTCGGGCGAACAAAGCACCCCATATGCCACCCGAGCTACGGCCTCGCGACCCTCAATGTTCCCCCTATCGTATCGAGACGGCTTCGCTGAATGGTGGGCTAAGCTGCCAGTCGCGCAGACGGAACACAAAGTCCTTTCCTACCTCCCCTACTTGCGCCACGAACCGCCCACCCACTTGCAGACGGGAACCGACAGAAGGGGCAGCTTGGAGTCCACAGACCACAATCAGCAGGGTGAGATTAGTACAAACTCCCTTGATGACCCCTATGGCCCGCGCAAATGGAGCTCCAGTATGGTGGAGTTGAGCGGGAAGGACCGCGCGCTCAATGAGTTCTCGGTAGAAAGAGTAGGGGAAGAAGCTGATCAGCATTTGGTCATGCTGCACGGATATGGTGCTGGTCTTGGCTTCTTCTATAAGAACTTCGAGCCGCTCAGTCGCCTCAAGGGGTGGCAACTGCATGCTTTAGACATGCTGGGCATGGGCCGGAGTACTCGACCTTCATTCAAAATCAAGGCGAAGGGAAGAGAAGATGCCATTCGCGAAGCTGAAGCGTGGTTCGTTGACGCTTTGGAAGAGTGGCGCATCAAGCGTAAGATTGATCGGTTTACCCTGTTGGGACACAGTCTTGGAGGATATATGGCCGTCGCCTACGCGCTCAAATACCCTGGTCATCTAAACAAGCTTATTTTGGCCTCTCCTGTTGGCATCCCAGAGGACCCATACGCCGTCACCGCAGGCGTCGCCGAGCCTTCAGAATCGACATTGCCTAGCGAGGTTACTCAGGACCAGCAGAGTGTTGTGGCACCAGGTGCTATTCCAGGGCCAGCACCGAAAACTGCTGATGGCAGCTTTATCACTGGCCAGCAGCCCACTCAAGGGCCAGCCCAACCTCCACGACGGAATCTTCCCAAGTGGTTCGCTTATTTGTGGGATGCAAACATCTCCCCCTTCAGCCTGGTACGATGGACCGGTCCGCTAGGACCTCGCATCGTTTCTGGCTGGACTTCTCGCCGTTTCTCCCACCTCCCAGCCGAGGAAGCCAAGGCTCTCCACGACTACTCATACTCGATCTTCAGTCTCCGCGGCAGTGGCGAATACGCATTGGCATATATCCTAGCCCCCGGCGCATTCGCCCGCAGCCCTCTCATCCACCGAGTCCACGGCCTCGGACGTCAATTAATCCATAGCAACTCTCCTTTAAACCCACTCCCTCACGCTATCTCCACTGCTAAAACCTGCTCAAAAGAAGCAGAGCCTACCCCCGCACCCCCTGCTCCCGCTTCTTCGGAACCGGAGACACCCGCCAAGCGTGAGAACGGCCTTCCTGTGATTTTCATGTATGGCGATCACGACTGGATGGACGTTTCAGGCGGTCATGCAGCAGCAGCTCGTCTGGAAGAAGAGAAGCGGAAGGTATTGGCAAATGCTACAGTAGAGGAACGTCAATCTGACGAAGGCTCGTCGAAGGTGATTGTCATCAAGAAAGCCGGTCATCATCTTTACCTTGATGGCTGGGAGGAGTTCAACAGTGTCATCCTCGCTGAGATGGAGGAAGTCAACCGACGGGAGAGGGGTCGTCAATCGTCATGATCTGAAGAGATGCGTGTGTTTTGAATAATGCTCTATCAGATTTGGGTTGGAGGTTGTTGATACTGCGTAGTATACCTTTTGTTTTCTCTCTCTTCTCTTTGTTTCACTCGTTATAGCTTTTGGTGTTTGTCTTTACATTTTTGGCTTGCTTGGTTCCTTGTCCTTACATATCAACTTACATACATTGGTGAATAAAAATAGAAAATGGACAAAGCTGGGGCATTTTCATACAAGCACTGTGTTTCGACTAGCTGTGTAAACATTGAGATGTTCCAATATGTGAGATGTTTGATTACAGTTGACTATCTTCAGTTTATGTACACTTGCAAGAATTTTGTACGACCTGCACAGAAAATTTCTATTCATTCAATCACCCAGGGCCCAGAATTCTCGAATTTGACCCTGAGGCACTCTGCCTCCGATGTCTCGGACTGGTAGGATAATGCGCCATTAAACGAGCAAACCCCAACGACGCATCACGCTCATCAGTCGAAATACCAACACCAGGAGTGGTATAACCACTAGCGCTAGGCGAGAGTGTATGATTCCCAGGAGAACTCGGTCGTCTCAAAGAGAAATACCCACCCCCACCTCCACCACTGCTGTTACTTCCAAAGCTGTGGCCTCCATCGACAGAGCTGGAGAGGTATGAGCTGGTATATGGTGCAGCATTTGTCGGTAATCCACGGGAAAGATTTCGTGACTGCGTATTGAAGGGCGAATATGGCTGTGGTGTCATGGAAGGTGCTGATAGACGAGGCGTAGATGAAGACATGCCGTAGCCATATTCCCTGGAATGGGAAGCTGTGGTATCAGGTCTTGTCAACAATGCGAGGGAAAGACCCGTGCCGGTGCGGCGGTCCGATGTTGTAAGTGAAGACGTCGTAAGTGAGCGGTGATGATTTCTTGGTGCATTATGATGTCCATCAAACTGGGGACTATGTGAATTTCCATCTGGTGAAAAGGTCCGGAAATGATAGCGGCCGTTGCTGGAGTCGTCAAAATGCGTTGGACTGTTCAATGTGGTTGCAGAATAGCCAGTGAATCCAAGAGTAACGAGTTGAGAAGGAAGCTCAAGACGATTATTTAGAGATAGCCAGGCACGCTCGTCTGCGTCGATATCTGCGTCTGGATCGCCTTCACCGCTGCGGCTCTGGGTTGCAGAGGATGATGCTGAACTTGCAGCCTTGCTGGCGCCTTTCTCATAGAGCGAGTGGGTGCTGCGAGCCTTTGAGGGCATGTAAGAGCGCCAGCCACCTACGCCTTCAAAGTCCCGCCCTTCATCTCCGCAGACAGGGAATCCGAATGATGTTGAAGGCGATAGATTGTGAGCTTCGATCATGCTGCGGGCATATGAGTTTCTTCTCCTATTTTCGGGGTCCTCCAAGCTTGTGCTAATGGTCCATGACGAAAGAGAGTTATTATTCTTGTGAGGCTGTGCTCCATATCCGGAGTTGCGTCTGGATCTACCATCTGCTGGTGTTGTAGGTTCCGAAGCCGCGAAGGTTAACAGCGACGACGTCGATGAAGTAGGCACTGAAAGAAAATGCAAGAATATCCCACAGACCAGTTCAATAGAAACCACTGAAAGTCGTAGTACCAGTGCGAACAGCGCAAATGATATTGTTACCCATGCTGACAGGATGAGCGGGATGGAGATGACAGCTAGGAGAGGCAACGCAAGCAAGGCACTTAGAATGGACCACATTGGATTCAATCCTCCCCAGGAGGAGAGAAAGCAAAGAGGCTGGGCATTGTAAACAGATGCTCGGCTTGACTTTGCGGAGTAAATACATGTGATGGATGCCCCAGGCAGAAACGCCGATTACATCACTTTTGACTGTGTATATCAACTTCGTTCAAACATCATTTTTCATTCTATACTATGTCTCAGCCATTCCCCTGGGATATTGGCGTTCATGATGCCCACTGTCACCCCACAGACACTATGTCTTCAGTGGCAGGCATTCCACAAATGAAAGCCACAACCTTGACAATCATGGCTACGCGGGGTGAAGACCAAGACCTTGTACAACAAACGGCAATGTCACTTGGGAAATCAGAACAGTCGCCAGAAAGAGCAATTCCATGTTTTGGGTGGCATCCCTGGTTTTCACACCAAATTGTGGATGACACTGATGCAAACACTGCTCAGCAAAAAGAAGACCACTATATGGCTGTACTGTCACCCCCACCTACAGACGACAAGACATTCATCGATGCTCTCCCAACTCCAAAACCACTCTCTGAACTTATAGCCGAGTCCAGGGCTCGACTCCAATTATGCCAAAACGCTCTAGTCGGCGAAGTTGGGTTAGACAAGGCCTTCAGACTTCCGGGTATCTGGTCACCAGATGAACTCAAGAATCGGGATGACCAAGTAACCCCTGGATCGCGCGAGGGACGGCGCCTCTCGCCATATAGAGTGAAGCTAGATCACCAGCGCACAGTCCTCAAAGCACAGCTACGATTAGCTGGGGAAATGGACCGCCCTGTTTCAATGCATAGTGTGCAGGCGCACGGTGCTGTCTTTGATACACTAAAGGAATTATGGAAGGGCCATGAGCGGGTCGTGCTTTCCCGAAGAAAGAGGGATAAGCAGCAGGATGCGGAGGGGGCAGTGTCTGAGGATGAAGCTTTTGTACCAGATACTAAAAGCCCGCCTCTGTTCCCACCGCGCATCTGCATGCATTCATACTCTGGTCCCGTGGAGCCTATTCGGCAATTTTTGCATCAGTCGAATCCGTCAGATGTTTACTTTTCTTTCTCGAGTCTGATCAATTTCAGTGGTGCCCCGGCGCGGAAGATCACTGATGTTATTAAGGCTTTGCCTGATGATCGGATTTTGATCGAGAGTGACCTCCACACGGCAGGCCCGCAGATGGATGACTTGCTTGAAGATGTTACTCGGCAGATCTGTGACCTTCGCGGATGGGAATTGAGACATGGTGTCCAGGTGCTTGCAGATAATTGGAGACGGTTTGTGTTTGGATAGGGTTTGAACTGCGTCTGTTTCACCTGGTAGCGTATCTGTATGGCTGAGCCTCGGGCTGAGATCTCTTGGACTTACCCTGCAGTTGGCTAAACGCATCTGGCGCTGGCTTGGTGTTGTGCAATGTGTATTGTGCATATTTGTTCTATTTAAGTAGCATACACAGAAAGAAGAACGTAGACAAATGTATTCGATATCACTGTTTGCAATATAAGACAGGGTATATCTCTATCGAAACCTGTATGTGATCATCCAACATGGTATCATAAGCTGTGAGCCTTGTATAGAACATTGTGCCTGTAGGAGTCTGTCCTGCAAGGTCTTCGAAATGTATTGTGTGTATCTGCGTGCCCTGGCATGGCTCGTCTCGTCGTCAAGGAGTAGGAAGAAAGGACGGAATAAAGAGAAGTAGTGAGGTAGTAAAAGGAAGGTATGGCCACCTCCAATAGTGATGTGATGAAATGGACAAGACTAATGAGGGACCCATCCTCCGTCATGGATGAGATCCGCCATTGGGGCATCTTGCCAGTAGATCTGTCGCCACTCGTCTTCGAGCTCGGGGAGCCCTTCCATACCAACAGGTGGGGGCAGATCTACATCACCGAATGCGAACAATTGGCGCCAGTCCGGATAGTCCCGAGCCGGCTCGATAGAATCAACTTGCATGCTGCTTGAGAAGGGATCGTTTCTTTCCAACGGTCCAACATTGAGTCGGAGAGGGGCGGTGATCCAATTGTCGAATTGAGTGGGTGGCTGTGGCGAGAGAGTGGTATGCTGGAGAGTTGTGGAATCCGGAGTATGAACTCCAAATGACATAGGCCGGGGTGTTGGTGCCATAGATGCCGATGAAGCGGGAGAAGCAACGGGCATCTTGTGCGAGTGCTGAGGATCACCAAACGGCTTGGGCCGTTCAGTGGTTGCCATACGAAGGTCTTCTTGGAGACGTTTAGAGTCCTCGAAGAGTCGCAGGATTGTGCCAGCATGAACCCAGTATTGAGCCAACTCGCGCAGCGAGTAGGAGGCCGAGTCGAAACGCCGCAAGGCATTGATAGCAAGAACTGGGTTGGAGAACCGAAGCTCAACTCGCACTTGGATCATGGCTGTGAACAGAGTGTGGACTCCAGTGTACCAGAGGTATTTCAAGCGGTCGTTCATCCTGAGCTCTTCAAAGATGGACGCAATCACACCGGCTGCTGCACTACAGATTTCTGCATCGTGGGGACCATAATCGTCGGAGTATGCCGAGGCTCTGGGATGCGGCCTATGTAGCAAAATGAGGAAGTTGTTATATGTCAAATGGAGCATGGCAGACCATGGATCCATGTCAGATGCTCGCAGACGAAGGTTGTCAGGAAGCTTCAGGGACCAAGTTGCCAATGATCCATCAGCTTCCTGCAAAACGGCCTTTCGTCGTTCTTCACTTGCGCGAAGCCCGAATCGATCACGGATGAGGTATGAGATCATTGTACAAAGTTCGGTGAAATGTATCACATATTCCGATTGTACATGAGGACCACAGTTCTCGAAATCTGCAGGGGTCAAAGGAGAAACATCAGAATCGTCCAAATTGCTAAGAGGGTATTGATTAGCATTGCGTCAAACTGTTTCATAGCAATCACTTACATTGCTTGGGGTCGGCCATATGATAGAGATATTAACACATCGAATTGGACCAGAATGAACCAAACTCTCCGCCACATGCGTCTATCGCGGGTCACGAAACTACTAGAAACGGGGTTTCGATGCATGCCAAGCCCCGTGGCGATTCGTGCAGCAGCACCCACCCAAAAGTGAGCATCTGCAGCAACATCATCGTCTGCGCTGTCCGAGTGCCACGTCAAAAGAAGGGCTGCTTGAACGAGAATGTCTCGATTTCGCTCAATGCGATTATCGAACAAATATTTAGTGCGACGGAAAAAGATTTCCTTAAGAGCGTCTCGCTCTGCCTTTGCACGGGAAACATGTGTTCCAACAAGGAGAATAGCTTGCAGAAGTAGAATTGGCGGTGGATCTGCGGGATCTCGATTCCGATATTGTGTCATAAACAGATCTTCATCGATGATAGGATACCCAGGATTAACATAGGTGAAATATGCCTGCACTAGTTCATCTGCAAGTGCCGGTTCGGGAAGTGTCAGAGCATCCATAAGGAGCTGATCATGGCCGGTTTTCATTTGGCGCCGGGGAATCTCGTTGCTGGCAAAGTGGTATACATCGTCATCTTGATCTCGTTGTTGCCGGATCAAAAATGACATATTTGATAGTTCATGCCCGACGTAGAAGGCACGCACGCCTCTCTGGATTTCCCTCCTACCAGATTCTTCCTCGTCTATCAATTTCACGAGATGTTGCTCCATCTCCGTGTGTGCCTCGTGAGCATGCGCCAAGTCCGGGCCTTGGCGCCCGAATGCCTCCGATCCCGTACCTTGCTGGAAGCCATTTTGCGGGATACCTCCAGCGAGCGGTGTGTGACTGGGAAACGCAGTTGGAAAACTTGGTGGGAGTGGGGTCCCCGCTGCAAGAGAAGGGTTCGAAGTGTGATCAGACGCGGGGAGTGGCCGAGATCGGATCGGAACGGGATCTAGAATTGAGCGCACCGCAAGACGCTTTTTCTTTTCGTGTATGCGGCAGTCGGCCTTTCCAGAGGCGCGGCAATTTGTACAAGGAGTTCCGACGACACGGGCATCACAGCGAACTTTGCGCCGGTGGCAATGGACACAGGCGGCGGAGCCTAAGAAATTTTTGAGTCACCGGTTAGCCGCAATCCTTGCTAGAGAAGTAGCCGCAAAAAGATAAAAGCCATAACTAGGCGAGAGTACCAGGAGGGGTCAGTACCTTGCTTTCGCTTCGACCCGTCGCCCGGTAGCGGCGAAGAGTTATCGTTGACGGAAGACATGGCAAGTCATCCTAGATTCAAATGGACCAAGATTCTGCATCATTCGAGTCACAAAGACCAGTCATTCAAGGCATCATGGCCGAAGAGCAGACAAGGAAAGAAAGTGTCCGCGCGGTCTATACCGAGGGTAAGGCGACAATGAATAGACAAAAGTCGGGGCGAGATCGGGTCCTCACGTGGGATGCGGAGAGGGTACAAATGCTTACGTAACCCGCCTCGCCACGATGACAGGGATTTATTTACTTCGTTTAAACCAATATACCTTTTTCAAATGTATTCTCAGAAGAGATGAGACTGTTTCAAGGAAACGAAGAAAAGAATCCGAATGCCTCAATATGTCTCAAAATATCACAAATTCTTCTGATTCGGCACCAGGAGATCGGAAAACCGTTATAGTCTAGAAGGGAGCATATTGGCAAGAAATCAACAAGCCCCATGCTGTCAACTGTCTTCCTGAATATGTCTTTGATTGTATCTAGACATGAGAACTTTCATTCAAAATTTGATCTACATTCAAGTTCACCGCAGCTCCACGCGTTTTCGAGTCCATCTGTACGTCATGTAGGCTTTTGGGGACCGTATGTTTGGTCTAGATACCAGGCCTTCTTTCTTTAGTTGTTCCAATAAATAGAACCACCTGTATGCTGATTCACAAAAAAAAAAAGCACCATCCTATTCCCTCTCCCTACTCTGGAGGAGTTCCCTTCAATTTCAAAGCGCATTACTATATTGAATATCTTCCCTCATGATCACACAACTTTAATAATCCCTCAACTTGAAACCTCTTTTGTGTATTCAGCTGTTTTTCAAGCTTAGACTATGCTAGGTCTATGAAAGAATCCCTTTTGAGGTGTACGTTGTCATTGCGCTCGGCTAATCATTTTGATTTGACGTCCAAACTCCTTACGCGCACTTTCGCTTTCCATGAACCACATTAAATTTGCTTCATTATTCATTATATCATTAAAGGGTAAAAACGGAGCAATATCCTCACGCTCATCATCGGTCATCGTTCAAAGGAAACTTGAATCTGATCATCGTGACAACCAAGACTGGGTCATCTACATCCGACGGATGGGCCTAATTCTGGAGGGCTGCGCAGAATACTACGAACTGGATACCAAAAACACTATGAAAACTCTGCATGACCCAATATCTACCCAGACGAATGATGCTTTCGGCCTTTTCGGGCTCTAGTGCCCCCGAGGGAATTTATTTCTGTCAATTGACACAAAGTTTTCTCGCCTCATCCTCTCAAGCATCTTTGATGAGGAAGTCAAGTAGCCGAAAGACTGACTTGTATCATCAATTTCATCCAACTTACTAGACATTTACATACGACAGATTCTTCAACCTCTCGCTCGGTATCTTGAAAAAATGATAGACGTTTCTCGTGGTGTATGGGCAGTGAATGCCTACTAAGAAGCTGATGTACCATAAAAGGTGGTAGGCGGCACACAGCAAAAACAAGTTATTGACAAATCTTTCTTTTGGGAAAAAAAGAAAATCCAATCATTGAACAGCGTAAGCTAGAGAAAGTTCTGGATTGAAACAAAGACCGTGGATAGAAGTGATCTGATAAGACTAAATTCTTGTGCCCGAAAGTCCAATGTACGTTTATTACCTCCCTGGGATTGAATATTGTATCATTCGGGAAATGTATGCGTTACCACTGCTTTTCCGGCAGTTCCAAAGAGAGTGCCTTAGTATTAAGTTGAAATCGCTTTCACTAACCTCGCTGCAGGGTATTCAGGCCTTCAACGATCGCTTAACTCAATTCTCTTGTTTGGCTGCAGTAGGCTTGGAAAGCTTGGACCACCGGGCGCCGGCAAGTGGGACGAAATAAAGTTTCAGCCAATCAGCACCGTGGTTGGCATCAGCCTCACCCCAGTCGAACGCTATCTCGAGTCCATTTAGGCTTGTCGCTAGGTCAGCCCAATGAACAGCGTGATCATAGAGCATTCAACCATGCGAGGCTTGAGCTGGTGGTTCTATAGCTGATTGTGTGTGTCAAAGGAGTTCGTTCTTTGTGGTCAAGCCCCTGGTAATTTAGCAATGTTACAAAATCAATGAACGGTGGGGTAAGTAAAACAAAACCTCATTGTCATCTTATAAAGTCAAAGCTTATGCCGAATTTTATTCCCACGACAGTATTCCCAGCTCATCGCCTCCTATACATATCTATATTGAACTTGTCGAAGATTCCGACTGTTATCGGTGCCACCGGCACTCAGGGTGGCTCTGTTGTTGCCGCGGCGTTATCATCTGGAAACTACAAGATCCGTGTTGTGACTCGTGCTATCAATAGCGACACATCAAAAGTATTGATGTTGAATGGTGTCGTGGTGGTCGTAGCTGACTGGAATGACGAACAGAGCCTTGTCAAAACTTCCGAGGTAAGTCATCTGGTGCACCATTTACATCAAACAGATTGGTTAATTTGGAACAGGGGTCATACGCCATCTACGTCGAGACTGACTTCTGGGATAGCTTCGTGACTCAAAGCATCGAAGACACTATCGAGCTGGAAGCGAAGCAGGGAATAAACATGGGGAAAGCGGCTGCTTAGACCGTTTCAGTCCAGCATTTATCTGGGGTACCATTCCAAACAACGTTTAAATGTCTGGAGCGGAACACCCCATTACTCATTTTGGAGGCAAGCTAAAGGTTGACCAGTTCATCCAACAGGATAAGGAACTGTTGAGCAAAATAATATTTATGGGGGCTGGGTACTATGCCACAAATATCGTATTGCCTATGATTACTCCTAATATCCTTGCCAATATAATATCTCGTAAATAGTACATTGCCCATGACAATTGAGTTGTGCTGACTATGTTTAAAAAACCTCTGGCAAACATATCCAGTTTCTACCAGTTCCAGAGGATTGCCCTATCGCCACCGTGGGTGGCCCCAGAGTCAGCCCTTGTATCTACGCACTGGTCATCTTGAATCAGCCAGAGCTCACTCTACCTGTAAAAATTCTTCTGGCAGAGTCCGAGACTGGAACAGACCGAGAGATGGTGAATATCTGGTCGGAGGAAGCAGGAAAGCCTGTCAAGTACTCTCAATCCCAATTGAGCACTACGATAACATGTGGACTTAATGGGGCCATGAAATTGCACAAATGCTACAGTTCTGGAGTGAAGCGCGCGAAAAGAGCTGGACCTCAAAGCATCCTGTGTTGACTAAAGGTGACTTGAAAATTACTGATTTGATCGGGATGAGGGTTGTCTTGATTGGGCTTCCTGAGCTTTGACTTTCCGTATCAATTTTTGGTGTCTGAGAGTCGTTGTAAATTGGTAGCCTTATACCCGACACTTAATCCGACAGCTTTTGGCCCCCTTACTAGCGTGCCTTGCCAAGAGAGACCCAACCACTCGTAATTCTATAAGTACGCGACTTTGCACCTCTCAAATGGAAACTACCATATGTGGCGAGATACCACAGCTTCGTCAAATATAGAAACAAGACATGACTTTCTTTATTTGGGCAAAGGAGTTTGCCTTGACTCGATGGATGACAGCGTATCTGACCGCATGGCGGGGTCCAGATATTTTGAAGACCCAAATTCGTGTTCGGGAAATTATTCATCAGATGGACAGTGGGAGATGGGCAACTCTGAGACTAGAATTTAGCCCATTTCTCCGATTCTTCCTCGCAAACTCTCTCTTGGAGAAAAGTTGGAAGATCATATGCAAATCTTTCGGACCGCTACAGAGCATTGGCAATCCAGTCATAACCAGCGGGTGGTGGTTTACCTCTGTGAATGTGCCACTAAGATTCCAGCGCGCAGAGTTTGGCATGCTCCTACAAATGACCCCAACCGGAGGTCTTGTGGGTCTTCGCTTTCTCCCGACAAGTGCGCTTGGCCTCGGATCTGGCTGGCAGAGGCCATACTATGCCGACCACGGCGCATGCGAATCAGAAATCATACTCGGGAAAGGTGATCTCAAGGTTGGCGGAACATTATGTCTACCAAGTGCTACACATGAGCAAACCGAGATGCCAAGGCTCCCTTGTGTGGTTTTCCTGGCTGGCTCCGGGCCATGCGATCGAGATTCGACAGTGCAAGAGAGCAAACCATTCAAAGATCTAGCGTTGGGCCTAGCTCGTCAAGGAATTGCATCTGTCCGATTCGACAAGGTGACTCACACGAACCCGAAGACTTTTCTAAGGCGCAAAGATATGACCTTAACGCATGAATATGTCGAACACGCAGTCGACGCTATATTAATAGCCCAGAACCATCCGAGTATTCTTCCTAACGGAATTTTTGTTCTCGGGCATAGCCTTGGTGCGGTAGTTGCTCCCATGATAGCAGGCATGAACGCTTCCATTGCAGGCTGTATCATCATGGCTGGGCCCGCGGAGCCAATATATCGATGTCTGATTCGACAGCTTCGCTACATTCAATCATTGGATGGACCAGAGTCACTATATCTCGACAAACAGATCAACGAAGCACAGAAGCAGGCCGAACTGGCAGATAGTGACCATCTCAAGTTGTCGACGCCAGCTAAGCAACTGCCTTTTGGGATTGGTCCGTCTTATTGGCTTGACTATCGCAATTTCGACCCCATCGGAACCACCAGGTCTATGAAAAAGCCTATCATCATCATGCAGGGTGGTAGGGACTATCAGGTGACAGTTCAGGATGATTATCAGCAATGGCATGCGGCTCTCCATGAAAGGGACAATGTCCAGTTCCATTTATATGAGCAATTGAACCATCTTTTCATTGCGGGAGATGGAATATCAACACCACTTGAATACAGTGTTCCAGGGAATGTGAATGAGCAAGTAATATCTGATCTTGCCAAATGGATATTAAAAGTACTATGGTAAATGGTCGTCTCTGTCTCAAAAATTGCATTTGATAAAAGATCAAATCGACCTAATTTTTCGAATCAAAGACAGAACTACAAGATGTTTCTATAATCTTTTCGAAAATGTGTGCATGATGGTTTTTAATTTGGCTTGGGCTTGGGCTTGCTCTACTCAATAGGCTTGGCTAAAGTCAACGTGCAGCGTCATATCTTCCGCTAACTCATCTGCAAACGGCGACATTAAAATGTCGATCCAGACAGTATCTCTTGCAATATCAACCAAGTCGTTTGGCGCTGTACCGATCGTTGCGTGCATTTCTCTTTGCAGCTCCTCTATGTACACTCTTCTTTCGTCACGGTGCTGCAACAAAGCAACAGTGACGAGAGCCCAAACTCTCAGTTCAAAATATCTTTTCCCAACCAGTTTTACGTTCTGAGTTACAAATTTAGTAGTTCTGGCCTGAAGTGCGACTCTCTCGCTTGCCGGGAACGCAAGGAGTTCGTTCAACTTTGATATGAGCATGAGACATGCCAGCCGTACCATCTCTCTCGCGACAAGATCTTCAGCGTTATACATGGTCTCAAAGCTGGTGGGGAGCCTCGGCATGGATAACAAAAGGTGGATACAGGGGCCGATCAATTTGATTGCATCGATGTCCCTCTTCCAGAATGAAGTGGAGTGGCTATTGGTGTTTATCACATCGGCAACTGAGGAGATCATTCTTAATATCTCACCCGCTGGAGCAATCGTGGGCGATGTAAATTGGACGAGCAAGGCCTGTAACCTGGGTGGAACCCCCCTCAAAGATTTGTTAGATGTACCAACATGATCTGGTGGGAGGGGAAATCTGGGAGACGAATCAAAGACCATGGCACCAGCTAGATCGTATCTTTGGAAGGTCAAGTCAGGAATATAACTCAGAAAAGAAGAATGACCGGAGTGCTCACAGCAATATGAGAAGGGGCATGTTGTTTCCAAGGTTACAAAACCCGCCACGTAGTTTAGATATGAGGCTTAAACCATCCATGTGGACCCTCCAGCTATCCCAATCAAAGTGTCTCATCTATTAAGAGAAGTTATTTAAGGGCTTGTAGTAGAAATTGGAGAACATACAGTAAGACAGACATGGGCCAATATGTTTGCAATGGCTCCTTCAGTAATGCTCTCCGCAAAGTTATTGAGCCGCCGCCTCAATTGCCTCACTGAAATTTCATAGTGACTTAAAACCTCTGGACTTTTGGTGGGACTATTATTGCCATTGATCTTATTCAAAAAATCAGCTGCGTTGCCGAGAGTCACATGAAATGCCCCCGGGTCGCATAGTGCTGTAGTAATCCAGATACTCCTGAATGCCTGATAAGGGGCTGTGTTGACTGATATAGAGCAAGTATTGTCAGAAGAAACGACCATGGAGTCAAGGCGAAAGGTATAAACTCTTACGAAAGTGCATAAGCTCGAGAACACGCATATCAGCCTTGACAGGGAAGTTGCCGAGCGTAGCTAGGCCTCGGCTGGGTGAAAAAGTGTTTGTATTTGCGTCACAGTGCTGAAAGATTTCGTAATTATCCAACTCCACAGAAGATGCTTGGGTGGGTTGTGGAAAGGTCTCCTTGTGCCGTGGGCGCCTCCGTCGTTGACCGATATCCTTCATAACGTGACGGCGAATCTCCGTTTGAACCTCTTTTTTTCGGCGTACGTCATCTGGATGAGATAGGTATACGAACTTGAGATCCGAAGCGGCCGAAGGTTGTACACTTGTCAGTTTTCTTGGCAGCACTTGTGATCCATCTGCTGAACCAGCGGGGATGATCGCGTCCTGTGTTGGTAGCTCAGCAGCGCTCAACTCCCAATCTCTTGTGCTCATTGTGTACTCGAGTGATAGGATCAAATGGTTGATCACAGTATCTGCAGATCATCGCAGAGGCTCACCCCACTTTTGCAAAGAGTATTTGTCAGCAAAGATATAGCTCTCGCAACCTCGTCAAATCACTGCACCGAGGCTCTGGCAGCAACTTACACACAATATAATGCCTAAAAATAGAGCATCTACATAATAATATTGATAAAAAATGAGGAGGTTCCACAACACAGGACAATAAGGATCATATTTCGAACGAAGACATTCTAGATACACTTGAAGCTAAGGAAGCTATATGATACGTAATCACGCCCCCCGCAGGTAGCTAGTCATGCTAATCAGAATTCTGACAATCCCAAGGCCGCGCTTATCAAAAACCAGATTCAAAGCTGATCAACCCATTGGAGTGCAGTCTCAGGGTCCAATCGGTGCTGATATTCAGGATTCACGAAGGAATTGCGCACAGTTCCCGTCTTGTCGACCAGGAAAGTTGCAGGAACTGGAACCTCCAACTGGTCGTTGCCGTAACGCTTGTTCCAGTCCACGCCAAACTTGCCAAAAACAGTTCGCATAGGTTCGGGCTGAGCGAACAAGATGCCTAGCTGCTTTGCCAGCTCATTGTTGACGTCTGAAAGTACGGGGAATTTCAACGACAATTTCTCGGACGTGGACAGCGATTGATCAGGTAGCTCCGGGGATATCGCGACTAGAGTAACGCCTCTCTTGCCAAAGTCGTCTAGGTGGGCTTGGAGCGCACGCAGCTCGAGGTTGCAGAAGGGACACCACTCACCCCGGTAGAAAGAAACCAGGATGGGTCCTTTAGCCAGGAGATCATTCAGCGACACTTTGTTGCCAGTCGCACCGCTCAATTGGAACTGCGGAAAGGCACCCCCGGGCTGGATCGCTCTCGCAGGGTCGTAGATGTTCTTGAAGTTGCCTACTGCATCCGTTATGATGGAAGACACTTCCTCCGGGGCAGTTTCAAGAAACTGGTTGTAGGTGGTGGACAATTCTTTGGTGAGGGCCATCTCGTCAGTCGGGCCTTTGGAGGGCAAGATCAAAGAAAGATCAATCAGAAGTTAAGTTTGATAAAGAGAAAATGAAGACTGTGATATAGTAATTAGCGACATTGTTAGAGGTAGGATGTACGTATTTAAGCACTTCAGTTCGGCTTTTCAACTTGCAAGCCGAATCCGATATTATTAATTCAAAGACCGGTCCCTGATATTACTCAAGCATATGGAATGACCTAGACTTCTACTATCTGTCAGGTTGGAGAAGCCCGGGACGTATAGACAAGCTGGCGATCGTTGCGAGGGATAACTTGCAAGTAATGAAAACGATGTTCCCAATTGGGAAACAAGTAAGTGGGTCGGTCTAACCTAATATGGACACTGGTCATCCCTGCTAACCGCAGCCTAGCGCTTATTTAGGCTTAGTTTCGAGATTTTAGTTTCAAAGTGGAGCCCTTCTGATATCACTAGATGTAAGAAGAGCAGAGAGAAAAGCCCGAAACATCCACAGTCTTACCAAGCGATCGATACCGGGAAAACAGATTATCAATCAAGAAGCCGGGAGGAAATTCAGCTATCTCTCATGGCAAGTTGACCGGCCACAGGTTGAGAGTATAAATGTCCAAGTCACATCCGGATTTGTTTCAAGTCTTTAAACACAACAACGTATTCGATCGTTCGAACTTCAGGATATTCCAAATGACTTCTTCGTTGATACAGTCTTGTCAAACGTTCTAAACTTTTACTACTGCGAATATTTCCTCCGCAATGTCGCGACTTATTGTCATTTTGGGTGTGACTGGTGTGCAAGTATGTTCGAATTGCTCTATGTACAACTGCTTTACAATGTCAACTCATCAATTCACTGACACAAAAGCTATAGGGAAGCTCCGTCGCCGACACCTACCTTCAAAGTGCTGGTTGGAAGATTCGCGGTGTGACACGCAATCCTACATCCGAAAGCGCAAAGGATTGGGCGGCAAAGGGTATTGAAATAGTCAAAGGCGACCTTGATGACGTGGTGTCTTTGAAGCGAGCCTTTGTGGGAGCCGACATCATCTTCGGGGTCACTGACTTTTGGACAATCTTCAAAGACCCAGAAAGCCAGAGGAAGAAGAATCCCGGTCAAGAGCTCGTGGAGTATTGCTATGACGTGGAGCTACAGCAAGGCAAGAACATTGCCGATGCTGCAGCGACTGTCTCTGGCCTATGCCGATACATCCTCAGCTCAATGGCCCATGCGGGGACGTCCAGTAATGGCAAGTTTGCCAAGCTATATCACATGGACTCCAAAGCAGACGCGGCTCTTTATGCACAGAGCCTCCCGGCCCTCGTTGGAAAGTTTTCGCAAGTTCAGGCGCCTATATATTTCCAGCTCCCCTGGCAATGGGGACTTCCTACAACCCCAAAGAAGGTACGAAAGAAATTGGGGTTTCTTAGCATTTTGCTTTACCACCTGTAACAAAATGGGAGCTAACGTTCCTTTTTACAGGTAACCGACGGCACCTGGCGGATGGCCGGCATCGGCCCAGGTGATAAGGGCATTCCATTCGGACACGTGCGCAAGGATCTAGGTCCCTGCGTCAAGGCAGTCGCTGAGGCCGAGGCCAACGTAAACTTGTTTGCTGTTGGGCAATACGTGTCATGGTCAGATTACCTCCAAATATTTTGCGAAACCCAAGGCTTAACGTACGGTGGCTATGACGAGCTTTCCTACGACAAGTTCTGCGAGCTGCTTCCAGGCGGTCTTGGTCATGAGTTTGCTCACAATGTTTTATTTGCGCTGGAGTTTGGTTACGAAGGTACCGATCCCGCGGTAGTTAAACCTGAAAAGGTAGGTCCAGGCTCCACTCGATCTTGTTGCCGCTCAGAGAAGTTGACAACCTCTCTATAGTTGGGTCTGAAAATGACTTCATTCCGTGAGTATTGCCAGGAGACTAATTTCTCGGCACTGCAAAGAGATGAGTGAGATGTTTGGTGGGGTAATGGTTGGAACACTAGGAAATGAATGTGCCACAAGTGATAGTATTGATTATCGTAATATCTAACTACACGCGAATTAACCAGGGAGGCTCAATTGAATCAAAAGGATGAACACAGTTTTATCCATCTTCTCAGAGGTAAACTATCTGGCGGTCGTTTTACGATGACTTCCAAGCAAAGAAATACAGCGAAGTGTAGGCAATATGTAACGGCGAGTAGGAAAGTAAATCCTAATTGCTGCTTGGCAGTCTATAATTATCAGGAAAAGATTGAGAGGCCCGAGCATGTCTATTAAATCCCAGCTTTTGCCTCTGAAGTGAAGCAAAAGTGCTAACTTCGTTTGGACGTGCCGTGGGGATGGACGTAGCAGATGGCAATGAACTTCTACCGTTTTGCAAACATTATAAATAAAAGTCTTGAGATATAAGACTGACTGTATTGGATATTTGAAAAGCTAAAAGTCTAGTTCTCAGTAGGTCTGCAAGTCTCCTGCGCGTTGTGATGCCTCAAGTTGCTATCCTTATTGCCCTAGAGTCTACTGCTACGATGAGTAAGTCATAACTGATCTCACTGAATTGATATATATGAAATTATAGAAAGTGGCTTTATCTCTCTAGAAAACTATGTAATACAACAGTGGCAACAAGTTTTACATAATCTAAATGACTCATCCGAGCCACTTGACAATGGGCCAAAAGGAAGTGAAAAAAGATACAAAAACATAGAGCCCAAGCTAGGACACAAATAATGGATGAAATGGCACACGCACTTTGAGGGCTTTGAAAAGAAATTGTCCAATGGCCCATAACACTGAACAGACTTATGACCCCCCGTTGTGCGTCATTTATAAAGGTATCCTAAAGATGAAATTACATTGAGAAATTGAGTAAAGAGTGACTGTAGTAAAAATATAAGAGCAAAAATAAAGCAAAGCTCCAAGGAAGACGATGTTGAATCGCCGAGAGCCCACCAAGTCCTCTCGCCTCAGCCGTCCAAATGCCTGCTGTGTTGAATCTTGCCAGGATCTGTAAGCTACTCAAAGCCACAGGGCGACTCCTCCTATTTAAAAAAGCCGAATAAAAAGTGAGACAAAAAGTGCAAAGAATGGGACCAAAACAGCCATAGATAGTTTGTACAATGTAACTCCCACCACACCAGATCATAGATACCACAATAAAGGGACCCGGGATCCTCCACGAGAATTACCCAGATGAGTCATAAGATCAGCCCTCAGACCTGATATCATGTTCCAAGTGCTGATCTATAGACCGATCCGTGTCTTTCACGTGGGGGATCCCGGGTCCCTTTACCTTGCCATATACCAAAACGTGTGTAAGGAGCAATCGCAACACACTCAGGCCTTGACAGCAAGTTAGTACAACCAGGTCTCGTTCCAAATATGAACAGAAAGAACGTGAACATACTGTAAGTCACTCTTGAGGTTGAGCTTCCATGATGCCGAAGTTGATCATCGCCGCCTTGACAGCGTCTAGGTCGAACCCGCTGTCAATGAAGACAGCCCCTATCAGGGCCTCCACTGTGTTCGCCATAGTATCAATTGAAACATTCGATTGTGATGGGTTGAGGACAAGATATCTTTCAAGTCCGTGCCTGCATCCCAAGCTATGCAAAGTTTTGTTTGATGATCGAGAGTTTAAAAGCTGTGTCGTGTTTCCTGCACAATAGAGGTTAGCTTGAAGTGTTTTCAGAATATCAAGCGACAAAAAGCTTACCACACGTGGCATTCTTCAGATATCCATCAAGACTAAATACCATTGCAATAGCCCTATCTCCAACAAGGGCAAGGGGTTTGTTGCCGTGAGGAGACCCCAGGCTCCAGGTCTCCAGAGCCCTGCGAAGCAACACCAAATTCTGGAATGTGTACCCCAGAATAACCATCACAGCCTGGGAATGCTCTGGAGAATATATATAGGCCATTGTGGGGTTCAAATAGTCGGTATAGGATGATCGGATGGTGCCTGGTAGGTAGTGGGAAAGAAAGGGAATGGGATATTCAAAATTGCAAGCGGGGAACACCATATTTTATATTGCATCAGGCTCTTATTCAGCCCCAAGGCTGATTCAAAGGTTTACAGGCGCCTGTTCGGCAATATTCCTGTCGGAGTGCAGGGGTTGACTTGATGGTAGCCTGGCCGCTCTCATGCAAGTTCACTTCGCCTGCCATCTACATTGCAAGCAGGTAAATGCGCAGTAGAGCCGGGCTCAGGAATTCTTGTCTAGTACATGTGCCTATACACAGGCCCCTTTGCCCGTGATCCCTGCTTCTCTACTATCATTGGAGGCCTCACTTCCAACAGAATCAGACATAATGACACTTCGGTTAGACAAAAAATTAGGCACGCACCTGTGAATATCTCGGCTGTAACATGCCTCTCGCTTTTTATCTTACTTTTGCTCATTTCCACGAAAAACGGAATCTTGCTGACGGTGCTATTGCAGTGTTACAATACAATGGGGTTCAACCTACTTAATACACTCCACTATGGTGGGAGAGTTTAGGAGGCTCAAGAATCTCTCAGCATGCTAACTTAATATGTATCATACATGTACCAGGAGCAAGAGAACTTTCTTGGCAAGGCGCAATCTGCATGGAGACGTGTCCGATATCTTTGGGGGCGAAGCAGATGTACGTGCACAGACGCATGAAGCGAAGCGGCTGAGAAACGATGGGCTGTATGACCCCTCAACATACGTATTCCCTGTTTCACCTCATCAGTGTGCATCCTTCGGTCCGACCAGTCTTTATCCGGTCTCCTAGCACTCTAGCGGGAGAGAAGTTAAATCTTTTTAAAGAAATTGGACTTTGCCAATATAAATTATAGTTTAATGTAAAGCGTCTACATATTTCTCTAATCTAATTAGGGCTTTGTAGTCAGATTTTGAGTAATGACTTTTCATTAGTATGAAACTGGACTGATTTAAATCAATTTTAGCAAAGGAAGGAAAGAAAAAAATAGAAAATCAAAGAATGCCTTTGAATTAGCCTGGGAACAAGGGACATCTTTCAATCTATCGCGACAGCAAAAGGGGATGCGGGCAGGTGCAACTTTACGCTCAAGGACCCACCATTCAGTGGCGTCTGCCATCTTAATACAATGCTTGATGCATCGCGCTCGATTGTATGAAAAAAGCGAGTAGAATGAACCTAGGAAATAAGTCAGCTATAGGTGCTTCAAAAAAGGATTCGAAAACTATTTCTTCGGGGCTTGGGAGCGAGGTTAGGTGGACGTGGTTCTACAGCTTGTTTGGCTTGTCTTCGGCCTGACGCAGCGCCGGAATAGGCCCGGGAGACTTTGGGGCTGGAGGGTTTTTGGGGAGCTTAACCATGATGGGTGTTAGATCGGTGATCTGGTACGAAACGTGGGGGTATACTGACTGTTCAGTCCGAAGGATGTTGAGCTGAGCTGCGTAAGTTGTGTGAAGTTCAAGAGAGATGTTGATGTACATGTTCTAGATGAGGAACGAGGTTAATGTAGCTTAGGCTTGCTGGTGTATGGTGTATCATACTATTCCTGAAGAGACTCTTTATCTTCACTATGCTTTTGATATTGTTGAGATTCATGGCGCATCCAGGCTAGATGCCTGACATATCGGGCCTGGCATATCAGCATTAGACCTAACAAGCAGAGTATAGTGCAGGCAAAGAGTTCCCACTTAATAGGGTCTTTCACTCATTGAGAGAAAAACCAGACTTGAATAGTCTCGTTGGCTTTGATATTGATGCTTCCCATTTCAGGAGACATCTAATTTCAACAGATATTGATATGGCTCGATATAGACGAGTCATTGGCCACGTATTACCATGCCTATTATGAGACTTTTACTCTACACAATGACCATGTCCACGTGCCTTTGGTCTATTTTAACATGAATGCTCGAGTTCAATGATGTTTGAAGTTCATTAGGGAATCGAATGCACCAAGGTTACAAGTACCGAACCCCAGTGGTTTTCTCATCACTTTGAGAGATTCGAAAGATCGGCAAGACCTCAGTCTGGGACATGCATTGAAACATCTGCACACATCTCTTCACTGTACGGATGTATATGGAGCTGGAAAGTAGGAAAGTTGGAAAACGGGATTTGGTGGTGGATTCAGTTGAGAAAGTGATCGACCCACCAGATCCACAAGCCAACAATAGTCGATGCAGCCAATGCCAAGGTCGTGCATTAGGGGTCAGCTTGGCCAGAGGAGCACATCCTATTGCAGTAGATTGAGGTGCTTAAGAGCTGCGGTTCAAAGTTCAATGGTTCCCCCATGTCCAGGGGTAAGAATGTGAATCGCTAAAATTGATCCGACTGAGACAGGTGGGTATAGAGGCTCCCTAGGATTCAGCTCCCGGAAGAACATTCGGTATGGATCTCAAAATGGGGACTAACTCCACATATGTTGCGCAGGTCCAATAACCTCCGAATGATACTTAGGTGATCGGCAGTTCACCATTTCAAAGTACGCTAAAAGCCAGTGCCAACCGATCGGGATGCTAATGATCCATAGCTTTGTCCAATAAGAAAACACCTATTGACGCCCCCTTGCGGCATTGCCTTTCCTCGTGAGTCAGTTATGAATGAAATCTT
The DNA here is from genome assembly GCF_028974205.1 of Penicillium antarcticum. Lineage (NCBI taxonomy): Eukaryota > Fungi > Ascomycota > Eurotiomycetes > Eurotiales > Aspergillaceae > Penicillium > Penicillium antarcticum. The sequence goes on from NW_026695302.1 coordinate 766,400, forward strand.
GGAGGGCTCGCAGATGGTGGCCCCCTATCCAAGATCTGTCAAGCATAGGAGTACTTATTGACCTGCCGGACCCCACTGCTATTTATTTTTGCGCATTTGTATAAAACCACCTCTACTGTGTAGCAGTCATGAAGCTGTCAACGCTCCTTGGCTTCGCAGGCCTCGGTGCTGCTCTGCCTTCCCTTGGGTCTATTAAAAAGTTTGAGCTTAATCTCACATGGGACACTAGGGCGCCCGATGGAGTTGAGCGTGAACAAGCTTTGGTCAATGGTCAATTCCCTGGCCCTCCGCTGCTGATGGATGAGGGCGACACGGTTGAGGTCACTGTAAACAACTACCTGCATTACAACACCACAATTCACTATCACGGTCTTGAGTGAGTCTATCTTCTTCGAGTTTATCCAGACCAACCATTCACCCGAGAACAGACAGCAAGGAACATCGTGGTCAGATGGTGTGCCGGGAGTTTCGCAACGTCTCATTCCGCCTGGTGGGAAATTTGTCTCCAACTTCACTGTCACGCAGCATGGAACATACTGGTAAGCTTTCCAGCCTCAATCTCAAGGTCTCTAATATTGATGAATCATAGGTACCACTCGCATTCTGCTGGACAAATCATGGATGGCCTGTACGGGCCCATCTACATCAGGTGAGCTTCTGTTCGCAATGAAACTAATACCAGCAAGCTCAGACTCGAGATCCAGACCCCGCACAGCTGCCAAGAATATGGCCAATGCCATGGCTAATGATACCCTGACACGGGCTCAAATTTATCAAGCGATCAAGGACCCTAAGCTGGTCATGCTTTCCGATTGGTTCCATAACACCTCTGAGGAACTACGGCAATTTGCCGTGGAAGGAGACATCGACATATTGTAAGTCCAGCGAATATGCCGATGCAGCAATATCTGACATGCCACAGATGTACCGACTCTCTACTGATCAACGGAAGAGGAAGAGTGCGCTGTGTCAGCCCCGGATATGCCAGCAGCCTGATTCCCCCTACTATGTTGTCCCTGCTGCAAGGCAAGAATTACACCGTTAAAGGGTATGTGATCAGATCAGAATGCTTGATAGAAGCCCGATTACAACTAACGATTGGCCGCGAAGATGTCTTGCGCTTGATAACACCTACGCTCAAACAACATATGCGCCACACAACCTCAGTGCAGTTCCCTCAACCTTGTACAATGAATGCAATGCCACTGAAGCGGAGGAAGCTGTCATCGACGTCGAAAGCTGGAAGGGGTGGGCAAGTCTCAACTTTATCGGTTCAGCCAGTATCTCGGTTCCAACTGGTATGTTTGATGTTGATACCTTCTCGGGGAACTTTTGACTAACCAAGACAGTCTCTATCAACAACCATTCTATGTGGGTGTACGAGGTTGATGGTCAGTACATTCAGCCCGTCCAAGTCGACGTATGATATCTCTTCCTGAACCACCTTCAAGCTACACCTGCATACTAACCGAAAACCCCCTTAAAAGGCATTGACAGTCAACAATGGTGGTCGCTATTCCGCCCTGGTCAAGCTGAACAACACCGCAGGAGACTATCCCATCATTGTCGCCAACTCCGGATTAAACCAAAAGCTTGCAGGACGCGCTACTCTGTCATACGCCAATGGCGATCCCAATATCGGTTCCACCCCCTCTATCAACTATGGTGGTAACAGCCTTACTTCTGACGTCGTCGTCCTCGATGAATCCACCATCAAGCCCCTCGTTTCAAACAAACCAAGCCAGCGCGTGGATGAAACATACGTGCTCGATATTGGACGTTATGAAAAGGCTTGGAGATGGTCCCTCAACTCAAACAATGCGTACAATCTGGCCCTGGAGGCTGAGAGACCTATGCTATGGGATCCCAAGTCCTATGAGAACAGCAGCTTGGTTATCGCTACCAAGAACAATACCTGGGTGGACATTATCTTCAAGGTTGTTGGCGATTCTACAACCCTTCAGCCGGGTCATCCGCTCCACAAGCACTCGAATCCGGTTTATGTTCTAGTGAGTACTTCTAAGATAGAATGCCTGGCCTTCTTTGCTAACAATTCTTAGGGCTCCGGCACTGGCGAGTTCAACTACACTTCCGTCGCAGAGGCTGCCAAGGAGATGCCAGGGATGTTCAATCTGGTTAATCCTCCCATGAGAGGTACGCAGCATCTGACCGACTATTCTCCAATTTATATAATGTGGTTAACGAGTGTGTTTTATAGACACCTTCACCAGCCCAGCAGCCTTCCAAGGACAGGCCTGGATGGCAATCCGCTACCACGGTATGCGCTTCAAATCATTCTATCATCAAATCTAGACTAACAACCCCTTTACAGTGATAAACCCAGGAGCATTCTTCATGCATTGCCACATCGACCCGCATCTCACAGGCGGTATGGCGTAAGTGACCCATGCTGAGCCATTGTACTCTGATTATCAAATACTGACCAGATCTTACAGACTTGCTATGCTCGATGGTGTGGATGTCTGGCCCACTGTCCCAGCTCAGTACGGCCCCAAGGGTCACTGGGGCAATGCGGCGTAGATCCGATTCGAACCCAGGATTGACATAGACGTAAATTAGACTTCAGCGCCAGAAAAAGTTTCTATTCATTAACGTGAGTATCCTGATAATACCCAAGGCTGAGAGGAGATTACATCAGATAGCCTATTTTAATACTTCAGTTGCACAAAGTGCCTAGACTAAGCTTATCATGCAGGCATATAAAGTCGATCTATTTTGGCCGTCTTGATTGTTTTTCAATGTACAAACTAATGCGAAACGAGTCTCAGCAGTGCTAAACCCTACGCAGTCTAGAATCTCAGATATCAGCATAATCAAGTTAAGCGATGCCAACCCTCAGCCCCAGAGAGAATGGCAGACTTGAGAAAAATGGGACTAGAGCCAAGCTGCCAGAACCATCAGGCAGTTGCTGAGACCGTTTCTATGGATCTCAGCCCTAAGGGCCTGGTCCAAATCCTCTGCAACCATAAGGAAACTCTGGAGTGTCTTGATGTTGACCTTGATGACGATTCAAACATGTTGAAAAATCTCTAAAGGTCGAGCAATCCACGCAGTGAGCCAGACTTGGATAGCTGGTTCGGATTTGATCATTTCATGGACAACTATGGCGATCCAAAGATTGTTGAAGTTCGCGATGTGTTGTGGGGGCGCAAAGCCGCTCACTGAAAGATTATGTTGCATTGAGGCGCTTGAGCTTAAACATTCAGGTTCTTCTTTACTTCGCCAAAGGAGTCGGCGGCGGTGAGGGGTTGTATGGGGAAAGACTGTCTCCCAGGGAGTCTGGAGCTTTTGCGTTTTCGTGGATACAAAAGAGGAAGGCTCAAGTAGTAGGACTCTCAGGCTCATAGCGTGATGAAGCTTTATATCGAACCTGAAAGAGATCCAGGGGGTGGATGAATTGATTCCCTCGGCCAAGCACATTCTAGGCTCCGATTTGGATGATCCTGCGTGGCGCAGTGACTCGGAGAGTGAATATAATCCCCGGAATGATGGCGAGAGTCAGAATGAGATTTGAACCTTCTGGCTATTGGATGCAATTCGTGTCGTCTACAAAGCGCAAAGAAGGCAAAGAGTAAGAGACAGTATGTCATTGAATCGAATGTACAGTCTCAGTCATCTGGCGAAGCCCATAATACCTAATAACCCGCAAAACTCCAAATAATAAACGGCCCTGAAACAAGCCTGGTCTGTCGAGTAGAACGCAATCCGACAATTGGTAACCCCCTCTAGAGGTAGAGACACTCCAAATTCCGCTGTATCAAATGGCCGAGATAACAGTGTAGATAAACACCGAAACCAAAGACGCCTGCACGCCTCACGCTTCCACTCTGAAATCCACAATGATGGCAATTCCAGCGCATGCATCCTTTGCTAAAGTGAACTCTCTAGTAAGAGTCTCCGCCTGCGCCGTTGTGGGGCTGGCCAACCATGGCTGGGTAACCGTAGGCTGCGGCATCTTGCTCTGATGGGTCCAGGTTGGGGTTAAGCAGAGGGTTGCCGGCTTCGGCATCGGGGAATCCTGTAGGACGGGCTGAGCCACCGACTGGACCTCCGGTGCCATAGCCAGCGCTCGGGGGGCGCTGGTTCTCACCGCGCGCAGATTGGGTCTATAAGTGGGTTAGTTTATCAAACTGTATATGCGCGCGCTGGCTAGGTAGGCATGTCTTACCTCACGGTACTTGGAGAGGTAGATCTTGAGGGCTTCGGCATAGTTCTCAAAACCAAGAGAGGTCATAGCGAACAAGATATCTTCACCGTTGACAGTCTTGCGCTTTTCCTGTTGACATTTCTCCGAGGCTGTTGTGATACCTTAATATATGTCGGTTGAGTCATGGAAAACTTTTGAACTTACCTTCGCTTGTGATGAACGAGATAAACTCGCTCACGCATTCCTGCATACACTCCTTGGCTTCTTTTGCGATCTTTGCGTTCTCGGGCAGCGCCAATTTCATGATACGTGCCACTAGAGTACATAAGTTAGTATGGCGCGGCTGAACTTAAAGCGCAATATGCGACCGACATTCATCTTAAATCACTACAGGCGCATGCCCGAGTATCAAATAAGACGAAAGCGGGACTACAGAAAGCGCAGTTGGAAGGATCGAAGTGCGGGGGAAGACAGAGGGGCGGCAAGGTACGCGCAAATCGGAATAGAAACATGCAAGTCGACGCAACTAACCATTTGCAATCGGAAGCCACCGATCTTGCTCCTTCACCTCAAATTCGCCCTGGTGTCCTGACGGGTCGTGGTGGTCTTTGTCCATGTGCTCTTGTTCTTCGCCCGATTGCACCTCGGGGTCGAGTTCAGGTTCCTTCGAGGGGGAGGTCGACGACATGATTATGAGTGGTTTGGACGGGCAGTGGAGCCGGGGTTTGGGCGTCAATGCTTGTAGGTTTCGCGTGCCTGTTGTCAGACCACGTCAGATCTAATGCTGGCGCGCGATCGGTTGCGTTTTGGACAGCGCAGAGTCGGCTGCGTCAAAATGGGACAGGGTTGTATCAGCTGGGTACGAACCGCTTTACAGTAGCCTCAGAAGCACGAGTCGAGGGAATCTGGCAATAATGCGCGATCTAGCTCTATGAGCGCAAGGCGGATTAGCCTCGTGTCGGGAAATGGGATGAAACCCGTCAAGAATTAAGAAATGCGATCGCGTCGCACCCGCTGCTGTGAGAATGCCAATCAAATGCGCCTCACGAGTCGGGGAAGGTCAGTGAAGCTTGGGTGGTGACGCGGGATGCAACGCGGGAGCAGCGAGGGTGGGTCAGATTGGGGGGAGCCCAACTGTCCGACAGGTGCAAGTCGTGCAGGGGAGAAGAAGAGCATACCGTATAATCCTTTAGTGTCTTGTGTTCCGATTCGTCTGGATCTGAGATCAGAACGCTAATGTCAACATGCTGTTTTGAGTGGAGGGCGTGGGCTGAGATCAATTGGCGAACCAGAACTCCCTGGGCAGATCGAAGGGACGCCTTTCGGTTGGTCACTTACCAATGTAAATATTGAGATGTCAAACAGGGCCACAACATCAACTCTCAAGTATAATAAGTGAATGCGCAAATTCCGGCAAATCGAATGACCACGAAGGAAGCAGCCGACACAGTCAAAGAGGGGAGAGAACGAGTTGAGCTCAGTCATGATTGCATCCGATGTTGAGCCTGAGGCATAGATACGGGTATATCAATTACATAATTACACAAGGCACTAGGCGTTGAGTCTGTAATATATTGTATTTGCAATACACATTGGAAATACACATCTAAATAGTGTCGATATGCATCTATACAGGCTGCACTGTGCACATATGAGATCACAATTGTGCTTCTGTCTTGATATTGCATTTGCATAAATCTAACAATAAGCTGCCTGCTGCGTAGCCCAACAATGCCTTGGTCATTTGTCATGCAGTCAGGCACCACACCCTACATGGACCGTACAGATATACGCATTTGAAACATAGCATTCAAGTTGATTGTCACTTTTTGCTACCCAATTAATTTAAAAGACATGAACCTCGCTTTCACAGCCCTGTACCTTTGCTTCATAGGTCTACAAGAGGTACTACAAGACATATATCAGTCCACGTAATAGGGCCAAATATATACTTGTGATTGAGACACCTATCATGAGAGCCAGGCATACTTGTATTCAGAAAAGCCCAGCGGACCAATTCACAACTCACTATCAGTTCCTTGGCTCAGGCTGATATAACCTAAGCGTACCCTCACTTTGTCAGGCCTCAAGATCCAGAAGATATGGGTATATTCCTTGGTGCTATGAACATTATGAAATAAGAATCTCTTGCAAGTTGGAATCAAAGCACGAATCAACGCTGCATTATGTCTAGTCTTTTGCCGTTCCCAGTAGCGCCGGTAGTCTCATGCTCTCGCACTTGAATAGTACGACCGAGGACAGATAAGGGACACGTAAATCAATATGTGGGAAAAATGACGCCACTAAGGCTGCACAACCTGAATGTTATTCTTTTTCTGTAATAGCAAGGCAGATTAGCACCGTCCCTAGCTCAAGGGAGAGAGAAAACTTCAGACATGAGAGGTCCTCATGTCAAGACAACCGTACCTTCCAAGAGTCCAGCTCGCTTTGCTTTGACTTGTATTGCTTGAGCATCTCCTCCAAGACTGACTTCAGTCCGTCCGAGTTCGTCTTGAGTGTGGGGAGAACTTCCTGAACGGTGCGCTCAACCAAAACGCCGTTCACCATGCGGAAACATTTGCGGTCTTGAGGGAGAGGGTCGAGGGTTTCGATAACAAGCCTGATGAGACCAATAAGTTAGCATCATGTAACTTCATTCATGGTTTCCTGCAGAACTAGTGCAGCACCTGATTCACGCCCAGCGCAAGATCTCATGCCGGACAACTGTATGACAGCAGATGAAACGTACTTATGCTCTTCAGCTTCCTGCTCGATATCGCCAATCTTCTGTGCTAATTGCTGGAGGGTGTTCTTGAAGTTGGTGTACTGGAGTTGGAGCTCTGGGTTGAGGGGTCGCATTAGTTTTCGCCCTGAAGAATTGGACACTTAAGAGGCATACCCTGTTGCTTCTTGGGATCAATCTGCTGCTGGCTCGACATGATGACTGCGTGACACGGTGTGGTATGCGGTACAAGAAAGCTCGAGAAATTAAGATGACGATGCGGGGCGCCTGCAGTTTGGTGTTTGGCGGCGGTCACTATGGGCTGTCTGAACCTTTCTCAGCCTATGAAAATGAAGATTAAGAAATTTAATTGAAACTGCTTGAATCTAGTAGTCAAATGAATTCTTTATTTTTACTAATATACTCGATATATGTGCTAATGCAGTTGTCTGCGCACCGTAGATTGACATTCACGTGACTGATATCGGAGTTTGCACCGTTTGACCGCGATAAGTTCGTTGGTGATTGCTGCTCGAGTCAACTTACACCACAGCTCTCAATCTGTGATCCAAGTCCCATTTGGCTTGCAAATAGGTCCATCGCCATGTCTCGCGATATGGGGCCCCCTGCCAAAAGGCAGAAGAGCTCTGGCAACCTCCCGCCACAGTTACGCGATGCTAAGCGGAAGGATATCGACACATGGGAAACCAATCGCATGCTCACATCCGGTGTGGCACAAAGACGCGACCATGAAGGAGATTTCATGCCCGAAGATGAAGAGGCAACTCGAGTTCATTTGCTCGTCCACGACCTTCGGCCTCCTTTCCTTGATGGCCGTACCATCTTTACGAAACAGCTCGAGCCGATCTCCGCTGTTCGCGACCCACAGAGTGATATGGCGGTGTTTAGTCGGAAGGGAAGCAAAGCTGTACGTGACCGTCGGCAGCAGCGCGAGCGGCAGAAACAGGCACAGGAGGCGACAAACGTCGCTGGCACAGCTCTGGGCAACTTGATGGGTGTCAAGGAGGACGAGGGCGATAGCGCAGTTGCTATGCCCGTTGAGGAAACCTACAAAGGAGGAGGAAACAAGTTCGCCAAGCACCTGAAAAAGGACACCGGAGCTAGCGCTTTCAGCTCTAGCAAGACTATGCGGGAACAGAGAGAGTATCTTCCTGCTTTTGCTGTACGCGAAGATCTACTGAGGGTGATTCGTGACAATCAGGTTGTCGTGGTCGTTGGAGAGACAGGATCGGGAAAGACTACACAGTTGACACAGTTCCTCCACGAGGATGGATACTCAAAGAACGGCATGATTGGGTGTACACAGCCTCGCCGTGTGGCCGCGATGAGTGTCGCAAAGCGTGTCAGCGAGGAAATGGAAGTCGATCTTGGTTCCACTGTTGGATATGCGATCCGTTTTGAGGATTGCACCAGTGATCAGACAGTTATTAAATGTGAGTTCGTTTCTATTCATGATGCACGAACGATTGCTAATTAGTATCTAGACATGACGGACGGTGTTTTGTTGCGAGAGTCTCTAACACAGACAGATCTCGACAAATACTCCTGTATCATCATGGACGAGGCGCACGAAAGAGCTCTGAACACAGACGTCTTGATGGGTCTTCTTAAGAAAGTTCTGGCTCGGCGCAGGGACTTGAAATTGATCGTGACATCCGCAACTATGAACTCGGAACGTTTCTCGCGCTTTTACGGTGGTGCACCAGAATTCATCATTCCTGGCAGAACGTTCCCGGTCGATCTTCACTTCTCTCGCACACCCTGCGAGGATTACGTTGACAGTGCGGTCAAGCAGATCTTGGCTATTCACGTATCCCAAGGTCCGGGAGATATTCTTGTCTTCATGACTGGACAAGAGGACATTGAAGCAACCTGCGAGCTAACTGATGAGCGGTTGAAACTACTGAATGACCCTCCAAAGCTCAGCATTTTACCCATTTACAGTCAAATGCCAGCCGAGCAACAGGCCAGGATCTTCGAGAAGGCTGCCCCAGGCGTACGCAAAGTAATTGTTGCTACCAACATTGCCGAGACCAGTTTGACTGTCGATGGTATTATGTACGTCGTTGATGCTGGTTACTCCAAGTTGAAAGTATACAACCCGCGCATGGGTATGGACACTCTTCAGATCACACCGATTTCCCAGGCCAATGCAAACCAACGATCTGGACGTGCTGGCCGAACAGGACCAGGAAAGGCCTATCGTCTCTACACTGAGACGGCTTACAAGAACGAATTGTACATCCAAACGATTCCCGAGATTCAACGTACCAGTCTCGCAAATACCGTGCTCCTGCTCAAGTCTCTTGGCGTGAAGGATTTGATGGACTTTGACTTCATGGATCCTCCTCCACAGGAGACAATTTCCACATCTTTGTTCGAGCTTTGGTCTCTCGGCGCTTTAGACAATTTGGGTGAACTTACATCTTTGGGACGCCGCATGACACCTTTCCCTATGGATCCCCCCCTTGCCAAGCTTGTCATCATGGCATCGGAAGAATACGGCTGCAGCGAGGAGATGTTGACCATTGTCGCAATGCTCTCAGTTCCGAACGTCTTCTACCGCCCCAAAGAACGAATCGAAGAATCAGACTCTGCCCGCGAGAAATTCTTCGTCCCAGAATCCGACCACCTAACCCTCCTCCATGTCTACACCCAATGGAAAACCAACGGATGGTCCGACTCATGGTGCGTCAAGCACTTCCTCCACGCCAAAACCCTTCGCCGCGCCAAGGAAGTCCGCGATCAACTCCACGACATCATGACCGTCCAGAAAATGCCACTGATCAGCTGCGGCACAGACTGGGACATGATCCGCAAATGTATCTGCTCAGGCTACTACCACCAAGCCGCACGCGTCAAGGGTATTGGCGAATTCATCAACCTCCGCACCAGCGTGACCATGGCTCTCCACCCCACAAGTGCACTCTACGGTCTTGGATACGTACCCGAGTACGTAGTCTACCACGAGTTGATCCTGACAGCCAAGGAGTACATGTCCACAGTGACAGCAGTCGACCCTCACGTAAGTTGCTCACCCTCTCCATTCTATTCCATGTCATATCATCCAATTGAGAAGATAAAACTAACATATCAATAGTGGCTCGCCGAACTAGGAGGCGTCTTCTACTCCGTCAAAGAAAAAGGTTACTCGCAGCGCGATCGCCGCGTAACAGAACTAGAATTCAACAAACGCATGGAAATTGAATCGCAAATGGCAATTGACCGTGAACGCGCCGCAGCCGATAAACAGCGCGAAGAAGAACGGAACGATCCTACACGCCGCAAGCGAGAAGTTGAGGCTGGTGCCGGATCTGCTGTGCGCCGTCCTGTTATCAAGCCAGGTCGGGGTCGCAAGATTGGTGGTCTTACGGCTTCGTCTTCTACTTCGTCGCGCCCAAATGCCAGTGGCAATCCTGGTGGTAGTGGGGGAGCCGGAAGAGGCGGTGGTTCCGGGGGAAGTGTTGTGAAGAGACCTACTGTTCCCCGGAGGCCTGGACGGGCATTCTGACTATAGTATATACTGGCCGTCAGCCCTGTTGGGCTTTTGAGTTGTTGTTTTAAATCCATCTAGATGGATCGAGTTGAATAGATACCCGCCATTGCATTTTAAACTAACCCGTTACTGAGTTGTACGACCTCACACTTCCTTGAGTACTATAATCACCATTGCCTGGGTTTGTGCTCTTTCCCTTTATACTGACACTTATGGCACCCCCAAATATAGATAATGGTTGAAATAGTCATGCTTAACATGGTATAAGTGACTAAGCCTAGGATATGAACAATGATTCCCATCCTAATCAGACAAACCAGCAAAAAGGGAACAGGCTAAAAAAGAAAACGTCCCCAATGCCAATACAATATCTAAAAAAGACAGTATTCCCAATCCGTTCAATGACCAGCTAATCCAATCAACCCCAAAGAAAAGAGTAGACCAGACTAGTATGGTATGGATAGAAGGAGAAAAGCACCAACAGAGCACAGCTCAGTTAATAAAGTTGATGCAGAAGAAGTGTAGAATCAAGCTTCCGAAGATGTAATCGGCAAAGGCCCTGTTAGAACAGGATATTAGCAGATGTTCCAACCTCGGTTATCAGATGAAGAAGAACTGACCTTTCATGCGAGTAACCCGTCCCCTGCTCCTCACCCTGCTCATCCGCAAACCGCGCATTCTTCCCCTTGGAGCTTGGCTTTGATGTAGCACCGGAATCACTAGTTTGCATGCGAAGACTTGCGGTCAGGACGAATTGACCGACGGCGGCACTAAAGCCACTCAGGAACGCGTTGAAGGGCTGTTATTAATTGAAAATATTAGCTCAGTTCGTGGTGATATCGTGTATAGCGCCGGGTATAGATTGCCATGTTATGTGGCCCATCTGTTTAGATGTACGTTCCCATCCATTGAACCATAAAACACGGCCAACTATCCCAACGCAGAATGCATGATGATTATAACTCACGTAATTTCCAGCCAAGACACAGTACAAGAACTGCAAACCACCAACAAGAACGAGGAATGCCATAAAGGCATCTAGAAGGAGTGTACGTTGCGGCGTCGTGGTGGCATATTGCTGCCAGACATGCTGGGCAATTTCTGCGGCTGAGGCGTTTGTCTTCAGGGTTGCTGGACCTGAGGAGAGGGGCTTTGGTGTTGGGGTTGTGGGCGTGGAGGGTGTTGCGGAGGTAGTTGAGGCCGCGTGGCGCTTGGGAGGCATAATTTCGGGATCCGGGGGTATTGGGTATTCTTAAGTGGTGGGGGGATTGGAGTATCAGGAATTGGAGGTCGGTCGCACTTTTTGATCCCCGGTTTCTTTGGGTGTGGTCGGTGGGTGGAAGGGTAATGGCGGAGTGGAGGAGATCATTGATGCCAGCTTGGAGCTTCTCCGTTATCGCGTGGTCACGTGGTTCAAGGCTGGAAGTATACAACGATGTTGATTTCTTTGTTTGATTTTTGGTTATCAATATGCTAAGGGGTTGCTCTAATTTGATTTAAAATAGACAAGTTATTGCTCAAGATGCACATTGTGCTTGTATAGATCATGCTGTGCCGCGACTACCGTCGCCAGCATAACATGTTTCACAGAGAGAGGAGAGATAAAGTAACAATGAGGGGAGGGATATCATCCAAAATCAACGCCAGAAGTCATAAAATCATGGATATAGTTACAAGACTAAAGTCAAGGGAGGAAACCCCACATGCAAATATACAATGGCCAGACGTCAACAGACAAAACATATCAAGACCCGTCCGATGCGAATCACACAAACCATTCAGTAACATTAGTCCCCTTGGTCGGTTGAGAATTATCATTCTCCACATCCATCTGAAAATCACGCATAACCTGATCCCATTCGTCCCAGCTGAGCGGAGGGGCCTCTGGGAGTGGATCCGGATTCAAGAGAGGATTGTTCATGGCGGCATTGTAGGGCAAAGCTGTTGATAAGCCCGATGATGGGATTGGATTTGTTGCTGAGACATTACTACTTTGGGTAGACGGGGTATCGTAGATGTTATGGGAAGCGAAAATGTTTGTGTCGGGGAAAATATTTTGTAGAGCTCCGAGCGGACCTCCGCTGAGGTCGATATTCAGATCGACATCAGATGTAATCTGTGGAGAAACATCTGATTCATTATGTTGGAAAGGGCTTGCCTGTCCTAGCGGCATATGGATCTGGGGAAGAGGGTGGTTGGGCACGGAAGTGATTTCAGCACCGACCGGCTCTAATGGGTTGGGAGCTGGGCCAAATTTGACTACTAATTCCTGGCGTTGTTTAACCCGGGTGGCTTGGGCTCGTTTCATAAGGGCGGCGAGGGGCCGCCATAGCATACCCTTTTTATGTGTGGCCTGCAATGCCCACTCTGAATAGAGCGAGCTAACCGCACTCCAGGCTCGATCGGTGACGGGACAGATAGGGCGAACGCATATTTCAGACAAGACAAATGCAACGCCATGCCATTGCATATTGGTCCGGAATAGCCAGCCCCATTTGGCAGTCTTTGGATCGGCTTCGAGCAATCGCCCAAACTCCAGTACCTCAATTGCTGTCAGGAATAGGCTTTCGCGGGTTGCTTGTGAGATGTTCGTCTGGCGATCTTTCCGGGTCATTGGGTGATGGACAATCAGCCACAACTTGGCAAGGATAAGACGTCCCACTGTGGCAGCACACCATTGAATAGGAATGTTCATGTCACAGTGTCTGATATACCGTTGTTCACAGCGATCACTGATAATTTGAATCATCCGCTCACAGCGATTAATTGGTGGCATATTGTCAGGCGGACGAAATTGGGCGCCGGGGCACACGTAATTAGCTCGCCGCAAAGCACTCGTAATCTCGCAGCGAATAAGACAGAATGTACTATCGGTACAGCCCTCTCGTTCTTCCGGCGTTTCCGTCATCTCAGGATACAGGTCGTCATCGTTGACATTCAATGGTAACCGAGTGTCGTACATGCTCTCATGGATAATAGGATCCGTCCCATGATCTTCCGACGAGCGAACATCCAGTAACGAGATATGCCACCATAGTCGACGGCGCATTTCTGTCTCAAAGGGCTTGAGTGCAAAATTGGTTCCGTCACGATGTATGCCAAGTCCTTGGGCAAGACGCAAGACGACAGAGGTCATGGACCAAACAAATTTGCTGTCATCTTCTCGTCGCACACAAACCAAGAACAAGACAGCAGCTTGGAGAAGAACCAAACTTTGTGTGTTCAAGAATCCAGCTTTGGCTAGAGCTTGCTCCGTAGCAAAGCGGTACCGTTTGACAGCAGTTGCGCGGTCTTCGCCAAGACGGAATGTGCATTCTTCAGGCCTCATACTGACAATACTGCAGAGATACATGGCAAAGACCAGAGCCTCTGAGTTCTTATCAAGCGTCTCCGGGTGCTGTGCTGCCTCGACAAAAAGTTTTCTGGCAGTCGGTCGATGCACGATAGTGATCAAAGGAGCCACATTTTCCTCATATGCTTCCCAAAGTATCGATACTTTGTCAATAGAAGGATGAAACTCTCGAAGCGAATGAGACAGCGAGTAGTATCCAAAAATGTGTCCATCGTGGGAACTTGAATTTGGGGAGTCTGGAGAGGGAGTATCATCTTCCTCGGTGTCAGAATGATCAAGAATATCTTGTAACTCTTCAATCTATAGTAATTTAGCAAATTGCACGACCTCACATAGAATATCGAGATATCATACCTCATCTCCAAGACTTGCCCAGAGCCGATTGCTCACGTATCGACTCCGACCTTCATCGATGACCAAGCGCCCGAACTCATTTTCAAGTCTGTTTGGGGCAGGTTTCTTAGGATCAGTGTCCGCGAATGGACATTCAGAACTCTGGCCCTGAGACCCAGTAGATCCAGGGGGTGGTGCAGGAGCAGCAGTGGGCGCAGGCGCAGGCGCAGGCGTATCACTGACAGCAGTAGAAGATGTCGTTAAGGATGGTGCTTGAGAGGAAGCTCCCTCTGCACCTGAGCCATTACCACTCCTCAAATGATCAATTACACCTTCCAAACGGCGTAAGCGCGAAAGCAGCTCCGCATCAGGCGGGCGCTTCGATTTGCGCGGGGCACGACCAGGCGGAGGAAAGATACACTCAATGCCGGCCTTTGTACAATTCGAACATGGAGTCCGCTTGTTACATCGGACTTTTCTGCGGCGACATGTTACACAGCTGCGGGAGCTCGAGATGTCGTGGCGGGGAGCGGTGGCGGCCACGTTAGGCGAAGTCGGGGAATTATCGCTGACGATCAGCTCTGGGGAAGCTGAATGGAACGACATGACGGATATAGGGTTCAGTTCTCTCCTCCCACATTCTTAAACAAACCCTTTCTTTGTGGCTTTAAGCTTGAAAAGATCACTCGAGCCTCACATGTTATCATGCGGGGCATGTGACCGGTGACTCAGCGTCTAGGCGTTTTCCTCTTTGGGAAAAGACCGTTATCTCCGTGGTATTGGATATAGTATGGAATTCATTTAAACGCCTGGTATGTGCAGAGGCACGCTAAATAACATACATAAAACTACCAAAAGCAGATATCAGTAGCTCATTACTCTATAATAGTATTGAGATCAGAGGTCCGGACTGGCGGGTCGTCGCCTCGCCAGCCTCGTCGAAGGAAGCGTTTAAGCTTTCGTCTAAAAGGAGATAAGTCGAATGTTCAAAGATCCGGTGTACCCCAAGATGGTACACCAAAGTAAGCAGTTAGGAGGAACTCACTTCGCCGACTCCCAAATCTTGGTCTCGTCATTGAAAGTATGACTAAATAGCCGATCAGCCCGTGGATCTATAAAAAAGAAGATAAGGTGTACTAACCCAGAAAAGGTCGTTCGAGTCAGAGCCTTAGGTCCATACTCCTCCTCAAGAAGCCAAGTATAAGCATAAGGAATCTTAACCGGGATTCCCTCAAACGTGCTATCACGCAGTGGGAAAATGTCACTCTCCTGAAAACACCATTAGCACCACAGATCAACATCAAGAGCATAAGAGAAGTACAAACCTCGTAGTGATGCTTATCCTTACAACTCAACGCCTCGGGATGTCCATTCAGCCTTTTACTCTCATCCTTGCGCACAGCAGTAATATCAATGAAAAGACCCGACGACATATCAATCCAGCGTGCATCGATCTTGTTCATCGTGTCCTGCTCAGACTTGACGACGTAGTTTGGATTGATTTCGAGCATGTAGGCACGACCGCCATCGACGTTTGGGAGATCGAAGTGGTGTTCTGTCATGTTGTAGTAATCTGCTAGGAAGTGGATTGTTGGTTCTGAGATTTGGACGTCTAGGTCGTTGTCCCATGGGAAAATCTAGATTGTGGTTTCGTCAGTGATTGTCGGTGAAGATGAATTAAAAGAACAAGCTAGAGCTTACCTTCTGATTCCACCACCAGGCTAAGAGTGTGCCGTGCATGATCCATGTCTCTGCGCCAATGGCGTTCATTGTTGAGAAGTATGTTTGGACTAGGGCTGAGAGATGAGGAATAACTTCTGATTCTGGCAGAGTTTCATTGGCAAAGCTGAGACTTGTAAGTGAATGACCAGGACAGATAAAGAGCGAGAGAACGTACCGGCCGTCATAATGATAATGGAACCTGGGCAGCAGGTTAGCTCTAAGTCGACATAGACATGTTAATATGGTGGTTCGACATACGATGATTCATCTAAGACATTCGAGCAAGTCAGTTAAAGTTAAACGGAGCCACACGGCTGATCGACAAGGCTGTAAAATGGCACGAGGTCGGATTGTACGCACGGAAGTATTTCTCTGTTGGTATTTCCTTTTTGCTCTTATACTCTCCTGTTACATTCTGTCGTACACTCATGAAATTCGGTTGTGTGTCGTTATTCCCGCACACCCCGGAGACAAGTGCTGCTAGGAGTACTCCATAGAGCCAGCAAGCGGTAGCTAGGGATCGCATTCTCTGTACTGGAAGATCACAGACTCTATGTCCTCATGCGTCGATTGTCGGTATATACAACGTTCGTGATATATGGCAGGTTGCGCTCGATTCGTGTGCTGCAAGATGCGCCGAAATGGAATATATGAGGTCACGCGACGCCAGCCAAAAGATATAATAGAAAAATCGACGAATGGAAAACAAGGGTATCATGCAAAGAAACAAAGACAAGCACACGATCAAAAATGAAAGATAATGATCAGCGCAGGAACAGGCTAAGTGGCTGAAGAATAAATCGAGTAGATGGCACTTATCTCCTGCAAATTTCAGAGAACAGAAACACAATTGACCATAAATGATCCATGATTGGAACCGGAGTTACGCTGTGACGACGAAGCCGGCTTTCCGAAGCCCACCACGCAGCCAAAGAGGCTTGGTATTGAGCGGGAGCTGACGACTCCCATCGTACTCGTTTCGGAAAACGATCCTTTTAACGAGGCCGGTATATCCGTGGATCGAATCAGCAAAGTCTGCGCGTTCCGCCACAAGGACCCACATGGCAATGAGCTTGTCTTGTGTCGCGTGTTCAAGTGCCGGGGGATATTTAATTAAGCACAAGTTTCACTTTAGACGTTAATTATATTGTATTTTGAGAGAACTATGCATGCCCCTGTGTTGTTGGTGCTTTCGAGAGTTAAATTGGCGTTCCTATGTATATCAAGGCGCAGCGGGAGGTCGAGGTATACGCGTCCTCCGATAGCATCATTTTAGTCTGCTTGACCGCTGCGCTAGCACCCCGCACAGGCTCAAATGAATTTGATTCTGACAAAAGGGGAAATGCATCACACAAGAAATCCCATGGCGCGGTTTTTCGACCTTTACTGATTGAAATACGATACGGTAGTGGCTGGCTATCAATACTTATGTCGAGTTTCTTTTCAGGCCTATGACTCCACACTACTAGCACTCCTGAGATAGGAAGCGAAGCTCACATTTAGCTTGTAATCATCAGTTTTAGGAATGACAGTGGGGATCAGAGTCTAATTGCTATAAAAAATACTCGATGGCCAAAGAGCCAAGAATTGGCGTAAAGTTGGGTCAAATTTCGGCCGAAGAAGATTCCGAGGGAATTTTCCATGAACGACTTCAAGGCCAATTTCCTTGGAAAGTCATCCCTCTCACTATTCAAGCCTCGCCTCGAATAGAGCCGGCTGATCCGCCAGATCCCTCGGGCTCTCACAACCATTCGGCAACCAAACGTTTACCAACGCAAAACCAGCCATCTCCAGTAAAGACCTCCACTGTCTCTCGGTCCGTTCCAGCGACGCATAGGAAGCCATCATATGCAAATCCGACAAAACAGCAGACAGCCCAACCCCAGATTCAGGCAAGACACTCTCACTAATCAATAGCAGCGAATCAGCACCCATAGCGGGACGCAGCCGCCGCAGGATCTGCACGGCCTGCATGTCAGGCCAATCATGCAAAACAGTGCGCAAGAAATAAGCCTTTGCATTACGGACGGGCTGTTCCTTGAAGAAATCGTGAGCCATGACTTCGATCCCCGGGAGATCAACGCCAGCGATCACACCGGGTTGATCCTGCAAAATCAGCTGGCCTGGTAAATCTGGGAAATGAAATTGAAGTTTCCTTAGGTCTTCCCCTTGGCCTCCGCCCATGTCAACTATGAGTGGGTCGGACAACGTTTTCACGCGCAGACTTGCGACCGGGAAGAATTCGAACCAGTCCTTGCCTGTTCGTCGGAAGGGCATGCTCATTACTGTGTTGAAGGCTTGGCCGTAGTATGGGTTGGAGTTGAGGAACTCGAAGTAGTGGGCCGGTGTGCTGTGTGCAAACTGGAATGGCCCCTCTAGGCCATTTTGGGGGCTCTGCCAGCCGTTTGAGTGGAAGTATTCTGGGAGTTTGGAGAGGACTGTCCAGAAGTGAGTTCTGTTTGATGTTAGGGGTTGAATATGCTGCATTCCTGTCTTCGCGAACTATCATACCCGTGGATCATCGCAGCAGAAAGGGGCGAGCTTGTTACCAGAGCAGCTGCCATCGGCGTCGTGGTATACTTGTCTACATCTACCTCATGGATCACGGACATGGCAGCCAGGAATCGCAAAATCCGTTCTACAACTATCAGAACTAACATAGGTATGAGAAAGCAGGACGATAACTTACTGACAAGCAGGGGTTCTGCCTCAATCTGCAACTGTTCAACGTTGAACACACCATCCTGCTCGGATATAACATCAAACAGCCTCAAATCGACAGCTAATCGAATGGCCATCCCTTGGTGAGCCTAGCACATGTCAATTGCCTGTCTGTTGCCTGTCAATTGCCTCCACATGGGTCCACACGGCATACCGAAAATACGAGACGTGAGGCAGTTGCCAAAGGACTCTCCAGCCGAGTCCGTAGCTTGTCACATGCTTGTAGCCACTGGGTCTTTTGTTGCTGATCCAATCTATCTGGATCGACGGCGTCGAGTTTATGTTGCAGATCGCTCATGATAGAGTAAAAAAAGGTTCCATTGTGTAGAGATCTATCATGCTTGACACGTTTTTATGCCATCTTTGAAGCCGAAATCAACGAATTCTCCGGCCATTCTCTAATTGACTTGTCTGTAATAAACCGAAAAATCAGACTCGGAGTATCCGGGAAATTCAAGTCGAATAATCCATGTCACATAGTCACGTTGTAGAGTGTAACCCTAGAACATTGGCATTACAGCATCAACGGTCCGGTGTCCTAACCAAAGTTACCCGGATCCATCAGGCAGTCTACAGCGAAGTCAATTCGCAAACTGCACCAATTCGAGCAAATCGGGAATAGCCGTCGGGCGTTGATGGGCCAATAACGACTTCTAGTGGAGTTGTTTAGAAAGGCTGATTGGTCAGGTTTTAACTCTATAACTTCACTGCCTGTTCCTCCCATTTCCAGCCACCGAGGTTGGCATCATGGACCCTGACTCCTCCGTCTAAGCACAATTGGCTCATTGCTTACCCCAGGAGATCTCGACCTGTTCATTCTTACCTAATTTCTGCCTCACCTTTCGATTCTCACATGTTCAGATGCCACCCCGACTAGTTTTCGTTTTCAATTCCATGTCCATGTTCCATTTTGACTCCCATTCGATACGATGAGTCGAAATACACACTAACTCCTGGCCCGGACTTACCTTTGAGGCCGTTCCCGATTCTCTTTTCGAAGAGAAACTGCGACAATTTGTGTGTCCACAAGACATAATTTTATGCCTATAGCGCGTGCCCAACTGAACTCTCGCCCCTCCATTCTCACAGGATAGTGCATAGTGCTAGCATAGCCCACTATCCCGGGCCTCCCCCAAAGTCCGAATCCAGGATCCAGAAGTGAACATGTCAGAGACCTCCACACCTCAGGGAGAATCAAGCACACTGCAACCAGCCTCGGTCCAACAGCTGAACCGCTCGTGTGAGTCATGTCGCAGTCTCAAGGTACGCTGTTTGCCGAGTCTGTCCACGCCTAATCAGTGCCAGCGATGTGCGAAGGGGAAGAGGACTTGCGTCTTTGTTCCCCCGCAGAGACGCCGGCCTCGTAAGCGGACGGACTCGCGTGTGGCACAGCTGGAGAAGGAGATGCGGGTCATGCGTTCGCTTTTGAAGGGTCGGATTCGGGAGGAAAGTGAGCCCGAGTCCGAGGGGAGTGAGGTTGATGAGCGGGATTTGGAGGATGGCGAGATGAAGATGCGGGATCATTCTGCGCATTCTTCGGATCGGTTCATGGAATATTCGCCTGAGTTGATGAATTCTCATCCCGGTGGGCAGGATCGTGTGCTTTTTTCCGGTCCGCCGTCTTTTGCTGGGTTGCCACCTGGTTTTGAGTTGGAGGAGTCGGAGCCTGTGGAGGATGTGATCGATCGGGGTATTCTCTCGCTGGAGGATGCGGAGCAGCTGGTTGCGTATTTCATCCATGAGCTTGCTTATTTCTTTCCGTTGGTCGTTTTGCCCCTGAATACGACGGCTGCGCAACTGCGACAGACGAGGCCGGTTCTCTTTCTCTCTGTCATCGCGGCGACGTCAATATCCGTTGACGCAGGGCTAGCAGCGGTGTTAAATCGTGAGATGGTCCGGCTCTATTCCGAGAGGTTCTTCATTGAAGGCGAGAAATCATTGGAATTAGTGCAGGCCCTGCTCCTCATGATCATTTTTTACTTCCCACCAGCGTCGCCCCTGAAACTGCAATTCTATCAGTACACGCACATCGCCTCGACGATGGCGCTTGAAATTGGGCTTGCCAACAAGCGCCGAGTCTCAAAAAGGTCCGACCGGAAGAGCAGACACGAGCCACACGATGAGTTGCTGGCCGAGCAAGCCAGAGCTGTTCTGGGCTGCTACCACCTTGGTTCAACAGTAGCGATGAAAACCCGTCGACAGAACCTTCTCCAATTTAACGACTGGATGACCGAATGTGTCAAACATCTCGAACACTCCCCCTCCGAACAGACCAGCATTTGGCTGCGTGGTTCGAGCTTCAGCGTATAACAGACGAGGCGACGTCTTCGTTCGGTCTGGATGATACCAGTGCCACCTCGCCCTTAACAGAGTCAAGAGTACAGGCAGTGCTGCGATGGTTCGACAAGCGAATGGACATATGGAAGAAGAATACCCCTTCAGACCTGCTGACAGGTAAGTCCATCCCCAAGCATCCCGTTCCACTCCGATTTCCAGTCATGACGACTAACACCACCGAACTTCAGTCCCAATGATCCTTGAATACCGCTCCACAGCCCTGGCAATGTACGAACTAGGCGTAGGTGAAGGTTATCGCGACCCAGACGCCATAAAAAGTCGCTACTTCACACTCCCACCCCTCGACGACGAACACGAACACGACCCCGAATCCTCAGACCCAGACCCAACCACTGCCCCAATCGAACCAAACGTCAACCAACCAACCAGCAAAACAAATACCCTCAGCGCAATCCGCATCGATATAAACATGAAATGGATGAACGCCGCACAAGAAATGCTAGACGCAGTCCTAGCATGCAGCATAGACACGATGCGGAAATTGCCGAACTTGATGTATACACGGCTAGCAACGGCCGTGACGGCTCTGTTGAAGATTCATTTCTCCGTGCGGACGGGGGCCCTAGGAGAAGTCGTTACACCGGAGACGGTGAATGTGGCATATTATCTGGATGCCGTCGGAGCAAAACTCGGCGAAGCGGGCGGTGGAGGAAAATTCAAGATCCCTAGTCGGTGGTACCAAGTCGTCGGTGCCAGGGGGCGGGACTGGTATGACCGATTGGAAAGACGATATAGCGGGAATCCATCCGGAGTGGGAATCGGAGGAATGGGGGTTAGCCCATCGACGGGAACAGGAATAGGGACAGGGACAGGGACAGCAGAGCAGATGGGCATGTCTGCTCAAACGCCCGGTCTTGGACCCGCGTCACACCACCGTGCAGCGACGCCATCTTCACATCACTCTCACGCCCATCTGACTGTGAATCCGAATCCCAACACCCAACCAGGAATGGAGCCCTATCCCATCTCAGCAGCCGTCAGTCCAATTCCACCCCATGCGGGAATAGAAAGTGGATATGTAGCAATGAGTGGACCGCCGATGTGGCCTGGGCCAAGTCCAAGCCCGATGGATGCGCAGAATCCGAATCCGCACTTCTTTCATTCTCTCCCGCCGGGGTATCAGCCTTCACCTGCGAATTCGCATCCAGCTATGCAGCCGCAGTTTGCGTATGAGGCCCAGCCGCGTATGCAGCCTCCGGGACATATTCAAGTTCATGGACATGCCCGCGGCCCAGGTCCAGGACAGGGTGGGCCACAGGCCCCGGGCATGTACGGAACTGGCATGGAGATTGATGGATGGTTGCCTGATGGTAGTATCTTTGGCATGCCGCCTTTGCCTGAGTTTTGATTGTTGAGGTGTGGTTGATATGGCGGGCTGTATGAGATCCGTCAGGTCAGTTTGAACCAAGCCGAGATTCGGAGTTCGGCGTGTGCATTCTCGTTGGGGTGTTTCCATAGACCACTGTGATGTATAGATGGTTGACTGGGTTGCATATGCATGTATAAGTTATACGACCGTCGAGTTGAGGTCAATGAGCCCAACAAAAAACACAAACAAACAGGAATAGGAAGGAAATAATAAGCAAATACGTACCACACTCACCAATACAAACCAGATCTTCCTTTTCTCAACGAATGAAGAAAGAGAAAGTAAAGTCGAGGTCTTCGAAATCGAAGTATACAAACCCCCAACAAAAACCCCCAACAAGTCCCATATCTCTAGCCACGCGAGCAAAAGAAAGAAAGAAAAAAAAAACCAAGCCAAAGCCAGAAACTGGGCCAATGCGAATATTAAGACCAGATCCCAATTTCCCAGAAACCAAGAACCCAAAAAAGAAAAAGTCCCGGCTGTTCAACACGCATTTTACCCGAATTTAGCCAGACGCAAAGAAAATGACATGGTGACATATCACGGAGGGTCGGGATGATCGGAAGTTCCGCGCTTGTGTACAGTCCGAATGCTGCGAATGGGTGGGGATCCTTGGCGGGATATCTTATACATGGCTGGATATCCGTATCCGTATTCATAGATATGGATATGAATTTGTGTATGTGGCAGGCTGCATTGTTAGAATTTGCTTCCTTATTTGAAGCCGGATCCGAATCCAATTCCGGATACCCGTCCGACAGTGTTGCCTACGGAGTGGTTGAGAGGTGGGAAGCGGGAGGTAGAAGTATAGTTTGGATAGTAGATGATCCTTCAGGTTGTCGGCAGTTGTGAACTACCTCTTCCGAGAATCACGTCTAGTAAAGGTAGCTGTGGATATTCGGTGGGCTTATAATGGTGTCCTTACGGGAAAATCGCCAAATAGAGTCTATATCCGAAAACTAGGGACAGGGTCCTCGGGAAATCTCCGCGATGGAATCTTAGGGCAACTTTCTTATTTGTGGAGATCCTACAAGTTCTGCTCTAGAACTGAAACTGAAACAAATGCGGTGCATATAGGGTTTATGAACTGATTAACGTTATGAACATAGTGGTAGATAGACATGGGTATCAAAACGGGCCACCAAACCGAACGGGGTTCACGCAACGCCGAGACCATAGAATAAAATGTAGATAAGGAAAATTAACAAGCAAAATAATAATATGTTGCACAAAGGAGTTCAGCTTAGGCTGAATGCCTCCAACGCATCTAAGAATCCAGCGATAGCACCAATACCGGCTAAACCCCTGGTAGCTTTCTTTGTCAAGTCTTTCCGGCGCTCCTTGGCCTCCTCCCGTGGCTCTCTGGAGTCGTGGGAATCATGGGAATCACGGGAGCTACGCGAAGAGTAGTGGCGCGAGCGGGTTGGAGATCGGTGTCGGGAGTGAGGTGATGGGGGTTGGAACCCCATTTCGGGCGTCGATGTTGAGAGTGTGTAGAGTGATGGATGGGGCCGACGTAGTTGGTATGGGGCGTGGGGCTGGCCCCACGTGGGTCCGAAATAGACTTGATTTGGAGAGTGGCCTCGAGAGGATGGGTAGGGTGAGGGACCGGCCTGTTTGTTTACTGGGATTGATCGAGGGGTTGAGGCGTAGGGTTGGGTATTGTAAGGATTATAAGGTTGCTGTGGTGCGCCCTGGGAATATGCTTGAGCTGATTTTGTCTGTGCGTGAGATGACGGTGGTCCTGAGAAATGCGGTGGTGCACGGGGAAGGGGATGAGCAGGAGGTGGGTAGCTGCCGGTTGGGTATGGTCGGCTCTCATGATTAGTCAAATTAGGGGGATATTGAGAGGAGAGGCTGCTGGTGTGGATACGGCTGGGAATCTGTTTGCTGTGAGAGGGACGGAGAGTTGATCTTTGCTCGCCCTCATCGCTCGAGTCAATACGGATCCTCGAATCATTTGGACTTTCTCCTCGCTTGATGACGTCTTCCGGCTCAGGCTCGGTTTCTACCCGAGCCTGGAAGTTTGAGTACTTTCGGCGACGTTCAGCGGCTTGCTGTCGTGCCTCTTGGGAATGAGGAACCCTCCAGTCAGGTGTGGATCCCTCGATGTAGTAGCCTCGTACATCGAGGCCCTCAAAGTCTGATCCAGTGTCATCATCGTCAGTGTCTGAGGACACATAGACACGAGGTTGGGTTGGCTTTTCAGGTGCATCAATCAACTTTCCAGCTTCTTGTAGCTTCGATAGGTCGACCAGAGGCACCCAGATTGATAGTAGACGGTTCATGGCACT
Organism: Penicillium antarcticum; assembly: GCF_028974205.1. Lineage (NCBI taxonomy): Eukaryota > Fungi > Ascomycota > Eurotiomycetes > Eurotiales > Aspergillaceae > Penicillium > Penicillium antarcticum. Next base: position 790,956 of record NW_026695302.1, read on the forward strand.
CTCAGACAGTTGCACCATATCCTTTGGCGATCTTTCCATGTCGCTCAAACCGACTTCACTCTCCCCAAAAGTCACAATAGGCAGTCGGATGGGATCAGCGGCACGAGTAGCAGTAACCAGTGGCTTCAACGCGGAAGCCGAGCTCGACAAATAATTAGACCGGATCCTTTGGTTTGTCTGGCTGTTTGCTGCATCCCTCGCCTCCTGTTCCACGAGATCCCACAGGCGATCAAGACGTTTCAGTGACCAGTAACGTACGATGATCATGTTCTGCGAGTCTGCTTTCTCTTGGGCAATGGTGTCATCAGCAACCGATGCCAACGACTCGGTATCGATTCCATCATCAACGTTGGATTTGATGATATTCCCAAGTTGTAGAATCTGCAGCAAGACTATCAGGCTGAGCTTAAGAGAGTCGAGTTGTGCTAGCAAGTACGTGACATGCTGTTTCTGAAAGCACCACTTGAGTCTTTCTTGGAGAGGAATACTCCTCAGGTCATCATCTCTATCGGTAGACTTCAGCATGTCTAGCATGTGTTCAATCTCGATGAAAATCATCTGGCCTTGGCCAGCGATCTCCCATGCCTTTTCTGTTGCCTCTGGTGTCCGATGGAACCCCGTCACTTCCAACGTCTTGCCGGCATCTTTGAGACTTAGAGCGAATAGTGAGATACCCTTGGCGATGCTGTGTATCTCCAGCTTAGACTGTGCAAGTTGACAGGCTGCGGCATTCAGAAGGAGTGAGAGCCGCAGCCCCGCACCGGCGATCTTAACAATGGAAGTATGGGAACCTTGAAAGAGAGGGCTTGTCAGCGAGGTCATCTTCTTGTCTGATAGATATCCTACTTTGTGTCATGATCAGGATGCGTTGAAAGCTGCGCAGGGTGTTAGCTAAGACGAAGCATGCGGAGAAAAAGAAGAAAGTAAGTTGCCTAAGTATCCAAGCCGATATGTATGGGGTAGAAATGCCAAGAAGCTCGGGGAGCCTCAAACTGTACAAGTGACTCAACGCCCCGTCAAGTCTGCATTCTCCGTTCATGACGCCATGAGGACCATTCTCGCGCTTTGTTTGGCCGGGGAAGCAGACAGGCCGATCCTAGCTGCAAGTCATACATGTCTCCTTTGAAGAGCCGGGCAAAAGCACCCGCACTGCCTCAGTCGAACACGATCGACATGACGTCCCCCGTGCTCGGATCTTTTCTTTGTTTCGTCCAAGTACTTATCAGAGGCGCCTCTCCCGTACTCTGGTGTTTGCTATCGCGACTTGGGCTTGTGAGATTCTGCTGTTTACCCGGGTATGATTGATATCGCATTGGCAAGGCTGAGGCGTGACCCTCGTATTCGTCGGAGATTCTGCAGATAGGAAAGCTCCGAGGCGGACTCGGGGGGTATTCACATTCTATGGGCTCCGATATTTCCGATTAAAAGTCTTTGTTTTGTAACAAGATATGACATGACGAGATTGACGGTTACTGCGCGCGTACCGCGAATTTAGCCACGCCAACTCAGTAGACAGCACACATAGACAATTTCAAAGTTGCATATTTCAAATTAACTTATATGGAGGAGTGGCAAAGCAAAGTACACAAAGTGCAGTAGAGGCAAAGCTGTTTTCATGTTGTTGACAAAAACATTCTGGGGAAGCTGGAGAGATGTCCGCTTTCGGCGCGATGCAAACCAACGAAACTCATATGGAGTATCCAGGCATCCTCCAATACTCAAACAGTCAATGAAGATTCGATATCAAGCAATATCCAAGCGTTGAGAATAACACTGGGGTTAATTGATATCCCGCATTCTCCGCCCAGCACTCCTTTTCGCCGCGTGGCCACCGATCGTCACTTGCGGAGATCCCACTCCAATGACCATCAATTGGCCCCCCGGGCATGGTATATTGCACTGAGATTGACAGCTTGAACTACATCGAAATACGACTCCTTGCCACCCACCGGATGGGTGAACTTTTGAAGCTATCGCGAATGAACGTGCGAAGCAAGGTACCACTGGGATCCCACACACCACCCCTCTTGGAGACTCTGAGGGCCTCCTGTCCATGAAATCATGACCGCAGCCCCGGGTGTCACTGTTGACACCTCCAAAAAACCCACCTCCCCGTCGAACGCGACCGATTTGCCCCAGCTTCCTCAAGGCAGCTCCCCCACAAACCAGAATGGAGGAGACACAGAACGGGCCCCTCCACCAGTGACGGCCGAGTCGGCCACAACGACCACGAAGCATGAATCTACAGAAGCAGACGAGGTCGACGATTTTGGCCTTCCTATCCGCGCACGCCAGAAGCCCGATCCCCCCACCAGCGTAACCCCCGCGACCGAAAATGGCGACCACAAACCGGAGGTGGCAGCTGCAGGCTCGACAAGCTATAGTGACGCTTTGAAGAAGCCAGTGGAACCAGAGCCAAAGGACAAGCCAGAACCGGAGGCGGTCCCTGAGCTGGCCAACGGGAACAAGGCAGAACAACCGGACAAGGATCTGGAGGCACAAGACGGTGCTTCTGAAACTGCAGAGAAGTCACACCATGCAGACGCTCCTATTAGATGCCGCACGTCGACCTCAAAGCCTAAGCCTATCGAAATGTCGGAATGGTCCCACCAGCGACTAAACCAGCCACAACAATCACGTCACGAGAGCGACGATTCAGAGGAGGAACCCGATGAATGGCAATCGATGCCCGCGCTTGGAGAATTCGACTACTACGATGACTACGGGAGATTGGTCGCCAAAGGTGCCAAGGAAGAAGACGATGAGGCCGTATATCAAGGACTTGGAGGAGCTGGGAAAGGCTATACCCGGGTGCAGCTTGATGAAGATGCCCAGTCTGCCACAAGTCTAGATGAGGATACAAGCTATCTTTTCCGAGAGACAGGAGGAAACTCTGCTGGTCTGGTTGGCGAGGAGCTGCGAGACTCAATCAGCCAGCTCCAGGCTACGAAAGACCTGCTCAATGAGACTCAAAAAATCGCATATGTGGGAGTTGTCAGGTTATCCATTCATGCCATGAATCGTGACTTGTCCTCTATTTCGACGACGAAATCGACACGCAAAGTAATGCAGAAAGCCTCAGATGCCATGAGGAAATGGGGCCAGGCGATCATGGCTCGAGTTTATGCTCATATGGATATCAATTCAGCTGAGCAGATTATGATCGAGCAACTTGCGGAGCATGGCGTGCAACCAGAGGACCTGGTACCACCACTCATGCAGAATGCGCGAGTCAAAAACCCCATGGCCGAGAGTGGTCCAAAAACTTCTATGTCTACGGCGGAGTCTTCCGGTCTAAAACGAGACCGTCAGTCAAGGCTATCTGCAGAGTCAGACCACTCTTCCGAATCGGATCCTCCGCCGCCTTATGAAGCCGAGGCGACAGAGGAACCCCCAGAGGTCACGACTCCTTCTCAGATGCCTACTACTGATCGAATCGATATTGACCTCCGATGGACCGTGCTATGTGACCTGTTCCTCGTACTTATCGCAGATTCGGCATATGATGCTCGGTCACGGACGCTTTTGGAAAGAGTCGGTACAGCTTTGGATGTAACATGGCTGCAAATTTCGCGGTTCGAGAAGCGTGTGACGGATTCACTCGAGATGCAAGAGCAAGCAGACAAAGAGAACTGGGACGAGTCAGACCATATGGAAAAGCGCCGCAAGATGGCCTTGAAACAGAAGTATATGATTATGGGCCTGGCGACAGTGGGTGGCGGTCTGGTCATTGGTCTTTCCGCCGGACTTTTAGCTCCTGTCATTGGAGCTGGTCTTGCAGCTGGTCTTACGACTGTGGGTATCTCTGGAACAAGCGCGTTCCTGGGAGGAGCTGGCGGTACCGCCCTGATCGCCTCCAGTGCTACACTAGGCGGAAGTACTATTGGTATGAGGGCTTCCCATCGCCGGACTGGTGCTGTTCAAACGTTCGAGTATCGTCCTCTTCATAATAATAAAAAGGTCAATCTGATTGTGACGGTGTCCGGATGGATGACTGGCAAGGTCGATGACGTTCGTCTACCTTTCAGTACTGTCGACCCGATCATGGGTGATATTTATTCCGTACTGTGGGAGCCTGAGATGCTTCGAAGTATGGGAGACACCATCAACATTCTGGCAACGGAGGTAAGTTCCCAAAAATTATTCTCACCATTCACGCCTCAAGCTAACAAGAATCTAGGCATTAACCCAAGGCCTGCAACAAGTGCTGGGCAGCACCGTTTTGATGGCTTTGATGGCATCATTGCAACTTCCACTCGTACTCACCAAACTCGCATATTTGATTGATAACCCTTGGATTGTGTCATTGGCCCGCGCCAACTCCGCCGGTCTCGTCATGGCCGATTCCTTGCAAGATCGAAATCTTGGTAACCGGCCTATTACCCTTCTTGGTTTCTCACTCGGCGCGCGCGTCATCTTTTCCTGTCTCAAAGAGCTGGCCGATAAGGGCGCCCATGGACTCATTCAGAACGTATATCTTTTCGGATCGCCCGTTGTTGCAAACAAAGATGAATACCTGAAGGCCCGGAGTGTAGTGTCTGGCCGATTCGTGAACGGCTACGCCACGAATGATTGGATTTTGGGTTACCTCTTCCGAGCTACAAGTGGTGGTATCATGCGTGTGGCCGGTCTTGCGGCTGTGGAAGGTATCCCAGGTATTGAAAACTTTGATATCACCCCCCTCGTCAACGGCCATATGGACTACCGTACCGCCATGCCTCGTATTCTGCGAGAAGTCGGATGGGAAGTTCTCGAGGACGAATTCGCAGAAATTGAAGACCCAGACCCAGATAACCACGCCGAACGGCAGCGAGAACTTATTCGTGAGATCGACGAAGCTCGCCGAGAAGCCGAAGCAAAGCCAGAGAAGAAGCGCTTCGGTCTCTTCAAGCGTGGCAAAATGGCTGAAAAGAAGAAATGGGAGACCTATGACATTGACCGAAACAATGCCCCGCGCGATTCAAGCGATACCGACAGCCCTGGCACAGTGCTCTTCGATATCGAAGCCATTCGGACCGAGCTGGCCTCGGAGGCCATCGAAGTTAAACAGTTAGAGTCGACCATGCCTCCGATGAAACTAGACCTAAGCCCCCAGCCCGAACCCGCTCAAGCTTCTCCTCCTGCGAAGACATCAAAGACGCCAGATACATTAAAGACACCCGACCTTCCACCCGCCCGAACTCATTCAGAGCCCCCACATGCATCGGGACAGTATTCTCCTCACGGACCCAATGAGCATTCCACCCTACCAAAGGGCGAGCTTGAAATGACCTTTGATACCTCCTTCCATGAATCCCCAAGATCTACCCATGACCCTCTTGCTCGACCAGAGCTACGGTCCGCGTCTACGCTGCCTACAGTGCATACTATCGGTACAACGGCGGTTGGCGCAATGGCTTTGGAGCCTAATGCTTGGGCAGATCATGATACCGGAAATGGGGATGGCGAGATCTCAATGACGTTCGAGTAATTACTACCCTGGTTTCTGTTTCTCTCACTTCGCTTTTCTTCTTTCTATTCCCTCTATATACTTTATCTCTCTTTTTTGTCGTTAAGACTGTACGAGGTGCATGACTTGCACGGGCGTATTTGATTTGGTTGTAATCTGATTGTTATATTTCTGTCTGTTTGTAAAGACTGCCCTAGCTTCTTCATCATGATATGATCATCAATGTCCAGAGCATCGGTGTTTACGGAAAATGTGAACTTTGTAAATCTACAAAATATTTTTGTTGTGGTACTTGAAAAGTTGGGAAATAAGCTTTTATACTATGACATCTTGATTTTTCATCGATAGGCAAGTAGAAACTATGTACTTCACTGAAGATCCGCGTTCTCACAACCTAGACTAAAAAACGTTGAGCTGTTGGCGCTCAAGTGTTTTCATACAGTTCTTTGTCCCTAGATTTTTGTATACATCTCCTGCCACACCTCATTCATGCATTTTGAGGGATGTAAATAGAATTAAATGATCACGTACAACTCTCAATTAAATATAATCACCGGAAACATACGAAAATAGGATATCAAGACCTTTGAGCATCAAGGGTATGAGGTACAGAAGTGGAGCTGGCACGTGCCACGCGTTTCGCGTTCCCCTCACGTTATCTGAGTACTTTGCAGCTTCAAGGAAATGTGCGATTACATGCATCAGCCTTCCGATCTTTGATAATTGTTCTGTGATTTCTGCTGCATGTGCAGAGCTTTAATTTTTCCCCCACGCGTCCCGCCGACTTGTTCAACGCGTGCCCGTTCAATCATCTAGCTCCACTCCAACAATTGCGCCAACATCTAACGCCCGTCAAAACAATTCAGTATGAGTAGTCGACCAAAGCGCGACGCTAGTTATGCTTCAAATCGCCTAACGAGAGGCAATGGCCCAGGAGGACACCTATTGTCGACATTCAATAAGCCAGAATCTCCCAACGACACCGAGTCTGATATCCAACCTAGTATCGAGAAACCCACGCAATCATACGAACCCGCGATAGATGACGCACCACTTAGCTCGGAAGATGAAGAGGCAGACAATGATAGCGATGCCTCTCAAGGTCGCAGGAACGACCGAACAAACACAACCATGGAGCAGAGGCTGGCGGATGACTATGTTATCTCGCAAGGCAGTCCGCAGAATTATAGTGGATCATACCACAAAAGCACGTTTGTGCGTACCAACGGTGGCATGAGTGATGAAGAGAACAATCCGCATTTTATGTCTTCGCAAAGCTCCAAGCGCAAGCGGGCCACGTACGCGAAACCCCAACCACTTTCAAGGCATTCAAGTGTAAGCAAGCCGCCAGCTGCGAGCGGTAAAACCTCGCCCGCAAAAAGCAAGACACTGAAGTCTAGCGCGAAGCAACCAGACAATGCGAACAAAGAACCGGAGGAACCTGAGGAACCTGAAGTGACGTTTAAAATGCCTAAGGATTTGCCTTCTTCGAGCCCTAGGAGATCTTTTGCTGGCAGAAGGAAGAACGGAGCTTCGGAAAACATACCTCCTCCTATCTTGCCCAATGAATCTTTCTCTGCGTCTTCATTTGGCACTTTATCTTCCAAAGAACAGCAGCTGTTACTGCAAGACAGCGACTCGTCCCTTAACAGCCCGCTCAGCTCACCATCAAGTTCTATGTGCGAGGAAATGTCTCAACTCGAGGACCGACAACCATCTTCAGCTCAAAAAGCCCTGTGTCCAATGTGTAAAGCAGAAGTCGACCGGGAGATGCTAAAGCTGTTCGAAGCACAGCCGAAACAACGTATTCGTGAACAACAACAATTCTGCGCATCTCACCAGGAGCGCAGTGCGATGAGAGAATGGGAAGCAAAGGGATATCCCGAAATCAATTGGGACACGTTCGACGAGCGACTTCAGGGCCACTTCCCTGAATTGGAAAAGCTACTTGTTCCCGATACTTCGTGTTATTATCGGAATATTCTTGATACTAGCATGAAGTCTGGACAGGCGAAGAACTTCCGTTTGACCTTGGATGGCGATGGACTTGAATCGATTACTTGTGGTTATTATGGGACAAAGGGTGCAGGTAAAATGTATGCGATTGACCGTGTCCCTGCTGTTGCCACAAATATGTTGATCGTTCCTATCTATTTAGGTTGCAAGCTGTGATTGACCGATTCTCTTTGCGACTCCGTCGTCTGGCAACGTCGGATCATATCGCCAAGACTGCCGGTGTGGCTGGCTACGCACAATCTGTTCTTGTGCCTGAATTGGCGGTAAGATTAGTGAAGGAGGATATGAATGTCAGCGATGAGGCTGCACGTCAGATCTTGAGGGAGAGTATTGAGATTGGTGAGAGACTCAACCCGGCGTTGAATGATGTGATACCGATTCCGGATGATGTTGATCTTTGAGGCGGATTACTTTTACATCTTATACCACAATGTTTTTGAAAGCATTTTCGTACGTTACTATTCCGTGTCAGGATAGTTTCACTTACTTGAGCGACTGTACATAGACTGCCCATTCTGATACCTCTGATGTTTGTTGCATTTAGTGGGATACCAATTTCTTTAAATTTATCTTGTCTTTCATCAGTCCATATTGGAATGAAGTACATTTCATTGTCTAATAAAATCTTTAAAATCTAAATGGAGGACAGAAAAAATTCTCATTTCCCAGGAAGCAAAGTGGCCTGCAAGATAGAACGAGTCTTTTCATAGAGAGTGAAGACAATACCACTCCCAAGAGTAAGCCTCCCAAGTCGCATACTACTACCACGCCAAAAGCCCTTGACCCTATGATCCAAGAAAATGCTTCTGAGAACCTCTATAGTCCCGACAGCCCCGGTGCCTGAGCACGTGCCTTGACAGAATCAAACGACTGCGTGGTATAAACAGTATGATACCAACCATGGACTAGACCCCATCAAAATCGTAGTCACGGAATTATGCACCACCCCATGAAGCTCACTCAGCTCCCTTATTTGGCTATCAATCTTCATTTTGACCGCAGATGTAGAAGCCTGCCTAGAGTCGTAGAAAGAAGCCCTTTATAAAGACCGGTCAAACCCTGAGCCCGGAAGATAGATCGAAGCGCAACTGAAATGCTTTGGAGTTGACCTTTGCCTCTTTTCGCGTCCTGAATCAACACAGAATTGATCCTTTCCAAAGGCCTCATGGCGAGGAGCACACTCTCAGCAGCGCCAACGCACATCCCGCTGAAAATGCCTTGGAAAAAGCCAGCTCGGCCTCTAGGACCGGCTGATCTTCCTGTATTTGCATCGTATGCAAAGAACCTCACTGCGTCTTTACCCATGTTTCCGATCGCCAAGGAGCTGTATCCTGTATATTGTGCCGCTGGTCAAGTCACCTTCTACTGTCCTCACTTCCCAATTCATATATACATAAGCAAGCGCTTTAAGCAGCCACTCGCAAGACGGGCTATTTGGTGACGGTTCGTAGATTCATTCATATGGCCGTCTTGCTCTTAATACTTCCTATGCTCTCGAGGCTTCTGCGATATCGAAATCCCGCCATCAAAGATTTAATACTCGCACGTGCATCAATTGAATTCGCCGCTATCGACGCATTTTGCACGGCGGCACCACAGATAGGAATGGGAATGACCGGACTTGCAGTGCATAGTTTCGGGTCAAATTTGGCACCGCTGTGCCGCTCACTTGCAACAAGCTATGTAGCACCACAGGATACAGACAAATTCAACATGGTCATTGGCATAGTTGAAACAGCAGGGTCGCTATTTGCAGGACCTATTTTTGCGTGGTTATTTGAAACGGGAATGAGAATTGGAGGTGTGGCACTTGGGTTGCTATATTTTGGTCTTGCAGCGTCGTCCGGCTTGTGCTTAATGCTTGTTGTTTGTTCGGACTCCTAAACCAGAGGAGGTGAGTGACAGCAATAGTAATTACAGATGATGTCCAATGCTTCAATGTGAATTTCTATAACTTGTCTCATATCAAAGTATGGACTTCCATTGAATGTAACAATAAGACTCTTCATTAGCCCAATCGACATCAGGAGCCTGAAGCCAGACAATATCGACTGGGTTAACTCCGAACTCCGAGGACCAATCAATTGAGATAGCAATTATTGGCTGTCAAGGCAGACGCCGACTTAGGGCGCCATCGGATCTCCGGCGGCGAAGCTTACTGCCAAGATTGCCTGATAGGCTTAGTTAAAGTCCAAAATGATCCATGGAGATTGATCTGGTCGTGATTGTTTGCAACAATAATACCCGAATTAGCAGTTTTACTATGCGGTGCGCCTGTTATTGGCCTCTGCGGCTCCAAACCGAGCGATTGATATGAGCAAGTCTGTGCTAGTTGCGCCAGACAAAGAAAGCATTTGATTTCAGTCAACCCAAACAACAGCCTCCTATCAGGCAGCACTTTTACTTGCTAGTGCGAGCGCCGAGCGCCGAGCTGACGTTTATAAAATTATACTGGAAGTCTCCACATGCCACCATTTCACATCTAAGACTAAGTTCCTTGTTCTCACAAGAGCCTCATCTTCTCACATCAAATTTTCAGTCTCCGTCTTCTTGGCTCAGTGCCATTCGCGCCATGGGCACATGCGACGATGGCCAGTTTGGGCCGATCGTCGATAGAGACTGTCGTGGTGGATTCGACTTCACTGTCCTCTTCGAGTCCGGTATGCTGAGCGTCCTTCCAGCCGCGCTGTTCCTTCTCTTGGCATCGCTACGTCTGGCCCACCTGTTTAGACAGCGGAGGAAGGTGCTTTCTTCCGCATTTCGAGTGGTGACCCTGGTAAGCGACTCCGACCACCCGAGAGTGATTTTGATAACTGAGATTGGTTTCTTTCAGAGTTTCTCGGCGACCTTTGCAGCTATTCAGATTGCTTTGATTGTGATCGTTGCAAAGTATCGCGGCGCAGGGCAGATACTGCTTGCAAGTGCCGTTCTCGACCTTTTAGCGGCATTGAGTATGACATTACTTCTTGATCTAGAGCATGTCCGATCAATCCGACCATCCTTCTTGCTATCTGGGTACCTGTTTATCACCGTGATTTTGGATCTCGCCCGTGTGCGTACAGCCTGGTTGACGCCGCACAATGGAAATTACTCGATTCTTCTGTCTACTTCTCTGGCTGTCAAGACAGTTCTACTGGCACTCGCGAGTGTCGAGAAGCAGAAGTGGCTTCTGTCGTCCGAGAAGTATCCCTCCAAGGAGAGTGTGAGCGGGCCCTTCTCACGAGGCTTGTTCACCTGGCTGAATGGGCTACTATGGAGAGGCCGTTCTGAATCACTGGCTGGGGATGATCTCCCGAATATCCACGAAAAGCTTTTGTCCTCGGAGCTATCTGCTCGGTTCGCAAACACATGGGCTCGGTCCGACCAAAGTGGGAAAAATGCGCTGCTTTGGGCGGTGATCAAGTGTCTGCGCTGGGAAATTGCGACTATCGCTTTTCCGCGTCTTTGCGTCGTAGGATTCAGTATTGCACAACCATTCCTTATTGGAAAAGTCGTCAGTGTTTTGCAGCGATCCGACTCTTTCTCAATTGACATCAGCTATGGTTTGATTGGAGCCACTGCAATTCTCTTTATCGGGACTGCGGTAAGTTGGTCACATCTCGCCATTCGGCGTGAAATTAATTTTATATTCCACGATAGGTTGCGCGAGCTTCCTATGAACACCTGGGATATCGTGCCACAACAATGCTCCGAGGAGGTTTGATGAGTATCGTCTTCCAGCATATGATGGACTTACCACTGGGCAGCACAGATGAATCCAGTGCAATGTCGCTTATGGGTTCCGACATAGAAATGCTCGCTGAGTATTTCTTTTCAGTGGTCTGTGAGACGTGGGCAAATGTGCTTCAGTTAGCATTGGCTACATGGTTGCTAGAGGCCCAGGTTGGCGCCGTATGTATTGCTCCTCTCTTGATAGTGATAAGTAAGTTCTATCCATGCCCCACATTCTATACGATCTAACACAGCCAGCTAGTATTTGTGGGTGCCTCCTTTGCTATGGGATCTGCTGTTTCCACCCGACAGAAAAACTGGCTCCAGGCCACGGAGAAGCGAATCAACTTCACATCCTCTATCCTAGGATCTATTCGCAACGTTAAATTCCTCGGTCTAGCCGAGATAATGGGCTCCAAAATCGAAGCATTGCGCACAGAGGAGCTCGAAATATCCAAGAAATTCCGCCGGATCCAATCAATTCGTGTTTGCATGGGTATGTGCTTGCCATTTTCTCTGTTCATGGGAAACTAATTCGCTATGGCGAGCCTTGATCGTACTGACACGTAATACTAGTCAACATCCCTATCATCATTGGGCAATTTGCGACACTAGCTGCCTATGCGATAGTAGCACTCGTGCGGGAATCCGGTCCCCTTGCCGTCAACCAGGCCATCACCTCGCTGTCGCTCATTACCTTGATGATAACACCTCTCAGCTATCTCTTGCTCGCGATTCCAGATACCTTTGCTTCAATAGGTTGCTTGCATAGGATACAAGAATTTCTTAAGAACCAGAATCGACTTGGTAAGAGCTCCAGTATCCATGTTTGAATCATTTGACTGTGCTCCCGGGATCCTCATTGTAAGTCTGAGAAAACTAAGAAGTATTAACTTTACACAGAGAAGAGAAAGCTTCCCGAACCCTTATCGACTTGCCCCACATCGTCTAGTAGTCTCTCTGGTATTGAGCTGCCCCAATTCTCACCACTACCACACAGTACAAGCGAAAACGGGGTGGTCCTATCCCTGAAAAATGTCAAGTTCGGTTGGAAGTCTCTTTCTACACCGAAGATCCCTGGCATCGATCTTACACTGGAAAGTTCTGCTTCTGGAAATCTTGTCATAATTGTCGGACCAGTCGGTTGTGGCAAGTCTACCTTTCTCAAGGGTCTGGCGGGAGAGACGCCAGTGTTGGAAGGGGACCTCTTCTTACAATACCCGAACTTGGCCTTCTGTGATGACACGCCTTGGCTGTCCAATTCTTCCATCTGGAGCAATATTGTTGGTGAAGACACATTCGTTGTTTTTGATCCCGCCTGGTACCAGACCGTTGTTAGTGCATGTGGACTGGACTTGGATATCCAGAAAATGCCGGCCGGCGGCGAAACCATTGTTGGGAGCAAAGGATCTAAACTCAGCGGAGGACAGAGACAGAGAATTGTGAGTTTACGCATCTAGATGTCGAGAAAGACTCGATCATATACTTATATCCTGGTTTGGACAGGCTATTGCACGAGCATTATATGCTCGCAGAAAGATCGCTTGTTTTGACGATGTTTTAAGTGGTCTGGACAATTCTACAGCCAGAACTGTGTTCCAAAATGTCTTTGGTTCGACCGGTCTGCTGCGTCGGCTGGGCTCTACCGTGTTTCTGGCTACTCACAGCAGTACGTGTAATTTATTCACAGAAAACCAACCTGGCTAACCATATACCAGCTCAGTACTTGCCCCAGGCTGATTTAATTATGGTTCTCGGCGACAATGGCCAAGTCATGAAGCAAGGAAGCTATGCCGAAATCCGAGAGGAAGTTGTCAGCTTTGTTCAGAGATATGAAGTTCCACCGACACAACCAGATGAAGTGGAAGAAAGCACCGACTCTAAAGCCTTGCTCACGGTCCCTCTGACTCCTACCTTGGGCATTTCCAAAGAGGGCGGTCGAAAGAAAACTGATCTTGCTGTGTATAAGTATTACTTTTCCGCTTTAGGCTGGGCACGAATGGCGGCGTTGCTTCTCTTCATCGTCACAGAGAGTGGTACAAATGCATTCCGCTGTAAGTTAATGAGATACCATTTGGAATCATGGACTATGGCATCCAGTTAACTCTTACCAAGATGTGTGGGTCGACCTCTGGTCTTCCAGCAGTGATAGTAATTCGCGCCTTGGCTACTGGCTTGGCATTTATGGAGCATTCTCTGTAATCCAGGCTCTTGCGCTCATGCTTGCCGTTTTGTATGTTCCATACCTTTGCCTGATACACTCGTTCCTTTATTGAACTTTCTAACCTGTTGATAGCTGGGTATGGGTCATAATTGTCCCATTGGCTTCCAAGAACCTACACTCAACCGTGCTACGCACTTCCATGGCGTGAGTAGCTCGCAAAATGGAAATATTAATTAGCTAATTACCATAGCGCACCCTTGTTCTTCCTGTCCAACCTTGAGACTGGAGCACTGGTGACGCGTTTCAGTCAGGATATGAGGCTAGTTGACATGATCCTTCCTCGAGCCTTCTTCTCTACAGTAATCAGTAAGCTGGGAGACACAACTTGGGGGTAATAAATTCTGATTTTACCACTCTCCAGTGTTTTTTGGTGCTATTGGCGAAGGTGCCATTGCCATTGCCTCGCTCCCATACCTAGCAGCGGCTTTGCCCCCTCTATTCGGAGTCTTGTATTTGATCCAGAGCTTTTATCTCCAGACGTCTCGTCAGCTACGACTACTAGAGTAAGTTGCCGTTCTATGGAAATGATGAGTCAACGGGCTCTATGAATTTGCCCTTGTCTCCCAACATTAATATGCTCTCAGGATCGAGCTCAAGAGCCCTCTTTATACCCACTTTATCGAGTCACTCGCAGGATTAACCACTATTCGCGCCTTTGCCTGGACTCATGCAACGTCGAACCGAATGCTCTCGATACTTGACACTGCACAAAGACCTTACTACCTTCTCCTATGCATTCAACGTTGGCTTGCTCTTGTTCTGAACCTGATTGTGGCCGGCATGGCAGTGCTGCTTGTCGGATTATCAGTCGCTCTTCGCTCTCGTTTAGACCCAGGCCTCTTAGGAGTTGCCCTTGTCGTGATGATGGATCTAGGACGCGGTTTGTCAGAGCTGATTCAGAACTGGACATTGCTTGAGACGTCACTGGGTGCTATTGCACGCATCAAGGCGTTTGCTGAGGAAACTCCCCATGAAGAGAATGACTTGGTTATTCAGACACATGATGAACTTTCGGAATGGCCGACCAGCGGTGAGATCGAATTCAAGGATGCTGGGATCGCTTGGAATATCGGTGATACGAAGCCCTTGCTCAATTGCATCAACCTTCGAATCGGAGCCGGACAGAAGTTTGGCTTATGTGGTAGATCTGGAAGGTAGGTGTCCTCCGGGTGAATCATGAGTTTCAATATTCAGGCACCAATCTAACAAATGACTACAAATAGTGGCAAAAGTACATTGGCACTATCCCTCCTACGTCTCAACGAGCTTGTATCCGGCAGAATCTTCATCGATGGACAAGATATCACCCTGATGCCCCGGCCCTCAATTCGGCGGCGTATCAGTTGTCTAAGCCAAGAGTCGTTTTACTTCCCAGGCACAATTAGGGATAATGCTGATCCAGAAGGCAAAGTTTCGAGCAGGGAGATTGTGGAAGCATTGAACTCTGTCGGAGTTTGGAGCGTCCTCACCGCGAGCCACAGTGGTTCCGAAGAAGAGGTGCTAGATTCAGCACTAGGCGATAACAGTCTATCCCAGGGCCAGAAACAGCTCTTCTGTCTAGCTAGAGCTCTGCTGAAGAGAAGTAAAATCTTGATATTGGATGAGCCAACGAGCAGGTATGTTCATGCTTTTCTTCGCCCAAGTTATACCGCGTCCCTTGCATCATGGCTAACAAGTGAATCAAATAGCTTGGACCACGAAACTGATGCGAAGGTGCAGCAGGTCATACGGGATTCCTTCAAGGGCTGTACCGTGATCATGGTGGCGCATAGAATCAACACATTGCTGGATTTCGATCAGGTTGCCGTTCTCGGCAGTGGTCAAATCATGGAGGTAGGACATCCTACTGATTTACTCAATGCACCGAATGGGGAGTTTTCGAAGCTGTTAAGCCTCGGGACTTGAAGTTCAGCCATTTATCACATACATCTGCAAACCTGTGTTACAGGGAGAATTTAGTTGAATCGATGTTATCTCATTGAGATTTATTCACGCAGTGACACAAACCAAGACTCCATGGCGTGAGAACATTTAAAACATAACCTCCACATTCAATTTGTCTTCAGGGGTTGATGTACATTTTGAGAATGAGGCCGGACTCATTATTTAAGAAGATTCCGTCAAAACCAGAATAGTCTTCTGCCCTGTGCAATCATTTTCTGGGGTTTTTTGATATATCAAAGGGAGAGGAAGTGGCAGCGAAAAGCCGGTATACAGTCTGTCGTCCCATGGGCAACCTTGCATGATAAAGAGTCAGACTGCATTGGCTTGGGGGAGGCCTCGACTGAAGTTTCAAGTGTGTACTCCAGGGGGTTATGAGGCCGTATAATGTAATTTAAAATACTGGACGGAAGGCCGCGGAGCAAGTTGCCATTCCATGTATTTTGGGAACCAACTTTAGCCTCTCCTTTTGTGCCTCTTTTCGACCTCGCAGATCTCCCGCCGGGTGCCGGGGTTGAGGCGTAATGTTCTTTACTTGTTTGGTGAGAGCTCAGACCTCTTGTCTCCAGCTCCCACCAAGTGAAGTCACAGAGTATTAGTACTGGCGTGGGAGGTACTAGTGGCGCCTCTTGTGGCTTTGTGCAAGGAACTGTTCTTCCTTGTGGCCATTTAGTTCCTATGGAGCTCTGCAAGAAAGCGCATAGGCAAGCGCTGATCTTTTTTTTAGCTCTGTGCTGTTGACATGGAAAGAATCAACAGCTCAGTTCAAAACTGCCTGGGGGAGAATTCCGGATGATGACCGGACTGTCCTTGACAAATAATGGGAAAGTCATATAGTCAAAGTTGCACAGTTCCTACTACGAAGTTTTGGAGGAGCAACCTCCAGGGGATTCCTTCTGTTCAAAAGAGCCGTCCATCGGAGTATGCTGCGCAAACTCCGCTTGCGAGACCGCTGTCGATCTAACGAAGCAACATTATATCCGAGGGCCGGCCATCAAATGCACTCAACATGTGGAGAACTCTCCGATGCCTACTATTCACTTGTAGGAATTCTTGACTGCTACAGATATCATCGAAAATCACATGTCTTTCATTACATTTGTGTTTTCGGGAATTTCATACGTCTTCCTTTCTCACAATGACCTTCCCAAGCGAATGCGACGTCTTGGTTGTAGGGAGCGGCAATGCGGGGTTCTCCGCAGCTGTTTCCGCCGTTCAATCCGGGGCAAAATCAGTTGTTCTGATTGATAAATGCCCAGAAGAATGGGCAGGAGGCAACACATACTTCACTGCCGGTGCATATCGGACTGTTCACGGAGGTCTTTCGGATCTTCTCTCTGTAGTGAACAATGTCGACAAAGATCTGGCAAGCCGAATCGACCTCGGTCCTTACTCGGAGGATGACTTTGCCAACGACATGCATCGCATATGTATGGGCCGTTCCGATCCACAACTTGCGCATACTCTTATCTCCGAATCCAACTCTGCGATCAAATGGCTTGCCAAGAATGGGATCCGGTTTCAGCTTTCCTTCAATCGTCAAGCATACAAATTGAATGATCGATACCAATTTTGGGGTGGACTAGCGTTGAAAACACAAGATGGCGGAAAGGGGCTCGTCGAGGACCACAAAGCAGCTGCGCATCGCCATGGTGTCACTATGTGTTGGTCAACAGCTTTGACTGGGGTTGATGTTCAAAAGTCCTTGATTAATCCAGACGCAGCGACAAATGCTTTACGCGTCAAAGCTTCTGTGCTTCACGGGGGCGTTGAGGGAGCAATTCAGGCCCACGCCCTCATTTTCGCAGCTGGCGGCTTTGAGGCCAACCCCCGCATGCGATGCCAATACTTAGGCCCAGGCTGGGATATGGCCATGGTCCGAGGCACGCCATACAACACAGGAGACTGTCTGGAACTCGCCATTCGGGAACTGGATGCCAAGCCCGTGGGCAACTGGTCTGGCTGTCATTCCGTTGCTTGGGATGCAAATGCAAATCCCAATGTTGGTGATCGTGAAGCCTCCAATGAATACACCAAGTCCGGATATCCTCTAGGTCTAATGCTGAATGTTCACGGAAAGCGATTTGTTGATGAGGGGGTCGATTTGCGAAACTATACATACGCTCGTTTTGGAAAGGCTATTTTAGCACAGCCGGAGCACATTGTTTTTCAGGTTTGGGACGCCCAAACGACCCCCTGGCTTCGTGAGGAAGAGTATCGTGATGAGCGAGTTGAACGTATCACCGCAGACACTCTAGAGGAATTAGCAGAGAATTGCGCCCAGCGAGGTTTGCAGAAGAGTGATCAGTTTGTGGCGACTGTTAAGGAGTACAACGAAGCCGTTTATGCCTATCGCCGTGAGAACACAACTGCGGAATGGAACCCGGCAATCCGTGATGGAGTCTCAACCGAATCAAG
Organism: Penicillium antarcticum; assembly: GCF_028974205.1. Lineage (NCBI taxonomy): Eukaryota > Fungi > Ascomycota > Eurotiomycetes > Eurotiales > Aspergillaceae > Penicillium > Penicillium antarcticum. The sequence goes on from NW_026695302.1 coordinate 808,715, forward strand.
TGCTGAGCAGTTGGAGATTCCGAAGTCAAACTGGGCGTTGGCAATTGAAACAGCGCCCTTCTTGGCTGTAAAGGTATCTTGTGGCATTACATTCACGTTTGGAGGATTGGCCGTCGATCCAAAGGACGCCCGGCTTATCCGATCCACCACCGGAGAGCCTCTCTCAAACATGTTCTGTGTGGGTGAGATGATGGGCGGTCTCTTCTATAACAATTATGCTGGAGGTAGTGGGTTAACGTCGGGTGCGGTTTTTGGACGCCGCGCTGGGGAGGCTGCTGCAAAGGTGGCCCTTACTGCGAGAGAAGAGTCTCAAGGCAGATCTGATAGATAGAATAAAGTAGCTAACATGTAGACTGTAAAATCCAGAATAGCATGTTTATCTTGAATGTTATCCGAATGCGGTTTAGGTTGATTATAAGTAATCTTACCTTTTGCTGGCATGTATAGATGGCAAAGAAATATATTCGTCCATGTGACTAGTGCCTCTCGAGAAAAGTTAATACCAAATCCCCCTTGCTCCGGTCGCCTTCCATGATCGCACAGAAAGCCAAAGTACAACAGTGGCCATCAGTTCTTCCCACCTCCACATTTATATGTCAATGGCTCACCCGAGGCCCTTGAAAATGAGCAAAAATGAGCAGAAAAGAAGTGAAGAAAGCACAGTTAATTCAGAGCAGAAATGATGCATGAAATGACACATTCACTTCGAGAATTTTGTGAAGAACCGTCCAATACTTCGTGACACTGTGAACAGACTTATGTCCGCTATTGTAGTGCTTCCCTTCAACTGGTGAATCATCCAAACGCGCCTATGCAAATGCGAAGATTGAGCCGTAAGAGAAGTCTTTACTTGCACCAATTAAATGCATTCGACTCCAATGCAGTTGATTCTCTCGATTTCTCTTCCCTCTACTCTGACTTTTAAAAATCTGAGAACTGATTTCCAGTTCAGGAAGATGGATCCTAATGTCATGGTGACAGAAGAACTTCTAATGTTCCAAGCTCCCACAATTTTTACACATAAGCATGGCTTCCCGGGCAAACAGATTTAAGCCGACGGGGACATCTTTTAGGGCACCGAATGCGCGGATGCCATGTTGGCCTCAGGCATATATAGACACCTGAAGAAAAAGAGATAGCTGCCTCATCTTCAAGGCCGAACAGATACATTAGTCAGCTGATAAGGCGGGTCCCGCCGCCGGTCGATGATACAATCCATGCGGAGAAGCTCGACTCTCGTCCTTTTCTTCTTCTTCATCCAAGATGAGGGAGAAAGACATGCCGTACTCGGAGACAACACCTCTGCTGGAGGTCCACGTCGCTCCTCAGCGACATCGATACCCACATCATGTCCTCCGTCGAGCTTGTACTATCTCCCTTGGAGCTTTACTTGTTTTGGCAACAACTTTGTTCCTGATCCCCACCGCCATCTTGCCTCGGGAGCATGGCTCAATCTGGTCTTATCTCCCATGGTCTCATCCAATTCCTCATGACGCATGGCCAGAAAGTTATGGTCTTCCGTACGATCAGCTCCAGCAGATCCTCCTCAATGTTCCCTCTGCGGCCAAGGCTCGTGAGTGGAGCAACTACTATACTGCGGGACCGCACTTGGCGGGTAAGAACCTGTCCCAAGCTCTTTGGACAATGGAGAAGTGGAAGGAGTTTGGTGTTGAAGATACCAGTCTCGCCACTTACGATATCTACCTCAATTACCCGGTTGACCACCGCTTGGCTCTGCTGAAGCAGTCGGATGATAAGACCGAGGTTACCTTTGAGGCTACATTAGAGGAAGATGTCTTGGAAGAGGATCCCACTTCCAGTCTGCCCGACCGTGTCCCAGCCTTCCATGGCTATTCCGCTAGTGGCAATGTGACCGCCCAGTATGTGTATGTTAACTTCGGCACATACGCGGACTACGAGGATCTTGTCAATTCCAACATCACCTTGGAGGGTAAGATTGCGATTGCCAAGTATGGTCGTAACTTCCGTGGCTTAAAGGTGAAGCGTGCACAGGAACTTGGAATGGTCGGTGTTGTTATCTACTCTGACCCTCAGGAGGACGGAGAGATCACTGAAGAAAACGGCTACGAGGCGTATCCGAACGGACCGGCGCGAAACCCAAGTGCGATCCAGAGAGGTAGCACACAATTCTTGAGTATCCTTCCCGGTGACCCCACAACCCCAGGCTACCCATCTAAGCCTGGATGCGAACGACAGGATCCCCATAAATCTATTCCTTCCATCCCATCTCTGCCCATCTCTTACAATGAGGTGTTACCCTTCTTGAAGGCCCTCAACGGGCACGGCCCCAAGGCGTCCGACTACAATGAGTGGTGGCAGGGCGGTGGTCTTGGTCATAAGGGTGTCGAGTACAACATTGGACCATCACCCGAAGATGTAGTCATTAACCTCGACAACGAGCAGGAGTATGTGACGACCCCCTTGTGGAACGTCATTGGTGTGATCAAGGGTCACATCTCCGACGAGGTTGTCATCCTGGGCAACCACCGTGACGCGTGGATTGCTGGTGGTGCCGGTGATCCAAACAGCGGATCTGCTGCGCTCAACGAGGTTGTCCGCAGCTTTGGTGAGGCTCTCAAAGCTGGATGGAAGCCATTGCGCACTATCGTCTTTGCCAGCTGGGATGGCGAGGAATATGGCTTGCTTGGTTCGACCGAGTGGGTTGAGGAATATCTCCCCTGGCTTTCTGCAGCTAACATCGCGTACTTGAACGTCGATGTTGCTGCTGCTGGTACTAACTTTGAGCCTCGAGCTAGTCCCCTCCTGAACAAGGTCATCAACGATGTCACCGGCTTGGTACAGTCCCCCAACCAAACAGTTCGAGGCCAGACAGTCCGCGATTTGTGGAACGGCAAGATTGCAACAATGGGCAGTGGTAGTGATTTTACTGCCTTCCAGGATTTTGCTGGCATCGCCAGTCTTGATTTCGGCTTTGGCCGCGGGAAGACTGACCCTGTATATCACTACCACTCAAACTACGACAGCTTTGAATGGATGGAGAAGTACGGTGATCGTGACTTCCTCTATCACCAAGCCTGCACAAAGCTCTGGGCTCTGACCGCCGCTCAACTGGTCGAATCCCCTCTCCTTGCGCTAAACGCTACCGACTATGCCTTGGGATTGGGATCCTACCTGGACCGCATTAAGCCTTCGGCGGACAACCTCCCAGGGAACACACGATTCCACTTCGCGCCTCTAGATAGAGCCATTCTGGAGTTCCAGGAAGTCGCAAAGGCATTCGATGCCTATTCCGCTGATTTGACGTCCCAGCTCGGTGAAGATGTACCATGGTATCACTGGTGGAAGAAGGTTAGACTTTGGTTCCAGATTCGTGCCACCAACAAGAAGTATAAGAGCATTGAACAAGCATTCTTGTACCAACCTGGTTTGGATGGCCGTGAGTGGTTCAAGCACGTTGTCTTTGCCCCTGGTATCTGGACCGGCTATGCTGGAGCTACTTACCCTGGCCTGGTGGAGAGTCTTGACGCCGGAGATATCAAAAATGCCAAGGTATGTTTTGATCTTGATACCCCTTCCGGGCTTTACTAACATGCGGTATAGAAATGGAGTTCTATCATTCTGGGACGGATCGAGGCGGCGACTAAATTGTTGCAGTAGATAGGCCACTGTCTCTTGTGTTCAAAATCGAACATACTATTATAGCGGGGTTGCTTCTTGTATGTGGCTTAGGCAAATACACACGAAGACAATATAAGCATTTTCTCTGGGCGCCGATTGGCTACATCAACACTACTGTATGAGAGTAGACTCATGGGTCATTGTGTAAAACGACCATACTTAGCATTCAAGTTCTACGAACTAAACAAACACGTCACAAAGGCTAACAAAGAAAATAAAAGGAGCTCCAAATGTAAATCCAACTGCGATCTATAAAACGTTATGCTATGCACACAACTACCCCAGACTGCGTCATATGACTAATCAATGGCATGACCGCCGACATTTGGAGATCCATCTTCAGCTCTAGTTCTCTCCCCTCCTTACCTTTACTCACATCCAACCCCCAATAAGAGACCGACAATCGACATCAATCCTCCAAGATGGTAAGCCTCGAATCCCACCATCACAACCAACCTCAACATCCACCTCAACCCCAAACAAATCAAAACATTACACCAACACCACTTCCACCCCATAACCAAACACCAAACTAACAATTTCCAAATAGACCCTCCCAACAACCTCAGCAATAACCCTCTCCCTCCTGACATCGCTAGGCGGGGCAATCGGCTACGCCCGCACAGGCTCAATCCCAAGCATAGCAGCCGGCCTCTCCGTAGGATTCGTGTACCTACTAGCCTTCCTCCGACTGCGCACAGGCCAATCCTACGGCGAGGAATTGGGATTGCTGGCATCTGCCGTGCTGGGTGGTAGCTCTATCCCTCGTGTTATTAAGACAGGCGGCAAGCCGGTTCCGCTTGGATTGTCCGTTTTGGCTACTTATGGGCTTTTCATCTTTGGTTTGGCTTTTCGGGAGAAGAGGACTGTTTGAGTGGGAGTTTTGAGTTCATGTCTTGAGGGAAGGGACTGGGTGTGGATTTGCTTTGGTGGGGGATTGGCGATTGAGGGTGATGATATAATGTGCTTCGTTTGGATGCTGGTACTTGCATACACGTACTCACCTCTTTAAGTTGCTACCATCTATGCCAATACTCGCCTCGATTGAATTAGCATACCACTTTTTACAATCTATAGTCTACTTGTCACTACAAGTATGCACAAGAGTACAGAAATCAAGTCCATTGTGTAGATAAACAATCCACAAAACCCAGTCCAGAACGCCCAAACGGGAACGTAATCCCTACCTCGAGATCGAGAGAAACGCTAGAGACTTACGTCGAGAGTAAATGGCATCGCCATACCTGGAGGTATGCACATCAAACCAGATGGGATAGAGCCAGGGTTACACCTCGGAGTGGAAGAAAAAAACAATGCAAAAAAAAAAAGATGCAACAAAGGGCAGAGAACACGTACTGAGGCTGGTCGAGGTGGAAAGTCGATTCACCCCCTTCGAGACGATATTTCCTCAGAATAGATTAGACACGATCCCCATTTGGTTCAAGCCATGCACACTTGCACACTTGCACACGAGCAACTTGACGGTGTTGCCCCAACGTCTTTCTTTCCTTTCCAGTTTCATTTTCGTATTTTCGTATGGCTGATATGAACTCACCAGTACTGACGCCTCCTCGGGTAATCTTGTCTTGTCGCAAAAGAAGATGGGATGGTGAGAGGACTCGCCAGAACTACTGATTTGAAATTGGATCAGGGACTCTGAAACAGATAACAACGGGATGCCATGGGGACACCGGGAAACGCCGGAGAGTGAAATGCTCATGTGTAGATAGCTAGAATGGTTTGATATGTGTCGAACTTAGCTGGGTCCGTGATCCATCACTTGTAAACACCACAGGGGGGACAATGCAGAATCTAATGGGCTGGGTCGATCACTGTGTCGGATGTTTGAACAGCTCCGACGACTGCGGTGGCGGGAACCTCTCCGAGGGTGGTTTCGGTGGTGTTGTCGGGGACGAATGCATAGCGGGGAAGCTCGGCCATTCTCTCTTCTGGACTGATAGTATCATGAGAGTAAATCATGTGTCCGGATGGCTTCGACTTGTCCTTCTTAGCTGGCTTTTCAGCACCCTCTGTCGGTTTGGATGCCGATGCGGCATTCGCTGCTCCTGAAATGAGATCATCAACAGACTGGGAGAAAGCTCCATCACCATTGTGGGTTGGAGTTGCCTGTGAATGCGGGACATGGCCCATGTGCATCTGTTGCATTTGGTGTGCGTTGACTGTAGGTGCGCCAAATGAAGGACGCTGTGGGAGGTTGGAGGCAGCTGGCAAGCCACTCGGTCTGTGTTCGGGAGGTGTGGGTTGCTGAGGGAAGGACGGAGGAGCCCCATAAGTTGTTGGCTGTCCGGGAATCGGGGCGAATGGCTGTGCGTATCCGGTAGTCACAAAAGGCTGAGCCAGGCCAGCCATATCAGGAGTCTGGTTACCGTTGGCAGCGTAGGGTTGGAATTGAGCAGTGTGGGTCTGAGGGTAGGTGAACGCGGGAGCGACAGGACTACCAAAGGTCGGAGGGAAAGACTGGTGCTGATCCGGAGAGGGGGCGGCAGGGGCCTGGGAATGTTGCGACTGTATTACGGTCAGTCCCAAAGTCATGCCAAATGGAATGAATTACTTACGAATCCAGTTGGCGTGGCCGACTGTCCAGCGCTGGTGGGGGTTACATCACCGCTGCTACCACCAGCAAGTGCCTCAGCCCGCTTGGCCCTGTGTTCAGCCAATCGCTTCTTAAGATCTGAAGCAGCCTCAAGCTTCGGCTTCTTGGCCGGCTGTCCATTAGCGGAAGCGCCAGCGGGAGGGTTGCCAGTCACGGCTTGTCGCTCCACCTCGGCCTGCTGGAACTGCATGGCGACACGCTGCTGGTGAGCCTTGAGCACGTCATCGGGAATACCCTCCATGCCGAAGATTTCCACGTCGAGGCCCATTCGGTTGGGAAGCGCATTATCAACTTCGGTGAGCTGTTCCTTGTGAACTTGACTCAAATGGACGGACAGACCTAGTTGCGTGTCATTAGCAATGATTCGGTGAGGAGAAGGGGAGGGGTGGATGGTATCTCGATGAGATCCACTTACCTCCTGCAGTGTTCAATCGGCGCTGGCAGCGGTCGCACTTGAAGTGCTTGGCCTTCTGGTGCGAAATAAGGATCTTAAGGTCGTCGAAGTCGCGCTCGCAGTAGTAACACCACGGACGAGCGAGGAGCTCTTCGAGCGAGGGACCACGTCTCTTCTTGCCCATGATGGCGGTGTGTGTCGGGGTGAGAAGACGCGATTGCGGGGGAAGATAAAGATGATGCGCCAGGAGCGGTGTCGCAAATCCGGAGCTTGGAGATGATGCATTCTGCCAAGGCTCGTCACGTGCAATGGGGTGATCACGTGTGATAAGCGATCAATATCCATCGGATGTTGAGATAGATGATCTTATATTCGCCTCAGTTGGCTATATAGCTTGAATCTTTGTGTGAGATGTGTTGGATGTAGTTTGAAATTGGATTTCTTGCGTGTCCCCAGGGTATTGAGTGCGTTGACTGTCGTGATTGCGTTGGTTAGATTGCTTTAACTTATCAGAGGTAAGTTTCACTGTCCAGTTACTCACTTGCTAAAGCATCTCTAAAACACCTATTCTATACTTATCGCGATCCTTCTACTTTGAATCAAGCTTACTCTCCTGTTTCTAGGTCAACCTGTTAATAAGGCACGAAGTGAGGAAATAATAATCGTACAGCATCTGAATTTGCTAGAATACATGAGCCGGTACCCCCACGGGGGTGCCGGCATCTCGATAATGTATCTGATTCTCGTAGTTCCGACCCATACCCCCAGGGAGGTCCACAACCACAGGGAGTACCCCTACCTCGGTTGTCAACCGCGGGCCTAGCCCAATTTATAGGACAAAGCACCAAGCAGTAAAGACAAATTGAGGTAGATGTAACTTCCCAAGGCCTCAGGCCAACCCAGGGGTGGGCCAGAAAAGAAACAACGAATTAATCAGTTGATGCCTTGATGATCCCCATTCTCTCTCTCCCACCCGTGTCTGAAGTGAGAAGTATGTAAAGAAGAATTGAGCTGTTGAGAGAAGAGAACGAGGATCACCTCGACGAGCGGACCTGCCTTCAATGGCGGGGGTCCCGCGGGTCATGTGGACCCGGGATGGAACCCATCCCGTAAGGGAGATACGGGAATGGTGCGTATTGCGCGGGCATTGGTTGGCCCAGTTGCGCCATAGGCGCAACAGGCGCAGCAGCGTAGGGATTCACGGGCCCGTGGCCGTAGTGAGGCACACCCATTGGAGGGAGGGTGGGCATTTGCTGCTGCGCCTGTACGCTGACCATTGAAGGCAGGCCGCCGGGCCCCTTGGGAGCCAAGTTGCCGGCGAGCGGCACGAGAGAGGGAGAGCGCTTGCGACGGCCGAGGGGCTTGGGGAGGTCTTGAGGGCCGTCCCCGTCGACGGTACGGTCTTGCTCGATTTGGGCCTTGGATCGCTTTGGATTGCGGATCCGCCCTTCGCGGTTGAACCGGTCCCAGTGGTCCAGCATTGCCTTTGTACGCTTTGGGTTCTTTGAGTTGGCTATTTTGACACGACGAGCCTCCTCGATGGCCTCGGCAGACAGTGCCTCTTTCTTGCCAGAGGATGGAGCGTCGACAGGGCTTTCAGTGCGAGGTTCAATGGCGGGGAACGAGGTGGTCTCTGGTGGAATTGAGGTGGCCAAGGTGCTTGCACCGCGTCGGCCACGGCCACGACTAGAAGTTTGTGGAGCTGGGCTGACCTCGAAGGTGGCTCGAGTGGAAGCGAGGCGACCAGCGCCACGACCGCGACCCCGTCCGCGACCACGTCCAGGTCCAGGGCCTCGGCGAGGAGTAGAGTCAAACTGGATGGATTCGCCAGTAAGGCGCTTGCCGCCACGACCTCTGGTTCGTCGCTTTGCGGGGTGGTTGTCGTCATCAGTATCCTCTTCAGTCTCGTTCTGTGTCTCTTCGGCATCGGTCTTGGGGAGTTCAACCTCGGCAGCCTTGCGCTTGCGGGTGACCTTGGGGAGAACGGGTTCACGGCGAGGTTCCCACACTTGGGGGATGTATTCGAGGCCATGTCTCTTCAGCGTAGCCCAGCCATCAGCATTGCCTTCACCAGTCTCCTTTTTCTTCGCGATCATCTTTCTGGCCTGTGCGGGAGTAGGAACAAAGCCTCCTTGGACGAATGGATCTTGCATGGTGCGGATTGGGAGGAATGGGTTGTTTGTGGGGAAATATTGGTGTTTGTAGCCGTAGAGCATTGCCTCTTTCTTTTCGGCAAAGTCTTGCGTATCTTCATTGACGCGAGCCAGAGGGATACCACCTTTCTTTTTGTGGCCCTGCGAGGCGTGGCGCTTTGTCTCATATGAGACCTCGCCCCGAGTGTGTCGCAGGGCTTTGAGATTGAGATCATCGAGTGCTAAATACTCATCTTGGATGGTTTTCATGGCAAAGCAGGCAGTTTGTGTGAGAGCGTAAAGTTCTTCTGGGGAGTATTTGGCGTGGTTGTGGAGCATGTTCACCAGTTTGTCGATGTCTTCAGCTTGGACTTCCAGGAATTGACCTTTGTCGACTTTGGGTTTCTTGTATGGTAGAGGGTGATTGGCGGGTTCAGAAGCATCGCGCTTTCTGATTTTGGTTGTGTCATTGAATGCAGCGTCCCAAGAAGCTTCACACTTGGAGGCATCCTGATCGTAATCAGGGGAAAACAGATGAACATCATGGACATTCCAGAATTTTTGGAGACGAGCTTTGGCATCTGCGCGGCGCCATTTTGCTTCGCGAGCGCGGTATTCCTCCGGAAATGAAGTGCGCGGGTTGGAAAGCCAGTCAATCCGATCGAGCTTCCCTGTAGGAAGTTGGCTGGTATTGACGGTGGTCTGAGCAGTCTTGACAATATTTTCAGTGTCACCATGTTCGCCGTTAGTCACAACGGTAATTTCTTCGGCATCGTTAGGCTCGCCATCTTCAGGCTTGAGGGGTTCAGCTGCAGTGTCCTCATCTTCTTCAATGGCGTCATCATCTTGAAGATCGCCAGTGTCGTCGTAAGTATCATCGGGGCCATCGTATCCAGAAAAACTGATGGTCTTTGGATGAGCATCATTGATGTGATCATTCAAAATATCTTCCTCGGAAATGTTTTCATCATCAGGAAGCTCTAAAAGCTTTCCGCACCAATCGCACTTGACATGTTGCGGGATGGGCTCCGGTGACTGGGAGATCTGAGTAGAAGTAGATTGAGGGCGGAATGGTTCGGAAAATTGTCGGCGCAGTGGAGAGTCCTGACTGTCACCAATATCCGAGGAAGGGTTGTCCCCATCCAGATCGGCCCTTGGAACGGGGGCCATATTGGAAAAGAGAAACAAAAAACAAGAGAGGGTATGAGTAATTAGAAAGCAAGCGATAAAAAAGCAAAAAAATGACCAGGCTCAAATGGAGAATGTGAAATCTCAAGAAAGGATCTGTATAGATATGGTCAGCTCGGGTTCGCTTGCGGGTGCCAAGACGCCAGTAATCGCCGCGCCAGCCGTGGGAGTTAAGGGCCACGGTAGTATGAGAATCGCCAACACAATACACATGGGAACTGGGCAAATCACAGGGGATCGAAAAGCAAGATAAAAAGGGATACAAGTAAAAAGAAGACACGGTCGGCCTGGAATGTGTGCAGATCGGACGGGGAAGTACCAGAAGAAAAAAAAGAGCAAAAGACGAGGCCACTTACCATGAGATGTTCAAGATGTTCAAGGAGGTGTGAAATTGAGTGGACCAAGAGCCAGGTCTCAGCCAATTACTGCTTGCTGTCAGTGAGCTCTGCAAAGAAGGGTGCAGGGTGGACGTGAGTGGCTGCCAGGGATGTACTTACTCGGATGGCTGGGTAGATGAGACTTTGCACTTTTAAAAGCGCAACGCGGTGTACGAGAGATGGAAGGTGACGAGATCAGATAAAAAGATGCTCAGGAAAAATACGCCGGGGAAGTTGTGTTGTTGGCGCGCAGATCTTTGCGCCGGGTAGTATGGAAAAAAAGATCTTCGACGCGATAGAACGCGAGGGAGACAATGAGAGATCTGTAATCTCGGAAAAGGATGACACAGAGAGAAATGAATACAGGAGAAGAAAAGAAATGGGAAGGGGAAAGGGCGAAGGATGAAATAGCGAAGAGATTGAGGTTGAGAAAGAGAGTAGTTTTGTAGTTTGTAGCGTTTACGGGGGTTTCCACTGCCCGTTGCGGCCCGCCAATCAGGTGTGAGTTATCTACTAGCCACATCAATGGCTGTATGTCGAGGAAAGGGGTTATTCATGAAGTATTGTTATTTATCTTTGTTATTGTGGTAGAATTTATATTCACTTCTCTATTGTGCCATTTTTTTTCATTCTCTCCTGTGCTGTCCGGACTGGGTATGCCCATTTGCAAATTCGGACTCACGTCACATGATACGTACGTATAGTCCAACAAAGCCTGTTTCAGCGGCTCTAGGGGCTCTGACTAGCTCAGATGTACGCAATAGAATTCGAGCATTTTCAGTACAGTCTTAACAAATTCACTGTCTTGGTGGAGACCAGGTGGAACTCTTCTAGTGGCGCTTTTTCCGATGTGGGCACTAAGAGATTTCATCTACATTTGTGCAGTGACGGCCACTAACGACCAAGTGACGGTCAAGTAACGTTTTATTTGAACAAATCCCAAAGAGTCCTTCTTGTCCTTCATCTTTCAAACTCGGTATAGAGTGACGGTTAAGTAACGGTTGTTCTGGATCTATGACGCACGCAACAAGAATGGGATCATCGCCCCTTCCAGTCAGCAGATTGAATAATAACAATACTTGCGATCCTATCATGACAGTCTCGCAAACTGAATAGTAGTAGAAGAGCAATACTATGTGTTGGCAAAAGACTAGCTGTCAGCCTCTGCCTCCCATCCGGTACCAGTTTCCGATGAGCTTCAGGTAATGGCAGCGAGGTGCCGTTAGATACATTCTTTTATCAGCAAGAGCAATCTCCAATGGTTTTCTGTTCCAGCCCGACCCCAGCTTTATGGCATGGGTATAGTATAAGAATGCTTAGGACATTCGTGGGGCAATCGTGATTTGGGCACAAGCAACAAGCAGACACACAATCAGGATGATGGCTGGGTAGATCACTCCTTCAATCATGTTGTCATTCCATGATCACCTTCTTTAACGTGGCTTTTGCCTGGGTGCTGGCACTGGCAGAGTGGTATGTTTCGGTTCAGGGTGGGTAATGAGTGCCAATGTGAGCTAATCCAGAGTTAAATGCTAGCTGTGATTAAAAGGGCATTAATTGTATGGGTGATGCAATTCAACGTGTCTTGTTTCCTGGCATTGTGGCTGTCCTCCATCGATCAAGCGTGGTATTCGTTTGATCTTCGTGGATGGGATGGGATGAAACATTGAGTAGAAAAGCTTGGACGAAATGTGAAAAGTCGTTCGGCTTGTTTTCAAGTGATAATGATGGACATTGACTGCAAGCTTGTTGTACACAAACAAGTCAGTGCAGGATTGACCATAAAATAGTCCTGAGAAGGAATGATCAATACAGATTTCATTCAAGGAATCGGGCAAAAAAGGATCACCACCAACAAAATACTTATTCTGCAAATAACAAGGTTCAACAAAGACCTCACTGGGATAGTGTAGAAGAAGGTGTCACTAGACGGAAGTATACTGCAGGGACTACAAATATTCTCCACAAACAAGAAAGCAATGTAGTACACAGCTACCAGATAGGTAACCCAGAACCCGGTTATGAATTAAATCCGATGTCACATCCAATGAGATATTCACTAGGAACGTTAATTTTGCATATGCATGAACTTGGCGCCTAGCAAGCGCCAACCATGCATGATGTCCACTATGTACATAACGAAAGAGCCTCCTACCTCTAAACACAAAATATCGTCAACAACAAATGGGATCGAAATGCAGCTACACAGCATCAGATCATGCAAATCATAGATCTATTTAGTCTATATCTAAACACCTACCCACCACCCTGTAGTATGTTCCATACACCTCAATGATTCTTCTCTCCAACATCAAGAGCAACCAAAAAGCGACTAACACAATTATAAGCAGCAACAGTAGCTGTGATCTCCACAACCTCCTTCTCATCAAAACAAGCTCTTACCTCCGCAAACACCTCATCAGGAACAGCAACAGTTTTAGTCATTGCATCCGTATACTTCAGAACAGCCCTCTGCTCAGCACTCAAAACCGAACCCGAGCCCTCATCATTGAAACCAGCCTGCGCATCACCTACAATCGCCAATGCCTCCTCGCTCAGCCCGCCCTGCTGCAGTAGTGGCGCATGTTGTTCCCATTCGAATAATGCGCCGTTGACTACTGCCACGCGACAGATTGCTAGTTCGCGGACGACAGTTGAGAGACTTGTTCGCGTGCGGATTGCGCCGATGAAGGAGTTCCATCCTTCTGTTACTGGGTAGGAGTGGAGGAGGGCTAGGTCGAGTGGGAGGAGGGGGTTTGGGGCTCGGCGGGCTTGGACGCTTGCCAGGATACGGGCTTCGTCTTCTGTTTTTGTTGGTGGGGGATCTTGGATGTAGGGAAGACGCATTTTGGTGGTTTTGAGGGAGAATGGAGGGATTGGAATTGGTGTGTTGGTTCAGGTATTGATTGATGCGTGTGGATCTGGGTTCTGAGTTGATGTTAGCTTGGGGCAATGACTCAATACTGCATGTTGCAATTGTAATTGACGTACGTACATTTCTTCCAAGATATTGAATGCGCGACACTGATTCTGGACAAGCAAGAATGAGTGAAGTGTTCAAGTCTGAGTCAAGGTGTCAAAAGAAGTATGGACCCCGCTCCCGCTAAAATAGGCTTGGGGTATACTTCAAGCCGCGGGTGTCGGCTTTGCGCTTCCGGTTCGCTTCCGCGCATTTTATATAACAATGGGGTGGATTGTTGCATAGATGAGTACTGTTTGTCAAAGAAAGTACTTGGATGTTGACATCAGTACTTCTGATAAGCTTGCACTAGCGTGACGTGCCTTGTCTATAACGTTATTAAACATCAATGGCTTTAAGTCAGACATTTATTCCGAATGTAGGATATCGATATTATTCGAAAGCAATCTTGAAGCATGAATATACTATAATCTATAGTCTGTACGGTGCTCTGCATAGACGCAGTCGGACTAAACACTGCAGAGCGGGTCTTGGCAAGGGTTCTCCACCGGTCAAGCTCAGGTGTCGTCACCTCTCCTTAACACCACCCAAACATGCCACCAAAGGCTCCCAAACCAACCAGCGACGAGCTCCTAGCTCAGTTCGACGACCTTGGTCTCGACAAATCCGGCAACAAAACGGCCAAACCCAACGCCCCTCATGCAGAAGGCGAACAAGAAGACATCCTGGCCGAGCTGGACCACCTAGCCACCCAGCGCCCAAGCAGTGGACCAGGCACTCCCCGTCTGTCCTCTGACAAGCCCAGGTCATCTACACGGTCTCCTCGACCTAGCACGACCATCGACCGATCCAATGAAGACAAGGCGCCGGTCCGCCAGTCTGAGGAGACGGGGCGGACATCGCGCACAGAAACCAAGCCCCAGCAGCCCAAGCTTGAGGCTGAAAGCGCCCCTGCACAGCGGTCCTCATCCTCTGAAGAAGGTGGTGGCTGGTGGGGTGGTTGGTCGGGCGGATTGTCTGGAGGACTGTTTGCGACGGCCACTGCGGCGATGAAGCAGGCCGAGGCAGCTGTCAAGGAGATCCAGAATAACGAAGAGGCACAGAAATGGGCCCAACAGGTCAAGGGCAACGTTGGAGCTCTACGGGATCTTGGTATGGCTGCTATTACATTTTAACATGATTCTCCTCCACATGGGCATGCTAACAAGGTACACAGGCGGCGAACTTCGCGACAGAGCCCTCCCGACATTCACGAACCTCATCCACACCCTCGCACCACCCATTTCCTCGCATGAACGACTCCAAATACACGTGACGCACGACCTGTCCGGGTACCCGGGTATCGACCCATTAGTCTACTCGGTGTTCTCGCGCGTGATGTCCCAAGTCGAGGGCGGAGACCTGCTCGTGATCCAGCGCGGCCAGGAATCATCCCCGAAGCGCGGCCTCGATGTGACCGGGTACATGACCAGCGCCGGCTGGAACGACGGGCCGTGGTGGCGGACTGTCACACCTGGACAACCGCGGACCGTCTCTGCCGTGCGAGGTGTAGTCGACGGATCCAAGCTGGCGCGTGTGAGCGCCGAGTCCTACGCCAACGAGTACTTCTCCTCGCGTGGTGGTGTCGAAGAGGCGGCGAAGCAGGCTACAGAGGTTCTGAGTGAATCGAACCCGGTTCGCAGTAGTGATATCTTCTTGGCTATTCAGGCTATCAGCCAGACTACTTCCAAGGAACTGTTCCAGGCCGGTGCATCGGAGAAAGCCGATGACGCCGAGGAGCAGGAAGAGGAGATCTGTTTCGCGCTTTATCTTCACGACCCTATTCACGGTATCGCCTTCCACACAATCTCCCAGGCCATCCCTCGGACCTGGATCGACTGGCTCGACGAGTCGGCCCCGGCTCCCGAGAATCCCGATGTGGAGGATGCCCACATGGCCCGCGTTGTCGTGCCCGCGGCCATTGCAGAGATCATCGAGAGTGGAGGCGTTGATCCCCGCGAGTGGGTCTCAGAATGGATTGAGGAAACTCTCTCACTTGCTGCTGGAACTATTGCTCAGCGATACGTGGCGCGCCGCATGGGCGTTGGTGCGGGCGGTGCTGGAAAGGGCAAGATGCGTGCTGAGCAGTCTTCTACTGTTGAGAGTGGTGCAGGCGAGGCTGCTCGTGCTATCTAGGCCTTCTCTATTTACGTCAAGAACTGCTGTCTTGTTCTAGCATCTGTCGTTCGTGATAACCCCTCAATGAATTTCTTGCATTGCACCTTCATTAGCTTTTTCAACTCCTTTGCCGAGACCATTCAAGCTATCTCATAGCTAATACCGGGAAATGGTAATTCACCATCGAGGCCCTTACAAGATCAAGTAATCAGAAGAGCCAAATTATGAAACAAGGTATGCAATTCCCGAGATATATATACACAGAATGTCTCTGATCAATGTGCAAGATCCAGCTCCAGCAAAACCAAATGCATCAAAAGACCATAGCGGGTATCGTAACAAGCAGTTTCCTCTTGTATTTTTACAGGTCCAAAGGCCCTTCCAAACCAGGGACATGCCAAAAGTTCGCGCGAAGAGCAGTCACACTAAGCATCGTATCAGCAATAGTCCAACATCACAATCAACAGAGAAGAAAGGGAAAAACAAACCTCGTGGACCCATTCAAAACAGTATGAGCATCCGTCCCCTCCTCACTCTCCTGCATAGTCTTCTTCATATCGGACAAATCAGCCGACCACTTAAACTGACGTTTCCTTGTCCGGCCTTCAAGCCCATTTCCATTCGCACCATTCACCTCCCCAGCCCCATTAGTAACCCCCTTTCCTTTCTCTCCACAATCCTCAGCATACAAACAGCCCCGATTCCAATAATAAGGCAGCGTCCTCGTATAAATAATAGGCCTCTCCTCAACATCAAGCCGCATAGGAACATTAATATTATAAAGTTCAACCCGCTCATCCCAATGCTGATAAAGATACCCAACAACCCGCACAGCAAGCCTAGCTGCCGCAGCAATGACATCAGCAGCCTGCTCGTCCTTGCTGCCGAATGAAATTGCGATTCCGCGCTTCCCGCAGAAAACAGCTTCCAGTGCTCCTCCTACCGTCCCCGAGGAGAGGTTGTAGATGGTTGAGGCATTGCGGCCGTGGTTTGGTCCGCTGATTACTAGGTCGATTGGGGGCCGGCCTTGGAAGAGGTTGTGCAGACCTAGCTGGGTGCAGCTTGCTGGAGTGCCGTTTGTTATTATTACCCATTCGTCCGGGGTGGGGCCTTCTTCGTTGTAGGTTGTGGTGCCGTTTGTGAGGTCGCCATTTGTGAGGCTGTGACCGTTGGTGAGATGACCATTGGTGAGACCATTCGTCTGCTCTGCCGGCTGGTACTCCTCATCCCACGTCCCGTCCTCCCGGAAAGAATCCTTGTGCACGTAACTAGCCGTAAGCTTCGCTTCGATGAGATGCGCCTTGCCGATCCAGGAGCGTGAGGCTGCCGGGATGGCTACCGAGACTGTGTGGCCATTCGCTTGCAGTTCGTCGACTAGTGGGCGGATATATGGCGATAGGCGTCTGCTTGGCGGGCCATCGTCGTTGACTACCTGTTCTTGGCGGTTAATTCGGTATTCTGATTATTGTTTCTTGGCTTTGTTTATCTCTCGGCGGGCTCCGTACGGAGGAGTCCGTGGAGGAACAAGAGGGGAGACGGGAAGGAAATCAAAGGGGAGGGAAGTAGATCGAGGCTTGGATGTCATGCGGATGTCATGATCCCCACTGGTCCATAGCAGATCCTTGCATACGCCCTGCTAGCTTGATTTGTGCTTTTTTCCCTCCCTATACTTCCGCGGGAATGGAAGGGAAAACCATAATAGAAAAGATAAAGATGTAGATCGCACTTACCAGGATGTGCATGACCTTTTGCAGCGCTTAGGGCGATATACCTCGAAACTTGGATGGTCTGAGCTTCCGGGGAATTTTAATTTCAGATCTTTTTTCTGGGGGATTTTTCCGGGTTTGATTTCTGGGGTAATCAAGAAAGAAGAGAAGTGGAAAAAACGAACCGCGCGAAAACAGCGACAGTCAGGCACTTATGAGATGGGTAAGGATTGAGCCCTTCTACACCGGGGTTGGGGTGAAGCCGTTCAGGCTGCGGGGACGGCAGTGGCAGGGCCCGAATGCAGCCTGCGGTGAACCGATCCGTCGGGCTTCTCGGTGGCTCTGGCCATAGATGTGTTTTCTATTATTCATATCAGGTTGGCATACGGAGTGGTATATGGGGTTCTAGAAGGAATATGGTATGTGCACATAGATTTAGCTACTGCAGTTATGTACATAGTCTGTACTAAATCTGTGAAGGATTTACTCCATAAATTTAGGTTGAATACAGGGCCCTCTAGGGCCCTGCAGTGCTGAAACTTGGTACCATACCCTGCATAGAGATGTTTTAGAAGAACGGCCCATAATATCTCTTGTTCTTAATCAATAACAGCTTATGATGCAAGTACTTAGTTGTCTGGTGTTGAATTCTGTTGCCAAGGTTACATTGGTGCTGAGCTAAGCATTCTGGAAGGTACACGGTACCTGTAGTACCTGGACTGGAAAAATTTGCTTTTTCTATAAAACCTTGGGAGCGAAAGTGTATCAAGTTGAGAGTGGAAACGCGCACTTGGTCTTGAGTCGATGGCCATTCATATTCGATAGCTCCTTTTCTCTGACAACATCGTCTCTCGTAAGGTCCGCGCTCGGAGATCAACACACCGGGGCGCATACAGTGGTGTTGTCGGCACCATTACCACATTGGCTCATTCGCATCTTGACTCACTATTTGTTTTATTATAATATCTAGACGAAATCTCTGAACCACATTTTAAATCCATTAATTCCGACACACGCCATACCCATAGCCAATCCTGGTCTGTGCCAGGAACACGCTAGAGACGATCGCAGAAAATCTTGAGGTGGGGAATCCCGTCAGCCTTCATCTTTTGGCCCCTCAACTTTTATCTCTTCCATCATCTGCCTTGCTATACACTTGCTATTTGCCCACCTATCTGAACCCTGCAAAGTCTCAAAAAGCACGAGCTTTTTGAGATCTTTGCTCGACTCGGTCGTCGTTCCCCTCGAGCATATCCTGTATGGACAGTGGAAGCACCGGGACCGCTGCGGGGATCGACCCCAAAATCTTAGACAATTGGCAAACTGAAGGCGCCTTTTCCGTCGCGTCGTGGGAACATTTGGGTTACGACCAGCCCCCAGAGTGGGATACTAGCCAGGAATCGAGTCAGTGTGATGCGGATATTGCGGACTTGAGAACCCTCCAGGGTCCGTTGACGGGAGAATTCCGTCGTTTGGAGAATAGGTGGGCATGCCGTTTCCCGGCCTGAAGAATGTGTGGATGATGCTGACGCGTGTTGATTTGCAGAAAGCATGATGTAGCTCCCGAGACCTTGAACTACGCCGATGGCGGCGTTGAGGGTACTGTGAGTGGGACGATCAGTCCCAAGACGATCCCTTCTTCCGATGAGAACTTTCATTCCGACGAGACATGGCCACATTTCCAGTTGTACAACTCTGTCGGCATGCCGATGGATGCGTCACTGATGTACCCCTACGCGAAAGGACAGAACCACTCGACCGGTGCTGTCATTGTGGACGATGTGGGCGAGATGCCTCATGGAGGTTTCTCTGATACCCCGGGTGAGAGTATCATGCAGTTCCAGCAGATCCCTCAGTCCTTCCCGATGATCCCCGAGCAGTGGGCTGAGATTCAGCACGGCGTGCCAGTGGAGAACATCCCGGCACAGGAGTCTGTGCCGCTCACGGTGGCTGCGCAGCAGACCCCCAAAGATCAATCCCTATCCGAATTTCCGACTTCCATCCGATCCCTCGAGTCGCGTTGGCTCAACTGTTTGGAGTCCCAACTGCCCATTCAGCACATCACACCAGCCTCCCAGACTGTAGGCCCGAGAGCCCAAATGGGACAGGACCGTTTCCAATACAAGTCAGAAAATTCGTCGGTGTCTGGTGATATGTCTGGAATTTACGAGTGCTCTTACTCCGCCACTAGCGACGAGCCTACGACTTTTGCGGACCATCAAGTAGACGATGATGAGGTGAAGTGGACCTCTCAGCCGAGCTCGCGGGAGGGATCACAGCCGGCACCCAAAACCACGGCATTCATGGTCAGCGAGGTACCGGAATCGATGGTTTCTACCATTCCCTCCCGGTCGAGGGCTTCCTCAACTGCTGGCCGTACCGGTCGACCGGCGCCCCTGGCAATGCAGAACTCTGGTGCGGTCAGGAAGCGCAAGACCAGAAACCTGGGCTCTACAGAGCAAGGCCTGCCAAGACCACTGCAAATTGTTCAGGAAGATGGCCAAGGTGGCTCTATTGCGTCGGCTGACTTTGTCTCACCCCCACGCGGTGCTCGTCGCAAGGGTCCTCTGAGTATGGTTGGACGAGCCAATGCCGGCCTGCGTAGGAAGAACAAGGATACCTGTGTCCAATGTCGACTGAACAAGCGCAAGTGTGATGGAAGCTCCCCTTGCGATGCTTGCCGCCCTACACTTCACGAGCAGCCATGCGCCCGTGCCTGTTTCTCTAGCATTGTCGAATTCGGAACTTGCAACTATATCTCTCAACGAGCAGTTAACCACCCAACAGTGGATGGCTCGAACCGAGTCCGGATGGAAATCCCCTCCGAGTTCGACCTTGGACAACTCCTGTCCTTGCTTGCTGAACGGCAAGGCCGGTTCAACATCCGCGCCAGCCAGTCCTGGGGCTCTCTCTACGTCCTCGACCTGGGCGAGTCATATAAGTTCCTCAAGACCCTAAGCGAGTACAACGGCAACTCCAAGTCCACCTTCTTGGAATTCATCGACCGCCGAATCGTTGACTCAAAAGACAAGTCCAAGAACTGGCTCTCCTGCGTCGCCGACTGCGACCCAATGAACCAAGCCTACACCCTCCTCTCGCAATGGCACAACATGCCCAGCCGCGCCAAATACAGCTTCGTCTCGCTAGACGCAAGCGGTGAAGAACGCCCTATGGACATAAACAGCGCCTCAGATCGCCGTGAGATCCTCCTCGCAGCCCAACTCTCCCGAATATTCTGCCGAATGCTCGAAGTCGAAGGTTTCCGCAAACTCGAACGAGACTTCTATAACATAAAATGGAAGCAAATCTCTCACGAGACCCACGTCCGCTTCCTCGGCGAATTAGGCCACATCCTGCTCACGCTGCGCTGGCGCGTTTCCTGGTGGAAGCGTCTCGGCGACGGCGGCAGAACGCCCGATCCCTCACAACAGCACTACATCGACCGTGTCGAGCTGCTCTGCCGTATCCTTTACGTGTACTATACGTGTGTTTTGGCAAAGCTGCCTTCTTGGTCGGCGGCCGATGTGCCCAAGGGCATTTGGTCTACGTATGCTGATTCAGAGAATGCCGTTTGGGACGACTTCCCTTCCGATTCTAGTGATGGTGGTTTCCATGGCTGGATGGAGAGAGGCTATGATCTTATTGAGCAGGCTGGTGTTCCTAGTCGGATCTCTAAGTCTCCTCGGTTGAGTTGATCGACAGAACATTGCGCTGGGTGATGGTATGGGCTTGGTTACGTTAGGCGATGGATGGAACGGAGTTGGATTTTTGATACCCTTTTACCCTGTTTTTCTTGTTTCCTTTTTCTTCCTATTTTTCTTTTCAGTTTCCTTTTCTACTATTCCATTGTCATTTTATTTATTTAAACCATGTCTATTGGTGTTGGTTTTGCTTTGCTTGATTTGAGTGTTTCCTTATTTCCCTGCTTACAGGCATCATGACTTTTGATATATAGATACTTACATTGCTTATGATTTGATGATTTGCAATATGGATGTTCCATCCAACCTGGACATCTTGATTACTGGGTTTTGTACATGGACTAATTATCTATATACATATTCTTCTCTACTTCTATATCCAAGATCCACAAAATGCATGGACTTTGTAAGGCCGACCTTTGAATTACTGCATCGGGAGCATCTGCCGATGAAAACACACCCCCTCCTCGAAGACTGCACAAAGGAAGAATATAAAGCCTGAGCACAGAATCCTGAGGGCACTTTATAGAAGAAGCCTGGAACGGCATCGAATTCGCCGGTCGCCATCTTATTATCGAGAAGCAACTCGCGGAAGAGATTGATCGAATGCTTGAGGACAACTGGCTACCATTCATCGATAAGGGCATGAAGCTTGGGAGATTTTCCGCGGCTTTTCTTCACCCTATCGTCGAAAAGAAGAATCGTACATTCTATGCGCTTCGTGATACGAAATCGAGGTACGAGCTTGACATAATTGATCGAGAAAAAACAAGATCAAGTGTAGCAAGGCTCAGTGGAGAAGTAGGGGAAGAGGAAGATGCCTCTATTAACTATGAAGGCAGGAGCCGTCATAAAGACGAGATCATGACTATCTGACTAAGCTAATGGCTGACTAACGGGTCACCCGTAGGGTGCCCCGTGACATCAAGGGCTACAGATATACGTTCGAGCAGCTTCGAAAAGAGATGAAAGCCGACACCTACGATTCAGATGAGAGCATTGGATTTTGAATCACATGCCTAGCAATCAAGATAATCGGATACTATACTACCTTAGATACTAGGAATATAACGGAGAGCAATAATGCAACGGGAAAGTATGAATAGCAGCAACTCGTTGTGACATCAAAATCAAAGTTAGACTCGTTTTATCCCGCGTCTTTCTCTTTCCTCGCACTTTTGTGGCCTATGTGCATATATCGCAGTATCTACCGCCAGTCAGTGTTCAACTATTCAACCGCCTAACACTTCTATTTTCAATCCCGTATGGCGAAAATGGCCTTTGGCACTATCTTCTTGTGCACCGACCACATTGGTACACCATTCGAGAAAAATGTGAAAGCCTTTGGCCGGGGTCTCTCTCATAGCAACTCCAGTTACGCTTGATAGAACTTTCAAGCTCGACTACAGATTCTTCAATTGGGTTGAGATCAGGCGAATAGGGCGACAGAAGACCAAATTTACCCCAGCAACAACATTTCTATTAACCGTCTACCCTCAAATGGATCCACTGAATTGGACATTACTCGTGGCATCGGTGAAATTTCGTCAATATCAAGGCTTACTTCTTGATATACGCTTTGATGGCTCATCGCAATGGCAATCCAATCTCAAAAACCTCCGCATCCTCTAGGGTTTCAACGCGTTTGGAATATCGTGATCAGTTTAAACCAAGAAAGTCAGCAATGTAAAGGGACCCACTAGTGATATTGAACATCTCGTCTGGGTCAATTGCTCATCCCTCCTGAATTTGGCGTTGGCAGTTTTATTGTCGAAAACGACATTGCAGCTACTGGTACAAGCCTATCAGCAGCCGACAAACCATTTGCAAAGCGAGGAAGGATTTGGATCTTACTGTGAGACTCTGATGAAGCCACCCTAAAAAGCGTGGGGTCGCAGACCATCATCCCGACACCACGCGTTGTATGAGAGTTTATAGCTCCCACAACCTTGTCGATATTGCTCTCTTTGCCATCACCTGGGACATCCATCTAGATAATTCCGATAAAATGTGCTCAGAACGTGAATTTACAATAGTTTTGAGTCCTGACTATTCTCTAGAGCATCCGCTTTTTATTTCTCCCTTTTTCCCTCCTTTACCTCTGCCACGCTTGCATTCTATCCAGCACCCACAGACCCTATTCTTCCTAGTCCCACCGATATACCCTCGTCATACCTTCCGACTACCACAACGTTTATTCCCCAAGGCCGGGCTGACCCTCCAGGTCCCACGGAATCTGGCGTTCCTGACACGTGCAACAATTGGTATATTCTCGGGAATAGGGATACGTGCAAAAGCCTGTCGGTGCAGTATGAAATCACGGAGGCAAAGCTGAACGAGTACAATCCTAGCGTCAATGCCCAACGCACTAACATCCGAGCCGGTTTTGCGATATGTGGTCGAGTATGGGAAGACAGCACGGCTAGGCCGGCACCCTCTCCTCCTCCTACTACTACAGGTCCTCCTAGTCCAACAGGAACTGGGGCAAGTCCTACATGCACAAAGTGGCATCTTATGGTTGAGGGTATGCTTAATACGACTTCTTCTTCTTTTGGTTCCAATGACTAATAATGATCTTATAGATGACTCTTGTGACTCTTTCGCGGGCAAGTATGGTATTCTCGTTGCTCGCTTCCGCCAACTAAATAGGAATGTCGATGGCATCTTGCAGTAATCTTGCCAAAGGCAACGCGTATTGCGTGGGATAGTTAGGTCTATGTATGTGTAATCATGAAGGCTTGAAGATCTACCAAAGTCGATATTTGATGTGTAAAATAAGCTAGACAAATTACAAAAGGAAAGAATATACCAAAAAGAAACTGGGTATCGATTTCATGCACTCATCGAAAATCTAGAGCACGGAACTAGAAACTGAACAGGAACAGAACGACCATGGAAGACAGAACAGACGAAAAAGCAAAACCACGCATAAAATGCAGATTCATATATTTTGTCCCCGAACCGCTCAAGCCTTCTTGCCAGCCTCCTGAGCCTTCTTCTTCTCCTTCTGAAGACGATCCTTCTTTCCTCCAGCCAGAATCTCAAGATGACCCGCCTTTGTCGCGAGACTGCGTTCCGTCTTGCCAACGAGGCCGGATGTGAGTTTCTATATGGTGTTGTGTTGGTTATTTCGTTCTTTGGAATGTAGCACATCATATGCACAAACAGAAAGAATAAAATCCATACCTTCGTCAACTTCCGCTGCTTAATCAGATTGGCTTTCTTAGGTGCAACTGATCGCACACCGGGTCTGGTTGTCTTAGCGGGCCTGAATAGAAAGAAGAAATATTAGTCAAGTTCACAGGTCAAATATTGTACCTCGAATTGCTATTTCGTCGCGTGTGTAACGTGAAAGAGTGAAAGTGAAAGAAAAACTACCCCCATCGCCATGGTGATGAATGGTGCCTCTTCCGTCAGGGTAGTGTGCAACTCACTTCCGACCAGGTGTGGCGGGTCCAGCCTTCTTCAGGGATCCTTGAACCATATTTGCTGTGTGTATTTGACTGTGGGGGATAGGTTGAGGGATAAGGTGACAGGAACGAGGTGAGAGAGTACTGCCTGCAGCACGGTGTATTTTAATCTGCGATCTTTTTTTGGGGTTGGCGGAGGGAAAATTGCTTATCGTGCTTATCGGTGGTGTCACGTGGAGTCGTTGTTTTGTTGTTCCGGTCCGAGGTATATATCTGTTCTTGGTTTTTGGTCGTTGTTGAATTGATGGGCTTGGATTGATTGCTTTTAGGTGTGGGATATAAATATATCGGCTAACTGATCTGGACATTATTGGATGGTTTTAGATACAACAATGATAAGAAGAAACGCGCTAGCGAGATTGGATGAATAACATCCAAGATAGAAGAGAGATATTTTTCTAAGCCACCGCTACTTTTCAGTAAGTGTACTTAAACCCAATCTGTCCTTCAATTGGCTTTCCACCAGCTGCAACCCGCTTGTTGGCCCGATTGAACTTCAGCGTCATTGCGCCCACGATAACGACGACCAAGGCATTGGCTAGCATAGCACAGAGCAGACCTGGTCGATAATTGGGTGCATCTTGAGCGCGGAATACTGTTGTTCCAATGATTCCTCCGATGCTTCCTCCGCCGATCAGAGTAGCGGATGTAAAGGCTCGTTTCCATTGACCGCGGATGTTGTTACTAGAGTGGATATATATGTTAGAACGGGTTCAACTACAGCATAGAACTCGGTAAAGTAGTAATTGCCTTACCTCTGCCACGACACTAAAGCTGGACAATTCGCATTTGCTATAATACGTTGTGAGAAACTCCAAACACCCAACAGCACAACTGAGCCAGATTAATCAACTCACCAGCAATAGTAGCCAAGAAAACACCGAAGTACCTAGGCGCGGGATTCTCAAGATATCCCAACAATCCAAGTCCAAGCAGCCCCATGAGCGCATTAACAGCAACCACAGGACCACGCAAACGCCATTTATCAGAGTAAACAGCCTGGACATACATAACGATGGCGGCAGCAACATAAGGCGGCGCAACAAGACATTGCGCCTTCGCCACAGAGAAGTGCATACTCTTCTCCAGGATGATAGGGAGGAAATATGCAATCGAGTAACTGTTCGTGGTGGTAAGCATGTAAAGGGCAGCATAAGCCCAGACTTTGCTGTCTTTGCCATTGGCGAGGTATTTGCCCATGGAGAATGGTTCCACAGAAGCATCTGCTCTGTCGTTCTCAATTCGGGCGATAACGAATTGTGCTTCGGTTTCGTTGAGAAACTTCCAGGATTTTGGGGCCCGTTCTGGGAAGTCGACTAGGAAGACGTAGGAGACGATTCCGAGGATGCAGGTTAGGAGGCCTTCAATCTGCATGTAGTATTAGTTGGTCATGTATTTCTGCTTAGATAGGTAAATGGCTTCTTACGATGAAGATCCATTCCCATCCAGCTTTCCCGGTTATTCCATCCATCTGCATTAAGCCATAGGCTAGGATACCACCGAAGCCTGAGGCCATGCTTCCGATTAGGTAGAATGTGGCATTTCGCTTCTGGAGTTCGTAGCGCGGGTACCAGGTGCTAAGGAGGTAAACGCTGCCTGGATACATTCCAGCCTCCAGAGCACCTAGAATGATGCGGAGACCGGCCATGGTCTGCCAATTTGGGACGAAGCCAAAGCTCTGGCACGGTTTTGTGAGAAAAGAAAGCGATTGAATGCATTCACGGGAAACTTACCAGCATGACAGCTCCCCAGACGAGCACAATACCTGAAATAAACAGTCGTGGCCCTACCTTACGGATGATGACCGTGGCAGGGATCTGGAAGATGGTGTATGTGATGAAGAATACCAGAGATGTGATGCTGTAGCCGTTGTTGGAAGCGTTCATGTTCAGGTCACCCTGCATTCTGAATTGAGTCAGCGAAATCCATGCAAGAGAGTATAGTCGCAACATACCCAGCAACAGAAGCAGCCCCAAGATTAGTCCGATCCAGCAGACTGACGCAGTACAGAAATCCCAGCGTGATCACCAGGCGAGCATCAATGCGCCGAATGAGCTTCTTCTGCTCACTAGGACTAAACGAAGCAATGATATCCGCATGTTGGAGAGCTCCTTTCTCTGTGTCCTCGATGTGAGCTTCGTCAGTGTTAGTGTCTTTCATTGTGATGGTCTCGGAGCACTGAGGCAATGGTGAAAGAAGGGAAGAATTGATGCGTCTACATCCCAGATATATAATGATTGCGGGATTATAGCATTGACACTGGCACTTACTGTGCCCACATTTGTTCCCACAATTTCTCCGCAAGTTCATATTTGATGCTGCTCCGAGGGTTGAGATCCGGGGTAGATCGGTCTGATTGGTTTGTTAACCTCCGGTGGAAGTTGTGCTTGGGTATTTTCCGTGAGATATTTTCCACCGGATGTTGACTTGTGAATTGTATTGCGTAACTTACTTCATGATGTCTTTATACTTCGAGACTCGATGTATATCCAATGAGGCTATGTTTCTATGTGTATCGCTTACTTGGAGAGCTTCGATATACGAGCGAAACGGAGTCTTATTGTCATTTTCGCCATATCTGGTGAAAATTGCTTTTACAGTATCTCGCTGCCTACAGGACAGAAAGAAAGGAAAACGGGGACCTTCGCAATTCATTTCTGTGAGATATCTGAGTCACCTAGCCGATTTCAGACGCCTCTCAAATTACCAGTCGGACGGAAAGTACGGCCAGCAAGACCTCCTTGAATCAATTTTGCAAGAAACATCCCTTAGTTCCTGATATGCCTGGGGATTGGCATTGACATGGAGCCTTGCAAATGGTGGCCGGGGCTAAGTTTTATTGATTGCCGTTCAACCTCGCCCTTGACGGCCTTGGCCTTCGATACATCCACTGGGACATCGTGACCTCTATGAAGTTAATCCTGTTGTTTCCCGTCCGCGAGGCCAGCCGCAAGACAAATATAGCATGGGAACAGCGGTTGCTTAGTAGGCTGAAATATATTACAATAGAATGGGACATACGTATCAAAATGAACACAAGAGAAACTCTTGTCTCAGTTAAATGCAACAGCTGAAAATATTGTACATGATGCCAAAATAAAGATTACACTCAAATCTTACCACCGGTAATCTCCTCTCCGAGCTTCTTGACCCGTTCCTGGACGATATCCCAGCGCGCGGTCTCGCCAGCCTTGCGAGTCTTTCCAGCAAGACTGCTAACAGTCGGGGGGTTACCTAGGTTCCAGATGTTTTCACCGGGCTGGTGGTCGTTGCGCCATGCCACGTTCTCGCCCTCGGGGAATACCCGGTCGATTTCAGCGGCAAGTTGCTCCTCCGTCGTAATGAAAGTGCGAGCGTTCATGTACAAGGAGTGTAGGTGCTCCTGGCGCTCTGCCTCCTTCTGTGCCTGTTTGGCCTCCAAGCGAGCCTGGGAGAGTGCGAGGCGCTCCTCCCGGTTGGGATCGGGGATGATGCCTTGCTTGCGGGGCTGCATTTCTTGAATTACCGATGGACGGGTGAGACGCTCGTCCTCGCGCATGGGTTGTTGAAGAATCTGGTCTCGCCTTCTCTGGTTCTCGAGACTGCGGGCGATCATCTTGTTATCCGCCTTTTGTTTGCGCTGGAACAGGCTGGTGAGACCCTCCCGCAGGTTCTGTCGTCGTAATTCTGCCATATGGAACTTCCATTCTTGCTTTTCCGGGTTGCTACTTGTCGGGCTGACAGTGCGTTCTGACTTGGGGGTGGGTGTCGCGGCATCAATATATGCTTTCTTGGGCTTGTCGGTTCGGCGGGAGGGGAATAATTCGCGAGGCACAGGAAGTGTACCCTTCACATGAGGTCGGACGGGGTTGCCAGGCTGGACAATCTTGGGCACATCGATGAATTGAGGGGACTCGGGTCCGACACGGAGGTTGGAGGAGGTTGTAAATCCGCGGACCTGCACGGAGGCAGTCCGGCTGCTGCGGAGGACAGACATGCGCGATTCAATGTCACCAGAAGTGACTGAATTGGCTAATTAATAGTACAATTGACGTTGGAGCTGAGGCGGAGAATCATAGGGAGGATACGCGGTCAAGGAAGAAGCGATTTTCCCGTGGTCCGTGCTTTCTTGGCGTCAAAAAAAAAATAATCTTCGCCGCCTTCCTCTTTTTTTCTTCTTCTTCTTGCACTCTGCCACTCCCCTGTGTTTGGTCTTGTCTACTACTTTTTTTCTTCTCCTTTCATATTCCAACCTTCACCATGGGTACAGGAAAGAAAGAGGCCACTCGTAAAGAGCGGCAGGGGAAGACTGGCGATGGCATGGGCAATGTCAAAACCAAAGGTGAAAATTTCTACCGGTATGTACAGCTTGACTCCTCGTCGTGACCAGTGACTGACATATACTTCAGTGATGCCAAGAAGATTAAGACCTTGAACATGTTCAAGGATGGCAAGGCGCGCCGTGACAAGGAAGGAAACATCACAGTCGCCGCGAGCTACCAGTCCAGAGATAAGCCCACAGCTCGGATCGAGCCCAATCGTAAATGGTTCGGCAACACCCGTGTTATTTCCCAAGAGGCTTTGACCTCGTTCCGTGAGGCTGTCGCCGACCGTGCTTCCGACCCTTACCAAGTTCTCCTTAAGACCAACAAGCTCCCCATGAGCTTGATCCGGGATGACAAGGGTGCAATTAACGGTCTGAAGCAGCACCAGGCCAAGATGGCTATTGAGACCTCTCCTTTTGGTGACACTTTCGGACCCAAGGCTCAGCGCAAGCGTGTCAAGCTTGGCGTGGCGTCCCTCGAGGACCTCGCTGGCGAGACTGCTAAGATGCAAGATACCTACATCGAGAAGAACGATGAGGGTACCCACGCTGACGGAAGTGCTATCGTTGGCGGTGATGACAATGCCAAAGAAGATCTTGGCCAGCTCACTACCGCTCGTGAATCTGTCTTTTCCAAGGGACAGAGTAAGCGTATTTGGAACGAGCTTTACAAGGTCATCGATTCCTCTGATGTGGTTATCCATGTCCTCGATTCTCGTGATCCCGAAGGTACCCGTTGCCGCAGTGTTGAGAAATACATTCGCGAAGAGGCACCTCACAAGCACTTGATCTTTGTCTTGAACAAGTGTGATCTTGTCCCAACAGGAGTTGCTGTAAGTTCCGACATTCTTCTACCCTCATTTCCCAATACCCTTCTTCTTGCATTCTATTCTTTGTGTCTTGTATTTGCTTTTTGTTTTGCTTTTTGTCTTGCTTTATTGGCCTTGCGCCAGTTCCATCGCTAAGTCAAGGCTTCTTCCCGCGACACGTGTCGTGCTTTGTTTACAATGGAGGTCTGTCTGTTACAGCTTTGGTAGATTAACACTGTCCCGCACCGAATTTCTTTCTGAAGCTAGGTTGACTTGTTTTCGTCTTGAAAACATGTCGCAAGGGACAGATGTGTTTTGTTTTTGAGTTGAACTTTGCTTCTGCCTTTTTGGTGGCTTAGTGGCAGAGTTCTTAGTAACATCCCACACATTTTGCTTACACAATATCTCATTGTCTGGTGACTGATGCTAACATTTCATCTTCACTAGGCTGCCTGGGTTCGTCATCTCTCCAAGGATTACCCAACATTGGCTTTCCATGCCAACATCAACAACTCTTTCGGCAAGGGATCTTTGATCGCTCTGCTTCGTCAGTTCTCTTCTCTCCACTCCGATCGTAAGCAGGTTTCGGTTGGCCTGATCGGTTACCCCAACTCGGGCAAGTCTTCTATCATCAACACTCTTCGCAACAAGAAGGTGTGCACAGTCGCTCCCATTCCGGGTGAGACCAAGGTGTGGCAGTATGTCACATTGATGAAGAGAATCTACCTTATTGATTGCCCTGGTGTGGTTCCTCCCAGCCAGAACGATACTCCGGAAGACATTCTCCTTCGTGGTGTTTGTCGTGTTGAGAACGTCCACAACCCGGAGCAGTACATTCCCGCTGTCCTTCGTCGTGTCCAGCCCCGTCACCTTGAGCGCACCTACGGCATCAAGTGGCAGGAGGACCACATTGACTTCCTGGCTCTTCTCGCCCGCAAGGGTGGCCGTCTTCTCCGTGGAGGCGAGCCGGATGTCGATGGTGTTGCCAAGATGATGATCAACGACTTCCTCCGTGGAAAGATCCCTTGGTTCACTCCTCCTCCCAAGCTCCAGGGCCAGGATGGCAAGGATGAACCGAAGATTGAAGGCCGTGAAGGTCGTCTCGGTGAAATGGGACGCAAGCGCAAGTTGAACGAGAACGACGAACCTGCCGCTAAGGATGCTGAGGCCGAGGAGTCGGAAGCCGAGTCTTCCGACTCAAAGCCTGCTCAGGACGAGTTTGGTGGCTTCGATGATAGCGACAACGACTCGATAGCCCAAATCGAGGTCAGCGACGTCGAGAGTGGCGAGGAGTGATTGGCCTATTCATGAATTTCTACGGCACTCGAGTGTCACCCCCATTCAGCCATGAAACACGCAGGCAATCTGCCACAACGGGGTCGGCCCTCCCTGCTCTTGAAATACCAGAGCTTGGCTGCCTCATCCTCATCATTCGCCGTTCCTGTCTAACGGGATATTGGCTCGAGCCATTCGACGTGTCATGTTTCCAATCGCTGTTGTCTTCGGACTGTCTTGCACAGCTCAGCCCGAAGAGCGCGTCGCCACCAAGCTTCGTGTCCGATTGTGAGCTTCCCAGTACTTAATCGTGCATACCAAGGGTCTGGTGTTTCAATCACCAGCCCTATTCCAGATACCCGATTCAGAGGAATCAAAACCAAAATCAATGAAATAAATTCACACCATATGTTTCCTGATTAGTCAAGTCGTAGCAAATCCTTAAACCCTCAAGCTTGTTGAGTTCACCTCTTACTCGTGAACTTATTGACATTTCTGTCAGATGTTGGTCAAGTTAGAAGTTGTGGAGGAAAACTACAGGAGGGGAGGGATACCAAAATGTGGGTTGGATGAGCCTCACTAGTTGGGGATGGGTGGCGAAGCCTTGTAATCTGGGAGGAAGAGAAAATTTAGTTGCTGATATAAAAACATAATCCTAAAGTAATTTAAGCCATTTGGCTCGTTTGCATATGCTCAACGCCCTCTATTTAGATATACCGCGTCCAAAACTTCCAGCCCTCACGGTTTTCCTGCGCCCCAACTCCAACAAGCTCCTCAATCCCTTTGGGCCCAGGCGCATTCTCGAATTTCTCCTGATCAATCTCCTCACTTTCGTCACCCCCAGTTCGGAAAACAGCAGGCCAAAGCACCCCAACCCCATCAGCCCCAAGCACAGTCTCGTATATCCGGAAGCCCTCAGCAGTAAGATCCCGCTCTAGCTCCTGAATAGTGCCTTCCAGCACATCTGGCTTGAACAGCGTAATAGCACACCCACCACCCCCAGCACCCGTCAACTTCGTCCACCCAATGTCCGTATAATCGACCAATTCACGGATCCGCTCCAGGCGCGGATGAGACACACCCAGCGAAACCAAAAATCCATGGTTAACACGGATCAGTGTCCCAAGATGCTCGAGAGTCTGGGAGATTCCATCCTGACTATCAAAACCAGGAGTAGTAATAAGCTCCAATGCCGAAGCCGTAAGCTGCCCAATGCCAGTCAAAATCGACTCCGTCAATTGTCCATGGTTAGTCCTCAGCTCCCGCACCTTATCTACCTGCGTTGCCGTCGAGCGCGCCTGCTGCGTATCAATCAGGAGAAGAGGCAGTTTAGGGAATTTAGCCAGCGGCGTGACGGTTGGTGCACTTGCACCGTTCCTCTGATATATGACTGCCTTCCCACTCGCCGAGACAGTATTATCAATCCCACTTGGATCACCATGTGTACAAAGCTCGCCGACAAACGCCCAGCGGTTGATCCGCTCGATCTGGGTCTCTGCTTCTTCGGGCGGTTGGTCTGGGTGGGGTCCTGCGAGTGTGCGGATTTGGAGGAGCAGGGCTGCACTTAGACAGACGCAGACGCTTGCACTGCTACCTAGGCCTGCGCCGATTGGGATCGTTGAGCGTAGAGTGTAGATGAAGCCTGGGCTTTCTGGGGAGCTTAGTGAGAGGAAGAGGTAGAGAAAGGCTGTTGCGGAGCGGATGTGGATCTTGCGCTGTTTCTCTGGGAGATCTTTGGATACTGCTTCTGCGTGTGGCTTTATTGCTTCCAGGAGCTCCGGGTCCAGAGAGTCCACTAACGAGTAGTAGAATTTCTTCTTGCTTGGTTGTTGGAATGTATCCCATGGGAGAGTGTCGATCTTCCATGTGTGGTCCAGGCCAATGTCTCTGAAATTGAGCTTCACGGTCCGTTGAGACTTGGAGAGGGTCGTCACTAGGAGGTAGGATCTCAGTGAGATTGCGGCTGCTATGGCTGGCTTGTTGTATACTGCTGCGTGTTCGCCGAAGACTATCACTTTTCCTGGTGCGGAGACCATGAAGGTGGGGGCCATTGGCGATGAGCTTTTCCGCTCCATGGCTAATGCGAGGAGTGAGTGGAATAGGCCAGATAATAAATGAAGATCCGTCGAAGATATAGATGTCGAGATGAAGATCGAAGATCAGAGATAAGCTTAAGACTCAACCGCGGTTGCAATCGGGTCCCACTCTACAGCCTCAGCTGGGGATCCTAGTCGAGTCTGCCTCATTTGCATGTTTGAGTATGCCTCACTTGATCCTGGCAAGTCAGACACTTCATAGCGATCTATATAAATAGTAAAAACCCCCTTAGAACTTTTCCAGTTCACTTGATGTTGGTAACTTTCTATACTTTCAGCCCTCACCGCCCTGCGATACCATCGTCATCAGAGCTCCAGCGCCATCCCCTTACCAATAATGCCAGACAATATGTCTATGGTCCCCTACAATGGTGGAAACCTGGATGTTGTGCTGTAAGTGATGCATGCCCGTTGCATATCCCCGATCTAACAATATCAGGCGGCACAATGACTCCGTGGTTGTCTTTGACCGCGATTCGCAGCAGCTCGTTCTCCGCAATACGGCCGACACCGATGACGATGTAGAGCTCGCTAACTGCCCGCTCTGCCACCGTCCTATGCGCGACAGTAGCCGGGGACGACATCGTGGGAATCACGAGCCAGAGGGGGAATTCATCAATCCTAATTATTTTCGCATGCTCAACAACAGCCTCCCCAGCTCCGCCTCTTCGTCATCTCCTCCTTCCCCACGCCGCCGTCTTGTCCAACCTGCCCTTCCCGGTACACCGCTCAACGAACCACGCTCTCAGCCGACGTCTGGATCACAGGGAATATCATCCGCGGCATTCAGTCCGGATTACTTCAGGAGATTCTTTGTCGAAGAACGAATCCTGGGCAAAGGTGGAAAAGGTGTGGTGCTACTAGTGAAGCATGTCTTGGATGGGGTCTCTCTTGGCGACTATGCATGCAAGCGTGTCCCCGTCGGTGACGATCATGAGTGGTTAGAAAAAGTACTTGGCGAGGTACAACTTTTACAGCATCTCTCACACCAGAACCTTGTTTCATACCGCCACGTCTGGCTGGAAAATGCAAAGATTAGCAATTTTGGTCCAAGTGTGGCTTGCGCATTCATTCTGCAGCAATATTGCAATGCCGGCGACTTGCACAACTACATTTGCGGCTCTGTTCAGACCTCGACTACCGCCCAGCAGCTAAAGGACCGTCTCCGGCGGAAGTCGAAGGGGGAACCCGAGCTCCAAACGGGCACGGGAGGTCCCCGCACACTTCAGCTGGATCAGATCTACTCTTTCTTCCGGGATATCACTTCTGGTCTACGCTACCTTCATGCCAATGGATACATTCATCGTGATCTGAAGCCACACAACTGCCTTCTCCATGAGACTAGTGATGGCATCAGGGTCTTGGTCAGCGACTTTGGTGAAGTGCAACAGCAGAATGCAATGCGCAAGTCAACTGGTGCAACGGGTACCCTTTCATACTGTGCGCCAGAAGTTCTTCGACAAGAATACCCCAATGGGCCATTTGGGAATTTCAGTTTCAAATCCGACATCTTCTCCTTAGGAATGATTCTATACTTCCTCTGCTTTGCAGCTCTACCATATGCCAATGCAGACATCATCAACGAGGAGAAAGAGGACTTGGACCAACTCCGTGCGGAAATTACCAGCTGGGCTGGATTCGACCATGCGCGAGCAATCCGCCCCGACCTTCCTGAGAAACTGTACAAATTCCTTGAGCGTCTTCTTTCTGTCGACCCAAATCGACGCCCTTCAGCTGAGGAAGTCTTGAGCGGTATCCAAGCCGGCGCTAATGCCAACGGAAACGACAACTTCCGCTTCAGAAAGGCTAGCTCAGCAGGTCTTGACCTACCAGGTGCTCGAATACGCCCAGTGGACAGCCCACAGCCATCCATCGAGCGTGCTCTTTCTCCGACAAAACATGGGACCCGCCCATCCGCAAGTTTCCGGCGAGACTCCATGTTTGACTCGAGTAATCTTCGAGCGAGCACAACGCCAGCAGAGGGCGTAAGTCTCGAAGATGACCCAGTCCTAACCCCAAACCAAGACCTCGTTGTTCGACACCGTTACTCTACCTCCCCGCCTTTATCCCCAACCCGGCAACCCCATGAGGAAAACTCCATTGACGCCCAATCCCACTCTTTCTCCAAACACCATCTCCTTCCACCGCCACCAAGCCGATTCCCCTTCCTGAACTCTCTGACAACTTTCTATCCCTCGTCTCATACCTTACAATTCTCTCTCTTCTTCATCAAAGTCGTCTCAACTCTCCACCCCTGCTCGCCCCTAGCCGTGAACCCCTGGGTCCTCTACCCAGTCCTGCTTTCAGCAGTATTGACCCTCCAGGTCCGAAGTGTCCAGGCACAACTTCTCGCTGTGTTTGTTCATTTAGTTTTCATCGGGCTGGGCATCCGTCTAGGTGCTTTGTGCATGTGGCATCGAGACTCGAGTATGCACATGTAATCTATCCCTTTGGCTCGTACTTTAACGTGCTTCTTTCTTTCTTTCTTTTTTTTTTTTTTTTTTTTTTTTTTGTTGTTTGTACATGAACATGACTCTGACGAGGCCATTAAGGCCGTTTTATACCTTACGAGTTAATGATTATATTTTTTGACATGGATTCAGCCTGAGCTGTACGTGTAAAAAAATATTCGCAATAAAAGTTACAATAAAACGGTACGCATAACATGTAGGCTATTAGTCAAGGAGGCAAGTTTCAAGTTGCACTTATAAACAGATAGTAACGAGAACTATATCACCGACTACACGTGATAACAATAAGTGTAGAGAGATTGACTAGCTCTATTTCCATAATCGCCTGTCCATAAGTACTCGAAGGATTACAATAAAGACACCTCCCATCCCCCTCCTTTCGGGTGGAGAGAAAAGATGGGAGTAAGTGAGGTGACACGGCTGTCTTGACCTCTCATTTGTTTTGTATAAACCAGCAGATGACCATGCCTCAGTCCGCGCTCTATGAGTAAGAGATATGCCCATTCACCCAAGGGTGCTCGACAAAACAAGCAAGGTCCAGACTAGGAAGTGTGAACTTACTGATACTCACTGGAAGAGAAGTGAAAGAAGGAAGAAGCCCATGCGAGTGGGTCTCATTTAACAACACATGTAAGAACAGAGGTATAAAGACCTTCAGGCTAAGAGAAGTAGTCTGACTGATACGATTATGTAGGTATTGCGTTATTTATCAATTTCTTTAATATCTGTCGCAGCTGCACACTCGAATTCCCTAACGCTATGTTTGCCAGGTAGCCCGATTGGCTTGAACTTGGTGAAGAAAGTCCCTTTCCGGCGAAACCATGCAACATGTATCTCATCTCTATATTTGCTATGGGTATATATCATCCTATACCCCGTGCCACCTATTCTAATCTATCCATACTATGCAGAACTAACCCATGCGCGAAGCTTTGAACTTGCTCACGCGCTTGGGTGGCTCCTCCGGTTCAGGTGGGAGAATGACCTGTTCTTCCTCGGCTTGGGAACCACTCTTTCCAGACATGCGATTCTGCATGTGGAAGAATTCAGATGCAATCTGCTTCTGGTGGAGCTCTTCATCGTAGTGGTCCAGTTCTGGTGCTTTGGCGGCTCCGGCTGTGACCTGACGTTCGAAGACTTTCTCGGCCAGTGTTCTGTCCTGAGGAGGTTTGGGTGTGTAGGGCTTGTGCTCGTTCTCGGTGATATCGGTGATAGGTGTGGAGAAAGGCTTAGGCTCTTTGGGTGTGGCTGGGAAGAGAGTGGGAGGCGCGGTAGATGGAGTTGCGTTTGCTTGCTTGCGAATTCGAGATTCGGTAGGGTGCGTTGTGGTAGCGCCTGAAGTTACAGATTCGCTGGCCGGAGTGCCTGGTGCGGTACCTCGAGCACTCTTGAACCGTGAAGCCTTCTTAGTGCCTGATGGCGTAGGTCGAGGTTGTTCCTGGGGACGACTTGTACGCTCAACAATGGAATCAGCGAGCACCTTGGGCTCGTCTTGCGGGGGAGAAATCTTCTCGGCGGTAGCCTGTGTTTCAGGAGCCGGTGCGATGTCAAGATTATCGGCGAATGCAACACGCTTCTTTGGTTTCTTGTCCTTCGAAGTAGACTCGGTTTCGGTCTCAACCACAGTAATATTTCCGATCTCCTGCTGAACTTCTTCGGGGAATGTTTGCGTGTCCTTGCCCATGTTCATCAAGCCGCGAGCATTAAGCTTGGCTTCCAGCTCCCGCATCTGCTGGTGATAATCCTCGGGAAGTGCAGTGTGAGAACGGCCGTATTCGTCCTCGTTATCTTCCTCGTCATAGTCGTAATCATAGTCTTCGTCGAAAGAGACATCACTTCCGGACTCGTTCATTTCAAGTTCGGCCACGATTGCGCCCACTTCATCAATGCCGTATTGGAGCATTTCACGGCGTAGTCTCGCATCTTCCACATTTTCATTTACATCGGTGACAGGCGGCTGCTGACGATCCTCGGGAGTTACAACCGACACAGGGCGCTTGAGGTCGAGATCCTCGCGGGAAATGTCATTTGACGGAAGAGGCGCATTTTGATCTCTCGATGAATCAGCCTGCTCGCCTGCAGCCCTCGAGCTGCTCAGCTCACCAACATCCTCCTCAGGTATAGCCTCGATGGGGGTAGCAATAGTCTTCGACTCTTCAGCATCCGGGATATCCTTGACACCAGCCTTCTTCAACACGTCCAACAATTCTGATGCCTGGCTTCCGGGAGTATTGATCGAGCTCGACACAACATTTCCATCTTCGTCAAGCTCCTCCATAATCTCCTGCATCGGAAACTCTCCACCCTCTTGCAACGGCTGATCCCTTGCGCCCAGAGCAGAGAGTTCATCCTCGGCCTTCCGGACTCTCTTCTCCATTGTCGCCACATTCTGCTTCACATAGTCGATCCGGCGGCCCAGGAGATCAATCACTTGTCCGCGAGACCGCATCACACCTTGCGACCCAAGTATCGCCTGCATTTCCTTCTCGTCCACGAGTGTGCCTCCAAATTCCAAAGCGACATTAAGGAAGTCATCTGTACTCGATTCGCCACCCAAATTGCCGATCTCTTCGCGCAGTCCGTCGTATTCCGCTTCCCAAGTTCGCCAGTGGTAGAGCGATTTCTGCAGTTGGAGAATGTTATTTTCGAGCGCGAGGCGCTGCTCTTCGAGAGCGTCAAGGCTGTGATTTGGAACCCCCATATTGAGGAACAGCTTCACGCTGGGGATATAACTTGAAAAGAAGGAAGGAAAAGGTGGGATGTTTGGAGGCAAAAAAAGTCCAAAAAGATGAGTAGAAGATATGGTCCGTGCGCACGTGCTTATCGAGTTCCGAAGTTGGTCCGCACGTCACTTTTACTCTTCCTTCAGATTCACGCCCTCACGATGGCTTCAAAAGATGCAACGTCCCGTCGGGATGACGATGGTAAGCATCATGTAGCTCCTGTGGTATATTTCATACTAACCCAGTCTCTCAGAGGTCTGCCCCGTCTGCAAATCCTCGCGATACCTGAATCCCGATATGCGATTTCTCATCAACCCAGAATGCTACCACAAGATGTGCGAGTCCTGTGTGGACCGCATCTTCTCAGGTGGTCCCTCGAATTGTCCTGTCGCCGGATGTCGCAAGACCTTGCGTAAGAACAAGTTCCGCAAGCAGACGTTCGAAGATATCGGAGTGGAGAGAGAAGTAGATATTCGGCGGCGCGTGATGCAAATGTATGTCCCTTCGCATCCCGAATACCTCACTATACCCATAACTAACATAACATCCTCCAGTCTAAACCGCCGCGAAGAAGAATTCGACTCCAAACGCGCCTTCGATGACTTCCTCGAACAACGCGAAGAGATAATCATGAACCTAGTAACGCGCGTCGACGTCGCGAAAACCGAATCCCAACTCCAAAAATACGCAACAGAAAACATGCAATCAATCCGCACGAACCAAGCCCTGGAAGTCGAAGAGGCACACTCTTTCCAAGCACGCATGACCCTTGAACAAGAAGAAGCCAAGCTCCGCCGACAAGCCGCACGCCAAGAATACGAAATAGAGCGCCGCGAGCTCCAAGCCGGACGCGAGGACTTCCTCTCACGACTAGCTTCCGGCTCATCAACCGACGCCGCAGCCATCGCGCGCGAAGGCCACAAAGTTCTACTCAAGAAGTCCTCCGCCAGACGCAGCGAGGAGGAGCGTATCCGACAGAAACAAGCTGCACTCCGTGGAACGGAAGGCAAGCGCGGTGCGAGTGGGCTGTCTTCTATGGAAAGCGCCGGTGGACCGGATACAGGGCTTGTCAAGGGTCTGCGCAAGATCAAGACGCCCGAGCCAGAAAAGCCCTACGATCCTTTCATGGGGTATGTTCCCGAGAAGCGCGATTACTACTCCCTCCAGTCATACTACCCCTCTACGTATCTGGATCCTATTCGGCAAGATACACGGATGCAAGCTGGTGGGTATGACTTGGGCGAGTACTACTCGCGCACGTTGCTTGAGGCTTTTGCAGGCTTGAGTTGCTTTGTTGGCGAGGAGATCTCGCAGAGAGATGCTTCCAAGCCTGTTGCTACTGAGGGTGCTGCTATGGCTGCTACTGGGGGCGAAAATGCTTCGTAGTTGCTCTTGCATTTGGTCTGATCTTTTACAAGGCTTTAAGAAGCTTCGAGGCATAGCGATGGCGTTTTGTTTTTCATGTATGACCATGGCCCTATCAGCCACCATATAAGTTATATGGATTAAAATATGGAATTTGCATGCGACTCATAGATTGCAAAGGAAATTTAATACCCTAAACTAGCACAGAATATCGTAAATGGCGAAAATACATGTTTAACCCGACAACAAGCACGAGATTCGAATAAATAAAGACTTTGTTTTGAAGGTCACGGGGACATCGGCTATCAAGAACTACTCAACAATGAATTATCCAGTCCAAACAACTTAAACATACAGATTCAATCCAAAACTCCATGCGACAACACAAAAGTAACACCAAACCACAGGAAAGAACAACGATATACAATGCAACGCAATGCAATCAGTCTCAATTTAGTGACCGCGAATAGAGAGATGTCCAGTCATCTCAGTAGTACTCTCAATACCCTCCCAAGGCAAATCCTCATCATCTAGATCAATCTGATCAGTGTGACGGGAAGACTTGTCAGTGGTACCTGTAATATCTGGTGCTTGGGATGCACCGAAATCAATTCCAATGGATTCGAGGGTCATCTCCATTTCTTGCTCGGTCATTTCATGGCCGTCTTGCTTTTGTCCTTCGAGGACATCGTACAGGGCGTAGATCTGGTCGGACTTCATGTCGATGTCCTTGAGGAGCTTGTCGATCTTTTCGAGGAGGGCCTTGCGTGGGCGCTTGCCGAGGGATGCGTCCAGCTTGTTGAAGGCGCTCTGGTAGGTGGCCAGTTGCATCTTCAGGTGAGAGAGCTCGTCTTCCAGGCTCTTCAGGACGGTGGCAAGGGCGACGGCGGGTGGTTGCGAAGGGCGCATGGTAGGCTCCTCGTTGTATACTGAGGGCTTGGGCATGCGCTCCGAAGCTGGAACAGGCTTGGGGATCTTGACCGGCTCGTGGTTGCATTCATCATCATTCGAGCGGCCATGGCAGACAGTACAGTTCTTGCCGTTGTGTTGGGCAATGCTGTCCAATGCTTTCTGGGTGGCTTGGGGCAGCTTGGATGGGTCGTTAGCCGCCAAGTCTGCCTGGTGGAGTGTAATATCAGGAAGAATGAAAGCGGAGGTCATGTCAGGAGCAGGTCGCTGCTTCTTGAGCGGGGTGGTTGCAGGCAAGGAGTTGTCTGAGTGACGCCTGGAACGCTCTGCAATTGGAACAGTAAGACTAGACTCTCCATCGGTGGTTACTCTTGAACCGGTGGTGATATCACCGGCAGCGGATGCTGGGCGAGGGGTCATCGGCTTGCTTTCGCGAATCGATGATTTGCGAGGAGCAGGAGCTTTCAAAATGCTCTGCCTGGTTGAGTTGACGGTCTCTGTGGGGTTGCTTTCCTTGGGAATACTTGGGCGGCGCTGTTTACGCAACAATCTCTCCTCTTCCAGGGTCTTGCGTAGACGAGCAATTTCATGTTCATCAATCAAACTCAAGAAGGTAACATCCACATCAGAAGACTCCTTTGTCTGCTCAGTCGCCTCAACTGGCGAGCTCACATCCTCCACCACGACTCGCTTCACACGTTGTTTGCTAGTGTTGGGCTGCTTCCGGGAGCTCTTTGATTCAACTGTACGAGTCGCGGGCTTCGAGGATTTTGAACTCGAGGTGCGTCTTGGGTTGGGCACCTCGAGGGAGAAAAGAGCCTCATCGGCGCGTTCCTTTTCAAGACGATGAATTTCCTTATCCACCTGGTTAGAAACCTTCGAACGCGAATCATCGTGGCGTCTGCTCTTAGTGTGAGAGCGGGTGCTCTTCGATGTGAGGTCCTTAGTGCTGCGACTCATGTCGGCGCTGCGCTCGGTATACAACTGGCTATCGTCGGCATCAGATACAGTTGAGCTAGCCTCAGATTCGAGGGTGTCCTGCTCGCGGCTCTTGCGGTGGGAGGACCGAGGAAGTTGGGATTTGAGATCCGCGTTCTCTTGTCTTAATTCCTCATTGTCGGCCTTGAGTTCTCGGTTTTCGAGATAAGCTGCACCAAGTTGGGAGATGGCTGACTCTCGGTCGTGATTAAGACGCTTAATGGCGGACTCCTGAACCTGAGCCTTTCGATCTGCAATGTCCAGCTGGTTTTGTAATTCAAGGTTGCTTGCTTCCAATTCTTTATCTAACCGTTAGCCAAAGCATGCAAACTGAATCGCAAGATACTCACTCTGATTCTCATTCGCCAAACGTTTAGATCCCTTCTTGTGCTCATTGTCTTCTGAATCATACTTGACTGAGTGACGATGTTTGCTCGATTTTAGGGAGGCGTTCTCCTGACGATAGTTTTCCATTCGCCTTTCTGCGTCGGACTTCCACATGTTCAACTCTGCCACTTTGTCCTGGAGCAGCCTCAATGAAACGAACAAGGCCTTCTCATCTTCAGGAACAGGTACTGCGTCCAGCGGGAAGTGATCATGGGGCAGAGACATTTCGGTGTTATCTTGCAGTGGTGAAACAAACCGAGTAGAACGCATCTTGCCTTGTCGGTTGTAGACAGGTGTGCCATCTTCGTACACACCAGACACAAGTTCGGAGATATTAGGGAGGTCGGGGAGAAGGAATGATTGGTGGGTCATGGTATCACCAATAGTATTGTTGTTGGCTGGATTGGCACTGGCCTTGCGAGGAGTGCCTGAAGTAGACTTGCGCAATTCCTTGGCGTAGGCATCACGCGAAGCTCGCTCAACAGCGTCTGCAATATCTTGCGAGGTGTTGGCATTTCCGAAGCGCGTCGAGCGCGTCTTTGTTGAAACTGGGGCTGGACGTTCATCTCCCAAGAAAGAGCCGTCGTAGTTATCGCGCACTTTGGCGTGCATGTCGGAAAATGTTCGACGCTGGTCGCGCTGGGACTTTGATACTTGCGGACTCATGGTTTCCTTCTGTGCTTGGGTCGCGCGCCGCACTTGGGCGTTCTTTCGAAGATTTTCACTGACGGCTCGACGCTGTGGGCGCGTAGTGGGCTTTTGTGGAGTTGGGTATTCGACCCGAATTGCAGGTGAAGAAGAACGGACACTGTTTTCGAAGCTCATCACAGAGCTTCGCGAGTCGTCGCGTCCCGCCTTGCCAGCACCGCGTCCCAATTCCACGGACATTTCGATGTCGCTCACTGAAGGCTCATCCTGTTCTTCTTCGGAGGTCTGTATTTGGGAGAAATCAGGGAAGGCTTGGTCGAGGGTTGAAGTGTGGATATCGTAGTCAAGTTCGGGCTCGTCGACACGACGTGTTGATGTGCCCATAATTTCGTGTTCGATATTGGTCAGAGAGAACGAATCCTCATCGAAATCCCTCATTGGAGGCATTGTGAGTTGTGTGAAGTTGGAGGAAATGGAGAGGCTGGTTTGTTTGGGGGAAGCCGGAATGTTTGGGTCTGGCGCGTCTCGGCAACAGTCCCACTCTTGATTGGCCCACTCTACAACTACTGAATCTCACCTTTAGTTCGGATTCTTATGTTTACATATGTGTTCTGATTTCATGTTTTTTCTTATACTTTTCACTTGCTGAAATCTCAAATTATATCTCAGGAGTCTTCCTTCTCCCAGTTTCCTCCAGCAAATACCATACTTTGAGCCCCGCGGCTTCTATATGTGGTGTACCTGCAGGTACAGATATAACTATGGCAACCAAGATTTGAACATGCATGATTATGCCTCTGGCTCCTTACATTGTTTTTAAACCTCTAACACAGTTGGTTATTGGTCAAGTTTTGCAGTATGCTACGTAGGCATGAAGAAAGCTCTCATCATGGTACATGGGTGGGTTTTCGTTCGCTGACAACTTATTTCATCGATTTGTGGTCATAGAAACATATTCCAAGGTAAATTCAACTCGCTCGAACGATAAAACATAAAGCCAAAGGGATGAAATTTCCAAGGGGATACGAGTTGGTGTATTTCTCTCACCATGATGAGATACATACTTACAACACGTGTTGATTTCTCAACCCTGTTCAACACCACTCATGATTGGCTAGTAATATTTACAGATCATGCACTACAAAATCACGCCGCATACCATGTTATGGCTGATGAATGGACGTCAGGATGCATACTCAAACCTGATATACTTCGCTGTGGTCGGTCTTCCATGCTCCGACTATTTTTGATACGGTACTAGATATCTTCTGCGTGAAAGAGACAGCTGGATTCAGCTTGTGATTTGCCAACATGACTTCTGAGCCTGAGGAAAGAATGGATTCTAACATTTTCAAAACCTAGCATCCCTAAATTACGTGGATCAGTATCTTACTGGAGAATTTGAAGAGCCAAAGTGTCCGAAGGAGCTGCGCTTTCCTCTGGACGAGAATGGATATTGGCTCGAGCTCCCAGAGACCGATGGCCGCAAGATCAACGCCTATAGAAACGATTTGAGGAAGTTCCAATTTGAGCGAGGGAAACTCATGGTGGCCCGAAAGGCCCTGAGGTGTTCTGTGGACCCAGAATTTCGTCACATCATAGGTGGAGATCGATATCGCCATCCTTCAACAAATGGAACAAACTGTATGCCACATACATGGACGCTCGGATCTTCCAAACCGAAGGACCGACGGCTTGCATCCCATTCCTGAATCTTGTGGATGCACTGATACCTTAACCCAAGTTTCTTTGGCTTTCTCAGGGTTAATATCTGGAATGGCAATTACAAACGTATCTTCGAAAGCCTTGTGGGTGACATCCTATATGGAGTTCGGTGGGAAAGAAGGCAATCGGATCATTATAACCTTTCTTCTCTTGTACATAAACATTCCTGAAATACATCAAGCGATATCATAGTAAGCAAAGAAGATTACTATTGGAGCCATAGTAAATGAGTTTATTTCAGGTCATATGTATGGAATCTGATTTTTACAACAAAGCATGAGAAGGCAGTTGGATCCATAGCTTATTAGAGTCTAAGTTCCACATAGAACAGGATTGTGTCGAATGGTGGAAACAGCGGTAAGCAATGTCGAATGAGATGAGTATCTCTATGCAGAGTGATTGCATAAAGACCTACTATGTGATCTGCATGCAAGATAAACGGACAAAAGAGAACCTCAATCATTTACATCTCTACATACAATTACTGCCCTGGTAGAAGTGAGGTGGAGATAGAAGTAGTAGGACCTTGTAGAGGCACCGTTAGAGGTACTTGACGTGACCCGCACCCTCTTAGTGAAACTCACTAAAAATTAGGTACACTCAAGTACCTATTAAGTCACGGGTAGGGCCTGCACCACGTGTTGCTGGCTTGATTCAGCCGCCGACCAATCACACGACAGGAACCACTCACGAGCACAACAGCCAGGGAGGGTTGCGCGGAATTCCTTGAACTTGAAAGTCAGGTCACATTAAAGAATGGACTGACTCCCACTCACACCTCCTGCGGTTTCACTCCGGGTTCACCAGTACATGTATTAGTTACTTGAATACTTGGACTCGAACTTGGGACAAAAAAAGGTCAACCCGGGATCGAAAATGGGGTACTACAGTCACCGCGGCGAGGAGGAGAGCCTGCTCGGACGCCGCCGAGATCACGGCTCGAAGCAGCAAC
This sequence comes from Penicillium antarcticum, assembly GCF_028974205.1. Lineage (NCBI taxonomy): Eukaryota > Fungi > Ascomycota > Eurotiomycetes > Eurotiales > Aspergillaceae > Penicillium > Penicillium antarcticum. Next base: position 853,675 of record NW_026695302.1, read on the forward strand.
GGTCCCGAAAATGGTCGGTGGTGACCATGGCTGCCCTGTTGGGCATGCTCTTCCTGTCGGCTGTGTACTTTGTGCCTGGGTCTGAGTACGAACCCTCGTATTCCACAACAGAGTTGTCCGGAGCGCGGCCTGACCTGCCGGTTTCTTCTCCTGTTTCTAGATCGAAGAGAACGTCGCGAAGTGGCGAGGCTTGCAATACTGTTAACGGTGGTTATCAATGCAACCCTGAGGTCTCGCACCGCTGGGGCCAGTATTCGCCTTATTTCTCTCTTGCTGAGGAGTCTGCTATCTCCGATGAGGTACCCGATGACTGTCGCATCACCTTTGTTCAGGTGCTCTCCCGCCATGGCGCTCGGTACCCGACGGCATCGAAGAGTGAGAAGTATGGAGCTCTTATCGACAAGATCCAAGCCAATGCTACGGCTTTCAAGGGCAAGACGAAATTCCTTCGCTCGTACAACTACACTCTTGGCAGCGATGATCTGACGCCGTTTGGCGAGCGTCAGATGGTCGGGTCGGGGTTGAAGTTCTACCAGCGCTATGCGGAGTTGACCAAGCAAGCTGTGCCCTTCATTCGTTCTTCTGATTCATCGCGGGTCGTGGAATCAGGAATCAAGTTCATCAACGGCTTCCAATATGCAAAGTCCAAAGACCAAGAAGCCAACCACCGACAGTCGGCTCCCAAAATCAGCGTCCTCATCTCTGAAGAGCCCGGCTTCAATAACAGTCTAAACCACAACACCTGCACAAATCTCGAGAACAGCACACTGGGCGATGAAGCCTCTGACGAATTCATTTCCGTCTTTGCCCCAGCAATTCGCACGCGCCTCGAAGCCAACATCCCAGGCATCGAACTCTCTGACAAGGAAGTCGTCTACCTGATGGACATGTGCCCCTTCGACACAGTCTCCCAATCAACAGTCGGAACCAAAAACTCCCCATTCTGCAACCTCTTCACTGAAGAAGAATGGACCAAATACAACTATCTCCAATCCTTAGACAAGTACTACAGCTACGGAGCTGGCAACCCCCTGGGCCCAGCCCAAGGCATCGGCTTCGCAAACGAGCTGATCGCCCGTCTCACACACAGCCCTGTCCACGATGACACAAGCACAAACCATACCCTCGACGCACCCGGTGCAGCAACATTTCCACTGAACTACACCATGTACGCAGATTTCACGCATGATAATGGCATGATCCCCATCTTCTTCGCGTTGGGATTGTACAACAGCACCGCTACGCTCCCACGCTCGCATGTTCAGTCGCCTGCAAAGGCCGATGGATACTCGGCTGCCTGGCTCGTGCCATTCGCTGCGCGCGCATACATCGAGATGATGCAGTGTCATTCCGATCCGAACTCCGAGCCTTTCGTGCGGGCTCTTGTCAATGACCGTGTTGTACCATTGCATGGGTGCGATGTGGATGAGCTTGGGCGTTGTCGTCGGAGCGATTTCGTGAAAGGTCTAGATTTTGTGCGCTCCGGTGGAAATTGGGGCCAGTGCTTTGTTTAGTGGCCTTTTGATTCGATTTTCAGTTGGAAATACCCATTGGTGGAGGAATCGTGTGTGCGGTTTCAGGTTTGTGTTTCAGATATTGTTACGACGCTTGATGCCCACAAAATGTATATGTACGGTACTATTGCATGCCTGTCCGTTTCTGTTAAATTATTCTTATTCTTATTAGCATCTGCATCTGCATCGGCATGATTTCCACCTACGCCAATCAATTCAACTTGAAACAAAAACAAAATGATATCCCAGAAACTATATAATTGCAACCAGATAAATGACTAAAAATGCTCTAACGCATGCAAGTCCTCAGCAAGTAATTCAAACAGCCACCAAACACCAGATAAAAGAAATATCCCCCCTGACAAAGATACCAAAACTACATACTCCACCCATGCACCCTGCCATTCCCATTGCCATTCCTCCTAGCCCTGACATCCTCAGCCAAAACCCAAGCCTCCCAAAGTGGCATTTGCTCATGCAAAACATGAACTCCATCATCACCCAGATCCCCCACACCCAACGCCCAAACCTTCTCAATAGAAACGCGCCCATAACCCCCCATCACCCCAGGCCCATCAGGTCCTAGCCCTAACTCAGACGTAACAGACTCCCCCTCTGCCCCAGCAACATCCAACAAAGAAGGAACCTGCACAGGAAGAGGATAATCATCAAAAACCTCAACACCATTATTAGCCCCCACAACCGCATCAAAATAAGCCGCGTAGTCAATATCCCGTAAATCCAACCGCTCAAGCTGATCCATCTCCTCACGCAGAAAAGAAAGTATATCCACCCACCTCCCACCAGACCTCAGATAAATACCAACAAGCCCGAAATCTCTCAATTGGAAGCGATGCCGCCTAGCCAAGTTGATGATCTCACTGGCATGCAATCTCCACCCCTGAATACTTAATTTGCGCAATGTTTTCCAACGAATGTTATGAAACACAGTCTCAAGATCGAGGTCCAGGGGCGTCTTGCTTAGGAAGCCGATGTGGATGGCGATGAGGTTTTTAGCTGCCGTGAAGAACCGGTGGAAGGCACCAGACAGGTCTGCCATTGTGGATGTGATGTTTTCGTTGTGCGAGTGGAAGTTTATGTCCAGGCTTGTTAGGCGGGTCCCCATTCCTGATAGGGTGTTTGTTGGTGCGCGGAGGAGTTGGAGCGTTGCTTCTGGGCTTATCTGGGGTGCTGTGAAGCGGATTGAGTGACTCTTTGAGGAGAGGAGGGCCATTCCTAGGCTTTTTACTGCTCTTGTGCAGGCCGGTGACCAGTCTAGGCGGGTGTTTGTTGCTGGTAGGGTCTGGGCGTTGTGGTTATGGTTATGGTTATGATGATGGTGGTGGTGATGGTGGCGGTGGTGGATGTATTCGACTAGGCGTTCGTCTGGGTCGTCTTGAAGTCTGAGAAGTTTTATTTCTTGGAGAGAGGTGAATGCGGCGATCGCGTGTGTGAGTTGGGTTCTGTCGTAGTTTGTTTCGAGGAGGGCTTTTTGTTCTTGGAGGCGGCGGTTGTGTAGTTGGGACAGGACATTGTTTTCTGTTGCTAGTGTTCGTAGTATTCGAGTCCATCCTATTGTATTGTGTAAGTCTGTTTCTCTTGTCTGTAGGATTGAAGAGCTGGTACCGCTTCCTTGATAAAAGGGTCGCACCATGTATGTGAGAGTCTTTACATAGCAGGCCAGCTGCATTTCTAATAGTTGTTCCAGGCGCCGGAAGCCGTGCTCGGAGAATCGCAAGCTGAAACGTGAGAACCTATGAGGGGTGCCGATTCGCATGAAGCGCTTGCAGACCAGACGAAAGCGATCGAGGTCGGATGCTTCCCCATACTCAATTGTATTCCGAGAGCCATTGGCATGGAATCCTCCGTTCAGGGCTCTGGGTGCTGGCTCAAGCAAAAAAAGCAGTATGTCGCTCAATAGCTCATCGGCAAGATCACCAACGTGACGTGGCTGCTCCATGATCGGCGCACAAGGCCGCCAGAGCATCGGTTTGAGCAATTGGCAGCAACATGGAAATATGGAAGGGTTGGAATGAAGTGAAGAGGTGGGAGAGAGGGGAGGGTGGGCATATAAAAAACAAAAACAATATTTACTTCACACTAGTAGTACACAGTTGACTTGTCTCACGAGCTATCGCGACCGGGATGTCCCAGGGCCCTTATTTAGCGCCGTTTCCAAGAATCTCGGACTTTGCAGTTCATTGGTGATCATTGATCACAGGAATCACATGATTAAATGACTCTGCGGCCAGCCAGCGCGAACCTGCAGGCAAAGCATTCACGGAGAGCGAGTCAAAAGGTGGAGGTCGGTGCAAACCCCGCCTGAAACCCGTCACATCATGCAGAGTGACGAGCCATGCGTGTGCGATTGGGAAATAAATGGCCGAAGCCAGAACGAACTAATGTACTCGAGATTATCTACTTCTCATACCTTGGCCCGGTGAGCCCGCCGCCGCCTGATATCTGTGCTGCTTATTTTCGATTCGAAACTCTCATCTGTGGCTTCTCCAGATTGGAGTACATCCACCTCAAACACCGCAAGGGCCTTCCACCCTTTCTTTGTACGCTCTTCATTGATCAGGGCCCCTCCTGATCGGGTTTCTTTGGACACCAGTATCGCACCGAGGTCCTCCTCTGTGATTGTGGGCCCGAACATCTCGGATATTTCCACAAACTTGAATGCCAAGTTGGGTTGTATCCTCATGAGAACATTCTTGAGGGGTGCCTGGCCTAATGGGTCCGGCGAGAATCCACGTTCAATCTGGGGCGACTTTTCTTCAGGCGAGAAATCCATAATGGCTGCAAGAAACGAGGCAGTACTCTGCCAACGCTCCTCCCAGCTCTCAAGCACTTCAGCGTATTTTTTCTTGGTCAAGAGTGCATCCCCTGTGACTCCGATGGTCAGGCGTCCTTCCCGGCCCGGGTCCAAGGCCAATGCAACAGCTGTAAGGAGGAGCTTGTGACCAACATGGAGGTGATCAAATGTGCCACCCACGACCACGGAATAGTGCGGAGTGGAGGGTTGGTCGTCAGGATTTAACAGGGGGCCAGAAGCCGCCCAGTCAGGATGGCTAGTGATGGCTTGCAGGCTTGCCGCTCTGCCGTCTTTGGCCTGGGCACCAACATGGCTGATAAAAGAGTCAGCCACGTTTTTGCCGGCAGTGTTTCCTAGATAATAGACATGGTCCCAACGGCGATCGCAATCTGCAAGTGATTGCCAGTCCAAAATGGGACCAAAGGGTGTGCGTTCAGCCGGTTTAGTCGCCTGATCAACAAATACCACCCGGGTATCAATGCCACCTGGAGAGTCCAGCTCGATATTGTGTGTTGCACAGACGGCGCCCACCAGGGTATAGATGCTGCTCAGGTAATGTTGGAGTTGCGCAAACACTTTGGACCGAGGTTGACAGTTGGAGAGTAGACCGGGAATGGCCAGGGCAATGTCGAGTATAGCTGTGTCATTCTCATTCAATTTATCAGAGAGCTTAGTGTAAACATCGACCAAAGATGGTTCAAATGCATCTTTGACTTGGTTAAGAGTAAAGGCAGAAGGCGGGGGAAGAAGTAGAAGAGCAGAGGGTTGACCAGCCATGATGCAAAACAATTACGGCCAAGCTAATAGAGGCGAACAGAGATAGCACACAGAGCACACAGAGAGAAGAGAGAGCAGAGAGCAGAAAACAGAAAACAATTAAGGATAAACAGCTGAAGCTGAAGAGAGATCGAATCTCTGGGGTTACCCGCTCAGCTGAGTCAGCCCACTCTCCACCTCCTTGAGATGCTCCACGATGCCATTGCGACTTCAACTGAAGAGCTGGAATGATCCCACGTTGTCTCGGTCTTGTTTGGTTGGAGCACTCTTGCCCCTTGCGCGCCTCCGTTTGGAGCTTCCCTCAGCCTCCTCTCATCTCGAGGTGGAGCTCATCCTTGAACTAAGATCCATCGCAGCTTTCCCTGCATAGACGCCTTCGCCATCCACACCATGTCGAACCCCGCCCAGCCTTATGACTCGCATCGGCGGTCAACCGTCTTCAGTCGCCAGCCCGAGGAGCTTCACATGCCGTCGACGGCATTAAGCAATCCCAACCTGTCCCGTCAATCCTCCTCGCATGACTACCCAGCGCCCGACGGAGGTGCCCGACTTCCCGCAATTAATGTCCAATCAAGCCCGAAGTATGGAGGTGATGGAAATAACAGCAGCACTGCGCTCCCAGGAGCCTTGCAGCCAGGAAATCAGAACCGCCCTGCGGCGGTATCAATAAACACCGCCCCATCGGTTGTCCCTACCATGCCTCATTCCTCGACCCAGCCGAATCACCGCGCAAGCATGATCAACTCCCATGGACATTCGCGATCTAGTCCTGCTGGGTTCGAGCAGTCGATCTACAAGCAACACGGTGCGCCGGAGAGCTCCAAGTACCCCTCCTCTCCTGGAGGGTTCCCGCCTCATACTCCGCAAGGCTCGAAGTACTCTCCTCTCGGTCTTGCCGATATTAGACCCCCTGGCGAGCACCTCTTGAGTGAGGCGCTTATGAACCCTGGAATTTCGTCGGTGTCTTACAATGGAGACAACCAGGTCCCGACCAACAGCAACTATGTCGCGCCGTGGCCCATATACGCGGTGGATTGGTGCAAATGGCCGATTACCGGAAACTCAGGCTTTGGTGGAAAATTAGCTCTTGGAAGCTATTTAGAAGACAACCACAATTATGTTCGTGTGGTCTGCCCATGAGGGGATATTGTGGCGCTAACCAATCGCTAGATCCAAATCATCGATTCACACTGGACGCAACCAGATCCCGACACCCCAGACGCTGCTGCTGGAGAGATCAAGTTGGAATACGTTAAAACAGCCGAGGCAACTCACTCTTACCCCGTCACTCGCATTCTGTGGGAGCCTCCATCGTCCCAAAAGCAATCGACTGATCTGCTTGCCACTTCAGGAGACCACCTCCGTCTATGGTCTCTGCCAAATTCCCAGCCTCTACAAAGCTCGAACTCGATTACTCGTCCCTCGAGCCAGCGAGACGCCGCCACATCTAAGCTCTCCCCATTGGCATTGCTGTCAAATTCGAAGTCTCCCGAACACACTGCTCCCATTACATCTCTTGACTGGAACACCATCTCCCCCAGTCTGATCATCACTTCCAGCATTGATACAACCTGCACCATCTGGGATATTCCAACATTGACCGCCAAGACACAGCTGATCGCTCACGACAAGGAGGTCTATGACGTTCGATTCTGCGCTAACAGCGTCGATGTCTTCGTTAGCTGTGGTGCTGATGGCAGTGTGCGCATGTTCGATTTGCGAAGCCTTGAACACAGTACTATCATTTATGAGCCGACCGATAAGAACGAGAAGCGTAAGTATTCGTCCAAATCGCCCATGCTTAATACTGACAATTGTCACAGCGGTTGTAAGCCCTGGTAGCTCCAGTCCTCCGGGCCAATCGCAGAATGGCCTCTACCCACCACCTCTTCTGAGAATCGCTGGTATGTACCAAAGAAAACTGACAAAATATTACCAGCTGACAAAGTCCCAGCCTCCCCCCATGACGCCCACCTCCTGGCAACATTCTCCCAAGACTCAAGCGTCGTCCGAGTCCTAGACGTCCGCCAACCAGGCCAAGCTCTCCTAGAATTGAAAGGTCACTCCGCAGCCCTAAACTGCGTAGAATGGTCCCCAAGCCGCCGCGGCATCCTAGCATCCGGTGGCGACGACAGCATGGTTCTCCTCTGGGATCTAATCAATCAACACAACGCCGCCCCAGTGCCCTCACCAACCCCCCACACACCCGGAGCCCCAGCCACAACCTCAGAGCGCGGCCCAGCAGCCGTTTGGCAAAGCGAATACGAAGTCTCCAACATAAGCTGGTCACCCCAAGGCGGGCCAAACCACACCGGCCTCCCGCGTGAATGGCTGGGTGTTTGTGGCGGACGGGGAATTACCGGCGTTGCGCTATAAGCACCGCATCATACGCGATCGGATGTCTGAGAAAGGCGAGAAGTGAGAAGTGAAAGAAAGGGAGGTTGATATTAAATTTTCCATGCAGTCATCTATGAGCTTCCAACAATCTGCTTTTCTGCATTAGATTTGTTTCTTACATTTATCTCTCGGTCATGATCTTTGTTCTGGGTTGGTTGTATGCTATGTTGCTCGTCGCACTGCGATTTTTATCGTGTATGCACATAGCATCCAGTTCCAGTGACACTTACTCTACTTCTGCTTCTTCTGACCTTCTTTGTATGTCGGATTTTCTTTATTTTTTTTTCTCTCTCTTCTCGCTATTGTCTGTACCCCCGCCCCCTTTTTTGCATAGGTCGAGCGAGAACATGCGTGATGTTGTTCATTTTTTTATTGATTGGGTGTTGATGGTGACCATACTTCTGACTTGTTTTGGTACGAGGGAATGAATGAATGAACTATACATTGGATTTTACTCATATCTGGGTTCCTGGGCTGTTTATCGCAGACCAAGTTGTGGTTTAGGAGGCATGTATCGTGTTGTAGATTGGAGGTAGCTATATCGATCACGTACCGTGAGGAAGGGGTAAATAAGGGCCAAAATCAGATTGTTAGGGATAGTCTGAAAAGACGTAATATATCAGAAACAGCCTTGTGTTTGAGAGAAATTGTGGATTTACATCCCGGGTTTTACAAGGATAAGTGGATGATATGGATAAAGTCATTATTCAATCTGTAGGTCTAGAACAGAGATGACGGCCTTGAAAACTCAAGTCCCCCCCCCCCCCCCCCCCCCCCCAAAAAAAAACCAGAGAGGCTCGCCCAGCAAGCAGGTATCATGATATAGGAACAAGAGGACGGAAAAAGCCCCCCCGCTAAGCATAAACAATCTAAGACATCTATTCCCTCCGGGGCAACGACAAGCTCCCAGGACCATGGGAAGGTCCCTTTGAAATGACACGGTCTTCTAGCGAACGAGCAAACTTGACACTGGGGATATCAACAAGACGCCAGAAGATATCGCCCATCCAGATGGCGATAGGCAGGCAAATGAGCCAGCCGATGAGGAATCCAAGACAGTATTGGAAGTTCGTTTCCTTGCCGGTGTAGTTCCAGATATTAGGCATGATAGCGTAGCCCAGACAATGGAGGATGGGACCATGAACGACATAGAACGCAAAGGAGATCTTGCCCAGGTATTGGGAGAAAGGGTTTGTGAATAATTTCTGGATGTCGGGAGAATGATTGATCGAGAAGACGATGAGAGCTGCACCGATTGTTTGGCCGAAACGGTGTGGTTCGGGGTATGTCTTTGGGGTGACATGCCACAACCATCTGTAAAAGGGAGTCCATTTGAACCCGATGTTAGGAGTGGAGCCGAAGTATAGACCGACTACGAAGAGTGAGATCCATAGCCAGCGCCGGGAGACATGGATGGTCACCTTGCCACTGGTGTTGAGGCGGATGGTCGTTTTCTCGTCTTCTGCTGTGGTTCGCTTGGGTTGTTCCCAGGTTCCGTTGATGAGATCCACCTCGGCCATTAACATGCCAGAAAGGAAGAGGACGATCTCCCAGCGGCCATAGCGCACACAGAACCAGGTCAGAGCGGAGACAACCGTCATGCGGACGGGTGCTACCAAGCGTGATGTTCCCAGAATGACAATGAAAAGGATGAGCGAGGAGCGCAACTCAAGCGGAATTGTCCAGAGGTGGGGATTGTAGTAGTTGTAGTAAAGGTTGTAGTCGAATGGGTTCATCAATGTTGCCAATGTAAGCCACAGGTCGTCGCTTTGCTTTGCGAATGATTTGTACACAATTGGGTGCTGTTCATTGGTGCCGAGAATTGTGTGGCCTTCCCTGATTACACCGTGGGAGTAACTGTATAGACCAAGACGGACAGCCACAAAGACACATAATATCCCCGCGATAGCTGGAATGTAGAGGCGGAATGCTCGGCGGAAAGTGCCCGATGCAAGTGTTGTGAAAGTTTGGTCAAAAGACCTGTTTCGAATCGTTTTCAAAGGTTTGTACGAGAGAACGTAGCCGGAAAGAACGAAGAAAATGGCCACCATGATGTGACCAGAGATCAGCATATGGATGATGGGAAGCTGGTGAATCCCAAAGTTCTCCCCACCAAATCCCCAACCTATCGCAACCTTCCATGTGTATGTAAAGAGGAAATGAAAGTTGAAGACCAACAAACAGGCCCAGCCGCGCAGACCGTCCAGCGCAGCAATGGCATGGAGCTTCGCAGGTGGCGGCGCCTCACCACCAACATAGTTTTGCAGGAAACTCGGAGTCAGCACGACAGTCAACTTGTGCCATGCATTCTCCAAAGAAGCTACCCAGTCGTCCTGCAACATGCTCGGTGCTAGCTTCTCGGGGTGCGCAAGAATGTTTGACGGGTGGAATTGAGAGAAACCATTCCAGCGCGATGTAACTCCTGTATGGTTGGAAATTGTTGCCGACTCTAGATCTTTCAAGGGGACATCGGAGGCCGAAGTCCTAGCACGGACTTCGGGACGGGATGCCATTGTCTTATGTGCAGATCTATCGGCACAAATGTTTGGTGCGGCGAAAGCCTCCAATTGCGTGCGCTAATGGGTCGAATGAAACATCGAGGCCACTGGCTTGGTGTACTGGCCAGAACGACAGAACGTAAGTCGGTGATTGTCCTTGAAGCCGGGGTTGACGCAATTGGATCGTGGGTGCCAGCGGAGGGGTGTTGGATACGCGGCGTTGAATCCGTCAGCGGAAAAAGTCCCCGAGCATCTGATAATCCCAAGTTAGAAGTTGGAAGGGAGAGTGAAGAAAGAAGAAAGCAGATACTAAGGAGAGTGCGTGAGGCATGACGAGGCAGAACGGCCCGCCGATCGGCAGCCGTTTTCGTCACGTTTTGGTCTCGGAGTATACATTCGGCTTTATATTTTCATTTGAATACAGTATTCATTTAACAATGATTAATTGGGTATTGTAGCCAGGTGCATCTATGCTGTACATGAAAGATATAAGACATGTGCCTATTGACGCGTAACTTGCCCACGTCCACTATGTTGGCACATTTCTGTTGATTTTACCCTGTTTTGGCCTTTCTCTTTCGCCTCTTTGTTATGAAACCAGAATAAGATTATCGAATGCATGTAGTAAATCTCTCATCACTATTTCAATGATCAAAGATGCTGTAAAATAGGGACCGAACGATACAAATTCGCTTGGCTACCAAGCAATCATCTTCAAAGTCTTCTGGCAATCTTTCGCTTCCTCGCGGGACTAGGAAGCGCTACTACAGCGAGCGTTGGCGCAGGAGTGTTAGGAGATTGCTACAAACCAGAGAGTATGGGTGTCGTATCCGTCCTAGGCCCTGTAATTGGTCCCAATGCCGGTGGTTTCTGGACGCAGTGTATGAACTGGCCGTGGATCTTTCGGTGGGTATCAATTTGTGAAGCGTTAGTACAGCTAGTTGCATGTTTCCTTCTACGAGTCCTCTGCTCCCTTAATCTCGCAGCGAAAACTGGCCAGATTCCAGGAGAAGACCAACAATCCGGATCTCTATGTTGTTCAGCAAACCGACCAGCCCGTACGAGAGGTATTGCTTCAATCTGTGTTGCGGCCGTTACGGTTCCTCGGAACGCAGACCCTTGTTCAAGCACTGGCCTTGTTTCTTGGGTGCCTGAATGGAGTGTCTTTTGTTCTTGACACGACATTCCCCACGCTCTGAGCCGCAAGGTATGGGCAGTCAGACTCCCTGGAAAGTCTGGATTACATTGCCCTTGGTGTGGGTGCCGCCATTGGAGGGCAGATCTGCTCATTCGCGAATGACAGGGTCTCTCAGAGGCTCACTGCACGCAATGGTGAACAGGGATCTCCGGATTTCCGAGTACCGACGATGTTTGCAGGTGCCCTGGCTGTTCCCGTGGGCCTGTTTTGGTCTGGAAGGTCAGCTGAGAGCAAGCTTGCGAAACCTCGTGAATGTAGAGACATTACCATCGACCTACTAGAGATGTGTATAGCCCTTGACAAGGAGACTAATCTGCTAATTCGTAATTGTACCAACAGCTAGCTATCTTTGCGAATGCCGGCTCTTCGAGGGGCGTGTGACCTCCCTAGTACAGCCCCGTGTAGTACAGCATACAAGATGCATGCTCGAAGCATCGGATTTGTCAATAACAAGGCTTCACTCCACCGATATCGACGTTGTTGAGTAGCCTAAACGTCATTTCTGTGCAACCCTAAGAAATCCCGATATGGCTGATGGAATCTCTTATAAGTTGAAGTGGCCCGACATATGGTTGTGTCGGCATCCTACCAGAATATATAGGCACAGCTTTGTTTTGAAACTTCATCATGGCCAAATATTCCGAGCTCCCGTTCAACGTGACCGAGCGCATCATTGATGGACAATATATTCGAGAATACCCGGCTGCGACTGTTTCCCAAGATTCCTTGAAACTTGCGGTAAAGAAGTATACGCCAGTGGACAACCCGAACCCCCAGCCTGGCGATGTAACTTTCATTGGGGCGCACGGCGCCGGCTTCCTGAAGGTAAGACAATTTGATCGATGCTACCACAACATTGGCTGATAGGGAAATACTAGGAGCTATACGAACCTCTATGGGAAGATCTACTCATCCAAAGTGGAAAGGATGGCTTTCGGATTCGAGCGGTGTGGATCGCAGATACGGCGAATCTAGGTGCAAGTGGCATCCACAACGAAGAAATCCTCGGCAATGACCGTAAGTGTTTTCTTGACCCCCGTAAATTCTTTGTGGCTGAGTGGCGCAGCATCGTGGTTCGACCATAGCCGTGATCTTATGTGCATGATCAACCACTTCCGCGACGAAATGCCACAGCCCATCATTGGTATCGGACACAGTATGGGTGCAGGTCAACTGTAAGTTACACTAGACTAGGTGGACGAATAATTAAACGTTAATATCTACCCAGTGTTCTCCTATCTCTCATGCACCCTCGTCTATTTGCATCATTGATCCTGGTGGAACCAGTGATCGCAAAGGACATTTTCTCTGGCTATGCTCCCCAATTGACGCTCATGTCTTTGAAGCAGCGAGACACCTGGCCATCGAAATCTGCAGCCATCCAGGCTGCCAGCAAGACATACAAACGATGGGATTCGCGGGTCCTGGAACGATGGAACAAACATGGATACCGCAGTCTACCGGCACCGGCCTATCCACAGAAATATCCAGAGAACAGCCAAAGTGACCCTCCGGTCACACTGAAGAACTCGAAATACCAGGAAGTCCTACATTATCTCCGACCGAACTATAGCGGCAAAAGTCCCCCAGAGCAAGGAGATCCCAGGAACGATGCAGCCTACGACCCTGTCTTCTACCCTGACATCATAGGCCCAGCCTATGCAACTAGTCCTTTCTACCGGAGTGAGGGACCCATTGCATGGAAGATGGTCAAGCATGTTCGCCCGCCACTTCTCTATGTATTTGGAGAGAAGAGCCCGATGTCAACACCAGAGAAACGGGCAGGGCTTTTGAAACGAACGGGCACAGGACTGGGTGGAAATGGCGGAGCCAAACGTGCTCGGGTAAAAGAGGTGGTCATTCAAGGTACTGGGCATATGCTGCCGCTGGAAATGGTTGCAGAGACAGCTAATGCTGTTGGTCCTTGGGTTGCTCAAGAAATAGACCAGTGGCAGGAAATTCAGACGCGCATGGCGCAGAAATGGAAAAACTGCAGCGTGGAGGAGAGATTGAAGATCTCGGAAAAATGGATGCCTATATTGGAGGACCTTTTGAAACCTGATGAGCAGAAGAGGGGCTCGAGGCTTTAGCTTTGTTGTGTCCAGTTTGGAATAGACTTCATTCCGAGATGTATCTAACTAGTTCGATTTTGTTGATGGAGGGTAGGTTCGTGCTGATCTAGGAACCTGTAATATATGATCTAGAATATCGCCCAGTCATCACTCATTGCACCTAGATCAAAATTGATTGCCCAATCAGCGATGTCGAAGGGGTCGAAATCTTCAATATTGATGGTATCTATGTCAGGTATAGACGTGAATATCTCATCTGTAGTGAGGTTTGCCGTGTCTGGCTCTGGTGTACGTTTCGTGGGCATCGCAGAATCAGAGATTGGGAAGTTTTCCAATATATTGTTCAGTTTGCGTGAGATCACTTTTGAAGCTTTCAGACAAAACAGCTGGTTGGTTTCCCTGGGACTGGAGAAGTTTTCAAGTTGCGACACGAGGACAGACAGATTTCGAATGAGATTGGAGGTCGTGATTCCTGATGGAAGGATTGCTGTTGGTTTTGACGGATCCTCGATAACAATTTCCAATGTATTCAATAATATGACAGCAGACGGCAACCCGTACGAAAGAATCTTGGATCTGTCAGTGAGAATCTTCTTATTTGCAAGCGTAAGGTCTAGAACCTACAATTCCAGGCAGATCGCGAGGCGTGAAGAGTGTTCTCCCGCGACAATTCCCCATTTGTACAATGGTTTCAAGCATGTTCGCCGATGTCTCCAGCAGCTCTGGTTGAGCAGCCATGCTCCCATCACCGGTGCCAAGTAGTCGGTATGATTGGAAGTGGATATGAAGATATGCCAGGTAAACTTTTGCATGCATGTGGCAAAGCGCGGGTGAAAGATTCGACGTCCAACAGTCCTGCCTGTATTGGAGATCATTGGGTAAAGCATTCCACACATGGTGACAACGATTGGATAACTCCCTATATCATGCTGGTTAATATATCAAGTCTGGAACATAAAGCATTGCATACCTGAGCTTGATAGTATCGGCGGGATTCATAGATCGAAACTGATATTCAACAATCTCTTCTCGGAACTCTGCTAGAATATAGCGGATCCGAGCCCATGTTGCTGCTCTGTGCTTTCCGTCTGTGTTCCAACCGCCTTGATCAAGTTTGGTCTTTGCTTGTTCAATACCGTCTGGTGACTGAAAAAGAGCGTCGTCTGACAAGTCCAATGGTAGGTTGCAATCTGCATGTCGAGCCGTTATTCGTGGTGGTCGATTGAACACAGCGGCAAACACTTTATCGAGAAAGTAAGCTCTTGCAAACGTCCTTCTACGACATTCTGCCAGAAAAAATGGACTGGCTTGGTATGTTGCCTCAAGATTCAAGCCCAAAGCTAACAGATCTGTGGCGAAGTCCCCTACCTGTCGCCAAACACCGAGACCTAGAGACATTGTTAACGAACGACTACTGATTTCTTAATATCTTGACTTACTCGCATCTCCCTCAAAGAGCGTGATGAATTGTAGATTTTCGTGAGCAAGCCATGTCATAACATCGGTTGTTTGCGATGAAAGTTCACGAGCAATTCGCAAGCTCAATGTGCCATACCAGCCCAATGCTCGAATAAACCCATCATCTTGAAATTCCTCTTCTTCGTAGCCTATCGCATAGAGAGATGACCGTGCTGCCATGGTATATAGTAGACCAAGAGTTTCTATACGCAGATTTCTACCACAAAATAAGGCGCAGAAGCTTTCCAAGTCTAATTTTGATGAGACGACAACTTCTGACGAAGTAGAGTGTAAGATTTCTTCTGCGAGTGTTGAGTGTTGGTGAATGATGGTTTTATCCGTCTCTCCTTCTTCAATATAGCCCGAGGTTGCTAGACCCGCTCGAACCGAAGAGATGAGCTGCAACACGAGTGGCTTAGGTACAAGCGCCACTTGGCTAAATGAGTAATACTCATTGAGCCGCCTTTCAATGATTGGAAAGTATTCGAGCTGCAAACAATATTCTCTATGGTAGTCAAGTGTTCGTTTCGGGATTTAGTATTGTAGTTGTGCCGTTCCGGACTCAGAGTCTGTGACGCGAAATCGTTGGTATCATCAGCTGACATGAATGGCCATGTCTGGAACTTTGGAGTTCCGGTTGAAGAAGCCTTTGCATGCATATGCATCCTCGAACTGTTTGGGACTTCTCTTTGCGGAGCATGGTCGGATGTTGCTGTTGGCAGAGGCGGTCTTCGTATATTGGGTTGCTTGGTCAGTGGCGCAGCATGATACCAACACTGCGAGTCGAGACCGCGACGTTGGCACAATGCACAGACGGGCTTTGTATGGTCACATCGAATTTTACCTTTTCGACATGGCTCACAAGAAGCAAGGGAGCGGTTACGCCGACGACTTCTTATGTTCGAAGGGTCAAAACGGGAGCCGTTCCGAGATGCGCGAGTTATCATTGTCATCTCTAGGTTCCCATGTAGCGAACCTTCGGCTATCTTTCATTCCATGAATTCAAACCTGGATGTTGGAAATAGCGAGGTATCAAAGTCAATCCCCAGTCAATCCCCGCAAGTCGCGTGGAGCTATCTCACCGCTTCCCCTCTTTGTGACAGCATTTGATACTTGGACTCTGGATTTGACCTCCCAACTTCTCACCCTTACACAGAAAGTACTTCTCATCTCAGTCATGGATAGAAAAAAAAATATATTGAGAAAGGTGGTGAGGGTTCGTCAAGTTCTGATCTCAAGTTGTATGGATTAACACCTCGTTATAAAGTCCGGCTCGAAGATGACCATTCAAGAAGTGCGCAACATGCATTTAGTTGCAGAAAAAACCATGATTCCGGTGCCTGGGATTCATGAGGTCTGCAGGCAAGAAGGCAAAGAAGGAAACAAAGTCGCGGCTATCCTCAGGAACTATGTGCCCGGCAAACCGTTTGACGAAGCTTGGGATGCCCTGAACAACGTACAAAGGCTATCTGTCGCCAAACAACTGCGTTACTATATTCAACAACTTTGAGCCTTGAAAGGCAATTACATCGAAGCTGCCGATCGAGGCAAGGTGGCATTTGGACGGTATGGTACATACGAGGTCGGGGCGATCCATTCGTTTCCGAGCGCAAGTTAAATGAGTGGATGTTAGCATTCATACTCAGACGCCCACAAACCCTAATATCTGAGTATGCAAAGCACAGACTTACTGAGGACCGCGAGTTTATTTTTACTCACGGTAATCTTATACCCTAGAATATTCTTGTTGACGAGCGGGTCCGGGCAACAGCCATCGTTGACAGATGCCGGTTAATATCTGGAGTACTGGGAATATCACAAAGCCCTTAGAACCTTTGGCCTCATGAAAAGTGAGGGAGGGGGAAGGGGTGGGTTATTTTGTTCAAATTCTACCTTCCCCGTATCAAACGTGATGTTTTGACGACGATATATGTCGATCGATTTATACCATACCGTCGGGTCAGATCTGAGACATAATATACTCAAAAGAACACCCCACTAGGCTTTGAGAAAAGGCGCAATATAGGAAGCTGGGCAGAGGAGGTTCAGAAAGTACCTTTCCCGACATTGGACGTTTCAGAAAATCCAGGTGTGCAACGTTCAAGTCTTATACAGAAGACTATCTGTACAAGACTATATTGTCTTTTGAACACTCTGGTGAACCTTACAATAGAACTTTCCTATGCACATGCTGTTGGCGGGCCGAAAGTATTGTTTCTTTCAATGATGCTTTTGCTGCCAGACCATCTGCCAGAGTTTCTTTGGTTTTGTAGGTGATTTGTTCTGAATACACTAAACAAGCTCAAATGAATTTAGAGTTTATTATAATGATTTTCCATTAAATTAAAGCGTTCTAAACCAAATATGATCACAACCCTCTTTCTGCATGGATGAATTCGTTGAGACTCACCGGGATTTGTTGAGCAGATTCAAGCGCTTCCCTCTGTTTGCGTCAAAACATACCATAGTGGTTTGAGGTCACCTTGTGGAAGAAACCCCATATTTCAGGTTTTTTGTACCGTCTTGAGCAACTCAGTTGATGTCCAATAGCCCAACCGGCCTCCACAGCCGCCGGCGCAGCAACCATGCATTCGCATTCTTGTGACCTCGCAGCCCACCAAAAATAATCTTTAAGAGACTACCTGAAGTACAGAAAAATCTGCCAAGACAAGTAGATTTACTTGATTAGCGTAGGGCGATGGATGAAAGAGAAGCTCTTGACGTGAGGTCTTGGTTCAAGATATAGTTCTGGAAAAGGCTTAGCGTACTATGGCGATACCGACTGGATTGGGAATAGCGTGGGCTGAGTAATTCTATACCACGTGATTGACGAACAATCCCACCTGGCCTTTTCGAACGTCTTTCGATGAAGACATTTAGATATTTTGATAAGTAGGTTTGTTGAGAGACGTTTGCTCGAGCTATTTTGCGTAGTTCAAAGGCCACCAGGCAGACAATTTCCTGTATTGGTGGTGTCATGATATCAAGCTATCCGAATGCATCATGCTTCAAAAGCTCTAGTTTTCCACTTTTGACAGCTTTGCTGGACATTTAGAGCTCCAACGTAGAACTGTACAAGCATCTACAGAATCCTAGAAGCTTCATATTGACCTGCTCAAACACGCGCAGTAGACCTTTCTATACCTAATTCCCTAAAGCGGCGATGATCCTCTCTCCCTGATTCGCGCGATTCCGCAGTTCGAGAACTTCTCCCTTCCTCGTTGTTCATCCACGCTCATTGTCCCTCCCTGCTCCCGACGTCTCGCGAGGTCTGAATGTTGCGATCGCCTGTCGCGTGTGATTTTTGATTATAGTGCTAGTGCGGTGATCCCGAAGTGGGTGCTGTCACGATGGATTTGCGCACGATCATGAACAGCGACGCCGGCGCCTCCAATCCTCCACCCCCCAACAACTCGACCAGCTCGCCCATCTCCGCCCAAGCCCCCCCAAAGCGCACAAAGAAATCTGCTTCTTACTCGGAATATTCTGCCCATCCACCCCAACACCCTTTGCAACCATCACACGCTCCCCCAAACCAAACTTCACCCTACACAGCCGCTCAGTCGCCATATCAGCAATATCACGGCCCAGGGGTAAACACAGCTGTGCAAGCTCAGCGTGGTCAAAGTCCCGCACACATCTCGACACCCTACGGTTCAGCAACGCGTGACCAGTTTGGCGCGTCGGGATACCCAACACACCCCCAACACCCAAGTGGCCCGTTAGCCTCGCCTTACACACCACAGCCTATGAGCGCAGGATCACAGCAACCAGATCAGCAGTCATATTTCGCCCAACAACGCTCTCACTCTCTGCAATCGGTTGTGACCACCCCCGGGCCCCCCACTGAACCCTTCCGCCCTAGAGACAGCCCGCCCGCTGCGTCAGACGCTGTCCCATCACAACACTTTTCACCTTCTGCTCATCGATCCGTTCCCGGCACCCCTCTTGGCCCTCCTCCTACCTTTGCATCCCGCCAATCGCCATCAACTGTCCGCCCGCCATCCTCCGGTCACGACTCGCGCAACCCCCTATCCAGCCCGAGAGGTGCGCTCGAATTTCAAGCACGAGACCACGTTCAAACACAGTCACCTGGGGCTCAGAGACATTTATCAGGGCACAGCCCTCGCCCATCTGAGCCAATTCATCCTCCTTCAGTCGGCTTCAAGCGAGAGCCAATTGACAGCGCCAGTCCGCAATCCACCCGCCACAACAGTATCGCCGGAACTTCAGAACCAGCAGCAAGTGGTCCAACTCGTTCATCCGAAGATAGAAAGCTAGTCGATAGCCCGACAGCACCAAAGCCCATCTCCGCGGGATCGGATTTGTTTACCTCTCCCACTGCACCGAGCAGCCAGGGCAACAGTTCACCCTCAGGTCCGCGCGGCGGTGTGCATCCTCTGACGATGGAAATTGACAATGCGCCTCAAGTAGAGCCTCAACAGCCGAAGCAAAAGAGAAGAAGATACAATGAGCCTCCAATCTACGCTCAGAGATCGGTTCGTACCAGGGGCAAATGCCCTCCTATTCCTCATCCCCGCCCTCCAATTCCGAAGCACGAACGTCCAACACAACAAGAGACTTGGGCAGCCCGCAGACGATCCTCTTCCACAATGGCTGCCACACCTTCTGCGCGGGTCACTCGAGCGCCTACCGTGGCTTCGCCGAGTACCAACGGGCCAACGCCTGTGCAGGCCCCGCCATCGAAGTCAGCAGGCTCACTGGGACCTTGGGAGCCATCTATCACTGGTTTCATTCCACACGAGGAAGTCACCAAGACTCTTTGCGATTTCTTGTTCAAACATGTGGTGTTGAGAACTGATGTAAACGCAGGACCCGCAGGCTCGGCAGCTGCTGGTCAAGGCGCCATTATTGAGGTTGAGGCAAAACTGGGTCATATTATCGATATGGACAGCAGAGACAGGGTGAACCTCCCCATCCTAACAGAGAGCGTGATCAACCGGGAGAGCGGGCGGTTCCGGACATCCTTTGAGAGTACAATGACTGTCGTAAGTTTATGTCCACCTGAATTTTCAGCCATGAGCAGCAGAAGAACCTGAGTGCTAACCGTGACTTACAGGAACAACATCGCGCCATGAATAATTTCCTCAACGAGACAGTCAAAGCGTCAATGCCACAACAAAACCCGACTAGAATTCCCCTCTCCTATGCGCACAAGAAAGAGCGTGATACTTTTTATGAGGTTCAAGCATCTGACCTACCACCAATAATCCGACAAAATTTGAATCCTCGGCACAAGCCCAAAGTTCGGGTGACCACCGACCAACGCACAGGAGAAGTTCTCGCCAAAATTGTCAAATGTCGAGTTGCCGACATCGATGTATGCAGTCCACGCACCACTGTTGATTGGCGTGTCAGTGTCAACCTCGAAATGGAATACCCCGGCGACGTCAGCACCCTCACGGCTGTTGATGTTGCTGGACGAGGCGAGCGCAACAAAGATCGCATGAGCTACAGCCATCTGGCATATCAGGTGGATCTGACCCAAGTAGCAAAGTCCGAGGTGAGTCCCCCCCAAACTTCCTGTGTTACTCCGAAGCCCCGAAAACAGTCTTCTGACCGACAATAGCAACAGCCAGGCAAGAATGAGTTCGAGCACGAGCTCGAGGTTGAAGTCTCTGCCGCTGAAATCCGTCGCCAGGGTCAGCTTGCCATGGCAGGCGACCCGAAGAACCAGTATGAGGACCTTGTGAAGGGCTTTGTGGATAATATCCGCCTGTTAGCTCGAGCTGTGCCACCTTGACGAGGTTGCTTGTATTTTGTAATACCTGTCGATCAGGTCTTCCCCTCCGGGATTTTGCATGTTGTTCTTTTTCTTCTCTTTCTATTGCAGATATGGCTTTCGCATTGTTCACTGGGTAAAAAGCATGCAGTACATTAGACGAGGTCTGTGGGTTCTTTGTGCTGGTTTACTTCCCTGAGTTATTCACACTTGGTACGATCTTCAATTGATTACATTTATGGCCCAAATGGGCTTGAGTCGTTGTCATTGTCTTCCAGCAAGAGACTTACGGTGCACATTCAAGAGTAGATATATGAAATTAATAACCTCTGCCCGTTGAACAAGCTCTCATACTCAACTGATCCTTCTATATACACTTTATAACAGTGCATGCCACTGTCAGAACTTCCGTCCATTTACAAGTGCATCAACAGCAGCAACCCACTGCATCCAAGCCTCGCCACTCCCAAGCTGCAGCACCCTTTCCATTCTCGTATACTCCCTAACATCTTCATCCTCAGCCTCACTCTTGATCCCCATCCGATTACCAGGCCCCCAAACCATCCACCGCTCCCTCGCCCAAGGTTCAACCCCATTCACAAACCGAATCCAAGCAGACGCAAACTCCCTCGTCATCGTCTTCTCCCCGTCATTCATCTCATTGGCCAGATTACCGAACAGATAAAGTAACTCATATGCATGATATGCCGTTCCCTCAAAACCATTCTTAATTCGAGATCGCTGATCGAAATGGTACAGGAACAGGATATCCTCCACCACCCGTTGACGCATACATTCCTGCGCCATAACATAATTGGGGATTTTGAAAATGGCATCACCGCACATGTGTTCCACGCGCTCAAGCAGTGTATCGTGTGCTAGGTCTTCGTTGATACCATACGCAGACAGGATCTCATCAGCGTACATGCCATCCTTGATATGTGTCTTCATGACATGCTGTATGGATGCATAACTCTCTTCAAGCAGGTTAATATGGAAGATGACACCTTCATGGTATGTATCCCCGATCATATACCCCTTCAACCAAGAGGGTGGCGCATGAATCCGTCGCGGATCAACGCCCGAACGATAAAACCAGCCATCGAGACAAGGATTTCCGGTCCCAGATGGCACGCCTTGAATAGCAGGCGTCGCATTTGCAATTTCCTGTTGCGGGATAGCACGTAGCTTGTCCAATGCATCTTGACAAGCAGGATCAATGTGGAAATACCGACAAACATCCTCAAAGAAACGATCATGTTGTTCCATCGTGAATGCAGGAATAGCAGATGAGAGACCAGACATGCACACAGCCCGATGAAAGATCGGTGGCGTTGCAGCAAGCAGCTGGTTACTGATTGAGATGCCGCCAGCTGATTCTCCCACTGCTGTAACATTCTGTATATCACCTCCTAGGGACCCAATGTACCTTTGTACCCAGTCGAATGCGACGTGCTGGTCAGTGAAACCGAAATTGCCACTTCCTGCATATCCGTCTTGTTCCAATTCTCGGGCAATTACCTTCCCAGCGAGGAAACCGCCAATGCCGACGCGGTAATTGAAGTTGATACAGATAATCGGTATCCCGATTGTTATACTATGTGAAACGAGATTGACTGCGTCGAAAATTGGTAGATTTGCACCGCCGTATAGTAGTGATCCACCGTGAACATAGACCAACACGGGAAGTGGTTTATTGTCTTGCCTCGCAGCATGTGGAATCACAATGTTCATGACCAGACCGGATAGTTCGTCAACAATCTGCGAGGCTGGGAAATGTGCAGCCGGTGGGACTGGGACAAGAGTGTCGGCATCATCGCCTTCGATCATGGGACTTGGGCAATCATTCCTGCATGGTAAACGTCAGATCAGCAAAAATACTCAATTTTGAGGCTATTAGTGCTGTTACCCTAGCTTTGTGCCATCGTGGTGACCATTGTCCCATAATGTCCTCAGAACTGATCGTGACCAGCGTTTTGGAAGATGTGCGTATGGGATTCCGCAGAATTGTTGTACGCCATTGGCGAATTGGAAACCTTCTACTGTCCCCAGACCCGGGATGAAAGCAGTACATTTAGATATAGGTGACTGGAACGACATTGGGAGAAACAGAAAAAGCAACGTTAGCTTCCAATAACAAGAAAAGGAACAATACTGAATATATCCAAAACCTCAAGATTGAGACAATTGATAACCGTTAGATATCAGTCCCAATCGGGCAGTCGGACGCGGTTGCCAATATCGCCGTGATCTTCCCAATTCCCCGCAATTCAAATAAAACCTCGGCCTCTCCCCATCGCCCCTACCTCTGACTCACTCTCAATCCGGCATGTCGACCCGCTCATACCAAGGCTGCTGGACATGTAAGCGGCGGCGTCGTCGTTGCGATAACGCGCGCCCAAACTGTCAGAACTGTGCTGAGCGCGGGGTCGCGTGCGAGGGCTACGAGGTTCGGCTGCGTTGGGGCAGTGGGATTGCCTCGCGCGGCCATCTTACTGGTGCTGATACGCCCATCAAGGGTTCTGCCCCGAGTAGGCCGAGGGGTCGGCAGAGGGATTTGAGGAAGCGCAAGGCGGAGGGATTGGGGAATGTTTCTGGTCAGTCGTGGCTTCGCAACTGACGAAATTGATTTTTTGTGTTGATGAATGGATAGGACCTGATGAAAGTCATAATTTGGAACAGTTCAGTCCTCAGGACGATGAGCTGGTCGTCGCAGATGAGGTTCTGTTTCACAAATGTGAGTGTTACTGATGGGACAGAGGTAAATTCTACTGACAGCGATCAGTCATGAATGATGGCATCAACGCCCTCCATTCGACGACAGCAAAAGACAGTATGTTGCATGACCGTCTTCCGCAACTCTGTCAAGAATCCAGCGCATTGTATTCGATCTGCATTGCTTTTCAACTTGCACTGAAAAGCTCCGTCACACCGCAATTCTGCGAGTACTTCGATAAATCGCTAGGGATATTCCGATCAGAGCTGGCCCGTAGCATAACCCTTTCTGATGGAACGTTGACATCGGGGCTACTGCTGTGTAGCATTGGCGTGCGTCACCTCAAATACCTTCGCGAGACATTGACTTAAAGTTCTGACACCAGTTCTAGTTGATGCATGGCTTACCTTGGACAATGCATCTCGAAGGCATGCATAACATCCTGCAGAGCCACGGCTTAAATGATACGAATCGGCCATCTGCTCCGACACATTTCCGAATCCACCTATTAGAGGTCATGGGGGTCATGGATTTGGCTTGCTTTTCCGTGGGTCGCCAATGTCCACGTATAGGTATCTGGCGTCGCTACTGTCAGCCTGCTGCACCTAGATATGGTATTGAGCCTGTTAGTGGTATCCCGCGGACTTTACTGGATATCTTCGCCGGGATTGGAGCAGAGACTACGGAGCAGACATTCTGGGACTGGCCTGGTGAATCAGGGAGCTTTCTGCAATGTTATCTATGGGAAGCACATCAGTTAGCCGGTATACTGGCCTTTCGCAGAGGATTTAGGCCATTACTTCCTAACCAGGCTGAGACTAGCATCTCGACCTGGCGACAGCCAGTAAAGTGCCCGCCAGATACAACCGTACTTGTTACGCGAATCATGGCTTGTCTCGATGCAATGCGTCTTGCATTTATTGAACGTCCAATGGACGATGTCTTCATCAAGAATGCGACTATTTTCCCTACGTTTGTGGCTGGGTCGGAAGCTAAAGTGTTGTGTCGCAAGCCAGAGTGGCAGCAGTTTATTCGTACAACCTTTGCAGAATCTCATCAATGTCGAATCCTTCTGAACTTGCTGGAAGAAATATGGCAAAAAGGGGACCCTGCTCTCGATATCGATGAACTGGCTCGTTCAAAGGAACTCGAGATGGGCTTGTTTTGATGGCGTTATAGAGACGGTCTGCTACTTTTACGGCATAGTCTGAACGGATATCCAATACTTTCATCCAACAACAGTTCAAGTATGTATCTTTCCTCTAGTTCTCATCTTTCCCGGGGTGAGCCATGACCCAATGCTTGAATCCATGATCACCATCCGTACGGCTTCCATCCTCGAACATTTCAACCACTTCAGCTACCTTGAACCCGAAACTCTCATAAAACGCAACATTTTCCTGTCGTGTGCATTCCAGGTATACAGGCTCATTATTGATATGTTCCAAGACCCACCTCATAACTCCCCCACCGAGTCCCCGGCATTGCAACGAGGGATGCACAGCTATAACCTCGAGATACCACAGTTTCTGCTTTGGGAATTGTGCCTCTAATAACTTCACACTTTCCTCATGTTTTTGCATTAATACATCTACACGCTGAAGACCATTGAATTAGCATAAAGGAAGAACTTGCAGAGTGGCTCGGAATATTTGCTCTACCTTTTCTCGCACACCACTATCATGTGCTGGAATCAGATGATCCAGTAACCATAATTTGCACACAAGCCATATGCGCGGAAGAGACCACGATGCTCTTCCTGGTGGAGGAAACAGAAAAACGACAGCACCAGCATCGTGACTGCCAGAACCGAGAACCCCATTCTTCTTCATAGAGATCTTCCGTTCCTTTTCTGGCAACGCGGTCACAACATTTGCAGGAGTATCCGTTGACAGACTGCTTTTGCCTTTTTGGGGATATGCATTTGCCAATTCTTCAATATCACCAGATTTAAAAACCTCGCCGTCGAACATTATCCGTTGGATACGCCGATATTGCCAACTACCCCTGCCGGTTGGTTGTTCGGTCCATGGGGTAGCACTTGGTCGTAGCCAGCGGATCAAGGGATCGGAAGAGAATGCATGGTGGACTGTTCGTGCGATGGCGGGTATGAAACTTTCTGTACCATGGTTCATATATTATTATCCATTGCAATACGTCTTGGTGTACACGGAGGGAAGCTCTTACCCTTGTGAATAGGAAAAAGGTCAACTTTGATCATCGTTTTGGCAGACATTCTTCCCATATGGCGATGTGATAGTGTAAAGGAGGCTGAGAGGCTCATAGATAAAAGATAAACGCATCGAGATCAAGGTACTTGGAGATATCCTCAAGATGGAAAGTACTGGCGAGAATGCGTTGTAATAACCTTTGATAGGCGAAGTTCGTGTTTGAGATGGAGAACGAAGTAGTGTCCACCTGCCGCTTATGGTCAAGATCCGGGTAGTCAATGCGGTATGTGGTCTCGGGGCAAGCCATGTACCGACAGACTGATCTATATCATTTGCGGTAGCTTGCTTAGTTCTCTCATGGATGTATAGATATAGTTCTGGGAAATTGGGACCGGAAAATATACATGAAAGCTTTGTGCAATAAGTCGTGGTAAATTTGACGCATTCATTGACACGTTTTATCATATCATGAGACTGTTTCGAGTATTTCTAATCAAGCAATAATATTAGACATCACAGGTGGTTATTTCCCGCTTGTGATGTATAGTGATGAATCCCTCGGCAGTTGAGCACTTTGTGCAACTCCGAATCAACCTTGTCCATGAACCATACGCCGAGAAACACAAGGCCACAGAGAGTATCAAGCAACAGATTATCTATCTGGCTCAGTCTTGCGGGGTAATCAATTCGCTTCACCACAAAATCCACTTAATGAGTCTAATCACACGCCATTCCCAATGTGGCAACTGGACGCACCGGAGAACATTCAGGAGCCGATATCAAGCCCACGTCAATCCAAGCCCACAGTCCATTCAGTATCCTCTTCTCCGCATTTCAGTCGCAGAATTCGGGTAGATTAACACGCTTCTAGCGACATACACTATGGCTTATCGCCCTGGCTGATTCGTGTATCTGTGGCGCTGGAGTAGAGATATCGAGTGTCTATCATGTGCAGGCACTGGTCTTGTCCCCAGTTGAACTAAATTTTGGGTATAAATCAGGAATTAACCACCTCCAAGATAACTCGACCACATATCCAGGCTGCAGTGTTTATTTTTGCGGACAATTGAAAAGGGTTCAAGCGTTGTTGGCCTGTTCTGATATAACCAAGTGATGGCGGACATACATCAAGTTTCCTCTTCTGAGGATGAGTTCGATCTCCCTCCTGGAACGTTCAAATTGATTCGAGGTACTATACCATTGGCTCTCCTGAAGTGAAATTTTACTGACATGGAGTGCTATACTTAGACGATGAGTCGGATGAGCACGGCCAACGGGTTGTCATGCTCGACCCAATGCCGTCAAACGATCCCAACGAGCCATTGGTGAGCTTATAGTTACCAAACCATGGGCTTTGGGCTGATATCAAGTTATCCAGAATTGGAGCACAATGCGAAAGTCGGTCAATTTTACCATTGTGCTAGCAATGACAATCATCATCTTCACAGCGTGAGTCGTACAAAGCAGCCTTGTGAATATGCATAATTGACGCTCCTTTTTCTCAGATTATCCATCCAAGCGATATTCTGGCAGCAGATGACCGTGGATCTCCAAGTGACATACACCGAGTTGAATCGAGCCATGTCAGTCAATTTCGTCGGCCTGGCTACCGGGTGTATATTCTTCATCCCCTTCGCGAGAAAATACGGTCGACGACCAGTTTACATTGTCTCTACCGCTTTCATGTTGATCACATCTTTTTGGACATCGAGAATGCATAGCATAACCGAGCTATATGTGACGAACCTACTGCAAGGCTTGGCTGGTGCTACCAATGAATCCATTGCTGAGATAACTGTGAGCGGACTGTACCTTGCAGTTTTGGGGATAGAACCCTGACTAACGCTGTACAGATTGCCGACCTGTTCTTTGTTCACCATCGCGGATCGATGAATGGTTTGTATATGACCTGTGTAATGATCGGTGTGAGTTTCTATCCTTGGGTATATTGTATACCAGAAATTTGTATTCTCTCACACTTTCCATAACAGAGTTTCTTGACCCCCATGGCAGCCGGTACCCAAGCTACAAGACAAGGATGGCGGATGTCCTATCAGACCATGGGTGTCTTCAATGCCGTGCTATTCTTATGTTTCTGTTTCCTATACGAGGAGACAAAATAT
This sequence comes from Penicillium antarcticum, assembly GCF_028974205.1. Classification (NCBI taxonomy): domain Eukaryota; kingdom Fungi; phylum Ascomycota; class Eurotiomycetes; order Eurotiales; family Aspergillaceae; genus Penicillium; species Penicillium antarcticum. Next base: position 881,157 of record NW_026695302.1, read on the forward strand.
GTTCCTCTCTTCACAGGAAGAACAAGTACCACCGAAGAGGAGAACGAACAAATCGAGGTATCTTCACAACATAAAAAGAAACAGCAAGACAAAGGAGATACCACAACAGCTGCCCAGAAAATCAAGTCGGCCACAAAGCCCAGCGCAGGTCACCACCACCTCGATCTAACAATTCCATGCAGCTCATGGACAAAGCGACTGGCGCTTATAACACCCACACCGGAGCCCATCTGGCCTCATTTCTACCGCCCATTTCGAGTATTCATCTTCCCAGCCGTTGCATTCGCCGCCCTCCAGTACGCAGCAGGCGTTGTCTGGCTTACCATCCTATCCAACGTGCTAGCACTCACATTTCCATTGCCGCCCTACAATTTCACACCCGAACAGATAGGATTCATGAGTGTCGGTCCATTCATCGGTAACGTCTTCGGTGCTGTATATGGTGGTGTTCTAGGCGACAGGTCCATCCTTTACTTTTCGCGGAGAAACAAGGGATACTACGAGCCCGAGATGCGTCTTTATATCTTGCATCTTCCCGCTATCCTCATGGCGGGTGGCTTGATTATGTTCGGTGTCACCATCTCCCGGGTAAGGCTACACATCCCCACTCATTACATTCAGAACCTTTGCTAATATATAGAATCTGAACTGTAGGGCATGCATTGGATCTATCCCAGTGTGGCGGGCGCCCTGTTCGGTTTCGGACTGGGTAGTATCGGTGACGCGGCACTTGTCCTGGTCATGGACAGTTACCAAGATGTAAGTGAAATATATTTGAAGGATTTTGCTTTCTTAGGCCTAATATTCGGACTAACTGTCTCATTCGTCCAGATAACCGGTGAAGCCTTCACTGCCGTCGCATTTATGCGTAACGCAGTTAGCATCGGGATCCCCTTTGCGATATCACCTTGGATCCAAAGCAACGGTCTGCAGACGATGTTCATCGCATGTGGCTTCATCAGCTTTGGTGTAACACTGACCATTATACCTATGGTCATCTGGGGTAAAGACGTCCGTCGCGGGCTTGCGGGACGATACCGTGGTATTGTTGAGAAACACGGGCGTGCTGGTCCGCGGTGATCATGTTCTGGTGTGATTGGTGATTAATTTGCGGATGTTTTATGGAAGTTTGTGGGAAATATGGGTAGGATTGGACGTGGGACTTGGAGTTGTTGTGATTTAAGCGGCCTGTTTGCTATATGCTTGTGCACTCTATGTATGCTTTACTTTGCACAACTACTTTTGTCTGTAAATTTTCGGTCATTGTATGTCGTATGATCTGCGCTCGCGAGAGGAAACCTCGATGATTTGAGCCCTTTAAACGCCGAGATGCCGGTGAATAAACACCCCGCCAATGAGGGCTGGTCCACCATGACGACCCTCTATGATCTAAGTTAACACAAGCAACGGCGGAACAATGTAAGGATTCCTCTGAAAGAACGCACATACAATATGTGTGAGAGATTCTGACACAATTTCATATGTTTTCGGCAGCAAGTTATGATCGAACGGACGAAGCCATAGAAGATGCCGGCTAAACGGATAATTCCCCGTTCAATCTCTCGGGACCCGGCGCGAGTCTCGGATCGGAGTATAAACCAAGCCTCAAAGAATTTGGTCATAATGCGAAATGTGATTTCGGGACGTGGGATGCCGCTCGTGTAAAAGACGGAGAAGACCGTAATTCTGCCTGCTTTTGGAAACTCCAATTGCCTGCACCCGAGCTGCATACATTTTCGGGCCGTAAAATGACGATCACCAGCGAATACAATGCTACGAACAAAGATCAGCACTCTCAATACTATATGTGGCGTCACAGCCAAGCAATGTTCCGAAGCTAAGCCTTGACGCCAATTCCTGGCCAGTCAAGCATGAATTAGCGTCCCCATACTCCAACACTCGGTCTGGTTTCGGCATTCAAATTCTCGCATTCAATAGCCGTCTTCTCCAGAGTTTGATCGTGGTTAATTGCTCATACTATGGAAGCGGATATTAGCTTAACCTGTGAAGATTCTGGGGATATGATGTCACTCTCGTGGGGGTTGGGGAAAGTTTCCTATTCCATGCGGAACTATAAAGGAGGCTTTTTCCTTTGAAATCTCGGACATTTGCCCAACACAACTCTTCAATCTGCAGTCATTGAAGCCTCAATCAGCCATGAATTTAAATTTGTGGTTTATTGCCCTCTGGGTCACATTGGTGAAGGCCTGGGTCGTCAACGAAGGTACAACATGCACCCTGTACCCCGAATCGCTTGTCCACCGCGGGCAAGCCGTTGATGATGCTCCCTCAATTCAGCAAGCATTTGATACCTGTGGTACAAATGGAACAGTCATTTTCACTAAGAACTTGTTCCATGTCAACACGGTCCTCAACACAACCAATCTGTTGAACTGTGATGTTCATCTCCGCGGAGAACTGCGCTTCTCCACCAACATCCCATACTGGAGGACCCACGCCATCAGTGTCGTTCTGCAGGACCAAGTCACTGCTTGGCTTTTCGGTGGTACAAATGTCAACTTTTACGGCGAGGGTGGCTTCTACAACGGCCAGGGCCAAGAATGGTACAACGCCAATAGAAACGAGTCGAACCAGCCTGGACGGCCAATGAGTATTACATTTTACAACTCGACCAACCTCTTCGTCGATAGCTTGAAGGTCATTCAGCCGCAGTTCTGGGCTACCTTTGTCTGGGATAGCAAGAATGTGACCTTTACCAACTTGTTTGTCAACGCCACCAGCGACAGCAAATGGGGCACCATGAACACCGACGGCTTTGATTCCTGGAAGAGCGACTCGATCCTCGTGGAGAATGCTACTATTATTATGGGTGACGATTGTATCGCTGCCAAGGGCAATACTACCAACTTCCACGTCAAGAACGTTTACTGTGAAGGAGGTACTGGAATTACCATCGGTTCTATCGGTCAATACCCCGAAACACCCGACTACAACCTCAACACCACCTTCGAGAATGTGCATATCAAGAACGCAATGGATGGCGCTTATGTCAAGACCTGGCAAGGCACACGCATTTACACCCCCAGCAATGGCGACTGGGGTGGTGGTGGCACCGGCCTCGTGAAGAACGTCACGTTCCGCAACTTCACGATGGAGAACGTTGGACTTCCCATTCAGCTTTCGCAGTGCGTTTACTCGGCCAATACCGACAAGGGCTGTAACACCTCAAAGTTGCAGGTCGAGGACGTGAAGTGGCAAGACATCCGTGGTACCTCGCGTTTCAACATTGCTGCATCTATGTACTGCTCTGATGAGCGTCCCTGCCCCAACATCACTTTTGAAAATGTGAACATCACCAGCGTTAATGCTTCGCTTGGTCTTCCTTACTACAACACCGACATTCACCACGAGATTTTCCAGTGCACTAATGTCCTTGGTCAGAAGAACTCTGGCATTCCTTGCAACCAGGCTGCTCCCAGCAACTTTAGCCAGTGGATCTATGGCAATGTTGATAGCAGTGGTCTCGCGACTTTGACTTGAAGCATGCGTTGAGACTCAAGTTTTGTGCACTGCATATATCAGATGATGGATATATTCACTGTTCCGATTGTTCATAATTCCTTTTCATCGGGGCCGGAGGTGTGATATAGAACTTTACCTGTATCGTAATTAGCCTACCCGATACCTTCGCAACTACCTTTGAGGGCTAATAGAGGTTAATAGACTACAATGAATAAATCATACTTTGCTGCAAATGCCTATATTTAGCAAATTTCTATTATTTTACTTTGGTAGGCCAATTAGTTAATCACAGTAATCCATAAAGCGACCGTACTTTGAAGGAACTGAACATATAATGTGAAACCAACCAATATAGAATTGATTTCTAGCAACATATAGCCATAAAGGAACAATTATACAAGAATCACATCAACTACTTAAACCTCTCCCGGAGAACATTTTCAAAGTCACCTCCATTTACAAACTAGCCCGCTGATGCTCCACAAGAGCCTCCTTAGGTAGCTCAGTCACACCAAACCGCTCCTCAGAAACACGCAACTGATCAGGGAACCACGAAAGATCAGCAGCCCCCCCAACCAACACACCATCCGTCTCAAGTAACATAGTACCCAGCGCCTTCCCACAAAGCCAAGCCTGAACCATGCCCTCGCCACCAAAAGCAGCACAAACCCACTCAGAGCCCTCATCGCCATGATCCGCACGACGTGTAACAATACCAGGCAGCCGTCCCACCCAAGGGAAAGAATCCGAGCTGAAAGCCATATTTCCCGTCCACATGGCCTGAATCGGATCACCCTGTACACGGCCCCAATCTTTCCGTCCGAAAACGGCGCTCAGACAACCCGAGAGGTGAATATCAATATCAAGACTCATCTCTGAGTCTGTGGAAATACCCAGATCGGATAGTCCGCCATGTTCGCTCTTTGCGAATCCGCCACCAAGCATCATCTGTCCTTCGGGTAATTGGGTAAGATAGTCGAAGCCGCGGTCGTAGTTGAATAGCCACGAATGTTTGCTGGCTTGGCAGGGGAATTGATCGCCGGGCGTTTGGGCGGACATCTGGCCTCGGACTGGGATTATACGTCCGCGGAGGCCGGGGACTAGGTGTGCGACGTGGGCGTTTGTGCAGTGGATAACATGCCGGGTGAGGATTGTGCCTCGGCTGGTTTGGACCTTGTAGCGTGGTGAGGTACTAGAAATCACCTCTTCGATGGCTGTTACTGGGGTGTTTTCTTCCACGCGGAAGTTGTTTGGATAGTCGGTTCTCAGACGTGAAAAGATACCGGTCACAAACTTGTAGGGCCAGAGAGCACCGGCAGGGCCAGCAACGATACCTTTTGCCCGAGCGAGGCACAACTCCTGAAGACCATATTAGTATTCATTCCTTGTATGCCAGATAAAGGAAACATGGAAAGCCTCCCAGAAAAACGGAACAGGCATTTATCACAACATACCTTTGGAATAGCGTCGCCTTCAGAAGAAGTCCATTCAGCAGCTTCTTCCGGCATACCCTCCTTAAACCGACGCATCCTCTCCAAAGCCTCCTTCCATGTATCCTCAGAAAAGTAAGCACTCAGGAACTGCACTTTGCGCGCTTGGGCCTCCTCCTTGATTCCCAGTTCTTCAGCAACAGCAAGCATCTCCTTCAAATGCGCCAATCTGAACTTGAGAAGCTTTCGCGCATCCTCGGCGCCAAATTCATCAGCGAACTCGGCATATTCATCTGCCGTCTCGAGGATATGGCCTCCATTCCGTCCTGTGGCTCCACTGCAAATTGTCCGCGCTTCAAGTACAACCACAGATGGATCTGAAGACTTGGGCTGAGATGGGCGGTTTTGCAGTAGCGTCCGCGCGATAGATGCACCTGTAATTCCAGAACCGATAATCACGGTGTCTGTTTCGGTTGGTAGAGGCGTTGAGGATGTCTGGCCAAAGTCGTGTTTTGGTTGGATCCAGAAAGAAGAGGTTGTTGAGCTCTTTGGAACCCCTGGGTCTGCGTGAATGCGGTCAAGGGCTTGCTGTCGGACATATGCCGGGAGGGAGGGGTCCGTTAGGATGTCGGTAGCGAAAGGCATGGTGTTGTTTAGGTTATATTTGAGATAGTATCAAAGTTGAGGCGAGGAAAAAGCAAATATTCCGATGATTGGTACTGGCCAGCCAATTTGCAATTGCACCAAGAGTAAAGCAATGGCGAGTCTTTATCACGTTTGAAGTCAAAGATAAAGTGTGAGGATGAAAAGGAGGACAACAATCAAAAGTTTGGGGCTAAAATAGGGCAGGAGATTGATTGGCGCACAAATCAGGTGTAACCTGCTGGACTTCCCTATTATGTGCTTTTTAACTATGTCAAATGGACTGGTTTGACTGAGTCTCAACTTCAAATTGGAAGAAACGCGCCGGTGGGTCCACCTTCCCTTTTGGACTTGGAGATTGCGGGGGAGATAAGGAATCATATACTACTCGGCTCTATACTTCTATGCGTAACGAGTTTTCCCTGCCAGGTTTGCCTTGCTATCAGAGTGCCGCTGCTTTTAGGGTGTCTTGGGGCTTTCCCAGAATATATCAGCACAGGCTTGGACTCGAGCAGCCCTCCATTACCAGGATCCCTGAAAGGGTGCCTCCCTTATCAGGATGACTGGCTACGCTCAACTGTGTGATCAGCTTGGAACAACTGGGAGTAAGACTACATATTTGATTAGCATACTAAATTATGTCAAATTCCTCATCCTTCATCGCGCTTTTACCGAAGTTTTAGAGCACTACCTTGACAAAAGGGTCCACCCTACGTGCACCCTCATAGAAGCAAACAAAGTACATTTCACCCAAATTGAAATAATCTCGGTTCCTAATACCTCTAGTGCATTCAGCGCAGCTCGTCAAGTTTAAGTTTTTCAAGCCTGTGATCGTGACACTATCCCTACCAGTATGCCCGCCTACGCACTCCGCGCAATGAACAACCTCAACTGGTGGGCTCATCATGCGGGGGCATGGCTTTTCCCGCGGTACTAGTTAGCAAGACAATGCGGCAGATTTCACCTATATGGAGGTTCTCTCACACCCCCAGGGAGATAGGCCGGCCACACTCCAAAAGCCGCTATAATAAACGTCCACAGTAAATACGCCTATCTTTTCCCATTATTACGATAATCACATATTCGGAGGCGTGCGCTCACCTACTCAGTGATCAAAAGCGGCAAGAGGCGAGCACTAAAAGAGAACGGAAAGCATACAAATGCCCGGTATTCCCGGTACGTACGTACTTTATAGTCATATAAATAGTACGGACACTTATATTCAGCTCAACTCACCACTTACACCATTATTCTACGTCCAACTTACATTCTACATCTACAATGTCTCCCACCGCATCACCCGGTAACGGCATCTTCCCCAATGGCCCTACTATGCGCCAACCATCCCTATCCTGGCTCTATAGACTAGAATGCTCTACCGAAGAGCATGAACTTGGAGCTCCGCACAGCGGCGATACTATTCGCAGTATTGCAAACATTTCGCGCGGCAGTCTCAAAGGGCCTGGAATCCAGGGAGAAATCCTGCCGTTGGGAGGCGCAGATTGGGCGACAGTCGTGAAGGGCACACATGTTAGCAACCCCCTCTCCCCTTTAAACCCAAAATAAACGCTAACTATATAACTCACAGTCTATGACTCTTGATGCCCGCTACACTGTCCGCACATCCGATAACCATTACCTCTACATCCGCGCACACGGCTTATACCGTCCAGGTCCAGGAACAGACTACGCTAGATCCGTCGAGGAGAATCCGCATTTCGTTCCACCTGCAACTGTGACTCAGGATGATGTGGAATTCTTCTCCCATCTCCGCATTGAAGCTGGACCGGGTTCTTACAATTGGTTGAATGGATTGGTCTGTCTGGGTGTGATGTGCTGCCAAGATGAAAAGATCTGGATTGATGCGTATCATTTAACCAATTTCCCGGGTATGAAGCCTGAGGATGTTGTAGCTAGATAGGTGTGCGGTTTCAGATGTTGAGGGAAATACTTCTTGTGAATTAATTGTCAGATGCCCAATCTAGCTCCTGTAGTTTGAATATTCTTCGAACCTTGTAGAATGACTCTTATCAATGCAATTTTCCATTACTCCCAAGCGAAGAACAAGTGCCGACGCGTAAGCCGAAGCATATATCAGGATATAAGAAGCTAGCTTACGATAACAATATGCATGAACAATAGCCAAGTCTAACCACTCACCTCGGCTGCAACCCTAGCTATCCCAAACAGGCAGGTCGACACACTCTCCATAGTGGGTCACGGCCAAGCACTGCGTGTAGTACAAGCAAAGATAACCGACAAACTGACAAACCGAGTCCAAAAACTACATAAACACGACAAACACCATTTATATCCGTATCATACTGCATCTCCATCTAACTATGGCATCCAACTCAGCTCCGTCCAGCTGGCAAAACCTCGTCGCGCAAAAGCAACGCGAGTGCCAGCAGAAGATCCCCCGCGAATGGGTCCTGAGCGGGGACCTACTCACCGATCTACCCGCACGATTGTTGGAGTACGACGTACCGCGTCGCAGTGGTCTTCTTTCTGACAGCGAATTGGATATTACGCAGAATTACACCGCCAGTCAATTATTGGTTAGATTGGCATCTGGCCGCGTTAGTTCTTTGGATGTTACTACTGCGTTTTGTAAGAGGGCTGCTATTGCGCAGCAGGTTGTGAGTATTTTCTACACTTGGAAGTATTTTAGCGTTGCTAATTTGTGATTTCTGTACCTGCAGCTATCTTGTCTGACAGAGACCTTCTTCCCCGAGGCTCTTCAGCGCGCCAAGTATCTGGATGAATATCTTCAACGAGAAGGGAAACCATTTGGACCTCTCCATGGTCTACCGATCAGTCTGAAAGATAGTTTCTGTGTCGAGGGCACACAGGCAACAGTCGGATATGTCGCCCTTCTGAAAGTAGAACCATGCAAGACGAATTCCGCTCTCGTGAAGATGCTCTTGAAGCTTGGAGCAGTACTATACGTCAAGACAAACATCCCACAGACAATGATGGTAAGCCTTGCACATGCACCATACATCCACTTCAGTCCCAAGTATTCAAGCCTAATCATATACAGACTGCAGACTCAGAAAACAACATCTTCGGCCGAACCCTAAACCCCCAAAAAAAAATTCTTACAGCTGGCGGCTCCAGCGGCGGCGAAGGCGCCCTCATCTCATTCCGCGGATCAATCCTAGGTGTGGGGACCGACATTGCAGGCTCAATCCGTATTCCGGCACTATGCTGCGGTGTTTATGGTTTCAAGCCAACAGCCAACCGCATCCCCTTCGGCGGACAGGTATCCGGTGCAATTGAGGGCATGCCGGGACTGATCCCCGCTGCTGGGCCATTGGCACATAGTATTGCTGATTTGAAGTTGCTGATGAGTACTGTTGTTGGGGATGGACATGCTTGGGAGTATGATTCCAGTGCTGTTAGTGTACCTTGGCATGGTATCCCGCGTGGTATTAATGATCCTGCTAATGGGGTTTTGACAATTGGTGTCCTTGGCGAGGATGAACATTTCCCGCTTCATCCGCCTGTAAAGCGAGCTTTGGATTCTGCAGTTGAGGCGTTGACTCGGGCTGGGCATCGGATTGTTCATCTTGATTCTGGTGGTGACGAAGCGTTGAGTGTGTCTTATGCTTCGCGTCTTGCATTCCAGTATTTCATCTACGGACCGCATAAAGATCTCGTTGCTGAGGCTGGTGAGCCTCTTGTGACATCCGTGGCTAAAGGTGTTGCGCCTATGTTCTCGGGTCCTTTCCCTGTTCAGCATGGACTGGAGCCGTTTGATACGATTCAGGCATTACATGAGGCCAGGGCTCGTGTCTATGATGCTTGGCGGCAGATTTGGGTTGATCTGAAGCTTGATGTTATTTTGGCTCCTGGGGCTCAGAATACTGCTGTTGGGTTTGATACTTATGGGTGGCCACCTTATACTGTTCTTTGGAACTTGTTGGATGTAAGTCATCAATCCCGTTTTTTTCACTTCGCGTTTTGCTGTCTGTTATGGGGTAAATATTTACAATTTGATTTAGTATCCTGCATGCATAATCCCATACGGGAAAGCATCCAAAGAACTTGATCCGGAGCCGATGAATACATCAGATGATGTCCAGCCCAATTGTATGTCTCACCTTTTTTTTAATGCTGATTCTTGTCCTGATTGAAATCAGATATTCCCGATGAAGTCGATGGCGCACCTTGTGCTATCCAAATTATCACGCCCCAATTCCAGGATGAGAAGTGTCTCTGGGCAGCTGATATCATTGACAAAGCGTTAGACATGTACGGCAAGCAATAGCCGTCTATTGACAACTGATTTATTTTGTTTCTGGAAAGCCATTACATACTCTATGACTGTAACACTGCTCCTTGTCATAATTAAGAAAGGGCGCCATATGTATCATGGATTCGTTACGATGCATTTGTATGTTAAATCTAAGTTGGAGATTTCGTTCTACATAACTCTCCCATGACTACACTGTCTAAGAGTAAATAAACCCAGCTAGAATAATTATTCATTAGCTGTTCACTGCTGTTCTGAGGAAAAGTTTCAACAAGTAAAATACATATGCAAAGCCGATCCAGTCCTAGATATCTTGAAGGGAAAAAAAAAGCAAATGGAATGGAGAAGCCTTTTGTGCTTGAAAGGAAATGGAACATAAGGAAAGAAACTCTTTAAAGACCAGATCACGGACTCGGCGAGTCATCATATCGAGGTCCGTTATCATCACCACCATACCCAGCGCCGGGTGTAGCAGCCTCACCACCCATAGCAGGAGTTGGTGCATCATACGCCGCAGGAGTAGGAGCGTCGTAGTCACGCTTCGAGAGGCCTCCGGGGGTTGGTGCGCTGAATGCACCACCAGGCGTGGGCGCGCTTTCAGGCCATGCGCCAGGTGTTGGGGCGCCGGGGGTTGGTGCAGCGTAGGCGCCTGGTGTGGGGGCGGAGTAGCCTCCACCGGGTGTTGGGGCATCATCAAAGTCGCGCTGGTCTCGGCTGCTGGACATGCCTCCCCAAGCTGGGGTGCGGTTTCCTGTGTTGCCGCCGGCACTGCCCCAGGCGGGAGTGCGAGAGCCAGAGGCGAAGGCATCAAACCCGGAGCTGGAGTCGTATGGTGTCTTTGATCCGGAGTTCCATGCCGGTGTGCGGTTGCCGATTCCGCCGTAGGCGGTGCGGTTTCCATCGTAGGGGTTTGAAGTGCGGGAGCCATCGTTCTTCCAGGCTGGTGTGCGAGAGCCGCTGGCGTTACCCCAAGCAGGAGTTCTAGATCCTCCTGCGCCACCCCAAGCTGGGGTTCTGGAGGAGTCTGCGGCAGCCATTGGAGTGCGACCACCGGCCCATCCGCCTTCTCTCGACGGGGCACCACCTGAGCCAAATGGAGTGCGTGACCCTCTTCCACGACCACTACCACCCATATCCAGGGATTGTTTGGTGATGGGGTCTTTAACAGTAAGAATATCCCGTGGGATGTGCACGGGCTTGTTAGATGTGTAAAGCTCGACCTGGGCAGAGCTATCATCGGCATCACGAACAATACCGACAAGTCCCTTATAACGGCCCTTGCGAATGGTGACTGTCTTTCCAAGCAACCTGTCGCGGCCACGACGGGGTGGTGGCATTTGAGCACCACCACCGCCAGGTGTTTGCATGGCCAAGGCAGGGTTCATCTTGGTCAGATCAGGACCGGCAGGCCGGCCACCTCGTGCCGAAACAGTGACAACGCTTGTTGTCCGCACCACAGTGATACCGGCATTTTCAGCTTGAGCCTTGTTGTGCAAGAACAGGAATGAACGGTGGACATGGCGGATGACTCCACTGCGCTGCTCTCCATGGAGCTCGCGGACTGTGTCGCCAAGTCGAATCTCCGCGCCATTCTTATCAGTAGCAATTGCATCACGGCGAGGAGTGATCTTGGCTGCAATCTGGGTGGGAAGAATATTTCGAACAGAGCCATTCTGGTCAACAACGCGGAGCGACTCGCGGTCCACTTTAATGACACAGGCAACGGTGGCAGCATCAAGCTGAACCAGATCGTGGACATCATAGATACCAAGCTGTCCATCGGCGGCCATCTCGGCAGAAAGTCGAAGATCCTTACTGAATACCGTGATCTCTTGCATGCTCATATCACTGAGTAGAGTAACAGTGTCGTCCTTCACCTGGACCACCATACCTAGTTCGTTTTGATAACGACTGCCTCCAATAACCTTGACGTGATCACCCTCTCTGAAGCGTTTGCGAAGAGTGCGAACAGGCGCGTCAATCGTCTGTCCAGACAGCTCGCCCTCGGTAACTTGCAGTGAAACAATCGCACCTCGAGTTGACACTGTCCGACCAATAAGACCCTGCTGTTCACCTCGGTAGACCTCAACTGGATCGCCGGGTTGGTAGGCTTCCTCGGCAGTGGACTTCTTAAGGGTCTCAGCGAGCGAAGCCAAGTCAAGGTTAGCGGTACCGTCTTCGCCTCCGCGCGCAAACATTGTAACTTCCTCTAGCCTGGGGTTGACATTTTTGGTATCCAAATGCTGGACTCGCATATCCTTGATGAGGAAGCCGTCGACGTAATTGTCGTTCAGGTAATTCCATGATTTTCCACCGAGACCTGAAGTAGACGAAAGATATTTTGCGTGCTTCTTCTTTGCCTCTGCCTCGCTGAAAAGGCGCTGGGGAGGACGGACTGTGTTGGCGGCGCCACGCTTGCGCTTAGCATCAACGGGAGGGGCGCCAAGAGCATCTTCGTTCATTCCGTAGTCCAACCGAGGGACAAGGCGAACAGTGACATTCAATCCATTTGTTTCGACTTCCTCGATTTGTGCCAGGTCACCCGAGTATTTGCCGCGCTTGATACGGACCCAGCCACCAGGCAGAAGCTCCTCGGATTTTTGAACGCGGAAGAGATCCGGCATCTCCTTCACAGGGACCAAAGTCATCTTCTGGGATGGGTAGTAGAAGTTGACAGCCTCCAGGCCTTCGATGACATCAGCCTGTTTGCGGGCTTCACAATAGAACCAACCCTGCATGACATTTCCACGCTCAAAGGCTGAAATAATACGGTTCGGGTTGCGGGAGTTTGCTGGATGTTCCTCAAGACGTTTCTGGATCGAATAGACAACTTCTTTCTCCTTGCCAGGTTTGCAGCGACAACCCCAAATACTGGGATCCTCCACACTAGGAAGCAGAAGTCGTTTCGGGATAACGAGCGCATCTGAAGCTGCAGCACGGTTCCGTCCGTATCGCTCCTTGAGCATCTGTGCCTGCTTCTCTGCGTCCATGCTGGCGTCGATCTCGCGTTGGCGATCCAATTGTCGGTGACGGCGATCATCTGTTTCGGTGCCTCCGGGTAGCACATCAAGGTCATCGGGGTGGGTTTCCATGCCAAATTCGGCGAGCTCATCCTCCTCATCTTCGGCTTCGTCTTCTTCTTCGTCGACACCGGCTTCAATTTCAATGAAAGGGTTGCTGGCCTTCATCTTCTTGCGCGGACGATGGCTCTAGAATGAAACAATAAGTTAGCATAGGTCGTGCACAAGTTCAATCGTGGAAAACGCACGACAGCATCTTCTTCGTCCTCTTCCTCGTCTTCCTCATCATCATCATCATCATCTCCTTGGTTATCGCCCTCGTCATCGTCCTCGACGTCTTTGGCATCTTCCTCATCGTCGTTGGTATCGCGGCCGTATTTCACATCTTCCTCGTCCGCGCCGTCGCGGCCATATCTCTCTTTCTTGGCAGGCTGAAATCCATAGTTAGCCCCATCCTTACCAAAGTTCGGCAGGCGAAAGACTGACCTTGGCTCTGGGCTCATCGGCATCAGAGTCTTCTTGAGGGGCGGGGTTGAACTCATCTTCCTCATCGTCGGACCCGAAGTCCTGGTTGAGAAAGTTGGACATTGTCGAGGTAGGTATTGGACAGAGTATCACTGGGAAACCGGTCGCGCTGTGGACAAATTGTGATGGCGATTTAGGGATATGAAATCGTTTCTAGACAATGCCAGCCGGGGTCAGTGTAAGACAATAGGTGAAAGGTCCAAAGAAACCACGTACCCAAGCCAGGGAAATCGCGCTGGGGTCGGTTGAAAAGATCGAATGTAGCTGGATGCAAGACTGCCCCGGTTTGCTTTCAAGGGACTCTCGGTTTCAAATGCTGTCAGATCGATTCTTTGTGATTGAGGTAAGGTGTAGGCGCGATCGGAGAGAGAGAAGCAGACAATCGAGCTCTGCGGGCAATCACCGAGTTCCGCGACCGCCTACAAAGAACAAATCTTGGACTTCGAGAGAGAATGTGCGCGCAAGGGATTGCGGACCTTTCTCAGGAGGCAAGTCAGCTGAGAAAGGGGAAAGGAGAAGTTGAATCGGAAACCTCGAGTCAAGTTGCCCAGGCGAGGCTTCATTACTGCGTTTGTGGTTGTTATGCGTCGCCGTACATTGCTTTCAACGCCGTCTTCCCCGGAGTACTACTTAAACATCGATGTTCCCAATATCAGTAATAAATACAAGCCGTTCACTATAAAGAGATCTTGATTTTGTATGTAGTCTACTATGGCAGCTCTAATGCTCTGCACAGACAATGATGCCTATTGCGACAACCAACAGGACAACCTCTTTGAGGAATATTGTCTGAGATCAACTGCTCATTGTGAATGCAGTTTGAAAAACATATTCCAGATACTCGAGGCTACTCAAAGCAGTATATGTCTGGGGTTGACCCCGGCGTTCAGAATCTCGACAAGCAAGAATAGCACCAAGCCTCCTTCGCTTCCTGGGAAAATGGCGCCTGCTTCTGCTTCAATTGCGGCATGAAAAGCGGATCTTCCGTGGATATCATATCTTATGGCAGTGGACAAACCGAGCTGGCCTGCAAATGAGATGGACTAGGTGCAATGGCATCTCGTTCTAAATTTGTAAAAGTAGGTCCTTCGGATGTGCGTTCCAAGTCGCTGGCTTCGCGAGGGATCTTTATGCGGTCGATATCGTTGTAGGCTGTCGCGAAGTCTGGGTAGACTAACGAGGGCTTAAAGTGTTACATGAGATACTGTGCGCCTAGGCCGTTTTGAAGCCATCCCCATGCCATCCCGGACAGCCTTGGTGCCTCTTCAATAAAGACAAGCAGGGCATGGAAGTCCATTGTGCTTGGCTAGTAATAGAGGAGCAGAAGCTTGAACACGTCTTTGGGCATAGTGGTGAGATCAAGTCCTGAGATGGTAAGCGCAAGCGTTTTCCTGTCCGGGCGAGTTCTTTCAAGGATTCCAACCCAGTGTGGACCAATGCCATGCGCACCCTTGAAACCGGCGTACAGGACCTAACCTCAACCTGGTTCATTGCGATGGCGTATTCGGTCGGCGATCATCATGACCATCAAGAGCGCACTACGTGGAAAATAGGGGTGTTTCCATCGTCAAGGTCTCTTTGCAGAAGAGGATTGTATGGGTCGATGGCTATGGTGGTAGTCGCGACTGGCCCAAGTGGGATTGGGGCGTTCATGATGGTTAGATGTTCTCTTCGAATTCAACACAGGATCATATAATTATATCATTCCCGTCGTCCAAAGCTATTCGTTGCTTTTATCTAAATTTAAACCCAAGTCAAAGAGTTACGGAGAAAGCGAGAGAAATAACACAAATACCAATAATTTCTCTGCGTTTCTGGTGTCGTCGAATCAAATTGAAGCTTTAACATCTCATAGACATGCTCGTTCAAGTATCTTGTAGAAAAAGTGTGGCTTCTCGGCGTGGAGTATACCGACCTTTGATCGCCAGTGACTACTGTCAAAGAATGATGGGTGAAGCGAACAACGGCAGTAGTGTATGCAGATCGAAGACAGAAATGAGCAACCACTCGGGATGCAATTTAGCCTGTTCTTGGTCTCACCAGACTTCCATCGCTATTTTCTTGTAAGTTGCAATGTTCAGTCGCAGACTTGTATTCTGAAGAGAGCAGATAGTTCATATGTAGATCAATTTAATATCTCAAATCCGAAGTACTATGAAGCAAAGATTACAAAAAAGGCGGTTGATCTCACCAAACTAAGAAATATACAAAAGAAGTCATAGTATGATACAAGACAAATCATAGCAAAATCAAACCAGAAAAAGTCGTCAAAGATGAGAGGATATCTAGCCAAACGAAAAAGCAATCATAAACCAAGATGGGGGGGGGGGGGGCCAATATCTACCGCCAAGCCCAAAGATCAACACCCAAAAATGCTCTATAGCTTCATGCCAAACATGCCGTGAACACGCAAGCTTTGACGCATACTCAGGTCAAGCATGATCTCCTCACTACCACCGGGAATAGCATAAGCACGAACATCACGGTAAAGCCTCTCGACCTTACCACCCTGTCCACCACGGCTGTAGCTCAATCCACCGAAGATCTGACTGGCCTCGCGAGCGCAGAACTCGAAGCAGGTGGTGGACTGAGCCTTCAGGCCAGCGATGGCACCGCCTAGCTTGAGCATGGCCTCAGTCTCTTCCATGCACTGGCACTGGAAGATCATGTTCTCGAGCCAGTTGTAGGTGGCTTCGATCTGGCGGGCCATGTGGGCGAGCTTCATGCGGATGACGGGGTGTTCAATGAGGGGCTTGTTGAAGGTCTTGCGCTTGTGAGCGTATTTCATGGATTCCTCGTAGCAGACACGGGAAAAGCGCAGGCACTGGATGACGATGCCGATACGCTCGTGGTTGAAGTTTGTCATGATCACCTTGAAGCCCTGGTTCTCCTTGCCAATCAGGTTCTCGACTGGGACCTTGACGTCTTCGAAAGTAACGTAGGTGGTGCCACTGGACCAGACACCCTGGCAGTCCATGCGGCGGGTGCTGACACCGCCGGCTTCACGCTCGATAAGGAGGACACTGATACCGTTCATACCGGGCTTGCCGGTGCGCACAGCGGTGGTGAAGTAGTCGGACCAGATACCGTTTGTGATCCACTTCTTCTCGCCGTTGACAATGTAGTGCTTGCCATCTTCGCTCAGCTTGGCTTCGCAACCCAAGTTGGCGACGTCACTGCCTGCATCGGGCTCGGTGATGGCAAGACAGATACGCTTGTCACCGGCCAGGATGCCCGGCAGAATACGGTCGACCAGCGGCTTCTTGCCGAACTTGACCAGGGGTGGGCATCCAATGCCGAATCCTCCAATCAAGTTCCAGACCAGACCGCCGCTGCCTGCACGCGACAGTTCGTCGGTCAGCAGCATCTCGTGGAACAAGTCCCAGCGATCCGGTGTCACCGACTGAACGCGGTGTGGGGTGTGGTTCACAGGATATGAGACACCCAACAAACCAGCCAGATATCCGCGCTCACCCATCTGCTTGTAGATATGGGGAGGGACCTCCTTGCCCTCATCCCATTCGGTCACATACGGCTCAATCTCAGACTCGACCCACTGGCGCACTTCGTCTCGGAGGGCAGCGTGGGAATCATTAAAGTAAGGGGAGGCATACTAAAGACGCAGAAAATGCAGATTAGTCTCTATAGATCCATATTTACCTGGGATAGCAAAACTTACACCCTGGTACCATGAAGGATCGGCGAAAGGAATCAAATCTCCATAAGGTTCCTGCGGCGCACCAGTAGCAGGCGGCGTCACATCAGAAGAGGACTTAGACTGGGGCTTGGGCTCGGGAGCAGCCTTCTTAGGAGCAGGCGCCGACGCCGGCTCAACAGCCTTCTTAGTGTCCAACGAACCAATTTGGAGCTGGCCCTTGTACTTCTTCAGAATACCCTCATTGTGGTACTTCCAGAACTGCTTCGAAGCATCTTTTCCGGCAACGCGCTGGAGAACTAAACATGCAAAGTCAATATACTGTTCTTGGGTGTGATGGTTGGCCGCGGTGACAACGTACTCTTCTTTCCGCCTGTTCAGAATATGAATCTTAGCATGTGATCTCTTGTGCAGGGCAGCGCATGACTTCGGACATACCAGGGTGCTCGTCCTGGAACTTGGAAACATCGTAGACGTCCTCGTCAATCACGATCCAGAGGCTGTCGCCCTTGCCATGCGACGCGACGTCGTCTTTGCTAAATGTCTTTGCCATGATGAGGGTAGCAGGTGGGCGTGGTGGGGAGGTAAAGATAGAATATGGTGAGCAAAGGGTGTAAGGTGGGGAGAGAAGAATAATGTCAAGTCCGGGGAAGCTGGAGGAAAGATATATGAGTCCGGGGTCTTCGGACTAATTCCGGTTAGTTCGGGAGATATTCCAATCCAGGACAAGTGGTGTCTTCCAAAAGGGGGCCTCGGAGTATGAGAGTCTGTTCACATGCTCCACGTAGTTGTGCAGTAAATCGTGACTTTCATCAGTTCATCTGCTGATCGTCTCGGTCATCCCCGTTCTCTGACTCTTTATTGGCTCGATGTGCGTCATCGTCAGAATGCCGAGGCAGACACACGTGCAGGGCGGTGAGAGGGAGAGCATGTGATCGAGTTTAAATTGGGATGTCGAGTACAGAGTATGGAGCAACTGAATTATGGAGCAACTGAATACTCCAAGTGTATACTGTAAGCTGTAGATTCTATATATTCAGACTGCAAAAAGCTTCGATGTCTGTCACAACAAACATTCGAGTCCAGTCATATGGTGTACTCCATTCCTTGCATGTGCAAGTACCTGCACCCTGGAGCCCAATTTCAAACTTCCACGAGACGCCCGCTATGACGGCCTTAAATCATGGCATACTGCTTATGAGAGATTATAGGTGCAGGCCAAGGTTACATAGAGAATGCAGCGCAATTACGAAGTGAATAAAACAAAGGAAGTCTCATATCAATCAGTTGAAAGCCATGGCTCTCAATAGATCAGGTCCAGGTAGACAAGCCTGATTAGTCTAGTAATACATCCAGCATCAAGATTCTACGACGCATCTCTTTACTCCTCCTCGCCATCAGACTCGTACGAGAACTCGTCAGGGCAAGGCGCGTCCTCCACACCTTCTTCATCTTCGTCCACCGCCGTTAGAACACCGGCGGCAGCACCGGCTCCACCAGAGGTAGCAGCGGACAGGGCAGCCCGAGCATCAGCCCGTTGAGGGGTCTGCAGGGCAGCGGTGCCGATAGCGGCTTGCAGGCGGTCCTGGAGGGTTTCGGTCTGAGGGGGCGGTTGGCGAGCCTCCTTGCTGGCCTTGAGCTCAACGACTTCGCGAGGCTCATCGGGCTGCTTGTCGAGGACAACGACAACACCACCAGTGGGCTGCAAAGATTGGGTTAGCAAATGACTTTGACAGTATATCGCATTAAACATACCCTCTTGACCGGCTCGTATCGCGGGTCTGGGAAAGTGAGGTACTTGAGCTGAGCTGGGAGTACCCTTGACAGGTTATCCAACTCGTATCCGACCTTCTCCCGTTCCGCCTTCTTCTTCTGGCCCTCGGCAGCCTTCTCGGTCTCGGTTCCCTCTTCGCCTTCAGCCTTGGAGTCTTCGGTCTCCATGGCATCCGGTAGCTGATCAGAAACCTTTGGTGTCGTAGGGGTCTGATCAATGTCCATGCTCTCACGGCGAGCCTGCTTCTCCCGACGCTGGGCGCGGCGCTTGGCCTGGGCAGTGGTAGATAGCACGGCAGTCTTCACCTTCTCTGGAGCCTCCTCGGTCTTCACCTGCTGCTCAGGGGGGTAGTCGAAGAGACTGGGGCGGGTGTTGCTGTGGAACTTGAAGTGGGGGACCTCGAGCTTCTGGTCGACACCAATAACGGATGTCGGGGCGAAACTGAGGGAGAGGAAGTGTGTGAGAGGGAACCAGTACCAGTACTGGACGAAGACTGCGGCACCAACGATACCAGGCATGTTGAGGTTACCGGTCTGTGTCTGCAGGCTGATGGTGCAGTTACGGCCACCGGCATCGATGATACCGAGAGCAATAGCGCAACCGAACTTGGCCATTGCATCTTCATGACGGTCACCAAGCATCTTCATCATAGTCTTGCGAAGGCTGGTAACACGAGGGTTCATAGCCTCATTTTGCTGGACGAGAACCATAGCGAGGGAAATCAAGGCTCCTTGGCGAACAAAGTCGGTCGAGTCCTTAAGCATGGGCTCCAAGAGGTCAATGGCCTCATCAAGGCCAGTTCCGGCACAAGAGATACCAAGGGCCATGGCAGCACCGTAACGGACGTGAGGGTTGTAGGACTCAGAAAGCAGCTCAACCATGCGAGGAACGCTCTGGTGCTTGCGGAACAAGATGAAGCCCAAGCTGAGAACAGCAACACGACGCACATCATCGTTGACATCACTAACTGCAACATGCAGAAGCTTGCGAACAGCCTTGTTGCTTCCACTGCCACAGTAGGCCAGGGCAATGGTCATGATACCACCGTAGCGGAGAGTAGGGTCAGGGTCGCCGAGGAGACCGTTGATCAGCTCGTCGGCACCTTCCTGACGACCGTACATGATCAAAGCCATACCCATGGCGAGACCACGGACGATCTTCTCATGTTGAGTCTCGTGTGCGTACTGAATCATGTCCTCGAGAGCCTTCATGTTACCAGTACCAAGCATGATGAGACCCATGGAAAGACCGACAGCCTCTCCGTTGAGAGCGGAATCGGTATAGAGAACGGTCCGCAGGTCTTCGAAAATGCCTTCATCACCTGTGGCCATGCCGGCAACACCGAGACCAAGGGCACCACCGTGTTGAACGACTTCTTCTGTGGCCTTCTTGAAGTGGTCACGGATGATGTCAACCGCCATACCACCGTGGTTGGCGTAGATGAGACCGAAGGCGTAGAGCGAACCACCCTGGCTGTATACGGATCCAGAGCCTCCGACGCCAGCGATGTGCTCACGAGGAAGATAAGGCTGGAGGAGCTTCTGACCCTGGCTCAGGTTGCCGCGGTGAATACAACCCAATGCGGCGGTAGCCGTAAATTTGGACCAGTTGACAGCCTTGCCGAGCCATTCGAGGTTGTCGCGGAAGAACTTGTCGTGGGTGGTTCCCGCATGCATAAAGGCATTTGAAAGAGTCACTGCGGTGTGAAAGATAGAGTTGCGAGCCTCGAGGCTGTCGCGAATCTTGTTCAGAATCGCGATGTCCGCCTTGTTGTTTCGGTATAGGAACTCCAGGTTCAGCTGAATTGTCTTAATACCATCGAGAATCTGCAGAATGTTCTTAAATGCTGTGATCGCATCATCTGGCAAATCGTTATCACCCGAAGGCCGGGAAGAGCTTCCCTGGTCTTCAAGTAATGCGTCGGATTCCTTTGGCTCGCCATTCTCATCCAGGTTTTCCTGGTCTGCTTCGGTCTCAGGGACAAGCTCAGCAATTTCTTGCCGAACCTTCTGTAAAAATTCTTGTGTGCTGTTATCGTAAAGGTCGAAGGAGATTTGGTAGGCTACCGCAAGGGAGCGGGAATCGCCCTTCTCGACCAGCTGGCGAAGAATGACGGAAGCCATAGAGTGTTCATTAAGAAAGACAACACATTTGGCGATCGAGAAGTAGTCAGGCGCAGGGATCTCATTCAAGAGTTCCAAAATGAGTTTGAGAATCTAGTGGGTAATAGTGTTAGTTGTTTCATGCGCCACATACGGGGGTTCGGGGTCACAAACCTCGCTGCGGAAGGCTCGCTCTTGGACAATGCCCATGCAGATATCTAGAACATACTCCATCAGCTCCTCACTGCTGCGAGAGTCGCCTTTCTGCTGCTTCTCGTCGGAGCTAGCACGAAGGATAGCCATGCGGAGAACATCCAGGCTCTTAGCCTCGATGGCAATTCCAATAACTTGACGGTATCGCTTCTGGCGGAAACATTCTTCAAATAAGCGCTCGATAACATTCTGGAGTTGGCCCTGGACACCACGCTTCAATACAAGGGGGGTCTCCTCGTGCTGAACACTTGTGTCATCGCCACCGGGGTGGGCGGCGTCCACACCGGGAACCTCGGCGCGAGAGAGCAATGATTTCGATGGCAAAGCGGACTTCGAGAACGGTGTGATAGGGGACGTGAGGCTTGCAGATGTGCTGGTGGCGCCGTCGCCTGATGATGGGAACGCGGTGTTCAGGTTGGCGGACTGGTCAGCAGTAGGCCGTTGGGCAGCAGATAGAGAGATGAAAGTGTCGACGCATTTCGCTATGTTGAATCAAATATTAACGACCGAAATTCGATGTGGTGATGATTCTAAACTTACCGATGATGGTCTCCTCATATTCGTCGCCATTCTCCAGCTTGAACAGCTTTCCAGCGCCCAGAGCAAGAACCATGCTCTCATTATATTCCTGCAAGTGGTAGTACACCTTCGAGGCAACTAGCGCAGCAAGGCCGCGTTCTGGAAAAGATTCGTCTTCATAGAGAGCCTCGCTAGATGATAATTAGCAGGGGTACAGTCATCGGTCGGACTCGGTAAGAATGGCGCAACAGTGAGGACAGATCCAACCCGTCACAATTCTGCTGGACAAACAACTCACATATCAGGAACGGCATTTACAACTTCTGTCCAGAGCAGATCGATCTGAGAATCTAATGACTTCAATGCAAAGACCTTGAGCTCTGGGTCAGGTTCGGAGAGGAATCCGACCAAACCGGCGGCCGATACGAGTCCGACCATCTTGATTGGGATAGACGGCTCGCTTCGAGATTCACGGGATGAGTTTCGAGGGTAAATCGATTTGTTGTTGCTGTGATGAAGCAACGTGGATCGGGAGGGAGCTTGGAGAACAGCGAATCAGCCCCGGTCGAACAAGGTACAAAGGGGTTATCCAAGAAATGAGAATATGGCGAGAAATACAGAAGATGATTAAATGAAAGAGATGAAATGGATGAAGGGCACGTACAAATGGAAGCTGGAAGCAGACAACAGAAGCTTGCAGGCGCGAGACTGACGTTGACGGGAGAGCTGACTGCTGACTGTGCGTATCACGTGCGCGCCAGCTGCAAGGCCGCGGACGGACTGGGATCACCTGGCGTGGTTCGTTTTCTAGTCGGGTGATATTCTACACAGCTGGCTGATCCATGCCGCCCAACTACTAAATATCTGTCTTTCCCAGGGCCACGTAGCTCCAACTCCAGTCTGAAGCTCGGCCGGCCACGCTTACCTGTCCGCCATGTCAACACTTCTTCAGCAATCATTCCGTGATAAGAGGCTACCTCCAGTCCCGCCAGCGGCTTCGACGTACCATCATGACCCTCTATTATATGTTGAACGCCAGACGAAACACATACAGCGCAATCTTCAGGTTCTGATAGACGCGCAAAGTGACGGCCTGTTCTCGGGACTCGCACGGCCTCAGTCAGACGAAGCCTCCAGCAGGAGCTTGAGTCCAAGCGCCTCCGAGGCTAGTCGCTCACAATCTCCTTCTACGGTCCTCTTAAGGCAAACTGCACCAAAGAAAATTGGACTTCGGGCCGCTCGAGATGGGATCTTCCAATCGATTTATGACCTATTGAAGCTGCGAGAGGAAGAACGAGAGATCATTTTGAATCAGACGGGCGAGAGAGAAAGTGCGCTACATGATATACAAAGCTTTCTCTCAAAAAGATCCGGTCTCGAAGAAGCCATCGCTTCTATACATGGCGATCAGGAGAGCCAACAATCAAAACAACTAGAAGAAGAGGCTCGGACCCTCGCGACTGACATTCATGAATTGGAGACCAGGCTGTATGAGATGAAAGCTAAACATCGTCATCTTGTCAGTGAGATTTCACATATCAATAACTCGGTCGACGCCAAGCTATCTTCCTATACTGAATCGTTGTCCATACTCGACTCCGATATCCGAAAGTACCTCCGAGACCCTCCCATTCAACCCTTATCGCAACTTTCAGGCGAATCTACCTTCCACTCCCTCAATCCCAAACGCCGCACACTTGACATGGTTCGGGAACATTGGAGCACGGAGCAAGTGAGTTTACGCAGTCGGCAACAGAAAGTAGATGAAGAGATTCTGGCACTGGAAGAGGGAGGCGGAGTGTGGAAGCAAGCAGTAGCAGACGTTACCGGCTTCGAGAAGCGTCTCAGGGCCAACATGCGACACTATGTTGAGATTACGACGCCAGCGACCGAGTCCGAAGGATCTACATCACCAGATTACAAAGATGAGCTTGTTAAGAATATCTTGGATGATTTGGAAAAGACTACCCAGCGCGTTGAATCACATTTGGAGCTCGCCGAGGACAAAGACTGGAAGTTATTGGTTTGCTGCATTGCAGCCGAGCTAGAAGCTCTACGAGAAGCAAGGGGTATACTCCGTCCCGCCTTTGGCTTGCCGGTGCATGAAAAGGATGAAGCCCTAAGCTCCCCTGGCGATCCTTCACTGGAGGACCAGAGCCAGAGCCAGGAGGACCATGAGCCCCCCTACGAGGATTCGCTAGCTCACGACGACCCGGAACCTCCAGCTGACTTGTTGAAGGATGCAGATTCTCATCACTCAGATCATGGGTCAAGGTCTGAAGAAGACGATGAACCAGATCCTGCTTGGTTGACATGACGAAGTATATATTTGTAACCGCGATTTAAGTAAATCTTGAGACACCATATAATTCAGCTTTCTAGATAGGAAATTGTTCTTTTTAAAACAAGTATATTCGTTAACTAGATCGCCTTCAATTTCAGTATATATTCCAACGTTGTTTCATCAAAGTCATGTTCATGTTGCGTCTAAACCGTGAGTTCCATAACGGGACGGTCCCGAGACCTCGCCCAAGACCACCGACTTCTTCCTCTCAACAGCTCACCTGCCTTTCGAAACAAAAAAAGCATGCCATGAGATAAATACAAAATGGAGCTTCCATTACCGACCTTTTCATTCAAGATCCCCTCGATTCATGATGGAAATCAGCTGGATTGCCGGATATATCTCCCTCCCGCGTTCCAAAATATAGAATCAGCCGCAGCCTGGCCCAACCGCGGCGCCATCATCGCACATCCATATGCACCCTTGGGGGGATGCTATGATGATCCAGTCGTGGGTTTTGTCGGCTCCGAGCTCTTACAGTCAGACTGCATCGTGGGAACCTTCAATTTCCGGTACTATCACCTGCTTCTGGCATTGCGTAATAAGCCCAAATCACTGACAAACTCAATAGCGGAGCCGGAGTCTCTGAAGGACGAACAAGCTGGACTGCGAAGCCTGAGCTAGGGGACTATGTCTCATTCTATGGGTTCATGTTGCAGTATCTTCATCACTTAAAGCTTGCATTCCCCCCAAGTGATCCAGCAGACCCCAAACCCCCCAACACTGGACAAGATGAAAGCCCAGATCTACGCCTCATCCTGGGCGGCTATTCCTACGGGTCATTGATCGCCTCCCATGTCCCGTCACCGGAAGTTATACTGGACATTTTCCGACCCGGGCCGACATCAGCAGCCTCAGCCTCTACGTACAAGCCAACGCCAAAATCCGAGATAGGCAAAGCATCAATACGGATAGCTACATCAACCCTGGAGAAACTCCAAATGACTCACAGTCACAGTGTAGCTGACACCAAGCCCACCGCATTGACAACCTCCATCTCTTATCTGCTCGTGTCTCCGCTCCTGCCCCCAATTAGCCATCTCCTAACCTCCTTCTCGACCTTATCACTGAACGTGAAAGCCCACACCGGCAGCGATACCCGCATCCCCTGTCGTCCAACAGACCAGCAGAATACCCACCACACCCTAGCGCTTTTTGGCGACCAGGATACATTCACCTCTGCTGAGAAACTGGAGAAGTGGTCAGACGAGATGGCGCACATGCCGCGCAGTCAGTTCCAATTTTGGAAAATCGATGGCGCGGGCCACTTTTGGCGCGAAGATGGGGTTGAAACGCGGGCAAGACATGCGTTGAAGGTGTGGCTTGGTCAGTTATGATACTATTGTATTCCAATCAGCGTCTATTGTACGGAATACTCCAAATGTAGTCCCTTGACATATGAAGATCGGAATGCACATGCTGCATGCATGTGAACAAGGCCCCCCTCCCGGGCCGGGGGCCCCAGGGGTTCTGATAAGCTCGCGATCTAGGATGCATGAAGTTAAGGATACATGTGCATAGATGTTTAGATGTTTAGACATTATCAGATGTGCACAGAAGAAAGGTCAAATTGACTGTAATTTAAAAGACGAATAGGACATTGCCAACACTGCCAGCATTGCCAGCATTGCCAATAAGTAAGGATCTTCCCGGTGAGGCAAATGCTTCCCCACCGGGATCTGGGGTGTGTCCAGATGATGTGTGAGATCATGGGGAAGAGTGACTGCATAACCCGCATTTACCGGTTATCCGTATGAAGTAGTTTGTATGAAGTCAGTTAATATCCAGTCGCGTGAATGCTACATTCCAGACCTGAAAGGCTGAACAGGAACTTAAGGCGGCCCAACTCTGGGGAAAATGGATCGGGCGGATCCTCGTGACGTTTTTCAGACCGCCCAGGTTACTTAACTCTTAACTCTTCTCTTCTATCCTGACAATATTCTCATATTGATTTTCATCTTGGTCTACATTCAGACCCCGGATGGCTCGCTCCCGATGCACCCTGCTATGTCGGTGTTGGGCGACTCCACAATAGTCCAGTGCCATCATGGACGCAAGAACTCCCACGAACACACAGAACATGCCCCCACAAAGCCGCAACCCCCGCGATCGCTGCGCAAAGCAGTATCAATCCCAGCCGTATCAACGCTAGTCAAGGACTCATGGAATTGGGCCGGCGACACTCTACACACTTACCGCGACGGCCTGACCAAAGAACAACGGAAGCAAAAAGTCGAGACCGAGGACCGCAAACAGATCTTGTATCTGCACATGAAAAATGTAAGTGCCTGCCGTGCGCCTAGGCGCTGGGACGGTCGCACCTGCAGAGTCGAGTCACCATTTGCTAACCAACCCTTGGGACTGCAGGCGATGTCGTACCAGGAATGGCGCAGTTGCGCCAGCGAACTCGACGAACTGGAAGACAACAACGCTTGGAAGCAGACGTTCGAGTCCCCCGAATACGACCCTTATCTTGTCCAAGGTCGCTTGCGACAGCTGGAAGAGGCGCGCATTAGTTGTGATGTGAGTCGGATGCTGTTTCTCGTGCGCACGGCGCTGAGTCGGGATTTGGCGCATATGAGTAATGCGTCGCTTTATCGGCATTCGCACATTGGGACCAAGGATCTGATCGATCGGTATATCACTACCGCCGTGGAGACTATCACTACACTGGTCGATCTTTCTGTGCATAATCGCTGCGATGGGCTGGAGTTGAAATATATACTGGATCAGTTGCTCGCGGCTCGACAGGCGTTTGGTCGCAGTGGGTTGCTGTTCTCTGGAGGTGCCACTTTTGGAATGGCCCATATTGGGGTGCTCAAGGCTCTGTATGAGGCCAAGATGATTCCTCGCATCATTTCAGGTGCATCTGCCGGTAGTATTGTGTGCGCGGTATTTGGTACACGCACAGATGATGAACTGCCGGCGTTGCTGGATACCTATGTGCATGGAAACTTTGCTGTTTTTAATGAACAGGGCCAGGAAGAGAATCTCTTGCAGAAGATGACTCGCTTTTTGAAATTTGGGTCCTTCCTTGACATATCGCATTTGGCGAATACTATCAGAAGCTGGCTTGGAGATTTGACTTTCCAGGAAGCATACAACCGCACTCGCAGGATTTTGAATATCTGCGTCTCCAGTGCAGGTATGTACGAGCTTCCACGATTGCTCAACTATATCTCTGCGCCGAATGTGTTGATTTGGTCCGCTGTGTAAGTGATCTGCTGTAATCATCTGTGTTCCCTGCTAATATTAATCAAGGGCCGTATCATGCTCTGTGCCTTTCGTGTTTAGGCCATTCACCCTCATGGCTAAAGATCCGTTGACAGGAGAAACAGTACCGTGGAATGACCTCCACAAACAATACATTGACGGCTCTGTCGATGGGGATCTGCCCATGACCCGGTTGTCAGAGATGTTCAACGTCAACCATTTCATCGTCTCACAAGTCAATCCCCATGTGGTGCCTTTTCTACCAAAGGAAGAAGGACCCCGGACCGAGACAGAAGATGGACCATCCTTCGTTCCTCGATGGATGAACACCATGACACATCTTGCAAAAGACGAAGTTCTCTTCCGGATGAATGTCCTATCAGAACTCGGAGTCTTCCCAACATCGATGACCAAGTTCGCTTCCATCGTGAATCAGAAATATCACGGCGATATCAACATTTATCCTGAACTGAGTTCGTCCAACTTTCCCCGACTTTTGGAGAACCCGACGACGGAATTCATGCTTGCAGCATGTCTAAGCGGCGAAAGGGCGACATGGCCACGACTGAGTCGGATTCGAAATCACTGCGCCATCGAGCTTGCACTAGATAGTGCGATCCAGAAGATGCGGGCCCGGGTAGCCTTCAGTCCTAGTCAGATCGATTTACGAATGCTGAATTCCTCCCGGCACTCGATTGATTCAGTAGACAGCAATGGAAGAGGCGGTCATCACCGACGGCGTGGTTCCCATAGCCATGAACTGCAAAAGAGACGTTCAGGTGGACAGTCGCGGCAACTACCAGTCCGAGAGCTGCGAAAAGCACGCAGCACCGTATCCCTCAAGAACCCACCTCTAACTCTATCGAACGAGTCAATCCCCGAGTCAATGCAACCGAGGACCCACCGCCGGACATCCTCAGTATCATACAACAACGGAGCCATCTTCGACATCGGATCTAGCAGCGATGATGACTGCGAATTCTCACACTTGTACACAGTCCGACCTCGACTGACAGGCCATCGAGCATCCTCGGACTCAATTTCCTTTGGTGGAGTTACTGCAAACCATGGGCCTCGCAGCCCCGTCCGATCACGGCGATCCTCATTCTCTTCCGGCCTAACCTACAATTCCTCCGTGCCCACGCATCGTGTCTCGCCGAAGCAAGTTTATGCCTCTTCGGCTCGTGAGTTTTCCACGACCATACCACCCTCATCTCGCCATCTGCTCAGCATGACTCCCACACCAACGGCCCACCCGAGCTCTTCTGACAACTCTATGCGAAAACAGCGGCACTAAAGAACTCTAACGGGCCGCAGCTGCATTCAAGTCAGGAACCATCGGTGTTCGACACCACAAGCCGCCAGTCAATCTAATCTCCTGAATTGGCGAGTCAATTGGCACGGAAAGGACATTTTCCACACCCCTTGGACACATGCGGCACAACACCCACTACAGTATACCTAGGGTTTATTTGCTACAGCTGCTCCATTCTTTATAGGTTTCGGCGTTGGAACACGGCCTGGGCCCACCGCCCGCTACACGATTCCCCCTTTCTAAATTACCTTTATTGCATTCTCTTTCGGTTTCAGATTTCGGCGTACCTCTTGCACCATTGGATTCAAATCTTTGTTTTCCTAAGTTCCCTCATCCTTGACTATCTGGGACGGACATGTAGCAGTCTAGAATGTATATATAGCGGGGAAGTGTTGCGCGTACATACATGTACCCAGGTGGCGAGAGCAGCAGCCACGGCTCGCAGATGAAATCGATCTCTAGACTGTTGACCAAGCCTCCGGCTAAACATGAAGCCCAACTGTCTAGACTTAGTCCATGTACAGTATCAACTCCCAGCGTTTTAGGTTAAGGATACGAGCTTCCGCCCTTGGCGCTAGTCGGCCCTGAAGCTAAGCCCCTTCCCACCATAAGCCGAACGGCTCAAAGGCAAACGAATCCAAATGGCTCTGTGGATTCAAACCTTGGAAGGAATAGCTTGGCATCTGTATAGCCAACTAGACAGGAGAATGTGGGGTTCGGCAAATCAATATGAGGAAACAATCGGCGTTGAGAAATTTAGTCAGCGGAGTTTCAAGCGCGATGCCCCCGGGGGCCCAAAGTCAGGCATTATAGAGATGATACATTTATGCCAAGATAATATCGAGATGCATCTCTGCAACATGGATATCAATATGCAAGCTGCAACACGGGTATGGAGACAGGGGAGAAAGAAGAAGAAGAAGTTGTTAATCCTTTATGTCACGGGACCCACACTGATGGAGCTAAACATTGCTTGATCCAGTCAGACTTTCTCACTCCAACCCCAACCCCCAATTCCTCCAAGGCTGACGACGACGACTGTGGGAACTGCATCTTTATTCCTTGGGGACTGCCACTCTATTTTTGGGTATCTGTCGATTCCATATCATCGTGATTTGAACATCCGTGGATATCATCATATCCGTGCATGTCATTCCTCAACCGTTGAGAAAATTACCATTTTTGAGTCGCACTGGTTTCCTGGATTGGGCACACTACTAGGACTATCATTAAGACCAACCAGAAGTCCCATCTCGCCGATCCATTGGTGATCATTGGACCTCACTTATCAATCAGTGGCTCCGCCAATCTATTTCCCAATGCATAACGTTTGAGTCCACTCTATCCCGTGGATACGCGGGAATCCTCTGATACAGTCTGTGTATCAGCCTCGACGATAGGCGCGCCATGGAAAAACCATCCAACATGAAACGAAAAAACCGCCACACTGCGACAAGAATTGCTTCATGGGGCTGGAAATGATGAGATGCTGATGCGTCCCCCAGCCATGACGATGTGCTGTCATAATGTGCTCTGGCACGCCAAAGGGGGGTCTGGCTGTCACAATATAGAAAACTCTGAAAGCAAGGGTTGCAAGGGAAATAAGCTTAACGGACTTGTTTCTCAAAGCATTCATCTGTAGGTCCCGTTCCCTTCTCCTGGAGCACCGTCTGCATTGGGCAAGTCCTACGAACGACTTCGAAGCATGAGGATGTGATACGGTCAGACCACCACGGCAGATCATCGACATACACGGAACATGATCGTCACATTATTTTCTGGTACCTGCCTTTGGCGCCTGCAGCCTAACCGAACTGTCGATACCTGCCCCATTGAAGTACCCAAGGACCACTTTTTTTACCTCTTTCCCACGTTGGCTGGCCACCGGTTCCTGTAACGCCTTGGAAAATACCTCAGCCCCCAGACACCGCAATTACCAAGTACCTGCTGGCGCCCAAGCCTGGCTCTGTCCCTGGCGACCCTACAATCCCTGAAGGTGAAGATCGTCAGTACCCACACTTGTATTGTTCGGTGCATGGTCCAGCCTGTCCACCTGGCCAGCCTTCTGGGGGAACAGAATTGAAGTCATGGCCCGATCACGGAATCCACATCGGCTTGAGGACCCAATGATCTCAGATCAATCCTGATACAGCAGCCTGTCTTATAAAGATGTCCCATTCCTCCAGATCAGACCGTCCCTTCTTCGAACTATCAGTCTTGCCTTTGATATATCCATCCCGTATATCAAAGCCTCTTTTGCAATACACACACGTCTTTTCTTGACTTGTTTCTTAATTCATAAACAACCTTTCACAATGAAGTACACCGGCTTCGCCGCCATGGGCTTGATGGGTTGCGCCCTCGCCCTGCCCCAGGGTCCTCCCGCTCCTTTCCCCGGTCCCCCCAGTGACGCTCCCACACCCACTGGCCCTCCCCCATCCGGCTTCCCGAGCCCCTCGGGCCCTCTCCCCAGCGGCTTCCCTACTCCATCGGGCCCCTCCCCCCAGCGGAGCCCCAACCCCCCGCCTTCCAGAAGCGCGACGGCTTCCCTGACATCCTAGGCGAGATCTCCTCCAGCCTGCCATTCACTCTCCCCGTCGAGAAGCGCCAGGAGCAGCCGACCAGGACCCCAAGCGGTCCCCCTCCCCCTCCCACCGGAAGCCCCAGCGTCCCAGCCGGCCAGGGCTTCGGCGGCTTCCCCCTTCGGCAAGCGCCAGTTCAAGCGTCCTCTCCCTAGCGGCTTCCCTACTCCCACCGGCCCTCCCCCCTCAGGCACTCCCTCAGGAACCCCCCCTCCTCCTCCCCCCTTCCCAACCGACGCCCCCAGCGGCTTCGAGAAGCGCCAGTTCTTCCCTACCCCCTCGGGTACCCCTACTGGCCCTTCTCCCTCGGGAACTCCCTCAGGAACCCCCCCCTCCCCCTCCCCCTCCCACTTTCGGCAAGCGTCAGTTCCAGCGCCCTCCCCCTAGCGGCTTCCCTACCCCCTCCGGCTCCCCCCCCTACTGGAACCCCCACAGCCACCCCCACTGGCTTCCCCCTCCCCCCTCAGTAAATATTGAGCGGGTGAGCGGCGCCTTTCCATCTACGCGCGCTTAGAGCTTGCAGCGTGTGCCTCTAGGATTATCTGATACCGCCTGTGGAGTTCCCGCGTGTCTTTCACACATAGTACATACCTTGTGTGCGGGAACTTGCTGATTGTGATGGTGATGGCATCTTTTTGACGTACATATTAGGATTGAGGATTGTGACTCAGTGCCCGGTATTGTACACTGTATTGCACACATGGGCTGCGGGTTACGGGTTATAGATTGGGTTGAAAGTTCACTTGGTTTTTGGATTGCTTTCTGTTTTTAGAATTAATTTTATTCTTTCTTCCGGATTAGAATACACTCGTTTTTACTTTTTAATGTGCAGTATTGGGTTTCTTGTGGTATGTTCCGCTTGTTTTAGGGGTGCATGAATATCCCTTGCAATAGATATTTCAATGCCATTTGAGCTCTGATTGTCATGTTACTTTAGAAATCATGAGGAGACCGGGATACCTAAGCGTGTGTATACTCGCACTGCAAATTCCCGGGATAAGCAGGTCTTCTTTGTCCGCGTGCATGTTTTGTCGTAGTCCAAATATTCTGCTAGAGCTCTGACCTTGAAGCTATAGAATGTATTGCAGGGGTTGTTAGTTTGTATAGAGTGCCACTGATTAAGTGTTGGATACTTTCTACATGAACCCCTTTGAGTGTAACATTCTATGCGTTGTTTTTGCCTTGCCTTGGTCTCTCTTTGTTCACCTTTTTTTCACCTTTTCCATATCCTTCTTGGAGATTTTCCTCATGCCTTTCATCACGCTTTTTCAGCTGATGATCAAGTGTCTCTTTTTTTAGTTCTTACAGAATGGTGGGCTCTCCATGTAGGGATGTGAAAGGACTTATGAGGACCATAGACGTACCAATAGCCATCTAGATCAGGGATGAGATCTGATATACCAAGATAGAATGCGTAGTAGAAATGTCCCGTTTCCTTCAACTAACAATATGTGTGCATATTCTATCTACCAGGTAGGTAGGTACACAACGTCAAGAGCTTGTAATGATGAAGAGTTACTTCGGGGTTGATTATTCATATCATGTCCCCCGAAGGCATTCCTGCCATGAGCGTTTTATCCGTTTTAAACTAGTAGACTAGTCATCCAACTCGAAATCCCAGTACTGTTAAGGATGATCTTACAACGGAAGCACTAGGCATGCCAAATGCTTGTTTGAAACATCATCCCAGCACATAGTGTGAACAATCATATACCAAGAATTCTCTAAACCAATCTCGAGTGACCCGCAATTGCTATCCCCACATTGAGCACTTAAGCCAATGTTCCCTTTTATTTCCACCACAACATCGGATAAAATATAACGGGATAGGAAGACCCAGAACGATTGTGAACTCATACCAGCAGTGCTTGGATCCGGTTTACCTCCAGGAGGGCGGTGAGGCTTCCCGATACTGCCGAACCCAATCGGCATTGTCTCCAGGCTGGTCCCCGATAACCAACAAGGTTGAGGGAACACTTCAATGGATCGTCCTTTCTCTCCATCCACCATGCCGTACATGGAGATCTGGAAAACGAAAGAGCAGACTGTCTTGAATGCCAAATCCGTTCGCTCCAAGGCCGGCACGAGTACTGCTTCTTTTCGACGACCATCAGGATCCGACAAACCGCCGTGTTGACCTTGTGAAGCATTGGAGCAAATCTCCAGCGATAAAACTCGTATCTCCAGTGGCAGATCTCGAGACTTGAGCTAACCTGTTGCCGTTCTACAGACCGAAACCATTCGCGCCGGCGACCTTGCCGCACTTACGCCCGATGACACCCTCTCACCAGACCCTCCCGCCCCGAAACGTCTCCCAAAAATCACAATGGATTCAATATAACGAGAATAAATCGACAGCAGTGTCAAGCGATCCGTTTGAAACACAATAAAAGAGTCGCGGGGACCACGTGATGAATGAGCCCTAGCGTACCCGCCCGGGCCGAGCCTTCAACCTTAATTGCAGGGGAAGCCCGCCGATCCTCGTTATGCACCATATACTGTAGATCAGCCAATAGACTAGACAAGGGACGTAGAAATACTAGAGCAAAGACTCAATAATCAGCCAGAACTGATACTCATGCCTCATAAGCGAGGAGGACTTGAAAGGGCTAATTCCTGAGCCCTGAAATGGCTCTGATTTAGGAAATCGGATAGGGAGGGCACATGAGAAGGAGGCACGGGTATAAAAGGATGACTGTCTGCTCTTCTTCTGATTTCCTTTCTTCTTTTATCACCAACAAAACATTTCCCTCCCGTCTTTTCATTCGGGACCATCAAAAATACCACACCCCTTCATTATCAAGAACATTGTGCCCAAGATGCCTCCCAAGGCTGCCTCCATCCCCCAGGGGACCCCTAGCAAGGTCAAACGCACTGCTGTGGACAAGGCCAAGCCCATCAAGGCCGCCAAGGATGCCACGATGGCTGACAAGGAGGTCGTATTCCTCTTGAACCTGATTAAATTTCAGGGCGAAGTGCGTTGACTACTGAGTATAAAGTGATATTAGTATGACTGCTGATACTCCATTTTATAGATTGACTACCAGGCCGCAGCTGATGGACTGGGCATGAACGCACCTGCTGTGCGCATGCGCTACACCCGCATTCGGAACAAAATGGAGGGAAAAGACGACTCGGCTAAGGCCGACAACACCAAGACCACGGAGGCCGGAAACTAGGATGTTGTGGGATGGCAGTGGTGAATAGGGTTCAAACCCTTGCATATGATAAGCATGCCACTACGAGACAGAATAAGGAATGCGAGCAAATCAATACCCTCCCTCTCTTGAGCTTTACATATTCGTGTAGTAGGTAATACACGTAGTTTTTCAGATATATAGTTGCTTAGATGCGTGGTTGTTTAGACGCGTGGTTGTTGAGACGCGTACTTTTTCAGACGCGTAATTGCTTCGTTGGTTGGTGGTTGATTGTATAGTGTTTGATCGGTGTAGCTTTTGATATATACAGTTCTTGATATATATGTCTGTTGATATAAGTTGTAAAGTTATTTTGCATACAGCTATTGATAAATGAAGGTATTGATATATAGAGCGATTAGTATATATAAATGGGAGTAAGTGAACATATCAAAATGCCTCATTGTTTCTTTGTATAGTGAATGACGCGTAGTGAACAACTTGCATAGTGAATGATTTGTAATATTTAGTTTGTAGTAGTTGAGCTAAGTCATTGATCTATAGTCATTGACCTATACTATAGTAGTTGTTTTGTAGTAGTTGTTTATAGAATATTTAATTCAAAGAGTAGTTGATCAATGGGATAGTTGATATGCAGTGGGTGATATATATAGTAGTTGAGTAGCTCTACAGGGGGATAGTTGCATATTCTGTGAGTAGACTAAAGAGTGCCTAGAGTAGAGCTTTGAATGGTTTGTGAGCTTCGTGTTGTATGTGTATAGACTAACAGTCAGATCATCTATGCCATGTTTGAGCCGCATCTAGACCTGAGATTACGTGATCGCAGCTTCGATGTTTATGAGATCGAAACCGTATTTAAGCCACATTAGACCTGAGATTACCTGTATAAGATCTAAGCCGTATTTGAGTCATACTAGGCCTGAGATTGCGTGCGTTTCAGGTTGGATGCCTGTAGGTCCAGGATAATAAGATATAAATACCGTACGTTGTAGCTAGATCCAATTCTGGTCTAAGAGTGAATTATCTAGTATTTCCTTGGAACGGAAAGAAACAAACATTTAGTCAGTTAAGTGCATTCACACATCGAGAGAACCAGTAAAAGACCCCCATTCTTGATATTTGAATCCTTTTGGCATAACTAGGCCTTGTCTAGTATTGATTTTACCGAATAATTTGCAAAAATGGGGTAATCAATCCTAGATAGTTCAATTTACTATGGTGCCCTGCTACGGCAGTCCAATATGGTCACAAACTCAAAAGTAATTTTGCCAGTAGTGGGTGGTAATATAATGATTTCGTGTAGATGATCCCTAATCTTTTATCAGTAGCGCGGGAAAAAGCTCATTACCCACAAGATAGTTGGTTGAAGAAAAAAAAGCGACTTAATCAAATTAGGGAGATTCAATGTATCTCAAAGTATCCAGGATCGATATTGCTTTCTTACCAATAATGCTTGCGTAGCACGATTACAATAGAAGACCCAATTGAGACCAAAAGAGTAAAGATAAGTTCTGCGTGCGAAGGATCAGGGTTCATTTAATGATGCTCCAACATTATGTTAATGATACACATTTTTTGAGAAGAAGATACTTAACTAAATCGATAAGTAACATCTCTGTTAGGCTGGTAGGTCCACTTAGCCAGACATTGGAGGTTTTTTTTTTTCACAATTAGAATACGCTTTCAATGGAGACAGTGGCCCTCATAATTTACAATCAGGCCTATACCAAAAGCTAAGCTCATTGAAAGCATGACAGTATGCGTGACCTACACCCTTCCAGAGTATAAGTGAGAACAGACCCAGGGAGATGAGGATTGAAGCATTAGTATGGAGCCCAACCTATGCCCATGGCAAATGTGTAATTTTGGGATCAAGGATGGTCTTGAAGGGCGGGATTGCGAATAGAAATATTACTCTGACTGAAAGTATTGTATACGATATCCTAGCAACAATTATCCCCCCAAAGGAAAAGAAAAAGACGCTCTTGAGACATCAACGTACAAAATCTTCAAGTTGGTAGACATTTCCTTTCTACCATCGTTATGAACACAACCCCCAAACGATAGAAATTCTATACGTTGTACCAAAAAGTAGACAACATCCTATGAACAAGCTAGCTGTCGCCAAAGTATAGCAGCATGGAATAATTAACCTTTATCATTGGGGATTAACGACCGCTACCTATCAGACCTTTTGAACTCACGAAGCGAGCAAACAGAACCACTTTGTCGAGATCTAGAATCACCAAGCTAGCGGTGTAGATGTTACACTGGCGTGCATAGACATAGGCAGTAGTAGTCTGTTAGTGTCAACCTGTGTTGTGCTAAAATTTCACGGCTTCCTTTGCAGACTGCTACTATTACTCTTTATTATAGTATAAACCCTATTCTGACCTACATTCTTTAGGTCTTGCCCCATATTGGAATATCTATAGCCTAAAGTACTTGAAGAAACTGACCAAGAAGAGATAAGAAAAGAGGCGAAAAAAGGGATGAAGACAGAGGTCAAAACAGGTCTTCTCTCGGCGCATATGGAAAATCAAAATCTGTCTTCGACGCTTATCTTGCAATCCCTCGACGACGTCCCGCCCGAACTACTGTTTCTTGGGAATAGGTCAAATTCGATTATGGTAGAATGGACTTTGAGAATTTCATTATTCTGTATTCGATCTAAGCGAGAGCAAGACGGAGTGGAATGCCGTTCTCATTGTCGTCTCCATGGCGTTCTTCCTGATAGTGATCATCATCATTGGCGACCGAGGTAGTGTAAGTGAGAGATGATTGCTCGGAGGGTACAGACACTGGTTCGGCCTCATCAGCCACCCCGAGAATCTTCGGACCCACGACCGCCCAGGAGAACGAAGCCCGAGTGTCTGCACAGGGGGACAGCTGGGTGATGTTAAGAGGGAATTCCCCCGCCATGAACACAAG
This sequence comes from Penicillium antarcticum, assembly GCF_028974205.1. NCBI lineage: Eukaryota > Fungi > Ascomycota > Eurotiomycetes > Eurotiales > Aspergillaceae > Penicillium > Penicillium antarcticum. The sequence goes on from NW_026695302.1 coordinate 918,321, forward strand.
ATTGGTGTGGGTGCATGGGTATCCCCCTCCAGTAGTATTGATCACTGGGATCACACCTCTTAGCTAAATTCATTTTCCTTCGCACATTTATATTCACATCTTCTATAGTGAAGTCTCCATTTCGCTTTCCACCTGGCAAAAAGCCTGTATCCCCGTCTTTTCTCAGCGTAGTAGTAAGCTAGATCTAAGTGCGGATCAAGAAGGACATCGAACAAGAGATTAGAAAAGAGGTCAAAAGGAGATGCCCAACGAAGGCAAACAGAATGTATAATACGGGACCCTTGCTTGAAGGGGATCTCTCATAATTATTTAGCACGTTATTTGTACCACTGTATAATGTCCAGTGGTTATCCTGCTTGTAGTTTAGTTTATGGTGAACTTCGTACAAAATACAAAATTCAGCGTTCGATTTAGAAAAGTCTCCATTGAATACCCCTCAAACCTGTGAGACGAGAGATCGCACGTAGTGGTGATGAATCAAGTCTGCAGGAAAAGAGTGATATTACCGGTATACAAGCGGGGAAATTACTTTTGAACAATGGTACTAACAGACCGCTGTAGAAACCCACCAAATTGGAGTCCAGACTCTGTCTCTAGGTGAATGAATGTCTTGATCACTTATCATGCAGCAATTATAGGCCACTGCATTATCTGTATCAGGTATATTGAGAGGAGCGAAGCCAAATGTCATGTATAGGAATTAGTAATGCATGGACATAGTGCCAATTTCTAAAAATATGCTAATTAGCTACATATGCTGCCAGGTTACATCGTCGCTGCACATACATTTAGGCTGGTCGGAGAAGTCGTCATCGCAACTCGTTTGGAGAGGCGGGCAAGACAGATATCTAATCTGGATTAATTCTCTAAACCAACCGCGGGTTACTAGTCCGCAATAATTCTAACCAGGCCTCGAAATTACGGTCCTCCTGTGGACAGGCTATACAGTAGTCGCAAAATCAACATCCACGACAATAGACCCTAAGACAGGAAAAGCCGACCGTACTTTGTCAGTGGACAAACGAACAAATGTGCTAGGATACTCTGCAGTGTAGATGAAGACTGTTATGCAAGCTAGAGGGGAAATTGCCGCTAATTGACATCTATTTTAAGACCCAAAAGGGAGGGGAAGCTAATTAAGGAACAACAATCCCTGTCAAGCTCAGACCTGCAGATCTGCATCACCTCCGAGCGGTAACCTACGCGCCTCATTGGACATGGGCGTTTAAAATGCAATCTACACAGCTGAAAGACATGCATCTCGGGAGAACTAAAATGGACCAGGCGGCTGGATGGAATAAGCTTTATATCCGTACGCCTTCCGGAGCTGTTGACAGTTTCTCTCGAGTTTCGTCTCTACGTCCCTGGAGGACTGTTGGAATGCTTTGATCGTTGGGCTTGTTTTGATTTTGATTTGTTGATTGTGCCAGGTTATATCCGTTGGCCAGCGACCCCTCCATCGCCCCTCGAGATCCTTGTCTGTCGGGACCCCAGCTACCGTCCAATCCGAGGCCGTTGTTACTGTTGGTTTCTGGATCATTGCAGAAGACGGGAGATCCGCAGCCGTGCAAGTGGCCAAGTCTTGTCTGGCGCTAGAAAAGCCTGCTGGCAAGCCGGTGGGTCATCCGGTACTTGCAGCTCTGATTAGAACCGGCCTTCATATCGACTGTAGCCTATAACCCCCCTCACCTTTTGTTGCTCCCCTCCAAAGCACGAATGTCCCCTTTTGTTGAAGCTCGAGGGAACTCTCACGAACTTACGACTCAAAACGGTACCTCTTTCACACGAGCATCATGGCGGGAATCGTCAACGGTCCTCTTTCTCTCTTCCGCAAATCGGACTCTACAAAGCCTCTTCATGCTAGATGGGGCGATGTGGCCATCTCGGTTCCTACTGATGGGTCATGGAACCAGTATGACAACCCTCATCGGCCAGTCACAGAGAGGCAACCATACGGACCCGGATATGTCCCCGACTGCTCTCCCCAAGACCGAAACCCTCGTCCAGTGAGAGATGATGACCCAGAGGACGACGCCCACAGTGTTTCAAGCCTGGCATCAACTGTCTCCCGCCGCAACTCACTGTCACTGGGAGCGTTGCGACCGGGTCGACTCTCTGCGCGTCTATCCTCACGACCCAAACATCTGCGAGGGGAAACGGCGTCGGAAAGAGCTGCCCAGCGCGAGGAGCAAAAGAGAGCAGAGTTTGCCTACAGACCGATTCAACAAGATTATACCTCCGAGGTTGTTGAAAAGTCGTCCAGTAACCGATTCAAGTATATCCCAACCAATGGACGATATCTTGAAGGATCGAGCTCTCGCTCTGGCGCACCGCGCAGTCAGTCAGTAAGCTCATATCGGACGTCTTATTCTCGCCGAGAATCACTCGCCGAATCCATCGATGAAGGAGATGATGGCTACGAGCGCGAGCGCTTCCAATCTCAAACACCGATGGCTCGTGGAAGTGCTTACATAGAGGATGACCGTCGGAGTCTCCGGTCGAGTCTGGGAGATAGTTCGGACAGTTCCAGTGGTCGACGAAATATTGGACTGCCGCCTCGACGTAATACGTCGCCGTTTGTGGCGGCTGATCGGCGACGGGCTTCTTCTGCCAAGCCGATGACTTTGGCGATGGTTCCTGATCCCGATGAACTCTATGAGTAAAGGGTCATTTTTCTTGTTTCTTTTGTATTAGCGGAGTTCTTGCCACGTTGTATGATTTTGAGCATCATTGCGCGGAGTCATTAGCATACATTGGCGTTTTTGGTTTTTACTGGCCTTTTTACAGTGCCTCAGAATGAATTAGTTTCTATTCTATTATGCGCAACGAATCTATCAAGTCCAGTCACATTGGGGTTTGACAGATGATTACGATATGTAAGTTCAACAGCCTCGGCATAGCTCTCTACGTAGACATGCAGTATCGAATGTGATACATTGACGTCACATTGGGTCAGGGCAATGTATCAGCAACACTATGAAGGGGCAATTCAACAATTGTATCGAGTGGTCCAATTGGCGGATATTATTCCCATATGCACTGCAAGTTCGTCTTCGTTGTGTTTACCGCTTGTTCTTCGAAATTAGCCACAGGCAGTCACCATGATGGCATGTGTACGTCTCCCACTGTAGCCACCTTGTACAAAGTCTAGCATGTATTTTCAAAGATAATTCTATCTCTTTAATGTGTTCTGTTGACATCTAATCAAAATTTCGTTGGCGCAAGCTTTTGCCTCCCCACTTCTCTCATTTATCAACTTTCTAAAATTATATTGCAACACAATGGCCGAGGCAGTGGTCCAACTACGTTGCGGCGTGAAGGTAAGTGAAGGTACATTATCTCACCGGGTGAACAGTATTGACAGAATATATTACACAGAATGATCACTGGGGAAAGAGAGGAACGGAGTCTATCGTGGCCCAGCTGTGGTCGAAGTCGCCCAACATCGCACAGATCGACGACTCCAAGCATTACTCGGAGGTAACGAACGACATGAAAAGAGGTGTCAATGACTTCAATGACCAATTTGCTAATTCCCATATAGATGTGGCTGGGCACTTATCCTTCCAATCCGTCGTATCTCTTGTCAACTGGCGAACATCTTGGAGAGTATCTGAAGAAGAACCCGCAGCTTGTAGGAAAGTCTGTTCACGATCGATGGGGACCAGAGATTCCTTTCTTACCCAAGGTAAGGCAAATGTTTCGTCCCACAAGTCAAGACTAACCGACCAGATCCTCTCATTCAGCAAAGCCCTACCTCTCCAAATCCACCCAGACCTCAGTCTCGCCGCAAAACTACATAAAGAAGACCCCAAGAAATACGGCGACCCAATGCACAAGCCAGAGATAGCAATTGCACTCTCCAAGTTCGAGCTCTTCGCTGGCTGGAAACCCCTCAAAGACATCCAAGCCCTCTTCGAACTAAACCACCTGAGTAGGTTCGTCCCCAAAACAAGCCAATTCACAGACAAGACCCTCCGCCAAATATGCGAAGCTCTCCTCCGCGCAGCACCCCAAACAATTACCGAAACAACAAAAGACCTACAAGCAATCCCGGAATCCCACTTCGGCGCACATACCTACATCCCCAGCCTCCTAGGCCGCCTCGTAAAACAATACGGCGAAGGCGACAACGGCAACCTCGTCGCGGCCCTGCTCATGAACTATCTAACCCTAGGACCAGGCGACGCAGTCTTCGTACCAGCAGATAGTATCCACGCTTACCTAGAAGGCGACATCATGGAATGCATGGCACGGTCCGACAACGTGATCAACACGGGATTCTGTCCGGTCGCCGAACGCGACAGCGTGGAACTATTCGGGCAAGCGCTCAGTTTTGTCCCGCACAATGCGCACGATGCATTGCTTCCCCGGAAGAAGAGTGATAAGGGCTTGAACGGCAAGACGGATGTTTATGCACCGCCTGTGAGTGAGTTTAGTGTACTTTGTACTACGCTTGGTGCTGGTGAAAAGGAGACGCACAAGGCTATCCTTGGGCCTAGTTTGATGATTGTCACTAAAGGGGGTGGGTGTATGAATATTCCTGGTGGGAAGTGTGTCGAGTTGAAGGAGGGTTGGGTTTTCTTTGTTGGGCAGGGGGTTGCGTTGGATTTTGGGACTGACACGGGGATGGCGGTATATCGTGCTTATGCGGAGTAGGAGGCTCAGCTGAAAATTGAGTTGTTGAGGTATTGGCATAGAGAATTTGGCTTATTGCGATATTTAGAATGGTTTTAGTCTTCAGGGTAGACTTTATTGACCTTGTATTTGGTTGGGCCCTCGTATACTTGGTAAAGCCCTAATATGTATAGTTCCCAAAATGGTAAGAGATACCGTGTTTGAACGAGGCGTTCGAGGCAGAAAAAAACTCAGACGCTAGAGAGAGATAGGAAATCTTAGCAAACATGCGGGATAGCGAGTTATGGTCCAAGTAGTGTTGGTGTTGGCTCGAGATTATTCGTTCACTTGGAGGCGCCCACTTAACGCACGCCGGCACAGTTGGTCACCGCTATAATTTACCTGCATTTGTGGTTCTATTTTGGACATTTGGGCACTTTCGGACCATTCTAGCCCATTAAGTCGAGCTCATCGAAGCTAATTAAGTATCTATCTATAGCTATCTGGCGAGTCGCGGTGTCTCAAAATATCCGTGAAACAAGGGCCGTGTGTCAGTCAGAATAAGCCTTGAGCTTGATAGTTCAGGGTCTATATATCTATATTCGCTATCTGCTCTGTTCAGCTTCCAGGATTGAAGCTCAGTCCTTTGGACTTCCCAAGTCTGGTACTTGTGTCTTAATTCTCTTAATTGTCTGGCCGATACAGATGTTTCTATCCCGACGAACATACCCCTGTTGACAATCCCGGGATATGTCTAATAAACCTGCTCTTGAATCACGCAACAATTCATCTCGAACCCCGCTCATTGTGCTCGGCGTCATAGGCGGAACCCTCATCTTCCTGGCAAGTAAGTCTGCAGCTAGAGCCGCAAGTCACCGCGCCAACTAACCCCAACAGTGAGTGGCACTCTACTATACCTCTTCTCCCGCAAGGAGCGGGCCAGACGACGGAATGCGCTTGCACAAGAGGTCGAGGCCTTCTCTCCCCTGCAACCACCGCCAGCATACAAAGTGGACGACCTGAGAGCGCCTCGAGGTCCCCACTCTGCCCAACCCCGGCCGCTCTCATCTTTCGCGCCGGACTTTAGTCGACACGACCAGTTCCCGCGGGCTTCATACGAACAGCCCCCGCCATATCCAACATACGACCCCTCCAGATACCAACCAAATCACCCGCTATCAAACGAGCTAAATGCACATCCCCATCCCCACGCCTATACCTATCCCAACCAACCCATCCCAGTCCCCGCGGGTCAGGGTCAGGGTCCAGGTCCATCTTCCCGCTTGAGCGCGGTGCATTACCATGACGCCAGACAATCCCTGTCCCTATCGCGGCCGCTGTCAGTGGTAGGCCAGGTGCCTCCGGGCCCCGGAGTTGGTCCGGTGCCTGCAGCAGTGCCCAGACCGAGGCGCCAGACGGGTATGCCTCCACCTCCTGAACGGCCAAGACAGGAGGGCCGCGAACGGAGCGTGTCTGAGCCAACGCTACTCCAACCTGCAGGGCCAAGACGACCTAAGCCTGTCCTGTCGCGGCTGATCACCAATTTCCGTTGAAAATGTGACGGTGGCTTGAGGGCTTGTTTTTACGATTATTATGACTTTCTTTGGATTTCGGTTGCGTTAGGGCTGAGGGAAAAATGAAGCTTATCTTCCCCTTGGCTTGGGTCAGGGTTTCCACAATACTGTCCACTACCGTGTTGATTCACTGTCTACAATCCCTTCGAGGTACTATCCATGTCGATGAATCGCAGTCGGGAGCAACCTACACTCCGATCACCTATATAGTTGCCGATCTTTCGGACGGTCTCCGTTTCATCTGTCTGATCATCCCGCCATTTCCTCTTTGATGGTGTCGGCGCCTATCGTGGCCTGTGAATGGGGCTGGCAAACGCCTCTCACGAGCGCGACGGGCCGATCATAGGATGTCTTATACTGCGTACTAGACGGAGTACGGAGGACACTAAGTAGTGTACTTTCTTAATATCGAGTGAACAGCCCACTTGGCAGGGATATGCAGGTTGAAACACATCTACACTAAACTACTGTATAGTACTAGTAGCCAACATCCCCGCCCCCTCTTTTAATCCCTGTATGTCTCTCTTCTCTCTTCCTCTTTCCCAGTCACTATTGCATCGCAACCCTGCATTCAACATGACTAGTCACAGTCCCCAGACCATCCAACTGGCTATTGCAGATCCCTCGACAAGCGCCACGCCAAGATGGACGATGCCATACACCTACTGTATGGATAGGTCAACGCAAGTTGACTGCGCACCTTGTCCATGAGACTCGACAAGGGTCTCAATTCACTACCCCTCTCGCGTGCATCCTTTGCGCACACTGCAGCTATCGGAGCCTCTCACGCTGGGATCCTGGCTGGTTCATTTTTTCTTTCTTTTTTTTTTTTTTTCTTTCTTTTTCTTCCGCATCGTCTAGTATCCCAAATTCCGCCTCGGGGGCTATAGGGGTTTACCCGGAGTGGACTCCCAGAATTCCTAATCGCGTTCCCAACACGTTAAGCGTCTTCGATCGTCTCTTTTCTTTCCCCCAGATATGCGGTGACTAGTGGCGTCTCTATGGACGGTCTTGTGTTGATATAACTTCAACTCGGGCTGATTGCCGGCCCTTACCTTTTTTTTCCCTCTTTTGTTTCCTGTTGGGCTCTACTCTGCGTCTGGCCTGTCCCTTTTCGACGTCTCCACGCTCTCGGTGGGGAGTTCAGTCTGTACTGAGATGAACAACACATTAGGGAGTGATTTGTCCTCCCTTTAACGCCTTTTGCATTTCTGCCGCGTCATCCTCAAGTCTTCCCTATGAGGGATCTTTTCAAGACCATGGCGACCTTCATGAAGAAGTTTAAGAGGAAGCGCAGACTCTCGACCGAGCTACACTCTCGTTGGGGCGATGTATCTATCAGTTATCCCACGCAAGGATCCTGGAATCAGTGGAATCAACCGGCTGGCTTTGCCGCCAATGCACCAAGAGCTTCACCGAACCTCCATCACGATGATGAACAGCGATATACCCCAGCAGGTTCAATTCGGCAACAGAGTCCTAGCTCTAGAAGTAGGCGATCGCGAAGCACAGGCCCGCGAGAGAATCAAGTGGGATCCCAACCGCCCTTTCCCACAGGGCATTTTGACGAAAACATTCGGCGTCGCGGGGGAGAAAGAGAGAACCGCTCATGGCCAAACCAGGGACTAGGTATTGGCGATCTGCGAAATGGACCAGGAGGGCATACCGGAAGCCGTCGCGCATCCAGTTCCCGCAGCGACGAAAGCATCGTGGACGAGTCCTGCGATGAGGACGAAGAACGCGATACATTAGGCATTCCACGAGCGCGATTGAGCCCTCAAGATCCCCGAGACTACGACAGCGATATCTCCACGCCACGCGAAACCGTCGACTACGATATCGCAGCGAAATCGCCACCACTTTCTGTTACTTCGCGCATGCGCCGTTGCAGCTTCCAGAGCTGTGCGACGGACCCGATGACCTCTGCGTCTGGCGCGCCTAGCTCTAGACGAACTAGCTATACTGCTGCTTCTTCTGTCTCTGCTCCCTCTATGCCACCTTCGACTCCGCGGTTTGCATACAATACTGCGACCTATGCTCCTGCAAACTATGCTCCCTTCCCAGAGAAAAGACATCCTCCCCGAGTGAAGCAGCAGGAATCCGAGGCCGCGCTTCGGCAGGAATTGGTCCCTTCTTACGATGAATTATATGGTTGAAATGTTTTGAAGCTATGCTATTGGGTGTAGATATTGGTGGTTGGTTTGAATATTGTAAGCGGAGGCTTGCCAAATTGGAGTCGGCTTTTAAGATTAATTTTGCATTTTGGCGGTTTGCGTGTCAGATCTTTTTAGTGTACAGAATATGGAATATTATGTCTGCACAGTGTTGTCTACTGCTGCTTGCTGTCTGTTGGACTCTCGAACTCCTGCCTCAGTAGTCCCCTGGCACGTAAACGGCCGTTTGCTTTCTTTTCTTTTTCCCTTGTTTTTCCCTCCTTTTCCCAACTTTACTGTAAGTATTTTCTTTTCCTCCTTTCCTTTTTTTCTCTTTAAACGCCGATAGCCGTTCTTGAAAGAGGGGAATCTGCGCCCGTGCATATGCAGAACGCATCACAGTCACATCCAATCAAGCGCCAAAGACCGTCACACTCGTCACGCCCCCGACGTATCGACTAACAAGCATGAGGCGAGCTCACCCCCAACTGTTTCTAAGGTGCAATCACCAAGCCTGTGTGCGATGGTCTCTAAGCGCCGACCAACACCAAGAGGAAACGGGGCTGCATGATTCGACGACGTCCTCTCCATTGCCTATCCCAAGCATTAGCAGCTCTGCAAGTGCATCAGCACAGCGGAACTTCCCTGCCCGTCGACTCAATTGCTCCACCTGGTCATCACCTCCATACAGAGACCGCTAGAGCTGGCTCGCAGTGAAAAAAAGAAGCTTTCCCGCCCTGAGAAGTCCAGTGTCTGTCCCAGATTACCAGTACCGTTTCTCATGCGAACGTGATCGCTCACCATCGGCACTCTGCCTTTATTTCCCCCTCCTATCTCCTTGGCGATCGCTGTAAGAACAGAAGCTATTGTTCTGTTCGCTTCGATCCAGTATGCTTGGACTCTGGGAAGGTAGTCTACGGTCATCCAGGATGCTGGCTATCCTTCTGGCTGTGGCTCCTTTAGTTTCGGGCCTCCGAACTACAACTGGCTCACCCTGTGCAGATGTCTGTGGCACAATAACCAACACCACATCCTCTGAGATTTCATGTCTGGATCAGGCGTATAACACAACATCCACCGGAAAGGATTTCGAGAAATGTATATCATGCCAGTTGGAAAGCGATTTCTACATTTCCGCAACCGGAGAATCGGATGTTGACTGGGGACTGTGTATGTTGTGCCAACTCCGAGAACAGTCCGGTCGAGCGTCAGAGCTAACAGATTGAACCAGATAACTTGCGATATGCCTTTTCAACCTGTGTCTTTGGATACCCAGACTCAATCTCAAACACCTCTTCACCATGTCCAGTGGCATGTGACGGCGTTCGGCCAGCTGTTCGAACCGACATTGAGGATCCCAACATCTCAAATCTGCACTCCTGGTGCGACGATGTCTCCTTCGCCGACAATGTCGTGAACACATGCGAGTTCTGCTACAACCTGACCACAACCCAGGTCTACATGGCAAACTGTACGTATGCCCACGTCAGCAATCAACCCCAAAAAACCAACCCACTAACCAAGGATCCCCAACACAGTCCTCGAATCAATCCGCTACAACTGCCACTTCAAAACAGCAACAGGCAAAACCTTCGACATAGCCCCATCCCGAATCTTCACCCAATCTCTCCTCCCCTCAAGTCTGTCCCTAACAACCCCAACAACAGGCGGCTCAAACGTGAACCTAGGCGTGGTCATTGCCGTCCCAATCGTAGGATTCATCATCATCCTCATCGCTCTAGCAACATGCTGCTTCTTCTTCATCCGGCACCGCCGCAAGAAGACCCGGCGGACCCGCCAGTCGCCAGGCATGTATAACCAGTGGAATGACCCGGGCATTGTTTCCCCATATGGGGATCACCAGCAGGGCTGGGCGCATGCGAATGCAAATGCCGGGTACGGCTATGGTCATGGCAATGGCTTTGGGTTTGTTGATAATGACGGGCGTGGACAGGAGCTTGCTTATCAGGGGCACCAGCAGAAGGGTGGTTTCTCGCAGGGTGTTGTTGAACAGTCGCCTGATGTGCAGTATCAGCAGCAGGCATTTGAGTCGCATCAGATCTATCAGCAGCAGCAGTATCAGCAGCAGCAGCAGCAGGCTCAGGTTCAGGCGCATGACCCTGATAAAAAGGTTCCGCAGCAGTGGGAGTAATGGAGATAGCTTGTCGGTGTCTGCTTCTGTTCATGTCTCTGCGCTGTTGAATAGAAGAGTTGCTTTTTGTGTACTTGTCTTCGGATGAGAGGCTGTGTTTGTGGTGGAACATAATGAGATCAGTAAATCAGCTCACATCATTGTCGAAGGCGTTGTCTAAGTTAATGTGTTTCGTCTGGGTTTCGCGTTCTCATGTAATGGAGTCATTCCCCTCCTATTGCATCGATATATCCCCGACATCATGAGTGTTGTCCGCGTATCTTTGGCTAGATTGTATGTCGATAGTCGGTTTTCAATCATCAATAGTCGAACAAAAAAAGTCCGCAATCACTTTCCCCCAAGTAAAGCCTCAAAAAACAGCCAAAATGATTGTACCCTGTTAGAAGAAAAGAGCAAGTACAAGAAGACTCTTGTCCGGACACTATCCACAATAAACAACAACCCAAAGCCCCCCACCAAAGGGCGCCAACTGGGGACATATAAGTACCCATCCTTAAGCGCATACCCAAACCAAACACCAAGCGAAAAACATCCTGCCTCCCAAAATAGCACCGCAAAACGCCCAAGAAAACGCCCACATCCAAAATCGAAACCTACACAACGCAGAGATACGAGAAGATCGGCTAGGATGACCGCTATGCACCGCTGAACCAGAGCAACCCACCTGTCAGAAGGGCGCATTGGGTCTGTGGGCTTTCTGCAAACGTTTCAGCACGCTCTGCCAAGGGTCTAGGGGTCCAATGAGGGGGGGGTGGTCGATCTTGAGGTTATTTTTGGATTTGGGGGTTGTTGCTTGTGCTTCTTTTTTTTTTGGTGGGCTGGCTTTCTGTGAGTCTCGGCCGAGGAAATAGTGTGTAGCGCTTTGTTCGGGGGTTTGTTTTGTGTTGTTGGTTGTTACGGTGGTGCTGTGGTGGGGGTATGCAGGGCTATGTGCGCGGAGTACATCTGGTGACATTTTCCATGGACTGTGTCGGTGACTGCTGTACTGTCTTGTCTTCAGATCTTGTCATTAGCGGATTGCGGTTATATTCTCATCTTTGAAATTTGCGTGTACAATCCAAAAGGTATGGGTGTGGTTGTGGTAAGAGTTATACTCCCTGAAATCACCCAATGTTAAACGAGAAAGACACCGTTAGGACGGATCTCCGTATACAAACCTCTTAGGAAATCCATTCCAGACTTTGTCTGTCCATTCTTACTCATCCAGTGATGATTTGACGAGGCCAAACAAACTCCAATGTTTATCCCATCCGTCCTTGGCCTTGTAGAAGTCCGGTACGCAGAAGCCGACAAAATTACTATGACAAGTGAGTGCAGCTCTCAGGCGTTGAATGATAAAGATGCACACAGCGTTCCTTGGTCTGGTTCCAGACTCGGCTTTTACCTCCGATCCACAGGGTATTATACCATAGCTTCTATCCTCCTGGTCATCATATCAGTGCTGTACGTTCCTAAAAGAAGTGTCAGATCATTAGCTAAACCTATTGAAGCTCACCCGAACATATCAAGGAAAGCTTCACGGATCTGATTTCTGAGCCGATGAACTCCCAAATGGACCTGCGACCCCGGAAGGCCCATTGTCCTTCAATTTTCACCCAATCCATGTTTTGTGACCCTCAGAAATAGACCCAGGCTCATCCTGGTGATCTTGTTTCTATGCGAGCCATAGGGGTTGCAGCAGTAGAGCCTTTACTTGTCAGGGCTTGGTATGCCTTCGATGCTGGGGGATAGAAAGCACATGCTTCAAGGCTCGAGAAGAGGGCGTGCTTTATTGATTCTTCGAGGCCGGGCTTTATCGATAGATGCGGAGGAAAATATTGCTTTTCTTTGGGCCAGTTGGCTAATGGCATAGATACTTTGCGCGGGCGTAGGAAGGGAGGTCAGAGCTTAGGCTCTCCCTTGGGAAAATTTGCTTGTTGATTTTGGAAATGATCTTCCATGTTAAGTGGCTTGGCTGGTCGAAGGTGAGCTTAAGGAACCCACTTCCTCCGTTGGACATGGTGTAAGGAGGCGTTCAGTATTGGGGCGAAGTTGATAGAGACATACGCATGGTTTATTAGTGCATGGCTCGTATTGACGTATGGTTGCAAACAACCGTTCAAACTTTCGCTAACTTTCCAGCAAACATACTAATAGTACACTGTATAACATGGAAAAGAGTATATCTGTGTCTAGTACCTAGTATTTGTCAATTCATAGATCCGCTACAAGACCAGCCATGGATGGATACTTATCGGAAAGGCTCTATGAACTAGTAACGGCAAGATAGAACAAGAGACTCTCATTGATCTAAAATGCTCAATGTTCGAAAGCTTCTCGATTTTTCGAGAGGCAATGGGCTCTCTGCCGAGCTTGACGTATATGTTTGGGACATACATGGTAAATATATATCGACGGACACTCTGAGAGAATTCTGAACATGATGATGAACGCCCAAAAATTGCGAATCATGGTGAAGCTAGAAGTGTAAAAAGTAAACCAACGTAGATGTAGATGTAGTTTGTACTTTGAAGATCTGGGGTGGATCTCCAAGCTTCTCACTTTATCCGCAACTCTCTTCCCCGACAATATTTCGCCACCCACCATGTCTAAACCTACTCAAGAGCAAATCAAAATCCTCGAGCAATCGCGCCAGCGACTGGTGCAGCTCACCCGCTCACTGGGCTCACTAATCTCAAGTCTACACTCAAGTGACCCTCTCCCGCCGTGGTAAGTCCAGCCCTCCACCGACCCAAAGACAAAGACAAACCCCTACACAATCCTACAATCTCCGTATACTGACGAATGGTAGGTCCTCCCTCCAGTCCCAAGCAAGCATCATCTCCAACAATCTCCTTAGCGTCTCCGAACAACTCTCCGAGCAACGAGACCTCTTCACCTCACTAGTTGCCTACCCAAGCCCCGAATACCCAGGCCGAACCCAAGCCCCAACCCTCGAACAACTTCTCCGCACAAAACTCGACCCCCGCGTCGAAGACTGGGTCGCGCGCGGCCGCGCCGCAGGCTCAGACAACGGCCCGTCACAAAGTACCATCCCGTCCCCGTCGCGGCTCGTCGAGGCCGAAAGCGCCGATCATAAACTGAGCGAGGCGGAGCTCGCGCAGCTATGGGAGTGGGCACCGCTTGAGGCGAACCAGGAGGCTAGACGGAGGAATTGGGGTGGGAATTATACACTTGAGGAGAGGGAAATGGGGATTGAGAATGTTGTTACTGGGTTGAAGAGGCAGCTGGAGGATGATCTGGGGTCGGATGAGGAGAGTGAAGAGGAGGATGAGGATGATGGGAAGGAGGAGATGGATATTGTTGGGGTTCATCGGAAGTCTGTTGGTGGAGGGCTTGAGTTTGATATCGCTGTTCGGCACCCGCACCCTGTTAAGCCATTTGTGCCGCTGGATGATATCTTGAAGTATATGACTACTGGGCGCTTGCAGTAGTTTCTTCGTTTTATTTGACCTTGGCTGTTCTATCTATGAGACGGCGCATGCCGGGTTGCGCTCATGGTTCTACCTGAGCTCAACCTTGATGAATACGACTTGTGGCTACTCCAGCCCGCGAAATGAAAACCGAAAGTGTTATTAAAGATATAACGTAACCAGAAAAATAGAAAAAGTCCAAGAAAAAGTATTCTCTAGCCCCGGCGGCGGGTGGTGGGGGACTTTGCGCCTCCCTTGGGCGACGCTCCAGTGCTCTGGGCTGAGGGCGCCTTTTCGGCGATCTTTGCGCGAGGAGCCTTCTGCTTGGGCGCCGGGGCGTTCCAGTACCAGAGCATCTGTGTGGCGAGGATCACGTTGAGAGAGAAGCCAGCAATGAATCCGTAGAGGATGAGCTTGTCGTCGACTTCTTGGAGGGTAGTGAAGATGCGCGAGAGAGATCCGGCGAGGTAGTTGAAGACCTAGAGAAGACGATGATTATTAGTATATGGCTTCAGTGTGCACACTGCGCAAACATGACTTACCGCGAATGCGCTCAGCTGTCCAGTTCCGCCTTCGCGCCAGATGGTATAGATCTGAGGTGCCTTGCTCGCAACACCTAAAGCACCAGCACCAGCCTGCAGATAAGCCATGGTCTGCGCATCCACAAGGGTCTGGTCGAAGAGCAGGGCGTATACACTAGCAGCGACAACAGCCACGAAAGCAGCGGCTGCGGCAGAGCGTCCAGCGTAGTTCAAAACCAAAACACCAACAGCAATATCCTGAACAGCGATGAGAGCAGTTTCGCCATAGGTGCTGAATGGGAACTGGTTGCGCACGCCGTAGGAGAGGGTGATGAGCAAGCTGGCAGTTTCGAGAGCGTATGAGACGAACGAGACACCGGCCGAGGAACGGGAGTTGATCAACTTGAGGATCTGCGGGATCTTGACAACGGCGCTAGCACCAACGATGGCCAGACCGAGGGCCTTGGAAATAGCCAGCGACGTGCAGGCAGGGTCCTTGGTGACATCGAGGTCGAGGAGGAGCGCACTGTGGCAGGACTTTCCGATCAAGGACACAACGGCATCATGAACGGGTTCTGGGATCGCGGAGACAATAGGCTCGAGGTAGGGCTGCAGGGGAGTAATCACAGAATTCTGAAGGACGTCCATGGTGAATGTAGTTGAACTAAAGAAAAGAACATCATGCCACAGAACAATTGTTGACATTCACGGATGTGGCCCGTGCACCGGGGAAATTCAACTTCTCTCGTCCACTTTTCTCTCTTCAGCACCGACACGCCATGATCCCTCTGCGGCCCTCCCTGTTGAGGCCTCGAGAGGCGCTTGTATGCTCACAATGTCTGGTTCGGTCCCGTCCATCGCAACATTCCGCCATTCGGGGGTTCTTATCGTCATCGAAACGACGAACGGGCATCGCGGATGACCAGAGTCCTCCCGCATTTCACAAGTCTTACTTCTCGGCCAATCGATTATTCGACGGGTCAAGCAGCAGAGGAGGATTGCTGTCTTCACTTGCCTCGAACAATGCCGCCAAGTCGACCTCCGATTCGCCCAGCGGTGCTTCCGCAACCCCGGCCGATGCGTCAACAGCTTCGTCGGGGACATTCGCGACAGCAGCAATCCCAGACGAACTACCACATCGGCGAAGGAAGCGTTTGAAGGACGAAAGCAAAGAAACTGGGCAACCAGAGCCCGCAATGCCACTGGATGCTTCGGCGCAATTGTCGAACTTCTCGTCCACGCTCCCCACCACCTCCCTCCGCCGCAAATTGGCTGCATATCTCGCCCTGACAAAACCCCGATTGTCTTTCCTGATCGTACTCACCACCACATCTTCATACGGAATGTACCCGATCTCGACTTTGCTCACACTCGACCCGGCCATGACCCCACTACCTACACTTTCGACCTCAACCCTGACCCTTATATACCTGACGGCGGGCACGTTCTTGTCATGTTGCAGCGCGAACACACTGAACATGATGTTTGAACCTAAATACGATGCGCTTATGTCCCGCACTCGCAACCGTCCGTTGGTTCGTGGCCTTATCTCCTACCGGGGAGCTCTCTTGTTTGCCCTTGGCACTGCCGTTACGGGTCTCTCTCTCCTCTATATCGGTACCAACCCGACGACTACCGCCCTGTCTGCCGCGAATATCTTCCTGTATGCATTTGTCTACACGCCATTGAAGCGAATCTCTGTGGTGAACACCTGGGTTGGCGCGATTGTTGGCGGTATCCCACCGTTGATGGGCTGGATCGCTGCGGCTGGTTTGACTGCCACAATTGGGCATGACACTTGGCGCGACATGCTGTTCAGCGAAGAAAGTATTGGTGGGTGGCTGCTCGGTGGAATTTTGTTCGCCTGGCAATTCCCCCACTTTAACGCTTTGTCCCATATCATCCGTGATGAGTACAAGGCTGCCGGTTACCGGATGATGGCCTGGGTGAACCCTGCACGTAACGCCAGAGTCTCTCTGCGCTACTCGCTCCTCATGTTCCCCATTTCCATTGGCCTCTGGTGGTACGATGTCGTCGGTCCCGGGTTCTTAGTGAGCAGCACTATCGCCAACGGCTGGCTGGTCCGAGAGGCGTACCGTTTCTGGCAACACCAGGGTGCTAATGGCACTGCGCGTGGGCTCTTCTGGGCCAGTATCTGGCAGCTCCCTGCTTTGCTCGTCGGTGGCCTTGTGACCAAGAAGGGTCTCTGGGACGGCGTTTGGAGGAATATCTTTGGGCATCCCGATGAAGATGACGAAGAATATATCTACTATGAGGATGAAGAGGAAGTTGAAAGTACTAACTCTGAGGACCGACAATCGGCGCCTCGTCTGTCATCGAAACAGACAAAAACCAGTACTTTATCTACGGTATGAGAAACTTCGATCTTAACTCTCTCCTGTGGAATACGTTTCACTCTCCTTTCTTAGCACATTGAGGTGCATTTGCTTCTCAAACTATATCTTATTCTCCCGGTTTGTCTTATACAGCGGTTTGGTGTGGCGTTTTCTGTTTTTGTATAACACCAGTCTCACATGGAACCCGTTTCCTGATCATATCGTCCTTGTTCCGTTCTACACTGTACTTTCATGATACAATCTACAACTTTCAACATTCTCCAACATATCTTGCACCAAATCGATCTATCGAAGTCTATACAGAGCTATGCTTCCACCAATGCATCAAAACAAATACTTGGAGAAGAATGTATTGACACGATTCACAGATCTAACAACAGGAAAAGAGCCAAATCCAAATCCATCTCCTCCTAATCCATCCTCCTCAGCCTATCATACCAACCACCACACAGACCACAGACATCTATCTAAGAAGAAGTGGAAAGGCCAGCAGCCTTGATCAAGAACTGCGCAGCCTCCTTGGCATCACTGCCGTAGCTCAAATGAGCCATGACATTGGCACCGTTCAAGCAGACCGGGTCACCAGTGGCGCAGTACTCCTTAACCTTGCTGCTGTCAAGCTTACCAACAGCCTGAGCCTTGAACGGGTCACCGAAGAGAACAGCACCCGAGACCTGATCGGCAGAGAGGCTGTTGGCAGCGTTGTGCACGACCATGGAACCCTGCGAGTATCCACCGAGAACGACCTTGGTCTTGGGGCACTGAGAGAGAGCCTGCTTGACGAGCTTGGCCATGACGGGACCACCGTTTGCGCCCATAGCGGCGTTGCTCTGCATAATATGTAAGTGACACGTTCTCAGAAAGCCAAATAACTAAACAAGAAGAGTAGTTGATCATACCTCAGCAGTAGCCGCATAAGTCACACCCTGGACGGAGACCTTGTCACCAGTCAAAGACTTCAACTGGGAAGCGACCGGGGGTCCAACGACGGAACCCATGTTGCCCATCTCATCACTGCCGCGGGCGAAAATGAAAGTCAATTCCTTGCAGCCGTTGTTTTCGGTGACATCGTTCGAGGTAATAGAACCGGAGGAGCCTAGTAGACTCTGACGTTTAGCCTTAAGACTTGAGATACCGGAACCACTGGGGATATTACTCAGGCCAGGGATGCTGAATCCGCTGCTACCGGAGCTGCCACTGCTGCCCATAGACGGAATAAGAGAGGAAAGGGCACCGAGACCGCTGCTGGTGCCGGAGCTGCCGCCAAGTCCGCTCGTGAGGGAGGAGAGATCGAACTGGCGCTTCTCGATATCCTCTTCGTCGTCGTCACGGGCCTTGATATTGATACCGACGCCGAGTCCAGCTCCGGCGTTGGCGCCGACGTCAGCGCTGCCTCCAGCGCTACTACCGATGCTGAAGTCAACGTTGCGCTTCTCAGCCTCCTTGGCGTCGCGGCGGACCTTGAAGCCGAGGCCGCTGGAGCTGCTAGAGCCAATGGAAGGAATGAGGGACTCCAGGGCGCCGAGGCCTCCGCTGGTGCCAGAGCTACCCCCAAGAGAGGGAATGAGGGACTCGATGGAGCCAAGACCTTCACTGCCAGAGCTTCCGCCCATGGAAGGGAGCAAAGACTCCAGAGAACTGAGACCACCACTGGTGCCAGTGCTGCCGCCCAGACCACTGGTCAGGGACGAAAGGTCAAACTGACGCTTCTCGACATCACGGCCAGTCTTGAAGCTGGGCAAGCCAGAAGGAACAGGCAAGCTGGGAGTGCTGCTGGGCTCAGCGCCGGAGCCTCCAAGAGCAGGCAGGTCACCGAAGCTTGGCAGGCTCGGGGTATCCGAGGACGAAGCACCGGAACTTCCGAGACCAGGGAGATCACCGAGGCCGGGGAATATAGAGCCAGAGCCAGACGAGCTACCGGACTCACTTCCCAGACCAGGGAAGAGTGAGGCCAGAGCGCCGAGACCACCTTCAGTTCCAGATCCACTGGAGCCGAAACCGGGGAATTGACGGTTCTCAAGGGTCTGGGTGGGAGCGCACAGGGCAGCGCCGGCGAGGGCGAGAACGACTGTGTTTCTCATATTGAAAAGAATGAAGTACGGATGAAGAAGGGCGAACAACGAATGAGAGACCAGCTCTGTTGTATACAAGGAATAAACGAAGGTATGGGCGGGCTGAGGAGGGATGGTTCAGTGGTTTTTCTAGAGACGACGAGACGTCCGCTTTTATATTCTTCAATCCTCGCACTGTCGACGCCGAACTCACAACTGCCGGATCTCAATTGACCGAGGTTGCACCGAATTTTCATCTTGCGATGCAGTCATAGATCCGGAGAATGTCTATATCGAGTAACTGGTGATCCTCATGAAACAAAACGACTTGCCCTGTTTCATCCTGTGATCCTGGAACCAGTGATTGGAGTTCAAGAATCGGGGTAGATAGATCCTATAGTTGGTCACAAAACGACTCACAAATAGGTTATTTTTGCAGAATCCACAGTTACAATCTACTATACTATAAGTTAGTGAACACTGATCTTCACTAGATCTAGAAAAGGGAAACGTCCGCTGTTAGCTCGAGTCCAAGAAATGGCCGGGGCGTATTTAGTGGGTGATCGTCAAACACGACAGATCAATTCTTAGATAGATGAACCGACCGGGGTTTTGCAGTGGTCCTGCAGGTACAGGGCAAAATCTGAAACTGCACAATTTACTGCACCGGCCGAGGCTGAGAGTAAATGAAGGCGTCCGATGGATAGTTCTCAAAATTGAGACGTTCCTACCCGCATTGGGCAATTTGACCGTTGGCCCTAAAAAGGACCACGCTAGTCAAGTCACCACATCCAACGGACTACAAAAAAGGGTCTTGGGTGTCCTGTTCAGGCGTGGGTCCCTGTGCCCGTTTCTGTTAGATGCATAATTAGTCTTTGATATAGTTCGGGCCCGTTTCAGGTTGTATTCTAGCCTCACGTGGATGTGTCGATATTAGCCGGCCGAGCCGGGCAGGGCTATGGTGTGATATCAGATTCCAATTAGAGCTACAGGCAATGCGGATATACATGTGGTGAGATGGGTGATATGTTGGGATTTCTAAGCTCATGGCTTGTAGAATGTTGGGTATAGTACACGGATATAGTACAAAAATTGGTACATGTCGTTCTCGTTGAGAACCGGAATATGCATGCCCATGCTTAGCATCGGATATAAGCACGAACTCGGCATGGTGATCTATTTCCTCAATTTCAGGTGATAAGTCTCCAACGCTTGCTCGGTCATGGGACTGGGTGCCCCGACCATAGCATCGTCGCCTCCTCTTCCAGTCTTAGGGAAAGCAATCACATCACGGACAGACTCCTTACCAAGCATGACGGCAACAAGTCTGTCGAAGCCCAACGCAAGACCTGCATGCGGTGGACACCCAGAACGCAGAGCGTCGAGCAGATGCGAGAAGTCATCCAACCGCTCAGCGGGCATTTTCAAGATATCACGGAAAATGAATTCCTGTACTGCCGCATCGTGGATACGGCGACTTCCACCACCCAGCTCAACTCCATTCACGACTAGATCGTAGTGGTCGGCTATGGCTTGCGTAGGGTCTGTGAGGAGAAGGTCGACATCGGCGGGGGTCTTGGGTGCGGTGAAGGGATGGTGTGTGGAGGAGATGCCTGCTGCACCACCCTGGCCGGGTTCTGAGTCTGAGAAAGGGGAGAAGAGGGGGAAATCGACGACCCAGAGGAAGTCAAATCCTGTAGGGGCGGGCTTGAAGCCTGTCGAGACACTTGAAGCATGCAGGGCACGGCGTAGGTCACCGATAGGAGTTGAGCCGCCAGAGAAGGGGCCACGGGGTCGTGCTTGGAGGATGATCAAATCCCCGTGATCGGGGTCCAGCAGCTCCTCGACATGCTCAGCGGCCTGGAAGCCAAAGGGCTGTAGTCCACACAGAGGCTGCTTGCCGTTGTAGATGAAGACACCTGGGCCACCATCGGGGTTGTTGTTGAATGGCGCACCAGCAGGCGAGTCAAGGAATTGAGTGATGAATTTGTGGGTTTCGGCGGGATCGTTCTCATTTCCTTCCACCTTGAAAGCCTCCACAATAGGATCTTCCAAGTCAGAAATTTTCCCGATCAAATCCACGGGCAAAAGTTGATCAAGTCGAATAATTTCCATGCCATATCGTGTGTCTGGTTTGTCAGATCCGTACTTAGCCATGACTTCCCGATACGGGACCCTTCGGAATGGACCCTCTGGCGCAGGGTCCTTCATCAACGTCGACCAAAGCCGACGTATAACACCTTCAATGGTCCGCATCACATCATCACCAGTAGCAAAAGACATCTCCATATCAAGCTGAGTAAACTCGGGCTGGCGATCAGCCCTCAAATCCTCATCACGGAAACAGCGCGCAAACTGATAATACCGCGGCAACCCACTAGCCATAAGAATCTGCTTATACTGCTGCGGACTCTGGGGTAAAGCGTAAGCCAGCCCCTCACGACGGGTAGGAACGATAAACTCGCGCGCACCCTCGGGCGTAGACTTAAACAACAGCGGCGTCTCAATCTCAACGAACGGCGGAGACTGCTTTTCGAGCTCTTCCTTGCAGAGGTTATGAGCGCGAGCCCGGAACCGCAGTGCCTCACGTAGCTCTACATCTGAGCGCAGCTGCAGGTATCGCTGCTCAGGCGGGAATACCGTTTCGGGTGTCATGATGGTGTCCTTGGGGAAGTCGTTTAGAGCGTGGATCTCCTCCAATGCAAGCTCCCATGGATCCTCGGCCGGTTTATCGGCTGATTCTGATTCTGAGGCTTTGGCTTTCTTCTTTTGCACAGTTCCGCGCACAGCTACGGGGCTGTTTGCGTTGAGGGCTTTGAGTTGCTCGAAGGCATTGTTCTTGGCGAAGGCGACGACTTGAAGGCTGTGTTGTAGAGTGGGATCGGTCAGGCGCACGAACGACAGCTTCTTGGAAAGATCAGAGCGCTGGCCAAGATATCCGTGCAGCACTACTTCGGTATTTGGCTCGGCCTGTACGAAAAATGTCTCGAAGTCATGAGTCGCCGGAGGAAAGTCGACTATAGGAAACGGACATTAGTCAAGGTTCAATTTTGATAACAATGAATATTAGAAGGAAGCTTTAACATACTAGCCCGCTTGTAAGCCTCCAAGAAAGTCGGAAGCTCCTTGGGAGGCTCCTGCTGCGGACAAGCCCGAGCATGGAAATACCGCGGCGCATGAAGCGGCCGATAGCATTGTCTCGGCAGCGCAGCAGCACGACCACGAAGGATATTCGAGATCTCAATATAACTAGACCTCAAAAGCAAAGAGCGCATGGGCATCACACCAATTGGCATATTGCAACACTAAACAGACGACAATGCACAGTCAAAAACAAGATGGTCAGATCGGATCAAACCACAAAAAACGGCAGAAACACTCCCCGCCCGGCGAGCGGACTAGCGCGGGCAGAAATAAAAGCCGCGCAATTTTCTCTTTTTCTTTCTTTTCTTCATCCTTCCAAGTTTTATACTTGTGAGTCTACCTGTTTCTCCTGCTGAATTGCATTTACTGACTTTGTTTTTTTCTAGAATGATGAAAGCCTAGTGTGTTATATATGAGACAGTCTCTTCCCTCTGAGACGTGCGGCTCTCTTTCTTCGGGGAGCTTAAGGGCTGTACGACTCGAGGGGTGGGTTTGTGATATATGCGTTCGGCATACCAACCTTGTTTACACAACGGACGCGATGAAGGCATCTCTGACCCTCTTTTACAAGCTTGAAGGTGTTACCACGGCGTGAGCTGTGGTTGAGGCTGGTCCTCGTTGGAATGGAGTGGATGCTAGATTGGCTTTGGAGACATTGCTATATGACAGTCGTCCTCTTTTCTGGCTTTGAGATTGTATAGTTGGTCTGGACCGTATGTTCTGGCTCGATGCTCAAGTTCTTTGGCTCGGTGGTCATCATATGTAGCTTTGAAGCAACAAGCTATGACATGACTACATTTGACGACACCGTTCGAAGTCTTATAATGAAAATCGAATTCCATTTGCATATATCACTATTTTCCAGTCTGATGCATCTAGAATTGTACAAACCAATCCAATCCCACCAAATCTATTCACTCAAAAATCATCTTTTCAAGAAGCTCCTTCTCGCCACTATTCTCAACAAGATTCCTAAAAACACCCCCCTCGATCCCCATAAGGTCTTTCGGCGTCCCAAACTCAGCCGCCCTCCCAGCATCCATAACAAGAATGCGATCAAAATCAGCAATAGTACTAAGTCGATGCGCAATAACCAGCAAAGTGGTAGCATTACGCCCAAACTCAGCCCGAATAGAAGTCTGAATCAACGCATCAGTCTCCATATCCACAGCCGACGTCGCCTCATCCAGAACCATAATCTTAGGCCTGGATACGATGGCACGCGCAAGACACAGGAGTTGGCGCTGGCCCTGTGAGAGGTTCAGTCCTCCTTCAGAGATTGTCGTTGAGAGAGATGTGAATGCGTTTGCGTTCGTCTTCTGTTTGGGGACAGGCTCGGCGCCCGTCTCATTAGGTTGACGGGGCGTCGCTGTCCGAGACGTGAGTGTTAAGTCGTCATCGTCTGCTTCAGAGATGAGATGCACGCGCGCTAACGCATCGTATAGCTCTGTATCACTGTATTCGCCGAATGGATCGAGGTTCGAGCGGACAGTGCCCGAGAAGAGGACTGGGTCTTGCGGGATGATAGCAAGGCGACTGCGGAGGTCGTGCAGTTTTATCTTTGATACATCCAAGCCGTCGATGATAATTTGCCCGGAGCGTGCTTCTAGAAAGCGGAATAGAGCAAGGGTCAGTGACGATTTGCCGGCGCCTGTGCGTCCGACCACGCCTACGCGCTGGTTCTTTTCAACTGCGAAGCTTAGGCCGTTCAACACTGGTGGGAGGTCTGGTGCGTAGCCCACGACTAGATCATTGACTTCTAGTCGGCCTTCTGTTGGCCAGGCTGCTGGGGCATCTAGGCCTGCTTGGTTTTCGATTTCAATATTCGAGTATTCGATCACGCGCTCTGTGGCGTTCATGTTTAACTCCAGGTTGGCGTATTGGCGGAGGGCCATTGCGATGGCGGAGTTATACTGCAGTGCGAAGCTCAATGCGAATCCTGCTAGCGATGCGGTGATACCGGGGACGTAGACGATCAGAGCGGCAGTGAGTGTTGAGAAGATCGCACCGACGACGTTCATGCGGAAGCCTAGCCAGCGGTTGAAGAGCCAGAGGTTCCACCAGGCCTGGGCGTGACGGTTGATCTTGCCGTACATGATCTCGATGTATGTGTCCGGTTTGCTGAAAGCGCGGATAGTGATGAGACCAGCGAGACTTGAGCCGAATTGCTCGAAGACAGGGCTCTTGGCCGTGCTTTCCAGTCTTTTGATCTGGCGCGCGCCTGCCAGGTAGGTTAGGGATAGCTTTAGGCAGATCAGAAGGAGGACAATGGCGAATACGATCACCACTGGGGACACGAGCATTCCGGCTATCATAATTCCCAGGACCTCGAGGATCTTGCCGACGAAGAAGCCGATATCGTAGCCGATTCGTGAGTCGAGGGAGTGAAAGTCAGCTGTAAAGCGGTTCAGGATTCGTCCGAGTGGGACTGTGTCGAGCCAGCGGAGCGGTGCGCGGAGAACGGCGAAGATGAGACCATTGAAGAGGTTCCTTGAGGCTCGTACTGCTGCACGGAGAACGAAATAGTATCGGACTGATCCGGCAATGCATGCGATGATGGAGAGTGCCACGTAGACTCCAAGATACATGGCAAGGTTGTCGTCCTGAGGGGGGATTGTTGGCTGCATGGTGTGCTGGAGTAGGACGTGGTATTGCTCAGGGTGTACTTTAGTATCGGAGGATGATGATCTTGTCCAAATATTGATCCACCAAGCCTGATAAAATGTTAGTATAACTCACTCGTGAGGCGAAGGATAGACTGTGAGGAGATTGACTTACTCGTCCAACCATGAGACCGGCAAATAGCAGGAAGATACAGATGGTCATGATCCAGAATGCCACCGAACCACCCATGCCCAAGAAAGCACCATAGATCGCAAGTCGCACAGAGCCAGTCTCACGCTTCTCATCTTCGACAAACTTCTTCGGTGCAGGAGCGCTTTCTTGAGCTTTACCGTTTCCATTGGAAGCATGGCCGTTGGTATGACCATTAGCAGCCGTACTTGGCCGTCTATGAGAAGTATTGGAGATAACCCTCTGGAGCGTCGTCTCCTCATCATTCAAGAATTCCCGACTTTCCTCATCGATGACAGCATGATCCGTCTCTTCAGCAGCACGCTCCTCACGCAGAATATCTTCCAAATGATGCGATTCTTTCAAATCATCAATGGTACCAGCATACTTGATGCGTCCGTTCTCCAGCAGAACAGAGTAGTCCGTGCGAGGGAGACAAAGCGCAACATGGTGGGTAACAAGAACACGGGTTCGACCCTGTCCAAGCTCGCCAGTAAGTGCATTCTCATAGACGAATCGACCAGTGTGTGCATCCAACGCACTGAAAATATCATCCATAACGAGGATCCCAGCACGGGAGTACAACGCCCGAGCAAAGGAAACACGCCAGCGCTGGCCACCACTGAGGTTCACACCATTGGCACCGATATCAGTCAGATCACCGTCAGGCAGCATTTCGAAGTCTTTCTCCAAAGCACAAGCGAAGATGACCTTCTTATAACGCTCTGCATCGTCGGGCAGTCCAAACAAGACATTCTCCTTGATTGTTGCGTTTTCAATCCATGGGATCTGCGCAACATATGCAATAGCCGAGTCGATGATCCAGTTTGCTTTTGTTGCGAGACGGTCGTAGCGCTCGCTGATGGGAGGCGGAACAGGTGCTTTGACTGTCCCGCCGAGTACATCACATTCACCGAGAACAGATGAGAGAAGCAGACTCTTTCCAGAGCCTGTACGGCCAGAGATCACACTCAGGCTTTTTGTCGGGAATTTCAAGTTCATATCGCGCAGGACGAATCTATCTTCGTCATCTTGTGCATTTTCTTCGGCGGGCCATGCGACAGAGGCATTTTCGAAGGCGATATACTCCGCAGGGACGGTGTTGATAACCTTCTCCGAAGTAGCCATGAACTTGTCGATTCGATCAGCGCTAACCTTGGCCTCGAGACCAACAGAGGTAAGCTCGGGAAGAACAGCCAAGGACATTTCCAGTGAACTGAAGACGGACATGGCTGTGAAAGCCACAGAGGCTGTCAGCCCGCCATGGATCATGGCATATGTAGCCAAGGACACAGCAGACAACCCGACTGGACCGAGAATCCAGATAGAAATCAAGCCAATATCAGCTAAGAATGCAGCCCATAATGCGCCCAGCTCTGTCTCTCGAGTCTCCTGCACGCGTGTCTGCCATTGCTCTTCCAGGGCAGAGAACTTGATCTGCCGAATGCCCTGCAGCACCTCGGTGACAATAGCCAGCTTCTGATCGCGAAATTTCATCAATCGATCCTGCGCATTCGAATACTTCTTAGCGGCATAGATATTCAACGGCGTAACAAGAGCAGAAACAGCAAGACCAGCAAAAGCACTCCGCCACCCAAGAATCTGAACAAGGAATCCACAACCAATAATAATCTTGATAATGGCAAGTGGAATAACATAGTTAAAAGCCGCAAAATCTGAGATTCGACGTGCATCCACAGCAGCAAGGTTAATAATACTCTGCCGACTCTTCTTAAGCGCCTCCTCAGCATCCTCCTCAGCTTCCGCCTCAGCCTCAGCAACAGTCGTCCCAGCCCCATCCTTGCTCGCTTTCTTCGAATGCTTCGCATCCTTCCTCCGCATAGCCTTGGCAAAGATAACAGCAGACAACTCCGCATAAATCGGCACCCCAAGTCTCGAATAGATAACCCAGAACAACCAAGCCTCAACACTAGACGAGATGAACATCAACGCGCCCAACGCAAGAACCCACATGTATGATGCGCCAGCATTCCAAAATGGAGTATCGCGCAACTCGAGCGTCTTTAAAATCTGAAACAGCGCAACTTGAGGCCCGAAGCTCAAGAAGCAACTGACGAGCGTAAGAATCATCTGAACGGTCAATGCACCAGCATGGGCAAAGAGGATCCCCTTCCAGATCTTGCGATCCTTCCTCGCCTTCTCGAATTCATTTCTGAGAAAGCCTGCGCGTTTTGAGGCGGGCAATTTGGGGATATCGTCGAGGCTGAGGGAACTTTTCTTTGCTGCATCGTCTAGGAGTCCGGCTGCCCAGCTGAATGAGAATCGATTCAGGAGGGAGACTGAGTATTCTTGATCGACTACTTTGTCTTCATGGTGCACGTCCGGGCGACGGGGCAGTAAGACGCAGAATACTGCGCGCAGTGATGCGCAGGCGATCTGGCTTAGTTGCAGGGCTAGCCAGGTCTTGTCGATGGGGATGACCCGATGTGCGTAGACAACTAGACCTAGTTCAACGCATGGGGCGGCGATTGCGATGATACTCCCGCCGAAGGCGAATATGCCCAGGACATAGCGGGTTGTCGGTCGGGGTTCAGTAAAGAAGGCGATGGACTGGAGAGCCAGGAAAGCCTGATAGAACAAATTAGTTTCATTATGCGTTCTTTCTGGCAGTTGTTTCTCGGTGTTTCTTGGATTCTGATCACTCACCCACACGCCAAACTGCAACCATTCCAGCAAGATATACTCGCCAACAATCCCCATCAAAGTCGTGAGAAAAGCCAACGCTAACGTGATTAGGAAGCCGGCAGCGGAGAATAGCGCGATGACTATCCTCTGCCATTTATCCGAGAAGGCCTGGAGGGATTCCTCGGTCGCTTCGCCGTCTTCGTCGCGGTATTCATCCTTTGCTAGGAGGATGGGTTCGTAGTTGCGACTTTTGCGCACGATGCAGGTTGTGAGGCTTTTTATGGCGGGTATGCTATCTAGCGCGACTAGCGACAAGGCTAGAATGCTTGTCGCTATTGAGGTTGGTATGTAGGAGGGCATTATTCATGTCCCTAGAGGGAAATGGGGAGAAAGAACAGGCGAGGGCATTGTAAATGCATGTCTTCTTATCTACTAACGTTACGTGATGTACACTTGCAGTTAGCGTGAGGTAAGGTGACAGTGAGCGGGGAAGCTTAGACCGCAAGTTGGTGACTCAGAATTGATTCTACTGACACGAATGTATAGAGAGATACGGAGTCTAGAGTCTAGCTTTGACTCACTGTACTCCGTCCAGGAGACCTATCGGCTAAGCATCGGGCACCACATTGGGAATCTCCACAGTGGAGAGTCAGAGTCAGCAGATCTACTGACTTATCCCGAGTATTTAGTCAAGTAGATATAGCCAAGACCATATCCCAACCTCCACCTCCAATCTCCAACCTCCGACCTCCACAAGTTATATACATTAACGTAGCATACTAATGCAAGACAGGTCTCCACCCCTGTCTAGCCACAAACCCATTCACACCCTCATCCTCAAGAACATGCATCCCCAATCTCCCGGTAACAACACTCCGCTCCTCCTCCGGCCCGTGCACATGAAACGCCTCAAAGCCCCCGTCGGACCTCCGGCCCCAGACCTTCACCTTCGCCTTCGGCTTACTAGATGATGAATGTATCCGCTCTGAACTCGGCTCAAATCCCGAATTCACACGGTCCAGACTGAGATACCAGCGTCGTTGGTGGATGGAGCCGATACTATTTGTGGAGCCCGGGTAGGCGTTTTTGAGTTGAATGTCCAGGTCTGTGGTGTGCTCGGAATGACTGCCGTTGCCATTCTCTGAATCTGATTTCGATCTTGGTAGTCTGGATCGGTCTTGGTTGGTTCTTGGTGTTGATGCAGGTGATGAGGCGGTTCGGTCGGGTTCAGGGGGTGGCGGTGAGCTCCTTTCCGAGTCTGAGGTGGATGGCGCTCGTAGGATTTTAATTGTGGAAACGTGGCGTCGGCGCCGTTTTGGGCCTTGGCGGATTGGTTTTTGGTAATTGGTTGTCTTGTCCATGCGGAGGGCGATTGTGTAGTTCTTCGGTAGGCGGGTTCCATGTAGTCGTAATCGGATTTTGCCCTGAGATGGACGTGTCAGAAGCTTATCATGTTATCTGCAGGATTGAGGCGTACATTTTGGAACGCTTGGTGCAGCTTTGCACTATCAGATATCTGCTTTTCCAGCGGAACAGACGGTCGAACTGATCCCTCGTCGGAGATCTCAGATCTCGAGTCATCTGTCTCAGGACCAGACGGTTCCTCCATTGGATAAGGTAGGACTTGGTATTCGCCTGTATCCCAGATAATCATACTCCCCGTCTTATGTGATGCCGTCTCAATAAGATGATTCTAGCAGAGAGTCAGCAAGGGAACGATATATCAGTTGATATCAGACATACCCATAAACAATGAATACGAGTCTCAGTCGCATTCCGGTTCAACCGCTTACTATTCGGATCACCAGGCATTCCATACATAATCGCCCAGCTGACAGAACTCGTCTCTGAGATCTGCAGTCGGAGATCATAATGCGGACCTGCGACAGGGTGGTCGTGCTGATGGATGACGAAGTGACGGCCTTCTGGGTGTTCGTTGCGCCTGTATAGATCGGCCCATTCTACAATCGGTAGTTGGGGGAATGACTGTCTCGGTGGACGTATGCATTGGTTCAACTTTGTGGATATAATTTTTAGATGGTCTTTCACTTGGACTTGGCCTGCTTCTATAGCGGCAAGGCTTGGCGTGGCCTTGGATTGTGGTGTGTTGGATGAGGACGTATCTCTCCCATCCTGATTTTTCCTGTTTGGAGATCTCCTTGGTGGTGGTGATACAGCTGCGCTTAAGCTTGCAAGGATTGGTCGGTCATGTCCAGATGTTTGTTCCAGCTCATGTTCTGGGCTGCTTTCTTGGCTGCTTTCTTGGCTGCTTTCTTGGCTGCTTTCGGGGCTGCAGGCGCGCTTCATGATCTGCAAGTAAGTTGAAAAAGCGGTCTGGAAATATAATGTATATCATATGATAGATCGAGCCATCTCTCCAGAATCCATAATGCCCAAAATTGAGAGATGTACTTGCGAAGGATGGAAAGTTGATGTCGATCCGTTGCATAGCTTAGTCATGGACCCACGGTGCGCTCATCGAACACTTAGGAATGAAGGTTCACGATATATTATTCTGGTTGGATATATCTTATTTTTTTGCATGAAAGAAATGGCTATGATTTACGTTGGGCTAATAAGTTGGCATAGTGTCAAACCAGTCAGACATGGCAAATGAATATATGTTTTTATAATGGAATCAAGAATTCGAGTGCAATTCGAGTGCACCTGCACAGCTATCTCGCTAAATAATTATCTGAATCGTATCAAGGCTGAATGATCATTCAAACCGAAGTGACCAATATAAAGGATGAAAGATGAAAAATAAGTATCCCTGCAAGTATCTGATCCTCGTCTTTGTTTTTGCTCCATAAGGCATACCAATCTGTTTCGCAAAGAACCATTCACAAAAGTCCAGCTTGAAACTTTCTAAACGTCATGAGATCCAGGATCGGGAGGGCTTAGAGAATTCACCTTCACACTTTGTGGGTTATGGAAGACATCATCTGGATCGACAGCGGTCTTGATATCCTGGAGACGAGCGAGATTGGGTCCCCAATAGGTCTCCTGAGCATTCCTGAGATAAGGATCAACATATCCTGGGTAAGAACGCACAGCACCAGGTGCGCGATTCCCAATGACTACTCCATGCAAGCGATTGAGGAACCGTTTGATGATGAAGCCTGGGGGCTCAAAGCCGGCGACTGCATAAGATTGCATCCACATGATAGCATCGCGATGGGCGTATGAGGTTGCATTCACGGGAACATCATTGGTTGCTCCGCCTTCCAGGTCAAAGATCACCCACCAAGTAGGGGTACCCTTGGGTGCTGCATCTAAGTAGGTGAATAGAGTAACCAGGCCTTGTTCATTGAACAGCTCGTCGGCCGTGAAAGACAATGATTTGGCGTAGAAAGACGTGAGTACATTACCCGTGAGACGAAGCAAATAGTCCTCAGCTGTGTGAGCGACCAAAGACAGCCAGTTGGTGATGTATGCCACGTTTCCCAGACCTTGAAGAGGCAGATCATTTTCCAGCTCAAACTTGTGGAATTCGTCCCTGGTCCCAAAGAAGCTGCCCATAATCATGATACCATCCTGAAAGATTGTGAGCTCGGTGGAAAAGTTCCGAGTGAGATTCGGCTTGGCCACAATGTTCTGCCAGGCCATGAAAAGCTTCACCTTGTCGAGAACATCTCCCTGACTGAAAGTATACTGGTATTGAATAGCAGCCTTGGGTACACCGTGAGTGCGGACTTTGAACTTGGTAACGATACCAAAGCTAGCTGCGGCACCTTTGATAGCCCAGAATATGTCCTGATTCTGTGTATCGGACGCAGTAACCACACTGGAATTCGCCAGCACAACTTGAGCCTCGACAACATGATCCAACGACATTCCCCACTGTCGAGACATCATACCAAGACCGCCAATGGTGAAATGACCACCAACACCGACCTGAGGACAAGATCCATGTGCCATAGCCCGACCACCAGCATGCCAAAGACGATCTTGGAGATCGCCCAGGCTTGTACCGGCTCCAATCGTGGCAACGTGAGTATCGGGGTCCATGGTGAAATCCTGGAAGTTCTTCAGGTCCACGACGACATGTCCATCTTCTCCACCGAGACCTGTCATGAAATACATTAATATGGGGAAAGCCTGAGCACCGGAAGCTCTCTACCGTAGTTCCCGTAGCTGTGGCCTCCACTGTAGGCCTGCATCTTGTAATTCTGGGCGGCGGCACAGCTCACGATCTCGGCTACCTGGGCGGTAGTCTTGGGGTAGGTGACCACGGTGGGATGGACTGGGATGGCAAGGTTGTAGGATGGCTGGATGCGGAATTCATAGAGCAGGTCTCCTCGAAAGGTGACGAGATTGGGGTCGTGTCCCACGGCGGCCACGAAGCATGCACGTCCGGCGACGCTGGCTGAGTTTCCCATCTTGCAAGTATATCAGAGATGGGATGCGAGATGTTGGAATTTCGAAATGGAAGCTGGGAGATGGAAAGATCAAGTTCACAGTTCTGGCGAGAAGTAGTGAGTTGGAAGGATAAGGCAAGAACAGGATGGCGCCTGCCTGGTGTGCTGGTCAGTTGAAATTTCATGTTGTGTTTGTGTTCCCCATGAATTGACTGGTATACTTGGTGACTTGGTCATGTCGACTTGATCTGTTGTGTTGCTGGACATCATTGAAGATCCTCGGTGTTCTCAGTGGACCTGCTAGCGCATATATCCAGTTCCCGAGTGCAGGCAAGGTTGTTTAAGCATCATCCTGTCATATCGACATGCAGGGACTTGTGCAACCATCTCCCACCTACGTTGAAGTCCAAATCACAGGGATCTAAACAAACAAGTGTATAAACAAATGCCCGGGGACTAGGTCAGACATCGGGGATCACAACGGCGACTTGGATGGTCCCCGATCCGGCAATCCCTAAGGGGTGCAAGAATGCGCAAGGCCTAAATCCACCTTCTTTGTTCTACTGCTTCTTTTAGACCCCTGTCGATTAATTCTACGATTCTCTTCTCTATTACTTCCATTGCCTCTTATACGCCAAATTGCCATTAAGCTCTATACCTCAGACTGCACCTCCCGCTATGACATCAGGGAGAAAACTTTGATACCAACATCCGAATCGACAACAATATATCATGTTCACGCCCGTTCATACAACCGTAGGCGCGCTATTACTATTCCAGGGGTCTTCGGGCCTCTTGCTGCACAATGGCGCTGTGTTCGGCATTTCTTCCCTGCTGTCAGGAATCGCCTTCAACCCCAGTCGTGACAATCTGCCGATCATCGCGGGACTGGTGTCGAGTATAGTGCCAGTCTACCTTTTCGCACCATCCTTGATCCCGAACTATCCTGCTGCACCACAGTCTTTGGCTTCTGCTGCTGCAACGCTAGGGGTGGGCTTCTTGTTGGGTTGGGGGACTAAGGTGAAGCATAGTGGACCCACATCGTCGGGAATCACCAGCTAACATAGAACAGAATGGTCGGGGCTGCACATCCGGACACATGCTATGCGGCCTTTCGCGTCTTTCGTCTCGCTCGCTGATTGCAACGGCTGTTTTCTTCACGACCGCTTTGCTCACTGCGAACTTTGTTGGCGGTGGTGCCAATATCCCGGCTTGCGGTCCGATCCCGTGTTATACTCCAGTCTATCCATCAATACCTGAGTTGATTTTGATGGCGGGTGCGACATTGCTTGCTGGGATCACAAACTTCGGCATCGTTCCTCGCAAGGTCCATCGGTCAGAGCAATCGAGGGTCGCCTTTTCCTTCATAGCAGGACTGGAGTTCGGGCTGGGTCTTCTCTTCTCTGGGATGGCTGACCCTGCCAAAGTCCTCCGATTCTTTGCCTTTTTGACAAATCCGTCGCGATTTGATCCATCCTTGGCATTGGTCATCTTGTTTGGAATTGGGCCATCTCTGTTCACTTTCCTGACCGAGAGACCGGGACAGCTGGTTGAAAAGGAGAAAGTAGTTACAAAGCCTACTCTAGCAGAGAAATGGCGACTTCCAACAGCAACCATGGCGGACATTGACTGGCGTTTTGTGGCTGGTTCAGTGGCCTTTGGGCTAGCTTGGGGGTTGAGAGGTGTCTGTCCAGGCCCTGCTATTTTGCGAACAGTCCTTCAACCAACCTGGGGGCTTGCAACAATGTCCGGATACATGCTGGGCAACCTTTTTTGAGTGTATAGAGAATGCTCAAATTTGAACATATCTCTTTCTCCCCATTCATTATCGCAGTGGGTAGTTTTTCGGTTCATTCAGTTGAAGGGGCATTGGTTGCATGAGGGCGTGCTTGAAATGATCCAAAGTTCAGGTCTCTCGGGAGCTGCGTTCGGGTATTATTAGCAGAAATAAATAAATAATGACAATGAGTTTGTACAGTGCCAATTTGGCTGGGAATAAATGCCATTTACTATAATATGCAGTGGGTATATAACGGCAGATAAATGCGAGAATCAAAGGTCCAAAAGGAGGTATAGCAAAAGGAACGAAAGAATGGCTTACAACTCGGTCTTCTTGTCCAGGTGGATGGCTTCCGCCTCCGCAGAATCTTGGTCTCTGTGTTCCTGGATGGTTGCTGGGTGGTCGAAATACCCTTCCAGCTCCATCCACTCAGCAGCAAAGGCAGTGACGAGCATGCCCCAATCTTCCACGGTTTCCTTATCCAAATGTTGTCCGTCATCGTCAATTGTGTGCCAGACAGAAGGGAAGCCCTTGAATGGAGCAAAGTCAATGAGATGGAGAACCTCGACTCCCTTGGCAAGGAAAGGAAGGTGATCATCCTGGATGCCACCCATGGGGGTAAGCTTGTGGCCATCCTTTGCGGAATCAATGAACCACGAGTCAGTCGAGGAAGACTTGAATTCCTTGAGTGATCTGAAACGCTTTTCTAGGGCAGCCAAGCTTTGATAGGCCCAGTGGGTGGTCTCATAGTAAGACTGGATGGTTGGTGACTTCGAGCCGAGGAGATCTAAAAGGACGAACAGAGAAATTGACGACAGCGGAGTCTTGAATTCCGACATGGCTGGGTAAAACTGATCATCCCAATGTGTTGCCAGAGCACGCGCACCATACAGAGAATCGCTGTCACTCCATTCTTTGAAGGCCTCTTCGCCATCCAAGAAAATGACTTGGATGCCATGTGCATCTTCAAGGGACTCGTCCAGGCCCTGCTCCTTCATGGCGGACCATTTCTTCCCCAGTGCAGCGTCAATACTGCGCATTGCATGCATGATCATTGCACATGGTGCAGCACTGTCAATGCCTCCGATAAATCCTTTCGGCTCAATCTTGCTGTCATAGTGGGCAACAAGAGTCAAGCGCCCGACATCACCAGCCGAGGCCCAGGGAGGATCGCGAGTTGCAATAAAATTCTTGAAGGGAATTTCCTTGCCCTTGGATGTCGGTGTTTTGGCAGTTGAATTCTGCACCTGAATTGTCCATTCTGGCAAGCTGGTTCGAAAGAAGTCAGCAAAGTGATTGAGCACCGCGGTGGAGCCCGGAGTGCCTGGGACGCGGGTCCTCAGTATAGGTGACAACAAGGCGCCATTGTGAATGTCGAAATCGTTGTTCGGCCGCGGAAGAGAGTTCAAGGTCTCATCTGAAATCGTCTCGTATGCATTCACGTGTACAAAAAGCAAGAGAAAGCCTAGCCAAAGGGACACAATGCGGCTAGACAGGCGGCGATAAGCCGGAGACATGACGGGAGAATAAGTCGCGCAAAACGTTCCGAATCTGCATCAAAGCCTCGGGTTCGAAGGGTTCGAGGTGATTCTAGCGAGAAGACATAGACAGATGATCTGATAACAATGCTGAGGATGAGTTGTCAGAGATGCAGGGGCTCATGCAAGCCCCCCAAACACCTCGGAGGCGGAGGCTAAGGCGGTCGCAATTTTGCCGGAAGATCGGCGCGGATTTATCGCGCGACAATCAACGTCCCGATTCTAGCCTTGTTCAATGACTCAGTCATGATGCGACTTCAGATCTTAATTCACCCCCAATTGCGCAAAGGCTTGCCTGAATGCGCCCAGGGAGGCCTTCGGAGAAGCGTTTGGGTCAGATACAAATCTCAGATCCCTCGGCCTTCTCAGAAGCATCTTTCACCATTGCCGAAGAAAGAAACGGCTCCTGCGGCTCCTGTCAGAAGGACAGTCACACCTGCGTCTGGAGCGAATCCCTCTCCAAAAACAACCATAAGAGCAGGTATGAAAAGATTTGATGTTACAAGTATGCTTGCTGATCAATAGCTACAGGGCCACCGGAACGGATATTGGTATATTATGGAGGCACAGGCAGAGCTATTTTCCTGGGTACCATGCGCATTACGACGGTGCTTCTCTTCGGTGCGGCATGTTTAATTGTTGCGCCAGCATGCTCCGTGGCAGATTATCCATGGTATAGCGTTTCAGGTGGTACGTTGCCTTCCATATCAAATGATCTCGGCATCTAGACTAACTTGATTTTAGTAATCGCCGCTGGCGCTTTACCAATGCTATTCGTCTCATATACATCAGCTCCTTATGTTAACTTCATTCATCTTGCTTTGCCAGCCTTTGCCAGAAAGTCTCGAGAGGCGGCCATCCAGTATGGAAAGGAGCTTCCTCCAACGGCCATGTTGTACATCACCAGCATGAGATTCAACACTATCCCTCGCCAGACAGCAGTACGCCTCGGAGATCTCGTTCCGGCTCATGATCCCCTTCGCCCTGTCAGCTTCCGCAATTTAAACCCTACGCCGCAGCGCTGGTGGCAGGGAAGAGCACCAACTCAATTCTATACGGAGGAGCACTCCAAGCCTGGGCGACAGACGTCCGCTTTCTTCCCAGAGCTATGGGGAAATATCTATCGGCAGATTCAAGCAGCAAAGTCATAATCTCGATGATTTAATCTGAGCTAGACCTGATAACTGCCGCATCGAAGCCAGATTCACAATTGCTTCACCTTCGTTTCATAGACCCTATATCAATCACTTGGCAGTTATCCTATTCCCACATTTAGTATCCATCATGTTCAATCTACTGCACAAAAGCTCCCCGGTGTTGCTTCTTATCCTTCAACTTTGTTCTCACGCCTCATTGAGAACGAAGTGACCGATGTCTGCATCATGTACTTGTTTGAAGTATCATCAAGCTACAAAATCAAAAGTCAGAAAAGCTTTATCTCATTTGGCACCTCAGACGTGGCTGTCAAGTGGTGTTCACTCCAGCAATCCTCACAAAGGCCTGAGGTTCGCGGGTTGCCCTAACGCGCCGGACGCGTTCCTTCCACCCCAGAATCATCCTCACATCAGAATCCCAGCCCTATGCGACCCGCGCAACATATTCTACTTTTCGTTTCAAATCAATCTTTCCTTCTCCCATATTCTTCATTTCCCCCACATTGAAGAGATATCCATTACTGCATTATACCTTGCAAGCTTCTATTCTCCAAGTGAATTACCCCGCCATCAAACATTGAAGATGGCCCCTGCTACTAAACTCACTGCCGACAATGGCCCCTTCTCCGCTCTCAGCGCCACTGAGATGAAGCTCCTCGCCCTCGGTAACGTATTCCACACTAACGGCACTGTAAGCACTCGAGGTCATTCACCGTCTTTTCAGATGCTAATCTAGGTTTAGCCCAACTACGACGATATGGCTAAGTGGACTGGCCTGAAGGCATCCTCTGCCGGGACTCTCCACCGCGGTGCCAAGCGCAAGCTTGCTCGTGCCCTGGGCATCGCCGACACCCCTAACCCCTCGCCCACCAAGGCTGGCCCGGCTCGAAAGCGGGCCAAGAAGCCGACCGCTAAGACCGCCAAGAGTGAGGTGAATGATGAGAAGGCTGTCGAGGAATCCGCTGTCCCCATCAAGGAGGAGCCCGCCGAGGCGTTTGACACTGATGACTCTGCCTACTCGCGCGACCTGCAGTATACCATTGAGAACGCACACAAGGCTGCTCAGGCTATCAACGAGGCCGTTGCCGCCGAAGCTGTTGCCGCAGCTGCAGCTGCCGCCGAATCTCGCATTGAGGACGAGTAGTTTTTCATTTTTTTCATTTGTACTTTGCATGACATCTTTTTGTTTCTGCGATCAAATGGGGAGTTGATGATACCAGTTTATCTTTGTTACACATGATGTGTTTTCTTATTGTTTTGCTATGCCAGGAGGATTTCTGATGGCTGTTGCCAGGGCCGAGGGATGTGTCAAGTTTAGTCGCGGTGGGTGAGCACCAAGTAACTAACTAGCTTACAGTATCCCAAACGAATGATCATCAAGATCATTACTCTGTTTCACTTTATAAGCTGTATGACTGTACTAGTAGGATAATCCACCATGAGAAAATTGTAGCCAAAATATGCCTTGAAGGCTGAGACTGCGTATTTAACCAAACGCCAACAAAGCTCAAAGAAAGACGTTTGGCAGATTGTTTGGACGTTTTGCACGAAGACAAAAGCAAATTAAATTGGATAGGATAGACTAGAAGATCCTCACATAGCCCCAAAGGTTTCTTGGATTCCTGAGTGTCTCCTTAAAGAGTAGCTCGGCTTGCTGTGAGGTTGAAATAAACGCAAGATATACCAGCTACCCGCCCGTCGGGTCCGTCCGTGCACGCCCCTAGCCCTACATCGTCCCCCATCCGTTCATAAAACGACCCCTCCATACCCAACAGAACTTCCTCCTTGTAATTTCCATTCGCTCGAGGAGTTCCTTCCACCAAACCTCACGCCACACAGCCTTGTGCCTGTCACACATTATCATCATGCCTGAGTCCAGCCCCGAAAAGAAAGGCGGCCGGTCCGAGGACCTCACACCTGGTGAAAGCAAGATGCTACTCATGGGTATTCTTTGCTCTGGTAGTGCCAAGGTCAGTCGTCAATCTTTCCACGAGCGTTATCGGAGCTAAAACCTGGTATTGAACAGGTCGACTTTGAGAGACTTGGAACCTTGATGAACACGAAGCGCGCCTCCGCCTCAACCATGCACAATCGCGCCCTTCGCAAGCTGGAGAAGGTCTACGGTGTCAACGCCCAGGGAGGCACGATCAAGTCCGCTGTTAATACCCCTGTCAAGACCCCTGCCAAAAAGGCTGGTGGCCAGAAGCGCCGCAAAAAGAACCAGGACCCTGAATCAGAGTCGGAGCCTGAGCCCGAGCTCGAGCTCAAGAACGACTGTCCAGAAGAGGCTGAGGAGGATGATATGCTTGCCTATCAGACTGAGCCCACTGATTAAGTGTCCACATTTATCTTCAGGCCTTCTTGATGATGCAAGATAGATACAAGGAGGGAATACGGGATAGGGAAGAGGCGTGGTTCTAGATGTATCGACTAATCATTCAATGAATCAAAGTTCCATTAACTCTTTGCGATCTAGCTGGTATCGTAATGAC
This sequence comes from Penicillium antarcticum, assembly GCF_028974205.1. Classification (NCBI taxonomy): domain Eukaryota; kingdom Fungi; phylum Ascomycota; class Eurotiomycetes; order Eurotiales; family Aspergillaceae; genus Penicillium; species Penicillium antarcticum. The sequence continues at coordinate 957,067 of NW_026695302.1, forward strand.
TATGCAGGCGTTCTTGCCAGTTGAAGAAAGAGCTCGCCCCGTACGCCTGATCATGCTTCAGTACAGAAAATTGCGCTGCTGCTCAATACATTGAGATAACAACAGCCCTATAGGTATATCGAATAGCCAAACCTGTAAACCCAAGAATGAGCAAGTACAAATAAAAGTCTCAGTACCGCCAGATACTGAGTACAAAAATGAATGTGTGGATGCACCGTCAATGTCCCCGTCCTCTGTCTTACAATCCATGTAAGCCCCTCTCGATCCAAATGCCAGCCATTCTGTGCTACAGCAAGATCAAACTCTGTTCTACGACATTTTGACTTCAGCCTCAATTGGTAGTCATTCTTGTATTAGTCCGTTCGTGAGTCAGCAGCCCAGTCCGGCAGCGTATATTCGAGTAGCTGACTGAGGTTTTCTTCGCCCTCAAATATAGGTGCAAGCGTGGTGAATGCCTAGCGTCTTCGGGAATCTGCACCATAGCCTCGAGGTCTTGACTGAGTTCTCTGGTTTCGTCGTCGAACTCTCCTGCTCAGCATGTTGATACCGAGTAAGTAGACCGGCTTGGTGCATGAATTTGGCAACTTAGCGGATTGCCAGTGGATTAGAAATAAAGCTGTTATGCTTGCACAGCGGTTCTAGATGTATCTTTTTTGCTCTTCAAGTGAGCGTACCCCCGTGGACTGATGGTACCGCAGTCAAACAATAAAATCAGTCTGGGCAATACGTTGGCCTTCTAAACAGCAAACATGCACTGTCGTCGTGCAAGTGGGGGTTTGGTTTAAAAGACTTCTTTCGTGGGTTGGAAACCAAGCCCTTCAACGCCCTACAATGAAGCGGCCAGACACTTCATTGTACGACCGGGACGGCGTACCTTGTTCGGTCGTGACGAGGGAAAAAAGGATTTTGATATCTCATTGGATGGGCTTCACTGGTAGTGACGTGACGGTCCTTCTGTTTTCTCAATTTTGCCGAGCGAATGCTATCAGTATTCCTATAGAAAGAACCTTGACACTGTGTGTTAGCCACGAAAAACAGCACGTTTATTTTGTTAGACTAAAGAATCTAATGGGCTATGCAAAGCCAGGTTCGGCCGCTACTGTGCTCTCAAAAGCAAAAAGAAACTCGAGGCGGATTTGTTTGGAGTATGGCTGGGTACTTCCTCTAACTAGCGACGAAGAAAGCAGTGAGATGTGTGAATCTGAAGACAAACCTGCGGTCTAAAGTAAGATACCAGGGAGCAACCGCAACAAGAGACAGATGCCCAACAAGAAATTGATAACAACCCCGGAAACTCCTTTCTAGCCGACAGACAAGAAAGCTGCCAAACATCGCTCTAGCGCTAGACCCAATTCTCACCATCGTATCAACACAGCAAAGAAATGTATAAAGCGAGTTGTGAGCCGTAGGTCCCCTGGCATAGAGTTGGAGGACTCAGAGTATTCACTCAATTCGTGCGTTGATTGCCCACGCAAGACATCATCCAGACATCTCAAGCGCAAGCGTGCTCCAAGGAACAACAGAGTTGGAGAGACTACATTCGATGAGTCTTCTGAGGAAAGCTCTCAGGGTGTTTCAGATGCAGGAGATAAAGAAACTTTCACCCACGCCTACAAAAAGCCTTCCAATGCTAAACACAGGAAGACCCAAGATAGCGAGCTCGAGGAAAACTTGAGGGATCGGCTCTCCCGTGCAGGCATTTAACATTCGAGCCCGGTGGAGAATAGCCGCAGGAATAAGACGCTGGAGAAGACAACTCCAACTATCAATAGCGATGCCATCTACTCAAATGATGATTCGATTGAGGAAAGCAATGCCGAGTGGCTATCTACGGATGAAGATGCCCCGCCAGGTCATGCAAAGCTCGACAACTTAACGAATTCGAAGGGAATCTATCATACAAACAAAGCGCCCGAGGAAGATATTGTCGATCAGCGGTCTCATGGAGAGATTGAGCACAGCGGTCGGAATAAGGGAGTTAGGAAGCCGATCAGTGGTGGACACTAGAATGGAAAGCAACACAAGAAGGCCAGAAAGAGCAAGCAAGATCCAAGTCATTTGAACAATGAGTCGAGGGAAAACCACATCGAGCAGACTTCGCCCGCAAAGAACCGAGCTTTACCTTGACAGCCTGAGCTAGATAAGCTCTCAAGTCCAAAAGGCCTCAAGTCTTCTACCCCGGGAGTCGAGGGAGATGTCATCGATCAACTATCTCGTGCAAGCCTCGAACCCATCAGCCTCATCAGCCCCGTCAAGAGTACCCCGAAGAACAGGAAGCCGAAGGGAAATGAACATGTTTTGACTGCCGAGGATAACTTGAATGGACACCTTAATAAAGGTCCTGGCAAGCGCCATGGACACAAGGCTGCTGGCTGGACTGCGGTGAACAAGAGCCGTGTTGCTGCTCCTGAGGGATCTTGCCATGAGCACGGAGGTCCTGGAGAAGCTTCAGACGGAGACCCTGATGATCTCGGAGTTGAGTGATGAGATGATCTGCTTGTATTTGGCTCTGGAGTAGGCTCAATATGGGAACTGCGTGATGGAACAATTTGCTGGGTTGGTGGACACAATTTGAAGATCGTTGTTTGAATGGCGTTCCGGGTTGGTATTTCAGGGTGATTTCCAATAGAAAAAAAATAAAAACAATAAAGATGCACAAGCTGCTCAGAAAATACTTCATTTCAGAGATAGTAGACTACATAATGAAATCTGCTAAGATAACAGAGCAAGGCCGGAGACGCCAATGAAACGGATACAACAAAAACAAATACGATGTTTGTCACAAGGAACTGGGTAGAATAGAAAACGAACACGCAATCATGATAATCTATATGATCAAGATGCACGTAAAAAAATTGGGCATAGAAGATTAGATAGACAACTTAGAATATCATTACAAAGCTTCAATAGCTTTCAGCAATACATCCAAGCCACGATCAGAGACATCACCAGCATTGGAGTCTTCCTCGGTGACAGACTCGCGCAGTGCCCACGCAACATCACTCCACCAGCCAAGACCAACATAGCCACCGCCCTTCTGGCGCTCAAGGCTCTCCTTCAGGCGGCTGGTGTGCTCCCATTGCTTGGCGGCGTCTTCGGCACATTCGATGACCTTGCTTGGGATCCCACACATGGAGGCGCAGTGCATACCGAAACTACCCTCTGCAACACCCTCTTCCAGTTTGTAGAGGAAGGCAATACGGCGTTCGGCGTCGTCGACGTGAATGGCCATGCGCTTGGGTGCGATTTCGGGGTGGTTCTCGAATTCGGCAGCGAGGGAGTGGTAGTGGGTTGCGAAGAAGCCCAAAGCGCCGATGTGGGTGGCAATGTGATGTAGAACAGCTTGGGCAACGGCAACACCATCGTAAGAGCTAGTTCCACGACCGAGTTCGTCAAGAATAACCAGAGAGCGTGGAGTAGCTTCGGAAAGGATCTTCTTGGTCTCTGACAGTTCAACGAAGAAGGTAGATTGAGCGGCGAAAATGTTGTCGTTTGCACCAAGTCGAGACATGATGCGGTCCACAGGAGTCAGGCGAGCTGACTGGCACGGAAGATAGCATCCGATCTGGGCCATAATCACAGCAACACAGGTCATACGGAGAACGGTGGACTTTCCGGCAGCGTTCGCACCTGTCAGCAAATCAATGCTGGCATGCTTGCCACCGAGCTGGATGTCGTTGGGGATAAAGTCCTCAACAGAAGATAGGAGACATGGGTGACGAAGCTCTTCGAACTCCAGAACACTTCGCTGGTCATCCACAAAGGTTGGCCGACAATTGGGCTGGCCCAGAGATGCGGAAGCTTTAGCCAAACTGATTAGACAGTCAAGCTGGGAAACTATCTTAACAGCAGCCAACCATGTGCTGTAGTGCTCGTCGAAACGAGCGTGGAATCGTCCGGCGACCTCCTTGACAATTTGGCTGTGGGTTTCCTGGGCCTCTTGCAATTTGCGAATTAGACTTCGAAGCTCGGGGAAGTAGTATCGCTTGACCTGCTTGGTTGCAGACATTTGGTTCCAGTCCTTGGGTATATTCTTGACCTTGATGGGAACCTCCAGTTGATAGATTTCCTTTCCATTGTCACGGAAGCAGATGGCAGAAGATCCTAGGTCACGACGAGCCTTCTTTAAAAGGTTGTCAAGGTCCTTGTGCAGCTGCTCGATAATTTCTTGAGAGTTATCAAAGTCTCCCTCGACACCGGATTCAGGCACAAGAATTCCATTCTCCTTGGCCTTGGGGCGGTCAAAGGCAGTCTTCCAATATCCCAAGAGCGAGGTCAAGTCGGGCATTGCGTTTGTCAACTGACCGATAATGCCTTCTTCGGTTGAGGTAGAGCCATTATCCTTGAGCAGGCCCATAGTGTAGTCGATCTGCTCGAAACCCTCCAGAACACGCACGAAGTCGGCAGCCTTGCAGTTGCCGGCATGAATACGAGAGATCAGTCGCTCAAGATCCGGCATCTTTGTCAACTGAGAAGAAAACTGGTCACGAATACTTGGGTCGGCGTTCAGTGAATCGACAGCATCCAGTCTGGCGTTGATCTTCTTTGCATCCACCAGCGGATGGCAAACCCATTGCTTGAACATCCGCTTACCGAAGGGTGTAATGCAACGGTTGAGGAGCTGAAACAGAGTTCCTTCAGATCCACCGTCAAACGAGTTGGCGAAGATCTCCATGTTGATCAGAGTCTGACCGTCAAGCACAAGACTAGTTGCCTTCTTGATGGGATCATACCACGTGAAATTGCCGATAGTGATCAAGTCCCGCTCAATTTTTAGCAAGCGCAGATATGAAACCAAGGCGCCGAATGCACACATCAGCAGCTCCTTTTCGCGCGCTTCGCGCAGAGCTTCTGGCCAGGCTGTGACGTTTTCATCATCTTCAGAAACAAAGTATTCACTAGCCTCGAGTTCTCGAATTGTGATGTCGGATTCCCAGAACTCCTTGCCGGGCTTCATCATGTTCCAGATAGTAGTGGGCCCAGTGTTGTTCTTCAGGATGCGCATAACCTTTTGAGAAACACAGCCCTTTTCTAGTAGCAGTTCCTGCGGCCGTGTCTGGGCAACAAAAGTCTCGAATTTTGTCATATCGACATCGTCCACAAACTCAGACATGAAGAATTGACCTGTGGCAGTGTCGACAAATGAGATTCCAAATGCAGGAAGGTCATCAATAATAGCTTCCTTGATAGAAACACAGTAAGTAGACATGTCATCTTGAAGCATGGATCCCTCAACAAGGGTACCTGCTGTGAGAACACTGGCAAGCTCTCGCTTGATGATCTTATCTTCCTTTCCGGGCTTCTTGCCATCACGCTCACGCATTTCCTTGCCCAGGGCAGATTCAGACTGGTCGACGCGAGCGATCTTGAAGCCCTTGGCCACGAACTGGTTGGCCCAGTGGTCCAAACTCATCTCTGGAACACCGACCATGCGCATGTTCACGCGATCAGTGAGCTTGAGATCGAACAGCTGGTGTCCGATGGTGGCATCGTTTTCGTACAGCTCATAGAACTTTCCCTTCTTGAAGAAAACCACAGTATCCCAGAACTTCTGCTTGATCTCCCAGTACTGCTTCTCAAATGGAGAGAATCGCGACCAAGCCAGTGGTGGGATATAGATCGTACGGGGATCGTAATCCGGGTGACCCTTGGGGTTTCCATCAATGTCCTTGATTGTGGCAAGCCATGAATATCGCTGCTCTGGTTCCTTCAAGTGTGCCTTTTCCTTCTTGTTTGGGTTCGAGGGCTTCTTGGCCTCAATGGCTTCGCGTTCCTTTCGTGGCTCCTTGTTCTCTGGATCGAAAGTCCACTTCTTAGCTGTCCCTGAGGACCCCTCCGGGATTTCAATATCAAGGTCCGCATCTGGGAAGGGAGGTGCTGGTGCTGCCGCGGATGATGATTTCGCCGTTTGCCGGCGAGCCGGTTGGGTCGAGGGTCTCTTGCGCTTCTTGGAGGAGACGACTTCTTCGTCAGAATCATCTGCAATAACGAAATCATCCATTTCTATATTCAGGTCAGCGATAGTACGAACGAATAACGGAAACGAGAAACCAAAGTAGCATACCATCGTCGGAATATCCTGCCTCGTCTGCGCCCTCTTGAAACTCATCCTCGCTCTCCGGTAATGTCTTTTGTCTCTTGGCTGCACGTCCAGCAGTGCGGTCTCGGCGGCCGGGCTTGAAGATAACATCATCGTCATCTTCGCCCTCAGAATCCGACTCCTTGTAACTCACCTTCTTCTTTCCCTAGACGAACACTGTCAGCAAGACAATTAATCAAGCCGTTTGAAAAGAAAGTAAACGCACTCTGCGGGAAGGCGACATCGTGGAGTCTGGTGCGTCCCCTTGGGTGGTCTGCGAAACAACAATTCAATCAGCGAGGAAACAAACAAACACAATCGAAAACCGTTGTACCTTCACTTCATCCACATTTTCATCTTCTTCATCCGGCACAGGAAGATCACTGCTAGGAACAGGAGTCAAATCCTGAGCAAAGCTAGAGAAACTCCGCTTGCCCTCCTTCGGCGTCGGCTTAAGCGCGCTCCCACGATTCTCGGCGGCTCTTTGTGCCGGGGAAGAGGCAGGTTCACGGGTACGGTTGCTGGAAGGAGTGGCAGGTGAGGATTTCTGAAAGAAACCCAGAATCGATTTCTGGCTTTTCATATTCTGGGTGCTGGAGGTCGTCCGCTTGAGCGCGGCGGTTGGCGGCGTGCCTGCGGTCGGGGACGTGGCCGTTTCCTTGGCCATTGCTTTCTTGTTTTCTTCTTCTTCAATCAAATCCGATTCAATTGATATGATATTTAAGTTCAGCGCATGGTATGGTTGAAGGGCGAAGGGACTGGGGATGTGGGAGGAGCTAACGCGGATCGCGTCGACGCGTAAAGTGACCGAGACTCGACCTGTCGATTCCCGTGACGTGTATACATACTCAAACACCAGAACTACATGATTCTGTCTCAATGCTTGATAAATATTTTGTTTATATTGTACAGATGGGATATTGTAAAATTACAGATCTAGCGGGGATTCATACACCTATTACGACTCAGTCGGCTCAGTAGGCTCAGTCTCCCAGCCTGGAGCAGTGAGACCTTGCTTGCGAAATTCTTCATCGCTCACGATGTGAACAGCCTTAAACTTCCACTTGCCGAGCTTGAGCATGAGGAGGTCGTCGTTCAGGACAAACTCCTGCGTCTTCTCGGCGCCCCATGGGCGGATGGGGGTGAAGGACAGCGCGTCCGACATGGGACCGCTGTCACCGGGACGGCTGCCGACCTTGGCACCATTGTTTACAATAACGCGGTGTCCTTCGCTCTTAGATGAAACCATACCGGCCGACCAAAGGACCTTGTTGAATGGCTGGTTGATCACAAGGGATTGAGGGAGGGTGACCTTAATGTCACCCATGTTCGAAAAGTTCGTTTGAGGGGCGTATTGGTTGCCAGATTGCGGGTTATCAAAGCCTGCGGTGGGAGATTGCGCGTGGCTTGAGGGGGGAGAAGAGGATTTAGGGAGAGGAGTCGGGATGCCGGTGGATGATCGGGGACGGAATAGCTGGCGATGTTGCATAGCGACTGCATCGGCCTCGTCCTTGCCATGGATGAGCTCGACAAAGTCGAAAGCAAGTGCATGTTGCGCAACGCGCTTTGAGGGGTCCTTGTTCTGCTCCTCCATGATACTGGCGATCTCGGGCAAGGGGATGAAAGTGAACAGCTTGAGGTAGTTCTCAACAGTGTCGTCCGGGGTGCGAACGAAGAACTGGTAGAGCTCGAAAGTGGAAGTCAGGTCCTTGTCAAGCCACACGGCGTTTCCTGCAGACTTTCCAAACTTCTCGCCGTTTGGAGCTGTCAGAAGCGGCGTGGTGAAACCAATAGGATGATCGAGCTCCGACTCTAGGGGATTCCTGAGTTGCTCGTCGGCCGTATTGCGGCTGATGGACTTAACTGCGTCCATTCCGAAGAGAATGTTTCCATACTGATCGGAGCCTCCAACTTGCACCTGAGTACCCTTTTGGAACATCGTCCACCAATCCCACGCTTGGAGAAGGGGATAAGAGAACTCGGCAAATGACATGCCGTCACCCTTTGACAGGCGGTTCTTGACACTATCAAATATTAGTAAGGATGTGACATTCCGTTTGAATCTGGCAAAACTCACGTCTCTCTGCCGAGCATAGGACCAATTCGCATATAAGCACCAAGGTCACGCAACACTTCAAGGAACGGCATTGAGTTCCACCAGGTGTTGTTGTTAGTCAATGCCCGCTTCCACATCGGCTGCCGTTCGTATCCGTGTCTCCGTCCGTAATGGTCAATGCTGACGCCCAACTTCTTCAATTGCATGTGCATGCTAGCCATGTTGGCTTTTCGGATCGAGGAATGGACCGCATCACGTCCTTTTAACCGGCCAGTAGGATCGCCAACCCGAGATGTAGCACCGCCAAGCTGTAGGCTGTCAGTGAATGCTTTTCAGCTGAGAGTGGAACAGATGGAAGACTGACCAAAAATGTGACCGGAATACCCCAGACGTATGCCCAGGCCAAGACCATAAATGGCAGCATGTGTCCAACATGCATCGAAGGCGCCGTAGGGTCGATTCCGACGTAAATTCCAGCGCGCTTTTCCGTAAAGACCTTATGCAACAAATCGCGTTCTCTGCAAACAACCGAACAGGTCAGCATATTGCTGAACCATACCAAATAATTGGGTCTAAATGCAAAATCCAATTTAAGTTGACATACCCAACAACATCATGGATCAGACCACGCTCCTCCAAATGTTGCGCGAAATTCTTCCTTTTCCCTTCCTTAATCTCCTTCGCAAACCCAGCCCATTCCTTCTCGCCATCCTTCATGCGCTGTATGTACTTCTGCGTAATCCATCGTTGCTGCTGGAAGCATGTCGCAGACTGTGAGGCAAGTAGTGCTGGGCGAGTGTTGGCACCACGTAGCGAACTTGTTGTCGTCGCGGCGAAATTGCGCGCTCCGCCGAGGGATCGGCGGGGATTGAGAATATTGTGGCAAGCCGCCTGGCGGAGCAGTACCGATTGTGGCCTCATCGGACCAGTTTTTCTGAGAGGGTATATGGGTGAAAAGGGCTGTAGTGGACCGGAGTCTAGACGGAGTCAATAAAGAGCAGCTCCGAGATTCTTTCGATAGGTTCGGAGTATTGATGATCCGGTGCTTATCGATAGGGTGTTGATCTATTCTCAATTAGGCTATGAATTTCTGCCTCAGGTGTCGAGATACGGATCTATATCACACCGTTCAGCTGCTTCCTGCCTGAATTGCTTTGCCAGTAAATGAATGTTTGGACTCACTTGCCTTGAAATTCAGGAAATGCAGCGCAAATTGCGTACGGACTTCTTTTTAAAAAAACAAACAAAAAACTTCCGTTTACAATGAGAGTCAAGAAGTCAAGAAAATTGTGACTGGTATTGCAGTAATATATTGCCTCTTGAGGTTTGTTCACTGTTATATCAACTCTTTTGGGTGTTTTTTGGTAATTGTTTTACAGTCAGAGCCTCATCCACCTTGGAAACCGGTAATCAAATCCAGATTACGAAACCGAGAGCTAAGAACAGAAATAAGAATATTAATCGGTAAGGATGAACATGATGCATTGTGCTAGCTCATCCAACAAATACCTGTACATGAACCTCGCTACTCCATCCACTATCCAACTTCATCGTCTTCCAAGCAGTCAACATGTCAATTGCCAGCACGTTCCCATCCTCACCCCCTTCCTTCCATACGGTTTTCCGGGGGATTGGCTTTCCTTGGATCATAACCATGAAGTCCTTAGCAATACTCCTACCAGGAAGATCGGACAGATAAATTCCCATTATCCCAAGAGCTTTGAGACTAACATCAAGTCTCAATCGGCCGTTCTCAGCGAGGCATATATCAGACATCACCACAGCCGCTGCACCAGTCATCTTGCCCAGCAAGCCGAGCACGGCCACATAGGTCAGTATATCAACGGAGCCATCATGTCCTTGGTGATTTTTCAGCGTAAACGATTGGATTGGGTAAGCAGTGAGAATCTCCCATCCTCTTTGTTCAAGAACGATTGAGACGAGGGAATCTCGATCTATAGGCCGTATACGAGAGGAAACCTTTCCGGTGGTGTGTGCGCGCACGATATAGTAGCCATGAGAGTTTTCGTGGATTCCAGGAAAATCCATCAGAGAGACCATAGTGGAGGTCCCGTTAGAATTGATATTGAACAGACCCAGGATCCCGCTTCCGGTTCTAGCCCAGCCGGTGTAACATCCTACGCGCAGGATGTTTCCTTCATTGTAGTCGTGATAAGTGTCAATGGTGCGTCCAATGACACTGGGACGCAAGATTATGGTGATGTCTTTGACGGTTGGTGCGGTCATCTGATCAAGCAGGCTCAAGTCATGCTTTCCAGGCTCGTCGGTGATATAGATCGGTCCACCAGACACGCATCTCGCAGCAGCATGGAAAGATGCGTTTGGATGACTAGTTTGAAACATATCCCAGTCTGGGAGTACGTTCAAGTATCGCGTGAGAAGTGAATTGTGTGCGTTGCAGAATACATGCCATGGGTGCGAAGCGGGTATTTCAGGGAAGAAGTCATCTGAGTTTCGGAGCGGGATGGTGGGTTTGTTGTTTGGAAGTTGTGAATGGAACATGATTTGAGGCGTCATCGAACCGCATGAGATTGAACGAGTGCTAAAATATCTTAGAGAGGCGATTGACCATGCATCTTGGTAAGAGGTCATGAATCGTCTGCGGTCTTCCGCGTCTTCAAGGAGATCGATGAAAAATTGCGAATCTGCCTTGACTGAATCTATACCCGTCGAGTCAAGATGACTATAGAAGTCATTATAAAACCGCTGGATATCATCCGGGTCGATAGCGAGAATTTTGCCATCAGGGAGATTTTGCGCAATAGGACCATTGGGAGAAGGATCTTTGACCTTGACTTCTTTTGTCTTATATCTTTTGGCTAAGTCTCCTTCTGGCGAGATACCACCCCAATACCCGAGCAAGGCATGCCAAACTGCAATGTGCTCGATATGGGGATTGGCGTCATGGATTGATCTCACTGTATTCTTCAGTCCTTTGGGGAAACCTTCCGAATGGGCTTCAAACTGCTGCAAGCCTCTCTTGAACTGAGACTGGCCCTCATTGTCGTTTGCTTGCCAGCCATCATCGATGACGAGGTTGGCGATTTGGATTCCATTTGACTTCAATTCTGCCAAAGCATGCAATATCTTTTCTTCGGTAAGATCCTGGCCAAGAGCGTTCCAGGTACAATATGTCAGACCATCAAACCACTGAGCAAGAAATTGAGCAGATGGATCCTTCTCCACAAGAACCTCGTCATCACCTGGGGGAGATAACGGAACTTGTCCCTCCAAGATTGTACCCGCTGGATTAGCAAACGGCCTAACAACCTTGCGAGCCTCATACATCACTGCAGACATGGCGATCTCGAATTCTTCGGCGGCTGCAACCAGAATGTGGAACTCTGATGGATCCTTGTTGTCACTTTTTGCTTTAATGGCAATTTCACCATTATTACCAGATTGAAGGACGGTCAGGACATCATTGACTCCCGATACAGCCAGCAACACCAGGTGGACCCCGTCACTCCTGAGGAATGAGCAGAGTATTGCGTCTTCAGTGAGTTGGAATTTGTCTTTCCCATGTCTAGGGCCCAGCCATGGACTCCACACCCGGACGATGGAGAAATATCTCAACACTGATAAAGGTGTACCAAGCGTGACATGTTTGATATTTGAGGTTCTCTCTTGGCATGGATCTATACCGCCTGACAGACTCCAAAGCTTTGATCCTGGAGCCTCACTCCTCCGCTGTTGGATTTGCAGCTTATCAGAGATATTTTTGATAAATTTGGCCATATCCCTTTGCGGACTTTGAGTGGATTGGTCTGTGGCCACAGACTGATGAATACCAGAATACCGTGAACAGTAAACAATTTCGCCATCACTGACTGGATGCTTCTGGTTGGCCCACTGCCACTCTTCATCTAGGCTGGTTCGGAATCGTACTGTAAATTGGACATGGCCTCCTTTGGCGGGCAATGGAATATTGCCAGCAAATACATGGCGATGGAAGTCATACTCATCATTGTCATTTCCATTTAGTCGATTTGCCAGTTCAGGGTGACAATTCAGTAGTGGCAGGGCTGTCCATTCGGGGCTGGTGATATTGTGCCAGATCTGCACATCCCATGGCTGTGCGGGGAATGAGCTAATGGATTCGATTATCACAGTGAAACATAGCTACAACCAATATTAGCATTCGGATTACCGTTCAATAGGAATACGAGCCGTTGCTCGAGATACATCTTAGCAATCACTCAGTACTTACCGCATCATCTTCTTCGGATCTTCGGATGTTGGTGAGTTGCCCCAGAGGTGGGTAAGATGTTACTCGCGCGAACATGGCCAGTTGATCTGATCGAACAAATCTTCCTGTCGACTTCTGTGTACTTTGGCCTGGTTCCCGTACGGGAAGAGGCGATGAGGCATTCACCGACATTGAAGAGGGGTAGGAGCAGGCGCCTCTTAGGCTGAGTGATAAAGGCACAAATACAAGTACGAGGGAATATGCAGAAATATAATGAAGTAGTGCAGTTAAGACGGGTTTCCATGTGCTGAATGCGAAGCTTGTAGTGAAGTATGTTGACGGGAGTTGGAGAGTGGCGGGGAAGCTTCGGTATCAGGTGCCCCTTGCCTTTTCAAAGCTTTGGTGACCATTGTGATAGCTAACCAATCACAATCTTATTATGTATTTTCATCAGCGAAAAAATGCTTTGATATTGTAAGTTTACTGCTATCTACCTACTCCGACTAAACGGAATAATCTGAGCCACGTTGGCCATGCATGAACATGATCTACATAGATGTTGTGATACCTATCATAAAAAGCAGGTACTATTTGTTATTTGAACAACGCGTGCAAGTTTCGATTTGTTACATTTGTCTCAAATTTGCCCAAGAATTCCTAGTTGATCTTGATGGCCAACTTGCCGAGGTGCTTTTGAGCCCACTAAAAAACGTTGTATTAGTTAGTATATGACCAGTTTCCACAATTAATGACCAACTCACCATGTACTCATAAGCCTCCCGAGTCTGATCCAGACTGAAGACCTTCTCATCCACCACAGGGTGGATATTATTGGCCTCAATAGCACGGATCATGTCCCTCATCAGGGCCTTGCTGCCAACATAGACACCGCGAACAGTGCAAATGTGAGTTAGTGTTTCCAAGACAGTCGGCTGAGTCTTAGGGTCAACGCCTCCAAGGAAACCAATGACACTGATAATACCCTCGAGCTTCACGCACTTGAAGCTCTGCTGAAGAGTGCCGCTTCCGCCCACTTCGATAATGTGGTCCACGCCAGCTCCTTCAGGCGTCAGCTTGCGGGCAGCGTCACCCCAGTTGGGGTCGACCTTGTAATTAATAACGTGGTCGGCGCCAAGCTTCTTGAGCTTGTCGGCCTTTTCTGATGAAGAGGTAGTGGCAATGACAGTTGCACCAGCAGCTTTGGCGAACTGTACATTAAGTGTTAGCCCGGGACTCGTGAGTCTGCTGTATTTTCTTTTTTCCACCTACCTGCAGAGCAAATATACTGACACCACCAGTTCCCTGCACAAGAACGACCTGACCCGGCTTCAGGGGCTTCAAGCCATACAGAGCATTCCAGCTGGTCAGGGCTGCGCAAGAGAGAGTGCTAGCCTCAAGGGCTGTCAGATTTTTTGGTGCCTTCACGAGACCCTGCTCATTCAATACGGCGTATTCGCGTAGGATACCATCGATCGCACCACCTAGGCCAGTCTCAGCGGCGTGAGGGTCGATTTCACCATATTGGTGGCCCTGGTTGAAAAGAGTGGCCACTTGATCACCCTTCTTGAACTCAACGACCTTAGATCCCACGTCCAAAACCTCGCCGGCACCATCCGAGCCGGGAACAACTGGGAAATTGAGGGCAAATGGGTATGTGCCCTGTCACAAATAAGTGGGCGAATCTTCAACATGGTCCTTGTAGATGGATATGAAAGTATCATTACAGGCTCATACCTTCGGAATGATAGGTCACGATAATTCAGGGATGCAGCCTGAAGCTTCACTAAGACTTCATTCTCACCGACTTTCGGGACCTCCGCATCCTCATAGATAAGGCCATCGAGGTCGTGTTCCTTGTCCTGGACGACCCATTGCTTCATGGTTGCAGGAGGCATTGTCGTATGTAAAAATCCTACTTTCTCAGATGATTCAGAAACTGATTCGGGGGAGTGAGGTGAGGAGCATTCGTGAGTTTATATCATTGAGGACCTTGACGTATGCGACCTCCGGGTTCCACGTCCGGGCACTCATGACGGCAAGCTTATTAAGATTGAAAACAACCTGTTAGATGCTCTGCATGTAGCTTGAAGAATTCAATATACGTGTATTTGAGGCCCAGGCCTTTAGGTGTAAATCTGAATTTGCATCATTCTGACACTTGATGATGAACTATGAGACAGGAATGCATGTAAATGGATGAAGCAGCCGCTCTAAGTTCTGCTTAGTAAGTTCGGCCCATGTCATATGATAATTAAGGCATGTTACTGTATGCCGTGATTGGTTTGCCACAAAACATACAGCTGTGTAAACGTATGCATTCATTTCGAATACATTGAAAAAATGCCTCATTCCCCACTTTCGACTCCAATTAAACCTCAGAAGTACTTCAGCTCTTGAGATTTTTTGTTCAAAGACTTTTGATATTTGACAACAATTTTTATCTTTATCGGTAATGTTCGAAGACCCGAATTACTTCCACGTGGTTCACTCAGTGGCATAGCATATCTACTGTACTATATAAGGCTATGGGATTGGGCGGAAATGACCAACTTACATGCACAACACGAGGCTGATTCCGTGTGTTTCAAGCAATGATTACTGATCGTTAGAATGTCTTTTGACAAACCCCTGATTATCCCGTGCTTGCACCGTGCTAATGGAATGAGTACATCCACAACTCTGAAACAGAAGCTCTGTATCCATCATGCTTGTATATACTGTAGTCCATGACGCATATCGTTATACCAAGTAAAGCCACGCATTTTTAGTAATTCTTCAGTCCATTTTCACAAGAGCGTATGAGAATAGGGGGCCAATCCCTGTCTAGTGGTGGATGATCGACAAGCCAACCCCTACAGTGGCGCCTTGTTAAACGAAGACCTCGTGGACCCTGGAAAGACTTTACGTGGGCAGCTTCAAGACCATTGGGCCTCCGGTCTATTAGACAAAGGAGATGTGAGATACACATATATGTACTACATTGCGGGTTGCCTTGGGGGCGTAATAGGGTCTCTTTTATGGGGTGACCATTTTGTTTGCTATCAATGCAAGTTTCTTCTTTCTTCTCCCACTTAATATCTTATCTGCCCTATTTTTTTCTTAATTTATTGCTGCCGGGGTATCTTACTGTGTGCCTCGAAAGCGGTTGATTAGCTGTTGTCTTGACACAAAACACATTCAATCTGTGACACCGTCGATGTTTTCATCGTTTCTGGGTTTCTCACACGATGCAGTGCTCTTTGGGCAGGGCTAAATGTATATACTGCCTACTTAGGCAAGGATAGTATTCAAGACACCCGTTTTTTAAAAGAAGAAAGTTTACTTACATGACATACTGTAACCAGATCAACTGAAATGAAAAATAAATCAAATATGAAGAAACATGGGACGTGTCGCGGTCATTACAACGTTCAACTCCCGACGCGGCTCTAACAAACTTTTCCGCCGCGCGGAGTATGAACTTGCCCATTGCCACTCACACCTTGATCCCTTATCATAAACATCTTACCCTGTTGCCTTAATCATACAGACCAAGATGCTCTCATCCATAAAAGAAGGCCGAGTGACAAAGAACAAAACCAAAAAGTCATACCCTCCGACTCGACGCGTGTCCCAGAGTGAGTAAATGCATCTGCATCACATCCATCTACACAAAGTCCTCAAAACACCCATAATAAACAGATTCATCGCAACTACAACAGTGACGCGTACTGACTTATACATAGTGCAACCGCTAGTGGAGCGGACCAACGCATTAAGCATTGAAGAATTCACCAACAAATACATGCCTGTCACGACAGGTGCTCAAACCAAGGAGGATGCAACACTTGAAGTTCCCCCAAGCTTGAACCAGACAGAGGAGCTCAAATCAGCTGAGACATCCTTGGAAGTTTACTCCGCAGCCAGCATCTCAACCCCAGACCTAGAAGCCTGTCTAGACCTTATCGAACAGACATCCAGCGACGCCTACCGCGCCTCAGCCGATGGCTGGTCACGACCCAAAAAGCGCAAGGAGATGAAGTTGCCTGATATGAAGTATCTGATTTTACGCGATTCAAACGAGGATGTGAAAGCCGTGAAGTCCCCAACCAATGCAACACGCAATACACCAAAAGAGCGCAATGAGACAGCTCTCACTCCCCAGAATCAAAAACAAAACTTACTCGGCTTTTTATCATTCATGGTAACCTATGAAGACGGCAAAGAAGTAGTCTACTGCTACGAGATCCACTTATCGCCGAGGGCCCGGGGGCGCGGCGTCGGGTCGGTTCTGATGAAGCGGATGGAGGCGATTGGTCGGGCTGTCGGCTTGGAGAAGGCTATGTTGACTGTTTTCAAGTCGAACGGCGTTGCTTGTCGGTTTTATGAGAGGTTGGGTTATGGACTTGATGAGTACTCGCCCCGACCGCGGAGGTTGAGGAATGGGACTGTGAAGGAGGTCGATTATATGATTTTGTCTAAGCGGTTGCAGAATTGAAAACACATCATGTATTTTGAAGGGGTTCGTTTAATGCTATGCTGATCATTCATGGAATTGAAAGTAGAAAGAAAATATGCTGGATTCTAATGTACATTGTTCTACACCTGTCGGACTTCTGTGCCTTGCTTGCCTGGGTTGTCTTGTTCCCATTCGTCTCTGAGGGCGGCGAAGATGGTGTCTGCTAGTAGGATTGAGAGACCAAGACTCCAGACTAGAGTAATGGCGTAGAAGAAGTTGGCATTTCCGGATCCTGCATAGATCCATAGATGGTAGAAGGCAGGTCCGAGGAGGGAGGAGTATAACATTGCTGAGACTGCGAAGAAGGTATATCGCATTACTGGAAATGGTTAGCCAGGGAAACTTTACAATATAACAAAGAGTAGGATACTCACATGGGAAGAGGTGGCGGTACAACGGCAGTAAGGCGAAGAACAGAGATGCATCCGAGATACTGGGGTACGGTTTGAAAATGGCAAAGACACCAAGAAGAGAGGTGATGACGAACAAGGGCTGTCGTCGGAAACGAGCCGTGAGGCCTCCAACATAACTTGCCAAGTGAAGCCAGAATACTCCGAGGAAGAACTCTCGGAATGAATCGAACATCTCAATGAAGAAGTACCACCATAGACCGACATTGGGAGTCAAGTCCGGAACCAAAAGATGGAACCCATAGGTAGCCGAGATAAATTCCCAGAAGTTGCCAGTGATCAAGAATGAAAGACCGAGGAGGCCTGCAACACTGGCAAGGAGAAGACCGGCGTGCTGCAGGATGAAGGGAGCGATCTTAGGTGCTTGTGGGCTCTGTGTGCGTCGGTCATAGCAGACCAAAACCAGCGGAAGAAACATGAGTGCAGGGTACATAGATAGGTAGGAAGCGAATCCCAAGGCTAGCATAGCATTGACACTATTGCCCGAGACTGCATTTGAAACTGCGAAGAGAATCCCCGAGGCGGTAAAAACGCTGGTTGATCGTGCCAGACATGTCGCAATTGTAAATGGGTTAAACAAAAACCTGTTTCTCGTTTAGCGCGAGTATAAAATTGACTGCCGGACTGTAAAACGTACCATGCTGCAACAGATACTCCATTCCACCGGACATGTTTCCGAACTGCCGAATGGAATCTCGAATTGATCGATTGACCGGACTCGGAAATGGTAACCAATGCCTGCGCATTCACGAGGTCGACCAAAATGTAGAAAATTGCGGTAGGTAAAGGCCAGGTCTTTGCATCTGGAAGTAGGGCGAACAGAGGTAATAGGAGCGGTGCCTAGATCGAACCAAACGGTCAATTGAGTGAACGCAGTTGGGGTACTATAGATCCACGAACCTGGTGAAAAGTGCCCCCATCATATGGCGACACATTTCCACTGTACAGAAACAAGCCCTCTTGCACTAATGGAAATTAGTTCGACTCCGCAATAACTGGTAGTGTCACGTACATCGTTTGAAGCTATTAACAGGGGTCGAGACCTCAACTCTTCCCGTCAACAAGTCAGGCAATGAAGGAAATAGGCAAATAAGAAGCAGACGCAGCACAAAGGCTGCGCCAAAGACCATGACCTTCCTGTCTATCATGGCTGCACAGTGAAGTGTTGTTGTTCCCAGCTGTCCCTTAGAGTCGACCCTCTCCGCCTTCGTGCACGGGCCACCCGTAAGAAAAAAAAGTTATCGAGAAATTTTCTTCTTCTTATCAGCAGCCATTCGGACTTTCTGACAACCATCTCTCATTATGGCGAAAATCAAGAAGAAGGGTATGTTTCGATACCCTGGGATAATCCATTTTCACTGCTAACCTTCTTATCAGGTACCTCTGGCCAGGCCAAGAACTACATTACCAGAAC
The DNA here is from genome assembly GCF_028974205.1 of Penicillium antarcticum. NCBI lineage: Eukaryota > Fungi > Ascomycota > Eurotiomycetes > Eurotiales > Aspergillaceae > Penicillium > Penicillium antarcticum. Next base: position 975,734 of record NW_026695302.1, read on the forward strand.
TCAGGCCGTGCGCAAACTTCAGATCTCTCTCCCAGATTTCCGCCGGCTATGCATCTTCAAGGGTAAGAGCCTTTGTCCTTTGTTCATATAGATCGCAAGTCTAACCACAGTTTCCGACATCAGGTATCTACCCTCGTGAGCCCCGTAACAAGAAGAAGGCCTCCAAAACCTCAACCCCCAACACAACCTTCTATTACACCAAGGACATCCAGTATCTGCTCCACGAGCCGCTCTTGAACAAGTTCCGTGACCAGAAGTCGCTTGCGAAGAAGATTGCCCGCTCCCTGGGCCGTGGTGAAGTCAGCGATGCTGCGCGCCTCGAAAAGAACAACGCCCCGAGACTCACCCTCGACCATGTCATTAAGGAGCGTTACCCGACCTTCATCGATGCTCTCCGTGATCTCGACGACGCTCTGTCTCTTCTGTTCCTCTTCGCCACCCTTCCCTCCACAGACCATGTTCCCGCCAAGACCGTTGCGCTCTGCCAGCGTCTCTGCCACGAGTTCCAGCACTACCTGATCATGACCAACTCTCTGCGCAGATCCTTCCTTTCCATCAAGGGTATCTACTACCAGGCTACGATTCAGGGACAAGACATCATGTGGCTGGTTCCCTACCGTTTCGTTCAACGTGTCAACGGTGACGTCGACTACCGTATCATGGCCACCTTTGTCGAATTCTACACTACCCTTTTGGGCTTTGTCAACTTCCGTCTGTACTCATCAATTGGTTTGAGATATCCCCCTAAGTTCGATACCCGCAGTGACGAAAACGGTGCCGAACTTGCTGCTTTCACTCTTGAGGGACGCTCCGTCGGTGATGTCCCCAAGGCTATTGAGGCAAACAAGCCCCAGTCTACCAGCAACTCGAACAAGGAAGTCTCCGAGGAGCTCCAAGCCAAGGTTGACAAGGTGATCAAGAAGGCCGGTCTGGACCAGAACACAGATGAGAAGACAGTCGAAAACACCGAGGAACAGAACGATGCCATCGACCGCTTCGAGCCCGCCGCCCCCGAGGCCGACACTCTCCCCCAGCCCCAGATGAGCGGCAACGAGGCCGGTGCACTCTTCGCTCCTTTCGTCTTCTACATTTCCCGTGAAGCCCCCAAGGCCCCTCTCGAGTTCATCCTCCGCGCGTTCGGCTGCAAGCGCGTCGGCTGGGCCTCCGTGCTCGGCGATGGAGCCTATACTCACGATGAGACCGACCCTCGCATCACTCACCAGATCGTTGACCGACCCCAGCTCCCCCAAGAATCTCTCCCCGCCATCCCCGCTGCCGACGAGAACGCCGTTCAGAAGGTCCAGCCCGGAACCCGCATTCCCGGTCGCACCTACGTTCAGCCCCAATGGATCTGGGACTGCATCAACGATGGCAAGCTCCTCCGTGCTGACCTCTACGCCCCGGGCGCCACTCTCCCACCCCACTTGAGCCCATGGGTTAAGGCTTCTCGCGGTGCTTACGACCCGCGCGCCACCCTGGCCGAGCAGGAAGAGGAGGATGAAGCCGAGATCGCTGCCGATGCTTCGGCCAGCGACGAGGAGATGGAGGACGAGGCCGCTGTTGAGGAGAAACCCGCCGAGGAATCCGAGGAAGAGTCCGTCGATGGTGGCATGGATGTCGCCGGCACCGACGATGACGAGAGCGAGGAGGAATCCGACGAGGAGGTCGAGGACTTCGGTGGCTTTGATGAGGAGGCCGCTTCCGAGTCCGAGGATGACGATGAGGCTGCCCGCACCCAGCACCAGAAGGAGCTCGAGGCTGAGGCTGCTGGTCTTCCCTTCTCCTCTGCCGGCGGTGCCGACGAGGCTTCTAAGAAGAAGGCTTCCAAATCCAAGAAGCTTGCTGCTAAGAAGAAGGGCGAGGATGAGGAGCTTGAGAGACAGAAGATGATGATGAGCCGGAAGAAGCGCAAGCTTCTCGAAAAAATGATGTATTCGAACAAGAAGACTGCTGATGAGTCGGCTAAGCTTCGTTCGAAGCGTCGCAAGCTCGAGAAGGGCGAGAAGGCCGATAAGAAATAAATGTCTTGACTCGACCTTTGTGCATGTTAGATAGTGCTTTGCAGGGCGTTTGTGGTTTGGATCCCATGTATAGGCACCTCAAAAATTTGTGATTGAAGTTTAATGCCATTGAGGGATTATATCCCACTTATATGTATAGCTTTGTTCTTTCAAACCTGTACATCGTCAAACTAAAGCTCCTGCAGCATATTGCATAGTAACGAAGCCAATCCCCGCGTCCATGGGAAATAACTCCAACACTAGAGGCTTATGACTCAGCCTTCGGCTCACATCCGAGCCCAACAACCTATATATTCGATAGCAATTGTCTCTTCATGTTGTCAAGACTGTTGTTACTAACAAACAAACCATCCATTATCCAAATTAGTCAATAATTGATTAACAGAACATACCACGGAAGTACCAGCCAAGCACCAACCATGACAACCATCAACTCCGAAGTCGGGTGGATAGGTATGTCGACAAGAGAACTCTCAATAAGATCAGTTGCCTGATAGCTTTCAGGTCTCGGAAGTATGGGTCTAGCAATGGCCCAGAACGTCCACAACTTCCTCAAAAGCGAGAAGAAACCAGCCTTGAGATTTTGGAATCGGACACCATCTCGCGGCGATCCACTGTTGGCACTTGGAGCTGTCTCTTGCGTGGATATTGTTTTGCTTGTTGGGCGATGTGATCTTGTTTTTATATCTGTGAGTTCGCTTCAAATTGTGAATACCTTGAGACGGTCTATTCGGCTCTCCTTAAATCGACACTTGGTTGCTGATAGTATGTGCAAAGACCAGTGATGACGCGGCGCTAGTCTCTATCATTGACCAGATTCTCGCTGTGGAAAATATCGATGGCAAGGTATTCGTGGATACAACTACCGTACATCCAAATACTTCCAAAGCGACAGGCGATAGGCTAACGCAACGGAATGCTTCTTTCATCGCTGGTTAGTGACAATCATTGCTTGGTAACCTACAAATATTAACAAGTGACTTCAGCACCGGTATTCGGAGCTACCCCAGCTGCACAGGCAGGTCAAGTCCTAATGGCAATGGCCGGACCTAGCAGCGCCATTGAAATAGCCTTACCATTTGGTAAAGACGTCATTGCTCGCGAGGTCATGGTTGTATCAGATCAGCCCGAGAAAGCTACTCTTCTCAAGGCATTGGGGTAAGAAAGTTCAACGTCAAACGAGTTCGGTGTTAGGTGGCTGAATCGCTAATACGACGCAGTAATTTCATCGTCGCAGGAACAATGGAGATAGTCGGCGAAGCACACGTCCTCGCTGAAAAGAGCAATCTCGGCAGCGGGACATTAGAAAAGTTACTCCAGTTGAATTTCGGAAATTTGGCGTATTCTGATTCAACGCGCATGACGCAGGGGGTGTATATGCCTGGAGAAGGTAAGGCCCACACGCACATATAGTGAGATCTTGTAATTTCTAATCAAGTGATTTAGGTGAATCACCATGGTCAAATTTGAACCTGGGTATCAAAGATGTACAACATGGTATTAGTTGTGCCCGAGACGCAGGAATGAGGTTGAAAGTTGCGGAAGTGGCACTGGAGCATATGCTTCGAGCTAAGGAATTCTCGGATTCTAATGGGGGTCGGCCTTTGGATTCGTCATCTGGATATGGTATCATTCGTCAAGATGCGGGTCTTGAATTTGAGAATGAGTTTGTGAAGAATCGGGATGAGAAGGGGAGGAGGAATAGTTTCTAGGTTTGCCAGAGCGGATACTAATTTATTTAAAAGTCGTGGATCCTGTAGACATCTACAACACATAAACTAATAACATGACATCTAGAAACTAGAGGCCTAGCAAGCATGGTTCATAATCAAGCCCTGGTGCTCATGCTCAGCTCTACAAGCTCGGCGATAGATGTGGCTCTCGCCTTGGAATACCAGTATAGGAATAGCCACCACTGCAGTGCTCCATAAAACAGATATCAAGATATCAAAGAGAAATTGTATTCATGACTGGACACTCATCGTGCCATTGATTTCTTCTAGGACAGACGCGCGGTCGATCCTACCTAATCCAGAAATGTAGTCCGATTAAGCTCGGACATAAGCTTTAGGATGCCGTGGTGCTGGAAAAGTCACTCTGTGCATACTCCGTCCGGAATGAGACTATTTATCAGGGCCATCTCCATAATCATGATCTTCTGCTCAGCAGCCCTCTTCTACGTGAAATATCCGTACAAACATCAGGAATCACCACCCGGCAAAATGATTTTCCGCCTACATATCGTCCGACATGCAGAGGGAACTCACAACCCTGGCCATGATACGACTATTCTGGATCCGCCATTGACTGAGAGAGGAATTAAGCAGTCTCTGGAGCTATCACAGGACTTCAAATTCAACGATAGTGTCGGCCTGGTGTTGGCATCTCCACTACGGCGGACTCTTCAAACAGCGTACATCGGCTTCCAACAAACACTTGATCAAAGATTTTACCCCAATGTGCCACAAGCAGGCGTTCAAAATGGTGCAAATCTCGTTCTCGAGCCTGATGTGCAGGCACATTCTTCTCGACCATGTGACACTGGTTCGGACATTTCGCTCTTACAGTCCGAGTATCAAGATGTTCCCTGGGACATCCTTGACTTGAATCCTATATTCCCGAGAAAGGAAGGACTATATGCATCCGATCTGGAGACACTGAAACAGCGTGGATGGAGGATTCAGCGTCGTTTGCATGAATTGTTCAAGGAATTGGCGAATACTGCTCGCCCAGATATTGTTGTTGTTACACATGGTGGATTCATGCAACATATTACTGGAGATGATAAGTTGGGTGTTGGGCCCGCAAAGGCTAGAAGCTTTATGGTATCGTTTGATCAAGATTCTAGACTTATCATTGAACATTCATTGTCTGAGTAAAATATGCATGCCCAAGTATCTTTGTGTGATTGGCTGTGAGCAAACGGGCAAAATAATATGAATACCTATATTTGGAAATTCAATTTAAAAGAGTCTTGGAGAGCCTTAGGAGAGCACATAGTGGTAGTTAAAGCAGTATAAACCTGTTACCAGGTACAAATGAAGCTATAACGACTCCCTTTTAATCAAGCCGGTAGTTGCGGCAAGTGAATAGATAGCTATAGATGTCCCACACTGGGTTATCAGTAGGAATTTATAAAATGCACCCAAGTCAAGTGGAAGGGAAATTGTCGAGGATGGGTACAGTATATCTACGTGGGGCAAAATGATTCTGTCTATAATATAGACAGCTTTTATATCGCACATAGACTTTCTGGCGCGCGGAACTATACAAGTATTCAGAAACAACGTTCTTTGTAACCGTATTATTCCCGGGCTAATACCATCATCAAGCAGAATTAATAGAGAAACTGGATTTTTCTCGGGTCTGATCAAACTTCGAATCTATACATCTTTATGGATATATTAGTGGGCAGCTTGACTGATGTGAAAGCAAGTGCGCATTGACCAATGGAAAGGTAACAAGACAACATGACTAATAGTCGCAACATCGTGGAATAGAAGTAATCTGCCGTGAACTGTTTAGTTGATTGTGGGAGTATATCGGCATGTGATGTTTTCGTGGTCTTCGGGAACGCCTCTCTGGAGGTAACGTGCTAGCCCGTGGCGAGGCTTTGTTTTCGTCGGCCGTATCTGGCCATGAAATTTTCGTGTCTTCCTCACCCTCATCATCAGGTGCAACTATTACAGGGGAATCCTGGAGCTGGTCAACCTAGAGCGAACCCCTTGGATACCTGCCAGCAATCCGATGGGCAGTCTGTCATCACTAGGCCTGCGCTATAGTATCTTCTATAAAGCTGATGATCCGTGTTGATGTTCCTTTAGGACGGCCCATCACGGAAGCCAAATTAAGCACGATCCATGGGACTAATGACATTCCATATCAGTAGCGCTCCATAATGAACTGGGTCTTTAGCGAGTCCTGTGCAAGAAACCAGCCATTGCTCTGCAAGAAGTTAACTAAGTTACGCTGCTCAATCAAGGCCGTCGTACGGCTCTTCGTCTTGAACGAAGCCTCGACGACGTACTCGGATCCGGTACCCGCCAAGTTCATGAGGGGCCAGACTTCGATGTATAGCTGTATTCCGTTCCATGAGCCAATGGAGCGCGTAAAGAGAACCGGGCCAAAAATGCGTGATGCTGCTAACAAACTGGTGCCCCATTTGTTAGACCTCCAGTTGTCGAACTTGTCCGGCGCTTGATCGATCAGCATTTTCTGCGAGTTGCTCGTCCCCGGCAAGTCCGTCCCGCTACTCCCTTGATCCGCTATGGTTTTCTTCCGGCTAATAGACAGTGTTTGCTTCTGGTAGCCCCACTCGACTTGCGCATCGTATTTTGCGTTGTCAGCGGTGAAACCATCGCTATTCGCCGCAGTGAGGCTAGCATCAATATCACCGTCCGTGATAGCATACCGCTTCTTATATGTTAACTCGAAGAGGCTTTTGTTTTCGGTCTTGCGAATACGGGTGCTCCAGTCAGCGGTATAGAGCTCTTTAGAGCTCGTGTCGAGGAACTGGACATTTATCTTCGTGACGGTTGGGGGCATCTCGAAGGCAGAGAGTACCGTGTCCGTTAGTTCGTATAGAGGACTAAGGACCGCGGCTGAGTTTAGTAGGAGTCTGACCTCGTAGTCGGGGGTCATATTTGGCACTGCCTGTGTTGGAGAGACGATGGCAGCGGTCATAACGAAGGAGTATCTTAGGGGGGGAGATTTCAAGTAGCTAGAAACTCACGGTTAGACTTATATAAATCAACTAGAGGGATAGAGGACCCATTCTTACCTAAGTAGGCCACAGAAGTGCTGTAATAGTAGTTATTAGAAGAAAGTATAGGGGTAGCCAGGTATATATCATTTAAATCCTAGTTGTTGAGAACCAGCGTTTCGTATGTCTAATACCTAAGATATTCCGTTTCTAGCAAATATCAAGTGATAGAACCCTATTTACGAAAACAGATCATGGTTACCTAGATATTGAATAATCGCCGATACTCTCGGCCTAATGGCCCGGACTTTATGCCACCTAGTAGTATTCGGGCAACACTAGAACGCATAGTGTTTAGGTAGAGCATATAGCCATATAGTCATAAAAGATATCATTATGATTCTGTCTAAAAAAAAAAGTGAGTAGGCGCTACAGATTATAATCAGGAGGCCGAGTTATATCTAGTACGATTGAACTAGCTCGCGCAAATAACAGCAAGAGGTTTGGCCATTGGGATCTAGGTATTAGGATTGTCTAATTTACACAACTCAGGCATTCCTTATATAATTTCTATGCCAAGAATGAAATATAGCTAAAGTTTTATTCAACGCCATGGATCTTCCTACGCAGACCCCGCTTATTATCCGCAAACGGCGCCCATCCTACCGGGCGGGGCCTAGACTATAGAACTTACCAGAGACTCGAACATAATAGGTAACCATGATAAGTGTAGATCCTACACAACTAAGGGAAGGAAAAGGAAACTTTCAACACTTAGCACGTATCATCACGAGTCTAATCGTAATAGTCTAGGCCGATCTAAGGGCAGTTCTTTTGACCTTTTAATTAAATGACTGAATATGGGTAACTTCAAGATTCATTTTAAGTTTTCAAGTATAACACAAAATATACACAGATTGTCTTCGTAAATCTATAGGCTCTAGAATTTAATCAACTCCGTAATACTATTTATTACCCTAAGTAGATTTACAATTTCACTTTGATTGATTGCGTATAGATTGTCCATGCCTAGTGATCAACAGATATAAGGATCCGGACGCCCCCAATATCTATGAAAACTTCCTCTTTCGCCCTAGAAACCCCGTCCTATAAGGCTATAGTCTGGACCACGAAATGCCCTAATTGATACAAATCCAAACAATCTCAATCCCTTCTTGACGGAGCCAGCAATGTCTGACAATACGAAAACTTTTAAAACATCTCCATATGGGGAGCGTGAGGGTCGACATCCTTCTATGCAAGACTTGAAGAATCGACTCACCACAGATGTCAGAGCGAAACTTGCTGATACCACTGCTGCGTGTCCTGGTACCGCTTATGTGGATTATGATGGCATAATTCGAGACGTGTCGAAACATGGGAAGCTGTATCAAGACGCAGAAAATGAAGAAATCATCATCGGCCCTGATGGTTCTGATACCAATACATCTCGTTGGAAAGGCTGGACCACTGCTCATGTCAAAACCACTTTCCACTTTGAGGATATTGTTGAGTAATCTTGATCTTGTTTTTCAATCTGTCTATCCGTGAGATCCAGAAATTTACTTCGGTGGCTTGAGGGCACGTGTCGAACTTACGATATCGACGTAAGAATGAAATCTGAGTATCTCAGTGTGATTTACATGCTCGTTGTCTCTGGTTGCAGTATTTGGTTTGCAAATGTACAAATTGGTTGTTTAAGTCTCTCTGTGTCTTTACAAAATGGATTTGGTCATGCCTATTGAATAATCTCTCATAATTCACCATACCCATTAGATACAGGGCGCATTCTTTCCTACAACATGGATGGATGGATAGACTTCGGTTACCCTGACCCCCTCGCAATTAAGTTGAGTGTTAAACACAACCCACCAGACGGGGTACGGATTCGGCTAATCTAGTGGTCAAATCAATTGGTTAAGCGATATGCACGGGGGTTCGAAAGGATAACGACGCATCCAGCACGAGACGAAAGTTTGGACCCCCCTCTCCTTGAAGTCTGGTGATTTTTGACACGGTGCATTCGAAATGACAGGGTCTTCATCTATACGTTTATCCTTCACATCCAGAAACTAATCAGAAATTTCCCACTATTTACCCACATAAGCCCAGCCCATTTAGCAGGGCCTATACTATCTGGTTTCATCCATGTCTACTTCAAACCTGCTAACCTCACTTGCCGCTACGTGCGAACTCGATCTAGTTATCGTAAAGTGAAGTTGTATCTCTATTTCTCGCTATCGCTCAATGACAGAAAATTCTTTCAGACTTCCCAAAGTCTTTGTTCGGGCTTTACCTAGATCAACCAAAAGTTCGCCCCACTCGACTTGGAGTTCGACATCGGTATAAGCATAATCAGACGCCGTTATGTTTCTGAACAGCTCTCGGATTTTCTTTTGTTTGTTCTGAGTTTCAGGTCATTTGCTCTTGGCGTTTATATATTGATTGAGACAGGACCGGCAAATTGTTTGAAATCCTCGGTGGCATAGTCCTGAGTTTAATCTTGGTTCCTTGGCTTCTACTTAAGTTCGCTTACCCCTTCGCCATATCGAGGTCTCCTGGATCCTGCTCCGCTTGGTGGTCCTCTTTTTCTTCATTTTGCTTCCCGTCCTCCAACCTTTCTGTCATCGAATCACACCTTCGCCCATATCAAACTTAGTGGGTCTCTTTCTTGCCTCGCATTCGTCCTCATTCCCACCGTCATATTTATCGAAGTCGACCATCCATATATCCATAGGGAAGAGATACTGGAGCACGATCTCATCAGTTATAGATCCACTTGGCTGCTTTGACTGGTTTATACTGGAAGACAAGTCGAACCGATTACCCCGACGATAGTGAACATTCCGACCTGGGTTGAAGAGCCGCTCGTCATGCGAGCCTTCCTCCGATATGTCCTTTGTTTCGAACTTAAACGTTTGGTACTCCAATCTCCTCATCCACTCTACCTGTATCTGTCGCATAGAATAATGATGGATTCTGGGCCACAGGCGGACTTCCACAGTCAGACCCGTTGTAGCAGCCACAGCATGAGCAACTTCAATCTATCCTTGATTGGTTGAACAGCCAAAATGCAGAACAAAGACCTGAGGCTTGCTCACCCGGCAGATTCGTACTTGCTGCTCGAATCTGACGCCTCTCACGCCCAAGCAGCATCAACTTCCCGAGCCAACCATCGACAGACTGAAGCTCACTTGAGCATGGGGGAGAGGATGCTTGGCGTTTGGAATTTAAATCAAAAAAAAAAAAAAAAAAACGAAACACCAGAAAGCGGAAGAAGGTTGAGGTTATCCCAATTTTTCAATGATTCACTGGACAAAGACCACTCTGCCGTAGCGTAACAATGTTGGAAGACAGTTATATTGTCCAGTTCAAGATAGTAACATTAAATAACCTAATCAATCATGATAGCCGACTCATCCTCCGGCCCACTTACACCACGCTGATTCGAACTCTCATTCACAGTCACACCATGCGACTTCTTCATATGCTGGTTGAGGTTCCATCTGCGTGAGAATCCATTCGAACGTCGAGGACAATCCTTGTAGGGACAGAGGATATCTGCTTTCCGGTGAGGGCCTTTGCCAATGCCTGGTCGGACAGGTCTTGATTCTCGTTCTGTTCCTTGTTCTATGTTCTGTGAGGCGGCTCTTGATAGAGATCTTGATCGAGGTCTCGATGGGTTTCTTGAGGGGGCATTTGAGGGCTCTGGGGAGGCTTCCGGCGAGGAGGATGGGACAATGGCGGGAGTTTTGGGTTGTTTTCGTCGAGAGGATGAAGCCTTGGACTGGGGCTTGGCTTTTGGGGTTGAGTTTGGTTTGGTCTTGGAGTTGGATTTGCTGTTGGCTCTGGGTTTAACCTTTGGCGTGGAATCGGTCAATGGTGGCGGCATTGGTGGTGCCGAGTCACGGTCAATGTCACTCTCACTCTCGCTTTCGCTCTCGGTGTAGGAATATTGCTCCCGACCATTTGATTTTTGCTTCTTCCGGATGTGGCCTTCCGGCAATGTTCTGAATTCAAGGTCTTCACCGAAGAGATCTGCACATCGTTTTGAAGTACGCATTATCACGTCAGAGGGGAATCCCATCATGGATGCTAGACCCATTACCTCACTCCAGTCACGCAATTTGAGTCTGCCCTTGGAGAAAGAGCCTCCTTCTTGGTCCTGGCTTGTGTGAGAGGCACGGGACTGATCTCGTGAGAAAGGTGCCTCTGGCAAGTTCTCGTCGTCGGTGTCTACTCCAGAGGACATCCGGGCACTGATGGAGCGATAAGGTGTTCCTTGTTGGGGGGAGAGCCTCGTCGGGTACGATTACGTCCACGAAATTGACTCCTAGATGTTCTTGGAAGGCCTTCATCGTCATCTGTGTCAGATGGCTGCTCGTCCCCAGAAACATCCTCGAGCATGCGACCTTTCATGGAATAATGAAGCCCCATTAGCAGCCGGTCTAACTGGGTCATGACATTTCTTGTCAACGGACGTAATTGCTCTGCAGATTTGGCATCATCCAGTTGATTGATTGGCTCAAAAGAGGTCGTATCAATTCGCTCGTCGTCATCGTCGTCGTCTTCTTCTTTCTGTGGGATTTCATCCCGCATAATTTCATCCCCATTGACAATTTTTTTCGTAGAGATATCCTCATAATCCCACTCCCGGGCTCGGTATTTCTCCCTGGCAATCTTCGAAATGAGAGCCGTAATGCATTCTTCCAAATCGGCACTGGGACGAGGATCGGGTTCCATCCGCATATTATCAAGGTCATCCAGCTTGTCTTTGATGATATCATCAAGTCTGGGAACATCAGCAGCAGGCAAAGGCCACGCTGTCCATCGCCGGGGAACAGAAAACTTTAACTCATCATCGGCATTTGTTCTTGCCAAAAAGGCCCGCGTTCGCCTGCGAATCGCATGAGCATTGTACAGATGAGCTGCCAAATCTCTTGATCTGTTATTAAGAATGGCTTCATAAGCACCGATGTCGTCTGCATTGTATTTCCTCCATGTGGATGAGTGCCCAGTGAAGATATTTGGACGCCTAGCCCCAGGCCGAAGGTCAAGACCTCGGTCCACAGTGTAATAAACCGGCTCAGCCGGCCTTGTAATTGTTGGTTGGCTTGAATCTGCCACTGGAGAAGACCTGGACCTTCTTAGCATTGGTGCTTTCTGATCATTACCACTTTCGTGGAAACTGTCGCCATCAGAGTCATAATGCGCCTGCAGTGGCCGTTCTCTCATAAGCCTATTCAATTCATTTTCAGATTCCTCGTCTTCCTCATCTGTGGGCTCATCCACATTTATGCGCTGTGGAGGATCATACTGGCTGGCTGGCCCACCGAAGAGTGACTGTCTCGCTAGCGCTGGTGGAGAGGACGGTTGGTCGACATCACTGCTGGGTCCACCAAATAATGACTTGCGAGGCTGTGCAGATACTGGTGGAAGAAAATCAGATCTGGATACTTGAGAGGACATGCCTCAGGGACGCGTTGGCTGTTGCCGTTCTATGCGAATGCTTGAGTTGATATCACATAGATGCTGATTCCAGGGTGGTCTTTTCCAGTAGGCGGGTGGATAATGTTATGTTTGAGGTTCAGGTCTTTGCTTTGCTGATACTGATTCCAGCAATTTTGGCTCTCCTTGGTGACACTTTGGTTGTTCCTGGACGTTGACGATGACAAAAATTCCAGGTGGGTGGGTCCTCAATACTGGCACGTGACTGATATACAGCAATCCATCAATTCACACTAACCCGAAGGGGCAATGCAAGTTGTATACAACTCTGATGGTCCTCTCGTGAGATTTAATGTGATAAATTTGCCTCGGCAAGAATTACGATGGAAGTTGACTCATAGTTAAAACAAAGCAAATTTTTCAAGTTTTACCTCGGCGGGCCGAAATTTATACAGTAAGTAACTACATCCCGACCATGAATCTTGTTTCTCCAATTTCAACCTTTTTCTAAGGCTTAGTATAGCTTCGGGCAAAGTTAGCATAGTCAGTGGGCGTTGGAGAAGACATTCAGCTCGGATCTTTTTTCCTAAAAGAAAATTATCGACTTGGGGGATTTTGCACATCGAGTTCGAAGGAATCAAAGCTCCTATACTTCAATTGTTATTAAGATAAGGTCTTCTGGCTTCAAATTATAGAGCGATCATTTCATTGCCAACCAGGAGGTAGATCTTGTATTACAAATACGCCATCTCCGGCCTGAAGAGAGTTCCTTGATATTGATTGGCTTTTTATGCCGAAAACTCAGAGTATCGACACATTCATTGGTTCACAGTCCCGGGCTGCGTATTTCCCGAACACAAATACAAAATCTATCAAACTCGCTCTTTTCACCGAACTGAAATTCTGCATTTGAAGACATTATCGCGCCGGAAAAGAAAGCAAAATGTATAATTGAGGAGCATATTACGAGCCGCGGGTAGAAAACCAAAGTGTCCAAGTCGTGGTGAGCTCTACAGAGCAAGGGTGAATGACATCAACCTCCCCGCTTTAGCATGGAGCTTCCCTTCTGAGCTCAAGTAACTACTTCCTCGGAACAAAGTCCGTCGGTGTTTCTCGGACACAAAGAGCAATCACCATTGAGCAAGCAGATTGACACACACCGGGGATTCTCCACTGTCTCATATAGCCGCACCCTTTAAAGGCATCTCCGAGTCTCCAACCTCCCCGCACTCTGACAATCGACTTTCTCCGCTGTATTACTACTCTTCCCTGCCGAGGGACTTATTATAATGGACCGACTCATCCGCCCCGTCGCTCGTCAACTAATCAGACCCCGCCCCAAATATCCCTTTTCTATCCCTGGGCCGAACTACGCGAAGAGATTCTACACCATGGGACACAGCGCACCGCAGGTGAGAACAGACCAGATCCGATCAGCGACAAGTTCTGACGCGAAGCAGTTGAAAGACCAGTCTCTCTTCATTGAGAAGTCATACATCAATGGCGAGTGGGTAGGAGCCCAGTCTGGCAAAACTTTCGAGGTCCACGGTAAATTCTACGCAATTCGACCTTACGTATGCCTGGGATGCTAATATTACCCTTCAGACCCCGCCACAGGCAAATTGATCGGAACCTGCCCCGAACTCGATACCGCCGACGTTGAAAAGGCGATCCAAGCCGCCTCCGAAGCGTTCCCCAAATTCCGCACAACACTCGGCCGCGAGCGCGCGCGCATGCTACGCCGGTGGTACCAGCTAATGATCGACAACGCAGAGGATCTGGCAAAGCTGATCACCTGGGAGAATGGAAAGCCTCTAGCTGACGCAAAGGGCGAGGTGAACTACGCCGCCAGCTTCTTCGAGTGGTTCAGCGAGGAGGCACCCCGCACATACGGAGACACGATCCCGGCGTCTGTTCCCGGAAACCGCGTGATGACCGTGAAGCAACCCGTTGGTGTGTGCGGTCTGATTACGCCGTGGAACTTCCCTGCTGCGATGATCACCCGCAAGATCGGCCCTGCCCTGGCGGCGGGCTGTACCGTCGTGGCCAAGTCTCCTCAGGAGACACCCTTCACTGCTAATGCGCTGGCTGAGCTTGCGCACCGTGCTGGTATCCCCAAGGGTGTTGTTAACATCGTTACCTCTTCTGAGAACACCCCTGCTGTGGGTGAGCTTATCACTACCCACCCTGAGGTGCGCAAGGTGTCATTTACTGGCTCGACCAACGTTGGTCGTATCCTGATGAAGCAGTCCGCCTCGACCATCAAGAAGGTCTCTTGGGAGCTTGGCGGTAACGCCCCCTTCATTGTCTTCGACGATGTCGAGGACCTTGACACAGCCGTTGCCGGTGCCATTGCCTCCAAGTTCCGCAGCTCAGGCCAGACCTGCGTGTGCGCCAACCGCATCTACGTGCAGAAGGGCGTGTACGAGGAGTTCTCCAAGCGCTTCGTGCAGAAGGTCAAAGAGTTCAAGCTCGGCGGTGGTTTCGAAGACGGCATTACCCATGGCCCGGTCATCCACGAGCGTGCCGCTAACAAGGCCCATGAGCACGTGCAGGACGCAACCTCCAAGGGTGCCCAGATTGTCGTTGGTGGCCAGAAGGCTACTGCTCTCGGTCCCAATTTCTACGAGCCTACTGTTCTCACTGGCATGAGCAAGGACATGCTTCTCGCCAGCGAAGAGACCTTCGGTCCTGTTGCCGGTCTCTTCCCCTTCGAGTCTGAGAAGGAGGTAGTGGATCTGGCTAATCGCGCCGAGGTCGGTCTGGCTGGCTACTTCTTCAGTGGCAATGTTCGCCGCATCTTCCGTGTTGCTGAGGCCCTGGAGGTTGGCATGGTTGGTGTGAACACTGGTCTCATCAGTGATGTTGCCTCTCCGTAAGTTTTTCCCTGTCTTCAAATATCTTGCAGTATCTAACGTCTTCACAGATTCGGCGGTGTCAAACAGAGTGGCTTCGGCCGTGAGGGCAGCAAGTATGGTATTGACGAGTTCATGACGATCAAGAGCGTGACATTCGGCGGCATGGGCGAGCCCCTGCAGGAGTAAACACGTAACGAAGCAATAATCATCACCAAAATAAAACTATACAAGGAATGAAACATCATGATGCCATCTAACCCCCATCCTCAAGACCAAGATCAAGCCACTGTAATCCCAGGCCCCCAGAGAGCTCCACAACCCGTCAGGGAATAATTTAGACCCACCAGGTCCCCCCAATCAGGAAAATTAACGGGCAAAACCACGTTACGGAGCTATCAGAATAACAACGACCCTCGGTCAGTCTAGTTGGTAAATCCAACGGGACTATTGCCAAATGAAGACATATCCCAGCTGCTGGATGTCTGGCCTTGGGCCGCAGGCGGAATTTGATACCGGCAGTTACTAAGGGAGGTTGGACGATTTAAACGCATCGCAACTGGAAGCTATTATAGTATTGATTAATTTATCCCCTTAACAGGACCTCAGGGGCGCTGATCTTACTTTTTGTCTTTTCTCCCCTTGCCATTTCTTGATTTTCTTTACTCATATTTTGGTTGCTCCTTTCTTGACCTGCGGGCTTCGATTCAGCGGGGTTTTAGGTGAAATGTTGCTCGGTGGCCATCTATATATGGACCCGCTTTCCTATTCTGGAATGGGGTGTGTCATATGCTCTCACTGTGTGTATTTGGATATCTCACTGACCAGACAGGCTACACTGCACACAGGCTATCCATAATTATGAGAGAGACGGCTGAAGGATCTTTTGTTGGGGATGTTAAGTCCGGGTACTCACATGAGAGATGCTACAGGCACTCACATGACCAGTTCCACGTCCCCGGCAGAATAATCAGCTGCCACACCGCCCTTCCCATCCCTTCTGCTACTGGAAGATACAACGATCCATCAAATGTGAAAACAACTAAAATCAAATCTCCTCTCCATCTCGCCTCATTCTTACTCCTCTTTGCATAAACACATGATTGGATATTGTCCCAATGCGCCCATCATCACATTTTCTGGCGGCTGTCTCGCGCAGCCAGTCTTCGCGGCTGAAGAAGCCTGCTGTTGGTTTAGACCATGTATGTACTACCCTTAACAGTGTCTTACAGACGTGGTTGAAATGCGGGTTTGGATATGTGTACTGATCTATTGTCAAGTTTATTCAAAGAGGGCGCGTCCTTGCATTTTGGCGTGAAGTTGTTCGGGCTTTAAATAGTATGATTCATTCTTTTTATTCAACTCTTCATTCTTGGATGTTTCCTTTGGGCTCGAGTGTTAATCTGCATGTATAGGAATCCCTCCGTCATCGACAAGGAATGAATTGCATAATTATGCCCGTACAGAATTTGAACGGCATCGCGAGGTCACTGATTTGGTAGGTTGCATTGCCTTTCTCACTCACACCTGGGAACCAGGAAATGGGAATATCGAGCTGATTTTGCCTTTCTTCTTATTGAAGCAACATATCAGATATCTGCTTTCGGTTTGTCTCGTACCTTTTTTTGGTCTTTTGTCGGGAGTAGGATGAGCTAACAACTCAAAGACAGGGAAAGCTGAATTTGAAACTATGAGGCGGTATATCGATGAACAGGTCGCTGGATAATCTGCGTTATAGGTGCTGCTCTTTTTATATAATATGTTCGAATATCAAGAAGAGGTTTCATACATACTGTGAGGTTCTGAGTGTGTTCTGGTAGGAGTATTGGATGCATTGGGTTGTGGTACTACACAAGTGATGCAGCACGCTGATAGGCGGAACGTCTCGGGTCTCGGTAGATCGACATCATGCCATATGGACTCGGAGAGATAAGGTGTCCAGCAGAGGAATATGATGCTGGTGGCTGAACCAATGAACAGCTGTTCGTCCGAGGTACAGACTGTCTGGAATGTCGGGATTAATTATGGAGATGAGCATTCCAATGGCATTGGCATGGCAACAGCATCTAGAACTTCAATGAATGAGAATCAGCTAGGAACTAAAGCCCCTGGCATTCACTCCTAGTGCTTGACTCATTCTTGAACTATGTATCGCATAGTTAGCCGGTCGGCAGAGAGGGGAAACGTCTAGACCCTAGACCAAAGGTACGAGAATAAAGTTGTTGAAACCCAGATACCAACCCAAGTAGAAGGAAAAACATAGCGATTGGTTTCAAGTAAGACATGTCTGTCTGCAAGGGACCCACCAGTTTGAGAGCAAGTTTAGGCCGAGGTGTGCATTGTTACCGCAAGAAGGAGTCGTCAAAGACCTTGAAACCGCTAAGATGATGTCAGGACTAGATTCAATCGTACTAGATTGAATAGTTTCAAGTCCGTCGTGGACCAAGACAGGAATGGGAGAACCCTTCGCCACCTGTCTACTCCACACGCACTCTATCCTTGTTCTCGGATTACTCCATACTGTGGGACCTGAAGCTCCCTTGCTGCGCCGCAGTGATTGGTCGGCACAACCGGAAACGGTCGAACAGGTTGCAGTTGGAGCTTGCTGGTTTAGCTGGCCTACGTCATTGATTCTGGTCCAGACCATTTTCTATATAGTGTTGGGAGGTCGGAGGGGGAATATTTAACATATAATAGCACTGAATACCTCCCACTACTGTAGTCAAAAGTCAACTCAAGCCACACCTTACTATACCTGCTATTATACAATTCCAATCACTTACAACCCCTCACCGAAGACCAAATACGAATCCCAACATGCGATCTGCACGAAACAGCGCCGTCGGCCCCGATCGGGCAAAGCACCTCGAGCGCAACCGCATCGCCGCCAACAAATGCCGCGAAAGAAAGAAGCGCGAACACAAACAAATCGAGCGTCGCCTCAGCGACGAAACAGAAAAGAAAGAACTCCTTTTGGCCCAGCTGAACTGTCTCAAAGAAGAAGTCTGGGACCTCAAAAATATCATCTTCCAACACGCCGAGTGCAAAGACCACCAAATCAACCTCCAACTAGCCCGAATGACCCAAACGGTCCTGGAAAACCAACCCATGCAAGAATGCAGCATGTCGCCGACCTTTTCGAATGGGTCCTACTCAGATGAATCGGTCACGGTGGATGAAGTGAATCATAATAACCTGATCGACCCCCGCGCCTATCCTGGTGGTGACTGGACTGTGTTACCCAAGGTCGCCGATGACCTCGTGCCATACGATGCGAATACGACCAATGATTCGATATTTGAGAATTTCATTGATGCGGAGAATCTGTGTACCTAGTGAATTCGGCGTGGCTGGACTATGGCGTTGGTGATTTTAGCGTTGTGCTTATTCTGTATACTAATTTTCGAGCTGTGAGAGCTCACCAAAAAACTCAATTACGCCTTTGACGACATTAGCTGCTTGCACGAATATATGAATTGCAACAACTTTTTACACGCATGATTTCTCCGGTATCTGTATGTTAGTCATCCACTATCTGGGGACTCTCTGGGCATTCTGAAGATATTCCCCTGGAGGCGGGAAGAGCGGAAGAACGTTCCCATGACGATGAGAGGTGTCTCCGGATGTGACATTACTAAAATCACACCACATAGTCAGGCAATTAAGCTGCAGAAGCCATTGACCAGATGGCCTGGGAGAGATCATTAGGAAAATATAACCTAGGCGCTTGAGAATTCCGTCCACAGAGACAAGCCGAAAGTCGCCGATCCAAGGACATGGCTTGAGCAGCTGCAGACTAGAGGAAATAGGGCGTGAATAAGTGAAGAAATGTGGAACGTGAAAGAGCATTCGATCTCCACGATCCACAGCCGCTGATGTCACCGCATCCCGCCAAGGTTGCCACGACCTGACTACATCACGCGCTGGCGTTGTGTTAGGTACAACTACCCCCATTGCTTCTATTTTCCCCAAGTTCCCTGGGTTATTTCTTTCGATTTACGATTCCATGTCGATGCTTACCCTGGGTTGCTACTTCAACCCTTTTCTGTGAATTGATTTGCTCATTGGGTGTACTTACTTCTGTTCAATACCAATCAGCCCAGATGATGCCTGCGGCTCTCTTGACGCCTCCCTATGGTGAGGAGATGGCACATTTCTCTCAGAAAACAGTAATGGGCACTATATTCGAAACTACTGAACGGTTAGACTTACTACAGCCTGTAAGACGGCGATTTTGAGTTGGTACAACTTACTGAGATTCTACGAACCAGCTATACAGACTGGAGGCCTATTGGCCTTGGAGTCTCTGGACTTGTCTGGTATTCTTCTCTTATTCTTACGCTTCGAATGGCGGGGACTGATGTTCTGATTCTTATAGCTCTGCAAGGGACCAAATACGTCATCAGACAGTCGCCGTGAAGAAGCTTGCAGAACCATTCAAGACAGACAGCATTGCAAGACATATGTTTCGAGAAATAAAATTGTTACGACAATTACACCATGAAAATGTGAGTTCTCTAAGCCTTTTATTGTTGCATTTCTAACCAAGGACCAGATTATCAACCTTACCGACATCTTCATCTCACCGTCCGAAGACATGTACGAAGCCCCCCACCGTACCAGCACATCGGGTCTCTAATTATCCCAGATACCTCGTGACAGAATTGATGGCAACGGACCTCAACACAATCCTCAAATCCAAAAAAGTCGAAGACCAATTCGCGCAATACTTTATGTATCAGATAATGGTTCGTCACCACACCACCCGGCTTCAACCAGACGCTAATGATCAGTGTCTCAGCGCGGCTTAAAATATCTCCATTCAGCAGGAGTCGTCCACCGAGATCTGAAACCAAGCAACATCCTCATAAATGAAAATTGCGACCTGAAAATATGCGACTTCGGCCTCGCCCGAGTTCAAGAACTCAATATGACCGGCTATGTTTCAACAAGATATTACCGCGCACCGGAAATCATGCTCACGTGGCGGAAATATAACGAAAAAGTCGATATCTGGAGTGCTGGCTGCATCTTTGCTGAGTTACTACTGGGCGAGCCTCTATTCCCTGGAAAGAATCATATCAACCAATTTTGTGTTATTACCGAGTCCCTTGGGAGTCCACCGGAATCGATGATCGCGAATATTACGAGTGAAAATGTGAGTGTGATTCAGCATCGAGGTCATGTCCGGACTTCAAGGCAGGGCTTTGCTAATTTCTGTTTCTAGACATTGAATTTCATCAAATCACTACCAAAGCGAGAGCGCAAACCAATGTCACAACTCATACCAAAGGCGAATCCAGATGGTATGCAATCTACTATATGCAATTCAGAATCCAAATATTAAACAATCAATCTAGCTGTCACCCTTATCGACCAAATGCTCCAATTCGACCCGGATACACGCATAACAGCAAATCAAGCTGTTGAATGCCCATATCTAGCACCATACCACGACCCAAACGACGAGCCAGTCGCAACAGAAGCTTTTGATTGGTCATTCCTTGAAGCCAACCTTCCTGCTGATATTTGGAAGACTATCATGTGAGTTTGCGGACAAAAGCAATCGTTTCTTTTTACCGGGCAGTCTGTTAATCATGATGATTTTGTTAGGTATGGCGAAGTCCTAGGATTTCACGAACAAATGACTCAAAATGGACAGACTGGTCCCATGAAAACGATAAACCAGTTGGATGGGATGGATCTTGCTTGATGGATCAGATCTCACATTTACATTATGACGAGTGTATATTATTATGGACTTTTTCATGTTTGTTCTCTCTTTTTCATTTTGCTTGAGGGAGGCTTTCTTACGAGTGACGGTCAACGGTTTTACAATATGGATACCATTCGGGTAATGACTTGTTAGAATGTTTTTGTTGGTTCATTCGGCGAGTTTACGCAGCTGGTTCTGTTAGCGTTGGAATGAAATCTTCTCTGTTCAATACTTGGGACTCATGGATCCGATCTATTTCTTCAGTGTGCTATTTTTGATGTGGTGTGAGACGATTTCTTATAAATGCGTGTAGAGGTTGCACGTGCAGTGTGGAAACATGAGGTAAAAGGTTTATACTTGAAACGTAGACCTGAGATGTGAAGATAGTAAACACCTTTAAGTAGGAAACACCACTCTCACGAGAGACTCAACTGAGCAGAATTGGCATCCCATACGGATTTTCCGTTCATAAAGCCGCAGTTGACAGTGTTCATGCTTGGTATCCTTGCTACCCAGGTGAGGATGTCCCGTCGAGCAAACACCGTTCGATCGAGAAGATACAAAGATATTTCATGGCTAGGCAATTGGTGCTAAAGTTGTAGTATCAAAAGTGGGCCGACCAATTCTAGTACATCGTCTAAAAAAGATGCAGCTCCGAGGTATAAGGTCCTCCCCCCACTATGTCCTCCACTGTGTACCCCCACTATGCTCGGGATGCAAAAAATGGTTTCCCTGGGAATCGAACCCAGAACCTTTCCGGAACACTTGCTCGAAGCAATTGTTAACGGAAAATCATAACCGCTAGACCAGGAAACCAGATCATGTGATCACAACGGATCAGATAGCAACCAGATGGTTCAGAGAAGACGTCGAAAATTACTTTCTAAAAAACAAACGATTCTTTTTTTAAAAAAGGTCTGATGGACATCCATTCAATCTCTTTGCGTGCTAATTGACATTTGAATTTGACGCAAGTAAAGCATTAGACAGACTTATCATATAAACATTAGGTGTATTCATGACCCGATGATCTCCTGTATTATTAGCCCCTGTATAAAAGGGAAGTAGACAAAAATCACAATAACACCATAGCCCATATGTACGTCAGGGTCTGTGTTCATCAAACAACCCAGGATATCGTTGCAACCAAAAAGTAAAATCCAAAACGCGCAAGCTCACAGCAGTCAGGGCCTCATGATTCAAAACTCAGACGTTCAGTGCCGTTAACGAATGATAGTCATATTAACATGATGAACATGAAGTAGATTAGACAGCCGCATCACCATTAACCTGAGAAGTCTCCGGTGCTGGAGGCGCTTCCTCGCGATGGTTCTTGGCGTTGCGGCGCGAGTTGAAGAGATCAAGGATAGCGAAGGTGTTTGTAATAGCGAACGTAGCCCTATAAATACAAGGTCAGACACTTTTTACTCTGGGAGATCAAGGACGTCAATCATAGACTGGATGGATTTACCATTGCACAGCAGCAACAACAATCAAAGCTTGCAAAGCATGGCAGCTAGCCCACTTGCACACACTCGGCGAGGGAATCATAGCAGCCAAGGCGATCCAACCACTGAGCCAGAGACCACCAGTGAGGACTTCAACGAGAGGAATGACAAGTTCGTGTGAGAGGCGGGGGAATGCGAGTGGTGCAAGGCCTAGGTAAGGGACTGCGATTGCTGTTGTCCAGCAGCCGTTGAACAGCATGTAGTAGACGACATTTGAGAAGGACCATTCATCGTAGAGAGATGCAATGACTGGGACCTGTCAGGGGCTGCTTCTTTGGTGACTCTGATATGAAGGGGACATACCATATGCGCTGAGGCCGATTGTTGCTAGGGACAAGATGACCTGGATGATTCGGAGTGGGTAGACCCAGGAGAGCATTTTGGCGGCTTCGGATGGTGTATTTTGATTATATAGTCGTTAATATCAAGGGCTCTTTGCAACTCTGTTGGTGCGAAAGTTCAAAATCAGGAAGAAATAGACTACTAGGGGATTGACATGGGCTTTTATACTGATCAGAGACGGCCCACAAGGCGACAGGTTAGAGTCCCACACGTCATGGTCGGGAAGAAACGTGCAGGAAGTGATCAGAAGCAGACGGATTAGCGGAGCCTAGAATCCGGTGCAGGTGCAAAGTTTAATGTAGGTTCCTTCGTAGGCCCTGAATGTGAAGCTGTCCGAATTAGGGCTTGATCAACTTCCCCGCCTTATATACACCTGACCACATCGTTTTCCTGTTCACACATTCTTTCGTCTACTCCTTATTACGAGCTGAATGATCATGCCATACTCTAACTCTGTAGAAAACACCATATCGATATCACCTACACGGCGGCAGGCCCGATCCGACTCGGAATCAGATGGGTTGCCGCTATGTCGATCTCACATGAAGACCTCGGTCGAACCAAAACTTCGGCGATGATCACACCAAAGTCCTTCTTTTTCGGGGCTTGAAAGGATTTCTTGCCAAGACGATGGTTTACTTTTTGAGTGCTAGTTCGAGCTTGTTTAGCGTGGATCAATTTCCAACCTCGGCTTGTCGATCTCGGCGTCGCCCTTGTGAGCGACGTGCAGATGACAGGGTAGCTAACAGGTTCTCACTCGTATCCAAGATCGGGAACACGCCCAGGTACAAAATTCACAGGCACAGCGATGACAGGGCCCATTCCATGCAATTTAGTGGGAAGATCCACACGAAGGGAGAATTTCGATGCATATATACAAAACAAAACAAAAACCCAATCTACTCCCTATATATCATACAAATGAGATACAATATCCGATCCATCATTTTCCAACAAGAGCCCGGACAGCATCCAAAACACCAACAGACTTCTGATCCGCAGGCTCAATCGCCGACCGCGCCGCATCAGGCCCATCACGCGACGTATGCTTACCAGCTTCCTTAGCGGCAGCTTCAATGGCAGCGTGACGCTCCCTCCAAGCGCGATCCTCCTTGTCACGAACCTCCAGCTCATGTAGCCAGGCATCACGCTTCTCCTGCTTCTTGCGGTCTTCCACGGCCTTTTCGAATTCGCGACGCTGCTGGCGCTCTGATTTGAAATACATTCCTCCTGCGACGAGGGCGACCAGTGTAAAGGCTTGCGCGTAAATACGGGCGCGGAACATGCGGTTCATTTCGACTGAATCGCCGGATTTCATGGAGCGGTAGGCGCGGTAGAGGGCGTAGCACGTTGCCGCACATCCTAAAGTGAGGGGTTAGGTATTTGCTGGAGCTTGATGGGGTTGGTAGTATTGGGATCTGTAGGGATGTATACCTAGCGGGACGAGGGGCTCTTCTTTGAGACGGCGGGTGAATTTCTGGACGCCGGTTTCTTCTGTGAATTGACTTGGGTTGTGTTAGCTGATTATTTTTGCCCTTTGGCTTTCATCGTGGAATTGGCGGTTGCAACT
Source organism: Penicillium antarcticum (assembly GCF_028974205.1). Taxonomy (NCBI): domain Eukaryota; kingdom Fungi; phylum Ascomycota; class Eurotiomycetes; order Eurotiales; family Aspergillaceae; genus Penicillium; species Penicillium antarcticum. Next base: position 999,896 of record NW_026695302.1, read on the forward strand.
GGCGGACAATGGCGGATCGGTATGGGACATACAAGTCATTGTCAAAGGACGAGGGCACTGGTTCGCGACTCATGGTGTATGGCTTGGGGTGGCTCGGGGAGTTGTGCGGAGTTGAATCGCGTTCTTGGGGTGCGGAGTTTTCCAAGATGGGGCGGTCGGGGTCAGATGGAGGGCGACTGTCTTTAAAAACACGGCATTCGGCAATTGATCTGGTTACTCGGTGTTGATCTAAGTCGAGAGGTGGTTGTAGGTGGCAGAATGTCATGACATGATGCCAATGACATAATAGTTATTTCCTGTATCGGGTTATGTAACTATGCACTGCATGGCCAAGAGAGCTACTCAAGAGATATACTAGCTCTACTAACAAATTTTTTCTTCTTTGCAATGTAGTTTTGAACATAGAAAGCTATACGACCCAGACAGAAGCGTTTAAAAAGGGCTATAGGAATTTTGTCTACCCTACGTGCTGTCTTGGGCTGACCGCCACTGTACCACATCGCATTGGAGTATACTTATTCTTCATTCACGCAGCCATGAAAAAAGCAATGAAGCTGCAGCTGAATCAATAGATACAATTGTACTACCCACCTCATTCCATCAAGACTAAATATTCGATTTCCCCCATATAATTCTACAATGGCCAATATTTAGGGCTTGCACCATAGCTTACATAACATCTCCGATCACGGTCCGCCTCCCCAGAAAAAAGAGTCATATCGAGAATTTTCCGACTTTCCAATTCCTGTTGATTTCTCATATTCGGTTTCTGGAATTGTCTGACCTCACCATGTCTGAAGACACATCAAATGATGTTGCGACTCCGGTCACTCCCAAGATGAGTGGACTGGCCTTGACTGAATATACCGCCGCTCCGACACCCCCCAACGAACGCTCGCAGAGAGTTCCTGGCGTGCCTCCCAACTGGGGCATCCCTGAGGCTTTCCTGCTGCCCAATGGCTACCCGGATGTAAGCTTCAGCTTGCCCGTTGTCCCTAACTCTCTGTTGGCTTTCACATTCTAACTTTTGACCCCGCGATCTAGTATCTCCGGTTGATTTTGACGTCACGAGTTTACGATGTTATTGAGGAGACGCCTCTCACTCATGCAGTCAACATGAGCAACAGGCTGGAAAGCCGAATTCTTCTCAAGCGGGAGGATCTGCTCCCCGTGTTCAGCTTCAAGCTCCGCGGCGCATACAACAAGATGGCTCATTTGAACGATGAGCAGCGGTGGAAGGGTGTTATTGCTTGCTCTGCAGGTTGGTCTATACCCAGTTGATTACTACAGTTATAAGCATATGCTGACTTGCTTTAGGAAACCACGCGCAGGGTGTTGCTTTTTCTGCCCGCAAGCTGAGAATCCCTGCTACTATTGTCATGCCCTCCGGTACCCCCGCTATCAAACATTTGAACGTTGCCCGCATGGGAGGAAGCGTCCTTCTCCACGGAAACGATTTCGATGCCGCCAAGGACGAGGCCCACCGGTTGGAGAAGCAGCATGGTCTGACTAACATTCCGCCGTTCGACGACCCCTATGTCATTGCCGGTCAAGGTACTATCGGTATGGAGCTTCTGCGCCAAGCGAACCTGGATAAGCTGGAAGCTGTCTTCTGTGCTGTCGGTGGGGGTGGTCTCATTGCTGGCATTGGTGTCTATCTCAAGCGCATTGCTCCCCAGGTTAAGATCATCGGTGTTGAGGCTCACGATGCCAACGCCATGGCCCAGTCTCTGGACTCTGGCAACCGCATCTTCCTCAAGGAGGTCGGCCTCTTTGCGGATGGTGCTGCTGTCAAGTCTGTTGGCGAAGAGACCTGGCGTCTCAGCCGCGAGGTCATCGACGATGTCATCCAGGTGACTACCGATGAGACTTGCGCAGCCATCAAGGACGCTTTCGAGGATACTCGCTCTATCGTCGAGCCTGCCGGTGCTCTTGCCCTCGCGGGTCTTAAGAAATATATTGCCAAGAACCCCAGCCCTGACCCCAACCGCGAGCTGATTGCCATTACATCCGGTGCCAACATGGACTTTGACCGTCTGCGCTTTGTTGCTGAGCGTGCTGCCCTTGGTGAGAAGAAGGAGGCTCTTCTAAGCGTCAAGATTCCCGAGCAGCCTGGCGCATTCGCCAAGCTTGTTGAGGTTGTTCTGCCCCACGCCGTGACGGCCTTCAACTACCGCTATGCCCGTGAAGACTCCGCCGATGTGCTGATGGGTATTTCTCTCTCTGCCTCCACTGGTCGTGACGACCTGGCCAAGATCATGGAGGAGCTGGAGCGGAATGACATGAGCTGCTGCGACCTGAGCGACGATGAGCTTGCCAAGCGTCACCTGCGCTTCCTTGTCGGCGGCCGCTCTGAAGTTGCCGATGAGCGCCTCTTCATGTTCGAGTTCCCCGAGCGCCCAGGTGCTCTGGCCAAGTTCCTCCGTACCCTCCGCCCTAACCAAAATATCTCTCTGTTCCACTACCGCAACTATGGCGGCGATGTTGGCAAGGTTCTTGCTGGTATCCAGTGTCCTCCTTCCGAGAAGGATGACCTTGAGCACTTCCTCCACGAGCTGGGTTATCCCTTTAGCGAGCAGACCGACTCCCCTACCTATAAGACCTTCTTGCGTGCCCAATAAGCGTGTCATACATTGAAGTGTCATAAAAGTATGCAATTTGGATAACGATAACATGCATGTGCATACATTCTTATTGGTTTAAGCGGATTCGAGGTCCATGTTGTTTGGCGTTTGGTATATGCGATATAGACCCTCTGTATCATAGGTCACATTGTCTTCCGGTCTTTATATTTCTTAAAGACATACAAATATCAAAAATATGTCTATTCTTCTATCAACTTATCAAATAATTCCAATTGCCAATTCTCCTTAGTATTCTGCGATTCTTGTAGTTCTATGTAGTCCAGTCCCACCAATCATTACACGTCTCGGCCGATCGGCAATACAGAACCTCCGGCCAACCTTTGCGATCACGGCAAGAACCTTCTGAGCCAAAACATCGACATTCGCTCCATCTCGATACTTCCTGTTCGTTTTAGGAGAATTGAGGCACGGCTTCGAATTGCTCGCCTCTCTCGGAGTTTCCCAATACCGCCGCCATGTTCTCCCTCCGCGCCGCCATCGGTGCCTCCTCCGGTGCCCTCCGCCAAATCTTCCCCTCGGTCTCCTACAGAACTGCTTCATTACGGCCATTCTCGCACATGATTCGCAATGGTTTGACGAAACTTCGCGGACAAGCACATACTAGCAATTCCGTCGCTGTGGGGGTTGCAGCTGCTCGTCAGATTGAGCAGGTTCGCGGGATGAAGACTCGTTCTTCTGTGAAGAGACTTTGTGATGGCTGCAAGGTATGATTGAGCCTGCATATTATGCCGTTGGACACTATTCCGGGGTGAATTTTTTTACCGGAATGACTGGTGCTAACTACGTTCTGTAGCCCGTTCACCGCAAGGGCCGTGTCTACATCATTTGGTGAGTGCCTACCCTGCGCCATTAGACGCTATATTTGAAGCACTTATTGACATTTCATTTTCTCTTTCAGCTCGAAGAACCCCAAGCACAAACAACGGCAAGGAAAATAGATCAATTTCCTTCTTGCGTTTTTCCCAATACCATGCATCGCCTCCTCCTTCCGCGGGTGCCTTTATTCGAATACTCTGGGATATCGGCAGAAGCCTAGAGCATTTAGAATGGCTCTTACTGGGCATATCGTATCCTTGATGCATACATATACGGTTTGTCGCCTCGGAACTTGGAATTGGCGGCATGCTCTTGCATTCTTGTTTCAAACCAGACAATGGTTGGATATCACGGCGCCTTTGTCTTTTCTTGTATATTAGTGTTACAACCAGGAATATCGGATCCTCTATTTCGAATCAAATGATCTCCAGTCTTGACTTCTGCTTCATGGTTTTTTATATTCCTTTTACGGACCAGCTTTCTCCATTCTAACACGTCTTTGTCTAAGAATAACTGTTCAACCCTTCCAATGCCATTTAGAATCCTAGTATCTCTGTTTATACTCCAATCTCTGTACAATTCTAATTCATCAACTCTGATGGGCCGATGTAAATCACGTGACGCGTTCCTGGCTTCCCCGAACTTTTTTTTCGGGGAGACAACAGAACATTCAATCCGCGTTGTTCATATCAATTCCGGTGTGAGTGGATCATCAAGATGCGGTCTCCTTCTCTTGCACGGTTACAATCCCGTGCGGTGTCTGGCTTGACCAGATCGGCCCGTTTCCAGCCTCAGACTCTCCTGCGCCAGCGATGCGCTTCTACAGCCGCGTTCCGGTCCGCCGCTGTTGCGCCGGCTTATCAGTCGAAGTTTGGACAATGGGACCAGCGACGCAATGCTTCTGCTACTGCGTCTGCAGTGTGAGTTTATCTGCTTGCTTCCTCATTCTACTTCTAATATTTGGTTATAGTCTTGAGGCTGCTAAGGCCAACCCCGATGGCCTGTCCCAAGCCGCCATTATTGACAACCTTGATCCCGTCGAGGCCGCTCGTCTTGACAAGTGCCGTAACATCGGTATCGCGGTACATCATACCCCAGTTGCTCCCAGCTCGCCACTGTATCGTGTCTAATCAATATCTTTGCGCAGGCCCATATCGACAGCGGCAAAACCACCTGTACCGAGCGAGTTCTTTTCTACACTGGTCGTATCAAGGCTATCCACGAGGTCCGCGGGCGTGACAGCGTCGGCGCCAAGATGGATTCCATGGATTTGGAGCGTGAGAAGGGTATCACCATTCAGTCCGCCGCCACTTTCTGTGACTGGGTCAAGAAGGATAAGGAGGGCGTTGACCACAAGTACCACCTCAACCTGATCGATACCCCCGGCCATATTGATTTCACCATCGAGGTCGAAAGAGCGCTGCGCGTTCTGGATGGTGCCGTCATGATTCTGTGTGCCGTCTCTGGTGTCCAGTCCCAAACCATTACCGTCGATCGCCAGATGCGCCGTTACAACGTGCCCCGTATTTCTTTCGTCAACAAGATGGACCGTATGGGTGCCAACCCCTTCAAGGCGGTTGACCAGATCAACACTAAGCTCAAGATTCCTGCGGCTGCTGTTCAGGTTCCTATTGGTACCGAGGATGAGTTCGAGGGTGTCGTGGATCTGATCCGCATGAAGGCTCTTTACAACGTTGGTGCCAGTGGTGAGGAGATCATGGAGAAGGATGAAATCCCCGAGAAGGTCAAGGCTATGGCTGAGGAGCGCCGCAGCATGCTCATCGAGACTCTTGCCGATGTCGACGATGAGATTGCTGAGCTGTTCTTGGACGAGATCATCCCCAGCGAGGATCAAATTAGAGCCGCTATCCGCCGCGCCACCATTGGATTGAAGTTCACTCCTGTCTTCATGGGTTCCGCTCTTGCCAACAAGTCTGTTCAGCCTATGTTGGACGGTGTTATCGATTTCCTTCCCAACCCCTCCGAGGTCGAGAACTTGGCTCTTGACCAGAAGCGTGACGAAGCCTCCGTCAAGCTTGTCCCCTACAACTCCCTTCCCTTCGTCGGTCTCGCCTTCAAGCTTGAAGAGAGCAACTTCGGTCAGTTGACCTACATCCGTGTGTACCAGGGTACTCTCCGCAAGGGCTCCAACGTTTTCAACGCCCGCAACAACAAGAAGGTCAAGGTTCCCCGTATTGTCCGCATGCACTCCAACGAGATGGAGGAGGTCAGCGAGATTGGTGCTGGTGAGATCTGTGCCGTGTTCGGTATTGAGTGTGCTTCCGGTGATACCTTCACTGACGGTCAGCTCGGCTACAGCATGTCGTCCATGTTCGTCCCCGAGCCCGTCATTTCGCTCTCCATCAAGCCCAAGCAGAGTAAGGATGGCGCCAACTTCTCCAAGGCCATGGCTCGTTTCCAGCGTGAGGACCCTACTTTCCGCGTTACCTACGACAGCGAGAGTGACCAGACCATTATCTCTGGTATGGGTGAACTCCACTTGGATATTTACGTCGAGCGTATGCGCCGTGAGTACCGCGTCGACTGCGAAACCGGTCAGCCCCAGGTCGCCTACCGTGAGACTATCGGCCACCGCGTCGAGTTCGACCACCTGCTCAAGAAGCAGTCCGGTGGACCCGGTGAATACGCCCGTGTCATGGGATGGATGGAGCCCACCGGCGCTCTGGAGGAGAACAAGTTCGAGCAGCAAGTTGTCGGAGGTTCCATTTCCGAGAAGTTCCTGTACGCTTGTGAGAAGGGATTCAACCTGTCTTGTGACAAGGGTCCTCTCATCGGCCACAAGGTTCTTGGTACTCGCATGGTCATCAACGACGGTGCCACTCACATGACTGATTCTTCCGAAATGTCCTTTAAGAACGCCACCCAGCAGGCGTTCCGCAAGGCTTTCGCTGAGTCTCAGCCCTCCGTCCTGGAACCCCTCATGAAGACGGTCGTTACCGCCCCTACTGAGTTCCAGGGTGATGTTATCGGTCTGTTGAACAAGCGTGGTGCTACCATCAACGACACCGAGACTGGTGTCGACGAGTTCACTATCTACGCTGACTGCAGTCTGAACGGCATGTTCGGCTTCAGTACTAACTTGCGCGCTGCCACTCAGGGCAAGGGTGAATACACCATGGAGTTTAGCCACTACGAGAAGGCTCCAGTTCAGATGCAGTACGTTTACCCCCAACATGCCCCAATTTACATTTTCAATGCTAACTGATATCTCTCTTCTAGGAAAGAACTCATCGCCAAGCACCTGAAGGCTCAGGCCGACAGACACAAGAAATAAACGACCAAACTAACATGTAATATTCCTCCAATCCTCCCTTCCTGCAATTCCATCCAATCAAGGCAGCGCCTGGCATTGGAAATTGGCATCTTGTTGGATTCTCTCCAAAACCCTCCTGTACTATTTATGGCATGGCACTATATCACTTTTGTGCATTTCTGGACCTGTATTTCAAGATTTAAGGCTACTTTCTACTCTCCTGTCTGAACAATAGATCATTGTTTTATATTTTGGCTTTTATGTGGCTTGCTTGGGCAAGTCTTGTATATTCTGAAGGGTATATACCGCTTCCTATGTGTCGGCTTTGCTCTCTACACCTCTCTCCTACTGGCTTAGATGGCATTTCATTATATGTTGAAGCTGCAGGGTGCATTATATATTGAAATTCTATAATTATACAAATTTATCAGTGTATGGAACAAAGAACTGCTTCCCGAGATATTATAGACTTCCTACTTGGGTTATATATTTAGGGCTCTTCAAGGTAAACCAGCACCAATCTACAGATTTTGGGTTGAGTTACAAATTGCAAGAAACTATCGGTTTCAAGCAGCAGATTTTTTTTTGAGTAATTCTCCGAGGAAAATAGCAACAATGAAACCATCAAGCCAAAATAGACAAAGGATGATGCCAATAAAGGGCCCATAACAAAGGAAAGATAATTCTGTAAAGCTTAGCATAGAGAACTGAAGTGAGACTCACTGTATGAAGGTATTATGGGCATAGTGAGTTCCATTCACTCTTTCTCTCCCTTCAAGAATTCCTTACGGAGATCCTTCTTACCAGCCCACTTCCTAAGTCCAGTGGAAGCAAGACGGTTACAAACCTTGCGGTATGAGAAGAAACCAGGGATAGATTTATTTGTTTTCTTCGGGGAAAGCGGATTAGGCTTATGACCTGCCTGCACAATATCAGCTTTGATGGTCTCAATGTTGGGGAGTCGTGTCACTTCGAGCTTTCGCTCGTTTGCCTCTGCTGGCTGGAAAACTGTAGCGTCGTAGAAACTGTCCGACCATATTTGTTCATCCTTAAAGTCTGTCAAGGCATTGCTTGTCCCAGCGGTGAACTCCATCTTTAGCATATGCAGGTCCTCTTCGGATGCAGATATCGGCACTTTGGTAGCCCGCATTGTCGAGAGAACGACCTTCGGGATTGGATAGTCGGTGAGGAGCTCCTGCTTTATGGACGTCTGCTCCTCCAGGCCTTCAATCAACATTGCCAGTAGTCAGTTCTTCGGTATCTAAGAAGGAGATTTTGGTACCTTCAAACAGAGCTTGCTGCTCTCTCTTGCAGTTGGAGCATTCATACTGCAAAGGTGTTTTCTCTGGCTCAGCCTCTTCCTCTTCTTCTATACGGCCCATAAGCGGGTCAATGATACATGCCTCGTCGTACATGATCATCTGGCTCGCCACTTCCTCGCTGCAATGCGCAAAGATAATATTCCAAGCGACGTCGAAGTTAGCAAAGCCTCCGTCTACCATGTTGGTTAGCAGGCTGATGATATGACCATCCATGTCGTATAGGACGTAGATGAGGAACACACCGATAGCATCGCCGGGGACCTTGGCTTTGACCCAGAGGGAGAGCTTTTCATCCAGGTGCGCGAGGGTCTTCGCCTCCCAGTTGATTACGATCAACTCATCAATAACACCGTCGATGTCCTCCGCCGGAGGTCTTGCTCATGTAGGAAGGATGCAAGTAGGGCTGAGAGGTTCCATCGGACTCCTGGGCTCTGTGGGCTGAAGTCTGGTGGCGCACGCCTGTTGTGCTTTGGCTCCTCTGCAATGAGGCACTCAGGGTCATATACAGAGGTTGATATGTCGCGAGAGCCAACGCGGGCGTCCTTGGACTCTTCGGTTTCGTCAAGGAATGTGACCTTCTTGCGCGACGCCATGATTGTTTTCTGTGTTTTGTTTGTTTTGTAGCTTCGAGTGTGATATGTGAATTGATTGTGGTATTGTCCGCTAGCCTCGAAGTACTTATACCTTTGTGACATCGAACATGCTGCCATTCTCAATGCTTCTCTGTAAAAAGACACAAAAGAAGCAAAGAATGGATTTTCTGTTATTCCAAATCTTTCCAGTCTTTGTAGGCACGTCAAGTCTAACAAGCCATTGTTCTGTTCTCTGTTTGTAATGTTTTCTTTCTCTGGGCTTTCTATTCTCATTGTTGACCACGGCTTAGTATGTCAATATCATATCACAAATAGACAAAGAGGATTATTTTTTCTAGCTCTGGTAAAACGCTGTGCGTCTTCAAAATACCAATGATCTCAATCTAGTTGCTCTGGCGTCACTAAGCACAAACTGAGCACATAAAAGAAAAACAATCTTTTCCATTGCAAACCCCTTTTCCTTGCACATACTTTGTCTAGTCAGGAAAAGCTCACCAATTATAGTTCTCTTTATCAGATCAGTTAACTGTTCGTCGCCCAAGCAACATTCCACTGGTCCCCTTCCAGGAGAAAACATCAACTGTCTAACCGGAAATCCGGCGGTCTTTATTGTGCGCCATGGACAAGAATAAAGCGTAACAAGAGCGACACATTTACCCCCGAGGTCTTTTTAAAACACTCTGACAATATCCTGCGCCAGACACTTTTTCTTTGTCAGTGTCCAAACTAACAGCAAACACCTGACAAGGCTTTGTCAAATTTAGAGCAACTTGTGGCTCTTTGCGTTCCTTGTAATTTCAATGTCTTTGTATTTCTGTGATTGAAAGAACACAAGTAAAAGGCATAGTTCAAACCCCCATGTATTGAATAAGAAATACAGCATTAAAATATGTACATACATTGAAATCAAGCTGTGAGAGGAGTCAGTCGACAGATGCAACGCTCCATTGAATCACATATGGTGAAATGAGAAGAAGTAACCGAGTATAAAGAGACACGATGGGTATATGCGCGCCAATGGCCAACAAAGTTGAATTGATTAGTATAGAACGAAAGCCTCCAAAAGGATAGACACAACAAGAAGAAACGAAAGGGAGAAAAAATAGCGTATGCTGCGGTCAACGATCACAGCCACAAGACCCATCGTACACCAGAGAATGCACCTCGGAACACTCCGCGTACAAGCTTGAATGCCATGACGATTAGCCACACCCACCACAGCATAGCAACAAGAGCCCATTCCAAGACCATAAAGCCCGTTCGCCGGATCCAACGTAGTCGACGGCGTCGCTTGCGTATCCCCATGTCTAGGGCATCGCTGAGCTGCTTCACGGCGAGTGTGCTTGTGGTATTAAGCTGGACACACATGTCCTCGGCATCATTTGCTGTGGATCGGACACGAGGAGTAAGAGATTGCTTGACCAGATCTTCCAAGCTCTTGAGTTGTTCGCGGAGAGGCGAGGATGTAGTTGTAGAGAAATGGTGCATAGACTGTTGGAAGGAGTATTGGGTTTTTTCGAAACGTTGCAGAAGGTTTTGGGCTGCGATATCGAATTCCTCAATTCGCGTGACTCTTGGGTTAGATGTAGATGATAGTGCCGTGGGGCCCAGAGAAGCCTGAAGCCAGTGCGGAGCTGTTTCGCGGTTTTCGTGGGCTCGGCGAGTGATTTCTCGGGCTTTAATACCGGACGACAACAACAGGGCTTGGGTGCGCTCCACTTCGGGTTTTCCAGGTACACCTGTGTCATTCGAGGTGCGAAGACTTCGTCCAGAGATGCTCCAGGCACGACTAGAGCCTGAAAGTCCTGCGCATCTCCCATCTGGAGAGAGTCCTGGGGATGCGCGGGCATTGGCGAGGCCAGTAACAGGAGGTCGTGCTAGACTGAAAGGAACAGATGGACCCTTGATCGCGTGTTTGACCCGTTCAGTGTGTAGAGAAGGGGCAAAATCCAAGGTTTTACTGCGTGGCAAAGCGAAATTCTTGGAGGATTCGTTGGTGTCGCGTTTTCGTGGAGACACCCGTTCTTGAGGATTGCCAAAGTCGATAGCTTCCGGGGCTTGGATTCGTTCGTTCTGTCGTAATGGAGACGTGAAACTCGGCAAAGAGGGAATGAAACTCCGGGATGCGGCTTTTTCAGATTCCTTGCGAGGCAAACGCCCAGAATCCTCGGTAAATGTTGGCAGACGCTCCAAAAGTCTCTTGGAGCTGGACTTCTTGTCCAATTTATTCTCATCGTCGGAATCGCTATCGTCTGAGACAAATGTAGTTGCGGATGATGATTTCCGTGAATCGGGATCTGCATCTTTTTTCAGAATGAGATCGCCAACCTTGGAGACTTCATTGCCCACAAGCTCTGCTATCCGACCTGGTCCCTTGAAGATGCCTCGAAGTTTTGATTCGGGAAGATGGGCTCCCTTGCGAGATTTATGTCCATCCGCCTTACTCCCTTCAGACGTGCCTTGATCCGCTGTATAAGACGAGGACACGACATCAGGGAAGGGACTGGGCTCAAGCTTCGGGGCTTCCGTGCGCTCAGGCGAGGTCACACTATGTTGGCGCGAAGCCTCACTTTCAAGGAATTCATCTTCGTGGAGGTCTCGTTGCTTGCTCTTGCTGCGTTCATGGCGGGAGACAATCTTGTGGCGAAGTCCCTTCTTTGCAGGCGATGGAGATCGACTTGAAGGAGGAGACAGATTGACCGCGATACTCGGGAAATATCCCGCGTGTACCGGGGAATTAGGCGCAGTGCTATCCATTCCTTCCAGGGACATTCTAGGGTCGGCTCCATTATCAAAACTGCCTGTTGATGAAAGTGATCCCCTTCTGTGCTTTTTTCCCTGTCCTGTATTGAGCGACAGTGGCTCAGAAGGCTGAGGTGTTCTACCCCGGTCAATTTCGGCAGGTTGAACAGCAGGGGACTTAGCACGGGATGCCCGAGTCGAGGATAAGTTCCGTGTAGATTTGTCCACCAGTTTGTGAACATGTTCTCGAAGATGTTCACGAGACATGCGAGGCTTTTCGTCGATGGAATGTGTGGAATCTGTGCTTGAAGAGCTCGAAACACTGCCAGAACGCAACTTGACTTTATTCCACCGTGAAGGTTTCCGTGAGCTAGAGGCACTGCGACTGCGTAAGCTGTGTGAATGGCTTCGGAACCTGTGTCTATGTCGCCCGCGACCGACGCTCTTGAATTCGTGGGCCAATGCAGGGTGCGCACTTGACATAGAAGTACGACGTGACGAGTGTCTGTCACCGGGCACCTCCACATCAACGGAAGACCGGATGTTATGTGCGGTATTATCAGCGTGCGAGTTCGTGATTTTCAGATGCATCGAGTCAGGGTATAGTTTATAGCCATCCTTGTCAACGACCTTGGTCTTGTTGGTACCTTCTTCAAGCCAAGCGGCATCGGCCAGGAGCTCTGCAGGTGAGATCTTCCAATCAATGCGTGGTCGGCGAGCTTTCATGCTGCTCGTCCGACTAACACGCCGCAGACTCGATGGAGGAGATGTAGTCATCATATCTATATCATCCTGATCTCCATGCTGTACATGACGGTGACCCTGCTGGAAAGGAGGTAACCTCAAAGATTCTAATTGGTCGTGCTGTCTTGAGCTGTATTTTTGCTCAACGTTGCTGATCCATTGATGAACTCGCTCAACGTCGTGCCATCCTTCTGCGTCCGCATCGATAGAGCACTTTTCACGATATCTGACCTTGCGGTTCCGAATCATTTGAAGCGGGTTATAGCCTCGATGGAGCTGTCCAGATTTCGAAGACTCTGTCGGGCTATCTCTTTTGGCCTCGCGAAGGGGAGGCAGCAAAGGAAGGAGCCGTACATATTCATGGAACAGGTCAAAATGAGTTCGGGCTCTCTCGGCACGGGCCAAAGTACTTTCGGAAAATTCATATGCTCGGTGGTCATCAACCGCAGACGAAGGTAGCAAATTCACAACAGATGACTGTTCAACACTGGGCAACGTCCCCTGTGACAAACGGTCACCAGGAAGCTGGGTGTAATTGCGAAAGGCCGAGTCACGATGGAAGTTTCGTGAATTTGGGGACTGCGCATAGCTGTCTCCTTGCGGCATAGCAGGCTGAGATACAGATATCGGTCTTCGGCCTCCTGTGCCTGGGGGTATACCAGAAGCCGTCCTCCTCCTAGACTCATTCAAGTTCAAGGCTAGATTCACAATCTGAATTGAATCTCTATCGAGGCCAGGTGTCGACTGATCCGTGCTGCTTCTCTGTGTCTCGGGCTGCGACGAGCCTCCAGAAGGCTCTCTAACAGGATTAGAAGCTTGGCCAGCATTAGCCGGTGTTGGCACACTATCCACTGCAACTGTTTCGGCTTCATGGTTTTTATGTCGACTCCAGGGGAATCGTGATCGTTTCTTTGGGACCACGATATCGGATTCGGGGACACTGCGCCTCTCCGCAGGAGGCTCCGATGGTCGTGGGCGGTGCAAGCTGACTCTGGTGCCTTTCGAGCGAGGCAAAGAGTCAACTAGGAAGCCGCTTGGGCTTTGTGTCCTCCGCTGACCAGGTTTCCTTCTCTCTCCTTCTCGAGAACTGCTGCCCAGTGTACTACCCTCCAACTCCCCACTAGCTCGCGCCTCATTCACGTGCGGAGTGCTTTGGCGAGATGAGCCGCCATCGGATCGTAGTAAAGGTGAATAGTGTCCATCGGGTCGGTCTCGCAGTCGTCCATTGTTAGGAGGCATTGAAGATCGTGCCGGGGGTTCGTTCGGTCGTTGCGACATTGCCGCGGGAGGGCAATGGTGCTAGATGGCCACGCTCGATAAAGAGACAGCGGACCTGGTTTGGCCAGACACAAGCATGGATGCGGTCGGCCAAGTTGGCAAGGATTCTTATACCAGCACAATCAAAGGCCAGATTGTATGATCAACCTGCAAGACGTAACGCTCCGATGTAGATCGGATGCGCGTCAACCAGTTACGTAAGCAGACCCTGGAAGTAAAAGAAAAGGATATGACATCAAACAGCCCTAAGGAGCCTGAGAGGATTTGAAACAGTGCAAAAAGGAACTATCCTGGATTACTTTAGGCTAGCCTGTGTTCCTATTGGACTAAAGGACATAGGAAATATCTAGCATTTGAGTCTAAAGCACAAGTACATCTAAAGGTACAGTTCCTGTAGAAGACGAGGATATACAGGGTAAATTGAAATCGACATCGCTCAAAGCATGCACTTACTCAACACGCAGGCACTGGAGGCGGGCCTCGGCCTCAATAACCTGTAAAGACTGTTAGTAAATCTGATTGAACATGAGGTTAATAAAAGAATTGAAACTCACCTCGAGAGCCTGCTTGACTTCGAGAACCCGACGGACATCACCCAGCCAGTCCTTGCTGAGAATCTTGGCCCAGCCCTGGAGCGTGTTCATCTCGCGAGCGGCGGCATCAATGTCACCCTGCTGCAACAAGCTCTCGGTTCGGACCAGGATGCTCTCTACATCATCACCCTCGGACACGGCATCCTTCTTGAACATGACTTTGCTCAGGACAAGGCTGGCGGCGTGGCTGGCCACACCAGCATCCTCGGGTAGCAAGCTAGCCTTACGGACTTCGCTGGCGACGCGGCGGAAGCGGTCGAAGATCTGGGTAGGGGAGGGGATACCACGCTGGTAAGCGGTGGGGTTGATGGAAGCAATGGCAGCCTCGACAACGGGATCATCGGAAGCAAGCTCCTTCACGGCCACAAGCTCACGGATGAAGGGACGAGGGGTCTCGGCACGCTCAACAACGGTGCGGACGGCATCGAGGGCAACCTGAAGCTGCTGGGTCTTAAGGTTTGTGTCGATGACGCTGCTCCATCCGGCAGTCAAGGACTCGAGTTCCTTGATGTCGGAAGTGAGCTCGTTCAGCTTGCTGAGACGGCCCTCACGCTCACGCTCAACGAGGCTCTGGACCTCGTGAATGTACTTGCGGTTCAGCTCGATGGCCTGCTCAACAAGCTCATTCTGGAGACGCTGCTCGGCGAGCTCCTGGGCGTGACGGAGCTCGGTGGAGACCTTTTGCTGGTAGGCCTGGGCGAGCTTCTCACGCTCAGCCTCGAACTCCTCGCGGAAGGAGGCAAGATCAGTGGAGCGAACCTCCTCGAACTGACGGATCAATTCACGTGCGGACTCATCAAAGGTGGCGTGGGCCTTGTTGATCTCCTCCTGGGCAGTGTTGCGAACCTCGCTGCGGATGGCAGCGATCTTCTCGCCGATCTTCTGCAGCTCGCCCTTAGCCTTGGCGACAGGGGCAGAGTACTTGCTAGAGTTCTCATCGGCGCTGATTACTGTGACGATATCGTTGAATGTCTTGACCAGGTCCTGGACAACGGAGTCGTCGCCATCCTGCATCTGAAGCAATTCAATAGTGCTAGCAGCAACAGCTGGTTGTCTGGGCTCCTCCAGAGAAACAGTCTTCTTCTCCTCGGGCTTGGACTCCTCCTTAGGGGCGGTCTTGGTGGCCTTGTCGTCCTTGGCCTTCTGGACCGCAGCCATGCGCTCTTCGGGCCTGGCAGTTGCGGACTTAGTGTGAGCCTCATGGGCACTGGCATCTGTCTTTGCCTTTTCATCGGCCTTTTCTTCACTGGCAACATTCCAAGATAATCCACTCTTGCTGGGGATTGTCACAGCGTTTCCTTCCTCTCTGGGGGTGACCGGGAGACGGTTCTGATGTCTCGAGGCATTGGGGAAGCGGCGGTAGAAGTCACGCTCCTCGAAGTAGAGGACGCATTGCTCGCCGTAGGGGATGTACTCGGTGAAGAAGTCGTGAAAGTTATCGGACTTCAGGGCGAGGAAGATGCTGCCGCCATAGGCGAGACCGGAAGTGAGAATCAGGTAAATCAAGAAACGACGGAAACGACCGGTCTTGCGGGGAGCAGGCGGGGGAGGGAGCTTAGACTCTGCGGTGAGATCGCATTAGAATTGGAGAAAGATGACAATGCCAATATAGGAAAGGTCGTCATACCTTCAGCAGCCTTCACAACAGTCTCGGGAGGGACACTGGACTCGGAGGAAGGGGAAACTGGCGTAGGGCCACCAGTGGTAGGAGGCTTAGAATCGGCAAAGAATCGCTGCGCGTGACAATTGTAGTTAGAGGTGAAGTTGTAGGCACGTGTATGGTCTTCTTACCTGACCGGCGAGTCGGTTGCTAGCACCGGCTCTGGACAGCCATTGCGACGGGATCCGTTGGCGAATAGGGTTCGACAGCAATTGCCGACCCGGAGCAATCGAAGAGCGCAGCATGACGAGCCACACAGTCGCCAAAAAGAGTGGCTAGAAGTGATCAAAAAGGTGGATGGGTAGGGAAACGGGAACTTGGATGCTCAAGTTGCGATCCGCTCCGATGATCCTGCGGGCGGTCAGGGTGGCTGCGCGCACCTCAAGCCCACTTAAGCTATACAATGGCATAGATCTAGTTTAATATCTTGTAAAATAATTGGAAGTACTAAGAAGCAAATGTTGGATGTTGAAAAATAACATGTCGGTATTGCTCTTGATTCAATCCATCGGTTTTGAAATAGGAACTATCCCGAACAGCATATATATGTTGAGCATGCATAACAGACATGAATGGAGTATTTGACTGTTAATTTGAGATCAAATATTTGATTTGCACATTAGTCTGATTAGGGTGAAGGTAGTATTAATCTATAGAATAGACCATGCAATTACTCAACCAATCAATAGCAATCTTTCACGTATGCATATCGAGAAATGTACTGTATTATTTGAGCATAACATACTAAGAATCCTGAGAAACAAAGAAAGGGTAACGGTAATAGCAGGAAATTCAACCCAAGGAGACACAGGAGATAAAAGCAGATGCAGACGCCAGTTGGGAAAAAAACAGGATTACAGGGGAACAGCACCGTCAAGCACAGAAAAATCCTGCCGTAGCATGTCTAAAGCCAAATTTCCACAGGCGTCCATGGAATCAGATCTTTCTGTCAGTGGCAGACTTGACAGCCTCAGTTGAACAGGCCCAACAAGGACAGAAAGAATCATAGAAGAAACCGAGAGGATGAATCGAAAGTCTACCTCACGGCTCCATATCGGATAGAGAATGACGCCAGAGCCTGATCAAATGAGATAGGCGAATTCATAGAAAATCACAAAGTTATACCACCGTCGGACGATGTTGCAGTGGGTAGTCTTCAACATCTCATATAGTGGGTTGATCAAGCATATTGCTCAAGGGTTCGTTTAGCAATTGCATGCACCTGCACCCTGGGTTCCAGGAGCCTCAGGGCGCAAATCGACACCGGGCCGAGGAGTCGTCCGAAGGTTCCGAGGGCCGGCCTGGTCCAGGGGCAACTTCTTCGCGATGGCGGTAAACAGTTCCTTGACGTTGGTAGAAGACTTGGCAGATGTTTCGAAGAAGAGCAGACCTGCTTCACGGGCGTAGGCCTCTGCGTCGGCTGTTGGGATGGCCCGCTTATCGGGACTCTCGGTGACCAGATCCAACTTGTTACCCGCCAGGGCAATCACAATGTTCTCGTTTGCTTGGCGTTGAAGCTCCTTCACCCATGACTTAGCCTTGTCTAGCGACGACTGTTAAAGAATGAAATGTTAGTTTCCATGTGGGAAATCAAAGAAACTGAGAACCATACAGCTTGGGTGATGTCATAGACAACGACGGCACAGTTGGCATTCCGGTAGTACATAGGAGCCAGCGACTTATAGCGCTCCTGGCCCGCGGTATCCCAGATTTCAAACTTGACTGTAGTGCTTTCATCGAGGGAAATGGTCTGTGTGAGGAAAGCGGCTCCGATCGTCGACTCGCGGTAATCATCGAATTGGTCCTGATGCAACGGTTAGCATCTCAAGGCTCCATGTACCCTCGGGTCACCGCGGCAGGTGATCAGGCGATTATTGAGGTCTCACTTTAACAAATCTCAGGACTAGCGAACTCTGAAGGTAGCGGTCAAGTTAGCGGCTGATAAAGAGGATCGCGAGAGGTATCCCAAACCTTTCCAACGGCAGATTCTCCTATAACACAACGTCAGAAAACCGTATGAAGTCCAGAGAGAAAAGCAACAAGAGACTTACCGAGAAGGACGAGCTTAAACTGGGCGAATCGGGCGCCCGGACGGGCAGCTGGTTGTCTGGAAGCCATGCTGATCAGGGAGGATGGAGTCCGGGGTAAGGTGGAGCGAGTCACAAAAGACTTAAGGGGTTGTCTTAGGTCTGATATATCAGAACTTAAGAACTCAAGAACTCAACTGAACGAGAAGATGGAAATAAGGCCAAGGTCTAAGGCAGACAGGAAATAGATGACGGAAGACCCAGCCACAGGAGCAGCGGGGCGGTGTGGCTGACTTGACCAGAGTGGCCCTGTACCTGCTTCGGCTTCATGTGTTTCTCCTTATTCTCTTCACTGCTATTTTACTGTTCATTCTGGGATGGCGCCTCCTATTCTGCCTTTTAGGGATATTAATCTCCATGCGTCACCTTCGCACTATGCCTTCACTTCCCCCTCGTCGCCCCAGGCACCCACTCTTGTTGTTGACAGACCAACTGGTGACTTGCGCTTGAACGATGGCCCTCTTTCAGGAGCCAAGCGCATTTCCAGTATTGCCGGAATCTTGGGAATTCTCAAGCTGAAGCTTGGTAAGTGCGAACTCATCTAATTCAAGATTGCGCTGACAGGGACAGACAAATACATCATTGTCATCACCAAAGCGCAGCCCATGGGCCGATTGCGCGGCCACATGGTCTACAAGGTCGCAGGAACAGAATTTCTTCCTATGCGAGAACGACCACTGCACGACACTGACGAAGATGCCTACCTCACACTGGTCAAGGACCTCCTGCGAACTGGACCTATGTACTTCTCATACTCGCTCGATCTCACAAACAACTTCCAGCGACAATCGCAGACCCCGCCCAACATTCCCATGTGGAAGAGCGCAGATGACCGCTTCTTCTGGAACCGTTTTATTCAAACCGACCTTATTGATTTCAGCCTAGGCGAGAACGACAAGAGCGGAATTCGTTATGGTCCTCAACCAGGGGCTGACCCATACATCTTGCCGGTGATGTTTGGTATGATGCGCATTACCCCCGCCAAAGTCAAGGGGACATCTTTCACCTTTGCCCTTATCACCCGACGATCCAGACATCGAGCCGGAACTAGATACTTCTCCCGTGGAATCGACGAGGAGGGACATGTCTCAAACTACAATGAGACAGAGCAGGTTGTGATTTTGAACGACTCGGCAGGTGGACTTTCTGGGTTCGCTGGAGGCCAATCAATGACTAACGGTAAATCCGGACAAGACCTCCAGGTCTACTCCTTCGTGCAAACCAGAGGAAGCGTGCCTGTATTCTGGGCCGAGGTCAATGATTTAAAATACACACCAAAGCTTCAGGTTCGTGGAGTGGAGACTGCTGTTGAAGCTGCTCGCAAGCATTTTGCCGAACAGATTCGCATTTACGGAGAGAACTACATGGTCAATCTCGTCAACCAGAAAGGCAGGGAGGAGCGTGTCAAACGGGCATATGAACAGCTGGTTCGCACACTAGTTACCACCACTTCCGAAAGAACCACGGCTGATCAAAGAACCCCCGAGAAGATTCATACATTAGAACCAGGTTCCAAGCAGAAAGAGATGGACCGCTTACACTACGTGTACTTTGATTTCCATAACGAGACCAAGGGACTCAAGTGGCATCGTGCAGAGCTGCTGATGGGCCATTTGAATGATGGGCTGGCCCAGGGCGGTTACTTCCGTGGGGTAGAAAGCCCTGGTGCGCCTGGCGGACAGCTGGACACTCGTTCTACGCAAACAAGCGTTGTCCGAACAAATTGTATGGATTGTCTCGACCGCACCAACGTTGTGCAGAGCATGCTCGGACGCTGGGCGGTCACTCGCCAACTCATTGACGCAGGTGTTCTCCGTACAGGAGAAACTGCAAACGATGACCGAGAGTTCGAGGACTTGTTCCGGAACATCTGGGCAGACAACGCTGATGTGGTCTCCAAATCTTATTCTGGAACTGGTGCTCTGAAGACCGATTTCACGCGAACAGGCAAGCGTACTCGCGCTGGCATGTTGCAAGATTTGAACAACTCGATCACCCGATATGTCCGCAACAACTTCATGGATGGCCCTCGACAAGATGGCTTCGACGTGTTTTTGGGCACCTACCTTCCCTCAGACTCGACCTTTGCCAATATCCAGCTGTTCATTGACCAGCGACCTCTTGTCATCCAGGCTATTCCATACATTTTCGCTGCTAGTGTGTTCATGGTTCTAGTTGCTCTTTTCACTAGACGAATGCCTGATGCCGCTGCCTGGCCTCTTCGCCTGTTTATGCTGTTCTGGTTCATTGTTGCGGCCTACTGCTTCCGCTTCGTTCATGGACACGGCATGCTCTACGTAAGTTTACCACATACCGTTGGATCATCACCCGACTAACATCTATCAGGTCAATTGGCCAAAGCTCAACACGCCGATTGCCGGTGCCGAAGGTTACCAGGATGCCCTCATCAAAGCGAAGTCTGACCCCCTTGTTGGCCAATGGCTCCCCGCCAGACGCCACCAACGCGGTATCAGCAATGCCCGTCTTGTCTTCCTAGAGGAGGGCAAGACCAGGATTGAGTGAATTCTCGTTTACCCTTTCACCCTATTGCTTTCATATTCTTTCCACCTCACGGCTGCATGTTTTATTACCTTGTTTCAACACCACTGACCCCTCAGATCTCTTTTTCTTGCCGTTGCACCCTTCTAATTCTTCATCATATCTTTTGATACATTTCTTATGTCGCTTCGGACACACTTTTCAGCAATTATATGCTGCCGGCACCGTGTTCGGATATCATAAACATTATGCAAGAGCTTAGCATCCTAGGTAGATGTTACATTTAGCCAGCATAGACAATACCCAATTATCCAATTTTATACTCCCAAGGGTAGTGCAGAGATAAGCAACACGTGATCTTCCCGATCCCGCCATCAACGGTTTCCCGAGGAGAGGAACGACCGTAGAACGACAATCTTTAGAGCTTCCGGGGTTTCTTGCTACACCCGCCTGCTCATTTGAAATTGCAGGCACGGGCTTCAATTGCCTATGAGAGTATTCCGGGCCTCTCTCTGCTTTCAGTTTTGCGCTCGGCGCTTAGTCTCGACTCACTCGCCCGCTATGACTCGCACCTACGAGGTATGCTTTGGAGCTCTCCAATGTCTAGCATAAGGATATACTGAAAATTGGGATATATAAAATACTAACATTTGACCGTATTAGGCTGCGATCTCGTCCCTCAACTCTTTGCAGTCTAACTATGCGATTGTAGAGCAGGTTCGCAAATCGGGGAAGGCCCTCAATGAGCTCTCTCTCCCGGAGACAGTTGAGTGGCTCCGATGCATCGGATACAAGGTGCGCAATTGCAAAAGATATCAATCAACCAAAGATTCGCTGATCTGACAACACTTTTAGACCTCCGATCTTAACCGATTGAACGCAATCCACGTTGCCGGAACGAAAGGCAAAGGCTCGACTTCTGCATTCATCTCCACGATCCTCTCTCAATACACCAAAGCAGAACCCAACCAGCCCACACCCAAGGTCAACAAGATCGGCCTCTACACCTCCCCCCATCTCCGGTTCGCACGCGAGCGCATCCAGATCGATAACACCCCGATATCTGAGGAAACATTCGCACGTTATTTCTTTGAAGTATGGGACCGACTTGAAGAAGCCGCCAGGGTGGCAGGCAAGCAGCCCGATACGCCTGGAACGAAGCCTCAATATTTCCGCTACTTGACGATTATGGCGTTCCATACATACCTAAGCGAGGGCGTGGACGCTGCAGTCATCGAATGTGGAATTGGTGGCCAGTACGATTGTACCAATGTTATTGAGCAGCCTAAGGTGACTGCCATTACTAGTCTTGGTATCGACCATACTGCCATGCTGGGAACTACCATTGAGCAAATCGCATGGCACAAGGGTGGTATTATCAAGCGGGGTACAAGAGGCTTCTCGGCCCCGCAACTCACCAGCGCGGAGGAGGTCCTTGCTCAACGTGCTGAAGAGGTGGGTACTAAATTGGATATTGTGCGCGGCCATCCCGAATTGCACCCTGAGACCAGCCAAGTGACACTTGGATTAGCCGGAGACTTCCAATACACAAATGCCTCGTTGGCCGTCGCAAGTGCTGCAGAGTACTTGCGCAAGGTTGGCGTGGCCGATATCCCCGAGGATATCATGAGTGCATCCCTTCCGGCGAAGTTCAAGACCGGCCTTGAGCAAACTCGCCTAGGTGGCCGGTGTGAGACCCGCTTCGAGAAGGACGTTGCATGGTACATCGATGGCGGACACACTTTGGATAGTATCCGGTTGGCTGGACAGTGGTTTGCCTCGCGAATCCAAGCCGACTCATCCTCCAAGGAATTCGCTGCAAGGAAGACCCGGATCTTGATCTTTAATCAACAAACCCGCGACAGCACTGCTTTGGCTCGTGCCCTCCATGAGACCCTCGCAGCTGCCCTTGAATACGATACCCCATTCACCCATGCCATTTTCTGTACGAATATCACATACAAGTCGGCTGGCTTCCGGCCCGATTTGGTCAGCATGAACACAAATGCTGACGACCTTGAGCTTCTGCGCGTCCAGAAATCTCTCGCAACAGCGTGGAATTCTATTGACCCGAAGGCCCAAACACATGTCTTTGGTACCATTGAAGAGGCAGTTGATTTCGCTCGGGAGGTTGCTGGCCAGGAACGCAAAGATCTACAGAAGGATGAGCCACCTGTCATGACCTTTGTCACTGGTAGCATCCATCTAGTTGGAGGATTCCTTGATGTGGTCGAGACCAAGCCTCCTCAGTGAGGCCTAATTTCCTGACGATTGGTAGCCCGGAGCTCCAAGTCTTTAATTCTTGTATCAACACTTGAGATATACCTTAGCAAGTGGACATAGAGGTGTTTGTGGATTTCAACAATTCTTCGATTCCCAATGCATATGAATACCCGTTTTAATATCGTTGCAATATTGTTAGCCACTAAGTCTCCGGAGTGTTACCGAGGCTTACGGCGTAGGCCACGGAGACCGGAATCTGGCAGGGTTAGCAAAAGAGACATAAGCAAATCAAATGGCCTAATATGGACTAGTAATTGCCAATCTCACACATAAATATGGTCAGAATATAGTTTCATTGTTTGTGTCAGCCCATTAATGAACACTATCGGCGTCAAACGTGGGGCCCGAATCAATTCCTCCCTCCGCAACTACCCATACAGCCATGTCGGACCCAAATAAGGGCAAGGCCCCAGCGAATGACAGTAAGTTCAAACATGAAGCCAGATATGCAGCTGCTGATATTCTCCAGAATCCGAAGCAGGAAAGAAAGTCGACCCCAAGCTCGTCGCCGCCCTCTTGGACCAGAACCCCGCCCTCAAGAATGAGATCGCCAATATGGACAAAGACCAGGCCGCATCGATGCTGGCCAACATGGACCTCTCACAGCTGTTGACCGGACTGTCAATGGGCGGCAAGAACCAGAAGGACATGGCCTCGTACAAGTTCTGGCAGACACAACCCGTCCCCGCTTTTAACGAGGCTGGCAAGCAGGCCACCCAGGGTCAAATCAAGCAGATCGACCCGGAGAAGGTGTCCAAGACCCCTGATCCGCTCGTCGAGGGTTTCGAATGGTGCACTCTGGACCTGACAAACGAGGACGAATTGAAGGAGCTGTATGAGCTGCTGAACAACCACTATGTGGAGGACGACAACGCCATGTTCCGCTTCAGCTACTCGCAATCTTTCCTGCACTGGGCCTTGATGTCCCCAGGCTGGAAGAAGGAATGGCACGTCGGCGTGCGCGCGAGCAAGTCGCGCAAGCTGGTTGCCTCGATCTGTGGTGTACCGACCGAGCTCCGCGTCCGCGGAGAGCGCATCAAGGTGACGGAAATCAACTTCCTGTGCATCCACAAGAAGTTGCGCTCCAAGCGCCTGACCCCGGTCCTGATTAAGGAGATTACCCGCCGCTGCTACGTCGACGGTATTTTCCAGGCCATCTACACTGGTGGTATCATCCTCCCCACCCCCGTCAGCTCCTGCCGGTACTACCACCGTGCGCTGAACTGGTTGAAGCTGTACGATGTTGGCTTCTCTCCTCTTCCCCATGGCTCGACTAAGTCCCGTATGGTCACCAAGAACCACCTTCCCAGCAACACATCCACTCCTGGTCTACGTCCTATGGAAACTAAGGACATTGATGCCGTATATGATCTGCTGGAGCGGTATATGCGTCGTTTCGATTTGAACCAGGCTTTTACCCGTGAGGAGATTGATCACTGGTTGGTCTACAAGGAGAAGCCTGGTATGGAGCAAGTTATTTGGTCATATGTTGTTGAAGACGCCGAGACACACAAGATCACCGACTTCGTCTCTTTCTACAACCTTGAATCTACTGTCATCGACCACCCTAAGCACGATGCCGTCCACGCCGCTTACCTGTACTACTACGCGACCGAAACTGCCTTCTCTGGCGACAAGGAGGCACTGAAGGAGCGCCTGCAGCTGTTGATGAACGATGCACTGATTTGTGCTAAGAACGTATGTTCCCACTAGCTACCACGTTTGATTTTATATACTAACCCATTTCTCCAGGCCAAATTCGATGTCTTCAACGCCCTCACATCGCACGACAACCCTCTCTTCCTCGAAAAGCTGAAGTTTGGCGCCGGCGATGGCCAGCTCCACTTCTACCTGTACAACTACCGTGCTGCACCCATTGGTGGTGGAATCAACCAAAAGAACCTGCCCGACGAGTCCAAGATGGGCGGTGTTGGTATTGTCATGCTGTAGTGGCCCTTTTGGCTAGTGGATCTGAATGGATACCCGACGAATTTCCTTATGTATCTTGCTAGCGATTACCACAATCAAAATGCATGTATAAAGTATACAGTGGCAGTTAAATACCATCCCTATCATTCTATACTGTTTGGCCGAAAGAATCTAGATTCCAGAGGCCTCAGGCACCAGCTGTCGTCACATGCTCCACTCTCCTCCACCTTTACTCCATGTTGACTTTTGACACTTCGACCTCTTGTGACCTATGGACTTTGATATCTTCCACATTCCGAAATTCACTGTGATCCAAGTCTGTTATCAGTAATCACTGGGGTGAAACCCGCACTGCAACAATGGGAGCGGCTCAGTCGAATGAGCATGGTGCATCAACAGCAGGTCAGTCTTGCCTTTTCATTGATGATCTAGTGTACAAGAAATCCGAATTACACGACCTCTAAGTCTACCTGATGACCAGACTACCATAGTCTACCCATTCACATGGGATCCCTTGCATGCCACCAATATGAACCAACAACATACTAACCAAAACAGAGGAATTAAGCTACGTGCTCGCCGAGCGCTTCGCCACAAAATGCTTCACACCATTAGAACTCACGCATTTCAAAGACAACTTCTTCTCCCGCGCCGCTGAACAAAGTGGTCTACGATACTGGAATGAACAGACTCTATCTGACTTTCTGGCCATTCCAGATTCCCAGGATCTATTCCTAGATCCGGGCCCAGTTATCTTCCGCATGTTGTCGTATTTAGGCAGTTTCCCCTTTCAGAACACCCTTGCGCCTACGGTGTTGACGTTCGAGGCCATGGTCAAGGTTGTTGTGCTTCTCACTGAACGCTACGGGAAAGTGCTTAAGCGGGGTCGGAAAGACCGCATTAAGTTGATTTTTGGATCTTTGGCTGATGTGGCGAGGCGGCCGCCTGTTTATGCTGCTGCTAAGGAACACGGGGCTAATGGTGATGCTACGACTGAGGAAGCTGAATCGGCTCCTGTTCAATCGCATTCGTTGGGATTCTCGATAGATGAACCCACGAATGATGAGTATGATGAAGACGAGGATGATGATCTTGCTCTTGCAGCATTGGAGTCTCTTGATGCTATTGAAGTCTTCAAACATGATCACCGGGTTGATAAGACAATCTATGAGACTGGGATCTCTACTGATACTTTCCGTCGGTTGCTTATGCTGTTGCTTGTCATTGCACCGCTCAGACCGTTGGAATCCGTCAAGATCTATACATCTGATTTTGATGGAGAGCGGATGGAAGCAATCCGCAAAGAGGCAGACAATATTATTGCTGCTTTCTCGCCTGAAAAACGAGATGTTGGGATCTCGTACAAGTCTTTTGCCAGAACGATATCGCTGTCGCTGCCATATCTGTTCGATCCATTGACTGCTTTGTTTGAGCATATGCTTTTCAGCAAGAACTTGGATCTCTCCCAACGCCGACAGAAGGGCCTCGCTACGGAGACCGAGGAAGAGGATGCCGAGAAGCCCGATGAGCCACTCCCACCACCGGCTACAATCACCCTTCCAGGCAGTTTCGAGTCAGCGATCTTGAACCCAACTGTTGTATCCCACCTCTCATTCTTCCTCCCATCAACATCACCAACCTTAAACCTCTTCCGCAGTGGCATAAAACTACACCCAGTCTTCTCAACAAACGCCCACGGCTCATCCCTAACCTCCTTCTCCCACCACGTCATGACCTGGCAATCTGCCACCCTCCTAATCCTCCAAGGAACCGAAGAAGGATCCTCAGATGAGACCCCAATAACACTAGGCGCCTACATTCCCCAAACCTGGAAATCTCCCTCCTCAAGCACATCCCAACCCTCAAGCACGAAAACAGACCCCCTTCCCTGCCTCTTCCAACTCTCTCCAAAACACATCCTCCTCTCTGGAAACCCATACAAACCCCAATCAAACCAAAACACCCCAACAGCCTACTTCTCTACCAAAACCGGGATAGCCATAGGCTGCCAAATTCCTCCACCATCCCGAAGCAACAAAGCAAACCCCAAACCCCATGGCGCAGGCTCTCTCCTCATAGACTCGGATATGGAAACAGCAACCTTCCTCACCGCGCCAATTGGCCACGATGGCGTCTTCCTACCACCATCACATACGTCGGCAGAAGACGCGCCGACCACTGTCAAACTTGATCTGTGGACCCTCGAGATCTGGGGTATCGTGCCTAATCCTGAAGATGCATTTTCTACTGAGCCTGGGTCTAGTGCTGTTGAGATGCAGCGTGCTAAGTGGGAGTTTGAGGCGAGGGAGGCGGAGCGCAGGAGGAATATTAATATCAAAGCTGGAGCTGGGGATTCGGCTGCTGAGAGTGCTAGGTGGTTACTTGAGGCAGCGGGGATTATTGGGGATCAGGGGAGACATTCTGGTGGGAGTGTTTGATGGGTTGACCTTTTCGGTTACCTTGGTTTTATCTTTTGATTCGGCTTCATTGGATGAAGTTGTATTGGTGTAGCTTTTGCGTATTTGTGTCAATGGCGTTACTCTTTTTTGGGTATTGGATCAGCATTCAATCGATACCTTATTTTCTCAAGGAATTTGGATTTAAGATGAGATCGGATTGAAGGGTTTGTGCGTTTACCAGATGCAACATAATCGACATTCAATATTCGTACATTAAAAAGCGAGACAGGAAGAGGCCGTCATATATTATACAAAAATCACTCCAGGACACACTTGAGGTCCACGACCAAGTACTGAATCTCCAGCGTCTTCAAATTGAATGGTTGGATTGCTTGTCCACATTTTTTCTGCAACCCATTAAAAGCATAAGACACGACCCTATGGCAGGTTTATAGATCTCCGACGGTGACTCGACGTGTCCTCAAATGCCTCTGGATGAATATAAACCCATAACGGTATCACGTCTTCAACGGCGGTAACCCATATGGCGCATCATAGAAATCCTTCAAGTCATCCTCATCTTCCTCCTCGAATTCGAATGCAGATGTCTCAACCTCCGACTCTTCATCCGCAAGCTGCACACGGGAAAGACGACTGCGGGTTCCAACACTTGAGGCGGGCGTTCCCTCCGAATCAAACGGCTCGTGTGATTCCTCGCGAGGTAGACGCATGGCCAGGAAGCCATCTGGGGCACGCTCAGCGCGGTCCATGACTTCGTTCATATATTTGCGGACTTCGTCTGCTGGCTTGACGACTCGAGCGAGTGGTTCGAGAATTGTTGTGCTTGGTGAGTGGATGCGGAATGTGACTGGTTGCCAGTATTCCTTGAGGTTTGCCTCGTTGATAGCCGCCGATGCGTCTGGCATTGGGGAATCCGTTGGCTCTTGCTTTTGTGGCGTCCCGGCTAGTTGATTCGGGGTTTGAGGGCCGGCTGAGTCTGTTCCCTTCATTGTTTTGCCCTTTGGCTCCCCCTTTTTGGTTTTTGGTGCGCTCTTTCCTTTGCTTTTGGAGTTGGCGGTCTCCGTGGGTGTTTCAAGAGGGAAAGTTGCGTTTGCATCAACCTTCCGTACCACCAAGAATGATGCAATGACTGTGTTTTCGTCTGGGAGCCATTCGAGAATCGTGTATTCAGGGAATAGATATCGGTCACCTGAGCCAGCGTGACCGGAAGTAGCGTTTCCGTACGGTGTTAGGGGGGGATGTGAATTCGAAAACAACAGCTCTGTAGCCCACACGTGGGGGAGCAAGCGGAGCCACCGGGGAACGGTAGAAGGAATTAGGTGTGGCGTATTGGGGTGGGCGAGATTGGATCGGGGTTTGCGACCCATATGAAGGTTGTGGGTATGGAGGTGGTGGGGGACCTGGTCGTGCTGCTGACGGCGGACGGCTGCCGGGTGTTGGTGCGGGATTTGCTCCAGGGGCCTGTTGCGGGCCCGGGGTGGAAACAGAAGCTGGGGCGCTTGCGTTGCCACTAGCCGTGGATGGAGCTGGCGCAGCCTGGGTGTCTTTGTTGGCCACAGTCGTGGGTTCTTGCTTGATTGTCGCCGACCCAGTGGAATTTTGAGGATTAGCTGGCTTTTCTGTTGAGGCGGCAGGCGGTTGGGGTGTTCCGGCCTGCGCCGGTGGTTGCTTGGCCGGTGTTTTTATCTGAGTTGCAGGTTGCTGCTTAGAGGATGATTTTGCCTCGCCATCCTGTTTTGGCTGAGGCTGAGGCTGCGGGGTGGATTGGGGTTGGGGATTTTGTTGTGGTTGAGGTGTCGCAGAAGCCTGCTGACGTTGCTCTTGTTGCTCCCTCGATTTGATGATGGCGTTCAGTTCGTCAATGTGTGCCTGGAAAGCTCGAAGTTGCTCCTGAGATGCTTGGCTGGAGGCAACCACGCGCATCAAAGCCTTTAGCTCTGGATCTGCAGCAGCTCTTGTAGCCAGCATTTGAATCACAGGGTCCGGACTTGGCTTGGCAGGCTGGCCATTGGGTCCCTTTTGTCCCTGTTGTGGCCTTTGTCCGCCTTGAGGGGACGCGGCATTGCCCTGATTCGGCCCACGGGGTTGCTGGGCCGGAGGATGACTTCCAGAGTAACCAGGACGGCCTGTAGGGGCGGGCGAATATTGATTCGGTCGCTGAGGATTGGATGGAGAAGGGTAGGGACGGTATTGTTGGAAGTTGTTGGGGTGACCATAGTGCACCATCGGTCGTTGCGGAGACGCATAATGTAGAGATGGCGGCGCATTGGGATCTTTGACGGTGTAAATCATAGCATCAAAGAAGTGAGGACCGATTGTGATATCGCAAGGGCCGACTTTGGTCATGCTATCCTTTGGCGGGTTGTTTCTTTCGATTTGCTCCCGCTTCGTCTTCTTGGGCTTCGTGAAGTATCGCACGAGAATGCCATCGCTGAGCCATTTCTTTTTAGATCGTTCGAGTGCGGCGAGAAGAACTGCACTATAATTTTAGATGAAGCGCTGTCAGTCATTTATCGCAGTCATGTGGTTCACGAGCTCGAACCTTTCGGCGATTGATTGGTACTCCTTGTCGGATAGAGTCAGTGGTTGTCGCGCGCGAAGAATAGGCAAACCCTCGATATCCTTGAGACTTGTAGGCAAAGGCGCGTCAACAGGTTCTAGCGGGGATGGGGCGCGAGGTGCAGGCGCCTTTTTCTTAGACGGAGGCGCGGCCTCGGAGACACGTCTTTTGGCCGCCGATTCCCGTCGGTCACGCGGCGGGAGTCTGCGTTTTTCAGCCATCATGGGTTCAATGAGATAAGTGCACCAATAATAGTGGTGAAATCGTAATCATAGCAGAAGAGGCGAGGAAGACGAGGGAGATGAGAGGAAGATGAGAAGAAGGTGAAAGGTGTGAAGGTGGAAGGGAGAAAAGCGACGCGATAAAGAGCTTATCGCCCGCATGTCTCTCTCTCCTCCGCTCACCTCCGCATGTCAACAACATCACACAATGATTGAGCTCAAGCCCATTTTCAGAAAAGCCTATTGGTCTCTGGCTGCCGGTGGTCTTCTATATGTGCTATTTATCTGCGCTTTGACTTTCCCAGAGGTCCAGCGTTTGTATGTACTCCCCCCAGCGCGTAACGGCTGAGCTAATTCCATGATCTAGTTGCCTCTATGCCAATAAGATCAACCCAGCTTTGTGGCAGGATGTGAACCTTGTCGAGCAATTTGGGTTTCTAAGTATGACCTCGAGCACCTCAAGCTGTTCCTTGCTAATACACCACAGGGACTCAAGTCCAGCCTTTCAATTTGGTGACACCTGATAACGAAACCATCTACGGGTGGCACTTGATTCCCTTGCATCTTTGCCGGGAGCATGAAGAGGTACTGATGGACAATGCTGCAACAGGTCCAGCAGAGGACTATACCCTGACTACTGCCTTTAAACTCCTTGCCAATGATCCCAATGCACGAGTTGTTGTGAACTGTAGGTAGCAAGCAGCTGACGATCAGAGAATCAAGACATGCTGACATTGAACCCTAGTCCACGGCAATGCGGCTCATCTGGGATCTGCTCAACGTCCTGCTACCTACAATACAATGCTCAGTCTCTCTACTCCTTCCAACCCAGTTCATGTCTTCACCATTGACTACCGTGGATTTGGCGTGAGCACTGGCAGTCCCACAGAAGAGGGCCTCATCACAGATGCTGTGTCTCTGATTAACTTCCTTACAGCAGGGCCATTGAAGATTCCAACTTCCCGCATAGTTCTTACGGGCCAGAGTCTCGGAACTGCTGTTACAGCTGCAGTCGCTGAACGCTTTGCTTTTGGATCTCCTGACCCTAAAGCTATTCAGCCAGCCATCCAGAATGCCGAGCCTTTCGCAGGCATTGTTCTTCTGGCATCATTTGGTAGCTTGACTAGCGTCATTGAAAATTACAGCCTTAAGGGTATGACACCTCCAATGCTGTCCCCTCTCATGGGATACCCTCGCTTCCAGAGATGGGTGTTGAGTCATATTGTGGACCACTGGGATACAGTTGGAAGAGTAGCTCGCCTCACTGGTATTGAACCAGCAGAGGCGGACGCTTCGGGTCTTCAGTATACCGACAAGAGTCTCGATCTCACAATCGTACATGCAATGGATGATGTCGAAATCCCCTGGTATGAAGGACGTCGTGTCTGGCAGGCCGCCACAGGTGAAAATACCCCAGGTGCTCCTGGTGGCTTGATATATTCTAAGCGTGAAGCAAGTAACCCAAGCGAAATCAAGGTGTGGAGGAATCAACTTGGCACTGAAGTTACGAAAACTGTTAGATGGGAGCGGGTCGGTCACGGCGGTATGTACAGACGTGCTCCGGTTGGGTTCCATTAAACTAACCTCGGCGCGTTTTCAATCTCTTTAGGTCATAACCGTGTTGCATCATTTTCAGTGGCTGGCCTCGCCGTACTGAGGGCTTTTGAGGGTTGATGTTGCTGGCGCAATCTGGGAAAGACTCTTGAGAACGATCACTTGTATATTTCGAAACGACCTTTTTATCCTGTTACATTGTTTCCCTTTCTTGGAATAGACTCAAAAACTCGATATATAAACCAGATTTTGACAGAAACATCCTTGCAAGGATTGTGTGTCCTCTAAGATGGAGCAGTTCTGAAGCCTAGTTTAGCGAGAAACCTTCGCTCTCCGGATTGAAACCAAACGTTCTATTCACAACGATCAACGACTGTCTCGCTCAGACCAAGGGCGAATTGCCTCTAGCAGGTTCAAGTGAACCTGAGCATCGCCACTTCTCTTCGTAGCCTCCTCGAAGAAACCGGGTCCCAGACGCTTGCTGAAAAGAAGGACACTAGCCCAAACAAGATCAGCATAGCTGATAGTGTCGCCCATGAAAAATGGTCCTTCATTCTCCTTCAACAGCGCTGTTGCGCTGCGAAGTGCCGGCTCGGCTTCATTCCATGCCAATTCTCCTCCCTTCTCCTTCTCTAGCTGATCAACTGGCATCCCAACGAATTTCTCGCGGGTTGTATACCAATACTCAAGACTTGCGTCGTTGAGAATATCCCTGGGAACCCAATTCAAAAAAATAGGTTTAATTGCACTAGAAGAGCAGAGAGGTAAAGTCAGATTGCTTATTTGGAGGGCGCTTGACTCTTGGGCTGGGAGAAAACTGTGATGGGGAAACTTATTAGTACTTACCCCATATAAGCTGACCAGACTTCTTCGACTTTAGGTAAATAGCTTGAATCCAGATGCATTGAGGGTTGAGGATGTTGCTTCTCGATGTATTGTACAATTTTGCGCGAGTCCATCACACATGTTCCATCCGGACTTTCAATGGTGGGGATTGAATACGCGGTACTTCCTGCATTGGCGGGAACTCTTGGTAAATATTAGATTTCATTCGTCTTTCCAACAGTTTTTTTGGGGGCTCGCATTTACTTGTTTTCCAGCGTCGGCTTGATGTCCGGATATTCGACCTGTGCGGATTGTTCAGTCAATTACACCAAAAGCTCTACTATGAACCTAGGTACGTATAGGTAACCTACCCATTCAGTTCGATAATCCAGGCCTTTGAGGTTGAACAGAAGCCGTGCTGATCAAATGTTCAACGTTGGGTCCATCGTATAGGACATAGAAGATGACTCACTTTTCCATGGGTTAGGCGTCCAGGTTGTACACGGAGCCCTACTGGGGAGGTCATAAAGCGTATACTGCTTGGATGCCATTCTGAGATATGAACAAAGCCTTTGAAAATAACGTGAAGCACTTGTTGGAAAAGGAGCAAGATGTTAAAAAAGGCAAAACAATAGCTCCCCCGCCTTGCTCAGTGGAGCCACCGAGTATTACAAAGCCCGGCCAATAATCAGACCGACGGGCTTTGGTCGTGAAGAAACTAGGAAACCAGTCACCGAAGCAATTGTATGCTATAATAGTTGTTTTACACCGACTATTTTTGAATTTGTACTCCAGTGGGATTACGTTCGTAAGCCTTGTTTACACCTGTGTATTGCCCCTAACGATGACTGTGTGGACCCCACCTCTACACATCTCCAAATTGTGCCCGAGGACATCGTTGGTGTTTCCAATTAAGTATAAGCTCATTTCTATGCTATATAAATCACTAGTCCTCAAAATCATTAGACAGCCTGTAACTTGGCTGGATGTTTGGGTATTCAGACGAGAACGCCTGTCCATGAGCCAATGTAGTGGATATGAGAGGAAGACCTACGTAGCCCTCGAGACTGGAAGGACAACTTTGCATTGCATGAAGCCTAGTTGCAAGAGATATAATTGATTATGGGTTGAATGCTCTTCAATTGGGAGCCCAGAAGACAGAGGACAGGATTTCGGACAATACGCTTCTGCCGCCGTCAAAATACTCGTTTAGAGGCCCACTGAACCGCTTACATAAAGAAATTCTAAAGACGTAATTGAACTGAGTTGAATATCGAGATGCCAATCAAACCGCGTGACCCAGGGTCCGTTCAAGAGAGACCATGTTGAGAGGGATGTTGGATTGGATTATGAGACTAATCCTACATCGCCCAGGTAGCATTTCTAACATCGAAGTAATGCATGTTACAATTCCAGATAAGCAGAACCGAAGGCCGTCAAAACAGCGTCATTTCCAATGATCAATCGTTGAATCTGTTCCAAGTGACATAGTCATTGTGACCCCAGATGTCCGGATTTAGGATCATGGGGTGCATGTCTTGGCAAACCGAATAACTGTACGTAAAGATCATGCTAGATCACACCAATCGCTTCATCGATATCATTCACTGCTATTGAATGACTGTATGGCATTCTGGCATGCTATATTTAGTTGAGCGGGCACAATGTTATGATTTTTTTTTGGCATTCTGACACTCACTAAGGGTATAGGGGGGTGGTGCGGATAATGTTTCCATCTTACTGCCCATGTACGGGACTTCCAATTTCGTTTGTAGCAAATACACGGTTGTCCCTCTAAAGTGGAATTCACGGATCGATCCGCAATACGCCGAGATCTTGAACCTTTCGCTTTCGCTCTCGCGGAATATAAGTTTAGGATTGCCACTTTGCGGAAACTCTTGGCGTGCTCATACATGCTACAGAACAAGAGGCAGTGCAAGGAGAATAGTGTTGTTTCCGCCGGGAGGAAGGGAATTGCAACTCTCTAGATTTAGTACCAAGACGCATGTACTTCTACACATGTTGGTATCGTATTTGCTTTATGTGTGAGCTTCTTAGACGTCAGACTTAAACCCCCTTATATGACACTGGTAGAATAAAGTCACTAGGTACCCGCGACAGAAACAAAGTGCTGGGTCATCAGAAGACGATCAATTTGGCCGCTCAGATGATTGACGTAACGCCAAGGGTTTCCGAGCGGACGCTAAATCATGAGTTGGCCTTGGCATTTACCGTCGGAGATCTAGACTTTCTACCGCAGAGTCGGTCAAAGCTTCCGTGCTCGCCACCACGAATGAGGCAGCTCCGATTAATTATAGATCACCAAGATCCAGTGGAAAAACATACCTGGCCCGATGGTTCGTACCGATTTGGTTCATGGGATCCGCAGTTCGTATCGGAATGAAAATCTAAATAGTGTTTTTAGTCTAAATCTGTGAACTGAGCTTTACATGGTTAGAGCTTTGTTAAACTATAAGCACTTGATTCTCCTATTTCGTCTGTTTCTGCTTGGAGCCAGGGACTTATGCCATGGTTCATACCTAGACTAGTTCATCGGACCGGGATAGCTCAGCCTCTCTGGGATCATGATTCACGGAATGTTTAGACCTGAATACGAAGCAAGACCGCTTTTGTCAACATCACAGGATGGCTTCATGATATTCTTGCCAAGCTGGGCTTGGTCAATTACGTCTTCTTAGTTCGATTGAAAGACGTAATGACGGCCACAAAACTATTATATAAAGGTCGTGCATTCCCCGTTCGAAGTGAGTCAATCAGCAAAGAATAAATTTTCAATCATCTTCTTCAGTATCAAATTTCAACACTTCCTCAAGGAACAAATAATCCCCTTCAACAATGAAGTCCCCAATTTACATCTTGACAGCTCTCCTCCCCATTGCTGTGCAAGTCGCAGTGGCAGCCCCATCTGCAGAGCCAGCCGATGACCTCGAGGAGAGAGGCAATGGCGGTGGCCATGGTGGCCACGGCGGAGATCGTGGCCATGACCGTGAACATGACCGTGACTATTGCGTTGTGAAGAAGCCATACTCGTACCACAAGTATCCCTGTATGTCGAGTGGTATTGTTGGTGAGTCCAAGGTTGGCGACAAGTTCCAGCCTGTGTGCAAATACCAGTAAGTCTTTGATTAGGTTGATAGAGATACTTGGACTGACAAATTGCCCAAGGGACTGGTACCAGAACTCCAAGGGATGGTGGGTTCAGGAGGGTTACAAGCCTTATCGTTGCGGTGAGTACGCTTGTTCATATATCATACCTTTGAATCATTACTGACTTATATTGCAGAGGTCAACCCTCCTCAGTGCTCCTAGGTGGAGCATATTTCAAGAGAAATCACCAGTTTCAGGCTTGGTTCAAATGCCTAGCGAACCTTTCGATGGTTCTAGTCTTACATTTTTTGATTTTCTTTGATTTTCATTTTGGCTTCAAATATCTTTTAATCACTGTGTGGAAACTACCACGGCTTATATAAATCAACCCATCACTCCCTCACTAATATGACAATAAAAAATGCTGCGTTACAAATCTTCCGGTGAATTAAACGCCTCCGTAAATCCTCGTTACCCGTCAACACTTCGCGTAGTGTTCTCCTCGCTCATGACTTATCACAAAGTGTTCTTCTCTACTCCCTCCCCCAATATGGAGATGCATAAAGAACCGATTATTTTGCTGTATTCATACCCCAATCTGAAGTTGGATAGATGAATAGCGTCATCAATAAGGTTATTTCAATGTCTGGATGTCGAGCGACCATTTGATCCGGTAGTCGAAGTATGTGGGATGTTGCTAGATCGATTCCAAGATCGATACTATATAGTACGGGTTTAGTTTGTATTCCTCTTGGTTCGTACCAGGGGTATACATCGAACCTTACCTCAGATCGTTGACGACGACTGTGACGAGCTGGCGCTCCACGATTAGTGACCTTCGAATGGTCAACGGTATTGTGGTCTGGATGGTCGGACTCGGCATCACTGCTAAACTGGAGGTCCTTTGCGGAGCGAGACATGCTAGGAGATCGAGAGCGCATTTTTATATTAAGACCCGATGCAAGGGGATTTATGCGGACTAGAGGAAGGCGTATTGGCATGAAATCTAGCCGTGAGACTATTCTGCCTCTTATAATCCATGGGGGCGACAGCATTGTTGCCCCCGACATTGGATTGACTTCATTGTGAACTCAGAGGCAAAAAATGGAATTGACGTAGTGTAGAGCAAGACGAGCAGTATGCTCTCCTCGATACATTTAGTTGCGGAGATTATTGAGCCTAAGATATACTCCGTGCTAAGCAAATAAAAAATGGCTAAGATCGGAAATCCCCATAGGGCGCGGATATTTATAGTGGAGTTGCCCACGCGTTGTGCATTCCTCCCACACCACTTACAGGGGTCAAGAGACAAGCAAAGCCAATGGAAAGCAAGAATCCGATACAAATCGTCTCAGGATCACACTCCGCTAGGAAAAGAGAATCTTCGTCAATCGCCAGACTATCATCACCAACTTCGTCCCCAAGTGGAACCCACCGACGTCATCTCCAGGGACGAGCAAATAACAAACCTCAACATCTTGGCCGACGTGGTCAAACGGCGAAACAGGGTCGGAGATCAGTCGAAATGCCTGCTGCCTGCTAAGATAGCTGTCGATTCCCCCACTTGCAAATGTCATAGCCCCTCAGAGGTACAGTCCAGGTCGCAATTTGCCAAATCAGCCCTGCGTCAGGCTCAGCCCTACCATTCCGCATGTCTCCCCCCAAATTCCTCGACTTACCCCAAATCCAAACCTCCGCGATACTTTACCATGACCTCCGCTAGTGACTCTGTCTCGTCCCACTCTAGTTCAAGGGCGTCCCGCGAGCAAAATGTTGAAGCCCAGGCTGAGGCTGACGCTGCTGTCCATATATCTGAGCAAGGTGCTTCTGCAGGCATGAAACATCGGTCTAACTCCATAAGTGTCGGGAGTTCAATTTCACAGTTTGGGAACTCGGCTAGTATTGTCGTATCGGAGAATCTTGCCACTATGAAGGGGGTGATGATGGATGATGCCCTTCCTCGCGCACAAGAGGCATTGCAAACTGTTGGCGGTCAGATCCAGGCGCTCACGAACGGAAAGAAAGAGCCCGAGGAGTCGACATCAGGAGGTTCGCACTTCCTTCCAATGAGATCAAAAATGAGTAAATATTGACGCTAGATGGCTATCTACAGAGGTTACCTTGACATCCGAGGAGCACGAATGCATCGACACAATGGACAACGAGCGGGTCTGCGACTTCCTACGAGAGAACCACATGAGCACTACGCGACCACGAAAGACGCATTAAACACTTGCGATATATATCATTGGCGTTGCGGAATTCAACTCTCCATTGACTGGAGAAGTTTGAGTCAGTTTCTTTGCGGCCTTGGAGTCGCCCACTTCATATTATTGGGGACGGGATCCTCTTTCATTCATTTCCAGTGTACAATTAGATTTCACAAAAGACTTTCGCAGCGTTTGTTTCCCATATTCACGCACAATACAGACAGATTATGAGTCTTGAGTCGCAGAACCGCATTATTGTACAGAAATGCTTTTGAAAGTTTGACAAGAATGTGATCCAAGTCAAGCAACTAAGATACTGGCCTCAAGTGATTAATACCCCCGCAAAATGCCTACCCCGAACGTGTAATCGGACAAAGCATCAAATCCAAAGCGCCGGATCTGAATGAACAATCAGTGTTCTCCGTGATCAGGACCTCGATATAATCTATACCGTCGGATAAGTGACTAATGATGGGAAGTCATGTTACGTCAAGACAATATTGTGGAGTATCGTCCAAGCCCAGGTCTGGACAGTCTGGCAAAGTTGATGGACGACAGAACTCAATTAGCTGAACGAAATAGTCTCTTGTGCTCTTACCCACTGGGGATCTCCACGTCTTGTTGTGTGTTATATGCTTCCGATCTGTTTCGCTCGTTAGCTGGAAAAAATCATCAATATTAGATATTTGAAGAGTTAGTATAAATTGATCATCCTTTCCTTGTGCCGTGCAAAGAACAATCCAGTAGTCGTTACAGTACCTATAATAATTTGCACTCTACATGATCCTCTGAAGAAAGTCAGTATGGATTTCGCCCCTTCAATTCAAGCCGCTGTTAAATAATATATTTCGTGCTCGTCTTGCTCAGAGTACAGGATAAATCGAAATCAATTTCACCATTTCCTCACAGCGATTCTTTCTCGAACCATCTTTCGAAACACGCTATACCCAACCAGGGTACTCTG
The DNA here is from genome assembly GCF_028974205.1 of Penicillium antarcticum. NCBI lineage: Eukaryota > Fungi > Ascomycota > Eurotiomycetes > Eurotiales > Aspergillaceae > Penicillium > Penicillium antarcticum. Next base: position 1,038,223 of record NW_026695302.1, read on the forward strand.
TTCCTGAACCCCTTTCATGGCAGTATTCCAGCACAGTCGTAAATAACAGCTTCAGATAGCTTCTGTATTAGACTCGTAAGATCTCCAAGGGTTCTAGAACGTCGACTCAGCAAACAAGTCAAACAGAGGCATGCCTGCTCATTTGGAGACGGGGCAGGAGTTCGAATTCCAATTCTGCCAACCACAGCGAACGAGCGAGTGGTATAGAGACAGTACTAGTGGCTAATGTTTCTTTGCTTCTTGTAACATACTTAGCCTGTTGATACGGGACTAACGTCTGCTGAATTGACTGGTCGTGATCAGGCTGACGTTAGATCCGCTGGATCTACGAAAGAGTGGAAAGTCACGGTGAATAAGAAAGTACTCTCACGGGACACTGAAGAGGACGTAGCATTAACTCCGAGTGCCTCCTGGCCGACGACCCTGAAGGGTAAGTTGGAGAAGTTCTTAGAAGGGAAGACCCCCGGTAAGGGAAATGCAAAGTCGGGCGACACCTCCATCGTTGCGTCGATAAATGATCGTTCCTGATGAAAATGCTTGACCATCGAATAGAGTTTTAATCTTCGATGGGAGTGAGAATAGCTCCAAAGTCGGGCGAGGTCGCTTTATTAATACATAAAGTCTTTGTTGAATGCCGCTTCACTACTCGTGCAATTGCACTGCCTATCTCTCCCAACTATAACTGGCCTAGATTTTCCGATACCTCCGAGTTGGATATACGAGGATTCGAAAAGACTTTTGGTATCCTATGGATCATGACCAAGCGTGAGGACATGACGGCCTCGGAGAGTGCTCTGGAATCCAAAATATGTTTCAGCACCTCCGAATACGCACAAGTGCCTCCTCGCGCCACTGATCTTGTCGCTCCCCTGGTTTAGCAAATCCTACAAGAGTGGGATCGCACCATTCAGGCGACGGAAACTCGCTTGGCAATAAAGGTGAGGGAAACTTGGTTCGCGATAAGGCTCCAATTAACCATTAAACAGCGTACGGAGTTGCTAAGAGCGAATAGAAGAAACCCGGGCTTAATTCGAGACCTGCTGGGTGATGCACAACTGTGGGATCTGCTGAGAAGGAGCTGCAACAAGCAAATTGCCGAGCTCATGGCATTTCGGAACAAGTACGAACTCGAGTCAGACATTGGCTGTCCGTGACAACAAAACGACGGGAAGCGAAGAGGTGAATAAAGCCATGGGGATATTTCAAGATCAAATCAATTGACTAGAAGAGGTTTATTAAGAAGGGTTAAATGCCCTTATGGAAACTTCCAAGGATCTTATTCAATTAGTATCAATAATTCATTACAGCTCTAAGAATTATATCGACTGACTTGTGACAGGAGTTCAATCTTACGTCAATCTCAGAAGCACAAAAGTCAGCGTCGAAAAACAAGAGCATGAAGCGCCTTAGTTGGATTACGGGAGGTCGAAAGACCTACCTGGCTGTGTCGACCGCATCAGTTGCTGACGAGTTGTGTTGCCAGTTTGTTTTTCTCCCACTAATTTTCATCGCGGTATAAATCTCAGGTTGTCGCCGTGCAAGAAAAATGCCTAGTGTGGATACAGAGTCTTTGTGGTATGAACATCGATATCTTGGCGTCCAACCCACCTTGGTGGTTTTATATTCTTTCTGCTGTGGCTACTACATCGTTGACGCTGGTCGTATGGTTGATTTTCAAGCACAACAGTGATGTTAGTCTGAAATCCCTTTTGAATCTGTCTGTTGTTAACAAAACATATAGCTGGAGGACAATATAAAGCGTAGATTCAATCGTCTCACAAGACGCCAGCCGCTGCAGGAACTTGAGAATGGACACCGACGAGGTCTTTCTCCACAGCGAAGAGCAGCAATGTTTTCGACTCTCGGGAAAAAAAGATCTTGATACAGGAAATATTTATGTTGATTGTTTCGCCTCGGTTTAGGGGGGATCAATGATACGGCAAAGGCATCATGATTACTTTGGGTTTATACATCTTGCAGGAGAGCCGCGCAAAACCCTGGCTACCATATTCTTAATATGGTTACTAGCCATTTCGTTGCACGCGTAAGTGAAAGAACAAAGGGCAAGATTTTCTATCCAGTCATGTGTTGATTCCATCTGTCGCAATACCTAGAAAGGTGATCGATGAAGCGACCAAGCAACAAGGCATCCGTTGAGCGGGAAAACGCAAAAGAGCGCAAGACCACCTCGGCAGTCCCCTTACGAGGAAGAGCCGTAGGCGAAGGGATCTTCGTCTACATCTACTACAAGTTTTCGACCGGTCAACATATCAATTGAACACTGGAAGATGACATGTTTACATAGCATAGCAATCATAGCTTTCATAATACTTCCCAAATCAATCTTTCCCATCGTAGTTTGAATTGATACGCACTACAGGAAGGAAATAGCCTTGACCACTTCAGCAAACAACGCTGCCAGAGAGTTTGAGGGCAACAGAGTCGTCAAGGAGCGATCCCAGGGCAAGCGAGATGCCAGCGAGACGCCAGTATTTTCTGCAACAGTATCACAAGTAATTGAGACGTGCTAATGTCTTTCAATACGATTCAATACTTGAACCCGAGCCAAGTTAGCGTGTTTGTAATAGTGTTCGAGAAGGGGTTTATGGGAGCAAAGCGCTGAAACTGATTTCAACTGCATATGACCACACCAATTGTTGTTCTTGTATTGCTTTACGTCCCGGGGCACCAGAACTAACGTAATCGAGTACCAGAACTTGGCTCGAGGAAATCAGAAAAGATGCGCAAAAAAAGAAATGCTCACTCGAGGACGGTGTTTAGGAATAGCCGAACGCGGGGGTCGAACCCGCAGCCTTAAGATTAAGAGTCTTACGCTCTACCGATTGAGCTAGCCCGGCCGGGCTGTTGTGACCCACACTGACTCTGTGAAACATAAATCTGATAGATGACTGCATGGCTTAGCACAGTACAATACTGCCAGGAATATGTAATTGAAGTTCCAAGGCTAGCAAAGTCTACTATGTTGGCATTGAATGTCCGATATTAATCGAGTCAGCTTCGAGAATTCGCGAGGGTTACCTGGGTACATCTCAATATTTGAAGTGATCAGATCAGGATGAGCCCAGACAGTATGTATTGTGGCTGATACCTGCCCGATACTATAGTTCGACTGATCCCCTCCTATGCAGTAAGCAACCAAATCAACCAAATCAGGGACACCAACCCGATCATTGAACCCGATCATTGAACCCGATCGTTGTAAGATCTGGGTGGATCTTGTTCCACTGTTCGGAAGCAATAAACGACGTCCATTGGCTGTCCTGGACCCATACTCCCGGGCCTAGCCAAGATCTGCACCTCCAGAATATCGGCTAACTCAGATTGGAGGCAGAATTTCATACACGTCTTCAGCTGTCCGATACCGACAGCGTAAGGTTTGTCCCCGAGCCCTCCAAATCCATACCCATGCATCCATATTCTACCATATTGAAAATGGCCAGGTCTCCTCGTTTCCCGTGTTCAAATTACTGTACACAGCCAAATGCCGAGAGTGCCACTCTCTCTGTGTGATCTTCGATCTGATATTATGAGCGTGCATGGAGATACGGGATGGCCCACATTAAAACCAATAGTCACTTGATCGACAGAGGACAATGACCGATGTGGAATGGTCGGTATGGCGTAGGAACTATCGGATCGACAAAGGTTTTTGCTAGCTGAAAAAAAGCGCTATGCGGAGCTTCCACGCTCTCTACGTGTCGATCGTGACTGGCTTCTACTGTAGACTGGGCCAATGATCGATTGAGATACAGGTGTATAAAGTTCCGCAAGGGACCACACAACGTCATTAGGGCTAGAAAATCTTCTGTCGAGGCGTGGTTTCGCCCTATATAATCCTCGAGGGCACGAATTCAGGTCTTCTGAATAAATTTCTCTTCCCACCCAGGATGACGGTTGCCATCAATGGCTTTGCTAATGGGCCAAGTTCCCAATGGAGACACACCAATCGGATCTACAAAATCCTTGAATACAATTATATTGTCTTCCCCCTCACGTTCATTCTGACATTCTATGGTGAGGCTACTTCCAGTACCTCAAATTTTTGCAACACCAAGCAATGGCACCAAGCTAACTTGGCCCAGGCCTAAAATATGTCACCAACAGGTTCGGTTATTATGTCGATGTATCAGAAGATGGCTGGACGAAATCCGCAATCACCCACGTTGTTCTCTCCGGAATTTTTCAGCTTCTACAAATGCCACCCCATGGAAACCTCCTAGGCCTATGTTTGCCCATGCAACCAAACAAGTTTGCGCGACGAGCAAAGTCACGGCGCCTGGGAACCCTTTATGTTTGTCTTGTGACAAAGGGTACGAATGTACAAACTGCAATCAATACTACCAAGTGCTGGGGTAACCTGAAGCAACGGGATCACCCCTCGGTCAAATTCCATGTTCTTGTGGACAGCGAGAATTCTGACTCATTTTCCCAACTCCCATCGTATATCAAAGTTGACCAGGTACCGAAAGATGTCCCTGTCAAGAAGGCCAAGTATAAGGCCCGGGCACAGGAGTACTTCCGATTGAAGTACAAATTCTCGAAAGAGGACTGGGTGCTGCATTTGGACGAGGAGTCGGAGATGGATGACCGCGCCTTACAGACGACGTTGGACTTCATCGAGCGAGGCACGGCAGACCTTGGAATGGTAGGATTCTAGCAATCGTGAAAATTCATGGCTAATAGACTTTCATAGGGCACGATTTACTACACATCCGCCAACCACTGGAAAAACATGTTTCTATCTGCGGCAGAGGTGGCGCGGGTGACTGAAGACTATGGGAGATTCCAACTACCTCTGCTGCTCTTCAATCGTCCCTTTGTAGGCTGGACACATGGGTGAGAATACTTTACCGGCAAAACCCTTACTTTAGATGACACTCGCGTTGACAAGGAATAGATCATGGCTCCTTATCAATGGCGCTGTGGAGAATGCGATTGGTTGGGACACAGACAATGTGTGCGAGGACTACTGGTTTGGATACCATGTGAGCTTATCAAACGCATGTAGATGCAAGGGTTATACTGACGCCAATCGCAGGCTGCTGCTCGTGGCTACAAATCGGAATGGCTTCACGCTATCTTCCGCGAGCAACCACCGTGCACTTTTAAAGATTTGTGCAAACAGCGGCGCCGCTGGTTCACAGGGATTTTCTTCTTCGAAAAGCCCATTGCGGGGATTGTGTTGACCCTCGGGATCTTAGCTGGGCTAGGCATGTTGATTTAGTAGGTGAATCCGTCCTCGTCAAATGTGGAACATATGCTGATAGTCATGATAGCCCTATTCTGGGCAGTATTGGATACAAGCCGGCAGTTCCAGCTTGGTATAGAGATGTCATGTTTTTGAATGATGCGTCATGTCTGCATGTTCTCATATCTTCTTGCATCCTGCAGGATCTCACTGTTACAGATATGTCGTGGATGTCAATGATATCGCACGTCATAATTTCAATCATTTTGTGGCCATTGGTGAATCTTGTCCATATCGTGATTTTTGTGACTACGGTTGTGTCTCCTCCGAAGGGGTTTGATGTGATTAAAAAGAAGTGAGAACAGAATCGTGCTGGATGACGGTGCTAAAAGGCAACAAAACTATGATTGAAATTGAATTGACAGAATTGAATCCACAAAATATTCCTACACAGATTGATATATTGGTAGAACAGATTTTGCTCCAATTATATAAAACTTTCACATACCCGCTGGACAAGGATGCCTACGACGATAGTGGTTCCATGCCAGTCTTCATACAAACGCAAGGCCTTTAATCTGTAGCCTATAGTCTTAGCAATGGGCCAGTCTCTGTGACGTGCAGCTTACTTATATTTGCTTTGTTTGTGTTCCTGATCCTCCCTCACCGATCATCCCTCCTCCTAAGCGCTGTTGCCGGATGATGTCTACAGTTCCATCTCATACAGCCCGGCCTCCCATCATGAGCCGCGTAAAATGGGTTGATGGCCTTCGAGGGATCGCCTCATTTGTGGTGGCATTCAATCACTACTTTTGCGGTGAGATCCCGATGCCATTTCGCACTTATGGGACTGAGCCCCCTGAAGAAAACCGACGGCTCATCCAACTTCCTCCAATCAAATTCCTATGGTCCATGAAAGCAATGGTCCTACTCTTCATGGTAATGTCGGGTTATTCATCTGCTAGATCTCTCCTCGAGACTAGGGAACGCCGACCGGATCAGCTCGCAGATCGTCTGCGGTCCTCGATCTGTCGCCGGCCTTTCCGCCTTTTGCTGCCTGTGTTTGCATTAGCTGTATCTAGCCAAGTAGCCTTTTACTGTGATCTTTTCAAAGGGGCTTTGGCAGAAGACTTCGCCACTTGGGTGCAGCCATGGGCGTCTCCCTGGCGCCATCTGCTCTATATCTGCGGGTACATGGCAGACAATCTGCATATCATTGAATTCCAATGGAATAGAGGAATGAATGCGCAGACGTGGACCATACCGTTTGACCTCCGCGGCTCTTACATTATCTATTTCGTGATATTCGTCCAGGCTGCATGGAAACCACGCATGCGATTCTACTCGTTGGGCATCATGGTCCTCTACTTCCTCAGATACGGTCGATGGGACATCTTCTGCTTCCTGGCCGGGCTCGGCCTAGCTGAGATTAGCATCGACCACGACCGCACCAGAGACTACAGACGATTCCTCGGTGGATCCATAAGTTACGTCCTGCGTCTCGCTGTGGGGGTTTATCTGTTCTCTCTATCCGGCGAAGAAGACAAATATCCAGCTGATTATCGCTCTCTCGGCTTGCTACAACCTCAGATTTGGTCTCGCTGGGGCTGGGTCGATGCGCGACAGACCTGGAACGCCGTTGGAGCAGTGCTTCTCTTCTCGGTTCTCATGCAGAGTTCCCGCGCCCAGCGAGTTCTCTCCATGAGAGTCTTCCAACATCTCGGACGATTATCTCTCCCGATTTACCTTTGGCATTTGTTGGTTTATCAGGTTATACGTAGACCATTGCGGGATCGTGTGTGGTGGTCCTTGGAGAATCGCCCATACCCTGGTCACTTGAAGGCAGCCGAGAGATTCAATTCACTTTTGACAGCAGTGGTTGTATCTGGTGCTATTTGTGGCACTGGGGTATTACTGGTGGCTGAATTGTATGCGCGATTTATGGACCCGCATTTCGTTCGGATGACTAGGAACATTGATACTTGGATCAACCAAAAGGAGGCGGCTAATATGAATGCTGAGTGTCGGAAGGATATATAAGTTCTTTTGTGGCGTAAGATTGTGATGCTTCACTCCGATGATAATGCGAGAAATATATATCGTGAACAGCCAAGTCTTCAATGTTGGGGCAGCATAAACTACCACCGTCTCCTTGTCTTCATCACCGCTATCCTGAGACCATTCCGAGGTTTCTTTCTTCTGTTGCCTTCATTTTGAAGTTAGCTCTAGTCCATGTTTCAAATAAAACAAGCAATCTTCGGTGTATGACAATAGCGAGAACAAAATCAGCCCATAATAGGTAGTAGAAGATGAAGGAAACCGGCCGTCCGTGTCGCCATCTTGATGCACCGTTCAGACAGGCTGTTTGGAATGCAATATTGGAACCCAAATGTTGAGTAAATAGCCCACTGACATCATAGCGCCTTGTTGTACGAGATTGAGTGTGAGCATTGAGACTGATCTAAAGGCATAAAGATAACATACTATGTTCAGTGCTCGTTCTTCTGAATCATCCTTGACAAGCGTGTTGTTAGTTGAATACAATATAGGACTCAAGCATCCAACTCCTAGGAAGTACCATGCGATGAGACTGAAGATGTCACTAAAAGCCTTATGAATAAGTGCAGCGCAGGAAATGACTGAGTTTAGTCTGGTAGGCACGTTCCAAACTACCACGACGAATGTCGAGAATAAACAGAATGTCAAAAGCTACTGGCAATATAGAGACTTACATGTGGCAACCGACAAAAGAGCCAAATATGCCATCGCTTGAAAGTCCTCTTGAAACCATCAAGACTCATCTTTCCGGGTCTGCGGATCTTGGCCCTTTCTTTCTGTTCTCTCCTTCGCCAAGACAATGTATTTGTCTTTCAGATAGAACGGCTTCGGGGACCCGGGAATATTAGGGAAATTAAGGAAGCCAAGTAGGGCCATGGGAGTAGTGAAAACACCATCGATGATGAATAGCCATCTCCGACAGATGCAGCAGCAGCGCCGTAACCGCGATGTGAAGGTTTCTACAAAAGGGAAGTAAGTATACGTACAAGCCTAAAAATCTTGAGATAATTCTTGGTTTGCAAGCTACTATCTACAACTAATTCAATAGCCTGAGATATTGAATTGACCTTATCCTAAGCAGTTCAGGAATTAGTGAAACTTGCTCGAACTAATATGGAAGCTGTTGCGTAGTATCAGGTAGAAAATTGCATCTCAAATATCGGACATCTATCATGCTCTATCATTCACAAGGTATCACAAACCACTTTAAATCTATACAGGAAACCGGTTCCTCATCTATGCCAAACGCTCCACGGTCAACTCCACACCGTCTCCCTCACTAGCCTGAACCAGGCCACCAGCATTCAGCTTCTTCTTCCACTTGGCAGACTCATATCGGGCCAGAATCAATGTAATGCGGCCAACGACAGTCGGATCAGCACCCTCCGCAACAACAATTGAAGGCGTGCAAGTCCATCTTCCAAACGCCCAGTTGAGAATGTAGTACTGTACACCAGACTCCTCGGACTTCGGCTTAGAAGCAAGATCATCCGAAGTCTCAGCGGGCAAATCCTGCTTCGAGCACCGAAGAATACCCTTAATGCGATAAATCTCATCCCTCGGCGCAGAAGAAAGAAACTGCTCAAGAGCAGCAACATCAACAGTCGCCCCCTCAGAAGCAGCCTTCAAAGTCGCAGAGAGCACCTCAACCTCCGACTGATGATCATGCTTATGTTCATGCTCATGCTCATGACTCCCATCTTTCTCCTCACTCAACCCCTTAAACAGCGCCCCATCAATCCCAAGCAAAACATCCTTATCAATCCGTCCCTTAATGGACTTAACCCAAGGCGTCTGAACCTCCAGATCACCAACGCGATCAAGGCAAACATCAAACCGCATTTCAGGCACATTTTCCCACTTATTGAAAATAATCAAATCAGTATACTTAGCCTGTAGCTTTGCCGTGAACGACGTATCCTCATACCCCTCCCAATTCTCAACATCGATCACGCTAATAACACCATCAAGCGCGAAATGTCCGCCCTCTTCGCGCGCAAGTCGGTTGACCTCCATTGCTAGCGTGGCTGGGAAGGCGCTGCCGCTGGTCTCGATGACGATTCTATCGGGCTTGACTTCATTGCGGAGTTGCGTGAGCGCGTCGCCTAATGAGCCAACCATGTTGCAACATATGCATCCATTTAGCATTTCTTTCACGCCGCTTATGCTGCTTGTTGAGGCTAGTTGGCTGTCCACTGCCACATCGCCGAATTCGTTTTTTAGGAGGGCTAGTCGGTATGTGCTAGGCAGTTGGGGGATTAGGTTGAGGAGGATTGTCTGGGAGGTTTAGGTTAGTTGGGAGTGTCATTGGTGCTGTGACGGATCACGTACTGTTTTTCCTGAGCCAAGAAAACCTGTGACAATTGTGATTGGGATCGCCATTTTGGATATGTCTGTTTCTCCGATGGGTTGGCGGGATGAAGACTGGATAGTGAGGGGCATTGGGAAACTCCACTTTTGCGCAATTATTCTGCCGGCAGGAAATGGCAGAAATATCGCATTTTCACTCCGGTTTTCTCACTACTCTCAACAGCGTTAATTATCTTTAGTTGTGGAGATTCTCTCATACTTCGGATACTACCAAGCTCCTTGGGGTCTAGACATTATGGCCAGGCTCAATTTCATGCTACCATTCAAACTAAGTCCTCGTAGTTCAAAAGCGGTATGAAGACCGGTGGGTGTCTCAAAGCGGTATAATAGATATCAACCCATAAAAGTAACCAGTATTGAACAGCTTCATGGTAATCCGAGACCTGATAGAAAAATATGGATTAGCTCTTTCATTCGTGTTTCCCCATTTGACCAAAGTGTAGGCAAATACCCTGTGAATGGCAATTTTTGACATGCAAGACATTTACCTAGAACACCATGACAGCAAATGATAGCGAGACTCTTGAAAACGATGCAGAAAAACCGCTCTATTGTATTTTAGAATCTAAAGAAGGAACTGGTGCAGAATATGATGCAGAACGCACGATATAACTATATTACTCTAATCACTGGGTAGAGTCAAAACGAAAATATTTTCAAAGCAAAAGGACAAAATGCGCAATGTTTTAAAAAGAAAAGAAGATCCAAATCAAACTAGTAGTTGAGTAGGGCCGAAGCGCCAGTCTCGCTTGAGATGTAAATCACCTCGTGGTTGTCGGAGAATCCGTTGAAGCGAGTAGCACTGCACTTCGTGTAGGCACCCATTTCCTCGAAATAGAGCCAGTCACCAGTGTTAAGCAGACCAGGGAGGTCGATCTTCTCGCTGATGACATCGATGCCGTCGCAGGTCGGGCCCCAGATGGAGTAGGTGATCTTCTCCGAAGTCGCAGAGTTCGGAGTGCCGGGCTCTGAGGCGCAGGTCAGGACCTGGGCGATTGGGTGCTGGTGGTCGAAGATGATGTTCGAGAAGTTACCATAGACACCGTCGTTCAGGTACAGCATGTATGCGTCGCGGGATGGGTCCGTGGGGTCCGGAATGTCGCGCCGCGCGATGACATTAGCGGCCAGGGTATAGGCGGTGGCTACGTAGTAACGGCCTGGCTCGGCAATGACACGGATGTGCGGCGGGAAGTAGGTGTCTACGGCTTCGCCTAGAATGCCCGCAAACTTCTCGAAACTGTCCTGGCAAAATCCACCGCCAACGTCCAAGGTGTGGAGCTCGTGGCCCACTTCTCCCGCCTGATCAAAGACCATGCGCGCATCCGTGACAGCCTTGAGGAATGCCGAAGGATCTTCGGCGCCGGAACCGGCGTGGAAGCTCACACCGACAACCTTGAGCTCCAGCTGGTGGGCCAGCTCGAGCAGCGGGCGAGCCATGTCCATGGAAGCACCAAATTTCATGCTCAGCCGGCACAGGCTGGTTGAGTCATCAGTCAGGATACGCAGGTACAGCTCCGCATCGGGGAAGGTGGCCTTGATCTTGTAAAGCTCGTCGGCGTTGTCGAAAGTCATCTGCTTGACGCCAACCTCGGCGGCGAAGCGCAAGTAGGACTTGGTCTTGCAGGGCTGCGCATAGATAATGCGGCTAGGATCGATGCCCGTCTGAAGGGCTAGATCGATCTCCGACTTGGAGGCACAGTCGAAACCGTTTCCAAGCTGGGCCATGAGGCGCAGAACCTCGGGGTCCGGGTTGCACTTGACAGCTGAAGATATTGTTAGCAAAGCTCGAGATTTGGCATTCCAGTGAAGTAGACTCACCGTAGAATGGCTTGATACGGCCCAAATTCATCTTCCAGCGCATATGCTGGCGGTACACCTCCCCCATATCTGCAACGTAGAAAGCATCCTCCTCACCAGGACCACAGTGGTCCACATCCACCTCAGTGGCCCGCTTCTTCAACACATCTAGGACCAATTCCTTGGCGGTCAAGGAAGATTGCAACAGATTGTCCTCTCCATAACTGCTGATGGGACCCTGCAGGTCCAGACTATTGGTGTAGTCTTTTTTGACAGTGCATAATTCAGCAGTCGATACACACGCAGTCGGTGCCATAACCGTGCAGCTGCGACTCAGCACGATTGATGAGATAAAAAGATAGAAGAAAAAAAAGTATTTAAACCGGCAGGCGACTGCGCGTTAGGGAGGACGAAATGTGTCACAACCGAAGTTGACTGGACCAAGCCTCCTAGACCCTTCCCCCTGAAGAGGAAGAACCTTCGAAGAAGTCCTATGCGGCAGCTCAGAGAACGAGGGAATAATCTCGTGGGGCGTCAACGGGACGAAAAAAGGCGCACCGGACGAGAGTCTAGAAACCGCAAGCAGGAGGTGGAATGTTGTTAAGAGTGTCGCGTTGACGTCGAGTGGAGACAATTTGGCTAAGAAGCTGACGAGAGGCTGGAGCCGTGATGACCGGTTGCCTTTGGTGGTTCCAAAGGCAGGGTCGAGCTATAAAATGGACCAAATCTGAAAGAGAAAAAGCGACCAGTTAGCCCAGCTGGACAGAGGAATTCCAGTATTGAAATAAATATGAGGGAGAAAAGTGGACGTGTGAGAGGACATCCGAGGGTTCAGATTTTTAAAATTTGGAGAATTTTGGAGGGGCGCAGTGAGCTTAGGGCACACGACCATTGGAACAAAAAATACCGCAACAGTCACGCGCCAGCATCACACAAAAGCAATAGAAAAAAGACTCACCTGGTAACGAGTTGTTTGAGGACCCAAAATGAGGGAGATGGGAAGAAGAGAGGAAAGATGACGACTCTGTGGGGGGAAAACCAGATGCTTACGGCATCACCCGAAGGGGTCTTAGTATGAAAAAACTTGACACCAAGAAATCCATCAACTGCGTTATTTTTGGGACCTTACAGAGTCCTCGATCCATTTTTCTTGCTAGTGCAGCTTTCCTATACGTCGCTAAATGTGCATGATGCATGAGGCGCGGACCATATCCCGCCTTGTGCCCGGGAATACTGAATTCAAATTGCCAACATGCGGTGTGAGTGGCATCGGATTGCCCTAATTTGATCATTCCTGTGACGCGACTGGCTGTCTAGCGTCAATAGGTGCATGTATAGGTACCCACGGTCACAATGAGTCTTATATGTACCTGTGCCTCGGGGTGGCTGGCTGTGGGCTTACAGTATGAGCTATATACATGTACTTGAGTCACATAACGTTAGCTACTGTGTAACTTGTATATGCAAGTAGAAACAGCTAGTTATATCCTACATACATGTTGGACATGCAGGCACGTACCAAGTTAGGCAGCTATTCTGTATTTACGTGTCCACCGGTAGTTCTGGGTGTGCGCACGGACCAGGAAAAGACGGGCCTCTCAGCTTTGTTCCAACAGTCAGGTACATCACTTTATATATGACCTGCATTTTTATTCCTTGCCTTCTGTTGTGCGACTGTAGCAATAAAACTGGATCTCATCTACCTGGTCATGCTGCGAGGGGAGCTGCATGCTATCCTTCACAGCTGTAAACCCTGCAGACCCCATCAGATCAAAAAAGGCAGTCTCGCTGTCGTGTCGTCTTTTCAAAGCCACCAGGATAATTGCATTCGGGGATGTCCGAACCAATCGGTCAAGCACATTGACTAGTGCGGGTAAGCTATCTGCGTTGTAGGTGCAATCCGATACCAGTATTAATTCAATGGGCCGGCTGCAGAGGTCATCTGGGGGGCTGTCCCAGTCGAGGTTTTGATATTCAACACTGGATTGTGGCGCCGTCTGAGCCTCTTCAATGTTTCGTGTTATTATCGACTCGACCTCGGGGAGGTCCGTGAGTAAGACTGAGCAGTTGGGCAGCATGCTTGCCAAGGCAATGCCTACTATCCCACATCCTGCCCCTAATTCAACCACTTGGAGGGGTGAGCTGCGAAGAGTTGATAAAAGTCTAGTCAAGGCGGGTATTGTTGACTGGCTTTGTTTGTGTTTTTGCTTGCCATTTGTTGCTTTCATATCATCCAGGGTCTTCTGCAAGTATATCACTGATGCGAGGCCCGCGTCCCTAGGAACATCCTTGGTTAGAAACCGAAATGCAAAAAAACCCATAGAGATATATAGCTTACCATATGTGTCGCGCAATGCTATTTCCAGTTTCCTCCCAGATACTCAAGCCCTTGATAGGTCCATCTCTGCGAACCAGCTTTTCCGCAGGCAACTTGAGCCCAAATGGTGCACTTGTGGCAGCCATAACTAATGGCACTAGCGGTTTATCCCCAGTGGCCTCGGGCTGAAGTTTGGCGCTCAGCTCCATGGATTGCTGAACCCAAGCTGAAGGGAGGGGCCCCAAGTTGATGGCCAGTTCACGATTTCCGGCATTCCATGTAACTTTTTGTTCGATTCCTGGAGATTTGTGGGTTGAAGAAACAAGTAATTCAACATCTTCGGCGAGAAAATCATCTCCCAGGTCTGTAGTGATGCAAATAAGCGCGGTAATAAAAAGTGTGCCTTTTTTCTGCTGAACCCTCGGGGTCTTTAAGAATTGAACGTAGTAGACCATGACAAAAAGCCCCCAATATCTCTCTTCCCTCACGCTTTGCACATTTGCGATCATCAAAAATTACCCCAGATCGGTATCTCACGTGTCGGCTGACTAACAGGAGATGACATCGGTTGCGGTCCAACTTCACTTCAGTCTTTGACTTTGTTAATGTCGCCGGCGACAGCCGGGGAGTAAATTGAAATTTGATCAAATCACCAATTCTCCATCTCCTTGCCCGTCATGATGCGACCGCGTGACCCCCGCATTAGACAACGGATCAACCAGATCTCTCATAACCTCGAGTCCGCCAACGAGACAGCACAGGAAGGGCTCTACGCATTCTCGCACAACTATATCTCGCCATGTTTTGAATCGATTGGAAGCTGCGTAAACGCATGCACAGCCCCTTGCCTGCCGAGCCGGGAAGACCACCTCAGGCGGAGACGACGCGGCCGAGCCGAGGCTAACTTTGATTTCTACGACGATTGGGAGAACGAGGAAGAGGATGACGGCTTACTTGGATGGGGAACTGGTGAGCTCGACAGGCTCCTTGCTGGTAGCGGCCTGGCGCGCGGAAGTGCAGAGCAACCGCACCGGCCGAGGAGGATGAGCTATGGGACTCGGAACACGCGGCGACGGAGTACTGTGCATATTCCCGATAACCATAATGATCCGACTGTTATTCCAAGCTCGTCATTTATCGGGTTTCTTGAGCGCTTTCCGTGGAGGTTCGGCGCTCGCGGAGTCAAGTATCGGCCTTCCGCTGCTGATCTTCAGGAACACCCGGGCACCCGGCGATATGCACATGAGGATGAACCTTTGATGGAAGCTATGGATAATGAGGCTCAGCTATCCCCCACTCCAGCGGGAAGGAATCGCAGTGCGACGCAATCATCCCGTGGGACATCAAATTCCCTCAGTTCGCGTGGTGATCTATTCCCTAGTGATGAGGAGGAGGATGCTGTACCCCTTGACGACGAATTTGCAATTACATTCACACGGCGAGGAACGGGTTTGGAGTCAGATGATCAGTCTGGGACGAAATCCGAGTTCACGAAGTCTGGTTCTGCATCTAGCCTGGGTGGTGCATCGTCTAAAAAGAACAAACGGAAAAACAAACGCCGCACGAAGAGATTTTCGAGCTCATCTGGTGCTCAGATTACTGAACCAGTTGATACACCATCGATGGCAGATCTTAAAACAGAAGATCAGCGGGCTGCGCTGGAAGAAGAAGCGGTCATTGAGAGGAGAAGGCTCGCCGCACAAGAGCTAGCTTTGAACCGAGGTCTCGATTCGGGAGCAGGTGATATGGTACGAGACATTGCACCCTTTACTGCCAACACAACGTCAAGCTGACCAAGTCACAGATTCAGCCAGCTACCAAACCCACCAACACAAGCCTCCTGCCACAAGACGCGGATAAACAGTCCATCCCCAAATTACGAAGGCTCAGTGATTCCTCCGGGCAAGAAGTACCCAACCAAACCGAACCCTTCCCTGCCCTCTCATTATCGCCTTCCTCAGTGGGTCTAGAGACCCAAGATCTATCTAAAGCCTCACCGAGGCCTCTTTCACCCTTTGAGCCCGATCATACGAACGCCCGCGACTAATTAGCACTGGAGCATACATTACCGTGTGCATACTTTTGTTTGCTTTAGGTAGTGCTCATGGCTTTTTGCCATGCGTCACTTGCCTGTATGATATTATGAGCGATTTTGTTGTACATTATACCCCCTGATATGAATTGAAGAGTATTACATCTTGTTATTTTTTATGTTTCCATGTAAAAGAGCTTCTAGCACTACATACTGAAGTACTCCCTGGTTCTAAGTCCTGTACGGTATTGAATAGTTTCTGTGTCCAATCCCCACTCTCATTGACAGAAGAATATTTATTATCAACACATCTCTACTGCGTGGCTGGCTAGTTTTGAGTATAGTCTCTGACCAAAGTTGATTATAACTATAGCTATAGCGTCTTGGTGGATATCAGAACATTCACCATTTATAAAAGGCCCCTCTTTCCAGGCCTAGTATATGTTGCTTTTTTTCTTCTCTTCTTCCTCATATCTATCTTTATATCATACAATACGAAAGCGAAAGCAGAAAGATAATTGCCCAAGCCGGATGTTCTACCTTGACGCCTCTCCATCTACAAGGCTTGTTCCTCAGCTTCAAACTGGCTGGTGAGCTCATGAGTGGGTCCTCATTGTCCCACTGATGCGCTGTGCCCCGCTGATATTTATATTTTGTGTAAGACTAGACGAAAATTTCTCTTTCAGGCAAAAGAATGTACCACAAGCCTTCTGCTCTAGGCTCTGCTCCTCAAGATCCTCACATATAGTCTATCGCCTTATCTACATCAAGGGCAGTATCACTTTAGATAAAGTTAGAGCCTCTAGGACTCTAGGAGGAGAATTTGGATACTTACCACTAAGGGCTTGTATTCTTGCTTTTTGAAGTATCCATATTCCCTATGCTTATTGTGAGGATTCCAGTTGGAGTTTTGCCGGAGCGGGCTACCCTAGATGTGAGATTGGGAATGACTCTCCTGGCACATGGATACCTTGGGGCAATGCCTGAGAGCAGACTACCTTTGGGGCATCTGACTCTGGCACCGACATTTGAGAATATCATTTAGCTATAAGGGTCTATTTGCATATATCGCATTCCTGGGTCCACAATGGGAAAGGATTTCCCAAGATAGGATAATTACGTTTTCCGGTAGCTATGTACGGTGCACACCGGGCTCTTTAGGTAATGGTACTAGCACAGTACGTCGTATATGTGACTTCAAATCCCAGGTTGCATTTAAGCTTATTGCATCCTGTTCATATGGTGAGACTATATGCAAAAGATAGAAAGCTATACATGTAAACAAGCCGGGACCGGGAGGTCGTTATCCCCACAGCCCTGGGATCCACACGGCCTCGTCAGCAAATTACCAATGCACTTCTGAACCGGGCAATGTGATTCTGTTGCTTCCATTGTTTGCTGTATTGCTTGAAAGAGGCGTTTTATTTGGATTGCAAAGCTCTATCGTATAGAAACCGTCCGCCGCAGCATAGCTACACTCCGCAATCGTCGACGATCCTGCCCCGCATCATGGCTAAAGCAGAACAAGACCTCAAATCCATCCTGGATGGAGGCTTCAATCCCCGGGAATTCCCTTGGTACGAGCCTGATCTCGCAGAGGTTCCGCAACCAGCGAAGAAGATCCTCGAGAGCAGGATCCCAAGCGAGGAAGTGCTTGACCATGTAAAGAAAGTGGTATGTGGCTCTTCCAGTCTTCTTTTGAAGCTGATCTTAATACGTCTTCACTTTTCTAGAGAGATAGAGCCTTTGCTGTGGTAAGTTCGTGCTCTTCTCCACGCCATGGCCATGGCCGCTTGCTATTTGGTGTATTCGGAGTAACTTACGAATTGCTGAACAACGTCTAGTTTCCCTATCCATGCATAGGGGCATTCCGGTTCTTGGATATGTCTGTAAAGCAATCACCACTGTATGCCGAGATCCTTGAGCGGCTGAAATCTGGCGAAAAGTTGTTGGATGTCGGATGTGCTGTTGGGCAAGAACTGCGTCAACTGGTGAGAATCCTCCATACCAACGACAACTCGATAAACAACGTTGTGCTAATAGGCCAACCAGGTTTTCGATGGCGTTCCATCAGATAATCTCTATGCATCAGACCTCCGCCGAGACTTCTTCGACATAGGCTACGATCTATTCAACGACCACGACACCCTCAAGTCCAACTTTATAATGGCAGACATCTTCGACGATAACTCGGACTTGGTAAAGAAACTAACCAACAGAATTGACATTGTCAATGCCGCTTCATTTTTCCATCTCTTTGACTGGGACAAGCAAGTCACCATCGCAAAGCGGCTTATCGGGTTGCTACAGGACAAGCCCGGGTCTCTGTTGATTGGAAGACAGGTTGGTCGTGTTGATCCGCCTCCTCCTGAACAGAAACATGAAGCTGGGCAGCACTACCGTCATGATCCTGCTACATGGAAGAAGCTTTGGGAGCAAGTTGGGGAGGAAACGGGGACGAAGTGGGAAGTCGAGGCTTGGATGGAGAAGTGGGCTGGAGCCGATTCTATGATGAAGACATTCCACAGAGGCTTGGAAACTTTCAAATTGAGATTTACTGTGCGTAGGCTTTAAGAAATATGCTATCTTTGGGTATTTAGAAAATTACATAAAATGAAGATTGACTACGATGTATTTCATCAACATAGTTCCTGCTTGGTCCTTCGCTAAATGCATAGTGTTTCCATAATGGATCGAAGAATGAATCTCTGTCTCACAGCTCGTCGCAGGTTGGGTTTTCGAAGCCTGAGTCATGCGAGCAGCTAAATCAGGAGTTTCCCTTAGTTTGCGAAGCACGTTCCAACACTTATGTAGTGACCATGAGTTCATCTTGTTCTATTCGCGGTCACCCGGAAAAGCGGGCTGTAGGTGATAGTTCAGCATGAGGATTAACAGCGCCGGGGACGGACATAGCAGCTGTTCAGACAAGTCCAGATAGTCAATCTCATCGAAAGCATCTGTCATGTCTGAGAGACACTGGCCAGTCAACGATGACCAAAATTGGGGGTGGAAAACATGGTTATCGGCCAGGGTTTTTAACTTATTGAAGCATGCGGCGTAGGATGATTTCAGATAAACTAAGCGTAGCCAGGCTTGATGTAAGTAAATGCTTCGCTGGCATTCTATCGGGGACCAAGTCCAGTGGACAATACATATTAATGCAACCAATGGTATTCTAATGGTGAACGGTATTACCAAACAAAGTCTCTCAATCGATGCGCTCGATATTCTCCTGGGAAAATATCGGATTATAGGTGCCAGCAGTCATACACCCCATCAAATGCGTGAGCTCATCGAGTTTAGTCAGAGCATGGTACCTTGGGAGGCTCATATGGCCACCTTTGACAACATTGCGGGCATTCAAAAGGCTATTGAGCTTTTGGAGAATGGTAAAACAGCTGGTCGATTTGGTATTATCTTCTAATTCCTCAAATATCTTCATGGCCACGGCGCCGAGTTAGATTCGCTGAATTAGCTACACTCAACACATGTTCAGCTTTTGGGAATCAAATGACTTCGTGGATCCAAAATGATACATAGGACGATACACCTCCTTTCAATTAAACAAAGATGGCCGAAATGTAGCTCAGCGACCGATCGATCGATCTAGGAATCGATACGTTCATATATTGATGGAAAAGGTTTCCGGTTCCCACATATGCTCCATAGACTAATGTGAACTATTGACTGTACAGAAGCATACACTTTTCGAGTGGGTTGCATAACAACATTCAAAATCCTCTGAGGCAACATACATAGACACTTGATCATTACGACTCTTGATCATTACGAAAAATCCCCCTAGAGCCACATGGATTGATACTTTTTATGATTATTTCCAAGTCCCGCCAACTTGTGCTCCGCTGCGGGTCCGCGCCTTTTTTTCTTGAGGCCGTAATTTATGCTGCAGCTATTGAAATCCACTGTGCAATACTCCTATCACGGAACCGAACAGGCTACTATTGTGCTCTTTGATGCGATAGGAAGGTGTTATGACATTTGGAGTCACGGATTGACTCCAAATCATCATTTCTTGTATAAGTCCGATAGTAACAGAAATTTTGGGATACACATTGCTTGATCATATTCTTCTATATCTACACATTCCACTAGGCTACGAAGCTGACCTACTTGGCCAGATGGATAGACTGGGGTGGAAAGATCCCATCTACCGTTGAGTATTCTGATGACACTGGTCGATATTTGCTTTTCCTCTAAGTAGAACGTATCATAACAAGGCTTTGGACAACATTATAATTTGAAGTACTGATGTGCGTGTAAGGAAAAGAGTCGGGGACTTACCTCTTTTAGAGCTGGTAGCCATTGTTCTCAAATGACCGTATCGCAGGGGTTTTACATCGGAGAATCTCGGTGTAGATCTTAATTTCGATGATCGTAAAGATCGACATCAGAACATGCACGACGTAGTTAGATCGAGGAGCTTAGCCCAATTTCGACAAAGCAGGGTCCACTAAATGCCCGGCATCTAGTAATTTCAAGGGGTCTCGCAGCTCTATTTAAACCAGGATATCTCCCTTTGAATCTGTGTATTCCAGTCTTTTGCGATCACATATTCATAATGCAATTCAAGAACGTCCTCTTCGCTGCTTGTATGGTGTTCTCGGCCTCGGCCACTGCTGCCTCCAATGCCACCGACATTGGCGCTGCCGTCCAGGCCAACTTGAACCAGGTCGACCTCGGTCTTAAGCACACCTTCAACCAGCTTAAGCACCTCAGTGCCAGCACCCAGGGAGTCACTGCTGCTGTAAGTCCCGCGTTTATATACACCCCGGATTGACAAAAAGGCTCACTCATCTCATAGGACGTCATCAACGCCTACAACACCACCGTCACCGCCGAGAGCGACGACTTGAAGGAGAACCAGCCCACCAAGCCCCTCGCCGATACCGCCCAGATGGTCCTGTGCCAGGCTTTCCACTCCAACGCTCTCACCGGCACTGAGTTGCACAACACCTTTGCCGACAACGCTAAGCTGTTCGACAAGGACAACCGCAATGACTTTCAGGTCATCCTGAGCAAGCTCAACGACCAGACCTCTCACTTCTACACTGCCGTTGCGCTGAAGGCTCTTCCTTACTGCAAGGCCTCCTTGCGCAATGACCAGAAGGCTATTGCTGCCGCTATTGGTATTGCCGCGTACGCCCTTGACCCTTCCGAAGCAAACTAAATAGCTTCCACTGGAGGACATTGTGACTACTGCTCTGAGTATCGGTCATATCTCAATTAAGCTAAAAAGCACATAGATCATTAAATAATATGATCCCCTTTGATGTGCACTTATCGCGAACGCCTGCGGTAAAAGTGACCTGATGTATCAGTTAATGAATTCTGGGCAAATAGTATGCTGCTTCGTAAATACAATAGTACATAATTCTCAGTATACTCTCGGTCCCAATATCTCAGAGAGTATTACATCAATGAATTACCATTTGACCATTGCCGTCATTGCCAAAGATTCGATTCAAAGTAGATGGCAAGGTCCCAGCATCCGGCTCGGCACAGTCCCATTGAGCCTGTGGCGTAAAGTCATACTGAACAGATGGTCTCTGCATCTGTGACAACTGAGGAGGCTCATCAAACAGCCACGGTGGATTTGCGAGGGCCATGATCTCCTGATCAAAGATAGTCCATGACTCATCTGCGATTGGTCCGGGGAGCGTTAATGATTCGCTGGTATCTGGGGGTGTATGCATGGCTTGCATGCTAGACTCGAGGCGACGGAATAACACCGTGTGGATGCTTGCTGCGGATTGATTCGTTCGATCAAGGCTCTGAAGGTGCGATTGGACTAAGTGAAGGTCTGGATATACTAATTAAAATTGATCTTTTGCTTTAATTGAATGAAACATACCATCTTGGTGGGTCATGCCGTCTTCAACGCCTCGAAGGAGGAGTATGGCTGCCCAGGTAATCATCTTTTTTTTTTCATCAGAAAATATAGAGTAGGGATGTTTCCGGGCTGACTCACGACCATATCCCAGTTCGACCATATACTTGCATCATCTTGTCGAAGTCTTAACACGGCTCGTGCCGAGACAAGTAACTCATGTCTTTCCATAGAACTAATATCCGCCGAGCTGAGATCAAATCCACGAGCTGGGTGGTAGATTGACAGAACATATAACTTATGTAGATGGTACTGCAGTAAGATAAGAATCCCCTGTCTGTCAGATGGTGTGGGCTCTAGAACACGTCCACGGTAAGCAAAGCCCTTCAGTGATACACTGAATTATGTACTCACGAGATGAGCCACTGTACCGCACCAACCAGTTATCAAGCTTTCGTGCCCAAAGACGAATGACCTGAGAGTCATTCTCAGTAAACGGAGTTCGAACAGCAGCAACAATATCAGTTTCATTTGTGTTGATAGAGGCCCAAATGGTCGGTAGTCCTCGGCCAACGAAATGGCTCAACCCGTAATGCATCATTTCTGCAAGACCTTGGAATGCATTTCCCTGATGGCTATCAAGTCGCTGGATTCCTGGTGCAGGAGCATGTCGCGGGACCAGTGGATAGGACATATGCATTGAGGCGTGTTCGATATCAATCACCTATAATCACTTGAGTTTGGTAAAACAGTAAGCTCTCTATACTTAGGTCCGCTTACCTGAAGACCAGAAAATAGGCCATGCCAATCATGCATCGTAGCATTCATTTCCACCGGACAATGATCAAGCCAAATGCGATATGCCATAGAAATCCACATACCCGTGGCATCTATATATGCTTCGGAGCTAAGACTGGCCATGATCAAACCGAGGATGTTGTGGAATGCCACACTTGTTTGGGATTGCGGAGAAAGATCCTGTTCATCATCGTTGCGCGCTATTGCCTGTGGGGAAAACGGTTGCAAAGATGGGGTAACTAGCTCTGCAATAGCGCTACAAGTAGCGGCAAAGTACCCCGTCTCTATTGAAGCCAAATCTGAAGAGGTGTGGTGTAGAGCAGAAATGTAAAGCACGGAGGCGAGCAAGAGAGGTGTTGGCGATGCAAACGCATCGCGGTTTTTGAGAAAGTGGAGGAGGGGGAGATTAGTCAAGAACCTTTTTTCTTCGTTAGCGATGAAATTCCATGCGTCAAGTAAAACTGATGCATACGAGGTCCAAAGTTGCTTGACAATGGGTCGGGACCAGGCACTTTCATCTGGGGATGGACGAGTAATGACCCGTAAATGCGCAACCGCTTTCCACACACCATTTAGAGGGACTGAATCCACATCTTTTTTTGGGCTTGGTTCACGGGGTGAGACTACCTCGTCGTCTCCCTCCTCGGTAATGCCTAGTGCCGCCTCGATTCTGGATAATCGGTTCAGAATTGACTGATGGTCCGCGATACCAGGTAAGCATGTAAGACTTGAATCTTGTTGTAACTCAACTAAGCTATGTATGGCAGATGCCTGAATAAAATGTAAGTGTGAGCTCGGAATATTCAAGAATTATGTTCTTACATTGGCCCGCGGCTTGAATACGCACTGTACCCGATTCTGTCGGCATCGGCGACATGGAGGAGGTCCGGAGACTTCGCACTTCATCTAATATACTCTCAGCTTTATTGATTTGATAAGTCTGATTTGGAATGATGCATGCCTACATACCTTCAGTCGTCGGCAATTTATACAGGCCTTGGTCGGCCGTGGGCCCACCGTGACCGTAGTCCTCGATCCATTCATTTCGTGTCAGGGCAATTCTACATGACTCACCAGACACAAAATAGGAGCATAGACAGGTCAATTGCAGAGAGAAGATGAAGGGATGTTGTTGCATCAAGCTTATCAGAGCCACGTGAGGGGTGAAATTAAAGTTTCTCCGCTTTGGGGCTCCGCAATTGCAACTGTAGCATTCCATGGTTCAGACATGGATTTTGGTATTTCTACAAATCTATCGCTTTAGACTACAGATGTTCTCCCGATTTTAGTCCGTCCTGTGTAGACTTAGGTCTAGGGCGGTTCCGAAAACGGAGGTGCGAAGTGTGCCTCGTGGGCTCACGTTCATTTTGTTCTTGCGCTTGCATATTCCATGAGGGAAATGATGCGACATCTCGCAACCAAGGGAGGAGCCGGTTGTAGATGTGATTAGCTCTGTGCCGAAGCACGTATAGATCATCAGCGCGGGCGGGATTGTGTGGAGCGAAGATGGGATATGCAGAAGAAAGAGAAAAGGAGATCTATATAGATCGGTTATAGAAACATATGTACAAGGTAGGTGTTCAAGGGCAAGCATAAAAGTACACGGGAAGATGAGTGGTGTTACAATAATCCTAGCAATGTCGATGCATCGTTAGGATTAAATTCGTAGAAAAGAAAGCGGCTGAACAGGATGTGGCCGTCACCACTTATGCCGAGGCAGTGGCACCGTTCTGTCCATCCATGGAAAGCTTGCGAACTTCCCATTCAGCGTCAGCCCAGTCCTTCTTCTCGCCAAGAACGCAAGTTGTTTGGCGAGATCCATTGACTAGGAACTTATCGGCCGCATCGTTAACATCCTTGGCGGTGACATCCAAGACCTGTTCTCTCCAGCGCTGGTCCATTTCGTGGGTGACACCGCTCATAAAGTAGCGGGTTCCCTCATCATCAACACTAACGGGGGCATCAAGACCTTGGAAGATACCGAGCTTGGCCTCTTCGATCTCACGCTCGGTCCAGGCACGATCTCTAGCAAAGATACCGCTGTTCTGGAACACCTTCAGAGTATTCAGAGGGTTCGGGTCACGGTAACTCATGAAGGTGAAGATGCCCTTGAGGGGCCCGTTGCTAGCACCGGCACCATAAGCACCACCCTTCTCACGGATCTCAGGGTGGAGATAGTTGTGGGTAAGGAGCTGGGACATGACACTGAGCGGGGCGCTGGAGGAATTGACAAAAGGCACGGTCTGGCTAGTCTGGCCAGAGTAGTATACCTTGTACGGCATGTCATAGAAGGCCTTGTTGACTGGACGGAAGGTCGAGCTGCCCGGGGGAGAAGCCGGAGAGCGGGACTGGGGAAGTCCAGAGATCCACTTCTGCAAGACAGACTCGTTGCTGCTGGCACTCTCCTTTTCACATACCATGCGAACACGGAGGTTGGACGACGAGATGGCGAAGGATTGGATCAGGCGAAGCTTCTCGATCAACTCCTGCAGGCGCTCGGGAGAGGACTCGGCATCGCGGAGGAGGTTGGCAGTGGCTTGCAGCTGCTCAAGACCAGATTGTTGCTCCTGAATCCAGAAGGTGGGGGAGAGGCTGGCGGCCGCAGCATTGACTGCGAAACGGTGACCAGTTCCGGCAATGGAATCCAGAGCTCCGTTGGTGGTCATACGCAAAAGCTCCTGGATCATGGCCGGTGCAGCAGGGCTCATGAAGTCAGTCTCGGTGACCAGCACAGAGAGCATTTCCAGCATCTCGGGGATATTCTGGTCCAGAGCGAATCCAGAGAGCTGCATACCCTCCTTGAACTGATCCAGATGGGTTGGCGAAGAGACAAGGAAGGAGGAAGTCGAGATACCACCAGTCTTGAGCTTGATCAAGTCCTCCCATTGCTCCATAGATCGGTTTGCAGTTCCCAAGCGCATAACACAGTCGTTGAAGAGAGGCATGAGCAATCGAAGATCGTCGGGAAGATCGACGAAGTCGTTCAAGGCTTGGAAGTAGGTAAGGCCATTGGTGGGGGCCTCCCGCCAGACAACATCAGCGCCGTCGACCTTGGACTCGCGGATAGGCTTGCGCTCCTTCTCGCGTGAGATATCCTTCACTCTCACGGATGGAAGGCAGCTCAAATCGGCGTTGTGGGCATCTTCCTGGATATTAAGAAGCTCCAACTCCTCTGCTCCAAGGTGAGCGACGGCTTTTTCAACCGATCCATGCTGTTCAATGAGCTCAGCGAGCTTCTTGTCCTTGCGGACAACCTCTTTATCGTCCAACTCCTTGTTAAATGTGGGTGTGCCAACCATAGTAAAGGTCATGCACTGGTCATTGATGAGATATTTTTGCACCAATGACTCGAGGTAACCAGGCTGCGCGTATCTGGCCTTGAACTCCTCGATGACATCGTTCCAAGCAAGCTCCTTCATTGGGTTCGAGCCATTGAGCCACGACGAGATGGTCTTCTCCATAACGCCAATTCCGAAGTTTGCGGTCTTGTGGCGCAGGGAAAGTTCCAGTTGATGAAGGAATCCACGGACCTTCTCTTCACTGAAACCAGCTGAGACAGACTCTTGGAAGACTTTCTGGACCACATCCTTGACTGTGGGGGCTTCCGCTTCACTCACGCCGTTGAGGCCGACCGAGAAGATGGGGGTTCTGCCAGAGGGGTCGAGACCAGTGTTTGGCGTGAAGGAGGAGCCGAGACCGCTCTCAATAAGAGCCCGATACATAGGCGAGCCATAACCATCGAGCAGAAGCGAGGAAACAATGCCGACGGAGAATGTTTCCACAATATCGGTAGTATCACCCATGTACCAAGAAGTAGAGGTCTTATGCTGTTTATCCTCGGCGGCGAATGTATCGATGGGTCCGGGAACTGTCACACTCTTAGGGCCCTGGCTGAGATCCAACGGCTTCTTGACATCGGTATCGGCCTGGCCCTTCTGGAAGCCATCCAGCACAGCGCCAACCTGCATCAAGTGATCAGCAAGAGGCATATCACCATAAGTGAGAATCTTGGAGTTGCTCGGGTGGTAGTTTCGCTTCGAGAACTCGGTCAACTGTTTGTGGGTGAGATCTGTGATGTACTCCGGATCTCCGCCAGAGTTGTTCAGCGAAGGGAAGATGCTCTCCTTGAACCGAATGTAGTAGAGATAATTTGCGTCTGAGATCTGGCCCTTCATCTCATTGTAGACAACACCCTTGAAAACAATGTCCTCCAGTTGAGCCTTCTTCTCAGACTCCGAGGCGCGGGGATCCTCGGGACCTAGGCGCCATCCTTCTTGGCGGAAGTCTGACTCCTTAAGCAGAGGGTGCAATGTCGCATCGAGGTAGACGGATAGAAGGTTCTGGAAGTCCTGCTGGTTGGTTGTAGCAAAGGGGTAGGTGGTATGATCGGAGGCCGTGAAGGCGTTCATGAAGTTAGAAAGCGAACGAGGAAGCATCTTGAAGAAGGGGTCTCGAATAGGAAATCTGACAGCATCAGGTCAGCCAACGTTTTCTATTTTTTTCATTGTCATGTCACTCACTTTTCACTTCCACATAATGTGGTGTGTTCCAAAATATGAGGCACGCCAGTGGCATCCGGCGGGTTTGTCTTGAATCCAATTCCAAACACATTGTTCTTATCGTCCCGAGCCACATGCATATAGTCGGCATCGGTCTTGTCGTGCTTCAGCCAGACCGCGGTCAGATGAAGCTCCGGCACATGCTTCTTCTCTTGAATCGTAAACCCATGCAGCTTCTCACCAACCTGGGGGAAGTTCTCCAAGTTAGTCACTGTTGAGGCAGCTCTTGCCCAAGTATTCCGGGGAAGGATTGTGTTGGCCTTCAATGCCCGAGCATTGAGAGGCTGGCGGAGAGCAGGCACTCGCGCCGTGCCGAGGCGCATCGATGAGCGCAACATGGTGTGTATAATTCGTGAGGATCTTATATGAGCATTTCAATCAAATCAAATGCCGAATGTTAAATGAGAGTTTGAAACAGTTTGAAATTGTAAAGACCAGAGGAAAGCAGAACTAAATATGCGGAAGATGTAGATTAAGTAAGAGGCCGAGCCTCGAAAAGTAGAGCTTACTCATCACCCGTGACTGGACAGCGAGAACCTTGACGTTGACTGGAGGGAACTTCGAGACTGACGTTCAATTAACAAAAACCACCAGGATTATACTAATTCTTCCAGATATCGTGTCTTGAGGACTACCCCCCGGTGTTCGAGGTATAGATGACTAATACCCCTCGATCTCCGGTCCACGGTCACTCTTACTCAAGACTCAACTCCCGCGACTTCTTCAGTATCCCAGAGCCCTGTAATCTTGGCGGAAAACTTGACTCTGGGATTTTACGTGACTGTTGACAATCCCCCTCCTTCCTCCGACATTCCCAACCTGCGCACTCTCCGGAACTTTCGGTGAACCAGCCCACTCAATACGTGAACTTGCGATCTCCGCAGACCCCCGAACATGTCGTCCACCGCTATGGCGAAGAAGAATAAGGGAAAGAAGACCGCGGATCCCAACGAGACGTCTAAACTTTTGGCCGCCAAGATCTCACAGTTGGAGCAAGATGCCGCCGGCGAGAAGGATCAAGAGGCGGAAATTGGTGCGTGGCTCCCTTTGTTTTCTACGGCTTCATGACATGCCCCGGTTTTCGTGACGCCGCTGGACTGCGGGGATAGTCCGTGCGGAGTTCAGGGTCACTAATATTGGTTTTTAATATACAGAGCGCGAAGTCAAGAAAGCCACACGGGATCTCAATTCGCTGCTGAGCACTATCGAATCGCCGATGAGCCGCCTGGAGACTGTCCACAAAAAGTACACCGAACTGTTGGCGGACATGAAGAAATTGGATCGCGATTATTCCAAGAGCAAGAAGCGAGCGGATCAGCTGCAGAAGGACCAGGACAAGGGAAAATCCGATCTCAGCAAATCTGTGACTATGAAGGACAAACTGGAGAAATTGTGTCGCGAACTTACAAAAGAAAACAAGAAAATCAAGGTGAGTTGGTCAAACTGCGCCAGACGAATGCGCCACACTCCGGACTGTAGGCTGAACCTGTCGCCAGGATGAAAATAAGAAGTTGGAAGATAATGAGAAACGAGCTCGTTTGATCGTCAACGAACGACTTGATTCGCTTCTCTACGATATTCAAGATGTCATGGCAGCCAAAGGAAACCCTCGTAGCGAGAAGGTGGATGTTGATTTGGACGAAGCGTATGGTTTCAACGTCCTCTTATGGAATTGGAATATACTAACGAATGTTTAGCCTTCGCGCTAAGCTCAAGACCATTAGTGAGCAGTTTGACACCCGCGACCTGCATTACAGGGGTCTTCTGCGTAGCAAGGATTCTGAGATTCAAAGTCTTGCCTCCAAGTTCGAGGACCAGCGCCGGGTCAGCGAGGTCGAGAACAACCGTTGTCGGGCTCTGACCTCACAGGTCTCAACTTTCTCCCACACCGAAGCCGAGTTGCGCAGTCAACTCAACATCTATGTGGAGAAGTTCAAGCAGGTGTGTTACGCAGTTATATTTGTGGTCTATATACTGACAAGTGTAGGTCGAGGATACCTTGAACAACAGCAACGATCTTTTTCTTACGTTCCGCAAAGAAATGGAAGAAATGTCCAAGAAAACCAAGCGCCTGGAAAAGGAGAACCATACCCTCAACCGCAAGCATGAGCAAACCAACCGCAACATTCTAGAGATGGCAGAGGAACGGACTCGAAACCATGAAGAATTGGAAAGATGGCGACGCAAGTGCCACCACTTGGAAGCCCTATGTCGACGCATGCAAGCCCAAGGCCGAGGCGAAGGTCTTGCTTTAGCCGAAGGCGATGATCACTTGGAAGGTGATGATGAAGGGACCGAAAGCGAGTACGACGATGATTACGAAGACGACGAAGAGGACATGAGCGACGAGGACGACCTTGAGCCACCTCCCCGAGTCGACCAACCCCCCGAGAAGCCTGTGTTTGGCCCAACCCCGCCTCCCAACCTTTTGGAGGCCCGAGCAAATGGAAATGTGGTGGTTAACGGCTGTCACTAAACTTCTTGAATATTCATGTAGTGGTTGATCCGATGTGATCTATGAACCCACTTGGTTACCCTTGAAGATATACCTTTGTTCATTTGTCTCAGTAAGTCTACTTGGGGACATGCAAAGAATAGTGCTCTTGATCTGTTAGGGGTAGCAAAGAACAGGTCTGTCTGTTTTCAGTTACTCTGCATGGTCTTCACTCAATCCATAGACATATTTTCAATGTTGGTTCCGCATTTCTTTTTGATGTTCATGTTTTTTGTACAAGTATTATCCACAATCAATGAATATGCCAGACAGCTACAGCTTGCTCACAGCCCCTGTGGTAATGAACGAACCACCAACCTTCAGCATATCAACCGCCTGCTCCACCATCTCCTTGACAATAACTCCAGCCGGCTTGATCGCCGTAACACTGGCCGACACATCACCCATAAGGAAAGGCATATCAATATCCTTCTCATTCTCCAAATCATCCATCATAGGCACAACCCCCTTAGCAGTCAACTTAGCAATATCCCCGGGCCTCCCTTCCCACTCCTTTACATAATCATTAGGCAACATGCGCAAAGGTCGGCCACTAACAACCAAAGTCCTCTTCGTCTCACCATACCTAGCCCCAACAACAGCCTCCTTGTGCAACCGACTAGCACCACTCTCCTCAGACGCAACAAAGCGCGTGCCGACCCAAACACCAGCAGCACCCAACATCAACGACGCCGCCAGACTGCGCCCATCATTAACACCCCCGGCAGCAACAACCAACGCCGGCTCCCCAGTCAGCGGACTCTTATATCGCTTAGCAACATCCACAACAGCAGGCACAAGCACAGAGAACGGCACATCACCGGTATGCCCACCACCCTCTCCACCTTGCGCACAGACAATATCAACACCAAGCTTAAGCGCCTTCTCAGCATGCTTAGGCGCGCCAACCATATTCATTATTAAAACTCCAGCCTCATGCAGCCGCTTAATAGTCTTCTCAGGGGGGACACCAACGGCCGAGACGAACAGTTTCGCGCCATGAGAAATGGCAACCTCGACTAGCTCGTCCAGCTGGCCGTGCGTGTAGTCGTGGTTGGTAGCACGCGCAGACCCGCCAACTTGTGGCAGAGCGAGATCTACGCCGAAGGGCAGAGATGGGTCGCGCAGTAGGGATTTCAGCTCTGTTAGCATTTCGCTGAGCTGCTCGGGCGTGTAGCCTAGTCCGCCTACTGTTCCTAGACCGCCGGCGTTGGAGACTGCTGCTGCTAGAGGAGCACCTGAGGCGCGGGCCATTCCTGCTAGGAGCACTGGGTGTTGGATTTTGAGGAGCTTGCAGAGGGGCGTTTGGAGTGACATTTTGGGCGTTGTATATTGTATGGTTTGAGTGCTGGATATAGAAGGTTTGCGGTATGAGATTTGAGACCTTGAGTGTTGAATACTTGTGGTTGATAGAGATTTACTCAGAGGTGTTTTTTGCAAAATTTGGAGTAGGTACCTTGCATGTTATAGATAGATACAGTTGGCATGTCCAAAGAGGGGAAATCGACCTTCCTCGGATAGTTCGAAGCTATTGAGGCGGACCGAGGCAGCATGGGCGATCTACAAAGTGTGCTTTATGAACTGCATATTTGATTTATGCACCTTATCAAGAGATTTTGGAAGGGAAATAAGTTGCTTTTCTGCGATCTACCCTTTTTAAAGTATCAGTTACATGCAAATCAGCTAAGCTATAGCTACAAAAGTGCTCTTATTGAGGTTAAGAAACTGCGTATAATGAATTGATAACACATTTATTGCCGATTACAGAAAAATTGAACTATAAAAGATCAAAATCAACATACAAATCCACTTTTATACAATTTGTCTCAGTTGAGTCCGCCCAAAGCGGGAATGTAATTGAACGCGCTAATTGACGCGCCCACGCGTCAACCCTCCTCTACCAACTCCGCACATCTTGCAAAGATGAAATCGGACAACGATTACGGCTTCCTGTGTCTTCCAAGGTAATTTCCCTCTTCCGTTTTTCATCTGCATTGCGAAGTATCCCCGACTCTAAGCTCTGGCTGACCGTGAACGCCCTCCAAATAGCAAGGAGGAGCACGAACAGGAACCAGTCTACCGCGCACCTTCTCACTACAACCCTCTTCACACCTTTCATCTTCCCACCGGCCAAGGACGGCACTACAAGCAACAATATGGCGACATGTACTTTTTGCGACTGGCCAAGTTAAAGCCCAGTGTGGAACAAGTTGCGACGGACGCTTGGGATGGACTCATTGTGAGAACCTTCGAAACTGTAATTTTTCATGTGGGATAGACTTCTCTGACTGCTGTTTGAAATCAGATTGCCGGAGAAAAAGTTCGACGCGTTGATCGAGTGCTTGATGTGCGACAGGGAGAGCTTTGCTGGGTGGCCGGTACGGTGTACATGGATTTGCCAATGAAGCCGAACATTCTGGACGACCTTACGAAGGAGGTCGGTACTTGCTCTCGATACTGTACCTGCAAATGGTATCATGACTGACTGCTATAGAACTTCACCTCTGCACCCCCTCCCCGCCGCACCTACACCGACCCTCTCGATCCCTCCGCGACCCAGATTATGTTGGAGGATGAGTCGGGTCGCCTAAGACTTACTGGAAACTTCCTTCGGACTACTCAGCTGGCTACAGGCGCTATTATCGCCGCTCTGGGTACTGAAAACGCCAATGGAGACTTTGAAGTCATTGATATCAAGCTCCCAGATCTGGCACCACAGCCTCAGCGATGGGAGGGCACTTCACAGATCAGATCAGATGCTGAAAAGCAAAGCGGCAAAATTGCGTTCGTCAGTGGGCTGGGTATTACAGGAACATCAAGCGACACACTTACTTTGGAGCTATTGACGGATTACCTTCTGGGCTACACCGGTTTTTCGGGCCACGACAACGACAGCCCTTCCACCAGTTCCTCAAAAATCACTCGCCTGATTATTGCAGGCAATTCACTTGGCGCCAGTGTGACTATTGATGCTGCGGCTGGATCTGACAAGACAGCTATCGGAAAGAAGGCCGCGCCGAAAAAGTACGGATATGACGCCTCCGCATACAATTCGTCGCCCATCACACAACTCGACAACTTCCTAGCAGATATTCTGCCTAGCATTCCCGTGACGCTCATGCCAGGTGACAAGGATCCTGCCAACTTCTCTCTTCCCCAGCAGGGAATCCATCGCGCCATGTTCCCGCAGGCCAGGGCGTACTCTGCACCCCCAGCTCGTGGCGAAGACAAGCCTGAAGTAGGTTGGTTTGACAGTGTCACCAACCCCTGGGAGGGCGACGTCGAGGGATGGCGGGTATGGGGATGCAGTGGGCAGAACGTTGACGATGTGCTCCGATACCTCAACTTCGAGAGCACTGAGCTCAGCATTGACGGAGAGACAGATGACTCTGCGTCCCGTGTTCGAGTCATGGAAGCCATGCTTCGCTGGCGATGCGGCGTTCCAACTGCGCCTGACACAATCTGTAAGTTGAACAACCATTTAAACGAGGAATCTACTAATAATAACCCAAGGGTCATATCCATTCCAGACGGACGATCCATTCGTTCTGGAAACCTGCCCGCACATCTTTTTCGCTGGTAACCAGCCATCATTCAAGACTGCCACTATTGAAGGCGATGTCCCTCTACGTTTGGATGAGGACACTGATATGATGGACACCAACGATAAATCCGATGGTGCCCGTGTGCGACTTCTTGCTATTCCCAAATTCAATGAAACAGGCGAGTTGATTCTAGTTGACACCGAGACCTTGGAGGTAGAGGTAGTCAAATTCGGTGTTTTCAAGGGACAAGAAGAACAAAAGTGAACGGATACCAAACAAAATACACAACATAGCATATACTACATTACATTTTTCCACACCTCGCTTTTCAACCTATTCTTCGCAATGCACGTATATCCGAAGTTATATAGATCGGGATCTGACGCTGCTCATTGGTACGTCGGGCCCCACATAGAAAGAATCTATCCCACCAACTCCCGATTTCATATATCCCGTCGAGCCAGGTAGACATCAAGTCGAGATTTTTGAATAAAACATCCACCAAGGGTAGAGCCCTTTCACTTAAATCACATTGAGATAATATCCAAACATCCGCCACAATGCTGCTGAACGCCAACATTGGTACAGTCCCCTCCACCTATATCCACATTAATACCCACGCAGAATACATACTTCAGACGAGTATACTAATAAACCCAATCCTAAATAGCCCTGTCTTCTTCAAAGGCCTTACTAGTCCCATACTCCTCATGGCACGTCCCACAATACCACGAATGGATGAAAGACCCAGTCAGTACACCACAATCCAGCCAAAAAAAAAAAAGGTCAAGCATACTAATCAGGCGACAGGAAATCCAAGAAGCAACTGCCTCAGAACCTCTAACTCTGGAAGAAGAATACGCCATGCAATCTAGTTGGAGGCAAGATGCAGACAAATTAACCTTCATCGTCTGCCGGCCCCTTTCAACTGCCAGTACCGAAGAGGAAACTAGCCAACACCAACTTCAAGCGGAAAGCGATGGTCCACCGAATATGGTGGGAGATATTAATGTATGTCCTATCTCGTATTCGAAATGATATTTTGGAAGAGAAATATGGACTGATTTATCTACAGCTCTTCCTTCGTGTTGATAATGGCGAGGAAGGTGACTCCCCGCCGATAATTGTTGGTGAAATTGAACTCATGATCGCCGAGAAAAACAGCCAGCGTCGTGGATTTGGACGAGCGGCTCTGCTTATGTTCATGCGGTATATCGTTCAGTATCAGGGCGCTATTTTGGAGGAATTCGTTTCTGGTGGTGGAGTTGACGTTGAAACTGTCCGGACATTGAGAACTGGGGTTGAAGTTGAGGCGAATGAGACTGAGACTGCGACGACTTCGACATTGGAGTTTAAATGTCTGAGCGTTAAGATTGGGAAGGAGAATTTGCGGAGCTTGGCTTTGTTTGAAGGGCTGGAATTTGAAAAGGTTGATTCTGAGCCTAATTTCTTTGGGGAGTTTGAATTGAGACGGAAGGATTTGAGTCTAGGGGGTGTTGATGGGGCCCTTGGGAAGGCAGGGGCTAGGGGATTTGTTGCTTTGCCTTACGAGAGGACTGAATAGATGTTCATGAGTAGTATGTAAATAGCATTCAGATATACCGATAGAACTGAGTCACAATCACAGCCTGTAACGACAGGTATCATCCTCTCAACCTTGTATTTGCTCAAGCAGAATATAAAGCCGGTCCAGGAATAATATAAGAGCTCAACGTCTGGTAAATACTAATCAAGATGCCAGGATCAGTCTCAGTATACAACGCCTCACCAAGCGTACCAGCAGGCACATCACTGCCACCACCAGTAACCTGCAAATTGATACACTGAGGGTAATTCTGTGCCCCATTCAGATTTCCTGCCGAATGAAGGGCAATAATCTCATGTCGCATAACGTAGTTGCCTGCAGCGATAGTCGAAGGGATAGTCACTGTCCATCGGTTCCCGGCAGCGATTAATTCATCAGTTGCCCAGGCTCCAGGGACATTAGAATTATCCACGATACCCCGTTCGGCAATCTTAAAGAATTTCAGAGTGGCTTTGTCGACCGTGCTGCAGTCACCGTTGGTACAGGCTGCCAGGTATGTAATCACAGGTCCATGGTGCGAATCTGGCCAAGTCGTCCATTGGAGTTCGATGTCTGAGCCTGCAGTTACTGGGGCACTGAGGGCGGCGTTTTCGCCGTTTCGGTGGCAGATTATGTTTGGCTCTTGGTATTCGGCTGGAGCTTCGAAGCCGAGGTCTGTTGCTGTTGTTGTCCAGCCGATGCTTTGTGGGGGTGAGGTCATGTATTGGTATTTATCGACTAAGTAGCCGGTATAGCTGTAGTAAGGTCAGACTGTTGTGTAAAGGGAAATGTGGGATATGGTTGTCAGGTTGGGCGTACTTTTGGCCGTTGGCCAGGATGCTAGAAATATAGCCATGGCCTGCAACAGAGGCTGCTAAGCCAAAAAGTGCTACGATGGTAGGTAGCTTTGAGGGTGTCATTTTCCGTTCTTGTTTATTGAGTATCAAAATTGATTTCTTGTTTTGATGAGGACCTAATACAGCAGAATCTTGGTCCTATTTATACCCAATACCATCGTCTATTTTTGTTCAATCGAATTGATCCGAAGATTCCTTTTCAAAACGAGGTCCGCTTTGATATAGGAATAGTCTCAAACAGACATCTTAGTCTGTGTCACTGCACCAAATTCAAACCCGTTTTCCAGTTGGTGGATGTTCAGGTATTGAGTAAATACGCAGCAATGTTCTCCTCTATTGGGCACATTGGCGGGGTCCCTGCATTTAATATAGCCGGTTGACAATTTATGGGGTTGCGCCACTCCATTTGCATAGAAGCCATCGCATGCCGAAGTCTTAGAAGACAAGTTTCTATGAGTTGGACCATAATAACATGGTCGTAGACCTGGGATTTCCTCACTTATCTAATATTCTACAGTATACATATGGTGAGGCACTCTCAAACAGGCAAAGATAAATTTTGAAGGGGGTTAGAAAACAGAGGAAAGAGAAAGAATAAAATGGGACGAAATCAATGCTCAAACCGCTATGCTCGCTTCGAAGCGGTTACAAATATAGGTTCTATATATGTACAATGCGAGCTTCCAGCTATTTATTATACTGCATGATTAAAAAGACCCCCTCAGGATGCTATTCAGACCCCCTCTCCATTCACTAAACCTCATTAGGCCTGCTGCAGTAATTGTATTTCAAATGCATTGATCCTTGGCAGCACTGATGCTTGGGGTTTTGCCTGAATGCTAGTATACCTTTTGAGTACCTACATTCACTATGTAAATCACTAGTAGAAATATGTTACTTCGTGGTACATCTAGCACCTTGCTTCTAATTACTCTTTAATTTCCGAGTCAGCGGAGCATTAAATATGTTCCTAGCAATACCTAAAAGTGTTTAGAGGGTACATACGGAAAAGAAGTATCTTAGACCCATTCAGTCAATATACCGGTGGGAATCATCAAAAATGACTTTGTTTTACTAGGGGGGTGCATACTAAATAGAAGTACTTAGAGCCATAAGCTCTCCTTTAATACTGGTTGACCAAATAATGAATATGGAAATACAATTACTGCAGCAGGCCTAATGGGGCTTCGCGACTGGAGAGGGGATCCGAATAGCATCCTGAGGGAGTCCTTTTAAATTGGCCCTGACTATATTGATGACATATCAATATTATCCAGGGCTTTACACCTGTTTGATTATTATGTACCTCATTCTAGTCTAGTAGATGACTTGATTTCTTTTTCCATCAACAACTAGAGATCAATATCAAGTTCAATCTAACTCAGGCTTTCTGTCGCAAGCCGTTCGCTATTCGCTATTCGCTACGATGGACGGAGGTTTGACCGTCATCTATATCGGATGTATACTATTACCAAAGTCCAGAAGACAGTCTACACGGCTGGTTTCTACAGCCAAGAGAGGCAGTATACATGGCAGTATACATGAAGATCCGGGGCAATCGGCCCGGCGGAAATAAAAACACTATATAACCTTTGTCACACTGCTGAAGTCCCGGGGTATGTCTTATGCCAAGGCTAGATGCGACACGCCAAGCAAAGAGAAGGGTATGTCAGAGGTATAGGAGTCTATAGGGCCGTGGCCAGAGAAGTAACGATCTACAGTTGGTTACGATCTACTTTTTATGAGATTATGTTGGAATATGGAATATGTTCAAACAAAAATGAGTTTCATATTGATGAACTACTTTGAAAGCGAGATATGTGCACTACTTTCAGTGTAGGTGTTTTTTTTTTTTGGCTTGTTTGTGGCTGTTAGCCAACCATCGATCTTAAAGATCCTCTAGACCAGAATGAATCTGACTCAAAGAGTGCCATGTGTTATTGGAGTTTATGCATAAAGGCAATGCAAGAGGGGCAGTCATCAAAAACTACCTCGATAAGGGCATCATTAGGCACGAACTTGGGGCTACCTGGAGCCTCAATGGCTTTCATTTGAGTATCGCTCCTACCTTCGAGTGCCGCTGCAGCACTGGAATGAGTTTTTATTTTCTTGACTTGACGGATAATCCAGTCGTAAGTAGATTTGTTAGTCCTGCGCAGAGCATTCAGGTCGTGGATCTGTTGGTGGGTTAACCTACCGGACTTGTCTCCGACACGAAGTAGTATCATTTCGACCATCTCCAAGGGGAGATTTGTGCCAAGGTCGCCAAGGGCCAGCGCGGGGGTAGCCATATCCGATGTGGATAAGTTTGTAGTTTCTGTAATAAACTGTTGGTTCAGAAGGCGACGTGTGTAAAACGCATTGGTGATGGCTTATTCCGCAAATTCGGACGTTTATATATGTTTTTACGAACACGTCGATGCTGTCACAGTCTCAGTCGTCATTCGCGTTTGGGTAATTTGTAAAAGAAAAAGTAGATAAATCGTGTGGGGATGATGCTGGAGAGCTATAAAATCCGGAGGTCTTCATGATTGTTATATAGTTGGGGCGAGACATGTCGAAAGAGTGGTTGTTCTTCATATATAAAGGTGGTCATGAAGGTATTGAGTTCTTTGTTTCCGAACAATGGCCCTGTGTTGAGGCTAAAGAGCAGTCGAGTCGAACAAAGATCTTTCAGGGCGATCAGGGCCATTTCGAGCATCAGGTTCAAACAATACATGTTCTGACGAATAGGCATTGGAATGCTGCGATGTATATTGACCTAAATATAGGTGATAGAAGCAAAGAGGGAGCAAGCAGCAAGCAAGAAGAGACTCGAAGCCCCAGGCATGTATGTCACGACAGAGCAATCATTTAGCTTTAGAAGTGTCCAAATGCAAGGCACAACATGGCCCCGTAGAGCGTTTGCGATTTTGAAAGGGAGCAACTGTTTCTCTTACTAGTGGAAAAATACAACTACATATTGCATTTCGCAAATGTATCACAGCGGAAGTTTTCCAATATCAGAATAATGGATTAGGAAGTCTCGACTGATAGCGAGAAACCCGGTAATGATATTTCAACTGTTTTTTCATTGATGTGTAGGGATTGGATGCTCCGACAAAAGCATTCTTCGAGTGCGCCCAGAAAATGCGAGTCGTCTAACCGGTGAAGAACTGCAGCCGGTTTTAAAAGACGCAAAGAAACCCCGGCGCGGAAGTCGTGCCCCACGCCATAAAGTGATCCCCGTGTCAGCTCGCAGAAGAACCATGTCCATGCCATGTATCCTTCCAACAGTAGGTCTTGCATGCATCAACCAATCACGCCGCACTCCGATCCTCCATTCATTCCATTGTCAACTAATTTAGTTGGCCTTCTTGGTGCCCTTGGAGACATCGACGACCTTGAGGGCTATAAAGAAACTGTCAGCCTAGGTTCTACGCTGACCCAAACCCAATTCTTCAAAAATGTGGAGTCGAATTCCTCCACAGCTCAGAGGGCGGGATGCGATCGCAACGTACCAGGGGGCAGGCTCTGCTTGAGCTTGTCGGCCTTGTCGGAGTCCTTCAGGACAAGGGTGTAGAGGTTCTTCTGGCAGCGAACCTTGAACTTGGTCTGCTGGGACTTGCGGTTCTTCTTGATGCGCGCAGCTAAACATGGAACAGTCAGCATCGATCTTCAGCTTCCCCGGCACTCTCCAGAACTCCAACACGTACAGGAGGCATCCTTGCGGCGGCAGATCTCAATGAACTGCTTGATATCGGAAACTTCGGCAGGCATGATGACGGTTGGTGTATGGTTGCAAGGTACGAAAGAGGAAGCTCACTGTCGACCCCGATGAATTGTGCGGATCACTTTAGGGTTTCGTGCGGAGAAAGCCCTATCTTAGTCATCAATTGGTGCCTAAGGCGCTAAGGCGAGGGCGAGTGGTGTGGCTGAAAGTGTAGGTGTGGCTGGGAGCATCGAGAGGCATATGATTGATTGTACCGGGTTCTGCAGCCTCGGGGATTTGGTATGACGCGAAGGGATAGTCAGACATGGCTCTTTCAATGTGGACTGGTTGGAATCGTCGGTACGTATACAGGGGCCATTTTCGTGGTCCTCGGCTCCCCCAACGTGAGTGATACAATGGCCTGGGCCCTTGGATTGGCTTGTTCGCCTCAAATGTCTGAGTCCACGCTGCAAGCGACTGGAGTCATTGCTTTGGTCGTGACCTGCAAGCGCAATCGGTATCGCTTCCAGAAGGCAATTCTATATAATGTCAATACCTGCCATGGAGCTGCATGGAAGACCAACTATACTCTTGTATAATGGAACTCCGCAACAATGAAGGTGACAGATCAGGAAAATCACAGCTTCCATTTCGTCAATCATAACAGTCTCTAGGGTATGAGTCAATGATAGAATGAGGATATAAATGTAAAGAACGAAGGGATCGGATTGCAGGAGAAGTGCAAGAAGCTGGTGCAAGTTCCAAATCCATATTGTTTACTTCTTCTGTAGTCCGTGAAGTTGAGGTTGAAAAGAACGTATAGTTCGTGATAGGCAGCAACGGGTGGCGTGGGTGGCGGTGCACCCCCCCCCCCCCGACATACATCTAAGCTGCCGCTACTGGATACTTGTCTTCTGCATCGTGTCCTTTCAAGAGCTTAAAAATCCTTGGTTTCGGTTTCGATACTGTTAAGTTTGAAATCCACCTCAAATCTTTGCGAGTGCCACGGCTTTATTACATCATTCTTCAGAATGCCGACCCCCTTGGACAAAGCCTTGAATTCCAAAGTAAGTCATGACCAATGTGTTTACTGGTTTTGCTTCAGTTAATCTAACCGCTGGTTTGCTAGAATCTATTCCTTGGTAAATAACACATATCAAGCCACCTGGTCTCATCTAATATCAAACAGGCTTTGCAGGAATGGTCACCGCAGTGGCAGCCATCTCCATTTGGGGTGGTGATGTTCTCCCCGCGCAAGCTGATCCCACTGGAGGTATGTATAAATCTACATGGATAGCAAACAGTAGCTAACGCTCACTAGATCCGGACAACTGGACACTGGATGAAATAACAAGATGGTTGCGCGCAGTATGTCAAGTCCGTATCCAACTTGAATTTCACTGACCCCGTCTACCAGAGAGGACTTCTACCAAATGAAAAGGCCAACCGCGAAGAGCTACTAGAGAGAGTCAAGGCAAATCTTCGTGTACCGCGTAGATCGGCGGCTGGACCCTGATTCCCGTACATTGTTTTTTCCTGTTTTGTCCTCTCGATTCCTCCTCTTTTGCCTTTTTTTCAAATACCTCAAGCTAAATTTGATAATGTATCCAAGTCGAGTGCTACTTTAGCCTCTCTTTTGCGTCTTTTTCTATATCTTTTTCTACATCTTTTTCTACCAATTTTCGAGTAGCCTCAAATATATTTCTATATAAGTACAGCCACTAGCTTCTCGTTTTTCATCTCGCTTTTGGCTTTTCGAACGCCTTGATTAAGGTAGGCGATATATAAGAATTGCGTCTATGTACGATCTTCTTTTCTTCATTATATCTCTTTGAAGATTCTAAAAGGCCATTGCTAGTTAATTTTCCCATGCCAAGAGTGGCGCGACTGATATAGTACAGTACACAATAGACTTAAAGCTAGCGTTCTTTGTCTTGGGCCTCTATTTTTTGCCCTTTTTCGAATGTCTTGGGTTTATCATAAGCACGGGTTCAAGGAGGAGGTAGGAAGGGCTCATGGCATATGTTTGTAGCATTCAATATTCAATTCATCTCTTTCAAATCACATTCTCAAGGTTTTATCTATAATTGGTGGTATCGCTCGAATTTTGTTCATTTCGTAGTATTCATAACACACGACAGGGGGATTACCCGCGACGATTGAGGGCATCTCGCTCTCGACATTCACTTGTGTACCGTACAATGCTCATACGACCAAGCGGAAGTTCTGACTCTGAATGAGCCACTCTTTGCGACCCCGGGCCTTATCAGACGATGGGTTCGGCACCAGAACAAAGGTCTCGCTGAATCCGCGCTGGGGTGCATCGGGATCCTCTCCATAGCGAACATAGCCACTGACGAGAATGAGGATCGACATGTCTTTGACACCCATTTCGGACTGGGGCTTCGGGCCGGCTGAAGTGATTGTGGGATATGCAGGGTTGATGATTTGACAGTCATAAGATTGGACGTCGTACACAGCTGCGGGCATTTGGTGGACAAATATTTCTTGCACGGCCGCGCCGTCCGCGACAGGGTTGCCATTGAACAGGACTGGTGAGGGTGCCGGTGCATAGTATGAGTGGATAGATTCACGATTCGAGTTTATGGCAGGATAAAAGGACTGGACAAATTCGGTTGCCGCTAAATCAAGTCAAATGTTAGCGAACATCTTGGGGTTGAACAGGACGCGACTATTTCGTTTACCTTCGGTCGACACCTTTGTCAATGTATCTTCGCCTGAAGGCATCGCGATAGGCTTGTCGAATTTGTGAAGTGGAGTGATTTTAGACAAATAGGCGATTAAGCAATTCAAAATAGCGATTCAATGTGGTGGACGCAAATGCGTGGAATGTTCAAGCTGTCGCAAAGAAGAAAAGCCGCCTGCGGAGACGGAGACGCGGATTACCCGAGATCCCGGGATTCAGCAACATGCAATCGGTCGTGTTTCCCTTCAACACACATCAATGGCTGCCACAAGGACGCCGCTTCGCTCGTTATTGAGAGCGCCTCGGCTGTTGAGCTCGAGGCGCGTATGGTCCTGTACACCGTGCAGGCATGGATGTGCAGCTCCGCGGCGTGGAGTTGCTACAAGGCCTAACAAGCCTTACTACATTACTACTCCAATTTTCTACGTCAACGCCGGTGAGTTAAGCAATTCAACTATTACGGGTCATTTTCTAATACTCTATTCTATTGCTAGCTCCTCATGTCGGTCACTTGTACACAATGGTCATCGCAGATATTATGAAACGCTGGCAGGTCTTGCTTGGGAATGAAGATGCTCAACTATTGACCGGAACCGACGAGCATGGAATGAAGGTACTACACCTTTGCTCCTGTGGATGAATTGCTGGTTAACACCAACAGATTCAACAAGCCGCCTTACAAGCAGGCATGGATACACAGGCGTTTTGCGACATGAATTGCCAAACCTTCAAGGTATGGTTCTCGACTCATAACTCAGCGCATGTCTAATATTATGGCGTAGGAACTCGCTAAGACAGCGAACCTCAACAACGATCATTTCATCCGTACCACCGACGCGGCACATCGAGATGCTGTTCAATATTTCTGGGTATGCGATCACGATCTCGATACATGGCGCGTACTGATCTGGAATAGGAAATGTTGCAACACCGGGGATACATCTATACCTCCAAACACGAAGGCTGGTACTCTGTCAGCGATGAGACGTTCTATCCTCAAACACAAGTGCAGAACTCCCTTGACCCAGCAACGGGGAGGAAGCGAATGGTAGGCTCTCCCGTGGTCGTCCAGATGGAAATACTCACTATTCTAGGTTTCAATTGAGACAGGCAAGGAAGTAGAATGGTCCTCAGAAACCAACTATCACTTCCGTCTC
The DNA here is from genome assembly GCF_028974205.1 of Penicillium antarcticum. Classification (NCBI taxonomy): domain Eukaryota; kingdom Fungi; phylum Ascomycota; class Eurotiomycetes; order Eurotiales; family Aspergillaceae; genus Penicillium; species Penicillium antarcticum. The sequence continues at coordinate 1,081,226 of NW_026695302.1, forward strand.
TCGGCCTTCAAGGATCGTCTGCTTGAGTTGTACAAAAGAGAAGATCCATTTATCACACCTTCAACTTACACACCTGCCGTGTTTAACGCCGTTGCCTCGGGATTGCAGGATCTCTCCATTTCTAGACCTGTGGAACGATTGACATGGGGTATCCCAGTTCCTGGTGACGATTCGCAGACGATTTACGTGTGGTTGGATGCCCTCGTCAACTATCTGACCAAAGCCGGGTATCCTATCCCGCCTGGCCAAGAAGACAAGTCCGTATGGCCTGCAGATTTGCACGTAGTTGGAAAAGATATCGTTCGGTAGGTTTGCGAGTTTACCCGATGGACTTATCTAGAGCGACTGGCTGATCTCGAACTAACATCGGCAGATTCCATTGCGTCTATTGGCCTGCATTCCTTATGGCGCTTGATCTTCCCCTGCCTCGGAACGTGCTGGTGCACGGACACTGGACAATGAATCGCGAGAAGATGTCCAAGTCTACTGGCAATGTCGTGAACCCGTTTTTCGCCATTGAACGGTTCGGAGTTGATGGCATGCGCTTTTTCCTAGCTTATCGGGGCAGCCTAGCGGATGATGCGGATTTCGACAACTCTTTCATCATCCGGGATTACAAAAAATTACTCCAAGGTGGTATCGGAAACCTTGCGCAGCGCACAATTGGCTGTGCGCGTGGCAATTTGCGCTCACACATTATCGACGCGGCATCGGGCAAGCTTCCAGCTGCGACTCCTGAAGATGTGGAACACGAGACGCTCCTGCAACAGACGCCTACCAAGGTAGCTTGGCATATGGAGAAGCTCAACCCACGAGCCGCGTTACAGGAAACGATGATCATCATTGAGCAGGTATGAGAAGACTATCCCCGCACGGTATCGGGGTATTAACCTGTTCTAGACCAACAAATACTTCCATGCGGCGGAGCCGTGGAAAAGCGCCAACCCTCAACGAGTGCTTTACAACGTGGCCGAATCGCTTCGGATCGCAGGCATTCTACTGCAACCGTTTATGCCCGGCAAGTCTCATGATCTTCTAGAATTGCTCCGTGTAGACACCTCGGACCCCTCGAAGCGGGCATTCGCGGCCACGGCATACGGTTCGGATGCAGATTACGGGGAGGGCGTTAAGAAGTGTATTCTGTTCCCTCCACTGCTCACTGAGGAGTAGCCCTCGACTTTCCATTTGATAAGAATAATACGCTCGGGGCCAATAGGGAGCGACCGAACAGTCCGTCTGAATAAGGATTTACATCATCTCCGCCGATGTGCGCCAGCGTCCCAGGTGGTTTCCCGGCTCCTCCGCCAGGTCCAAGCTGAGTTGCCAGGTTTGACTCCAAAACGAATCGATATGTCACGCCCGATCCACCATGATTGGCCTTGACGGGAAACTTCCATTGCGGCGAGCGAGTCCTATCTCCCGGGAAAGTTGTTTCCCGTCGGGAAACTCCACCCGCAGGGTAGGTGTATATCAAAACATGTCTGAATATTTGTATACTAGGGTTTGGTGTTTGGTATTCTGTTTTCTCTCATCTGAGTCTTGTCTTGTTATTTAGGACTTCTTTTGTGTAACATCTTGAGACATTCTCCATTTTGGGAATCATCGTCTTATAGTTCATATCTTACCAGTCTGCCTTGAGCAAGACCTCAACACACCCCTTTCTCTTCCATTTGTTCAACACATCAAAATGGGGAGCATCGACATGGCCGCCTGCAGTCAACAGCAGAACTTCAAGACGCCATGGATCGAGACACCACTGGTCGAGTCCGCCTGCCTTTCCCGGGCAGCTGGGTGTAGGATCTTCCTGAAGCTGGAGAACGTCCAGCCCAGTGGCTCTTTCAAGTCCCGTGCAATGGGCAACCAGATCCTCTCTCACCTCCGCAATCCCTCAAACGTGGGCCGCAAAGTCCACTTCTACGCCTCATCCGGAGGAAACGCCGGACTGGCCGCCGTCTGCGCAGCCAAGAGCCTGGGCTACCCATGCACAGTGGTTGTCCCAATGGCTACCAAGCCTCTGATGCTGGACAAGATCCGAGCAGCAGGAGCAGAAGACGTTATCCGACATGGTGAGACCTTTTCCGAGGCAGGTGAATACATGCGAGAAACCATCATGAAGAACACCAGCGGTGCAGACGAAGACATCGTCAAGATTGCTTTGCACCCCTTCGATAACGAACCCATCTGGCAAGGAAACGGCACAATCATCGACGAACTCGAGTCTCAACTTCCTCCAGCAACAAGCCCAGAAGACACAAAAGCATACAGTGACCGCGCCATCCCCCTAGACGCAATCCTCTGCAGCGTCGGCGGCGGCGGTCTCATCAATGGTATGATTATGGGCATCGAAAAGCGCCTCCGCAAAAAGCAGACGTCCTCCCCCAACCCCATCCACTTCCTCGCCATCGAAACGGCCGGTACCGATTCCCTGGCTGCGGCAGTCGCCCAGAACGCCCTCGTCTCCCTCCCCAAGATCACATCCCAAGCCACCTCCCTCGGCGCTATCCGCGTCTCAGAAAAGACGTTCAACTACGCCGTGTCCCCGCCACCAGGAGTCAAAGTCCACAGCACCGTTCTCTCAGACGCAGATGCCGCCCGCGGTGTTCTCCGCCTAGCCAACGACGAGCGAATCCTCGTTGAGCTTGCATGCGGAGTTTGCATTGAGGCTGCTATTGGCGATGCTGCCACCGCTGCTGCTCCATCCGGTGCTGCCGGTGCTCAGAGCATCAAGAAGCGGAAGCGCGGCTCGGAGGAGACGGCTGTCTCTTATCGTGATGAGGGATACGGCGATGACCGATCCTCCTCCACAGATATTGAGACTGATCTCGAGGGCGAGGCTGAGCTTGCTGGTAACAAGCTTAATTCCAAGCTCAAGCAGCTTGTACCTGATCTCAATGAGCGCAGTCGTATTGTTATCATTGTTTGTGGTGGTAGCAATGTTACTATTGACATGGCCAGTGAGTGGCGCAAGATGTTGGATGAGGGATGGGCTTGATATGTTTCTTTTCTCCTTTGATACCTTATTTGCCATTGGCGTTCTTGCGATACTATGAATGATGTTTATGTTTCTTTTTTTTCTTCAATTGCCTATCATTGAAATAGAGCTTCATACATTATACAGCGGTCACACCAAAAGAAGTTTTAATAAATGCAATCAATGTCACAAATGCACCTATCCCTATACACGTAGCTGATAACTCAAGAACTACACACCTTACCTCACAGCAACCTCAGCCTCAGCAACCCCCAACTTCTTAATCCGATAATCCCAATAATTCCCACGAATAGGATCAAACTCCTCCTTCAGCCTCGTCAACATCCCAACAGCCAACCCCTCCCTCCCATCAGCATAAACATCAGCCAGCCACTCAAGAGCATGAGTACTTTTCACGCCCTCGTCCCCAACGAACAAGCCCGCAAAGTCCTCCCACTCCCCAAGGCCCCTCCCAGCAGCCCTCAAAACACCCCGCGCATACCACCACGCACTCCGATTCTCAGGCGCGCGCAAAATAGCCTGCTGCGTAAACCCAAGCTCACCATCAACAAGATCCTCGTCAACAACAGGTAACCGGCCCTTCTCGCCAGGCGCAGTGGTCATATCACCTGCATTCATCATGCCGGCGTCGGGGGCGCTGGTATCGCGCGGCCCGAAACGCAGCATGTAGCGGTGGTTCCAGGCGGAGTTGTTGCGCACGTCTGCTTTCAGAAGGGCTTCTACATCTTGCAGTTCGCGGAGTTCGTCCCATTGCTTGAAGTGGCGGACTAGCCAGTGGCGGTATGTCCATACGTGGTAGTTTTTGGAGTCTTGGGCGAACATTTCCATTAGGAAGTCTGCTTCCTTGGGTGGGAGGGTTGGGAAATGCTCTCGTGATGAGAGGAGCACTTGGCGGTGGTGCCTGTGCATGTTAGTTTGGGGTTTTCTTGGTTTGGGTGGGTTGACGTACCAGATTTGGTAGTTCTTGAGGTATTTCAATGAAACGTCATTTAGCCATTCCAGCTCTTTGTTAAGATCTTTGTCCAGGGCAAAGAGGATCTTTGCTCGGTAAATCCTAGGTGTAATGTTAGATATCATGAAACATAGGAAATGGATGATTGCGCATCAACATGATTGCTTACCATACGGTATAGTGCGCCGGGTTCATTGAGATGACATCCTCGGTTAACTTCAATGCCCGCTCAGACATCTCATTGGCAGCCATCACGGCACGCAGATACGACGTTGCCTCAAGGTACTCGGGTGGGTAGGCAATGGTGGCCAGCGGCATGATGCCTGAGCTGGAGCCATCATCCAGCTCGATTGGGGTAACATCGGCCCATTCGGGATCAGTAGAATATGTTCCCTCCATTTTGTACACCGAAAGAAAGAAATTGGAGAATTCAGGGTCGAGAGATGATCGCCGCGGATGTGGGGTGCAGGGAGACGAATGCCCCGGGGGAGTCGGGACTTATTTCTAGCGCGGAGGGTTTGCCCTGTTGAGATTGAATGTCTGATCTTGATCAAACACACTTTAATGTAGAAAGGACTGTTGAGTGAAAGACCAAAATGCGTGAGATGCGGATATAAAACGTGAATGAGGTGGAGGTGGGGCGTGATGCCTCAGGCGTAACTAACAAAGAACTACGAACAATATCAACGAACAATTCAACGCCGCTCGTTCCTTTTGCTATTGTTTTTTCTGAACACGATTATCCTATATAACCATTTAAAGTATGCTATAGCATAAAGACATCTGGAATTGAATAAATCCTTTTATATATCGTTCTAGCTTTACTTCATCTCTCATCCACGTATTTTTACCTTTTTTGAAGGGCCTTAGATTCTTTATATAAATAAAGTTCACTACAGGAAGTAATAATACAAGTTTATCTTTATATATCGTCTCCATTTCTTCTTCGTCACTTACGGCTTAAGACTAATTATATACATCAATCATATCGGCCTGGAGACATCACTAAAGGACTTCGTAAGAACGGAAGCTAGATTTAACCTCTCTAAAAAAGCAACTCCCGTGGTCTCTACACTACTAGCTCTAGGCTTTACTCGAAGTGAACATCATGGATGTCTAAAATAAGCCACCCTGCCGGCTGAACGCCCAAACCGTTCCATCAACCACCAGGGCACTAAGGGAGCCCCTCAGCCATATTCAATCAGCCAATTGGATCCAGCTAATGCAATCGATAGAACCAGTGAGCTCAAAGTCAGTGGCATTCACGAAATCGGGATCTTCGTACTCATAGAGGAAATAATCAAGTGGGCGCTCCCTCGCAGCTTCCTTGGCATTATAAAAAGATATTGTGCAAAATGAACTCAATTGACTTGATTAACCTTGAATTCACCGTTTATATCGCGAGCCTCAATTATAATCATACATTAAGCATACGGTATATTAACTAAAAATTATAGTACATATGATATCATTGGTAATTCCAACGTCGTTTTTGCTCTTCAACCCAATACTTGCCCACCTATTTAGGGTTAGTTCATAGTTCAGACATTGAGTACAGACTGTCTTATATATGAAAGCTTACCTTCTCCGCATCCACAAGCCACTTCCCAGCATTTCCTCCATGTAGTCTCTTTACTCGGGGGTCAATTCCTCGAGTGACCACCCTCGCAACGGAGCCAGTTCATTCGGGTCGGTATCCATGTTCGAGAAGAAGTATTCGAAGTCTGGGTTCAGTGGTAGGATAAGACGATATGGAACAGCCGCAGATCCAACGCTGAGCATTGTGCCGCCAGGATTGATGATGCCGAAATTCCAGGCTTGTCGGCCATTGTGGGTGGCTTGGTACGGGCGTATGAGCGACTGGCCCTCGTACTCGTTCATAAGGTCGAGGGCTGCGTTTGAGTCCATCTCATTCAAGGAGCCTGTGTTCACGAGTAAATCGAGAATGGTCGGTACGACGGACATCGAGGTTGCGTTTGCTGTTATTTGAAGCTTGGGTAGTAGAGGGTGTCGGAATAGGAGTGGGATGCGGAAGTTGCTGATATGTCCATTCTCGTAGGTCCCTGATACCGGGGCGTCTTCGTTGAATGCTTGGCCACTGCTTGGTGTTAGAATGGAATTTCAGTAGGGGTTTGTCGATGCAATTTACTGGTCCCCCACAAACACGACTAACGTCTCGTTTGCAATTTCAAATTCATCGAGGACCTTCATCATGTCCCCGAGCCAGGCGTCCACGTATCGGACAGCGTTCAAATATTGGTTCATCTCTTCATGTTTTGCCACGAGACCGTCGTCAGAGAAGTACTTCTCGACCAAGTAATCCTTGGGTGTACCCCATGGGTGATGAGTTGTTGATGTGAAATGAGAGAGGAAAAGGCGTTCGTCTTTTTGGATCGTCTGGCTGACCACATCGCGTAGATATGGGTAAACCTCATACTCGGGGTATCTGTTCGGCGTTAGCATACAAAAAAAAAAAAAAAAGAAAAAGGTGAGGGCAATTGTCGGCAGATATGTACCCAAAATAGTTGATCTCCTCCATTCCTGGGTGAAAGTGTTTGGCGCCTTCTTCTTCAATCTGCTCCCGATAGATGGACTTCTCGAACCCCATCTTTTCATTGAGCTGGTCTTGCTCATCATATAACCCTGTTCTAAAGAGGACAAAAATCATTGAGGTTAGCGATCCATGCAAGGTAATAAGTACTAGTCATCCACTCACATAGACTGCAAGAACACAGAAGTCCAATTGCGATCGTGCATAGACTTGAGCCCACCGTGTGATCCATGCAAGCTTGGGTCCTTTGTCGTGGCATTCTCTTTGACTTGATTGAACATATCGAAGACCTGCATAATACACGGCTGATAGGTCTTCGCCTTGACTTCATCCATGAAGTCCACCGGTAGTGGTCCCATGCCACAGTAGTTCACAATTGCACTTTTGAATGACAGAGTGCTGCCAGTGAGGATACCATCAATGTTGATGCCGCCCATTCCGGCCGCTGCTGTATCTTTCCATTGAGTATCATGAGACCGAGAACTGTTTTGGGACTTCATGAACCCGCCAGATTGACCTGTCAGCTTCTCTGCAACCGGTGTGAGATTTGACAGCTTTTCATTGACTCTTTGGAGTATACCGGGGTCTTGGGTGTTCCAAGAGGACAAAATCTCTTCGTGCAAGTGTGAGCCTGCCCTGAAAGGGAAGATATCCTTGCGAGCACTCTCCATTAGCACAAGAACAACATGTGTAATCGGAATTTCGTGGTCCTTGAGAGCCCGAGTCAAAGGCTCAATCATTTCATAGTCGAGGTTTGTGATTCGCAAAGGATCATCCATGGCACTATAATGCCCAAGAGTGGAGTTTTCTCCCGTCATCCCCGGGGCCCAGCCTTTGAAGTGATCATGGGGACCTTCCCAATACTCCTCCCCAACTAGGGCTGTGAGTGGGAATGTCTGGTCTCCATGACCCTTATTAGGACCTGAGCGCAGTGCTTGGAAAAAGGTGAACGGTATTGCGCCCGACATATGAGTGTATGGTACCTGGGGGCGAGTGAAGCGCAGAGTTGCAACTGTGACCACAGTCATGATAGTCCAGAGTCTAACGGGACTTGAAGCTGAAGCTTTCTCTTCAGAACTGGGTAGAAGGGCTTCTTTGTCTGCCTCTTCAGTCGATGGTCTGTTGAATAGTGCAGAGAGCCAGTGGCCCATCGCATAATATAATCCATTCTTGAGTAGCCATGACAGTGTAATTATGACACTCGCAGCGGCCATAAAAGTCTTGATTCCGGACAGAAGAAGTCGGACTCCTTCTGGGTCGCTCCCGGTCGCTGTGGCTGCTTCCCATCGAATCTCATTGCCAGTCACTAGGTAAAAGGCAATTTGAGATGCACATAGAACAAGAGTCAGGGATCTGTGGCTGTTAAAATCTGTCCTTGTTCGCATAGGAAGAAACTTACGTGATGGCCCAAGTCGCAACAAACCCTAGGACGGATTTCACGCCATCGCATTTGAACAAAAGAAGCCAGGAGCCGATGCACAACAGCGTTTCAAGGATGAAAAAGGTTGGAAAATATAGAGCAAAACTGGGTCCTGGAATAGAAGATATATGCTGTAGCAAATGAAGTCCTTTGGACAGCCCTACCGATACAGCGAGGAGCGAGAAAATGAGCGGACGTATGGATGATTGACGTGTGATAATCATAATGATGAATAGACAAGGTCTAGGGCCATGACTGTAGGATCTTCGAAGTTTGGTACTGATCTACAGATGATTGAGAGATTGAAAGAAATTAATACATCTTCGTTTACAGCTTCTATACTATTACCGATGCGGTGGACTTGAGGGTTGAACTGAAAGCGGCTCGAGTGTATGAGCTCTCTAGGGACACACACCCCTGCGAATTTACGTTTGAAAGAATGAGAATCTGGAGGGAACAAAGGAAACATGACAAGGACCCTTGACCGAGCCAAGCCTAGCCAAGCCTAGCCTGTTCTCCTTATTCAGCCTCCTTGAGAACCTCGCTTCCCACAACCCTATTGATTCATCTGATTCATTCGGCTGTCAACATCTTGTCTGTTTTGATGTGCAAAGCAATCCTGTTTAAGCCGAAAACGCGAAGGGGCATCGTGTGACCACCTGCTGGATTGGGACGACAAGTCAGCATTCCGAAGCCTACGGAATGTTCCAACCCTGGAAGGGGGTCTGCTTTCTATCGATTTCTATTTTTGCATTGACACTCTTAAGTCTGCCTAGATCGATCCCCGTATGCTGCATTTCTTTCATGATCTGAGATTGTCCGTAGCGTTCGTCCGGCTTCGTCGCCTTCGATTGATCGTGACCACTGATCAGTTTGTTAACATGTTTGAGCAATATTTCAGGTTAAAAAGAAGATGCAGAACAGTCTACTATTGTCTCGCCATGGCACTGGAGACGAGGACAACACATCTGCCAATGCGGTGATTTGTCCCCTGGTCTGGTAGAGACAGGCATGGTAGCGTTGCCCCGAGCACTGTCTCTCAATTCACGACCGTTCTCAGGACGACACTGACCATGATGGGTTGTGATGGATTGTGTCGTGATGGGTTCGGTCCAGAGTAGATGATAAGGAAGCTGGGAGGGGAGGTGATGGACACCGGACAATTGGTGTCTGCAATTGGTCCACGACCCAGGTATGTCATCTTTGGTCAGATCCCTGTTGTTTTGGGGAAGACATGGCTGAGTGGATAGAGAATACTGATTGAGACCGGTGTTGAGAAAGATTGAGGTTTCCTGGAAGAGACCGCAAGCTCTTATCAAGCAACGCAAAGGCTCACCAAGGAGAATGGATTTTTTGAAAAGTCGTACATGATACCTGTATCAATCTCATCATATTTCAATCATACGTAAAACGTAAATCCTAACCCACCACAACACTAGACAAGAACATAGAACATGGCCCTCATAACGTAACCCACTTCCTACTTTTTTTTATAGTATTTCAATTCCAAAATCCACTCCTCTTCAAGGAGAAAACAGTAATATCCACCTACAAAGTCCCGGCACTACTTCGTGCCACGCGTATATCCATCCCACCACTTCGAGAATGCACCACCCTTGGAAGCCTGCTCAGCCCAGCTCGCACGACGATTGGCCATATCGGCACTTGTATTAGACTCCCGCTTCTGGGATTGCAGATTGGCGAAGAGACCACCACCCGAGGAGCTGGCGCTGGAGCGACGTCGGTCGCTGAGGCTGGGGATACTTGGGGAGGCGTTGGTGTTGGAGTTGTTGTTTGAGGAGGTTGAGGTGGTTGAGTCCTTCATTTTGGTGTTAGAATTGATTTGTGAATTTGAGATGGATAGTAAGGTAAGGGATGGAATGGGTGAAAGAGGTAGACGGGGAATGGGAATGGACGTAGGGGCAGTAGGTGGTATATAAAGAAGGAAAGCAGGAAAAACGGGCAATGACATACTCTTCTGTCGGAGATAGTACCCTCTGGCATTGCCCATGCAGCTCGCGAGCTGGGACCCTTTGCGCCGCCCTTTCCTGTTGTTCAGTCTCTGGATCCATTTGATTGGTTATTCTTCAGCGTGAACTCACGTTCATCCAAACATTGTGGCTAGAACCCCCGATTCATTAGCTTGGTTATTGAAGATTAGATTCGAAGCTTACTGCTCATGACGATCGCCTGGGTTTCCATGCCAGTGGCGACGAGTATTGTCGTCAGACATGATGATTATGTCTAGCGAGGTGAAATCCGTGGTTGGGGTTGGAGATGATGTAGCTCCCTTGAAAGGATTAGTTTAGTCTGAGAATGCAGAAAGGCGAAAGCCTGGAAACAGGGATTTTAAGTGTGAAATGCATGGGAGGTGGTGATCTACAGTCGGGAGTCGTCGACGTCATTGGTATTGGGTGGCCATTTTGGATTACCTTTGGTGATCAGACTAGATGGGTTGTGATTCAGATGGGAAGCTGAAGAATGGAAGAAACTATTACAAAAGAGAAGCGAGACGAAGGAAGAGGGGAAGTTGGCGTAATATAAGGTCGCGTGCTAGCAATGGATACGCCGGATATCACGCATGGACAGTGGCTACCTAAGTAGGTGACCTAGGAACCCCTGATCCCTGGTCTATACGAAATCGACCAGTCACTTTGCTGTATTAATATACCACAAATCCAATCCGGATTGACTCTCGCAACCCCTATCTCAGACATACATCCCTGCCTGAATGATGTCCACAGTGGACATCTTGACGTAGTTGAAATGCGGGGAAAGCTAACGGCAAATCGGGCGATCGTTTCATTCCAAACAACTGACAACTAAGAAGCGACTAACTAACTATTCTCTACAGTTCCGCCTGCCCTTTGTCAGCATCCCTCAAGTTCCTCCAAACCCTAACACCATCCTCCCAACCCTCATCCTTCACAATATCAACGTTCCCATTTTCCTTAAGCGTCCGAATACTTCTCGGCCCACGCGTTCCCCACCCAAACTCACCACCACCAACATCCCTCTGAACAAAAGAACCCAAGGGCCCAATGAACGCCCGCCCAACAACCCCCTTCTCCTCCTCCTCCAGCCCCTTCCCATTCCCATAAAACCAAATCGGATAATCCGACGAATGCGTCACACCCCATTCAACCGGAATCCCAAGCGCAACACACTTGGCCCTCCACTCAATGCGATACCGATACAACAAGCCCGACGCATCAACGCCAGCACTATTACTCGTGAGCGCATACAAGAACCCGCGCTGGATCTTGTGGACCTGCATATCGGCATAACATCTTCCCCAAGCATCTACATCCCAATTCTGGCAGTGGGATGGTAGTTTCCCGTCGGGGTAGTACATGGCAATGAGGGCGTCGACGATGTGTTCCGGGTAATCGGCGATAAGACGGGTGCGCAGTGCAGAAAGGGTGTTGGCTTTTGGTGGGAACCAGGTGTTGTAGAGGAAGTGTTCGTCGGCGCATTCTCCGATCATGATTTTGACGTTACGGGACAGGAGGATTGAGGCAAAGGTTCCGGTGTCGAGGGTTTCGAAAAGAGTGGGGCTGATGAAGGTGCCGTCTGTTGTTGGGCGGAATTGGGAGAGGGCGAGTGTTTTCGTGGTGTCTATGAGGGTTTTTGCTGGAGTGGAGCGGAGGCGGGAGAGTTTCTCGCGTGGTGGGAGGGAGAGGGGGATGTTGAGGGCTGTGAGGAGTTCGTTGAATTGGTTTTGGGTCTCTGTTGGTTGTTTGGGTTGGACTGCTGGGCTGTTGGACCAGATGCAGGCGTTTCGGACTAGGGAATTTGAATCTGGTTGGCGGAGGTCGTAGGCTAGTTGGTGGAAGACCGAGTTGGCGCCTTTTGCATGATATGTTAACACGATAAATGTAGAAAGTAGAGACTGAGGGGGGGGGGGGGGGGGTATACTCACCAGCACTATAGCCACTAATAGTAATATTCCCCGAATCACCCCCAAACAGACCGACATTTTCACGCGTCCATTCAAGCGCCAACCTCTGATCCCAGAATCCATGGTTACCAACAGACTCCCCAACAGAAGCGGCATCAGCCTCCAGCTCAACGGAATACAAGAATCCAAAGAGATTCACCCGATACGCAGGCATAACTACCACACACTTGAAATCCGTCTCGCCAATCAAAGCTGCAGCATTGAAGGAATTGGGAGTTCCGAATTGGAGCCAGCCACCATCTAGACCATCGATCAGACGTTAGCAAACATTCCTGCTAAATGATTCATCCGGTGGGATATATAGGTGATACTCACGAAGAAAAACAAAAACAGGCCAGCCCCCCTCAGGCACATCCCCAAGCGGAACCCAAACATTACACTGGAAACAATCCTCATCCCAGATCTCGGGGGTTTCAGGTGACAGATTCAAGAAGCCGGGTTGGGGACATAGACCCGCGCCAGTGGTGCAATCGGCTGGATTCTCTGTGGTGCCGTAGGTATATGTCTTTGGCAAAGGCTTAGCGCGGCGCCAGCCTGAGAAAGAAAGCAGTTAGTTCAAGTGTAATTGGAAAGTCTGGTATTGGTCTGAGTAGGGCAGGGTGTTCCCACGTTCGGATGGTTTGATTGCATATCGGACACCGCCGTAATAAGTGCATAGATCTTGATTTTGGTCATTTGAGATCGTCAAGCCTTGGATTGTTCCCCTGTGGCCGAGGGATTTTGCTGTTTTGCGGGTTGTTGCCATTTTGGATATGGGGTTTTAGATTGGTTATAGATGGCCGTTCTATGTAGTTGCTATAACTTATTGGCAGTAGATGGGGCGATCAATATCAATGCGCGATTCCCGCAATCGTCAAGCTAGAAACAGGAACAGGAACAGGAACGAGAAGACGAACAGACATCAATAAGCACAGCAACAATGGCGGTTCTTATCGGTGGTGTATTCCGTCTGTTCCGGGTATATAGCCGAGATAGGGTCGCTCATCGGCAATTTGGAGTCTTCAATTGGGTGGTTAGGTGAAGTTGTAACGGGAGTATGAGGGGAGATGATGCTTTGCGGGGAGATGTGGGACCGCTAGGAGCTACATCTGGGCTCCGAGGGAAGTATGCTTGTGGTATTTCTGTCAACTTGCCGAGTATACTGCAAGTGACTTGGGGATCTGTTCATGAGGAGCAACATTGATATATGCTATACTCCTACGTAAAAAACAAGCGTAAATGTAGAGAAATAATATTCAGATAGCTAGACCTAAATTCATAACGAAAGCCCAAAAACAAGAACGCTTGGAAATCATTCAAATCGCATCACGCATCAAAAGTCGTGCTTATGGTCTTACATAGGACTTTTACGCCTTGCTGATCCTGCAGACCAGGTCCTGGCCATCGACAGAGTCTCCCTCCTTAACCTGGAGGCTGGAAACCTTTCCGCTGTGAGGAGCGGAGATCACCATTTCCTAATGAATATTAGTACGATATTCAACTTGTAATGAAATAGAGGGGGAATTACCATCTTCATGGCGCTCAGCACCGCAATGGGATCACCCTTCTTGACCTCGTGTCCGTCGTGGATGCGGATCTCAACCACGACACCGCTCATTGGAGCGCCGACCTGGCTGCTGTCCGAGGCGTCAGCCTTGGGGCGGGCGATGTTGTCAATGGAGGCATTGTTGTCGTCAACGCTGACCTGGCGGACTTCTCCGTTGACCTCGTAGAAGACCTCGCGCTGGCCGGTCTGCTCGGAGAGAGGACCGATGGCGAGCAACTTCAGGATCAGCACCTTACCCTTCTCGAGCTCAACGTGGAACTCCTCGCCGATCTCGGGACGAGCCAAGAAGTAGCGAGTGGGCAGAACGGAGAGATCACCGAACTTGGCAACAAACTTGCGGTAGTCCTCGAAGACCTTGGGGTACATGGCATAAGAAGCAACGTCGCACTCGGTGGCGGTACCGAACTTCTCGCGGAGATCGGTTCTGATCTTGGCGAGATCCATGGGCTCCAGATACAGACCGGGGCGCTTGTCGAGCTTGCGGCGGCCGCGGAGGGCCTTGGTGCGCAGGGGCTCGGGGAAGCCACCGTACGGCTGACCCATCAGACCCTCGAAGAACTCAAGCACAGAGCCAGGGAAGTCCAGCTGGTCGGCACGCTCGAGAATGTCCTCGGCGGTGAACTTGTTGCTGACAATCCACGAGGCAAAGTCTCCGCACACCTTGGAGGAAGGAGTGACCTTGACGATGTCGCCCAACAACTCGTTGGCCACCTCGTAGGCCTTCTTGGTCTCGGCCCACTGCTGTCCAAGACCCAGCTGACTGGCCTGGAAAATCAGGTTAGTCAGCTGACCACCGGGGATCTCGTGCTCGTAGACCTCGGGGTCGGGGCCGGTCAGACCAGCCTCGAAGGGAGAGTAGAGCAGACGGAGCTGAGCCCAGTAAGCGTCCAGAGCGCGGACGTTGTTCAGGTCCAGCTTGGGGTCGTTCTCGGTGCCCTGGAGAGAAGCAAGGAGGGCACCAATGCTGGGCTGCGAGGTCATACCAGACATGCTGTCGGTAGCGGCATCGACGGCGTCGGCACCGGCTTCGGCACAAGCAATCATGGAAGCGACACCAGTACCGGCGGAGTCGTGGGTGTGCACGTGGATGGGGAGATCGGGGTACTTGGCGCGAATGGAGCCGACCAAGAGACGGGCCGCCTGGGGCTTCAGCACACCAGCCATATCCTTGATACCAAGGACGTGAGGGCCCATGGCGACAATCTTCTCGACGAGACCCATGTAGTACTCCAAGCTGTACTTCTTCTTGGGGTTCAGCATGTCACCACTGTAGCACATGGTGGCCTCGACGACACCACCAGCCTCGTGAACAGCCTTGACACCAACCTCGAGCTGGTCGAGATCGTTGAGAGCATCGAAGACACGGAAGATGTCGACACCGTACTTCTTGGCCTGCTTACAGAAGTGGTAGATGGCGTTGTCGGGGAGGGAAGAGTAGGCAACACCGTTGGCACCACGCAGCAGCATCTGGAAAGGAATGTTGGGAACAGCCTTGCGCATCTTGCGAAGACGGTCCCAAGGATCCTCGTACAGGAAACGCATGGCCACATCGAAGGTAGCACCACCCCAGCACTCGAGCGAGTAGGCGTTGCTCAAGGCGTGGCTGGTCTCGTGGGCAATGTTCAGGAAATCGATGGTACGCACACGGGTGGCGAGCAACGACTGGTGGGCATCACGCCAGGTGGTGTCCATAATCAAGCAGCCCTTGTTAGCGCGCACAGCGCGAGCGAAGGCCTCGGGGCCCTGGCTGTCCAAAATCTGCTTCCAACCCTTGGTGCAGGGAGCGGAAACATCCAGAGGCTTGCCAGCAGCATCCTTGAGAATAGGCTTGATAATATCGCCCTTGAACTTGGGCTCGCCAATCTGGCCCTTGATGCTGCTGCCGTTGACAGCAACGTCACCCAGGTAAGCGAGCAGCTTCTGGGCACGGTTCTGGCTGCCGACGAGAGCGAACAGCTCGGGGGTGTCATCAATGAAGGTAGTCCAGCAAGTGCCATCGATGAAGGTAGGGTGACTCAGCAAAGAGGCCAGGAAGGGAATGTTGGTCTTGACACCACGGATACGGAACTCAACCAGAGCACGCAACATCTTGCGGCGGACAATCTCGTAGGTGGATCCACGGCAACTGCACTTGACCAACATGGAGTCGTAGTGAGGAGTGATAATGGCACCAGCGAAACCGTTACCACCATCCAGACGAACACCGTTACCACCGGCAGACCGGTAGACCTCGATCTTACCAGTGTCTGGGGAGAAGCCCTTGGCAGGGTCCTCAGTGGTGATACGGCACTGAATAGCGAAACCGCGAGTGGAGATGCGGTCCTGGGTCAGGCCGAGCTGCTCCAATGTAGCACCAGCGGCAATCTGAATCTGTGCAGCGACGAGATCAATTCCAGTAATCTCTTCGGTAATAGTGTGCTCGACCTGGATACGAGGGTTGATCTCAATGAAGTAATAGCGGTTCTCTTGGTCAACTAAGAACTCGGCAGTACCAGCGTTGCGGTAGTTAACCGACTTGGCCAAGCGAACCGCATCCGCAAGGATCTTATCGCGGACATCGACGGGCAGATCCTTAGCAGGAGCAATCTCGACGACCTTCTGATGACGACGCTGAACGGAGCAGTCACGCTCGAACAGATGAACAACGTTACCCTGGTTATCACCGAGCAACTGAACCTCAATGTGCTTGGGCTTGTCCAAGAAACGCTCGACAAAGACAGTACCGTTACCGAAGGCAGTGCGGGCCTCAGAAGTAGCACGCTCGAAAGAGTCACGCAGCTCGGCCTGGTTACGGACCACACGCATGCCACGACCACCACCACCGTAGGCGGCCTTGATGATAATGGGGAAGCCGTAAGTGTCGGTGAAGGACTTGACCTCCTCGTAGCGCTCAACGGGGCCCTCGGTACCGGGAACCACAGGGACGTTGCACTTGATAGCAGCACGACGGGCAGAGACCTTATCGCCCAGGGCGTCAATGGTATCGGGACTGGGGCCGACGAAGACGATACCGGCCTTCTCGACATTACGGGCGAACTCGGCGTTCTCCGACAAGAAACCGTAACCAGGGTGAATCAGGTGCACACCGTGCTCCTTGGCAATCTTGATGATCTCATCACCGGCGAGATAAGCACCGACGGGGGTGTACTGGCCGCGGTGGCCGATCATGTAGGCCTCGTCGGCCTTCTGTCTGTGCATTGAGAGACGGTCCTCGTGGGAAAAGACAGCTACTGTCTGGAGGGACAGTTCGTGTGCGGTACGGAAGATGCGAATAGGAATTTCACCACGGTTGGCGACTAGGATCTTTTGGAAGTGCATGATGGTGGAGTTGGCACGGAGACGACGGTGGACAGAGTCCTGGTGGTGCTCCAGGTGGTCCTCAACGAACTCCGAGTCATCGATAGCATCCTCAGGCTGGCGGTGGGAAGCCATTGTGAGAGATGGATAGAGGTAGGTTGGAATACTGGTGAGGTTGAGTGGGGGGGTTCCTATATAGCTAGGGAAGGCGGTGACTCACTATATAGGGAGCTCTCTCCGGATCTAATCCCAGGCCGATCTCGGCAGATCACGGCGCAATTGCTGGAGAGGTCAGAGATGAAGGGGAAGAGAATTGGTATAGCGGGTAATAGTGTGGAAATAAAGAAACGGCGAAAGAAGAAAAAGAAAGAAAAAAAGGGCAGGAGGGGCAGATAAAGAGGGGAATCACAGGCGCGATCTGCATGTCACAGATACTTTCCGGGGGGCGCGAGTTGACTCCAGGAATGAGGTAACAGGTACTCACGGGCTCACCGGTACACCGGGAAACCAGTTCCCAGAAGTATAGAATAATGGAATAGAATAATGGAATAGAGTAATAAGCAATAAATCTAGCTTGATACTTTGTACTTTGTAATGTCCGGACAGTTCTCTTATACTGTACACTATCCCTACTCACTCCGATGATCTCATACCTCCACGATAACTTCCCCAGCCCATCGGGTTCTTTAGGTAAGTCTTTCCGCATGTCAACCTCGGGCCCTCGGGAGACTCTTCTATCTTCTATATTCATTCCAGATCTCTTCTCTACGGATATTCACGGGAAACTGGGGATCCGGGGGAGACTCGGAGAACTCTCGACGGCAGGGATGTGGATCGAGCCAATGACATACGATGCATGACAATTCCCACATCGTCAAGTTGGCCTCGGGCAAGATAGCGCCGAGCCCATGCTCGGAAGGATATACCGCACTCGATTCTCTGACTTTTCCTCTGACTCAATTGAGGGACGTGAAAACTGTGATGGTCAGGCGTACCAAATCTCTAGGGGAAGGGATCAACTCTTGGCTCCGATACTTGACCGGTTCCATATCCGTGACGCTATTTGATTTGTACTAACTACCAAGTTCCTCCCCCTTCCTTTCTTTCAATCTCACTGCACAATACTGTACTCCTCCCCTTGGCATTCCGGTGATCTCCCGCTGGATTGCACAAGTATGACAGGTACACAAGAGTGCAACCAAGCCAAGAGCGCGCGATTTCCCGCCAAGCCCTCATCTACACCGAACACTCCACCGATTACAGCTTCCCACATATCCCTACCTCTAGGCAATCTAGGCATCTAGCATTTTACATGGATCAATCTGACAATGCAACATCAACACTGCAACTGCAATTGTGCCCAGGGAATCACCGTCTTGGCTGGACAATCACCGTCAACCTGCTTATCTTTCGCCTTGTGATATCCGTGCGATCAATGCGTCAGCGTCTTTTGGTATTTCTTTTTATTCTTTATTCCTTGTCCCTTTGCATTGCATCTTCCATGTCTCCGACGGAAAAATTCACAGCCATTGATTCCTCCAGTCCTCCGTAGTCTGCCCCGCGTGCTTGCGCAGCTGAGCTCTCTCCACGGGGTAAAGTATCGTCCGGGGAATTGATATAGCCGGGCCGAGGTAGGAACTAGAGCTTCAGATAGAGATAGAGATAAAGCTATAGACAGAGCTATGGATGAGCTACTGAATATAGCACAGGCTATCACAGCTCGATTATCTGCAATATGCTTACTTGGCCAGAGCCAAGCAGACCAGAGTGGGGGAAACCTGAAAGTGACAGAACATGTAGTATGTCATAGCTTCCCACCAATACAAACCAGCTACCCAGCCTCATGGGCTAGATAAGGATGAACAGGGCGATCTGCAATGCTCGCCTCGCTTCATTAGGGTCGATAGTTGCAGATGAGCGTGCTGAGGATTTACCTTGGCGGGCTTGGCGGGTCGACCGCATTCTTCACCGAGCCCTGAACGTTCCAGTGGATCTGCCTGGGCGCAGCTTGGCAGCCTCAAATTTGTGGGAAAATTGGAACTCCGGTGGGACGTGGGACGTGGGACGTGGGACGGATGACGGATGACGGAGTACAAGTAGGGGGGGGAGGAAATGAAATGAAATCGCAATGCTATTACTGAATATTGAGCCATAGCCCGGTCTAGCACACAATACTAGAAAGCAAAGACTATCAAATACAATCGGAAAGAAAACAAAAACAAATTAACGAGGTCATAAAATCCTCCTATGAAACACTGTCTTTCCCCATGTCATGTCATATCTTTTGCTGCCCCGGTCATCACTTCCGCTGTATGTTACAAATGCAAAAGAAAAATGTAGAAACGAGACTCAGTCTAGAACCCGCGGTACCCAGTGGCCTGAGGTGTCAGACCGTTGGACTGGTACGGCATGGGGCTGCCAGGGGCGGGACCTTGGGTCAGCATAAGTCTAGAGCCCTGCAGGATAGGAGTGTTGTCCTCCTCGGTGCGGGTGGACTTCTCGCGGTTCTTGCGCTCCTCGTTGTCTTTCTTGAGCATCTCAATGGAGCGGGTCTGCTCGCACAGGAAGTTGATCATGTAAGGCATGGTGAAGTCGTTCAGGCCCTTGCGCCATGAGATCTCCATGATGACATCCGGGCGGATGAGGTCGTAGCAAGCGTAGAGCATGCCGACGTAGCACTCGCGGCTGCCAATGTCGACGAAGTAGCGGAGCAGATCCTCCACAACATCGGCCTTGGTGGAGATGGCGGAGGTCTCGATGGCATCCTTGTAAAGCTTGTCCTGCTTGGACAGAGCAATGGACTTCTCCCAGCGCTTGTTGTTGCGGTAGATGTTGGCTGCAATCTGGCGGAAGAAGATGAGGTCGTGCTTCTCGAGGCGCTGGGCCAGAGCAACAGCATCGAAGTTGTCGTTCTGGTCAACAGAGTCCTTCAGCAGCTTGTTATCCTCCTCCTCGATCAAGATCTCGTTAATGGCATCGTTAACAGCCCGCTTGTTCTGGGACTGCACATTGAGCAGGAAAGGCTTGATCAGAGGGATGTTATCAGAGCTCTGGAAGATGCGGACAACACGGTTGACGTCAATGCGGGGGGTCAACACCTGGAGGAGATCGGTGAGCAGAAGAGGCTGCTCCTGGAGGTAGAAGTTCAGCGACCGGTAGTAGATCTCCAAGTTGGCAACCTTGACAATGATGTCTTTGAAGGAGTGGTGCTCCCAGGCATCGGTGGAACGCTCCATCATAGAAAGAGCAGCGTTGTCCCACTCATCGTAGTGGCAGTACAGGAACACCAGCTCGGGCCAGAGGTGGGCCTCCTCGGTAGCGCGGATCATCTTGGGGATGTTGATGCGAGACCAGAAGAGCTTCAGGTGCTCCATGACACGGTCGGGGTGGTACTTGGACAGCGCAATGCCCAACTCAGTGAACATACCCATGTGAGCACGCTCGAGACCAAGACCGGCCTCCAAGACAGTGATGAGCTCATCGAAGTATCCGTTACGCTCGTACTGGCGGACAAGGCTCTGCAACTCCTCGGCGTGGACAATGAGGTTGAGACCACAGATCTGAGCAAGACGGAACTCCTTCTTGTCAACACAGGCCTCGTTGACCTGCTTCCAGACCTTGACGCTGTTGGCCTTGCGGGCACACTCAACAGCAGCCTGGTAGTCCTCAAGGTGAACAAGGGTAGTTGCGAGCTTGGCCCAGTTGGAGATGCTGGTGAAGAAGATCTTGGCGGCGTGGTGGTATCCCTCGGCGTAGGCCTTGTCACCGGAAGTCTCAATGTCGGCAACGTTGGTGGAACGAAGGAAATCCTCAAGCTCAGCGAGCTGGTCGAGACGAGCGAAGCAGAAGGCAAGACCAGTGTCAATGGCGGGCTCGCGCAGAGTCTTGCGGGCCATACGGAGGAACTTGACAAGGTCCTCATCCTTGCCGGCGTGGGTGGCGGTCTCAATGACCTCGTTGTAGTTGGAGGGATCCTCAGCGCGGATGTAAGACTCAATCGAGTCGGTGACACGAAGACCATCCAGCTGGGCCTTGGCAACCTTGCTCCACACCTCAGACAGCTCGACACGCTCAGCGAACTCTTGAGCACGGTCAATGCTGACAATGTTCTCCACAAGGACGTTGACGGCGGCCAGGGGGTTGTTGACCTTCTTGTAGATCTCGAAGGCCTCCTCGTACAGGCCTACGCTGATACACATCTCGGCAATCTCATCGGCAGAGAACTCATTGAGCTGATGGATGTAGTCCATCAGACGGCTCTTGTCGGCCTTGGCAGCGGTCAACATCAGAAGGTTCTGTAAGCTGGCGTTGTCACTGAAAGGCGAGGGCTCTAGAATGATCTTCTCGAGCAGCTCAATCAGCTCGCCAGGAAGGTCAGCCTCGAGGAACGACTTGACGGCCACAGAGACTTTGTCGGGCTCAGTGGACTCAGGAACGGCGGTGGCGATGACCTGGTCAACAAGGGAGCGACGACCCTCATTGTTCTCGCTGAGAACGAAAGTCCAGATCTCGGGATCGGCACGCTCAACAAGGTAGCGGGCCTGGGCGCGGTACATGGAGTTCTCGTTGGTGATGCTGATGAGCTCCAGGTCATTCTGACCCTTACGGTAAGCAATGTAGGCCAGGTTGGGATCGCGCTTCTCGCAGTACTTTCCAACGGTCAGGGTGTCGTACATGTCGTTCTCCTTCAGGAACTTCTCAGGGTCGTTGTTGCTGTCAATGTAGATCTTCGCCAGTGCATTGTAGACGGCTTGCTGCTGGTTGCCAGTAGCGAGAGTAGCCTCGAGGAAGGGCAAGAGCAGCTTGAGGCGGTTGCGGGTTTCGACCTCGGAGACGAGCTCATCGATGGGGATGACAGAAGGGTCGACGGTAGAAAGCAAGTTCTTGATGATGCTCTCGTCACAGTCAACATCCAACAAGCCACCAACAACGGCAGGGGCACGCGAGGGGTTGACACGCTGCACATAGACCTCAATAGACTTGAACTGCTGGTTCTGGTACAGGTAGAGGACCAAGTCGTGGATGAAGTTGTAACGGTCGCAGACGATGATCAGAGGCAGCTGCTCGGTCAAGTGGGCCTCCTTCAGGAAGTTCTTCACCTTCTCGGGGTTGTAGAAGTTGCTCTCACGGCAAATACGCTCAACCTCGGTGACCTGGTTCATAGTAGTGGCAGCCTCAATGTACTTGAAGTGCACCTCCGGGTCCTCGCTCAGGTTGACGATGGATCCCAGGTAGTAGTAGAGACCCTCAGCAGTGCGGTACTTCTCCAGGAGGTCAATCAGACGGTTGGAACCAAGAAGGTCAGAGAACTTGGTGGCAATCTGGACCACGGCCTGGAGGTTCTGACGAATGTTCGACTCAAGCATGGTGTCCATGCAGTCCAGACTCTGCTCGACGGAGAGGCGACCGAAGTAGCTCATGAGCCACTCGGGGCTCAGTTTGTCAGTGCGCACAATGTTGCGCTTGATCACGGAGGGTTCGTCAGAGTTCTCGAGGGCACGCTGGATGAGACCGGCGTTCTCGCAAAGCTGGGCGATACGCGGACGATCGAAGTGGGTGAAGATCTCGTTACCAAGGATAGCATCCGCAACCTGGGGAGCGTTGACGAGGTTCATCTCCAGAAGACGAGTTTGCAAGTGGCCGTGCTCGGGCTTGTTGTCCTTCAGGGCATCCAGAAGGAACGAGGTAGCTTGCTGAATCATGTTCTGTGAGAGGAACACGTCCACAACTCGGTCAAGGTCAACCAAAGCACCGCTCTCTTCATTAGCAAGCTGGGTAGCGAACTCGGCACCCTTCTCGGGGTTGACACGCACGATGTGCTGGAGGAGCTGGGTGTAGTCTGGCTGGTAACCGACCTGCTTGGAATAGGCAAGGATCTTGTCGAACTGTCCAGTCTCGGCGAATCCAGCAACGACCTTGTGAGGAACATTGGCCTGGAGGTAGACGTTCAAAGCAAGACTCATGTCGTAAGGGCGAATGATATCACCAAGCTCTTCCGAGCCCTCAAGCTTCTTCTCCTGCATCCACTTCTCAAGCAAGTGCTTACGGTTCTGCTGCAGGACGGGACGGACAAGCTCCACACTTTCGTACTTGTTGAGCGAGCCCTTATCCAGGAGCATACCGAAGTACTGCAGAATAACCGACATCTGGCCAGTCTGAGGGGCGTTCTTGAAACGGTTGATGGTCTCGGGGGTACGGAGGAACCCACGAGGGGAGTTGGCAGCAACCTTGGCGGCCTCGGGGAAGTTGCCTTGGTTCATGAGGTTGTCGAATTGCTGCTGGTAGAGGTGGTCCGCGCCAGGAAGGCCGGCCTTCGAGGCAAGTTTGACAGCAAGACCAGACATAGCAGGGTTCTCCATCAGATACTGAATGATGTTGGTCTCGTCGACACTGACCGACAGGACCTGACCCTTGCGGTTCACACCGACCAGACCGGCACCCTCGGAGTCC
This sequence comes from Penicillium antarcticum, assembly GCF_028974205.1. Taxonomy (NCBI): domain Eukaryota; kingdom Fungi; phylum Ascomycota; class Eurotiomycetes; order Eurotiales; family Aspergillaceae; genus Penicillium; species Penicillium antarcticum. Next base: position 1,104,395 of record NW_026695302.1, read on the forward strand.
TGGGCTGTGGTGAAGATTGTCTCGCTGGAAATGCGGTTCATGAAAATGCAAGTACCGGTCTCGAGATCGTAGAGGTGAATGAAGCCGTACTTTGTAACGAGGTAAACCACATCGTATTTGCTGGACACCTGCATCGCAACGGGGAAATCGTTAACCGCCTCCTGGGGGAAGTAGACCTCAACAGCCTTCTTCTGGAATCGGGGGTTGGGTTCTTGGTGGTCGATTTCGGCGATTTGCAGCTTAGCTCCAGTCTGAGTGCGAACGGCAAATGTGAAGAGGCTGTGTGGTAAGGGAGAGCCCTCGACGTTGATGTTGGCGAAAGAGGCGGCGTGACCTTCGATGAACTGAGAAATTCCACGCTCCTTTGAGTAGAGCTGCATTGATCCAACGACGCGGCCTTGCTGCTGGCTGATACCAACCACAACCATCCACTTCTCCTCGGCGTTAACGCGGTAGTTGATAATTTGGCAGCCCTAGAGACATCCACCATTAGCATTTCGACATCGATCGCATCCAATGAGATCACATACGCTCAAGTTGGGGAGTCGATCGAACATCTTCACGGGGTTCTGTTGTGTAGAGTCGTAGACGTCCCAGTGGTAGACCGCAGTGTCAGTGACCAGACCCAAGGACTGCTCGCTGAACCATTTCCAGTACACAATATCTTCGTTCATCACAGCTGACTTGAGCTTTTGCTTCGCGCCAAGGTCGAAGATCTGGATTGTCCGGCCCTGGGCCTTGAGGGCGATGATGTTCTTGTTCCAGTGCATGATTGCACTGTCGGCGTTGATGGGACGACGGAGGACTTCATTGTTGTTCTTGAGGTCGATGATAATGACTTGGGGCTTGTCGTCTGTATCAAGCTTCTGGCGTACACACACGTAGTGATCGGACTCTAGTGTCTGTGAGAAGCAACCAGGTTAGCCAAATCGGTCCCGCATTCGTTGGGTAAACATGGGGCAACTTACGCAGGATGTGAAGCCAATTGATTCCGGCTGCAAGAAACAAAGTCAGTCAGGTATTCAAAGCCTCCAGGGAGGTTGTGGTGCGCGGCCACGGCATCCGTCGAGCAACGAGAGCTCGTCGCGACGCATCACCGGGATTGTCGTGTACATACCGCAATGCCGACTGCGGTCAACTGTAAAAGAAAGCTTCCGTTAGTTCCATAGCTTCAAGCGCAATGAAATCTGGATGAGGGGTAATCACGTACATTGACCAGTTCTGTGAACTTGATTGGGAGAGGCGCCATATTTACGTTGGCCGCTGTACGACCAGTTCCCGACTAAACGCCACGCAAAAGCAGAGGAATTGAAAGATGATGGAAAGAAGTGACGGAAAGTGAAAGTGATGAGAAGGAGAAGGAAAGGAAAAGGACGATGTAAGGAAGAGAGGGAGGGGGGTTGATTGCGATGGCAGCGGAAGTGACCTCAGGAGGCCGCCGTCGTTGCTGAGGTGTCGCTTATGGGTCGTCACGTGATGCAGGGGCTTGGGGATCGTCTCGTTCCAGTGGAGAGAATGGAGAGAAATGAGAAGGTGGAAAGAACAATAGAGAGTGAGAAGAGCACAAGAAGAGTTTGAAGCGTGAAAGGTGTGTCAAATGTCAAAGGTGGTGATTGTGCTGAGTTAGACAATGTTTGCGCGATGTATAGCTGCCCGCTCGCCCGTTGAAGTCCACGAGGTTGTTTACACGTAGGTGGCTATATCAGCATCCACTTCATTTCATGTTTTACAGTATGTTCATTGGTTCTGTATCAACTTTGCAGATTTGTGAATTGCTAGTGGGTAATAACCAAAATGAAGCTATTGAGATTTTGAGATTTTGATCAAAGCCAGAAGTGAACTGAAATGAGTTATCACCAGACAAAATTCCGAACAAGATTAAAACAGCTCACTTGCATTGGGGATGTACACTGTAGGTATATGTACCCCAATAGCTGCATGGCCTGAGAAGACCCCTTAACTTCGATCCACAGTAGTGGACCAATGGCCTGTCATTCATCCCATAGCGCCTTATCTCCAGGCCCAGAACGTCATCAAGCACTATACACACATCCAGTCACCACTACCACTCACCACTACCACCATACATCGTATCGGTATACTAATCCATGAGCTCAGATTGCCACTTCAACAGCGTTGCCATCAACCCCCACTTCCCCCAACAAATATGAGTATCGTCCAATCTAGCCGACTGCCAACAACCCGCTAGAGCCCCGAAGGAAGTCTTCCCGGGCTCTAAGCCCCAAATCCAACTTTCAAGCCGAACCGGAGCCACTGCAGTGCATATCGGCCCTTCTTTGACTCAAAGTTTTCGGCGCAACGGAGCAATGGCCACGCGCACAGCGCCATCCGTCTTGTTGGAGCTTGTCTTTGTAAGCCTAGCCAAGCCCGGAAGGATCTCTAGGCAAGACCATCCCCACGCCAAGCCAGCCTTAGAGCGTATTGTGCGGCATGTCTCTCGTATGGCAGGCTTGCATTGGAGGGCACGGATGTCCATGGTGCTTGGCTGCTTGGCTGGTTAGCGGAGTGGCATGTCCCCGCGTAGTCACTCGGAACAATCTGGGGTGCACCTGGAGTGCAGCGGCATTTATTGACCTCCACGAGGATAATGCGGGATGGAGATGCGGGGGTTGATAGTGATCGTCTGGTATAAAACGCGGAGATGAGACGTGTGATTTGAATGAAATATGCCACAGAGATCCCGGAAAATCCACAGGTTTCTGATCGAATTCTCTGCGATTTTCTGCTGAGACCCTCTCGTCAATCAGTCTCTTTTATATACCTTTCCTTGGCCACAATGGCATCTGGCAATGAATTGGCGGATCCCATCCCGAGTGGCATGTTCGCACAGGCAGGCCAGTCCTTCAAAGATCTCTTCATCTGGAAGCAGCGTGTTGAGGTAACAAATGAATACGGCGAGTCCCATACAGAATGGCAATCTCCGGAGCCAATTCAGAACCCCATCAGTTTGATGATGCAGCTGTCGGCGCGAGATTGGTTGTTTTTTCTTGTGGGACTTGCTGCTTGGACGGCCGATGCATTCGACTTCCACGCTCTCTCCATCCAAACTGTCAAGCTGTCTGACTACTACGGTAGATCAAAGACAGACATAACAACTGCCATCACATTGACCCTCCTTCTCAGAAGTGTGGGTGCTGCTGGCTTTGGGTTGGCTGGTGATAGGTATGGTCGTAAATGGCCCATGGTCATCAACATGGTCATTTTGGGTCTCTTGCAGATTGCTACTATCTACAGCCATACCTTCCAACAGTTCTTGGCTGTTAGAAGCCTTTTTGGTCTTTTCATGGGTGGTGTTTATGGAAACGCAATTGCTATGGCATTGGAGCATTGCCCGTACGTACAGCAAGTTTCATACAGCAAGTTTCATACAGCAAGTTTCATAAGCCCTTTCGCACCCCTCCCTTCATATGATCTGAATGGTTTACCCGAAGCACTCTGAAGTGGGCAAAAAAGAGGTCGAACAAATAGATTCAAAAAGAGAGGCCATGCATGTTATACTTTCAATTAGGGATTGGAGACACCAGCTGACATTTCTACACATTAGTGTCAACGCAAGAGGACTCATGTCCGGTATCCTCCAGCAAGGTTATTCATTGGGCTATGTTTTCGCAGCTTGTGCCAACCTTGGTGTCGGTGGTTCAACTGAAAGTTGGAAGACAGTATTCTGGATTGCGGGTAAGGCACCATTTACATGCAAGAAGACCGAATGTCGTTAACGCTTTCCAGCTGGTCTTTCAATTGGAATCGGTCTCCTCCGTGCTTGCTTCCCCGAATCGAAGCAATTCCTTGAAGCCAAAAAGGCCGGGAAGCGAACAATGTCCGCAGGCGAGTTTTGGAAGGAGACAAGAGCCATGTTGGCCAAAGAGTGGCGCATGTGCGTCTACTGCATTATTCTGATGACCTGGGTATGTTACAGCTGCCAATATATCCTGATAATCAGCATCTAACCGTTGCCTATATAGTTCAACTACTATTCCCACACCTCCCAAGACTCCTATACAACATTCATGCGCACCTCCAAAGAACTCGACAACTCAGCCGCCTCCCGGGCCTCCATCCTAATGAAAACCGGCGCATGCGTAGGCGGAACCATCATTGGTTATCTATCCCAATTTTTCGGTCGCCGTCGCGCAATCATCGTCGCCGCACTGGTTTCCGGCGTCCTCATCCCAGCATGGATCCTCCCCCAAGGCGAGAGAAGCCTTAGCGTGACGGGGTTCTTCATGCAATTCTTCATCCAGGGAGCTTGGGGTGTGATTCCAATCCACCTGAACGAGCTTTCCCCTCCCGCCTTCCGGTCCTCGTTCCCTGGTCTGACATACCAGCTTGGAAACATGATTTCTTCGCCATCGGCACAGATTGTAAATGCCATTTCTGAGTCTACTTGGATTACTAGTCCGTCTGGACACCGTGTTCCAGCTTATGGGCCCGTTATGGGTGTTGCTACTGCTATTATTGCTCTTGGTATTGCGCTAACTACTTCTGTTGGGCCTGAGAAACGTGGCCGTCGCTTTGAGTCTGTTACAGCTGCTGTTGATGATTCTGTAAATGCTAAGAATCTGGACTTGGAGGCTGCTGATCAGGACCATAAGCCCCGTGATGACATGATTGAGATGGCTGATCAGAAGAAGTGAACTGCTTGAAAGGTGTATTGGTGGTTGTGATTTCTATATTTACATGCGGCCCTTTCCTATGCTGGTCGGCTCACTCTTTAAGGTTCTTGTTATAGATTGGCTCTAACTTATGCCAAATATATGCTTCAATTATTACGTTTTTACCTTGGTCAAATATATCGGTCTATACTCCACCGGCGGAGTACCAGCATAGATCATGAGACTTCAACATTGACTGTATCCACAGCTGCGATCGATGAATTGTTGATCGAACATATCATTTCGGAAAAATTGCCGTATCAATGCACCTGTCTGAAATCCATCTTCAGATCAGAAACCACCAACCTTGCGAGCCTTGTAGTATAACCGCCATCGCGATTGACTACCAATAATATGACATCCATTAATTTGCATTAAATTGATGTGTAATTGATGTTAGAAAGTGGAAAATAACCGGGTCAACCAGAATAACTCGCAACAGGATGTGACCGGGGAGAGACTAATTTGATATATATACAGCGCACTCAACCCAGGCCTGTGACAGCAAAAGTTCAACAGATGATAAAACCCGACTTGTTTCCTGATACAAATCCACCCCATACCAGAGAATATTGTCTCACCAAGTCTGGCTCATCACCGGAAGCTCCTCAGGCCTAGGAAATGAGCTCGTCAAAGCCGCCTTAGAGCTGGGCAACAAGGTGATCGCAACAGCCCGCAACGTAGACAAAATCGCTCACCTAAAAGATATGGTAGCGAATACCATGCAACTAGATGTCACCACCACGCAAGCAGAGCTGAATGACATTTCCAACACGGCCATTTCTGTGTACGGGCGGATTGACGTGCTGGTAAACAATGCCGAATATACGCAAGTTGGGACCGTTGAAGAAAGTAAGTAAGTAACGTATCTAGCACCCCAAATCCTGGGATACATCAGAATACCAATGCCTGAATTTGCTAGGCACGAAGACTGGTCCAAACATTTCAATACGAATGTCTTTGGGGCTTTGAGTACAACTAGATTATTCCTTCCTCATATGCGCAGTAATAAACCTGGAACTATTGTGTATATTGGGTCTTTTGTTGCGTGGGATGGGGTACCTTTTGTTGCAGCGTACTGCGCTTCGAAGGCTGCTCTCCACTGTGGGTTCCGAAATTACTTTTCTCATGCACACATACAATTCGCTAATACGACCTTAAGATGCATCCGAGGCCTTTAAAGGGAAGTCGCTCCACTTGGAATCAAAACTCTGCTTGTCGAGGTTGGGACATTCCGAACCGATCTGTTGAGCCAGCAGAATAGCAAGTTCGCCGCTCCTAGGTTTCGGGACTACAAAGCCTTGAACGTACCTCGGACTAGCCTGTTCAATAACTTGAATAGAGAACAGCCTGGTGATGCTCGGAAGGGTGTTGAGTGCGTTATCGATATCGTGTAAGGGGAAAAGGGCACTGCTGGAGTGAAGTGGCCGTGTCAGTTGCCCCTTGGGTTTGATGCTGTTGCTGGTACTCGGAAGACGTGCGACGATACGTTGATGTAGATAAAGATGTGGAATAGATGTCTAGTAAGACGGATATCCAGTCCGTTGACTTGACAATGGGCTTCTCCTCATCTAGTTTACTGCAACAGCGGTCATGAATGTGTACAGAATGCCAGGAAGTATTAGATAGTCTCTCCGCAAAAACCCTCGAAGCGAGTATACTTTGTTATGCACTTTTTCGCTTCTGTTGTAGCCATTTTTTATGCCTCAGATTAACCAAATAAAATATGTATCGGAAAGGTGGTTAAAGGACTTGGTCAAAAGTTTTCAACGTTTAAATTTGACTGATAGCCTGCATAATCCAGAACCCGTGGCAATGACCATGCTCGCATGAAAAGAATATCCAGCACCAAATTATAATCGCATAGGAAGCTATAGAATCTTCCTTTGTGAATCACTCACCTTGCAGCGCATGCAACGTGGGGCCATGCGTTGCTCGACTCAATTTTAAGCTCTTTTGACGGCTTTGATGAAGCAAATATAGAACCGTCCCACTCCGTCTTCAATCGACCTATCTAGCCATTTTATGGACCAGACTAGATCAGCATTAGCCTCGATGGGCATTTGCCTTGACTGGGGTAATGAGCCTGGTACAGGCCCTGCCGCAGTTGAAGTCCTATGGGGGTTTATCCCATGCTTAAACTTCACATATGAAGTTGCTTGGCACTTGAAAGACCACCGCTCTACGAATTACGACAGATTTACATCTACGCGGACTTACAAAGCCTAAGCGGATAGGGACAGAAAGATAGGCCAGATACTCAATCCACAGCGAGGATTCTCGAGGGAAGAGACCAACTCTTTGACAAAGCCGGGGAGGCGATGCCAACCGAGTCTTGGTCAGACACTCAATCGAAATCAAGTATCTGCCAACCTTTTCAACAATGGTTATGCGGTAAACATCACCCCTTGTGAAGCCTCATTGTGAAAAGGGAAAAGCAGCAGTAAAATGTGAATAATTCATTCATGCCCCTAACACGCCTATCCTAGTTGCCGTGATAGGAAATCAAGACCATGCCTGTGCAGAGAACAAGAAGCCCCGTAGAGCCTCGCCGAGTTTGTTCCGAGGCGATTTTTTGTTTTCTCAATGGCGAGTGAGCCTTTTCGTTTGTGGTTGAGTGCTTTATACAACGCATATCAACCGTTTCCGCCCATCATCGTCGTGAAATCCTTTACCGGACAATGCCGTCGAAGCGGTTCTTGAACTGTTTCCGAAACATATTAGCAAAAGGTGCGGGGTCGAGGGTGTGAGGAGGGACCAACCCATTTGATGGTCTCGTTCTCGTTGATGCGGTGGTTGACACCGATCTTAGCCTGGCAGCGGCGACGCTTGGCAACACGGGCACCGGGGCGGCCCCTAAAAATTTTTGTCAGTTGGAGTTTTTCATACATAGAATGTGCACCCCTCGGGGCTGTCGTTTCGGGCAACTCACATGCAGACGAAGAAGTCCATTCCGTAGATACCGATACCGGGGTCGTACTTGATACCGAGATCGATGTGCTCGGAGATACCGAATCCGAAGTTACCGGTCTCGGAGAAGTTGCGCTTGCGGAGCTCATACTCCTTGACCTTGAGGCCACGCTCGAGGATCTCCTCGGCCTTGGCGCCACGGACGGTGACGTGGACGGAGATCTTTTCGTTACGACGGATACCGAAGGTACGGACGGTGTAACGGGCCTTGGAGTAGACGGGGGTCTGACCGGACAGCTGCTCAAGCACCTTGGCGGCACGGGTGAGACGATCACCAGACTCGCCGACGGAGATGTTGAGAACGAGCTTCGACAAGCGAAGCTCCTTCATGGGGTTGGATGCCTTGGCCTCGGACGACTGCATTTTGTTAGAAGGAATTTTATTGCGATTTTGGGCGGAGTTGGCGATTTTTGAATGGGATAGAGATTTCGAGGTAATTTGCAAGGTATGATTGTGTGTGATTGTGTGCAATATGGACTTACCATGTTGGCGATTGATGGGCGTGAAGTAGTTGTCGACTAAAGGAATGGATCGATCACGAGAAAAGTGAAAGTGGTTTGTGTGGGTTCGATTCTGGCACGTGATGAGAGAGCCCTGAGTCTGCCTAATTGGGATAAGTGGGGCTATGGTCATGTTGACCTCAGGCACCTATGTGGATGCTGACTCAATTCTGACTAACCAGATATCAAGAACTGCCACCCGACAGAGCTTAAGCTTCACAACGACGAAGAACTCGCGCCGTTGCTCAATTACCCACAGTAGAGAGTCTCGCTCTATCTACTGTTTCCTATTTTTTGGTCTTCCAAGTCGCACACGTGCGCACTAACTAGCCAACATGGCCGCAAACAAGATGGTAAGTTTCACGTCCCTATCTGCATCTCGACCCGTGTCAATGGCTGTCGCTAACTACTTCCTTCTAGGCAAACCTCGTGAGTTTACTCCGGCGATAATGTACTGGACTTCAGAATGCCTAACATTTTATCTAGATCAACTACCGGATGAGGGTGACTCTCAATGACGGTCGCCAGATGACCGGTCAGATGCTTGCATTTGATAAGGTATTCGATCTTGCCCTAGAATTCACTTATCTAAGCTAATTTTATCTTTTATAGCACATGAACCTTGTTCTCGCAGACACAGAAGAATTCCGTCGTACAAAGAAGAAGTCGAAGCCCGCTGCCCCCGGAAGCGCCCCGCAGATCGAAGCAGAAGAGAAGCGAACTCTCGGTCTGACTATCGTGCGCGGAACTCAAGTTGTCTCGTGCTCGGTTGACGGCCCTCCTCCCGCCGACCCCTCTGCCCGCCTCGGTACCGCTGGACCCGGCGCCGCTGCGACGCTCGCTGCAGGCCCTGGTATCAGCAAGCCTGCTGGCCGCGGTCTGCCCGTTGGACTCGGAGGCCCTGCTGCTGGTGTTGGTGGACCTCCTCCTCCTGGCGGCTTTGGCTTCCCTCCTGCTGGTTTCCCTGGCGCCCCTCCCCCAGGCTTTGCTCCGGGACGTGGAGGTCCTCCTGGCGGTCCTCGTAAGTTTTTCCATTTGTCGGATTGATATAAAGTCATGCTAACTAGTTATGCTCTAGCCGGTTTCGCTCCTCCTCCTGGATTTGCTCCTCAAGGCGGACCCCGTAAGTGTCTACCCAAGCAGCCTTCTATCCCATATGCAGCACTAACCTTGGACTTTATAGCTGCCGGCTTCCAACCCCCCTGGCTTCCAGCCTCCTGGACAGGGACGTGGCTACCCTCCTCCTGGATTTGGTGGCAGGTAATCGGACTTGTGTACAGAGAAATTTCCTACGCTTCATATCATCGGCGATCTGATTTCAACTGGCAAAAAGCAAGCACCACTCAGCGCTGAAAAGAACCACTGTTGACGCTTCCAGTGGGAGACAATGATATGCGTACCGGCTAGATCAACCCACATTTTATTGGGCAAGGCGTTGTGGCGCATGGACAGAGGTCGTGTCAAGGGCCGGGGACAAAAAGACCAAAATCCTCTTGAAATTTGCATTAGGTCAAAAAATAATGCTAGCTTACTTTAACACAGCTTCATTTTCCATAAATTCTATTCCTACTCCCTGTTCGCGTAGTTTTGTTTCATTATATGATCGAAGCAGTCCTTACAGATGTATATATTTCCCAATGATGGAACTTCTTAATGCTACGAACACACATTTAAAGTATAATCCCAAATACTCTTGAGATATCTATACCAGACAAACTGACTAATAATTATATGTATCAAGCTCTACAATTACCCCTTGAATGGCATAGGCGCTGCATCTATAAACCCCAACCGATATCGTAGCAGCTCACGTGATACCCGCCGAACGCCGGGTCCCTCGAGTTAATTCCGTAACCTTCATATACTGACCTCACCTCCTCGATCCCATACCCGCAAACACCTTACCAGCAACTTCACAATGGCTGCTGCTATTAAGGCAATCAACGCCAAGATCCGCTCCAACTCGGTGCTGGACTATATTTGCTCAACCCGTACGTATCGATGCCAAGTTTCCCGAAGCTCTTCCCGCACCGAGATCGGCCAACGAGACCGCACGAGATCATAAGCATTGGAAGTGCCGTCGAGGGTCGGAGGAACAATACTTCGTCGGAATGGCGCGCTTCGGACGGAAATCACTCGCCGAGATTATGTACAGATTGCTGACTGTTAGTGCCGCTTCTTAGACTTCTGGGGTCCTGTCTCCAACTTCGGTATCCCCATCGCCGCTGTTATGGACACGCAGAAGGATGCTGAGATGTATGTTTTCATCCCATGATACCCGGGAGATTTATATTACCTTTGATGTTTTATATGGCTGTTTCAGGGCGATTGTACTGATAGTTTCGCTCATAGTATCTCTGGCCCCATGACCGGTGCTCTTGTCATCTACGCCGCTACCTTCATGCGCTACTCCCTCGCTGTCACACCCCCCAACTACCTCCTTTTCGCTTGCCACTTGACCAACTTCGGTGCCCAGTCTACCCAGGCATACCGTTATCTCAACTACTGGAAGTACGTTACCGCGCCGTTCGGCTTTGTTTAGCACCCATTATTCCCGGAAACACACATGCTAACCTAGTGTTCTTTAACAGATTCGGTGGCCGGGAAAAGCAGCTCGCTGACAAGGCTGTCGCTAAGGGTGCCATCGCTCCTGAGGCCGGTGCTTAAGTGGTCCTGATAAGATTATATTGGGTGTACTTTTGTTCTATTTGGGGCTCTCAAGCATCATTTCTCGTTCTGCAGAACTGCATTTCCGCGTGTGGTCCGATGGTCTTACCTGAGCCTGAAAATTTAGGGGTTGGGCAATGCTAATAGAGGAGGCATATAAAGAGGACTTGTGGTTTTGAGGAAAATTTTTATCTATCGACGCTATATGCTTTGCAGCTGTGGTGATTCGATAGCCATTGTACATATGCTCTTTGCGCTTGAATCATATTCCGTTTTGGAATGCCTTGGTTTCCAATTTGAAGGTAGATGTCTGGTGAGTCCACGTAGTTCATTATGCTGACATTGGCGAGAAAGAGAAAGTCAAATACATATTTGGTAGATAGAAATCCAAAAACCGAGATGGTATGTGTACAGAAGGATCACTCGACCTAAGATCGCCTAATATAGTAATAGTTTTGCCCAAGATTGTGAACGCACAGCTCCGTACAAGCGTCTAAGCAGTAGAATGAACCCATAATATGCCACAATTTGGGGTTGACAAGAAACCAAAAGTAATCCAACAATACCGAAGGACCAATTCGCCGCGCTCTACAACAATCAAAGAAATGATGAAGGTCTTAATGAGAATCACAGTATCCTGGGCTCTGAGGAACCTCAGGTCCGAGCCAGCTCCCGATGGTCAGGGAAGTCGTATAAACGCAGCAGATAGCACCAAAGGCCGCGAGAGTGACGTCGGCAATAGCCTGGCGTTTGGAACGAGCACAAGCGCGCAGGTGCAGAAGTGGCTGAGAGATGATTAGTACACAATTCAGTAATCTACTCATAGAAGAACATACCGGGTAAACATAGATCAATGGAACACAAGCGAAGCTTCCGACCAGCGAAACAAACTTGTCAAGATCATCGGCACCGCCCCAGGCGACAACAGCACAGATCATGACTAGGAAAAAACGGAAGCCGTTCTTCTTCCACTTGATGTATGGGTTGTACTTGCCACTGCGGGTGAACAGCTCGTTCTCCATGATACGGATAGCGGGGAAGAGCTGCAGCGGTGTGCTCAGCAGAATGGCAAGAGAGTAGAGGAACTGGACCACGTTGACAAACTTGTCATCCTGGGGAAGGTTGAGAAGGATGACGGTCTTGGTGGTGGATCCGTATGCTGCGTAGCTCAGGGCACCGGCAGACAAGAAAATGAAGGTGATGACAACCATGACACCAGCCAGCACACCGGGGAAGCGATGAGGCTGCTTCATTGACTCCTGAATTGGAATGATGAGACCTATGCCTTCGTAGGTGAAGATGGCGGTACCGATGAACATGGACCATGTAGTTGGATTGAAGGAAATGACGTCGGAAATACCGCCCTGGCTGACCAATGTGGTGACATCGTAGTAATAGATATACAGCAATCCCAAGAGAATGAACACATCCGCAATGAGGGCGGTGAATCCGAGCTTGCTGATATCCCGAATCAAAGACAGAGGCAGGAAGATGATAAGCTGCAAAAGCACCATGTACTTGATGTCGATAAAGGTAACACACTTGCTCACAGCGAGCACAAATGCCTGCAGGTTCTGCGAGACAAAGACGATATACGCTGACACAAAGCCCAACTGACTGAGGACAATTGATCCGAGAATGATTCGTCGCATGTGCTTGCCATACAGAATACCACCGATGTCACCGAAGGAACCATCGATCTTCATGCGGGTGTTGACGAGAAGAATGAAGGCATAGTAACTTAAAATTGACACGCCCAGCAAAACCATGCTACTGAAGAGCATGCCGCCATTCAAGAAGGCCCGGGGCAGGAACAAAATACCGGTACCCACGAATGACTTGAGCAGCAGCATCACGGCGCCGGTCGTCGTAGTATTGCCGGCCGGCGAACGCTGCTTGTGCTTTCTCTTCTTCCGTCCTGGTGTTTCTGGTGCCAGTAGCGCCGCATCTTCTCCGGACTCTCTACCCTCCTCTGGCTCGTCCCAAGCATCGGAGGAAAAGTACTCATCCGGCCCAAGGACCTCGTCATCTTCCTCCAGCTCCTCTCCAGCAAAATGACCGTACAGAGTCAAGAATTCCAAGAAGCTCGTGGTAGGCAGCTGGGGAGGACCAGGATGGGGTGCCCCTGAAGTCGATCCCTGGGCACTTCCACGATGTGGACTTCCAGCTGCTCTCCGGAGATAATCTCTACGGAATCCTCCTGGAACACGAATTGTATCGATATCCTCCGTCTCATGCTCTGGTCTTGGTCGGCTTACGCTGAAACTCTTGCTGCGCATGAATCGACCTGCGGCTTCAGCCTCAGCATCCTCCGCCCATCGGTAGACCTGTCGTGTAATATCACCACCCTGTAGTTGTAAACTGGAGAAGTGCTCATCTCCTATGCTGGTCGCAATATCTGACTGGCCATCTCCCTGATCGGTCACCAGATGTCTTTTGATAACCTCAGGATCCTCATATGGTGGCACTCCTGGGCCAGGGGACTGGCGTCCATTCTTTGTATCGAAAGATCCGTACTGTGAGGCGACCGGCCGGGGATCTAGATGCAACGCAGGAGACCCAGTGTTCCGCGACGGTGTTCCAAATCTCGGCGGCGAGCGACCCAGGCTCTCTTGAAGTTGGGACGCAATCATGGATTGACCGGGTCCAGGAAGTGAAGCCGCATGAGTGAATGATTTAGAGAAGTCCTGCTCGGCATTCGTTGTGATAGGCCGACTGGCTGGGATACCCTGTCGGGAGGACAGAGAAGTACCAAATGACGGGGAGGGCACCGGGGACGCAAGTCGTGCAATGGAAGCCTGCCTAGTACCGAGCTCAGGCCCGGGGGACCTCGAGCGTACCGAGGATGCTATTGGCACAGACCGAGCTGGAGTTAGGGACGAACCCTCTCCATTGTCTGCCATTTTGATCGTGGTCTCGGTAAGCCCCTGGGAGTAGTTAAAGTCGAAGAATGGGCATGGACGATCTGAGACCGACAATGTAACAGGAGACGAAATTAGGATGTGAAACAGCCAGATGTAACGGAGGAGAGGTCTGAGACGCTAAGCGGCGAGAATCCAAGCTGACAGTGTTTGCACTGTTTGCTTTACGTCACCCATTGGATGTTATCGCTGCAAGATGATGTAGGTGGTTGTCTACTTTTCCTGTGCTTAAGGTCTCTACTTCTCTCGTTTCTCTTTTATACATCCACGTATCGGCCCTATGTCCATATAGGCGTTGAATTTGCTATGACGCCTGAACGAGTCGGAGATTCTTCCGACTCCTTGTCTCGCCGACGGCCCAACTTCTCAACTCGAACCGCTCAAGAAGATACCTCACGTCTAGCTCCAGGGGACTCGAGCCTGGCTCCCCCTGATGAAAGTACTCGACTATTACCATGGCCACCGACCAAATGGGCCCGTCCATATGAGCCAGTGAACTCGTCAGAGCCAGCAGAGGACCAGCGTCATTCATCACCCACCGACTATTTCAGAGGAATTTCGCAATGGTGGCACAATCGCGGAGAACATGATCAGAACCAAGATAGCAGAGAGACTGCTTCACCGCAAGTGGTGCCTGCGGGCCCTCTTCGCGAGTCTAGCACCGATAGGAAGGACAAGGGACATCGGTCTCGATCGGTGGATGAACCCAAGAAGCTTGGAACTTTCTCCGGCGTATTTGTTCCGACAACTCTGAATGTGCTGAGCATTCTTATGTTCCTTAGATTCGGATTCATTCTGGGACAAGCTGGTGTACTGGGAATCTTGGGTGAGTAGACTTCCGTAGATGGCCTGGCCTGCGCTAATCAATTGAAGGCCTGCTACTTGTTTCGTACACAATCAACCTTGTGACAACAATGTCTCTGTCTGCAATTGCAACAAATGGAACAGTTCGAGGAGGCGGTGCATACTACCTGATCTCTCGCTCCCTGGGTCCTGAGTTCGGTGGCTCAATTGGCATCGTATTCTACCTGGGCTATGTTTTCAACACTGGGATGAACGCCGTTGGTCTAGTGGATTGCTTCACCCAAAACTTCGGCACACAGTCCGGCGATTGGGCCAATTTCCTCGAGGAAGGGTTCTGGTGGCAGTACCTCTGGGGTACTGTTATCCTGGTATTCTGCACTAGTATCTGTTTGGCAGGAAGTTCCATTTTTGCCAGGGCAAGTAACGGGCTTCTTATCATACTGCTTGTGGCGACCTTCAGCATTCCTCTCTCTGCGCTCTTCATGAAGCCTTTCTCTCTTCCTCATCAGGGCGTTGAGTTCACGGGCCTACGTTTGAAGACTTTGATGGGGAATCTTAAGCCTCACCTTACCAAGGGGGCCGCGGGAAGTCAACTGAAAGGACGTGAGAATTTCCAAGATCTCTTTGGTATTCTTTTCCCTGCTACAGGAGGCATTTTCGCGTGAGTAATAAGGTGCACACCCTCAAAAATAGCTTACTAACCGGTATTAGTGGTGCAAGTATGTCTGGTGACTTAAAGAACCCAAGCAAGGCTATCCCCAAGGGTACGCTTTCCGGACTGGCGTTGACGTTTATCACTTATGCGCTTGTCATTCTTGCAATGGCAGCGTCTGTTACCCGAGAGTCATTTTACAACAACGTGAATGTGATTCAAGTTGTAAGTTACCAGCTGCGAAAAGATGATTGCAGGATCTAATTGAAACCAGGTCAATGCCTCCGACATGGTCATCCTTCTTGGAGAATTCGCAACCAGTTTCTTCTCTGCCTTGATGGGTGTGATTGGATCAGCGAAACTCCTTCAGGCTATCGCAAGAGATAGTCTCTTACCTGGAATTGGCATATTCGGCCAGGGAACTCGCAAAAATGACGAGCCGATTTATGCAATCATCGTGACCTTTGTGTTCGCCCAACTCACAATGCTCTTCGACATTAACCGCATCGCGTCTTTTGTTACAATGACGTACTTGATGACATTCCTTGTGATGAATCTTGCCTGTTTTCTGTTGAAAATTGGCTCTGCGCCCAACTTCCGCCCGTCTTTCCATTACTTCAACTGGCAGACCGCAGCGGCTGGTACGTTGGTCAGTGGAGTTAGCATGTTCTTCGTGGATGGACTTTATGCCTCAGGATGTGTTAGCATATTGGTGATGCTGTTCTTGCTGATCCACTACAGCTCGCCACCAAAGCCATGGGGCGATGTCAGCCAGAGCCTGATCTACCATCAAGTACGCAAATACCTGCTCCGTCTTCGCCAGGAGCATGTGAAGTTCTGGCGTCCTCAAATTTTGCTCTTTGTCAGCGACCTTGACAGGCAATACAAGATGGTTTCTTTCTGCAATTCATTGAAGAAAGGAGCTCTGTTTGTGCTAGCTCATGTCCTTGTGACGGATGACTTTTCGGCTGCTGTGCCTGAAGCGCGACGTCAACAGACGGCATGGACAAAGTTCGTCGAGTATTCCAAGATCAAAGCCTTTGTGAATATTTCTATCTCCCCTGCAGCAGAATGGGGTATGCGAAATATTGTTTTAAACTCGGGACTGGGAGGCATGCGGCCAAATATTGTTGTGATTGACCAATTCCGACAAGACCAATCGCTCGTTGAAACTTTCTCAAACACCGGCCGAAGAGACTCCAAGACTAGACGTGGCTCAGCCCATGGCCTTCGAACGGATGAGCCTGAAAATCGACCAAGAAACCCGCCAATGAGTGGCCAGAGCTACGTCACAATCCTGGAAGATCTTCTTTTTAAGCTTCGGATCAATGTTGCTGTAGCAAAAGGATTTGAGGATTTAGAACTACCAGACGCTCACGGTCGTCACACAAAGAAGTACATTGACCTGTGGCCGATTCAAATGTCAGCCGAGCTCGGGGCTGATAACGAAAGCAAACAAAACGTGCTCACAACTAATTTCGACACATATACCCTAATCCTCCAGCTGGGCTGTATTTTGAACACTGTCCCCTCATGGAAAAAGACCTACAAAATCCGGGTCGCAGTGTTTGTGGAGTATGAAACCGACGTGGAAGATGAAAGAGGACGAGTTGAGGCTCTTCTTGACAAGCTACGGATCGAGGCTGAAGTCTTGGTATTCTGGCTTGCCTGCGGTGACCTCAAGGCTTATCGGATTGTTGTAAACGGCGATACTTCAACAGCTACAGCCGATTCTCAAGAAAAGGTCCGGTCCACTTTGCAAGGAGAAGAATGGTGGCAAGGAATCTTACGAGCCCGTGCTCAAGAGCAGGGTCAGGGTTCCGATACAGCAAGTGACAGCCTGCACCTGGACAAGACGTACAGCTGGCAAGGTCCATCGAGCCAAGAGAGCGAAGCCAGAAATTCGCGCCAGCGAGTAAGTGGATTGAGACGACTGATTCAGTCCACTCGCCGCAGACGGTCTATCTCGAGCTTCCGAGCTCTAGGAGGAGTGAACCTTGGCATGCAAACACATAGATTGTTGGATTCGTTCGTCGACTACGATAGTTCGGATAGCTTGAGCTCGAGCGAGGACAGTGATATGGAAGGTTACACCAGCGAACCCGAGAATGATGATCGGGATCCCGCTACTCCTGAGGCCGGAGCTGGCCCATCGCGACTTCTCCGGTCCAAGACCGATGACTGCAGTCCTGGTTCAGTTTCCCCCAACACACAGACTACACCTCACGTGGAAGAAACACCAGCCAGCCAACAGATCCCATCGATCATCGAAACCGGCGATGATGCTTCGCCCAAGAGTAAACCTGCCGTTCGACGGCCTCCCATGAGCCGCTCTGCATCTAGCAATCGGTTCAGCTCCTCTCCCATCCCAGAGGCAAAGGTGAACACTGAAGCCGAAGAGGGCAATGGTCCTTCCATTATGTTTGCCGCTCAAAATTCTCCTCCGAGATTTAATAAACTAGACTCAATTTACGCCCGCCGACCATCTGCCACCCCACCCACTATCCGCAACCACAACACTGCATCCGGCTACCCAAGTATGGCCTCAGTTCCATTGTCCTTTGACGACCTACCCAGCCGAGCACAGCATTTGATTCTAAACGAGTTGATGGTCCAGCATAGTGGCGACACGGCTGTTATTTTCACGACCCTGCCGTCTCCCGTGGAAGGCACCTCGCTTAGCGAAGAGGACAGTGCGTCCTACTTGAGTGACCTGGAGGTGCTGTGGCAAGATTTGCCGCCCTGTCTCCTGGTCCACAGCAACAGCATGACCGTGACGATGAACCTGTGATGAATTGACGACCCTTGCAAATTAGACCACGTTGTACATAACCAGCGTCTGCTAGATTTTTTCGACTTCCGGGACGGTGTGGGTTGTTACATGTACCCCTTACATTGCTCTCACCGATACACATACAAAATATCATATTTTTATCTTTCATTTATGTTACTTGTATACTGGCCTGGTTCGATACTGCCGTTGTGTGGCGACTGCAAGAGAAACATAGAGATGATCATTCCGGCGCTACTGCACGCCACAAAATCTCTGCACTCTCAGCTTCTAGAATGAAAAAGAGGAGCAATTACAATATGAATAAAAATAGCCGATTTAAAACTCGTCCATTAGGAACGCGAGGAATAGCACGCATAAGCGATCTATAAAACTAATTAGAGGTCTGACCAATTGCGATTGCAGCTGTTCTGATTGGACGCGTCGCGTTCCCTCGTATACTCAGTAGCATCGAGAACTCCCCCGTCTTTACTCCAGATAAGTCAAAGGGTCTCCAGTTGCTTGTTTTCTACTTAACTTTTGACTATGTTGAGGGTTGTTCACGTTCGATGACTATTGCCCCTTTAATTTTTAATCGACTCGCCGCTCCGCACATCACATCTCCGCCTCCTTGTCCCCCCCCTCACATTCCCGCCTGCCATGACCGAAAGCCCTATTCGTCGATTGAACGGCATGAAGGCCTCAGCTCTCCCCCAGCGTCGAACGGTCGCCCACTTTCTCCCCGACAACCCAGTGAACGGTGTGGCTGTTCCTGTTCATTCCAGGGGCGAGAACGGGGTTGACGACAGCTCCGACAGTGCTTCCTCTACAGAATCGCAAATGAATGGCATTGAGGAACCAAAGCGGCCGGTCATGTCTCGCAAGGCTTCATCGCCTATGGCGCCCACATTCATGGTGTCCGCGCCGGGCAAGGTCATCGTGTTTGGCGAGCATGCCGTGGTCCATGGCAAGGCTGCCATGGCAGCAGCCATTTCTCTTCGATCCTATCTCCTCGTCACGACCCTCTCCAAATCGCAGCGCACAATCACCTTGAACTTCCGCGATCTAGGTCTCAATCACACGTGGGACATTGACACCCTACCTTGGGACAAGTTCCATGACCCCTCAAAAAAGAAGTTCTACTATAGTCTCGTCACGGATCTCGACCCCGAACTCGTCGAATCGCTCGAGCCACATCTCCAGGGAGTCTCCAAGGGCCACCCAGATCGCAAAACCCACATCCGCTCCGCCTCCGCCTTCCTCTACCTCTTCCTCTCCCTAGGCTCCCCCCAAAGCCCAGGCGCCATCTATACTCTCCGATCCACCATTCCAATTGGAGCCGGCCTAGGCAGCAGCGCCAGTGTTTGCGTGTGTCTCAGTTCTGCGCTGCTTCTCCAGATCCGCACCCTCGCTGGTCCCCACCCAGACCAACCGCCCGAAGAAGCAGAGACCCAGATTGAGCGTATCAACCGCTGGGCCTTTGTCGGAGAGCTTTGCATCCATGGCAACCCCAGTGGGGTGGATAACACGGTGGCCGCAGGCGGCAAGGCCGTGATTTTCCGTCGCGACGATTACACGAAGCCCCCAACTGTTACGCCGCTCACCACATTCCCCGAGCTGCCCCTCCTCCTTGTTGATACCCGGCAAGCGCGTTCCACAAAGACGGAAGTTGACAAGGTCGGCAACTTGAAATCAGCCCATCCTATCGTGACGGAGTCTATCCTCGATGCCATTGATCAGGTGACCTGCTCGGCGCAACGCTTGATAGAGGACCCCAACTTCGAGGGTATCTCCGAGGAGACACTTGCACACTTTGGTACCTTGATTCGCATTAACCATGGCTTCCTTGTCTCTCTTGGTGTCTCCCACCCCCGCCTCGAGCGAATCCGCGAACTCGTCGATTATGCCGATATTGGCTGGACGAAGTTGACTGGTGCAGGTGGAGGTGGATGTGCCATTACACTCCTCCGCCCCGACGCCAAGGCCGAAGTCAGACAAGAACTCGAAGACAACTTCGTCAACGAGGGCTTCGACAAGTACGAGGTCACTCTGGGTGGCGACGGTGTTGGTGTCCTCTACCCCGCCGTCTTGCGCAACGGCACAGACGAAGAGGGCGGCGAGGAGATTGATCAGCAAAAATTCGAAGAAGCTGTTGGCGTTGATGGCATCAAACGTCTCGTCGGTGTTGGCGAGGGATGGAAATACTGGCAGCGGGCTACTACCCCTTAAGTCACCTTGGCCAAGACTTGACTTGCATCTCCCTCAACATGTGAAAGTCTGAGTCCCGCAAACTTCTTCCAGCCGTTGAGCTCAATGTCAGATCTGCTGGCGTTGAATATCTTGGTTTTGGATATCCTACTCTATTTTCCCTACTCTACACCTTCTTGTCCCATTCTATGTACACATTATCGACCATATGCATTATACTCCACCTTTATTGTTATTGGTTATCTCCTTGGAACTCTGTTGTGAACGTCTCCTTGGTTATGACCTCTCTTTCATATCCGTCTTCATTTCTTTCTCATTATCATTCTCCTTCTCCTTCTGCTCGTGCCTCTTTTTAACGCTACTCACATCCTTTAACTTTCGGGCTTTCAGGTCTCTCTTTGCATGATATGATTTACCAATGGATAGACGAACCTGTGAAAGAGTTGTCTAACTACTAGTTGATTGGGATTCAGGAGTATCAAAACAATCAATTGAACTTAATATTACCATTCGCAAATATCTGGAGACTCGCCTCCGGTCATGTCGTCGTCGATATAAGGTAGACCACGTGACGGTGTACTAGATATTAGCGTCGCTCATGAACTGTCACACGGGAGAATAAATTCTATCATGAATACCAAGAGAGTCAAGTCTCGTATGGCCCTGAGTACAGTAGTCTAATACTGTCAGCATTTCCCCCACTTCAACATGTCATTTTTAGACTAGGAAAATCATAAGTAGTGTATATTCATAATATCAATATTTCTCACTTGGTGCTAGCAGAATTCTTTTGAGCTAGAGGCCGCATCAGACAACCGTACCAAGTATCCTTAGACGCATAGTCACAATCAAAAGCCAAATCAGGGTATCCATAACTCATGAAAAATCGACTAATCTACATTCATTCCACCTCCACCGTAAAACACAGTATTTTTAACCCATAGTAGTCTCCCACCGATGATCCAGCATAACATCGACCCAAAAAGTATCATCCCGCCCCGCATCCATCCGCCTCCAAACCTCCGTAACAAGCTTAAGACAAACACGAATCGGTTTCAGTGGGAGCAGATGCATGAAATTGTTCAATCGACCTAGGATGAACTGCCTCGTGCGCGAGACTTCAATTGCTTCCATTGATATTGCCGGTTGAGCGGTTCCGTCATTATCATTCTCGACCTGATCGTGTTCATGATCACCTGTTTGGTGGGATGGACGCGGGAGACGAAGTTCAGAGCATGATGCGACTAGTAGGAACGGCTGGAGGCAGCGTGTTCGTGATTCTAGCGGGATGGTTTTTAAGCGGGAGAGGGTTGTTGTGGCGAATTCGATTAGCCAGGTGTTGTAGAGAGTTTCGCGGTCTGGTTGCTCTGAGGTGTTTGGGGTTGGGTTTGGAGTTGGATTTGGATTTGTGGTTGCATGAGCGGTTGATAATGGTGAGGTGGTAGCGTTATTTGCGGGATTGGGGACTTGTGGTGATGCCCCTGGACTTTGGTTTGCAAACGCTGAGAGATTCATGCTATCCAAATCAACTGGGAAGAATGGATCTCTGGATGTTGAAGTCGTACTTCCGGGGCATTGGAATGCGGAAGATGCTGATGTCTGTGGAAGACGGCTGTACAGCAAGTCTGGAAATACGCGGTATAACTGCATCAGACCGGTGCATCTATAGACCTCGGCCATAGTGAGGAGGTGCCAGACTGGGGTATCGTCGTCGCCAGGGCTGACGATTTCGGCTTCGGATGGGTGGGCCAGGACTAAGAGACGTTCTTCTAGTTCGCGAGCTTTCTCAATTGCTGATTGTGCTCGAATGATATCCTCCTGAGACGTATATCTTCTTGATCGAATGCGTTTCCGCTCCCGGCGGATGAGCTGGCCCACTTCGTGCACGGTGAACTGTGTTTCACGTGCGATGCCGGTCCAGGGGTGTGGGACTCGTTGGAGAACGAGAGACTCTCCTGATGACGAAGAATGATAATCTTGGGATAGGATTATAGTGTCATTATCTGTGACGAATGATAGGAGCATTTCCCAGTATATGAGAGCTTCTTCGAAGAATCGGTAGTTATTACTGTCGTTCTTATTGAAGCTGAAGTCTTGGTTGTGTGAAGTTGAAGATACGGAGTTAAGCTGCTTCCGAAGCATATTGAAGAAAGATATACCTAGATCAGCTGGGTCATGCCAGCTAGCTGTCTGTCCGAGCATGAGAAGCGCTAGTAACGACTTTTCGTCCATGACTGATTCGCGACTGATAATCTCAACGGCCTCGTTGCGCATCTTTCGGCCAATTGGACCGAATTGAGGGAAGTCATTGACTAGGGTTGCGGCTGCCATGCTTTGCATTGTTCGACACATGGCCAGAGAAGATCCCCAGAGACGAGATACCGTTGTTCGGAAGGGGTTCATTTGACTGTCGTAACTTGAGAACAATGCTGCTACCTCCTTAAAATAGTACTCAATAAGAGTCCATGAGGGATTGTTCAACGGACGAGACATTGTCATCAAGTTACGAGGCGCAGACCGTTGAGACATAGATGGATAGCTGCGGACAACGGTCGAAGGCGAGAAGTCCCGCCATACAGTTTCAATACGCTCCTCGGGTGCGGGTATTGGCCCGATAATTGACAAGAAATGTGAAAGATCAACTCCAACCTCTCCAGACTGGCCTAAATCTTGAGCAAAATCCCTTGATTGCGAAAAAGACGGTGATGCTGCCGTCATTGGCGACAAATCCGTCAATTCGGGTAATCCTCCGCCCGGGAGATCCCAAAGGTTATCACAGAGGGAATTTGACTCATCCAAGTCGAAGCCCCCTGTAGCCGAGTCATGATGCTCGAAGGCCGACTCATCTTGCGGCAAAACAGGGGGCTGATTCGGCGCAGTCGACCTGACCTCTGCCTCGGAAGTTGATGCGGCAGGACTCTCGGTGATCCATCTCAGAGACTTAAGATATCCAGGGCATCGGACCCCTAGACGGGTGCACCGGGAACACTCTGGTTGAAGTTCGTCGCATTTGACTCGTTTACTCTTGCATCTCCCACAGCCATTCCGGGATTTTTTAACTCGCCGCATCACTGCCGAAAGAATATGGATATATCGTAAAATCCAAGCGATCGGACATGGCCAACTAGTATGCGGAGTATAGCGTGAGGAGAAGTGTGCGGGGACGTTATCTTGGGATCTTTTGCCCTCTTTGGGACGTCTGACATAATATACATTCGCCCCCTCTATCCACCTTTATATGCACATAAACCAAGGTACGAACTAAGCGTTCTTCACGAATATCCAACCATTCATCTCTTTAGTTGCGATGGACTTGCATTGAGGTTGAAATACAGATGATGACTCAGCTTACCGGGGTGTTGGCGCCGGGATCTCGGGACTCGGGCTTCCAAGATTGTTTGCTTGGTAATAAATAACTTACTTGGAACCTTAACTATGTCACATATAACCGTTAACAAAGTATCTTACCGTGATTCGATTATTCTGCACCATGAGTCTAATTCAAGTACAGCCAATTACAAAGAGACTTATTCGAACTGCGATATTCAACCCCTTGAAGCCAGTGGTGGTCCCAGCAATTGGTCTGACATCATCCCAAAGCGGCCGAGTGCTAGCAATTGAGAGGCCATCATTTCATCAAGGCTTCCACAGACCCAGCTTGACCCGCAAATTTCACTCGTCGCCTGTCATCATGGTAAACCCGTCCGAGCTGAAGCAGACTCTCACCCCAATTCTCCTGGATGACGTCCATGCTTTATGGTTCGATCACCTGGAGAGCAAAGATGCTCTTATTCTACCGAAGATGAGTGATATGGGTCGGTGGTTTACGCGTGATCCCGAATTTGACAAGGTCTGCGTGTAAGTATTCAATACTCGATTCTGGCGTGTATCAGAACTAACGAGCCAAAGCGCGAAATTCCGCCCGGCTCTGGAAACAATTGTCAACTCGGGAGCCTCCGCTTCGGATATTATCGCTGCGGTGAATCCAACTTCGCCGATGGATTGGATTAACATGATCCTCTTGCTAGATCAAATGCCTCGCAACTGCTTCCGAGGAGACGAATCAAAAATGGTCTTTAAACACTTCGATCGTGAGTTCCTACCATCTTGGCACAGATAATATGTTTTTTAAAATACCGCGACTGACCCAGACATAGCCTTGGCCGAGAAAATTGCACTACAAGCCTTGAAAGAGGACATTCCGACCCAGTCCCCTTACTTCCGCTATCGCTTAACTTATCGGACCTGGTTCCATCTGCCACTCATGCATTCCGAAGATCCGGCGGTCCATGAGCAGGCTGTTCAGGTGCATGCTGATACAGCTAGGGACATAGAGGAATTTGTCGCGAGGGACCCGTCGACACTCTCCGAGGAAGAAAAGGAATGTCATGACTTTCTATCTAACCAAGTGGATGATTTCAGGAAATTTCTGAAGGTAAATGATGAGTTTGAGAAAAAGCACAAGGTTATAATTGACCAGTTTGGACGGTACCCGCATCGAAACCAAGCACTTGGAAGGCTTTCAACCCCGGAAGAGAATGAGTACCTGGAGAACGGCGGTGAGACTTTTACTTGAATGCGCAAAGTATACATATTGAGGAACCTGTACAATACGTTATAGCTTTATTGGAAGAAACCAAGTCCCAAAAAACAAGTCAAGACTTGGTTCAGTTCTTTGGATCACTAGTAAAAGAATTGCCGCCGTCATCTGTAACCAGAATTTGCCATGTCTTGGAGGTCAGTATGTGAGTTAGTATCAGCTGATCGGGAGACTCCCTCGATAGAGGCCGGACTAATATCAAGTTTGATATAAGGATATATTTTGATATTTGTGATCTTCAGGCCTACGCTCTGGATGAGCAGACCCGTGACTGTGGGTTCGCACCGATAAATACAAACACGGGTTAGAACGATTCCTTACGGTTTGTTATGATCTTCAAGCCCAAATACCACTTGTATAGCTAACAAGATGTGTCTGTAGAAACCGAAGAGAAAGTATAGAGATTGAACAATCTCGATGGCTCAGACCCGCGCCGCTTGTCCATCGATGTCAACGAAGCTTTCGCCTTCCTCTCCCAGAACACCACTTATGAAGGCAATTTAGCTGCCCCCACGATCCCACATCGTTTTGGCCGCTTAAGAGATAAACATGCCCCAACTCCTAGACCAGCCAAGTCCGCTCCCCTTATGCCAACGCGTTCGAAGCCCTCGCTACAGAAGCAAAAGTGTGCCGCTTCTCTTGTCACTAACGTGAAGGCTCAGCCCCTTATGCTCCATTTGGGATCATTCCCTGGGGCGTCACGGCTCAGCTATAAGCTTTTTGACGCGTCTGTAGAGGAGAGGTGGCGAGTTCATAGTGAGCTCTGTTATGAAAGGGCCATCCTTGAGCGCCGTGTTTAGGCGGTGGGAGAGGATATTAATAAGTTCACTGATATTATCTCCCACCGGGAGAAAAACGCACCTACTCCTTTTCGTGGCTCAAAGTGGGATATCAAGGCCTCTTCCATTTACTCCTTCCCATATTGCTGTTGTTATTTTGTAATTATTGACTGATATTAATACTGAGTACCTTGTTTGAAAACTTCTTGATTTTAGTACTGCCCCGTAGTATATCACATTTCCACTGGCTTCAAACGGGTGCAAAGCAAGTTTTCCCATCACAAAAGTCAGCATAATGGCATTTCAGCAAGTGTCTCAGGTCTGTCAGCCAAGTGATTAGTAATGCTTGAAGTGCGGACATCGACCCTGCCAAGCCCTAAGGTCGAGACACCAAGGACCAGTGTCACTTTCAGTAAGCTCCGCATGGCAGGAAAATGACTATATTGAGAGATAAAAGGTCGAAATAATAGAGTTAATGCTTGGGTTGAGATAATTATTAATTGCTTGGGTAAAGATCATCACTCAATATGAGAAGAGTATCCGACGTCATGACTTTTCCAACTTGCCGCTCTCCACACCTATGAAAGAGATTAAAACATGTATTGCAACATGAATCATTGTGTGACTGTAGTAACTAAATGTAATTGGCTTCTCCGTGTCGCCAATGTAAGGGACAAAACTTTATAACCGGGTTGATCCATGCAATGTTAGGGTCCATGATGCCGATGGGGTACATAAACCTGCCATACCGGGATCAGAGCCAACCACACCCCATAGACGACCAAAAATGCCCCATCTACAACAGGGGCAGTGCCTCCGAAATAAAGCTTGATGTCCCCAGCCTAGATCTTTGTCGGCTCCTTCGACTTTTCACTTCTTCGTGGTTCTGGGTATAGTTCTGACTTGCCATGAAGTCGGGATTGGTGACAAACGCCGGTCTTGGTACGGCAATATGTATTATCTTGATTACATGCCTTGCTGGTGCACTGGCACAGGGAAATAATAGCTCGAGTGGACCGGTTGTTCTTACTGTTGCAAGAGAGGGCGGGAATAAGTCGAGTCCGCTGCTCTACGGAATTATGTTTGAAGTAAGCAGTTTAGCTTTACATGCGAAAAGATTTTCCGCTGACCCCTCTTTTTTCTTTGGCTAGGAGATGGATCATTCTGGTATGGAATTTACCCTGTTCTCGTCTCACGTTCAGGCTCTGAGGGAACCTTCAGTTTCATATTCCCATCTCCTCATCCCTGCACCCCTGATTCTAACAGCACTTTTTGATGACCAGGCGACGGGGGTATACATTCGCAATTGCTCCAAAACAACGGTTTTCAAGGGACCTCCCTAGGTCTGGCAGCCTACATGCCCGTGGGAAATGCCTCTATCTCCCAAGATAACTCGAAACCTGTCAGCAAAGCAATTACGTCCTCGCTCAAGGTTGAAGTACCAGATGGAGTCACGGACTACGTTGGATTCAAAAACACTGGCTATAGTGGTATCACTGTTCTAACAGCAACCTACAAGACGAGCTTTTGGGTGATGGGAAAATACTTGGGAACGGTCAACATTCAGCTGGTTGGCTCGCAAGGAAAAGTCTACGCCGATCACAACATGACTGTAAAGAGTACAGACTCAAAGTTTACGGAATTTGAAACATCCTTCAACGCCACTCACTCTCCAGATGGAGACAATGAATGGCGTCTGACTTTTGATGGCTCGAAAGTGGGTGGGAGCTCGCTTAACTTCGGATACATTCGACTATCTCCCCCGACATTCAAAGATAGAGAGAATGGTCTGCGAGACGATGTCGCCTCATTCTTGGATGAGGTTAATCCTGCATTTCTTCGATTCCCAGGCGGGAATAACATTGAAGGTTTGCAGGTTGATTCTCGATGGAAGTGGAACACCACAATCGGGCCTGTGGTCGATCGTCCCGGTAGAGAAAGTGACTGGGCTTATCCCAACACCGACGCACTTGGACTAGATGAATACCTCTGGTGGTGTGAGGACATGTATGTATATGCTTTTCAACTCTGTGTTCTCTCGGCAGTTTTCTGATAACTACAAACACAGGAACATGGCACCACTATTGAGTCTCTGGGCAGGCAAGTCATACGGGGATATCATCTCGGGACCCGATCTTGAACCCTTCGTGGACGATATCATGAACGAGATGGAATATCTGTTTGGAGACTCTTCTACTCACTACGGCAAGATGCGAATCCAGAACGGCCGGAAGGATCCATGGAAGGTTGAGTATGTTGAAATTGGAAACGAAGACGATCTCACTGGTGGCTGTAAGAGCTACCCAGATCGTTTCAATCAGATCTATAAAGCCATCCACGACAAGTACCCGGATGTCAAACTCATTGCATCTAATGGGGACTTATCCTGCTTGCCCTCACCACTTCCAAAGGATGTTATGATTGATTTACATCTGTACCGAAAGCCAGACGAATTTGTGAAGTTGTTCAACCAGTTTGATAACCAGCCGCGGGATCAGCCTGTGATGATTGGTGAATATGCGGCTCGGAACACGACAAGTCCCGAGGGAGTTTACTGGTCATATATGCAGGGAAGCTGCAGCGAGGCTGTATATATGATGGGTATGGAGCGTAACAGCGATATTGTGAAGATGGCAGCCTACGCACCATTGCTGGAGCACTTTGACTACATATCTTGGTCGGTAAGAAAATTCAGAGCAATACACTCTTGGGCTCTTCCTTGAACATCTTCTAACCAAGAATTCCCCACAGCCAACCCTGTACGGTTTTAATGCGACCCCCGGCAGCATTACTCCGTCCACTTCATATTTCGTCCAGAAGCTTTTCGCTTCTAACAAGGGTGACACGATTGTCCCAGTCGATTCGACGGCAGATTTCGGACCAGTCTACTGGGTTGCTTCTAGAACAGGCTCGAAAGCCTATCTGAAGCTGGCAAATTATGGAAAGGATCAGCAGACTGTACAAGTCAGAATCCCAGGTACGAAGACTGGAAAGCTGGAAATGCTCTCTAGTCCTAAGTATCATGGCAACACGCCTTTCAATGTGCAAGCCCAGACTGTTACCACGAGTGTTTTCAGTCCATCAGGCCATTATTCCATCAATATGGACCCTTGGGCAGTCGCCGCTTTGATAGTTTCATGAAAGAGATAATGTACGTAATGTGATGATAAACTCATTCAATTTTCTTTACCAAGAGTGATACAACGGAGGCCACAAGTCTTGTCACACTTCTTCATTTCAATATAATATAGACGACGCCATAAAAGAGACTGAAATATGGCATAAACGATACACAAAACAGCACATCTGCTCCGCGAATTTTGGATAGGAAGCTGTCCAGTACACATGGCACTGTTCAAAGATTTATGGCCACTATTGTACCCCAAGGACCAAAAAAAAAAAAAAAAAAAAAAAAAAAAAAAAACTCAATCCAAGAGCGCAACAGGAACATCAACAAACTTATCGCGGAAATAGTCCGCAAACCCTTTCCCGAAACCATCCAAGCGACTAGAGCTACTAACGCCCCTGCCAAGAATCCCATAAACAACAAAATGCACAGCCAATATATTGGGGAACTCAACTCTCTCGACCAAAAACGACTCATCCCAGTCATCATCTTTAGCAAGCATACTCCGCACCCGCTCGCGGCTCATGTAAGCTCGCAACCAAGGCCAGTGCTTCTCTTCAAGGACGAAGAGACCGAAGTTGAGATTGGCTCCTTTGTCGCCAGATCGTGCCAGGACAATATCACCTAGTCGAATTGATCTTGTTGGAGAGTTGAGTAGGGCTTTTTCTTCACTGGATGGGGTGTGATCATAGCTTTGACGTGGTTGCAGATCCCTATATGTTGGTGGATGACCTGTTGGGAATGATTTAATAGCGTCTGGTCCATCAATGAAGTTTATCTCTTCGTTGAGCTCTTCTTGATTTACTATTGCTGGATAGTAAGCCAGGAATGGGTGTGGAACTGCTGTGCGCATGTCGAGAGATGAGTGGAAACCTGTATAGTTTCTGTTAGTCAGATCTTGCTGAAGCTGAGAAATATCACTTACCCGAGAAATGCTTCAGCGAGATATTTTTTAAGGCTCCTAGTACAGCAAGAACAGCTTCTGCAGAGGCTGCAGCGACAAAGATGCGTAGGTATGTAGTGCTGCTTCGTTGTGATACTGGATCAGAAGCAGGAACACCGATTCTGATTGCTTGTCAGCTTTGACTCCCAACTATGGCGGAAACTTGTTCTCACCTTTGGAACTCGAGTGTATCAATACTATTAAGTGCATTCTGATCGATGAAATGTCGAATCTGTCTTTCAACCAGGCTCCACTTGGCATCAGTAGAGTACCCCGTAGCGTTGAGAAGTACCTGGGCCTCATAGCCTCCTTGGTAGAAGACAGCCAGCTTGGTAGTTGAAGGAGGTGCGTGGCCTCGAATTCCCCGAACATTCACCCTTTGAAACATCAGCAACCGACACCAAATGCTAATAGAAGGAAGAAAAATACCTATCCTCTCCTGCCTGTTCGACTGAGATATCATCTAGCGTAGCACTAACGTCACTATTTAAGTATATGCTC
This sequence comes from Penicillium antarcticum, assembly GCF_028974205.1. Taxonomy (NCBI): domain Eukaryota; kingdom Fungi; phylum Ascomycota; class Eurotiomycetes; order Eurotiales; family Aspergillaceae; genus Penicillium; species Penicillium antarcticum. Next base: position 1,134,510 of record NW_026695302.1, read on the forward strand.
CCCTGAAGCTCATACAGAAACTGACACCGTACTGTGTCAGAATTTATGAGTCCACCGGTCCCATCATGCTTAGCAATGACGCAACTGCCATCAGCATGAATCTCCGCAATAGGAAACCCAGGTTGAACAACGGTGTCAATGGGATACCGGTCAAAGCCAGAGAAATTGCCACCGGTAACATAGGCAGAGCATTCAATCAAATGACCAGCAACCAAAGCTCCAGCAAGACAGTCATAGTCTGTCTCTGACCATGAATGCCAATACCAAGCAGCTGCAATAACCGGACTGGCATCTGAGACACGGCCACAAATGATAATGTCAGCTCCTCGACAAAGTCCGTCCACGATACCCCGAGCTCCGAGGTACGCGTGTGCTGAGACCATTGGAACGGGGTTGTCGGTGTTTGTGAAGGCGTAGGTTAGAGGTCCCGGTTTGACAGAATCATTCCCAGAATCAAGATGCTTCAATTCTTCTGGGGACTGAGGCATGTTCGGGCCGAGTCTGGGATAAAGGTCGTCTCCCGATACGTATGCGACGCTCAAAGGATAGCCTTTTTGGCGACACTAATCGTGTAAATAAGTATTTATATATCACTGCAAACCGAGAGGACAAGTACTTACCAATCCATTTACCTTGAGTGCCAAGCCCTTGGGGTTAAGAGCACCTCCATTGATGACAACTTTGATACCCTTGTCGGCGATCACGTCGATGGTCTGCTTGATACCTTCCCAAGCAGTTTCCTCGTAGCCTGCATGCTCGCCACGCTGGAAAGCTTGCGCATTATTTGCCATATTGACCTCTTTCTGTTGTGAGTACACTACTTCGCCGTCACTCATAGGAATGACATACCAGCGAGATAATCTCCCGTGATGAAGTCGACATCTCCGAGAGTTGCTTGGCGATACATCTCATAGGCAGGATCGCCTTCAGTGCAATCAGTATAGATTATGGGCTCTTTCAATCAAATTAATCAGATAATACCATGATAGCCAGAGCAATTAGCGACCCTGACAGGTCGGCCACCGATATTCATAGGCGGCATTGTATAGTTCTTATAGTTCAACCTGTCGTTATCGATAACGAAGTATAAGATATTGGTTTCTTTCGCGTTCAATATTTAGCAAAGATCAAATGATGAGTCTATACATTTCTTATAACCTCTAATGCAAATCCCTGTCTTGTTGCGATACAACCCCTCCCTCAACTCGGCCCGGAAGATCGCATCCGAGGTAAACCCAAGAGTCCGTAGATGTCTACCTTCTAAATCCCGCGGCCCGTGGAAATCCAGCCAGCCGGCATCCGATATTCTCCACATATCGACCCACGAATGTGTTAGCCCTGTCTTTAATTAGTTAGCTCAGGACATAATCAAGGACCACGGCGTGTTTCTTTACAGAACCCCGAGGCGTCTCTGTCAAAGCCGTGGGATCGGCCGGGGAGGTCTCCATCTTTGAATCAGGCGGAGCTTCTTGGCCAGTAGTCTCTATCTTCAGAGCTCGGAGATTCGGCTTGGTGCTGGCCTTGGTGGAGATTCTTGAGTTTCAGTGTTGTCGGCCTTGCGTATCCTAAACGGAGGTGACTCTTCTTCGTAGGCCTAACAAATGGGATATTAACGCAGGAAATATGCTCAGGGAAAGGACAGAAGAAGAGTAAGGGTTTGGAGGGACATATTTGGGCGTTGGGTAAGTCTCATACTATACGCTAAGCAGGCGGGCGAAATAAACATACGAGGTGCAGTACGTGAAGATTCTCCAAGAAGTTTAGGCCATTTAGCAGAAGAGGGGCCCATAGATTTTCTAGTAGAGTTTGGTCCCTATATATAGCCGGAAGCTCCCAGGCCGTTGAGATTTGTCTGTCATTTGAAGCAAGTTTATTTGGTTGTTGCATCTACTCTATAACTATGCACGAGACCATCCCCGGAGATGAGGTCTATGGACCCGGCACCTATATCGACAAGACCGTCCTCCCCGTACCAGAAGACACAAATCGAATCTTCAAATACCTTGCATCGAAAACACCCGGTTTCACAAAGGATCTAGCGATATGGGATACAGTTAAATTCGAAGGGCGGCCTAACCCTATGGTCCCTGGTCCAATGAAATCCCCAGCGGTCGTGGCAGCACTGCACGCCATGTGCGGCGTGGTTGGAAACGAACTCCTCGAATTGAGAGATGGGAAGCCAGCAAAGGAAGCGGGGGTCACTGTCAATACGGACCACGCCGGAATCTGGCTCGCGTCTACCTTCACCATATACGTGAACGGATCGGATGTGTCGACACTTGCACGGGCGGGAACATTGTCCAAGATCTTCACCCGAGACTTCGATCAAGGATTCGGCGTTGGTCCATTGTCTGGTCGGGCTACTGCTTTGTATCCAACCAAGGACCCGAAAGTGTGGTACCAACTGCACGGATCGTTGGACGCGAGTAAGACGCTCAAGTCAATGGGAATTGATATGGACGTTCCCTTGAAAGATTTCAATGAGGGATACGAGTATCTCAAGGGCCATGTACAGAAGTGGAGTGCGGATGAGCTTGAGATGCATAATGTGAGGCATGGATTGTGTGGTAGTATTTGCTACTCCCCCGACGCATGGAGAAAGACTGAGATGGGAAGGCGACTTGCTGAACACCCTCTCGTCAATTATACACATGAGACTTATGCGAAGGAGACGCCTCCTGTTCCTCTGCGTCAGGTCCCCGACCGTCGTCCCCTGGCTGGAATCAAGGTTCTCGAGATGGTACGCATCATTGCTGGTCCTACTGTTGGAACTACATTGGCATCATTCGGCGCGGATGTAATTCGTGTCAACTGCAGCAAGCTCGCCGATTTGAACGTAAGTTGGAACTCTTCACTGGGTTGAACAAAAAAGGATACTGATTTCTGATAGGTCCTCCAATTGGCCCTTAACGCTGGAAAACGCACTATCGACCTGGATATCGGAAAACAAGAAGACATGGCCCGTCTACTGGAGCTCGTCGGTGAAGCCGATATCTTCGTACAAGGCTTCCGATACGGATCACTCGACCGCAAGGGTCTCGGCTTGAAAGACATGCTCGACGTAGCAGCCAAGAGAAACAAAGGCCTTGTATATGTCGACGAGAACTGCTATGGACCCAGTGGACCATTCGCCGAGAGACCCGGGTGGCAACAGATCGGAGACGCCGCATCGGGTGCGTCATACGTGATGGGCCGGGCATTGGGCTTCGATGAAGGAGAAAGTGTTCTGCCTCCCCTGCCAATCTCCGACATGACCACTGGCATTCTAGGTGCGCTGGGGGCAATGCTGGGCATTCGCGACCGAGCACGGAAGGGCGGGTCATATCACGCGGTGAGTTCGCTTGTGGCAGGAGACACAATTCTACTTGACAAAGAGGTTGGCCTTTACCCTGTCGAAGTTGTCACAAAGACAATCGATGAGTTCAGGTTTGCGCGCTCTTCGCCTTCCCAATTTGTCACAGAAATTATGATTGATGTTATCGACGGGTGGAAGAATGTCTTCCCTGAATATCTGTGCCCTGACTCTCCATTCATGATGAGATTTGAGGACAGCCCATGGGGACAAATGGACCTGTTGAGGCCTGTTGCCCGGTTGGATGACAAGGAAGCAAGCCCCATCTGGACAAGCCCCCCTGTTCCAAACTGTCATCATGATTCCAGCATCACATGGGAATAACCTGTCAAAGAGAGAAAGCCTGTTAAAGCGAAGAATTTATGGCATTATGGATTGATGAAAATCGAAGGCCGTCTCATATGAAAACGAATTCATGATTCTCCATTATTACCAGCCAGATCAAATAAGCCGAAATCGTAAGAAGGAGGTGCGCCTGCTAGCATATCTTGCCAATTCCAAGCAATAGGAGTAGCCATTGACAATGGCCCTGTACCATACAAAGCTTGATCTGAAGGCAGATGATTTGACTGAACAATGTTGCCGTCGATCCGAGCATGCTCAATAAGACCGAACCCCGGCGTAAAAGGCCTCTGGGGCTGATTGGGATTCTGTGACCGTCTTTGCCCCTGAGCCTGAGGTGGGTGGCTTGCCCCCCTGCGCTCCGCTGGGGGATTTCTTGCGCGATGGATCGCTCTTCTTGCCAAGTTTTCCCAATCCGTACACATAGCCAAGACATAATCCATATACGTGTCTTGTTCCTGGGATGCCACTCTTGCCAAAAACGCAACTACCCCATTGATCCTCGATATATCAGTTTTGGCATCAGGACGGGAGGGATTGGCTATGATCTGAGAGAACAAAGCGACCAGAGCTGCAGCAGGGAAATAAACGATGCCCCTGTTTGGTTTGTTAGCAAAAGATCTAGAGCTTCATGGAGAACCGATGCATACCATTCAAATGATTGACCGAAGCCACCTTCGACATGACCAATCAAGTCAATCGCGGCCCGTGCTGCCTCCAGTGATTGCTCTATTGAGTTTTCTCGATCAATCGGCAACCCAGGAGCGCTTGGCCTTTCGTTTGGTGTATTTGACCATCTTCGAGGGATCAAAAAGACACGGTGGATATTGAGGTAGCAACAATGATAGGCAAAATGAAGCCTTAAGATATGCGGTAAAAAGGGGTGGTGACAACCCGCAAAGTTTCGCTGCGGCCGAACTATCGGTGGAATACTTTGTTTCCAGGCTTCGATCTCCTCAAAGCACTCCCGCACATCTTTCATCAACTCTTCACGGGTCTTTTTGAACCCCTCAGTACTGTAAAGTGTATCGCAAGCTTTGCGTTGTATGACAGCAAGTCGGGCGAGAGCCGAGAAGAAGTTGATCTTCGTGCCTCTGATCTCCATCATACCCAACCCATCAGGTGGGTCCTCAAAAGGGAGTAAAGTACTGAAGTCGCGCGTGTCCTGCGACCCAGGGCGGCCGGTCCGCTGACAGACATCGGCGTCTAAAATAAACGCTATCCAAAAGACCCTCTTTCGTTCCTCTACCTGGGGCTCTGGAAGACCAAGAGAGTTGGATTTGTGCAACCCGATAGAATGCGAGAGGCGCACAGCGGAAGCAGCAAACATGAAAAGAGGTTGGGGGTTTGGCGTCCCTTGAAAGTAAAGTGCTAGGCCGAGCAGCCCTTGAACAGCAAGGAGGTCACAAGTTCGCATGAAAAATTCTGTAACCACATTCATTGCATTTCTGACGCAGCCAAGGGATTTTTGCCAGTCATCGCTACTGCCTCCTGAACCCTCGGCTCTTTGTTTGTATGCAAAGGCGAGGACAACATTTAACGCAGCCCACCACGAGGATCCCTCGTTTGGATTCCACGAGAAGTGTCTATTGACCTGGATCATAAAGCTTTCAGGCCTGAATAGCGGCACAGCCTTGTTGAACGTCTCGAAATATTCGTGGACCAGCTCTAATGTCTCTGACTTAGACGGTAGTGGGAGTGAGCACCTGCTTTGAGAATCATCTTGAAGAGCTTTGGGGTACCAGTCGGCTAGCCTCCATCGACTTCCATTTCTCTGAACCGCATGGCGCCACATATTGTTACCCTTTGTGTTTTCAAGCCATCCCGCACCTTCAGGAGAAGCAATGGAAAAATGAGAGGACGCGCCTAGGCATAATCGGTAGAATCAGCTCAGCCATTCGTGTCACCATTGCGAAACGGTATTCGGTGAGCTAGTACTTACCAAAGAAGCGCATCGCGCCTTTCGGGGTTTTGAGAGTATATGACCCTTCATCGCGATCACCTCCGTTGGTGTCGGCCTCATAAGGCACTTGACTGGTGTCATCTCTCGGGGAAGGTATTTCTGACTCGGATTCATCCGAATGTTGACCCTGCTCCGGGTCTGCATCGGAATCACTCTGGACCCGACGTCTCTTGGAAGCACGAGCTTCATTCAATTCCTCTTGCAAGGATCGAATGCGCTCTTCCATTTCATGCAGATATTCATCGCTGCAATCTGGATCAACCTCTGATCGTTCACTGACATCGGATAGCTTACCGGTTGGGTTTTTTCTTGTGTCGCACGGCGTCTTCGTACTTGCAGGGCAGTTCAAATGTCCTGCAGGGGGTACAGACCGGTCGAGTCCCATCACATTTGACCTTCTTTCGTCTGCAGACGCTGCATGCCTTTGCAGAGTAAGCATCCAATCATGTCCATTGGATGGGGGTATAGGGTAGGGGGCACACATGCCTTGGCAAGGCGTACAGCATTGTCGGTGTTCCCATCCATGATACCAAATGCCTGATTAGTATCGCCACAGCTTAGCTGCTTTCTCCTACACCTCTGATACCAAGATTCTATCCAGCGCTCAAAATCATTGTTGCTTTTCTTGAGAACTCGCGTTACATTAAGACATCGGGGTTTCCCGTCGCCTCCGAGTTCGACGCCCCACGCTTTCAGGCACCGAGGCACCGGGATATCCTGCTGAGTCATGACTTGGTTACCTCAGGCAGAACTTGCACCAAGTATACAAAATCTTAGCGATGTACTGCACTGTCATACTGGACTTTGTTGATCCTTGGACTCCGCTCCGCAGTCTGTGATAGCCCTCATATTGCGTGACTAGAGTTTTGGAAATGTGTACCCCCCGTGGGCATCCATCGGGGAGCTCCCAACGTGCATCACCCGAAGTGGCGCAGAACGTTCACCTTGACATTCTAGAAGAACTCGAACATTCCAGATATATTGGGATCTATATATTGCTTTACTAGAGTTAGTTACATGCACCAGCCACTACCCGTGATCACTGGATTCAGAGTGGGAGAATTCATGCGTATTTTACAAGAAGTCCTCAATGAATGTAAGATTCATCCTAGGTGCTAGAGAAGACAGCAAACAGTAGCGGAACCTGTGATACCAGTACATTAGCTAAGACCAGAATTTTCAAAACCGAGTATCACCCGGCAACATCGCCAAGAACATTGTTCGGCTCGGTTAGTTGGTCTTTGTTTTTGTGTTTCCTTCCCTGATATTGAGCCGATGCGGTCTCGACTTAGAGCCGGCCCTAGACCTCGACGCATTTGGCCTACTCCAGAATGCTCACCGATATTTCTAATCATTCAAGTACCTACCCACTACAGCCGTTGGGCCGGTGTCATATCGATGCAGCATGTAATGTCACTCTGTATAACACCCCTTTCTACGTAGCAAAAAGCCGCAACCCGATAACAAGACTGTCTTGCATTGCCCACTTTTATCTGCTGCTCTATACAATCCTAAATCGGCTCAGCTTGTCGTACAATCTGTGATTAGAAGCACATATGTCTCAAGTAGATGTTTGCACTACCCTTGCTATACACTAGATGAATGGCGTGATTCGGGCCATCGTAACACTATGGGATGCGTCCAAGGCTAGGCTCCCCTGACCAGGGTTACTTTATGAAAATTATATCCAGACACCGTAACCGTACAACAAAGGGAATATACTCGGTCTCACTGAGACAGTTGAAACAACGAAGGCCAAGACATACGGCCATGAGGTTGATTTCAAGGAATCTATTGGCTTGACTTCAGCTCTTGCGATGCTGCTGTTCATAATGTTTCAAAAGCACCAGAGTCAGAGGAAAGCCACGGTCGCAGCAAAAGAAATAGAATGCAACTTGTGATTGAAGTAGACGTTATCAATGGAGGTATCGTACTTCCCAAAAAGTATGCACATGTTTGACAGGGCGAAGCCTCACCACTAAGATCTATAGCGCCCATATGGGGGTTCAAAGAACGACAGGTATAAATTGACAGACAAACCCGCCCAGTAAGCATTTTTTTTTCAAACAGCAACAAAATCCAGTTCCATTTCTACAGTCCTGCAAATTCACCAAACCAAGTTCAAAATGGTCAACATCAAAAACACCGTATGTCTCTTGGGAGTCGCTTCCCTCGGTACTTCTGTGGCCGTCGGTACTACCAAATTTGATGTGGATGCAGTAGTCTGGAAGATGACAGAATTCTGTGAGTGACAGCAAAGAATACATAGGGTCTTTCAACCTGGGCTAACTGGAAAACAGGCATCAACTACTATACAATCGGCTTTGGTGACACTTGCTGGGACATAATCTCGCGCAACCAGAACAAATTCACCATGAGACAGCTCCTGTGCTGGAACACCGACATCAATCCCTGGTGCTCCAACCTCATCCCCGGGCGGCAGGTTTGCATTGGGGTTGATGTCCCTGGCCCTGTCTGCTAGGCTCTGGGTCAATTGCATCATTGCGAATGTTTTTACTCAAAGGAGAGATGGGAGAAATGCCCGAGGATATTATCGAGGGCTTGAATTTCAAAATTGCTTCGTGGATGTAATACTCGATGGGTAGTTTAGCTGTCTGCGTTCTGTTATCATGAAAAGTCGTTCTTTAAATCAAGCTCCGGGCAAAAATATATTGAAATGAACGGTGCACTTCTCATATAAATCTCCGTGTAGAAAGCATTCTATGCACTGTGTTGTTTCCACGCCTTGTGCAAGAACTCGCGCATCTTGATTGGCTTGACCTCAGGGAACTGAGCGTTGAGTCGATCTCCCGGTAATTGGAACACCTTGTTGATAGTGAGTCGGCTCACTAACGCGGTGGTCTCCTTAAGCTCTTCTGCCGAGGAGTCTACTCCGTCTGGCTGAACAGGAACAGTGACATCACCAGACTTGATCTGGTCTGCGCTATCGTAAGTGACGTTGAATTTCTTGCCTGTTTTAAGAAACTGTTAACAAAAACTAAGCTAAAGATGGTGCAAGTTCTTTACCAGTGAATTCCTCGGCCATGCTCAAAATCTGGTTATAGGTAACTTCATCCCCAACAATAACACTAAACTCGGGCCATTCCTTGAGACCAAGTGCCTTGACCAGATAGGTAGCCATGTCGTAAGTGTATGTCATACAAATCACATTGTTACCATCTCCTGGGATAGCCGCCGTGGCACTGGATATGTCAATTCCAAAGCTAAATGGCTGCAAATGGGTTTGGACATGTGGCATTCCCCAGTAGTCCATAAAAAAGCCAGGGATCACCCTGGTATATTCTAGACTACTGGTCTTGAGACAAGTTGCCGCATCGAGCCACCACTGAATACTGGGGTCAATAGCAAGCAAACTTTCATCGCCAAGTCATCAGCATATAAACCCCACAGTTGGAGACGGAAACTTACTCGGCAGTTTGTACAAAGGAAAATTCGCTGGGGATGAATCTTTTCGTTGCCCTCGACTTATCTGCTGCTTCGATCAAGTTTAACTGAGACTGACTCGTCTCATCAGAAACTAAGCCAATCGCGGAAATGATGGTGTGGATATTGTGTTGCTCAAGCGCCTGTGTCATTGAGTGGACATCATCGTAGTCAATCTGCACAGCTTGCACCTTCTGCGGACCCTGGTCCTGTCTCACCTAACATGTTACAATATCAGTACTCCGCCAAGTAGAGTTGCTAAACGGACATACACTGCGAGACAACACGACCACGTCAAACTTAGGTTCCTCAAGTAATTTTTCCACAACGGTTTTCCCCACGCCACCGCTACCACCAGCCACAGCAATGACAGGCATGATGAATATGCACGTTTTAACGCGAGTTGCCCTTTAAACCCCGATCACAGCAAGGGGTTGTCAAGCTGAAGTTGAAGATCGGAGGATTCCCCGCGATACCCGCCCCACTCTCGGAATTTCGATATTTTACTTCTTGCACAGCTCAGCCTTCGAGGCCTAGAGAATGAGATCAGTAGTCAATTTTCAACTTGCTGCATCACAACCAGACCCAATCAAATTCGTAAAAATGGACACCGATAACATCGGGGTTTCGGGCTTCAGACGTCGGCGACTTCAATCGACGGCTATGACTAATATCGCCAAAAAGTATATAAATTATCCGCTTTGCCCAGGGTAGTTTCATATTTCCTCTACGCTCATCGCTACATCCAATATCCACGAACAGTCCACAATGTGTATGAAGGCTACTTGCTCGTCTTGTCGTAAGTCTCAGTTGATCATTGTGGGAATCATTAGCTAAATGGCTCTAGACAAGGCCACCTGGTGGGGCTGTGGCAACCACATTCCTTCCGTCATGGACTCCATTCCCACCGGTGACTGGTGTACCTGCACACCCCAGGTCGAGAAGGATGGAAAGAACTATCCTCCTAAGGCTGCTAAGGCCGCTTGACTACATGGATGTGAAATTTTATAGGAGTTTGTGTTGGGTGAGGTGGAGCGGTGTCGCGTATTTTTGATATGAAATGAAGAGAGCATATGAAGAATTCCTTTATCCACGTTTGTGAACACCAAGCTTAGATACAGCAATGTAGATGCAATTATATGTACCGCGCCATCCCTGTCGGTGGGGCTTGCCTATCTTAGCCGCTTGCTTGAACTGAGCCTCACTGGACCAATGCTCGAATAGGCTTTCATCGACTATTTTAGATGGTTGATATGTAAATTACTAGTGTCTCACTTGGAAGCAGAAAAGTCTGATCCCCCTTATCGTCTAATATACATCTCGCTTCATCATGTATTCTCCTGACGAGCATTGTTGACAGAATCTTGCACCTTTCTCGCATCTTGTCCGAATCTAGATCTCTCACGAATCCAAGGACCATGCGAGATCGACAAGACGGGTATGAATATGCAAGCGAGTGACAAAAATGCCTGAACACTTGACGCCCAATGGATTCCTAAATTCCTATACATATAAGGCGCGATGAGCGGTAGGACTGCACCAAGTATTGACCGCAGAACAGCTGTGGCTATGAAAGGCAGACGAGGCATAGACCGTGTAAGTATCAATGAGATAGTTTGTCGGACAAAGTGGAACCGAAATTTTGCCGAATCCAAACCCGATCGTGCCGATGATGCAAGCAATACAATGGATAGAGAGACCATTTGTCCACGCAAAGCAGAAGATATTGCCAATATACCTTCCACCCATCGCCATCTTTTTGGTTGGTCAAGAAAGCCTCCAGCAATGGCGCCAAGTACCGGTCCCAGGAGGGGAGCACAAGCATAAAGCCTCTTCGCAAGATCACGGCTTTTCGGGGCATCGAGGTTATTCATGATACCTCCGGCAGTAGCCAAGGGTGCACTCCCGATGATACTAGTTAGCGCACGAAATATTCTCAGCTTGTAGAATTCTCGTGAAACAGCTGCACTAATATTGAATGCGGTGAAAAGGGAGAAGCTTTTGTTCTGGTAGATATTGGTCGTTCTTGTCACAAAACGTGAACGTGGTTGCTCAGGGAGTATGCCTCAAACGAACGATATTGGAACAAGAAGACCCAAACGCTCTTTGTCGCATTTTGTGAGCTAGATCAGTTTTATAGATATGATTGCACATCTAGGCAATATTTAGTGGTATTATGTGGCGCGTTTCCTGGTTGGGTTAGCACGTCCGCGCTAAAGATATAAGCAGCTGTTACGATTGTGTTCATTGCATACGATAAGCTTTTCACTACGCAGGAAGCCAACCGCTCACTTCCTAGTTGACAGAATTTCTGTCAGGCGAAATTTCGAGAGACCTCACTCTCGCTATATCAATAGTGACTCCGCCAACCGAAACGGAGTCAACGGCGTATCGAGATTGGCCGCCACCTTTGACAGCGGAATTGTAACGCTCTTTTCCGCCGGAAGAATCATTATTCACAAACCAGTGGATGCAACAACTTGATCCCAGAGATACTCGCGACCTTTGATATATAATTTGAAGATCTATATCAGATGAACTGTAACAAAACTCCATAGACAAAACAAATAACAGATCCCCAGTAAAACACAAGCTGCCGACCAATTCTTTGGTATATACTCCAAAACCACCAGGTTGGTCAGAAGATCTGAACCCTTGACAAGCACATATCCAAGGTAGATTTAAGACAGTACACATTCCCATACATATAACAGATTGCTAGGGGACAGTACCAGCAAGTCTCCAATCTGGAAGATATTGAAAAAGCTCCTGCTTCTCATCGCTCAGCGTCAAGTTATCGCTTATAGGGCTAGTTCCAGTGAATAAGACAAATCGCATCCACGGCCCTGTAAGTCTTGTAGCATTGGGATCCGGCTGAACGATAGTCGGAACTTTAATGTAAGGGCACATGACGTCTCCGTTAGCATCTCTTATGGTAACTTCAATATCCACAACTCTTCTTGACGTGATGCCATTGGCAGTGTCTATTGTCAAAATTCCACGGGTTGGAAGTACTATTCCATACAGATAAGCCAGCCAGTCCACATCCTCCTCATTGATAGACATCGTTGTCGCGCCGGTATCATACAAGACTGGCCGTATGTATGGCATGCAAGTGGCGCTTGCACCAACCGTTCGCATTTCCGTGAGCATCTAATAGACATTAAAACAGGAAATGGATCAAATGAAGGCTTGTAGATTTCATACCGAGTGTGTCGGATGAAAGGGCGATTGCCCATATATGGCATATTGCATCTGTGGCATAGGCTTCGCTCCGAAAAACTAGAAATAACCATGTCAGACAGAGGGCTGATCTATTCTTCAAGTTTGGACTAACCCCTTCAACCCAAAATTCACGGTGGGACCCATTTTGTCTCATATAAGCTTCGTCTCTTTTGGCATCCCACGGTTCTAAGTGGAAGTCAATTAATTTGCTTTCAAATGTTTGCTGGGGACTTATCCTGCTCACCAGGAGCTCCGATCTGTTCTCCTTTTCTCCAGTAGGAAATCATTCCATGGATGAAAAGCATCTCTCGATTTCTGTAAGCCTTTTGGATAGCTTTGACATTTGGAAGCTGGCCATCTCCATCCCGCTGCTCTGTGAGATGCTCTTCGATAATTCTCAAAGAGTTCAATCGTTGTACTGTCTCCCAGTCCAGGCCCTCAGGCTCTGAGGCAATCATATCTTCACGCTCCTGCCTTTTTGTGAGATAGATTTCAAGTCTCCGTTTAAACATTTCGACGAATATATTATCAGAGATCCTCTCTTCACAACGTGTAATCTGCGCCTCGATTTCGTCCTCGTAGAGGTCAAGCTCGTTTGGGTTCCAACCTTCAGGGAGCAATTCAGGGGTTGTAAGAGGTTCATTTCCTTCATGTCTCCATCTCGGATTTTTCTTCCCACGCGGTGGCCTTTCAATGTTCGCCCCGTTTGCATACGCAGCCATGACGCTGTAATCAACAAACTTGTCGTAATCCTTCTTACCTGCCGGCCAACGCGGGTTCCTGGCACTATCGACCTCCATGGGATCCTCTGGGGTAAGGGACCTGGATCCGGCAGGCTCTTTGCCTTTCTTTGAGCCAGCGGTCTTTGTAGCCTTTTTAGGAGACTTCTTAGGAGCAGCCTTGGATGGGGCAGCTCTCTCAGCAGTAGGCTTGGTCACCTTGGAAGCAGCCCTGGTAACGGGGCCTGCAGTGGTTTTAGGCGCGGGAGCCCTACGCGCGCGTTTGGGTGGCATCTTGAAGACAAAAGAATGATGTTGGTTATATGTCGTCAAGTTTCAGGTGTAGTCAAGTATGCACGACGGTGAAGTACGAAACGAGGATCCATCATGATATTTATACTGACCCACGTTGGGAACTGATGCCCGGAGAGAAGGACAAAGAACAGCAGCCAGTTGAGTTATCGAGTAGTACTCCAAGAAGCTGACTTGGCTGTCGATTTGTTGAAACAAAGATTATCTCAGCTGATGCTATTTTTGGCATGAAATAGTTGGGGGACAAAGAGAAATTGCTGCAGGATGTTTAACAGGGGTCAGAGAAGTTAGGACGATGTCATTAATCAAGCCCAAAACAGAGACTCAACAAGCCATTGCATTTTTCATTTTGGCCCTACTTTGGCTTTGCTTCTTCTTTATCCATTTTCAAGTGATCTGGGCTATACTGGTTGAAGAATGGTGGTTGTATGATTCAAATTTTAATAGGAGATATGGCCAATGGTTGTAGCTTATCAATCGAGATGACCTGAAGTTGTGATTTTTTCCCTAGTGACCAATCCTTTGGTCTCACATGGAAAATTCTTTGATTTACAACGGTGTCTTTGAGACTTCAATGAACCGGGATCGGAGATTGGTGGACAAAGAATCGAGTGTACGGCTCAGAAGACCAGCCTTCAAAACCAAGCAAGCACGTATGTAGACCAAGTACTTCTGCTTCTGGGAAGATCTTGTGTTGAACAAAGGGACGTGTTTGGCTCCTCGTCTACAAGTCATGTTTCCCGAGTCCCAACTTCACTCCAAAAGAAAAAAAGCTGCGTTTCGCTGAAGATTTTCAAGGCTCTGAACTTGTTGAGCATAGACGGTCGAAACGACTGAGCATAAAATTCAAACTTCGGAAAGCGGTTGCGTCTGCAAATTGTTCACCAGGCCATTGAATGTAAAGCAATACTGAAATTAGGTTTCTACCGAATCACGATACCATACAAATCAATCTAGTATAGAAATAAATCTATTCCATAAGCCGTCAAATTCTAACCAATATGCACCTTGATTCTTTCTCGATCATTTCATACGTGAATATCATAGAGATCAATCACAAAAGTAAAAAACGCAGAAAGACGGGCAATTTTTCCGACCTAAAAACAAGGAACGGTCGTACTAACACGAGGGGATGGATGGACAAGAGAGAAAAATGAGAAAACCGTGAAGAGTGTTGAGAAAAAGGAGGAAGAAAGAACATGCCATTACATCAGAAAATCTAAGCCTTGATCGCTGCGCCCAATGCACCACCGCCGAACTGCTGGCCGCCGGGTCTCCGGTCTCCCTGGGGGATACGGGCACCACCGCGACCACCACCACGACCACCACCGCGGCCGCCACGGCCACCACGGGCGCCGGGGCCGTGCTCGCGCTGGAAGGCGTTGGCCATACCCTGTGTGCGCTGCTCGAGGGTCTTCTCGTTGGACTCGAGGAGGTTCATGGACTTGTCGGCCAGGGTGACGATCTGGGACTGGAGGCGGGAGAGCTCGACGCCCTTGCGGAAGATGATGGCGTCGTTGACCTGGTCGAGGGCAGCGGCGAGCTCCTCGTGGGAGATCATGCGGGAGATCACGGAGACGATCTTCTTGCTGCTCAGCTCGAACATGGCCGCTAGAGAAGTGATGGAGAGGCTGTCGTAGAAGGGAGCGTATGTGAAGAGGTAGGTGCGGAGACCCTCCTCCTGGGCCTGCTCGGAGAGCATAGCCTTGACCTTCTCGGGCTGGGGCATGAGGTCCCAGATCTTGATGGCGGCAAGGGACTCGGCGGATTTCTTCCATTCGCCAGCGGCAAGAAGCTTAGCCGATTGGATCACACCGTCGCGGGTGTTCTCGGGGGGACCGGTGAACACCTGGCGCTCGTTGTAGTCCAACATACGGCGGAAAGTCTTGGAGATCATGCGGCGGCGCAGCTCGGGGGAGGACGAGGTCTGGGCCATGAGGGGAACTTCGAGGAACATGCTGGAGGTGAGGTAGATACACTCGAGCAACTCAAGGTTGATGTGCATGTGGAAGGGCAGCTGGCGGGCCTTCTCAGCCTTCTCAACTTCGGGGCTCAAGCTGGCGAAACGCTGCAGAATAAGACCCTGAGCGAGCAGCTCCTTTTGGCGACCGCTACCGCAGATCTCACCAAGGGTGTTCTGGGCCTCGTAGATGAGACCAGCACGGAAGGCACAGAGACCAATCTGAACAAGTGTGCGGTTGAACAAGATCTGGCTGGCAATATCCATGGAGGAAACAGACTCCGTAAGGTGAGACATGAGCATCAAATCACGGGACTTGTAGTATTGATCGTGGAGGGCGAGGAAGTAGATCTGGCAAAGCATGGCACGGGCACGGGGAATGCCATCGCTGTTCTGGAACATGTAGTTGCAGATAGCAGCAACGAGGCTCTGAATGTCACCGGCCTTGGCGCCAGCAGTCACAGCGGAGTTGATCTTGGTGGGGACGGCCTTGTCCTTGGCTTCTTCAAGAATGGAGACAACCTGGGCGGGCTTGAAGTAGATGTGCTCCAACCGTCTGATAACAACTCTGTTCATGGACTCCTTTCCGTTCTTGTCGGCCTCACCAAGGCTCTCGACGTACAGTTGTGAGCGGACGAGGTTGTTGTACAAGGTCTGCTCGTCGCTCAGGCGCTCAATGTATTCAGCGGTGTGGGGGTCGATCTGCTGAAGAGAGCGGGTGAGCTCGTCGTCAAGACGCTCAATGAAAGAAACAATGGAACCGGGGATGGCGAAGGTCTCGCCCTCTTCAACGGTAGGCGACTTCTCATCATCCTCCCACTCATCGGCACTCTCGCTGATGATGAAGCTGCGGTTGTCCTCCAACACAGTCAGAAGAGTAGAGTACTCCTCGTCGGCGGCCTTCCATTGCTCGGGGCTCATGTAGTTGGTGCTGGATGTGCTGGTGAGGTCGAAACGTGTGGAGATGAGGGTCATGAGAGTGCGGATGCGCTGGTAGGGGGTGGTGGCCACTTCAAGGAGCTTGGTCATGGTCTTAATTTGGTCGGCACGATCGGTGTTCTTCTTTCCGCGGGACTCGACGATGACGCGGAGGTGCTTGAGGATGCTCTCCGGGGTGTACTGGAGAGTCTTACCACCACGGCCGACGGTAGCGAAACCATCGTCCTCACCACCGGCAGCGGCGGCAGCGGCAAAGTTCTCGATACGCTCAACCTTGGTGGGCTTGGGAGCAGGGGCAGGGGTGGGCTTCTCCTCGACGTCGCTGGCCATGAACTCATCCTTGTTGGCGCGGTACTTCTCGATCAAAGAAGCGTACTCCTTGTTGTTCTTCTTGATCTTCTGCTTAACAGCGTTGAAACCCTTGCTGTTGCTGGCGTTCATCTTCTTGTTGGAGGCCTTCTGTTTGGTGACGGTCTCATTGGTGAAGTCTTCGAGCTCGGCAACGGCCTGGATGTAGATCTTGGGGGTAGGGCCGGTGATCTTGAGGATCTGACGGTTGAGGTTATCGAACTCTGTGAATCATAGCCTGTCAGTTGATGCTATTCTCCTACCAGATATTTCGCCTTCGCGGAGTTTTCCGAGACCCCAAACCACAAAAAGTTTTGAATCCCCGGAATATGGTGTCACTCACCAGTGGCAATAACAGCCCAGTCGTTGATCTTTTCGGCATTGTCGATCAACTTGATGGTGTTCTCAAGTCCTTCCAGACGCTTGTCCTTAGCAGACTTGACGATCGTAACCTTCTCCTCCTCCTCGCTATCCTCACTGCCGGAAGAGTCGTGCAAGAAAGCGCTGGCTCCCTTGCCGCTCTCCTTGCCCTCGCCTTCGCTGTCGCTGTCGGAACCAGAGTCGGAGTCGGAGTCGGAGTTGTCATCAGAGGATTCCTCCTCAGAGCCGGACTGGTAAACCTCCTCCTCCTCATCAGACGAGCTGTCGCTGTCGCTGCCGGAGCCGTAGAAGAAACGCGACGCCATGATTGCGGTTTTCGGTTTCGGTAATAGGAAATGGCGATCCGAAGGGGAAAGTGAGGTCGTCGCCGTCTGAAAGTTGAGTTGGTTCCCGCAGCGAGCCACACACGAAATTTAAGCGAGGGGTTGACTAAACCCGATTAGGACTAGGCCGAGTCAGGACAAAGAGGTCTATCAACTCCATCAATTCTCCATATTTTTTGTTTACGGACCGTACATGGGGTTTTGATTTGGTGTGCATGAGGTTTGGTGTATATTATTGCCGACTATTTAATCACAATCATATGGTATATCAGAATCACCCCATTACCTATTAACATTATGACAGAACGACACCACCATATCTAACCACGCGAGCAAAACTCGGGAGTATCTGTTAGGAATTTAACTTGATCGTTGCTATGCTTCCATTGGTCATAACTCAGTTCTACTACTGTATACAAGGTAAAAAAAAACTAGAGGCCAGACTAGAACCAACGCAGGATACTATGCTCAGCAGGCTTAGAAAAAAACCATCCCAAACAGGAAAATTACAGAACATGGGCCAACCCTCCAAGTAAATCCAAATTTAGAAAGAAGCAACAGATTTACGAGGAGGCATGGCAAAAAGCAGAGCAGAGAAAATCGTTCTTTCAAGCTCCAGGCTATGCCGAGTAGAGAAAAACACACAAGACATCATGAAAAGAAGAAGACAGGTAGTCAGAAACCATTGCCTAGCAAAAAGAAAAAACAGGAAATTGCACAACATAATTGGAATCGTAACACAGTGAGGAACGCAATAAAATAAGGGGGCTGATAATGCGGATGACCTCTTGGCCTGGACCACTGATGGGCACTGGACTCGCGGGGGCGAGCGTGCAGATCGATCGAGCGCTAGCAAGCAATGCAAAATGCAGATCGTGTATCAGCGGTCGGAGATCATTTGTAAACCGCGTCCACCCACTGCCCTTGAAGGGCTTTTTTGTGACTCATGCACCGACAAGGACCTGCCGAGTAAGGGGAGGCAGGTTGGCTGGCGAGAGGATCGGGTCAATAGAGCGAGCAGGCTCTACAGACACAGTGCGCTGAAGAGTCATGGCGCGGGTTCAGGGTAAGGAAAAAGTATCGACAGATTAGTATCGACGGGCCTGCTCTCATGTCAAAACATGGGACGTGACAGATACCCTCTGCTCAGATGCTCTAGTGCCATTGGTTCTGACCCATGTATCCTTCGCTCAACACGCCGTCTTCGAGGGTGCGGATGAAGTCGCGGTTGCGTTGGTTGCCACCGCCGCTGGCTGCTGCTCGGCTGCCGCGCCTTCTTTGGTTGGCGTTTGCGTCCACATATCCATCAGGGGGAGGGGGATAGTATGCGGGACTGGGCTGGAGTCGGATCGGCGCGTTGGGATCCAAATGGCTCGCTACTCGCTGGATAGTGGTTGGAATACCCTGAGGATCCATAGTAGAAGCTCGTTGACGACCTGCGCGTGTTGTTGCCTGTGCGTAGAGACTCTGAGGGGGAACCTGACCGGGGCCTGGGCCTGGCATCATTCCCATTTGGTGGCCATAGCCTGGCGGTTGCTGGGTGGGGTATGGAGGTGGTGCGCCCTGATACATGCCGTTGTACATGGGCGGAGGCTGGGTTTGTGGTGGCGTGTGGAATTGGTTCATCTGCATGGAGTAGGCATTCTGCGCATGCGCTGCCTGCGCCGCTCTCTGTTTGCTGGCGGCTTCGGCACGCTGTTGCTGCTCAACGCCAGGGGCGGGCTTGCTGGCAGTCGAGTACTTGAGGTTCATTGGTGGCATGAAAGGCCCGGTGAACTTTTGCTGGGTGATGAATGGGTGCAATTTGGCTTGTTGAGGTGACCAGCGCTCGAGGGGGTTTATCGAGAGGAGTCCGCGCACGAAATCGATGAATGCGACCCGGTTGTTCAGTTCTAGGAAGGTTAGTATGATGCCAAACATGGAGCGAATTTGACCTTACCTCGCTCAACCTCTGCTTGCTTCATGTTCTTCCGGGGCATCGGGTAGCTGCGAATGATCTCCTCCAGCGTCGAAGCAGAGAAATATTTCTTGCTGGGCTGTTCCTTCGTGTTGTGTTCCCTTGAGTATTGTTCCAAGCTCTTGAGACGGTATGTCTTCCTTCCGAACTCATCTTGAGTCTTTTCAAAGAACTCGCCTGACTGCTTACCCATCTCAAGCATCCAAGTTGGTGGAATACCCAACATCTCGACGATTCGACAGACCTGGTTGTACTCTGATGAGCCTGGGAAAAGCGGCAGACCCAAAAACAGTTCCACGACGATACATCCGAGTGACCACATGTCGATAGCGGACGAGTAGGGCAGACCAAGCAGCACCTCCGGGGAACGGTAGAATCGCGACTGGATGTAGGTGTAGACTGTTTGTCGCTCATCGCAAGCGGAACCGAAATCGATAACCTTGATGATTGGACTTTCGAGATTTTTGAGCAAGATGTTTTCGGGCTTCAAATCACAATGAATAAGATGCGCTTTGTTCAACAGACTCAACGCGTTCAGCAGTTGTTGGGCAAACACGCGAACAAGGGTTGTACTCAATCCACGAAATTGGTTTTGCTTGATGAGCTCGTACAGGTTGACACTAAGAAGCTCGAATGCGAGACACAAATGTTGCCGGTGGATGAAAGTATCCTTGAGACGAAGCAAATGGTGGTCATCGTTCTTGTCGTACTTGCTGTTGAGCTGTAAAGAGTTAGCGGACGTTCATAGGGCTTGCACATGTGATGGAAGCTTACCAGGTCTAACACGGAGACTTCCATCATACTCTGATTGAAGTAGGCGGTTTTGTTCTTGATGACTTTGACCGCCACCACTTCTCCCGTCTTGAGATTCTGGCATTTCACGACCTGACCAAAGGTACCCTGGCCTAGCACATCAAGAATGAGGTATCGGTTCCTGCGGTTGAAAAAACTAATTAGTTTGGATGGCAACTAGACAAGAGAACGTGTGGGCGTACTTGTGACCGGCTTCCTCACTGCCGAGGATATCGTTGACGTAAAGGATATAATCGCTATCCTCATTGTCATAACCATCGTTCTTGACACCTTTGCTCGGCTTGGTCAATACCCGTCGCGGGTTCCGTGAAGACTCATAGTTGAATCCAGGGTTGCAAATGCGATACGTGGCCGGAAGGTGGGTTGTCAACGATTGAAGTGGCTGAACGGGCTAGTTAGGATGACGATGGACGAGCGGGATATGCTGAGGACTCACGGAGATGAATCCACCTTCAGGATTAGCGCGTCGATATGCGGGCTGTACATTCATGCGTGGCTGCAGTTCCTGTACAGACTGGATCTTTTGGAACTTCGGGACCGGACCGCGACCGGGGACCAGAGGAGGCTGAGATGGCAGCGAGCCAGATCGCGGAGATCGCGAATCTCCAAATCCAGGACTCATGTGGGAGGAGGCCGAGGTTGGGTAGTATTGATCAGGGCTGAGGTCACCGGATTGGAGGGGTGGTAGTCGAGGGGCGCGGTTTGCTGTCGAGAAATTAGCACGCCTGTGAAAGCTGACCTGCTCATTAAGTTAGTACTCACTTGGCGATTGGTATCCCTGTGGGGGTGATGCGTATTCAGGTCGCGCAGGCGACCGTCGAGAAGCACTCTGGGGCCCGGGCGGGAATCCATAAGAGCTCTGGGCTTTCCCAGGGCTAGTGGGATATGACATCGGCGGCGACAAGACATTCATCGGAGAATATCTGCGAGCGGCCGAAGAGGCCGAACTTTCCTCTGCCTGATTCAAAAACTGAGAAGAGGCGCGATTGTGGTTTGGCCTCGAAGGGTACTTTGCCCGGTTGTACGGGTCGGCGTCCTCCATAGTGGTATCCGCATCGGTGACATAATCCCGACGGGGGGTGGCGGCTGGCGATGAAGCCATCGAGACAGTTTTGGAGTTGGTGCCCGCTGAAGGAGGCTTCGATGTAGTGCCAGGAGTTTGGAAGGACTCGTATGTGTATCCGACGGGGGGCTGTGACTGTGGCTGACCGTATTTGGAGGCTAGTTGCTGAGGATGAGATGCCAACGAAGTGTTAAACTGCGCAGTGTGACCCATGAGAGGATCCTGATACGGTTGCCAACCAGGGTCCATCGTATGTGTTTCGCGAACGAATGGCGAGACTCGAGCTCACCGTTTCGCGCACTGCGCACTGCGATCGGGATCGTGGGTTGCGGGGACGGGCACTAGGAATGCGGTAGAATTCTAACGCAATTCGAGGGAGAGACAGAGAGGAATTGGAATTAGAATGAGATCGAGCTGCGCTGCATTATTCCAGGGAATTGTTGGTGAAGTCAAGTTCGAAGGGGGAGGGGGGGGCGGTCGCAATTTGGTTGCGACGCAGTAGACGTAGGCGGCTTGAGGATTTAGGCAAGTCTGGAGGTTGTTGGCACCCGAGAATGGCGGGAATCCAACAAGAGCAGGGATGGCATCAACAGTTCACACACAGAAGATACAGCAGATACAGTAAAGAGGGGAAAAGGAAGAAGTGTGGAGGTTGGTGAACTTTGCCTATACCCGCCAGGATCTACAGAATGCATCTCATATTTGTAAGTTTAGGCTATCGTTATGAGACTTTTTATTACAGCTATAATGTTAATCCAAACTCAGGACAGCTTTCTTTAACTTACTATCTGGATTGTGGTCTCCTTGGCGACGTGACTCTTCGCGATCGACATTACATACCCAACTGTCACTGCCTAATGTTCATGTGTCATTTGTCCGACTTGGCTATACACAGTCGAGGATATAGGTCATATACAATCAAATGCTTATAGTCTATAGTTATTTACTACTGTACTTCTCATCCCACAAGTGAGTAGTTGTTATAGCAACTAGAGTATAAATTTAGAACTATGTCATATGTTAAGCCGATCAACAAGAGTACACAACGATGAGCTGTCAGATATATCTTATGACCTTGAATATAATCCAGAGATGATAGGTCCTGTTTTATATCTCGGTTTAGGTCCCTCCACCTCTTTTCCTGTCCAAAATAGCGACGGATAGCAGATTTATAAGCTATGGATCCTAGATATCCAGCGATATATATGACCCAGGTGATGCAGGTAGTATTTTCAAACGTCTGCTGCTTAAAGCACTTGGCAGTAAGTGAAGAAGATTCCAAAATAGGAAGAAATATAATGTATAAAACCGTATTCTCGCTGTGAGCCCGATGTGTACGATGTAGATTGGTCGATACTTTACGCTACATCATACTGCTTTCCTCAAAACCACACACTCTACATCTTATTTGTTAATACAGCCAGTGCAGCAGCATGAAAATTGGTCTTCATCGTCACTTGTTCAATCAGCGAGGGGGAGGATGTGTGTTTATCTTGCCTTTATAGGTATTTTTTGATTTCTCTAGTGGTGAATCACCGTGGGCAGGCCCCTTGCCAAGATAGCAGACTTCACAAATCATCTTAGGTTGCTATTTAGTCAGATGAAATACATCATCCCCCCTATGTTCATCCTTGCTACATCGTTGATTCATCAACAATAGAGGGCTAGACCCCGGATTACCTCATTGATGACTCATAAAGTAACGTGAGCGGTATCATAAGCGGTGACTGATTGTGCCACTCTGCGATAAAGATTGTCTCGAACAAGACTTGATCACTGCCTTTGCTTGATGTATTTGCTCCATTGAGCGGCCACTATGCACTCACTTCCATACACACTACTTTAGTCTCTCCTTTATCTTTACTCCATACAATCTTTTTACACCCTTAATTTATCATGTCTTCTCACGAGGAGGCGAGTCGCCTCCGGGCCCTCCAGGCCGATGTTCGCAACCAAGATGACCTCGAGAGAGACATCACTCGGCAGGTATGATTTAGCCATCGACTCGTATTTATTCTAGACTGACTCTATTCCCAGGCGGATAAGGCTCTTGCCGAAAAGGCGGAGGAGAATGACATTAAGCGACTCGAAAAAGTCCTGGTGGAGAGAGAGTACGTGCAGCAAATCCCTTTTGTGAATACCAGCACTAATATCTATGTCAGACGTATCGACAGTCAGGTCCGCCGAGCGCACCAGCGCCTTACCCAGTCCGTCGGGACCGCCACCCGCCATCGTGTTGAAAATGAGTTGAAGGGATTGGAAGTGCGCAAGGCCGGTCTGATCAAAGACTTAAAGGAGATTCAACAACGAATTGATGAGAGGCGCCAGTCGCAAGAGAATGCGACAGACGCCCATGGATCTGGGAGGCTACCGAACGAGTCGCGCCGTGACTACCTCCTGCGTACCGGAAAGATTACTCCCTTTGCGTTGATGAACGCGGGATCCAGAGATGGACCGCTTGCGAACCTCGAGGATGCACTTGTCGATACAGAGGATCAATATAATGAGGAACAGGAGCGTGAACAGGCCAAGCATGAGCCGGCTGCATCCCATCGTGATCTTGCACGCCCTGATTTCGACTTTGAAGAGAGCAGCACCAAACGCAGAAAGGTCGCTCGGACCAGTCCCCCAGGAGCAGACTCTTCTGCAAGCTATGTCACCTCGGAAGGTGCCGATGATGCATCAGAAGATGAAGAGTTCATGCCTGATACTCTGCCCGAAGCCAAGCCAAGCCGTAAGCGCAAACCAGCCAAAGGCAAGAGTGAGCTCGAAGATCTGAGTGGAATGGATGATGGCGATGAGAAAATCTACCGGGCTCGAGTCCAGGAATGGATCAGTCGGCGTAGCTCCGCTCGACGGGAAGCCACAACTCACTCCATCGAGAATGAGCTGGACGAGGAAGATGAATGGCTCAAGCCGCATCCCACTGAACCAGCCATGGAGCTTGACAACGGCCTGCGCGTGCCTGGAGATATCAGTCGTTACCTGTTCCCCTACCAGAAGACTGGTGTTCAGTGGCTATGGGAGTTGCACCAGCAAACCGTGGGTGGTATCATCGGCGACGAAATGGGATTGGGAAAAACCATCCAGGCGATTGCCTACCTTGCATCACTGCACCATAGCAAAAAGTTCACAAAGCCGGCTATCATTGTTTGCCCTGCAACGCTTATGAAGCAATGGGTCAATGAATTTCATCGCTGGTGGCCAGCTTTCCGGGTTTCCATCTTACACTCATCAGGAAGCGGCATGATGAACCTTGGAAAAGAAAGCAGTCGAGAGAGTGCACTCACATCCGAAATGATGGGAAGTCGCAGCTCGGGCCGTCTATCTGCTGGCCAAAAGGCAGCCAAGAAGATCATCGAGCGAGTCACCCAAGAAGGCCACGTCTTGGTGACTACATACTCAGGCCTGCAGTCGTATGCGGATGCTCTTGTTGATGTGGAATGGGGATGTGCCATTCTTGATGAAGGGCACAAAATTCGCAACCCGGATGCCGGCATTACCTTCAGCTGCAAGGAACTGCGTACTCCCCATCGTATTATTCTCTCCGGAACACCCATGCAGAACAGTCTGGTAGACTTGTGGTCCCTGTTTGACTTTGTTTTCCCAATGCGCCTGGGCAACCTCGTTACCTTCAAGAACCAGTTTGAGAATCCCATCCGCCAAGGAGGATATGCTTCTGCATCTAATCTTCAAGTGCAGACTGCTGCAAAATGTGCAGAGACCCTGAAGGACGCAATCAGCCCGTACTTGCTACAGCGCTTCAAGGCTGATGTAACATCTGATCTACCACAGAAAAGCGAGCAGGTCATCTTTTGCAAATTGACCGCTCTTCAACGAACCATTTACAAAAGGTTCCTTGGCTCGGATGATATGAGATCCATCTGCACCGGCAAGCGAAACTCACTCTTCGGCATTGACATCCTACGCAAGATCTGCAACCATCCCGACCTTGCAGACCACGAATTGCGGTCTCGCGAGGCGGACTATGGTAATTTGGAGCAGTCTGGCAAGATGCTAGTCCTAAAGGGATTGCTCGAGGTCTGGCGAGATACCGGCCACAAAACGCTACTATTCACCCAGGGTCGTCTGATGCTGGACATCATCGAGAAATTCCTCAATAGTCTGGGTGGTTTCCAATACCGCCGAATGGATGGCACTACACCGATCAAGGAGCGCCAGTCCCTGGTTGACACATTCAATCAGGATCCCGACATCCACGTCTTCTTGCTCACCACTCGTGTGGGTGGGATCGGAGTGAACCTGACAGGTGCTGACCGTGTCATTATCTTTGATCCCGACTGGAACCCATCGACCGATCTGCAAGCGCGCGAGCGTGCATGGCGTCTGGGCCAGAAGCGTGATGTCACGATCTTCCGCTTGATGACCAAAGGCACGATCGAAGAAAAGATCTATCACCGCCAAATCTTCAAGCAATTCTTGACTAACAAGATCACTCGTGATCCTCACCAGCGGGAAGGCTTCCAGCTGAGTGATCTGTATGACCTGTTCTCCCTTACAGATGAGGATGACAAGGAATTAGAGACAACCCAGCTCTTTAAAAATGCAGAAGTTACATATCAGGAAGAGACCGAAGACCCCGGCGGCAAGAAGAAGCGAGGACGCAAGAGTGAGCCCGTTATGAAGACCGAAGATGAGGATCTCAAAGTGGACGGAGTTGCCAAGATCGAAGAATTCAAAGATACCGTTGAAGAAGAAAAAAATTCCAAATCCTCCGAAGACCGCATCATGCATGGTATCTTCGCCCGCTCCGGCGTCCATTCCGCCCTGGAACACGACCAAATCGTCAACGGCCGTCGTGTCATCCGCGCTGACCCTAAGATGATCGAAGCCGAAGCCCGCCGAGTAGCCAACGAAGCAGCTGCAGGCCTCCGCCAAGCCGAACAAGAAGCCCGCAACATCCCAATCGGCCTCCCGACCTGGACTGGTCAGTTTGGAATCGCTGGTCGCTCCGATTCCTCAGCCGGTGGTAGCTCTGCTCGGTCTAACCGTGATGGTCCTTCATCTGCCAGTCTGCTGGCCAACCTGAACCCAGCTGCGGCGTCACGAACGACTGGTAATGGCAATGGCGCTCGCGCTGGTCCCTCTTCTGCCCGGATGCCCCGTGGCAAGGATTTCCTCCCAATGATTCGGGATTACCTTGCTTCTCGTCGTGGTCCGACATTCTCTCACACCATTGTTGAGCATTTCAATCATTATTGTCACACCCCAGAGCGTGTGGCCGAGTTCCAGGAATCGCTGAAGACGGTCGCGACGCTTGATCGTGTGGGTGGTCGAGGTCGGTGGAATCTGAAGCCTGAATTTACTCGCAATGCTGGCAACCAGAGTCAGAGACGCTAAATCTTGTCAGTGCTAGATGGTGTTCATGGGTGTTTGTTATTTTTTTTTTTTTTGGAGATGTGTAAGATCGCGAGTTCATGATATAACGAATAACAATGCAGATACCCTGGGTAGTTTTATTAATTCACAAACTAATTGCTGACTGCGCTGCTGCATATGGGTCGTAAGTACTTTATTGACACTAATTCCAGACTAAGAGTTTTCCTTGTCCACCGGGCGTTGCTTATATGCGCCCCGTGGACCCCTGTTTTGAATGTTCATCGTCGGCCACGTTGTTTCATACACCTCAACTTTGATCAAATCGCTCATAATTCATGAGTGCTTTTTGCAAGTGTACAAAGCATAATTTACTGAAAATCACTACGCACAATGCCCCATCAGTTAATCCTTGCGACGGATGATATCATCCGGCTATAACATCAAGAAAGGGGGCATTCAGTGGATCATTCTATTTTTGCGACAGGGGCCACATCCCTCTACAAGCGAGGTGAAGCAAATTAGGCAGGACATTCGTGCAAATGTCGCATCCACCCAAATTCAGGGGAAGCTCCACGGCTTGGCAGTGAAGAAGTCGCTGTATCGAGTTGCAACAGTGTGCAGGGTAAAAGTACATCCTAACAAGGAACAGACGTGTGGCACCGAGATTGCATCAGTACTCCCACCACAAATAAGCAGCGGAAATCAAATCGCCTGACACAAAACCACGTTATTTTCGATCGTCTGATCGTCTTCGGGTAGAGATGTTGACCGTCATTGCACATCTTGTCTCAGGTCTTCCCTAGCGCATAGACGGTGGATGAGATCTGCACTCGATCGCAACCCTGACTGGCGCGGAGTTGCCAGGTAATGCAGGAACCCACTCACTTGAACTTCCACGATGTCGATTATAATCACCATGTGGGGACTGTTTCCTTCATTTACCCCATACCAGCTTCTAACCCCGTGGATCAGCCTTGTCCGGTTGGGTAGGGTCGGTCTCGGAGTTGGGAGCGCGTTTGAAGCATCCCAATGGGGCTTTGTGGCAGTCTGTGCCTTGCGTGCTGATTATATGTGCGTGAAACAGATTTGAATCAGGGCGTAGGGGGTTGAAGTGACGGTGAGTGGTGGTTTACTGTACTCTGTGCCTTTCGAGGTAGATGGGTGTCTATAGATCAAAGTATACCGGTTCACACGGAAGACGGAAGATAAACAACTCGCTTCTATTTTGATCCAAGGATCTCAATCCGGATCGACAATCATTACAGACGGTAAACTCCACCGTGGACCATGAGTTCATGCGTTCATCGCCTCCGGTGCCAAAGCATACCCCGTTCACTCCGTAGGTATAAAAGGACGCCACAATCCCGTTGTATAAGCCCCTCTTGATCAAACCCGTTCACTTTAATTCTCCTTACTCTCATAATTCTATACTCCTACTTCGTTCATTCATTATTTCAACCTCAACATCAACATCAACATCAAAATGAAGTTCCTGGCCACCATCACTCTCCTGGCCTCCGCCGTGGCCGCCGCCCCAGCCGAGAAGCTCTTCAACCTCAAGACCTCCGGCGCCGCCAACAGCACCCACAACGACATGTACCTCTCCGTCGGCCGTGGTATCATCAACGACCCCCTCAACAACGAGGCCCTCTTCGCCGGCGCCCCCGCCAAGCGAGCTGCCACTTTCTACATGAACAACGGTACCGTCCGCTGGGATAGCGGCGATGTCTCTACCCCCTGGGCTCTGGATCTAATCAAGGTCAACGGTATGCATGCGGTTCCTTTACCATTCTCTATATTTAATTCAAGATCTAACCATTTGTCATAGGCGTCCGCAAGGAGCGCGCCCAGGTCAGCGTCGACCCCACCACCGGGTCCAAGGGTTTCACCATCGGTCCTAAGGGCTTGCAGGGCCCTGCCAGCAGCTGGGGTGGATGGTTGTGTGAGTGTCACCCCAAAACCTTTCAAGGTTGTTCTCCCTCCATGACGAAATCGTATCTAACATGTTTGCCATACAGGGTGCCCCGTCGACGCCGCTGCCGGCCAGTTCTACCCCAACTTGCACTACCTCAACAAGAACGTTGCTCAGCCCGCTTTGCCTACTGGCTGTGATAAGATCAACTTGGAGATTGTGCCCAAGTCCTCTGCTTAAGGGTATCCCAAATACCATGTATAGAGGCGGTTAGTTTTGGTTCGGAGCTTGGTTGAAAGCATTTGTGATGCATCCGTACGTTTCTGAGTTATTTACATACCCGTGGACCATGTATCTGAAAATACTGTATTTGGATTTGAACTTCATTGTATAGTCTATACCCTCTACATACATCGGCGTATAGAGCTGGTCTCTTATTGCCATTATTGATGATTGTTCTATTGATTCCCTGATTTTGGATTATGTGTATGACGGATCTATGGATTGACCTAGAGTGGGATGTGTATGATTCACTGGGAACCCCTCAACCATGTGAAAATGATCCGGCTTTTCTAGCTATGCCTAGAAGCTCATGATCAGTCAACTGCAAGTGGGTTTCACTGTAGCTTCTTATTTCTCGTTTGGATCGCCACCCCCGCGTCAGACGATTTTACTTTCTCGGGAAGGCCGAAAGGGTGTCATTCTCATTTAGTACCTAGTTCTTGATGGCTTTGGGTGGGTGGGTGTGTGTGTGTGTGTGCTTGCTAGTGGTTGGTCAATAGGCCATACGGGCTTCGGTTCAACATTTCGTTTTAGTATTTACTCAGGTAGAGCTCCAGAAAAGATGGTCATGCCGAAGAATAAACCATGTTTGGGCTGTATTCTTCTGGGTACTGTAGCAACCTTGGAATTCTTTAACATATGTCATACAGATAGACGTATTGCCACCGATGATTATTAAACAATCGGAGGGAGCATGCCATTACATGGATTTACTCTCATACCTTGAACTCAATCATTTTTTTCACGTATTTTTTATCACGTATTTGTTATCCAGTTCGACTGCCCTATGCTCTATTAAAAGTCACCATTGTCAGACTCAAGATAATTCTAGATACGCCCCTTTAGAAATGCTAATCATGTACAAATAACGAGCCCATCGTCCACTGTTTAGAAATCTTCTTCCAATACCTCCATTTTAATGATTGAATCAAGCTTGTGAAAGACGTGATGCTGCTATCCGACAGCTTATAGCTAGCTTAGACCTCGGTCTTCTACGCCCGGTGTTGTTACAAGGAGGCAAATGCCAGCTATCATTTCTTGTGTTTGAAATTAATGGGCTGATCAAATATGGTTGTTAAAAGCTTTATGATCTTCCTGTATGCATTTCGAGTATAAATATTGCACAAATTAAAAGTCCTCACTCGACTAAAGCATTATACGGCTGCAAAGGAAAGCTGTCATGTCCAGAAATCGAAACCCAGCTATCTCCCCTAGGCCCAGATGCCCATATCTCATAAAAAAATCGACCAGATCCTTTAGGAAGTTGATGTCTCTTTTCGTTGATACAAACCCATGCTGTATCTCCTTTTCTCTTCTTGCAAGTTCTCTCACCCTCGGTACACTCTGAAAATCACATTGTGTGACAAACGTGAATGGCATACACTGTCGTATTGACTCAAAATCTTTTGTGGCAGACGATTCATGATGTCTAGTGTTGATTAGAACAGAAAACAAAAATTGCCGAGGTCAAAACATGTGAATTAGTCAACTCCACCGTTACCAGAAGGGGTCTTCAGATCTATAGCTTAATCTCGCCAGTAGCTTGAGTCAAATCAATCTAGTCTCATCTCCCGGTGTCGAGCATTTGTCGATCACACCTGCTTCGGTGTTAAAGTAGCTGCTCTTTTGGCGACCAGATATTTGAAGCATATATGCACAGAGCACCCAGACCACGTCCATCTAGCCAAATTCAAAGCACTGCGTTGAATCGAGAACTCAGCATTTCAATCTTACTTTGGTGTAGATCGAGCCTGACGGGGAACGACTACCGTCAATAAGAGGTATGTTATCTAGAAGTTGCTATGGAAAGAAATAACTTATCAAGAAGGTTATACATATTCAGATAAAGAAGGATTAGAAATCCAGCGAAGATCATATGTGTTGCTTGTAAATGTGGAACCTGGAAACCATGTTCGAGCAATGATATTCGCAATGTTTACATCGATAAGGACCAGAGGTGAGATTTTCAGGCGTGCAACTCAACAAGCAAGCACCGCTTACCACGCACTCTCAGCTAGGTCTATTAAATATGTGAAATGAGGCAAATCAGAAGTCAAGAATGTATTTAAAACATCAACAGTGTGGCAACTATTAATAGCCGATGTCTCACCTATTTGGGCTTAGCCCCGCAGTCGTCTTCCTCTTCTCTTCAGTTCTTGACCTTCACATTCTCAGCATTCTTGATTCTGTACAGACACTCGTTTATTGTCGATATTGCATAGTCACGGTCGTTGCCATCAAAGTCTTACTCCCGCACCAATCCCCATATTCCGGTGATCTGCACGGTTCAGGGTCCAGACTGTCGGCCAAGGGATCAGGGTCTTTTGCGCTCCACGTTGCGTTGATCGACCTGCAACAGAATTTCTGGGCCGGTGAGAAAGAACGAGTTCGCTGTTTTCCACATAGTCGGAACGTTTTCGACGAGTCACACTAGGTTGTGCAAGGGGCGTGATCAATCCAGCTCACTTCCGGCCCAGGGGACAATCAGCTCGATCGCTTGATCTTCAACCTCCCAGTCACCTCACTTTTGCTCCCAGCGTCAACATGCGGTCTTTCTTCTTGACTGTGCTCTGCACTGTTCTTTTGCTCGGGACACTATCCTCGGCTTGGCCATGGAGCCGGAATGGAATGTTTTTGGGCGACTCCCTAGATAAGCGACAAGGTACAGCAGAACCATCCGAAGCTATTTTGGTCAACACTAACCCCCTTTGCAGACACCACTAATGCCGAAACTACTGATACCACCACCAACGCAGCGACTTCCGACACCACGACCTCTACCAACACCGCGTCTGAGACCTCGTCCTCGTCCGATACCATCACTAGCACAAACACCGATACAAAGACCGCGACCGATTCGGAGACAACGACTGGTACCAACACCAATACCAAAACCACCAAGACCAAGACAACCGCTACCTCCTCCATTTCCATTGATCCCGCTGCCGCTGCTGGCGGCGTGTCCATGATCACCCCGAATGCTTTGTCTACAAGCTATTACAAGATCGGTCAGGAGGTGACCTTCAAATGGAACTACACTTCGCTCTCGGTCACACCATCTGCGGTCAATGTCGTGGCTTCGTGCAGCTTGAACAAGCAGGAATATACTTTGACCTCCAACATGAGTGTGAAGGCCACTGGAAGCGTGATCTGGGATACAGGAAAATACCAGAGTTCGGCCACCATTCCGTTGCTTACAGCGACTTATACTCTCTTCGTCTATGATTCCAGCAAGGAAATTGATGACACTGCTTCTGCCGGACATTTGAGCTCGCAGAACGGATACTCCTTCGGAATGTATACCCCGCAGGCTTACACCCCGCTCAATGGTGAGTTTCTCTTACAACACTTGAACTACAAGCAAACGACTGACTTTTCTAGAATTCCACTGTGCCACCTGCAGCGGTGCCTTGTCCGAAACCACTCGCCAGGCCCTCAAGTTCACGTTCGGAATGGCCGTCATTACATTTGCCTCCTTTACCTGGTTCGCTGGGAGTGCTGGCGTATTGTCCTAAGAACTAAGCCACATCACACTGAATTTCTTACGAACATATTTTCGATAATGGGCGTTGCATTCTTCGAAGCGATCTGGGTTTTAATAGCAAGAAAATGGCGTTCAGCAAAGTTGATATTGGATGGGACATGTTCTGATTTTTTTTGCATCTACTTTATTCTAATAAGCGGTTTTCAGCAATTGGTGTCTCTACTTTCTTATATTTTCGGATGGATACATCAATATACTTTCTACACCCTCTGCTATTTGCAAACGCTGTGAAGATGCTTTGTTTCGTGCAGAGGATGGCTGCATCAGCAGTCAAGAATGTCAAGAAATTGTTCTTGACATGGATCGAACCAAACCTAAGACATGACATCAAAGTACCTAGCCTATGCTCATTATGATATGTTCTGCAAACAAAGAAACACTTGAACCTTCCCATGCCATTGTCAGGCCTCAGACATACCAGAGACCCCCGCGAACGAAATCATGCTCCAAACGAAATGGGCTGCACTGCATTACATCTGATGTTATTATTTCAACAAAGAAAAACACCCCCAGATGTTTGCTTTTTATCATTGTAATTCAGAATCAGACTCAGTTCCAAGAAGAAACACAATCATAAGAAAGAAAAGAACGCTGTGCCCGACAATGTATAGTAAAGTATAAGAAGAAGCGGTTTGTTCCACCCCAGTAAGCTACCCTGTTGCTCTAGTCTATCTATGTATTCCTTCAATGGCTAAAAAAGACAAGACAACCTCCCCCCAACTAGGCTGGATCTGGCCCAAAGACCCTCGCCCCGGAAACCCGAGAAAATGGCCCAAATGCTGGCGCCTCCTAGACGTCCTCCAGGGCAAAGGGCCGGACATATACGTTGGCGTGACCAAGGGTCCCCAATTCAAATCCAAATCGAGCCCCAACGAGCAGGGAAACGAGACCAACGACCCCCACAGCCACAGCCATTCCCAATCAAAAACAGCACCAAGTAGAGAAGAATGGACGCGATGGGGCATCGACCCCAAAAACGAAGAGGAAGAAGCAGCAAAATACAGCCCCCTTCCTTGGGTGAAGCGCAAACCCGGCGAGCGATACGATTTCCGCACGAGGACCTATACAGTCCCCAATCGCGCGACGTGGAGACAGGTTGAGTTTTGCAACGGGTCTCGGAAGGGGAAGTGGTATGAACGGCCTGAAGTCCATCGCGTTCCGAGACGGTATTGGGATCCTAATGGGGAGCTTTATCCCGCTGAGAATTGGCATGATAATATTTATGGGCCTCATGAGGATTAGTTTAGGTTGAATTTGGTTAAGGTTGGTGCTTGAGTGAATTGATGTGTTTTGATCGGACTTATATCTTGTGTTTATAAAATTGGAGTTTTATGGGGGTTGAGGCGTAGTAGATTTGGGTGAACTGAATGGGATTGAGATCGTGTGGGAAGAAATCAGACTCTAGATGCAACCTGCATGTAAAGTGTCGAACGTATAAATGCGTGGTCCTTCGGTAGATTGCTGGTATGGCTGAGGTCGGCGGAGAGTTGGGAGTTGAGCGCCACTGTCGGTCAAGCGATTGCACTTGACACACGGCGTCTGTTTGACATCCGCATAAGAAGAGATCATATCCTGGAAATAAAGTGAGCGCAGCTCTGATAACCATATTCAGCATCAAACATACCAACAAGAACGCAAGATCCCATTTCCGTGGACGCAAGCCCAAGCAGTCCAACATGGCATTCTCCAATTTCGTCAGCGCCCGACCTACAATCTTGCTTGAGACCTCCCACTCAGAGATAGGAGTATCACGCCCAGCAACGCCCCGGACCTGGAACACAATACCTGCCCGAACAAGTGCCACAGCCAAAGAAGTCTCATCCTGACCTTTGAGAACCCGCACACCGGGCACATTCCTCTGAACAAACCGCTCCAAAACTGCCTGCCATTCCCCCTCAGTAGAGAAAGCCTTGGCACGCTCGGCATCTTCTTCCTCGCGCTTCCGATCATCCTCTTTCGTCTTCTCCTTCTTTGATAATTCCTCAAGAAGAACATCATAGTCCTTCTCCCACTTCCCTGAAGGCTGCAGAATTTGGCCATTAGACTGACTGATGCGTGATTCAACATGTGCCCAGACAGGCTTCAGCTTTGAATCCCGCCAGAGCGACTGAAATCTCTGAACATCGGCAACGCGCGCTCGCGCAGCCTCGGTCAGATTCTCACGGAATATCTGCGGCGTCTCAGCGACTGGGTTGTCGGCTGTGACTTTCTCTGGGTTTGAAACAGGCACCAGGGGTTCCAAAAGGCCCTGAGGCATAAATTCCCGTAGTTCATGGATCTATCATTTTTAGCCTGGGGGTTGTGGCTTTGGAGAAAATGCTGGTTAGGGGCTGCTTACCTTGCGCTCTAGCTCTTGCAGCTTCGCTAGTGACGACACCAGATGAAATTCTGAATCCAGCCGTAGAGACTCGCCATTTTCATCGGCGACCACTGTCCCTTGGGTGGTACTCTGATTTGTAGTACTCATTGCCGAGGCCGTTGATATTGTGCGTTGGCGACAGGACCAGCGGGAAGTTCGTGATACCCCTAGCAAGGGCAAGTTCCAATATGATGCCCAAGTTGCGTATATTTATATATAAATAGAGCTCTTTCCCTATTGAATTAGGACCTGGTAGGATAGAGAACAATGAAGTGATTGATGACTCTTTGGCGAATGGTGAGATCACAGAGCCTGTATTAGAGTGAAGTATTCCAACTGAGGTCGGCTGTAAACTTTAATGAAAGGAGTGGTATCTGGTATGCTCCGGTTCGATCTAAGGATATTTGATGCTCCAAGTTCAGACGAGAGAGGATGACAGAGTCAAGGCGGGATCCGCGAACCAATCAATGTGTCTCCAGCCACAGTACGCCACAGAGGCTGGCTCATTATGTAATCCGTTGTACAGAATAGCACCGCTATTATAATATCACAATTTTTACTAACGTACAGCCTTAATTCCTGGATATTATAACTAGAAGTGAGATTAGAAAAAAATGGAAGTGAAAGAAGAAGTGGTAGTGAATTGAGTAGTAAATTAGCATTTACTAAGTGTGCAATATCCTCGATAACTCAGTAGGAACCCGGTCCTCAATCGTTGCTAATACCGTATTTAACTTTAAAGCTAGGAGGTTAAGGCCGGAAGAATGATACATTGTACCTCATTGTAATATGAAGGTATAGTGATATCTCATATATATTACTAGAAAATTCCATTTCGAGCCTACGGCCGCATCAGAATGCCATGCCGTGCCATTGTATAGATGCCCATTTCATCCATATATTTATTGAATTACTCTTCTTTATTTCCCTTAGGTACACAAGTTCAAAAAGACTTTTTAGGGTTGACTACTTATCTTGAGCATGAGCATACTTCTCTGTTTTAGCCCGTGGTATTTAGGTTTTACTCTGAGTCAACCTTGAAAGCACCAGTACCCGCTGCTTCGCTGCTTTGGAGGTCAGATAATTGTTTTCCAAATTTGATGATAACATTTCGGCTTCAGGCCGATCTATATATCTTAGATGCCTTCGTGGAACAGTCGAACTTGGGTTCTTAGGTGTTTAAAAAAAAATCAAAAAATCAAAAAAGAATCTATTGTCCCCTTCCTTTGTACACGGGACTACCAAGTAGCAAAAGCCAATCCCTTTTGTAATATAATAAGGCGCTGGGCTCCATGTAAGATAATTATATTACCACTAAGCCAATTCAATTCAAACACCACACTCTGAAAGCAATCGATCGTCCTAACAAAAAGCCGTTCATACTACACCTTCAATAGATAGGCGACGAGAAGGAGTTCACATTGGATTGGGGGCAACTGATATTAAAGATCTAGATTTTAGAAATACAAGATTGCAGGCGAGATAGTCAGCGTCATTTGGTTTGAGTTCCTAGTAAATGTGCCAGATCAGCCACGATGCCCCGTAAGCCCTCTTATATCAAAGGGAAGCAAGTCCAAACATCAGTATAACGAGCCGCTTATTCAATTGTGTAGAGCGGTGGTTCCAGCTGCCTAGACGAACAACATTTCCTAAATAGTCAGACGGAATAGCATTGTTCCATCGCTCGCCCAAAGAGGAAACCGGGAGCGCCAGAGTGTCGGCAAGAGCCGAGCAGCGTCACTTGGCACTTGGAAATGCGTGGATGGCTCGCCTCATTCAGTCGCATGTGGAGAAAAGTGTCACGGTCCAGCATTAGACGCTCCAGACTCCGCGTTAATGGCTCAACTCCAGGTTCCCCAGATCCCATCCAGGATCCGCTGCAGAACCCACCACCGCACTCCATTGGACGGCCCGTTCATGGGTTCATCGCTTCGCTCGCATGATGCGGGTGGGATCGTCGGTATGCAGGCCTCATACGTAGCGCAGCCGGCCCATATAAGCATGGCTTGTAGACCCCAGATTTCTGGCTTCAATTGAGTCTTCTTCTGTGATTCATGATTCATTGCAGGCTTTCCCCCGGATTATAGTCACCACAACCTCTACCATCATACGTTCTTGGTATGGAAGGGGTCGGTCCCTGCAGGTGGCTGTCACGTCCTGTTGTCTGGTGGCTTTTATCTTGTTTGTCTATGACCAGGGTGTGTTCAGTGGTATTGTCGGAAACGAGGACTGGAGGTAACAGTTCAACTACCCCAATGATTCGGAAGAGGGTATCATTGTCAGTTGCTATAATTTGGGCTGTCTCCTGGGATGTTTGGGTAAGTCGACCATTGAAAATGTCCATCTCGAGGTACCATGACTGACACGAACAGTGAACTTCTTCATCGGCGAGAAGCTTGGTCGTCGTAGGACTATCTGGTTCGCCATGGGCGTTGTCATCGTCGGTGCAGTCCTGCAAACCACGGCTTCCACGGTGTCACATTTGATTATTGGACAATTGGTGACTGGTGCGGGCACCGATTTGAAAACGAGTACTGTTCCAATGTACCAGGCTGGTAAGCAAGAGCCCTGTTCCTTGAAATCCCCAGGGCTGTGCTAACAATTCTGAATGCGAACAGAGATGTGTGAGGGCAAGACCCGAGGTCGCCTAATTTCCTCTGAAGTCCTCTTCACGGCCGTAGGAATCGTCGTTGCATACTGGTTAGACTTCGGCATATCATTCGTTGGCGGTCCCATCGCCTGGCGTCTCCCGATTGCGATGCGAATTCTCTTTGCGATCTTTGTCATTGTATTGGTATTTGGCTTGCCAGAGCCCCCTCACTGGCTCATGAATCATGACCAGGAGCAAGAAGTGATGGAGGTCCTCTGTGCTATTTATGACCGAGAGCCAGACGATGAGTTTGTCGTCAATGAGCGCAGGGGAATCCTGTCCGCCATCGAACTTGAGGATTCAGTTCACAAGCAGTTGAGCTGGAAGATCTTCCGGAACGACGAAGTCAAGACTGGCTAGCGTGTGCTTCTCGCGTGGGGTATCCAGCTCATGAATCAAGTTGGAGGAATCAACCTTGTTGTGTATTTCGTGCCGAGTACGCCCTATCCTTCCACTCACCATTCAAGGCCAGTGCTAACATTTCACAGCCGTTCTTGACAAAAAAGTCGGCCTCTCCAGTCAACTCTCTCAGATCCTCGGTGGCTGCATCCAAATCATGTTCATGCTCGGCTCCCTCCTTCCAGCCTTCAAACTCGACAGCATGGGCCGCCGCAAAACAATGATGCTTGGCTCTTTCGGTCTAGGAGTCTGCATGATGATGGTAGCAGCCCTCCTATCTCAAGTCCACCAACCAAATGGCACAAACTATGCCTCCGCCTCTGTCGCTTTCTTCTTCCTCTACATGTTAATTCACGGCATGTCTATCAACTCCGTGCCGTGGGTATACGTACCCGAGATTCTTCCCCTGGAGGCGCGAACAAAGGGTACAGCTATTGGTGTCAGTTCCAACTGGCTATGGAGCTTTACGGTTGTTATGATCACGCCAGTTATCATCAACCGTATCCAGTCGAAGGCATACCTGATTTTCATGGTTACGAACTTCCTATTCATCCCTATCATCTACTTCTTCTATTCCGAGACTAGCAACCTGCGTCTTGAGGATATTGACTGGATCTTCTCTCGGGGCGGGAACCCTGTTTCACAGGCCAGGAAGATGGCTCATGAGATTAAGCTTTATGGTGATATCCAGACTGAGCAAGATGAGAAGGTTGCCAGTAGTGTTGGTGTTGAGCGTGTTTGATTCTTTATATCGAAGGCTCGATGCTTTCTTGTTTATATAGAAGACATAGACCATGGATGCGGCCATTCATTGATTTGAAAGAAGCTTTTTTAGACTCATGATCCTGTAATGCTTGACAATATTTCCTTCACCATTCCACGTCTCCTAGCATGGCTTCACTACAACTCTTCCGTCCGTCGCGTTTACTGCATCCAGACTGTAGACCGGCACCTCTTGTAGTTGTAACTCTTTATTACCATGTTTCCAATTGTCGTTTTGACGACAGTCCGAGTGTGTGGTAGCCGGAAGCTGGTATCCGAAGGGCTCTTGGACATGGAGTTTCCCATAGCTTGTCAACTAGCAGAGACTTTATTCAAGACCGTTTGGAGCCCCAGAACGGGATAGACAGCTATTGATCCTGAGCCGTGACATCACTCATCGTTAGCGCGAAGCAGCCCATTCGGGGCGAGATATGTCTCTCCACATACTGTGATAGCTTTGGAGCAAAGCAGGTGAAGAACTTGCACACACTGGTTCTGGTGGCCCTAGTATCATCCATAGCATCGGCGGATAGTCAAACTGATGGTCTGCGTTGTATCCTCGCGGTCTCCTTCTCGAACTATATATCAGATCTTGCAGTGTCTCGAGAGTCGGTTGGCAGATGCGGTTTGGGTGAGCTTTGTAGCTTGTCGAAGATCGAGGCTTGGATCCTAGGCAGTCGCAGCGATAGTGAGGCTGTAACTTTCAAAATGGTATCCAGAGCGCAGAACAGATACACGCTGATCTTGGCCGTCAAAATGGTTCACGTTGTATCCTCTTTTGGGTCGTTTTCTACTAGGTTCTTGAAAACTTGCTGTTACTGTGAGGTTGCTAAAGCTGGCTAAGGTGTATTTGTAGTATCAAGCATGACGATATAGCTACGCGTACTTGGTGAAGCGTTAACGATGAAGCAAAGGGCCGCCTATTTTGACTTGGCTAGGCTCAAATCGTAATGCTCGAATATGTACATGTGAACAGGGGTGACTTGTAAACGCTAAACGACGAACATCTACATCCCCTTCTGTATTTCTTGCCTCGCGTTGAAGACGTCTTCCTAGGTGCCTTTTTGGGTCTACGAAGCTCTTGGGGAAGAATAATGGTCTTCATGGACAGGATATACTGAGGCTCAAGTATCAAGTTCTAAATCAAGCCCCCCGTGGGGTGAGGCCATGAAGCATCCGGCGCCCTGGTCGATCGTGAGGGCATTGTGGGCCTAATTCTGACTTTGAGCGTGTCTTTGCTGTTCTCATCAGTACAAAAGTCTCAAAATAGTTGCTGGTAGGGCTGAACTGGGTCATTAGCCCTGAAGACAAACACTTTCCCACGCAACATCAGAAGGTTCTTTCCCCGTTGACATAAATACCCAGACCTCCTCCTAGACCAACTTCCCTTTTCTTTTTCCCTTCTCTTCTTCATCTCTCTACTCTTTTCCCTTCCTCTTTTTCTTCCACCTCCACCTTTCATTATTCTTTGATGATCTTTTATGTCCATGTCCACCATGCATGACCTCTAAGCTTCATACGTTGATCTATCACAATATCCCAATATCCCAACATACACAACATTTGAATAACACCCTGACACATGACCTCTCTGTCCCCCACCTCTACTATTAATCCGCTGCCAGCCTTCATACAGTCTTCCATCTCTGTTCATGTTGTCGTCTCTCGGCCTTCATGCTGCTTGCCTTTGGGGACGTCATCTCATTATTCCATTGCTATAACTCAGACCTCGCTGTCCGCTGCCGCATTTCAGTGTGTCAATTCTCACTGTCCCCTGCCACACTGCAGCTTACTTTTTTGGAGCAGGATTCATGGTGAGTTCCTCTCTCGTGATTAAGATGCCTACTTTTCGTAGTCCCCTTCACCTCCTTTCCTCCCTCCTGTTACGAAGAGGTCAGTCTCACCAGCTTTTGGGCATCAGGCTGATGGAAGATTTTTTTTCTTCCAGGTTCTAGGTTTCGCTGCATTGCATCGACTGCATCTACTTCGGTACTTGACTGCATGGTGAGTTCCTCCTTCGTGATTAAGATGCCCGCTTTGTAGTCCCCTTCACCTCCTTTCCTTCCCCTGCCGTCATGTTGAGGTTATTCTCACCAGCTCTTGGGCATCAAGCTGAGGAACATGATTTGTTCTCCAGATTCCAGGGCCCCACTGCATCGACTATCTCATTAACTTGCTTCGCTTTGCTTCGCTTTATACCAGCTTCCACTCACGACTTCGGAGCTGTCGCCACTTCCACGCCCCTGGTCATCAAATGCGACGATTGTTTTCACCGTCCTCCGGATGCCTCCTTCCACTGCCAAGCCCTGCTCAACCTGATAAGACTTTGAAGTTCTCAGATTGTGAGTTATCGTGTTTGATTATGAGACTGCTGAAGAAGCTAACTATTAAGGAGTTTGGTTTCAACGACAATGGTTTCTATGCCGCACGTTACAACAACCAGCTTGACATAATAGACAGTACGGGCCCTAACACAAAAGAGCAAAAAAAAAAAAAAAACAAACAACAACAACAACAACAACAACAACAACAGGTCCACTCACCAAGACGGGCTGTCCAGGTGGCATGGAGAATCTGGCGGCTCCGCTCTCTTCTTGTGGCTTTGAATACTCTATGATCTACCATGGCTTAAGAGCTTTAAGCGAGTTACTTTCGAATTTCGAATTGACACTCTCGAATGAAAGGAGGAGAAGAACTTGCTTGTTTGGAAGCCTTGAATATACGGTGATCTACTGTGGTTCAAGGCGGAAGGCATGCACTCTACTTCTACTGGAACAATCTCCGGGAACATATCCTGTTTATCATGAAGCTTTGAGTATTCGGTGATTTACCCTGACTTAAAGCTGATGCTGACCGCCTCTAAGAGTTCCCCTGTCTTCGTGCTTTGATTATTCAATGATCTAAAGCGAAGAAGACAACAGGATGGCTCTCGGCTTCTGCATCAAAGAACGTGATACATCCAAAAGGATTAAGCTTTTTGAGAAGTTTATGTTTCTCGATATTTTCTGTCCCACCTCTTAGTTAGCTGAATAAATGTTGTTTATTTCAACCTGGAAGTCACAGTAACCTTATCTCACGTAAGACGACGTGACTCAATAACCTTGGAACCGAGAAGGTTCAGTCCCCACTTCGGCGCAGAGCCTCAAAGTGGGGACGGAAAGGATAAGAAGCAAAAAGCCCCCCTTGTTAGCATACAAGTTCTTCACAGCTTGGAAACATGGCCTCAATCCCGGAAGATTTCCTCAGGGGTCT
This sequence comes from Penicillium antarcticum, assembly GCF_028974205.1. Taxonomy (NCBI): domain Eukaryota; kingdom Fungi; phylum Ascomycota; class Eurotiomycetes; order Eurotiales; family Aspergillaceae; genus Penicillium; species Penicillium antarcticum. Next base: position 1,176,151 of record NW_026695302.1, read on the forward strand.
ATCCCCAAACGCAACCCTCCACAAAATCGACTTCGAACACACAACGCCAACCATTTTCGCGTACAAAAACAACTTTGCCGCCATAATCGACAACTTCATGACAGATTCCGAATGCAAAGACCTCCTCAACCTAGCAGAAGAATCAACAAGCACAGAGCTCCCAGACTCAACCCTCTCACCCCCAAAATGGGAACGGGCCATGATAAACGCCGGGAACGGGAAACAAATCATGTCAGTGGACTCTCGCAAAAGCGGCCGCATTATATTCCACTCGCCTGAGATCGCACAGAGACTACTCGATCGACTGATGCCCTTCCTGCGCCAATGTGAGATTCATCAAGTCAAAGATAAGCCCTTCGTTACGGGTCTCGGGCCAGCGAAGCGGGGAGAGGTGTACAATATCACTCGACTCAATGAGCAGTTGAGATTCCTGCGGTATGAGGGCGGTGATTATTTCCGAGCTCATACTGATGGGTGCTATGTCACGCCTGATGGGAAAGAGAAGTCTCTTTATACTATCCATTTATACTTGAATGGAGAGGGGGAGCAGGATATGGAGGTATTACAGCCGTATATTACCGAGGCTGAGAAGAAGTATTATCTGTTTGAGGAGGATGGGGAGATCGATCTGAAAGAGGTTGGGGCTGATGAGGTTGAGGTTGGAGATGGAAAAACGGGTTTCCTTTCTGCTGAAGAGTCTCTTGAGAAGGCTGATACGCTGCTTGGGGGTGCGACTTCATTTACGGATGGCTTCAAAGCTAAGGATTCTGTGCGGGTTTTCCCCAAGGCGGGCTCTATTTTGATCTTCCAGCAGAGGAATCTTATGCATAGTGGGGATGATGTGTTTAGAGGGGTCAAGTATACGATGAGGTCGGATGTTATGTATTCTTCTTAATGATACACCCTTCAGTCTAGTTTCCAGTCCTTCCGGGCCCTCATTTCGGTATACCAGTCCTTCACGTATGCCACGCCGGCATGGGGACCATAGATATCTGTATCCCACTGTGGAAGTGGTGCCTTCAGTCCAGTCTCCAGCAGACAAGTCCCCCGGAGCTCTTCGAGACTGCCACCGCGGTCATAGATGGGAGCCTTTTCAAGCCGAGCACGCTCTTCTCTCATCTGGTTCCGAATAGTCGCAGTCTCGGCTTCATTAACAGTGAAATTGTCATTCACAGAAACGCCATATCCACGGCGAGCTCCATCGATCGTGACAAGCTTCCGATGAACTTCAAGAGCAACCTTCTCATCTGGACGAGTCAACGGATCCCCAAGACCACCTCCACCCCAAGTGATCCACTCAAGTAGATCACCTGGATCAACTCGAACATGGTCACATTTCGAAGGCAGTACCACGGGAGTGGCATCAGGAGACTGAGAGTGGCGATACAATATCTTGCGCGATCTCTGCCCAGGTTTCCCACCCTTCAACCCCCACGGCTTCGTGAACCACCGATCATCGTGCAGACTAAACTCCCCACGAGCAAGGAACCGGTATAAGGTGCGCTGTGCGTTTCCTCCACGGTAGAATCCAGGGCCACCGCTATCAGCAACGCTCTCATTTGCCTCGATGCGCAGTGGATAATTCAACTCGATGCTTTCGGTGGGAATGGACTTGATAGCGGGGAAAAGACAGTGACAATCAGGTCCATCGCCAGCCTGGCGAGCGGGTACACCTCCAAACCCAATTTGATACAGCTGGTACCATTCTCCATTAGGCTTGAAGCCGGAATAGAAGAAGTGTGGTGAATCACTGAAGCCAGCAGCAGCCTGATAAGAGTCCTGTTTCTGACCGATCAATGCCTGCACAATATCCAAAGTCCGGCCTAGGAAATGAGTACGGCAAGAAATTGGCGCAGGTCGTACAGGTCGCAGCACACTTCCCTGAGGGATATGCACGTCAATCAAGTCATGGAAGCCATCATTGATCACTGTGCCGGGGGCAGCTGCTGCAATGAGGTAGTACCCAATAAACATCTTGAACATTGTTTCCGAAAGGTAGAAGTTGATACTATGCTGACTCTGAGGCGAAGTACCACTCCAGTCAAAGCTCAGTCGATTTTCCTCAATCTTCTTCATGGAGCATGTAAGAGCCCAGGGCCCGACTCCGTGACCGTCATCATCGACGAAATCGGTAAATTTGCTTTCCAGTTCATCAAATTGTCGCTCTATGATCTTCTTGAACCCATTGCGATTGCGGGTGAGTAGCTCTGCACATGCTGCCAGATATACTTCGCTTCCGAATCTAGTTGCTAACTCGCGGGTTCGTGTGGCTGCCATTGAGCATGATGCTACGATGGCTGTCAGATCAGAGCGATACCATGCCGGTTGGCGGGAGTTTCGGCATAGGAGATCTACTAGATCTGAGTTCATGATGCCACGTGTGTAGAGCTTGATGCAGGGAATCTGGACGCCATCGTCGAAGACAGAGGTTGCATTGATTGACATGCTGCCAGGTACTATGCCTCCGACATCCGTCAAATGGCCGAATTGAGAGGCCCATCCGATGAGGCGATGCTCGTGGAAGATGGGAAGGAATGCGATTACATCGTTCAAGTGGCTAATGGCACCTTGCACCTGGTAGGTGTCGTTGGTGATGAATACGTCTCCTTCTTCGATGGTACCGGTCCAAACTTCCAAGAATTGGGTGATGAAACTTCCAAATTGACCTACCAACATCTTGCCTTCGCAGTCGGTGATGACATTGAACTCGTCTTGTTGTTCTCGGATTGCAGGTGACATGCTGCACCGTAGCATCATTTGATCCATTTCACTGCGGATGGATGCCAGAGTCGAAGAGATCAGGGTTGGAACAAGAGGTGTACTTTCAACGAACTTTTTGGCTGATTCAGCCGTGTGATTTGTTGCAACTGCGGGCCTTTTTTCTAGTGGATTGATCAGGATATTCCCGATACTGTCGATCTCGCCGTAATATCCTGGCAAGATGAGGGTATTGCTGTCCATCTCAGAAACAATACATGGTCCGGTCAATTGGATATTCTCTTTGGTGACTTTCTGACGGTCCCATAGGGTTGCCAGCTGCTTTTTTCCTTGCACAATAATTGTCTGCTCTCCAATCTTTGCGTCGGGATCCGGACTTGGGAAAGTTGCCTTTTCGACCTGAGGAATATCAATGCTAGGAGAAGCATCTTCCAGTACAACTCCAAGTCTCATTAACTCTAGCTCAAAGTCGGGCAAGCAGTAAGTGAACATCTGTTGATGCTGTTGATCAAACTTCTGTCTTAGCAGATCATGCCACCCCATCGTATCAGCAGTCAGATCCTCAGCCGTGAGATCAACCGTGATGGTCAGCGCCTGTCCTTTGTATCGAAGATCTGCTTGGTATTCAGCCTTCCAAGTGATAGGCCACTTCTCTCCGGATGATCTATGCAGAATCTCATGACACATTCGCTCCAGAGAGTCATATTGCTCTCTAGCCTCTGCAGCATCGGTTCCAGAGACCAGTCGGATAAAGGTAGCCGACTGTTCGTGTCTAAGCTTGGTTGTCACATCACCCTGTGCACACAAAATACCGGGCGATGGCGGAACAATAACAGGCCAAGCTCCGAGAAGCTGTCCAACAGCATTGGCATGGAGAGGACCAGCACCGCCAAAGGCAACGAGCGCAAATTCACGAGGGTCATAGCCTTGTTCCACAGAAACAAGACGCAGAGCCCCATACATTGTCTCGTTGATGATCGTGATGATATCCTCCGCTGTTTGAGCTACGGGCAGCTTCATCTGTGTCGCAATGTCTTCGATAGCTGACGTGGCTGCTTTCACATTGAGCGCAAATTCACCTCCCAATAAGGTCTTAGGAAGATATCCCAAGACGAGGTTTGCATCAGTGACTGTTGCTTGTCTTCCACCTTTTCCATAGCATGCAGGACCCGGCGTCGCACCCGCACTTTCCGGTCCAACTCGAAGCGTCTCCGTGAGCTCCATATAGGTTGTGATTGAACCGCCTCCAGCTCCAACAGTTTTGATATCAACAGCCGGAGCACGAACAGAAAGACTCCCGACAACAGTCTCACGTCGTAACTGAGGTTGACCTTTATAGATCAGCGCACAGTCAGTCGAAGTGCCTCCCATATCCAACGTGATGAGGTTCTTATATGGTGTACTCCGAGCCACAACATCTGCAACTCCCCTGGCACCACCAGCAGGCCCAGACATCAGAATATTAACAGGCAACTCCGAGGCAAGAGTCAAACTAGTCAAGCCACCATCACTCTTTAGAACCCGAATGGTCTCACTTTCTCCAGCAAGCGCCTCAGACAAATTGTGCAAATAGGTCTGAACAACAGGCTTCACAAGGGTATTTGTACAAGTCGTCACTGTCCGCTCGTACTCTCCAACCTCACGCAAGACATCCGCCGAACAAATCACAGCAATGTCAGACCCAAGCTCTTCACGAACAACCTCTTTAACAACCCGCTCATGTGCATCATTGCTATGCGAATTGAGCAAAGAAACAGCCACAGCCTCAGGTTTCTGCGACACCAACTCCCTCAGACTTGTTCTTAAATCCTCAACATCAACAGCCGTAACCGTCTCACCCTGCACAGACATCCGCTCCTTGCACTGCACAACCCGCTCAAGCGGGACGATAGGCTCAGGTGGTGACCAGTGCAGCCAAGCACCCAATCCACCAGGAATCTGAGACCGGCGCAGAGCAAGAATATCCTTGTGTCCAGCCGTGACGACGAGTGCGGTGCGGGCTCCCTTCCCTTCCAGAACGGCATTTGTGGCTGTTGTCGTACCATGGTGGATAAATTGGAATGGGCCCGACCAGCTGGATTTGCTCTTCAATATTTCTCGCGCTTTGGCGATTCCGTTTTGGACTCCTATGCTTTGGTCTGGGGTTGTTGTTGGGACTTTTGCTCGTACTGTTTTGCCGTGTGGGGTGAATACGTAGACGTCTGTGAATGTTCCTCCGACGTCTACGCCTAGTTGATAGCCTGACTCTGTGGTGGGTTCAGGCATTGTTCTAGGGTTGGTTGTTTCAACCTAGGGGGTGTTGAGATACAGGAATTGTCTGTGTTAGGGAGATATAAGAGTTTTCAAGTGATATACGAGCTTATCAAAGTCCCCTCTCAGGCCACACAAGGCTACACTTTTGCCTAAAGAGCTAGCTGTCAAAGATTGGGGTAAGTATGCCGCTCATTGCCTTCTTCAGTCTTTCGTGGGGCGCATGTTGCCAATGAGCTTGCTTCGGCTGTGTTTATCTGCAGCTAGACTAATATTGACGGCTAGGCTGGAGGGGTTGCTTTTCGGGGGGAATAATGTTGCTAAAGACAAGCTCCATAAGAGTAGGTGCATAGGTGGGATGTTTTATGATAGCTCAGATGGATCACTTTTTGCGATATGCAGATAGCTGAGTCTATTGTAACTTAAACTAGACTATAACATTTCTTTCCTACCCTGTGCTCTCTTCTCTCTTCCAAATTATTTTCTCTCATTGTCTATTTCGTAAGCTAGGGAGGTTTTACTGCTGGGTAACGGCTACATAGTTCCCTTCCAGCGATCAAGAGTGCATGTATAATCTTGTAATGGGAAACGTCTTCTTCGAGACTGACAGCTCCTAGATATCTTATGCCCAACACCAACTTCTAAGCAAAATATCGAGCTGATTCCAGGAAGTATGGACCTTCTCGGCCTCCAGTTTTCTCACGCCGAACATAAGTCAGCAGATCGGCGCGCCCGAAAGGCCGAGCTTACTTATCGGCTTATCGGTTTCGTCATCCATCTCCAGACTACATAAAAGCACCAATTCAACCTTCTTTCCATATCCAAATCAATTGAACACACTGCCACCATGCCATCCACAAATAACATCGCCTTCACAGCTCCCATCAACCCACCAGGACAATCCCCCGTCCTGACCATGGACCAAATCTGGAATGGGCTTCTCCTCAAAATCCGCAGCGCAGAAACCTTCGTCCCAGCAGCGATCCAATCTACAAAGGTCGTAAGCGAATCCTACGATGACAATGGCAACCCCGTGACCACCCGCGATGTTTTTTTCCGCGAAGCTCAGAAGACAGTCCAGGAAACTGTTACCGCGTTCGAAGCTAGCCGTGTTCAGTTTGTGCAGCCTGAGGGGAGCACGATCAATAATATTATCAGTGAGGGAGCCAATGGGGAGCTGTATATGACTTACACCTTTGAGTGGAGACATCCTGGTGTTTCCAAGGAAGAATTGGCTGCTTTCGCTGAGAAGGAGAGGAAGATGAGCCAGATGGCTGTTGAGGGGACTATTGAGGTGTTGAGAAAGTTGGCTGAGGAGAAGAAGCTCTAAGATGAACTGGGATTTGAGGCTTCATCTTTACATGTCATGAATCTATGCTCTTATTTCAAGCTCATGCGTAGGTGGCCGTTATAGTCTCCATCCTAGTCAAGGGATGAAGCCGCAATAAATCAAAATTTGTCTAAATATCCATCCTAACTCGATTCCTGCAACAGTCAAGCCCGAGGAATCAGAACTTTACCCTCAGAGACACTAACAGCAGTACCAGTCAAAACAACCTTCTCAATCTTCTTCTCGGAATCAAGAGAAACCCCAACCCCAATGTCACTTCTCCGGCCCATCTCAACACCCTGCACAACATGATAATCCAAATCCTGCCCAGGCTGCCCCTCCGTAAGACTCAAATAAGCAGCCAATCCACTAGCCGAACTACCAGTAGCAGGATCCTCTAAAGGACCCAACATCATTCTCGCCCGGGTAACCTTCTTACCCAGAACATCATCCCAAACCCCCCTAACAATGAAATAAACACAAACCAACCCAACCTGCCACCCCTCGTCAAGATACTGACTAGAAGAAACAAACTCGCCCCCAGTCGCAGGCGTAACAGCAGCCAAAGCCTCCAAAGACTCCAGCTCAATGAACAACTGACTCATCCCCTTGACAACAGAAAACAAAGGAAACGTCACATCCTTTTTCGGGAAATACGGGGCCAGAGTAGGATGCAACCGCAACAATTCCTTAACGGGGAACCGGGCAGCGTGGATGCGCGTGTTATGCGCAATCTGCGCAGCGACGTACTTGGTCGCCCCATCCTGGATGGAGATGGGGATGTCGCCGGACTTCGTGGCCAGCGTGGTAATGCCGGCTCCATCGGCTGGGTTGGCTGAGTGTGTAAGGAACCAGGAAGCGGCGCCGATAGTGGGGTGGCCTGCGAAGGGGATTTCGCAGTCTGTGGTGAAGATGTCGATGGTGCGCTTTGTGCCTTCTATCACTGGGTGCACGAATATGCTTTCCGAGAGGTTGAACTCTGCTGCTAAGATTTGCTTTTGGTGTTGGTTCAAGGCCTGTGCTGGGTCTTCTGGGAGGAAGACTACTGCTAATGGGTTGCCTTTGTATGGTGTTGATGTGAAGACATCTAAAGTGACGAAGTTGAGGTGTGTCATTATGGATGCTGTCAATCAGTGTTCAATTGAGGGGGATGTTCAGGGAATATAAATGTGATGTGAAATAGAAGCGGACGGCATTTTATACTCCCCACTTTCCGGGTTGACTCATACTGTGTCAGATTCTCCATAAATTCACGGTTAAAGCGTGTGTCTCGGCATTTGTTCAGATCCTTGATTACTTGATACTGTACGAAGTATATTCTGTTAATTTCTCTCTCTGTATCTACGGCACCACAAAATCCCCTGGCATCCCGTGCTCACCACCCCATCTCGCCATCCCCTCAATAAGCGCCGTACTAAATGCAGCATCATACTTCAGCCCATCACTAGCAGCTCCGATCCGTCCAGCCCTCCAGATAAGCCACTTCTCAGCCATTGTTCCCTCCGGCGCACGCAAAATCCCAACGGCCACATCGACAATCCCCGGCCGACTAGCACAACTATAGAACACCGTCGCACCACAAGTCCCACAGAACGTCCGTAACACATCTTTACTAGATCTGTAACTCTTCGATGACCCAATGATCAAATCTGCCGATATGTGGGGCGATATATGGTTCACCGGGACGAATGTCCAAGCCATGATATTCGTTCCATCGACGAGACGGCAGTCATCACATAGATCAAGGAGTGCAAGCCATTTACTCGTATCGGATGGGTGTAGCCACCCTTCACTAGCAGTACTGGTGATGAACTCTTGCTGAGGACGGGAAATATTGAAAGAAACGCCGCCGCAGTGGCATTGAGCGAGTAGGTCCTCGGAAGTCGAACCTGCTTCGCTAGATTGGATATTTCCACTTGCATCCTTCTTGCTTGAATCAGAGGTATCCCCCGGGTTAACAATTTCAAGTCGTTGACCATCGATATGCGAAAATAAAGCCGAAAAGCCACCATCGGCTGATGAGTCTGTGAAACAATGCGACCACATATTCCACAGTCCGATATTCGGTTCTGTGAAGATTGCTGTGGAGATTGTCCAATTTCCATCATCTATTCCTAGATCTCCAACATGGCAGCCGCATTTACTGCAGAAGTGGCGTGTTCCTAGTGCCGAGGCGTGGTTGTAGCGTGTGAGGTTATCCATGCTGGATGGACTGATGAATTGGGGTGCTATTCCTGCTGGTAGTGGGGCGTGGAAGATACATGGTGTGCCGTGGACGTAACGGCAGGTGTTGCAATGGCAGATGTGTGTTTTCAGAGGGAGAGATTCTATTGGGATGGTGATTGTGAACTGTATGTTGTTGCAGTGACATTTTGCTATTAGAGTTTTGGTATCTGCCGTAGCCATGATTGCTGATAGTGGAGAGGTAGAGAGAAAGAGAGATGTTGTATGTGAGGAGAAAGCTCGTATTTATACCTCAGCAGCACGGACCTTGGCTTGACGTCTATAGTGATTACATACTGCTGTTCTCACTCCAGATGTATAATATTGAATCATAAAGTATTTTCATTCATCCTAGGTATCTGATGCTTTACAGTTCATATGCCAAACGCCTCATCAGGTCATAACATGTCGCAAAGATGAACGACAGTGATCATTCTGAGTCACTGTCAATCACAAACCCTCCACGCATACGTCTTCGAGATGCAGCTAATACAGGGGCGTCCTCGTCTTCAGCATCGTTCTCGGGTGCCGCAGGTTCAGGTTTATTTAGACGGTCACGCAGGAACGCGAGATCATCATCAAAAGCAAGATCGTCTTCACCGGACGTGAGAGGGGTATCTTCGTCCTCGCCAGCACCGTGGCTAGTAGAGACTTCCTGCTGGGAGTGCGAAGATTGAGCATCAAGTTCCGCCATGAGGATATCGTCATCGGCATCGGCATCACTGTCAGCATCGCCTCCTGCAGAGCCAGAATCACGGCGTTGTCGCTTGTTTTTGGCTGATGCAGAACCACCCGTGTCGCTTCGCTTGCGTCCAGCGGCTTTCTTGCCTTTACCCTTACTCTTGCTCGATGTTTCCGTGGCACCAGTACGGATAGCATGCTTGACTGCAGCATCGTGTTTCTTTCGTCGTTCTTCTTCCAGACGGAAAAATTCCTTGTCTGCTTCCTCGTCACTCTCTTCGTCACTGGCATGAATAAAAAGATCACTCTTGATCTTCGCCTGGCGAGAAAGAGCGTTTGATAGACGTGCATCACGTCGTGCCTGCAGAATCTCATCGTCTATCTCAGCAGCCTCTGTATCCTTGGACTTCTTCTTGCGCTTCTTCTTCAGCTGGTCTAGCGCATTGGCCTTTGACCGCGGGTTTGGTGGGAATAAAATTCCATCTGGAACCACATCCTCGCCTTCCGAGTCAGATCCAAAATTGACATCAAGCGTACCCTGTACCGTGGCTCGGGGTCCTCCTGGTCTCTTCTGTGTAAGATACTTGCGAGGATCATCATCGCCATCTTCGGAAAATGGTGTCTTGAGGGCCTCTTGGATTTCCAAGATTGATTGATGTAGATTCTTGGATCCCTGAGATGCCGGAATGACCCAAGCGGCACCAACGACGTCTTCGACACCAAGTCGCTCAAATCCAACGAGCTTCATCAGCAGACGCAGCTTGGCGTTTGAGAACATGGCACTCTTGCAGGCATCGTCTTTGCTTCTGACAGCTATAGTACAGTTAGTTTTATCCTAAATTCGTTGTGGCAGGCAACATACTAATCAGTGGGTTGGGAACGCTGACAGCCTCAGGAGACTCGGCCTGCCGAATTTCATCTTGGGCTTCCCATGCCTCCCTTTCGGAAGCTCCCGAGCTCAAGACATGAACAATCCAGTTCACTAGGTCTGCTCTACCGTCGAGAACAAGGGCTCCAACCACTATCTTCAGCTCGGCTTCCTTCGTAGTCGCATTTGGTGATGTGATAATGAGATCCGCCGGTGCTCGCCTGGACTGATACGACGTTTGCTTTTCGTGTCCAAACTCAAGATAGTAGACTGTCGAGTTGATCTTGCTGAATAACATTTCAGTGATCAATGCTGGACGCTGGTCGAGCTTCTTGATCATTCGTCGAATGATTTGCCGCACGAGCTCCTCCCATTCTTTGAAGACAGACTTGCTTGAGTCCATCGGTCCTGGGCCCTTGATCATCCGGTAGAATAGACTGATGATGTCGACACGGAATAGCAAGGTGGTCATCTCTTGCTTGAACGCAATACGGTAGAAGTATCGGTGGGCACGCTTAAGTTGCTCCGAGTTAAGCTCTTTGTAGAAGCCAGTGAATGTAACAAATGTGTCTACGCAACTCTGGTTGCAGAACTTAGCCGCAAAACGTTTGAAGTCAAAGCTGCGCTCTTTGGTGACCTGAGCAGCTTCCACCTCGTCTTCGTCTTCGGAGTCGCGTTCCTCGTCATCATTTGCGCCATCTTCGATACCTTTGTCGGCCTTCTTCTGCGTGCGTTTGGCCTTTCGGCGAGATCGAATCTGCATGTCGGCGTTGTCTTTGGAGTATCGCTCCAACATACGTAAAAAGACATGCGCCAATTCTGTGCAAGCGTCCAGGTAACCGAAGCCTTGATCTTTGTATCCTCTTACAATTGCCAGAATTCGGTCATGTGTTGTTTCTTCGTAAAATATTCGGTTCTGGATATTCTCGGCAATCTCCTGATCCTCCTCAAGTGGTGACATTGCCATTTCTTGCACAGTCAACAACACCTGTGTGAAGCAGCGCATCTGAGCATTAAGATCTTGCCACTCCTTGTTGTCCAAGCTGGTCTGCATGGCCCGGTTTAAGGAGATGAAAGTCTCTTGATTTAGAACTCCAGCGACCAGACCATAACTATCGGGCTCAATATCTTTGGTCCTTCCTGCGCTTTGGGCAGCACGCTGACGAGATTGCCAGGCTCTCCTCACACGCTCTGCCTCGAGGAACCATCCAACCGTATAGAAGAATTGACGGGTGTTGATATCCAGTACTCGTTCGGCTTCGCGTTCAATAGCCTTTCGCACGTGGGTGAAAAGTGGGTTGAATCCGGAATCCAGGAACTCTTCGACAAAAGTCCGTAGGTTCTTAGTTGCCTCCGAATTCAAGTGAGCGGGCATGTTGAAGTTGCTGTTCTGGATCGCATCGTCTTGCTTGCGTCGAGGCTTGGGCTTGTTCCACTTTTTGGTTTGGTCCATTTTGTGAAGAGTAGTTTGGTCGTCCCGCAAAACATCTTGTCCGGAGACGGTAGACACCTTGGCATCATCTCGCTTGACCCAGATCATTGTACCAAATCTTCCATGACGTGTCGGGGCGTTCTTTGCGTACTCTCGCCGTACTGAGTTTTCTTTCTTGAGGAGCTCGCTAAGCTCGTCAGTTCGTTTGACTTTCCTCTGATCATCATCCATGAATAGCTTCTCAACATTGACGCCCTTCACAATGTGGAAGATGATCTCCATCAGAATGATATCCTGAAGGTTGAAGTCTTCGCCAACATTAGAGCACATAGTCAGAAGAAGTGCAAATGCATCCTGGTCGTGGAAAGCATTGATCGTCGCAGATCTAGATGTTTCCTCCTCTTCGCCTTCTGCAGCAAGCCGGGTGTTCGGGGAAATGATCGCAATGTTCCGCAGGAAGTATAACATCAATTTGAGGATTCCTTCGTCTCGGGCTTCGCGCTCGGATCGAGCAGTCACCATGCTAGGAAGGGCAATTCGGATAATGGCACGTAGGAGATTCGAGCCGCCATATTTGAGGATACCTCGCTTGTACTGGACCTGGGTTTGTTGGATGTAGGGTGTATGGCGATGGTGGTTGACCGTCATCTGGCTGTGGAACTCTACCGGCCAAGTCAATGGGACAAGAAGTTCCAAGCACGCCAGAGAGATTCTAGTCATATGCTTGCTCTTCTGTCCTGTAGCCCACCAGAGCCCAAGAATTGGGAGAATATCTCCATTGATCAAATTGGCCTCTCCAAGGCACCGCGCAACATCCATGCGATTGTTCTTCTCGTCGTACAATTTCAGCCATCGTTTGATATCGCGTAAACAGGCCAAGGCGTCATCTCCGAGCACATATCGATCGGCATCTTCGCCGTTGAAACCTCCGAGCTAGATACAACTGCATCAGTAATTGACCCAGGCAAGGCACGATAAAAGAACTCACAGCAGTGACCAGGCCATAAACATAGCCTCGCACATCGGGGTCAACGACCTGCACATCGTGGCCTAGAGGGACAACCTCTTCATCCATGGTGGGCTGATATCGATTTGCTTCCCAAAGCGTCGAAATGGGAACGCGTCGACGCGTGCTCGGCGTCGGCGATTCGGAGAAACTGGATGCCGCCAGGATACCGAAGATAACCGACACTCTTACCGCACAAAATCGCGGCCATCTGGTCTGTTTGTCTGGCAGAATTATTAGGTCTCTATTTTGTGCTGTGTCCTGTAGGTCTGCTGTCTACTATGCATGTCTTATCTATAGCATTTCCATTGACATGCTCCTTCTGGCACCGTAAAGCTCTAATTACCCCAGTGAAACTAGTCGCGAATGAAGTATTTTGTATGTTCATTTCGTAGACAGCTGCAAGACGGTGAGGTTTGATACTAAATGGCCGCTATTTCCCGCTGCCGAATGACGTCGGGAAGCACGTGAAGTCATTGCAGTATACCAATTACTTCTTCCCTCTCACCTTTTCACATTCATTTCCTCTATACACAGAGCCTGAAGCATTCAATCACAGCCATGCTTTCCTCGACACTTCGTTCTCTCTCACAACGGGGCCCTGCGGTGGCCCGCAGCTTTAGCTCCACCTCCGCAGCTCATGCAGCCGAGGTCAAATCACTTGGTGTGATCGGTGCCGGCCAGATGGTGAGTATGATGCTATTTAGAGACCGGATATATGCCTAATACAATTCTAGGGTCTTGGGATTGCTCTTGTTGCTGCACAAAAGGCACAGGTCCCCGTCACTCTCGTCGATACCTCCCAGGCATCATTGGATAAGGGTCTCAAGTTTGCTGGTACGCCGAGCTCCACCAGTCGCTATTATCACCAGAATTTCTAACACAAAATTGGACTCCAGATAAGCTTCTTGAAAAGGATGTCGCTAAGCAGCGCATGACTCGTGAGGCTGCAGATGCAGCCCGTGGACTTCTGATACCCACTCTCAAAATGGACGACCTCTCCTCCGTGGACTTCGTCATTGAGGCGGTCCCTGAGATCGTGGATTTGAAGACGAAAATCTTCACCAATTTGGCTCAGATCGCCCCAAAGCATGCCATCCTCGCCACGAACACCTCCTCAATCTCTATCACCAAGATTGCCGCTGCGACGAGTGCGGATCCTACCAATCTGCAGGCTTCGTCCCGAGTGATCTCCACTCACTTCATGAACCCTGTCCCAATCCAGAAGGGTGTGGAGATTATTCGTGGTCTGCAGACCTCCCAGGAAACAATGGACACTGCCATAGCCTTTGTCCAGCGCATGGGCAAGGTCGCATCTGTGTCTGCCGACTCACCTGGTTTCCTGGCCAACCGTATCCTCATGCCCTATATCAACGAGGCAATTATCTGTCTTGAGACTGGTGTCGGTGGCCGGGAAGATATCGATAACATCATGAAGACCGGCACCAATGTCCCTATGGGACCATTGACCTTGGCTGACTTCATCGGCCTAGACACCTGTCTCGCAATCATGAATGTCCTGCACCAGGAGACCGGTGACAGCAAGTATAGATCTGCCGGTCTCTTGCGCCGGATGGTGGATGCCGGCTGGCTGGGCAAGAAGACTGGAAAGGGATTCTACGACTACTAAGTGTCGTTGTATGTGGGAGGACAATCATTCCAAGCACGATACCCCTCCTGTGACTTATTCTCATAGAATTCAAATTACAAAGTTGATCTGCTCCAAACTCTTGCCCGATGCCCCAACACAATTACTATTAAGTATCCTCTGGCCAGTCTAAATTATCCAGCGCATTAACCAGTATATGAACATCGACATCCTCCTCTGCACCAATCACATCTTCCTGTCGGGCACGAATATCGACACAACTGCAAGTCCTCCAACGACTACCGCAAAGGTAACTGAGTTGGTCAGCAAACAGCCTTAACCACGATCCCTCCAAACCAACTCTTGGAAAGATAAACAGGGACATGAACCTACCAAAACTCCGTCTTACATCTGCAGACAATATGAGCACACCCCTGGTCAATCTCAACTATGGCATGGCACCCCAAACACCGCTGCCAATTTTCTCTCTTCGCCAAGTCCAAAACAGACTGAAGATTAGGGTCATACGAACAGTCCCTGGGATCATGCATAACGTCTCGACACTCCGGACAGATCTTTGTCTTGCAGTAAGGACAAAGCATATGATTCAGGCGACTGATCTGGTGCTTGGGGTTGATCCATCGTGCGCATTTCGGTTCGGGGCAGTATAGGCGCTCGGAGGGTGGGATTGCATACTCGTCAAGTCGGGAGGTATAAAGTTTCCTGTTTCGAGAGCCTAGGACTGTGGTGACTAATTTTTGCGGAATCTCTGATCCGCAGCATTTCACTGGAAATAGTTCTTGGTCGTCCAGGGCAGTCAATGCCATTTGTCGGAGGCATATTCTGCAGAGTGTATGTCCACATGGGACTGTCAGTATTTCGGCGGCTGGGATTCTCTTCCAACAGGATGCGCATCTAGAAAGATTCAGCATTCTTGGGTTTTGGTTGCTTTTTTTTTCCATATATTAACCCTTGATCTTCTTCGGAACATTTGGTGATTCTCTTGAGGAATCGGCCCAGGCAGCTTGTAAGCATTTGGACGAATGTGAATTCGGTAAATATTTTGAAAGGCGTGGAATAATTTTGACAGCAATTATCTCTGGTTGGGACTTGAAGAGGTGATAATTTGTTGAAAATAACAGCCAAGAATGTAAGAGAGCTGGGCGGCTCCTTATAAGAAACCGCAGATCAGAATGGCCTCATCTCTAAGGTTCAGCCTTGGGTACCGTCGGTGGTAAACCAAGGATGAGCGAAAACTGTTCCTTTGTGTTGTTTTTACGTTGCGAAGGTAGTCCTGTTAAGCGCTGGACGACTGCTGCTACATTTGGGAGTATTGTCATAGTTTGGCAATGTATGAAGAAGGCTCTATAGAAGGCCGTCTGGTAATTGAAATCTACCTACTTTTGTTTACTCTAGTTCTCGGACGAAGCAAAAATTCCTTCTCTGGCCAAGGAAACACACGGGGGGTACATCCTTGGGACAACAAACCCTTTTATAGCAAAGTTTGAGAAGCTTAACTTCACCCAGCCCTAATCGAGACAAGAGCGACAAATTCTTCCGTCATTCCAACGAGATGCTCTGGCCATTTGAAGATATACTGTGGGTTTTATTGAATTCTTTGCAATCATATTGACCAAACACCAACATTGAAAACTAGGGTATCACTAATGCTACAGATGCTGTCGATTTTGGCCACCGTAAACTCCTTCCCAAATCTTCCGCTGTAATTGACATTTTAGACAAGACCGGCGAACCGTCGACCAGCCCATCCAGATCCATGTTCTTGGTATTCTTGGCGGGAAATGGCTACTCTGCTAAGTTCCTCCCTGTTCGTGGCGAAGCGGCAGGCTCCAAGCCAGGTTGAGTGGATAGGGCTAGTAAAAGGTGTTAATGCTTGATGCAAGCTTGTAAGGGACCGATGATAACTCACTCATTAGCCCGGCGCACTCTCACCACACATTCGGCAGATGCAATTTGCCGCAACTCAGTCTGACTGCAAAATATAGTTCGTTAATTAAGTTGAATGTGGTTAGACTTCCAGAAACTTACAGTCTGTTCATGAAGCCTGGGATCAGGGCATTCCCGCCAACTACCATCACATTCGCCAGGAATGCAGAATGCAAGCCGGTGGGAAGGGCCGACAAGCTTTGGAGGATTATTTCGGGGATGCCGGCTGACTTCATCCCGATATCACTCGGGGTGAACAGGATCTCTGGCACAGCAAAACGTTCATTGCCCAGCACGAGCACATCCTCTGATAATACCTCAGCGCTGAGACCAGAGAGAGCACCCTTCTTCTTCTTGACCTGCATAAGAGGATCATGCGGTCTGCTGAACCCCTTTCGGTTCGCATTGGGGTCAGGAAGCACATAGTCCAGCACAATCCCATCTTCAGAACTGGCCTGGTGCTTCCGCCCTGCTTTCCACGTTCGTTCCAAATCCCCGGAAAAGTCATTGCTCACGTAGCA
The DNA here is from genome assembly GCF_028974205.1 of Penicillium antarcticum. Taxonomy (NCBI): domain Eukaryota; kingdom Fungi; phylum Ascomycota; class Eurotiomycetes; order Eurotiales; family Aspergillaceae; genus Penicillium; species Penicillium antarcticum. The sequence continues at coordinate 1,192,715 of NW_026695302.1, forward strand.
GACAGCTTCTTTGACTTCGTTCATGATGTATGATTCATCCACCATGTTGTATTGGCGCATTGACACAATCTCCTTCAAATAGTTTGTCAAGTGCTTTCCTCCAAGATCGAGTCTGCGCACACCACGTTGCAAAGCTTGACCTTTGTAGACCGGAGTCACTGTCGTGTGCGAATAGCCAGAATCGACCACCAATAAGCAGTCTGCGGGAAGAGGAGTTGAGTCGGGTGATGTTGTAAGAGGGTCGCCGAAGAGAGAATGAATTTCGTTCCACGCATTGAGGGTCGGGCCTGAGAAGCTTCAAGTTAGTCCAAGAGTTCAGACATTCTCAAATGGCTATAGCATCTAACCTATGCACCTGACATATCCTCCGAATCCCCATTCCTCCATAACCATCTCGTCCGAATGCCGTTGTAAGATGGGCAGGGCATTGGGCGCTTCAGTGAGCACGAGGGTAGTATTCTCGGGGTCGGCGACGTGAGTGTTCTTATTCCGAGCCGTCGTCTTCTCATCAAAGAACGATTGGTCCCAGATCTCTCTTTCCGCTTCCCAGTTGGAAACATATCCCTTCTCTAACGGACGTCGGAACATGGCTTCATTCCAGTCGGTCACTGTTGATAGCTGAGAGCCGATGACGATTTTATTGTTACGCGTCTTGACGAGGGTATTTGGGATCGAGGTACAGGTGGAGACGCTTTCTTCGGGGGAGAGATCAGAAGCGTAGCCCGCTTTGATCATGTATGCGCCATTGTCGATGACGAAGGTCTTGCCGGGTAGGTGCCGTGAGAATTCTGTGGACTTGGCGGGTGTAGCAGACGCCTTCGGAGCAGCACGAGCTTTGGACGTCCCCATGATCGCGGGTTGTTTGTAAAAGAGCTTGGGACTGCGCGAAGCTCGGATCGATGCAATGATGAGCTGTTTGTCTTGTTTGATCTTGAAAATATATGCTTAGGTAATCTTATTCTCTGAGCTCCCCAGGGCTATTGCTGTCCAACCCAATACCGTAAACTCCTATTTATGTATCAGTCCTAGTAGCTAGCTTGCTATGCTCCATTCAGACTTAGTATATAGTAATATGGGCACTGGGGTGGGATTCTGTGGCTTTGATGTTGAATTTATACAACGCTGCTTGCGCGTGACTATGAAGCCTGTCTGTGAGACTCTATCTATTTACTACATCTGAGGTAGCAAATTATTACAGTTTCTTCTCTTTCTTTTAACGGCCATTCAACAGAAGTATATGAATACCATGGTAGGTGGTGGGAGTAATAGTATACTACCGGAGAGCTTATTACTGCAATAATTCGGCCAGTATTGAGTCAATCCAAGTCAAAATCACAGCATATACTAGCCTGGCTACTATAATTCAGAAGAATTAATTATATCAAATAGAGATACCATTTACCAACTGCAATATACAAACAAAAACACAGGTGATCCTACGGAGCCCTAATCAGCCCCGCGGTCAACGTTATCAAACCCAACCCAAAAATTTTCCCCGACTAACTAACCCCTCCAAAGAAAGCCACCAGTGGCAGGTCCACGACAACTCACAATGTCACAACTATCCATCGTGCTCAACACAACCCTCACCCTCATCGGGCAATTCCAAACAGCTCTCACAACCCAACCGACCGCCGCAGCAACCGAAGCCGCCACGCAAGATGTCGAAGCCCTGCCCCTCCTAACGGCCTCGTCGAGCGCGCTCAAAGCTCAAGTCACAAGGCTTTCTTTGCTTACTATTACCTCTCCATTCACACATTCAGCTATCTGCACTGTGCTCCGTGATCTCAATGAGTCCGTCCTGCCGTCCATCGTTACCGCTGCCCTCCTTGTTACACCAGCGCAACACACCAAGGCGTTCAACTCGGAAGTTGTTGTTCTGGTTAAGACCACTCTGACTGAACTGCTTAACCTTGTGTCAGAGGTCAAGCGCGTTGGACAGAAGAAGGATCAGCAGAAGAAGGATAATGGGAAAGAGAACGATCTGAGCAAGGCTGAGAAGGACGTCGTTACCCTTGCTACAGGTCGCGTCTGGGATGCATGCGATACCGTAACTGATGTCGCGAACAAGGGCGTGGTTGGATTCGTCATGCGCCGCGTCGAGCAATGGAGGGATCTTGTTCGCGATGCCGTTGAAGAAATCGAAGACTGGGACCCCGAGGAAGATGGAGATGAGTTTTTCGATGAGCTTTTAGGCGATGATGGGAAGGAGGACATAGACGACGAGGACTCCGATGATGGCGATGACGATTACGAAGAAACAGCCGCCCTGCAGGAGCACAAGAAGTCTACTATCCGGTTCCTCAAGCCTGTTGCCCAGGTCTACCCTGCTATCATCAACAACCGTCTCAAGAACGTCGGAAATGCGCCTCTTTCCGCGCCGTCTGGCGTCAAGAATTTGGAGTCATTAATGTTGAACCTACAAGCTATTCCCGACCACGTCGATGAGGCGGCTGGTGCGTTATACGAGGCCGATTTCAATAAGTCCGGTCAGTACCTGCAAAAAACGAGGAAGTGTGCTACGAAAGCAGTGGACTTGGTTATGTCACCTTGGGTTGCCTCTGGTTCTGATGATGCACCAGCAGACAAGTTCACCACTTGGTCAAAGACATGGCTTAAGGTTATTGATGAAATTAGCAAGCCAATTGATGAGAACTGAATGAGACTCCTGTCACGAATATGTGCAGAATCCGATGATGAGATGAACAAATGCCCGAGAAAAGCATAAACAGAGATTATGTATATGTACATAGAACAAAATGATGAATCTTCATTATACACGCCAATCGAAGTAATGGCTTGAGCGGTCCTTGTTTCCTAGAGCTCCTCTTCGTTGGCTTCGTCTTTTTCCCATTCGGGGAGCTCACTCAGTGGAACGCGGTCTCGCAAAAATTCCAAGACTGAATCTGTGCCCTTGGCCACCACCTGCCACCTAGGCACTCGGAACTTGTTGCCGGCTACCTCGAAGCGTCGTAAGGCGGATCCCTTACCCCAGTTCTTAGGAGAGCGCTCAGCACCCAGCAGGCCGATCTTTGGAGGAAGCGAATCAATGTCGTTGTTGCTAACATCCAAAACCTGCAGCCCTTGCACCGCCTCAAAAGTTAAGGAATCGAACTGGTTATCAGAGGCAATGAAAGTCTTTAGCTCGGGGTAAGTCTGTCGGATTTGAGGCAAAGGTCCCTTCAGACGATTATGAGAAATGTCCAAGAACGTCAGAGATGGAGCGATCAGGTTGGCCAACAAAAGTTCCAGCGACGTCAATCTGGTCGCATTCAAGTTCAAAGACTGCAGCTTAGGCAGCTCAAGCGGAGAAGACAAAAAGTCGGTCCCGAAGGGATTGTTCGAGAGATCAAGCTCAACGATACCCTCAGCAAGCATTGCAAGTGCCGGTGTTGGGAAGCAGGGTATCTCGTTGTGTTGCAAGTAGAGGCAGCGAATATCCTGGGAAGGAAGCATCTCTAGCTGATCCACCTTGAGGTCTGTCATCTCGGAATAAGACCGGTCAAGAGTACCGCCGGACTTGAGCTGCCAATTAACATCCAGTGCAGGGATTTCCGGCGCCAGAGTGAACTGAGTGGCTACTGAGCCTTCGTCGTCTGTGTCCTGAGGGTCGGGCTCACAGCGGCTTCGCATGTCACGTTTGATGTCTTCAGTGTCCATGGTAAGGAATCTCCGCTCACGGAAGGGATTGTTGGCGACGCGGAAGGATGTGAGGCTGTCCATGTAACCCATCTTCTCATCCAAACGCGAGAGATCATTTCCAGTGAAGTCAGCCTTCTTGATATTTTTGAGCTCCGCAAATCCTTGTGGAAGCTCTGAAATTTTGTTCTCCTCCGCAGAGAGCGTTAACAGCGACTGCCATGTAGATATGCAGGGGAGATGCGTGATGCGGTTGACACCAATCAACAGAGTATGTAAATTAGGCAGATCAAGCGTGTCACTCGCCGCGAAGACCACGACAACATTGTTGGCAATGTTCAGGGACTGCAAGGTCTCGAAACGGTCCACTGAGGCTGGGACCAGGGTACCTTCCAACTTGTTCTTTTGCGCATTGATGGTCTTCAGGGGAAGTTTACTTAGCAACTCAAATGGCAAAGAGGTCAACTTATTCTCGCTGACATCCAATGTCCTCAATGAACTTAGCCCAACCAGTGCCTCGGAGAGGTTGGTGAGATTGTTTCCGCGGAGGTCTAAAGAATCCAATTGGTGAAGACCACCAAAGACTGTCGCCAATTGTCCCTCGAGCTTGTTATTTGCCAATTTTAAATCTGTCAGAGACGGTAACTCGGTGAGAATCTGAATATTATCCATGTCCAACATGTTGTTCGATAGGTTGAGAGTGCGTAGATTTTTCATGCGGCGGAGACCCATCGGAAGTGACTTTAGTATATTGCCATGAAGATCCAATGTCTCAAGTCCACCGAATTGAAGTCCCCGGTCGTCACTGTCTGGGTCGAAGTCTTCAGGGTTGATGTCTGGGAAGACATCATCTGAAATATGTTCTAGTTCATTGTCCGCAGCGATGAATTTGACGAGATCAACATTTTCGAACCAGTTTGCGGCGCTTTCTGGATCGTAGTCGTACATTGTCAGCACTTCCCTTGGAATTTCTGTCAAAGACATTGCCGCGATGTTCAGTTGGCCGGTAGAGCGTCCTGTCTGAACTCGTTTTGTTATGGCCAATCGGTTGTCGCCCTTGGGCAGCTGATTGAACGGGTCCTCATCATCAGCACCTCCCCATGAATCGGCAAGTGGAGGAGCCTGTGATTTCTCTGCTTGTAGTTCTTCCTTCTTTTCTCCAGCTGCCATTGCTTTACGTGCAGCCTTCGCCTTTGCAATGGTTTCACGCAACGTACTTGACGATTTCGAGGCTTTTCTCGCTTCAGATTCTGCTTGCTGCTCAGGGGATAGCTCATCCTGAACGTTGGAGGCAGCAGACACATATCTTGACCCCGTGGAGGGAGATCGCATAGAAGCCGGTTGCTCTGAGTGGGGTTTTCGTGTTTTCCTCACTTGAAGTGGTTTTTGTGAAGGGCCCATATTGGTTTGAGTAAGCTTTGTGGTAATCTTGCTGGGTGAAGGCCGGACGAGTGAGGGCTTTGTAGTATCCTTGTTCCCAATGGATCTTTGGGATAACTTCTTTTTAAGTGGTGACTTTACATCGGAATTGGCCTCATCTCCAGGTGCGAGGTTTTGTCTACTCGATGGCGCCTTCAGCCTTGATGGGCTTTTAACTTCTTCCGAGCCATGCGCTGGGGACAGAGAAGCAATAGACATGCGAGGCTTCGAGGGAAGTCGTAGTTGTGAAACAGGCTGGGTATACAGCTCGCTGGTGCTTGGCGCACCTGATGAAGCTCGAGATGGCGATCTTGAGTAGCTGGACACATTGGACGGAGCCCGAGATGGCGAGCGTATTGGGCTGGCGCCATTGAAAAAGCTGGACTGTCTTCTTACTGATGCCGGGGAAGGTGGGATTTGTGATAGCGTCTCAAGTGTCCGCTCAGACAGAGATGGACGTACTTCACGCCGACCACGGTCTTCCTGTGTTGATGCGATTGATGCAGTATCATCATCGCCGGTGATCGGGGTCATTTCCTCCGGAGTTTGAATCTCATCTGCCCCGCCTTGCGTTTCATCTTGTATTTGTGGAGCTGGAATCGTTTCTGTTCGAGCTTTGGGCGGGGATGAATAGCGTGTGGCCTGTTTCTTCACAAGTGTGTCATATGAAGGTCTTCGTAGCCGTCTTTCGTCTAAACCGGGGTCGGCTCGTAGTCTATCTCGGGAGGGGGAAGGCTTGATGGATTTGGAGGCAGTGGCCGAGGGTAGTGGCAGCCTTGAAGTCAATCGAGGAATTCCGCTTGCTGGCCGTGGTATACCACTGGGAGGGGGAGCTGTTGTCTTGTGTTGTCCTTCCATCTCGACCGACGTATTGTTGGGTTTTTGGTCAGGGAGAAAGCCGCAAGTAGACGAGATCCGCTCATGTCCGAACGGGACAAAGAACGTGAGAGCTGAAACCAAGCGAATCGGCAAATTTGCGCTTGTCTTGACACAAAGAATGGAGATCTCAGAAATGTGGAAGTGGATTGTTTACATTTCACGATCCCGCGATAGCAGCCTCAGGCACCATTTTCCGATCTGTCAGCGATCTATATAGAATGGGCTGGAGCGTTTGGTCCCTTCACCAGTTCCACAAATAAGAGCATATATTTGCAGCTTTTCTTTATTTGGCTCTGGTCTTTGATCTGTACCTTCACCTTTTACTGATACTTATTTCCTCAAAAAAAGGACCTAGCAGTACTGTACCATGTGTCCAAATATTTCCGATCCCTACTACATATCACATTTCGCGTGTCAAACTCTTTATATAACGCATGGTCATATATGTCCTACCATTCGGCATGCTTTCATATGAGATATTGAAATCTCACTAATTGTAGTCCGCTTCGTACTTTGAGGGCTTGATATATACTTTATCTCTCGATCATATGTTTTTTTGTCTGTGTGATTAAACATAATCTCGACTTGCGTACTAAGCGTCTTTGTTTCCTTCTACCATGAATCGTACATAATCTGTTCAATCTTTCTACGTCGTGGTTTCCATACAAGCCTGATCTCAAGTTACCTCAACCTGACTCTACATATAAATCACTTGAAATGATGAAGAAAAGTCGGAGATTGCGAAACTCAATAGAATTTAGATCTCGAACAAAGCATCATTGCTTAGTGAGTTTACACCGACTGAGAATATTCTTTTCTTTTGTGTGAACGGGCATTTACGGATAGTGAAACGATGATCAGGTCAATTCTTGGCCACGAGCAGCACCTGATGAGGTTGAAAACCAGAAGCAGGGGCAGCAACTCTTGATCGGATATGTCCCCTCGCGAAAGTTTCCCTGCACTTCCTACGTTCTTGCCTTGAATACGTAATTATTCTCCTCTTCGAGATATGTTCTCGATAGGAAGCTAGATTCTCACATGAATAATTATTTTAAGTGTATAAAATTCCACATAAACTTACTGTTCGAAACCGGCACTTGAAGTCTTGATCCACTATGTTTTCCATATTATAAGACAGTCTCCCATACTGAATGACATTGAAATGGAACAAGTTGCTGGCTTTGAGCTTTGAGGTCGATTTTTTCAGTAACATACAACTTTGCATAAAAGCTTTAGCCGCTAGGGCTGTTATACCGGAAACGATTTCTTGAAAAGAATTGTACTGTACATCTTATAGAGGTTGAAGAGTTTGGAAACCGTCTTTTAGGCTAGCAAAAGTGTTAGCGAAG